>NW_024349800.1:66604213-67821380 GCF_902729225.1 Pteropus medius
AAACTAGTCACTACCTACTTACCTAGCAGTGTGAGGGGACCGTGTGGGCTGTCACTAAGTGCCAGTCAGACACCCACAAAGACTCGAAAGTGGCTGAAGAGGGAGAGAAAGGAGAAAAGAAAAAATTAAGAAGGAAGGGAGAAGGAGGGCTGGAGAGGAGAGAGGAAGAGAAGACAGGGAAAGGATGTGAGGAGGAGAGGGGGAAGGGAAGTGGGAGAAGAGGCAGGGACCTCTCCCTCAATGGCCACTTTGGAAATACCGCGAACCCTAGAATATCCCTAGTCTGCCGCAGTTAAGATGAGGCAAGGAGATGGCGACACCCACCCCCCTTGGCCACCACAACTAAGAAATTATGTAGAGTAATTAATCAAAAGCTAATGAGAAATGTGTTTTCTCTCTCAGCCTAGCCCCACATCATATTCTTATTAGCCGAGGTTATTACAATAGTAATCATGCATGCTCCAGGCGCAAATTGGGTGTTTTGCTCCACTGCCACCAATTTAGAAAACCATTAATGGCAAGATAAAGCCCCATGGCTCGCACCAAGCCAAGCCCAAGGAACCTGCTGCTGGTTCCCTGCTCCCACTGCCGCACACCCACTGTCCAGAGAGGGTGCTCTCCACAGCAGCCCAGGAATTTGGAGGTCTGACCACTAGAAGGAGCCAAATATTGATGGGATGAGAGGGGTGCTGGGCCTGGAGTGGGAGACCAGGTATCTCTCACACACACATATACACACACACACACAAACACACGCACACACCCCAGTATAATCGCAAAAGCAGAGACAGCCCTCATTAAATGAAGCATAAAGCTGAGTTTGGCTCTGGGGCCCAAGTCCTCCCAATTTTCTCTTGAGCCCTTTGCCCCTCAGATCCCGTTCTCTAAAAAGGGTTGGCTAAATCTAGGGTTCCCAAACACAGGTACACAATCAGCTGCCAACTCTTGATGAGGTTTCCGCTAGTAAAGAGAAAGTTAATGTAGTAAGTTTTTCATAAATCTAAATGTACTCAATTTTAAAGATGTTTTCAATTCTGAAATTGCCCTTCCTATTTTGTTTGTGGCTTTACATACATGTGTGTGTATTTGTTTGTGTGTGTTTGTGTGAGTATGTGTGTTATGTCTATAACCTTACTTGGTAATTACTCAGGATTCTTTCAGTTGCAAGGGATAGATTTAAACTGATAATGCAACATTGGAGACGTATTGGATAATGTAACAAGGAAGAACAAGGGTGAAACTGAAAAGGCAGATGGTATTGTCAGGTCCCTCTCCCTCTCTCCATCCCTCTTTGCACTGCCCTTGTTCTCTCTTACTAAATTTGAGCTTCCTCCCTGTCAGGTTCATGAGAGGAATGACCCTCCATTGGTATGGCCAAAGGCTGCCCAGAGCTCACATTATTCTTGCTTAGGATCTCAAAGGAGAGAGGTCTTCATTCTCAGCACCCACATATGAAATCCAGGACAGGACTCTGTCCCACTTTGGGACACACACACACACACACACACACACACACACACACACACATTCATTCTAAGGCCAATCGCTGTGGGCAGGGACACCATGCTGGCCAGGCTTGAGTCATGGGATTACTCTTAAGGCCCAGGTAAAAGTATTGTCCTTCTGCCCTACTAGAACAGGGAAAGATCAATGCCTTAAAGGAAGTAGGGATATGGTAACCAAAAAAGAGGGGTAGGGGTGCCAAGAAGACCAAAAAGCAGATATTCATGGCAAATTAAAAAAATTTTTAAAGTCAGTCCACTGCAACCTAAAAACTCCTTTCTGAAAGTCTTGGGAACTACTGAGTCAAATACTGAGCCACCAGAAAATGTTAAAGACCATTTTGCCATGTCAATCACTCAGGATTTACACAGAAGAAAGTTCCATTACTTTAACCATAGCAGTGAGATGCTAATGTGGGCTCTTAGCAACCTCATTGCTAAAGAGAGCTGTTTCAGAATATCCCAGGGCCTATCTGTGACATCAAAACATATTTTGGACTCCTCCAATCCATTCCAGATATACTGCACTGAAAACTAAGTTGTAAGTCTAGACATTTCTCATAGCCATGGGACTGTAAATGTAAGGTCAGCAGACAGCAATTGCTCTCCAGAAGGAACTCCCCAGGGTCCCAAAGACCTCATGAAAACCCAACCAAGTCAGCCTAAATACATTTCCAGAATGCTGGACTCCTAGGCAAAATGGCCTCCCCTTAGCCCCGCAGAGTCAGCACACCTCTGTCTTGTCCAATTAATGGATCAGAAGTACAGTCAAGACATCCTTCCCTTAAGGGGTGCCGGTTTGGTTATTTTTATCACTTAGTATTTAACGTTTAAACCCATTGTCTACAGAAGTCCCCCAAAATAATAAACTGCCCAAAACAGACCTCACTATGAAATCTATTTCTACTTCTGACCAGCTGTTTGGCTTTGAGCACTTTGGCTTCTCTGGTCCCCTCTGTAAAATTTTCTTCCTCTGTAAAATGCACCTTCAGAAATGGTCTCTGAGCACCCAACTGGCTCAGAGACCTCCTTGCATCTTTTGGTAAGCTATGTTGAGCACTTACTAAGTGTGAGATTCTGTGGATGAAGAGGGGGTTTATATGGAGGTCTCCCTAATAAAGATGGGAAGAGAAGACACACACCCAACATGTTTGATTCAAAGGGGAATGGGATACATGTCATAAGAGAGGCATGAAGCAAGTGCTATGGGCATTTAAGAGGAAGAAGGTACTGCTTCCAGCTGAGGGGAGGGCAGATTAGGTGGAGGAGAAGATGTTGTCTCTGGCCTGCAAAGATGATGAAATGCGGTGATGAGTAGGGTGGTATTCCCTGCAGAGGAGATGGCCCAAGCAGAGATCTGAAGACTACAGTACTAAGCGTGTGTAGTCTCCCTCTCCTGAATCCGGAGAAGACCTCAGTTAGAAGGGTCCCCCGCTTCTAGACCATCCATTTCCTCTTCCACCATAGCCCTACCCTCTCCACTGTGCATTCGTGGTGACATTGGCTGGATACAGCCAGGGGTGACATGGGGAAGCGGCTACTCAGGACCTATCCCTGGAGAATCTATGAAACCCTCAGCAGGACCATCCACACCACCACCTCCCTTTATCTGCCTCTCCAGCTTGGCCAAGGTTCAGTGCTGTTAATTAGTAGCAATCAGCTCAGCTGTCCCCCCACCCCTGCCAGGGCTGGGATGTGTCTGAGCACTGAGGCTTCCTTTGCCTCCTGCAGGGAAGGCAAAGCAGGCTGAAGAGAGGGGGAATGAAAGGGGAGAAGTAGCTGAGGTGGATAAGAGGGAAAGAATGCAGGGTTTGGGGGACTAAACATTGACTCATAGGTTCAATGAGCTGAAGGCCTCTCGGGCTCCAGCCTGGATTGACTCTCTGTGACAACAAGAACTCCAAGCAAGAAAATGCTTCACGGTGCAAAGCCCTTTCCCATAATGTCTCATTGGTCCAGACTCCAAATAACCCTGGGAGACAGGTATTTTTTTTATGTATTTTTTCCCTTGGTGCACTCTAAGATCCACAAGGGAAGGGATTATGTCAGCCTTGTCACTGCTACATACAGTGCCCAGCAAAGCTGGCATCAAACAAATAGTGGCTGGCTGGATGGATGGATGAAAGTATGGAGGGAGCGAGGGAGGGAGGAAGAAGGGGAGGGAAGGAGGAAGGAAGGAGGGAGGAATAATGGATGGACGAGGCAGGCAGATGAGTGGATGATGAATTATCCCATTTTACAGATTAAGAAACTGAGGCCTAGAGAGGAAAAGTGACTTACCGAGACCAATCAGACAGCTAACAGCAGGTCAGCACCACCACCACCACCCCCAATCTGTCATGCTTCCCAACACTCAAAATTGTCTCTCTTCTTTAGTTTCTTGAACATGCTCAGCCAAGAAAGGCCATCCTCCCGAAGTTCTGATTCCAATCCTTCCTCTGGCGGTTTATTAGAAATCAAGCTGCTGCCAACTTGGCTTCCACAAAAACGGCAAGATCCTCAAAGTTCGGTGACCGTGGACTAAAGACAGGGGGATCCTCTCTTATCATCATTCTGAAGAAAAACCTGACTGCGGACTGGTGGGGGAAAGGTGAGTGGCATCCAGAGCATAAGCCCCCACAGAAGATCTGGGTACCCACGATGTAGGGTGAATAGCGTGGGACTCAGAATCACATAGACTTTTGTTAAAATCCCAGCTCCATCCCCTCCACAAGCATCTGTTAACTTTTTCCCACCAGGAGGCAGCCCTCCCCTATTGCAAAGCCTTCCCTCCCCTCCTTCTCAGTGAAGCTGGGTCTAACCTCTTCGAGTCCATATCCGATAAATACCTAACACATGTTTCTCTGTTAAATCAATGATGACTTGAGGTCCAGGCCTTACCTAGACTCCCCGCATAGAACCCCAAAGCCTGGGCATCGCAAGACACCTTTCTGGGTCTTCTACATCCCGGCCTAAAGGTCTTCTCACTGCAGCCTCATGGCTCCACCTCGCTCGCCCCCACATCCTCAGGGTAGGGCATTCCTCCTTCACACCAGGTTCCCAGCCTACCTCCGTCCCAAGCCAAGTCAGGGCCCTTTCCCCTTCAGGTCCTGTGTTTCAGCTTCAGAGCCTACTTGCCCTCTGGTCTGGTCCCAGGGTCACTCCTTAGACTTCAGATAAAATTTCTCTTCGAGGTGAATTCCACCCCATCCAAGGAAGACACCCTCAGACTTCCCACATAGACCCTGGGCCGGCCATCCGGCTCCACTGTGCCTGCTGTCCCTGCTTTCAATTGTGGTTTTCTAAAAACCCCAGACCAGACAAGGGGTCCTTTATCTCAGGTCCAGGAGCCCTAAGAAGGCCCTCAATGCACTTTTGGGTTTATGGGAACACATGCACATTTTATAAGAAAAGGGTCCACAGCTAGAATGTTTCCTGACCCCAGAAAGCTTGAGATTTACTATCTGGAGGCTCCATTCGCCCTTCCACCCCACTCATGACAGACAGCTCAAGTTCAGTGCTCTGTAACTCAGTGTGAATTTTGCCCTTTCAAAGCCCACTTGACAAGATTCCTCCTGCCTACCCCAATACCTACATGAATTTCAGGAACATGGGGCTTTGCCCCCTAAATCACCTCAGTATTGTAGACTTGTAGTTCCCTTCCCCTGGCCCTGGCCTTAGTACAAGATGTGGCCTCATCGGTCCACCAGGGGTTTATAGTGCAAGCTACGAGCAGCCAGCATCCTTCCCACCTTCTCTCTTTCAAAAGAGGGCCTTCTAGTGCATGGCCTGCCAGGCTCTAGGATTCTGTACACAGTGGATGCCGCATGCATGCTGTGACCATTAGAGGTTAGAGGAGAGCCTCTGGTTACAGCAGCTGGAACGGGGAACCGTGGTGAAAGTGGGGGTACTATAGAATCCTGGAGATAACATCTTTAAAAAAGATCCCATGAGACTGTTTTATTTAGCTAGTCATTCAAAAAACCATTTCAGTAGTACCTCCACTGTGCCTGGCACTGGTGACAGACGGACAGATGGACGCAGCCCACTGAGGTAGTATATTTGTGATTCCCAGCTGATGTCAGAGGGGTTAATGGCTTGTTTAAGGTCAAACAGCTGGTGAGCAAAGGAAGGGAACTAGGTAAGACCCAAGCGCCTTGTCTTCTTAGTTTGGTTCAAGAGTTCACGGCACACACTCACGTCCAGTGGCCCCAAATGTGACTCAGCAGGTCAGTCTCTGCCTCCTACTGTAGATGTGGCAAGTGACTGGGAGGGCTGCCTGGGAGTGGACAGACACTAGAGTTATCAGGTCTCTGTTTTGCCTGAGGCCCATAGAGGGCTCCTGGCAGAGGAGGGTGAGAGAGAAGCTGGGAAGCCACAGCCTGTGCATGCAAATGAGGCAGCTGCATAATTAATCAACATCAAACAGTTTCATTAAGAGATGGAGCTTTGCCGCTGTTTGTCTTAAAAAAAGAAAAACTGAAACAGCAGGAAGGGGACAAGAGAAGGGAGGCTCCGACTGTTTAGTTCCAACTCAGAAGCTAATGATTCTGCCTGCTGGAGGAGACCAAGCATCTGGGGATGGCGACAAGAACTGTTGGGAGAGGAGGCCGATGGCTCCGGGATGGCTTTAGCCCCAAATCTTCATCTTGGGCTCCCTGGAGGTCATCTTATCTCTCCTGAACAGGGATGGTGTCCCTCAGCTATCAGCCCACTAAGAACCGCGCCAGCCACCTCCCCTTCCTTCCAGGAACTGGGATTTGGAGAAGGAAGGTAGGCATTGCCGGGCTGAGTTCAGGGACCAATCCCAGAGCGGCAGAGTGTGCTGCTTCCTGGAAACAGAGACTCCTGGCTTCTGAGCAAGGGCTTTCCGAGGAAAAAGCAGAAGCCCTACACACACCAGGACTCATTGCCCAAAGTCTCCAAAGTGGTCTCAAAGCACGTGGGACTGAGAGAAGCCACTTGGAGACACTGAAACAGGGGACATATTTTTCCCTAAACCTCTACCCTTAAATCCCCACCCCATGCCCCACACCCCTTCATGTACTCTAAAACAGAAAGAGGAGGGCCGGGGAATGGGGAGCTCCCTGCCAAGCCTTCTGGTAGCTAATACCACAGGGCTGGAGCCTCCCTAGGCACGGAGCTGTGGAGTGCAGCCCCACTTGCCCTGGCTAAGCTCCCATGGGAAGTCACCTCTCAGAAGAAATGCTACCAACTCTTCACAGTCTGGCTCTGCTTCTCTTTCCAGCCACCTTCTTGTCCCTATATTCACCCTGTGTTCTATCCATAGCAAAGCACTTTCCATTCTCCCAGTAGCCGGGCCTCTCATACTTCCATGCCCTTCCTTCAGCTGAAATGGCCTTCATCCTCTTGGTGTTACCTGCCTAATGAACGCCTCCTCATCTATCTGTCAATGCCCGGTTCGAATGTCACCTCCTCTGAAAGCCTTCCGTGACTCCCATACCCTACGAAGTTAGATACTTTCTTCCCTGGGCTCTGTGTAATTTGTGTTGTAATTATTTGTTTACTTGACAGACTCTGGCCATGAAACAATGAGCTCCTGGAAGACAGGGACCATATCTTTCTGCATTTTTATATCACTAAGACCTGGGCTACACTTTAAAAGTTTGCCAATTGAATAAATCTTTTGAACTGAAAAGATCACAGATATTTACCTCATCTAGAAGCCTGACTCTTGAAAAATGTCTAAATTATTTTGAATGAGAAGTTTATTCTCTTCCTGAATATATGTCAAATCCCTGAGATTGCAAGGGGTAGGAGTGGGAGAAGTGACCCTCACATAGGAGGTTGGGTTTCCAGGATCATAACCAAGGACAAGCGACAGGTCCTAATAGATAAGATGCCTCAGGCTGAGCTCCGGACTACAGTGAAGGCCTAGTGTGCTGGGCCAGAAGCCACAGCACTCTCGTCCTAAACCGAGGGACTCCATGTGACATGGGGTGTTGCCCAGGAATGTGGTGGGGCTGAAGGGGTTCCAGCGCTCCTGGACTTCCAGGAGAGCCCCCACCATCGGGAGCTTCTCCTGTAGGCCTGGAGCTCTGGCGGGGAAGCAGGTGGGACCAAACAGCAGCAGCTCTCTGCTCTACACGTGGGTCCTCTTGCCCTCCCTTCTGCCTGCCCCACTTCACCTTTCCTCCAGATCTATTTATTCTTTGTGACTTAAGTCTTCCTCGGGATGACCAGAAGGGAGAGGACCTATTTTAAATGAACAAGATTATTAGTAGTTAATTACCTGATGTATCATTGTAATTGAAAAGAAGAGAAAAGAGGCTCATAAACATTCTTAGCTGCCCGTTCTCTCCTCCATCACTGGGATAAGTCGAAGGTGGGGGAAGGGAGCAGGACCCCTCCCTCTCACTGGGCCGACCCAGACCACTGGCTTTTCCTCCTCTCAGTATTCTTCTGCAGGCTCCACTCATTTTCACAGGGATATTTGTAGGGGAAACCAGACCCGATGAGAGTAAGCTGCCTGCCCTACAGACACTTCTGAGTTGCTCAGAAATGCTCAGCTGAAGCCGTAAAGACACGGAGAGATTTATTTCACATTGAGGGCCTTCAGAAAGGAGGCACAAATCTGAGGTCCGAGGTCAATATTTTTAGTGATTTTTATCTCAGATTGTCCTCAATTTAGCATGGCTGGCATATGTCAACATCATTGATTTCTAGTCCCAACTTCACTGCCACCAGAGCTACCACTGTGGTAGGGAATAATCTCCGTCCCCCTCAGCTCTCCCGCCCCTGCCAGGGCTAAAGACTTCATGAAGAGGGAAGGCATAGAGAGGACACCAGAGAAGCCCCAGGTGTCCTAGCGAAACCTATGTCTCAGCAGGTTTCTTCCCCACCCCAGGCAAGGGCAAGGGGTCAGAGCTCTTGGTGGGGGGACAGACTCCCCCACATCGAACCCTCAACCTCTGGCTCTCTGCCCTCCCATCCATGCTCCTAAGGGCAGAGGGACCCAGATGGGTCAGGGAGGGAAAGACCCATTCTAGTCCCTGTCTGCCTTTCCACCTCACCGCCAGTACCCCTACCCCCACTGGGCTGTTCCCATCCCCCCTCTCACTGAGTCTGCACTGTCAAAGTCACCTTGCTAATGTTCCGAGTGCCAGGGAAAGCAGCCAGTGGGAGAGAAGCAGATGGGTGGCTGACATGGGCAGCGTGGCAGGAACATATACAGCTTGCTCGGGATGAGGGCAGGGAGGCTGATGCACGACCTGGAACCTGGTATTTGTGGCTGTGACCAGGGCTAAGGGCAGGACCAGGGATGAGCCCAGAACCTTAGGCTAGCCCTGGAACTGGGTTCATCTGGACCAGTCTGTGAGTCTGGTGGGCCACTGGTTGTAAAATCTGGAACCTGAATGAACGTGTGAAACTAGAGGTTGGACTCGACACCTGCAGCCACCTGAGAGCCATGACATTCCCAGGAACCAGGCACTTCACTCCGAAGGAAGCTTAAGCAGTCTTAACTCCTTTCCTTTCTTTCCTGGGAACTGAAGAAACAAAGTAGTGGAGGAAGGAAGGCCCCCGGAGCCCACTGCCTCCCTTCCCCACCCTGTGTGTCTCTGGCCGCTGGGATCTGCCTTCCTGGTTCTCTGCAGGCCCTGGACAGGCAGAATGTAATGGGAGCCAACAGAGCCGCCTTCAGGTTGTTCCTTGTCACTTACTGACCCCAGAAAAATCACTTCTCTGAGTAAGAGTTTCTGTAACATGGGGATACTACCCACCTTGTGGTTTTGTACAAACAAAATGCCAGAGACATAGTTGCCACTCAACAAATGTAGCTGCCACTCTCTTTCCCTTCCCCACCACCTTCCACTGGGGAACCTCTTTCTCTTCCCGGTAGCAGGGCCCAGGGAGCAGATGGACAGCAGATCCTCCTCTAGGCACCATCCCTAGCTGGCATTGGCAAGGGGTGAGGGGGCACTTTGGGAAATGATGGAATCTCTTGGAAATCCTGCAGGAACAATGAGATGTTGGTGCCATGTGCTGGTGCGTTCTTGGGAACATGCTGGAACGTTCTTGTGGGAACACCAGGAGGCCGTGGGCACACACTGAGATGTCCCTAGAAGTCCCCTGCGGCATATTTGGAGCAACCTGGGCACTACCAGGAGCTCACAGGCAGTTTCAGAGTGCTGCCGGGTGCCATGGAAGTGGCCGCAAGCCCCAGAGGCCTTACAGGAATTCCACTGGAGAGACACTGGGGCACAACGAGAATGCAGGGAGAGTTGCTGAGGACATAGTGGAAGGTTACTGGGAAATTCTCTGGTGTGTCACTGGGAGCAGAAGAACATGCCTGGGCATTCCTAGGGCACTTTGGAATTGCAAAGGACATAATGCCAACTGGGGCCCTTTGGGGATCATTAAAGGCTCCCTGTGGGGGCACTCATAGGTTTCGCTAAGTGCCACACTCTAGGCTGCTCTACTTTTGACAAGGAGCATGTGTGGGTAGGAGTGTAGTCTGCCCAGAAAAGCCAGAAGCAGGGACACACTGCCCTGGAAGAGGCGGTAAGCAACTGGCCTGACTGAGCAGCAACCACCCATTTGTCCCTCCCGGGCATGGTGGCAGCTCTAGGAAATGTGCAGTCTGGTTTGGAAGATCATCCCTGAAGAGAGGAACAGCTCTGTCTGAACTCAGTTCCCCCGCCAAATCAGGACCCAGCCCCTAACTCTGCACCAAGGGTGAGGGGGACAGCCTGGGCACTAGGCAGGCAGGACTGTTGGCCAGAAGGGCCCTCTCAGGGCTGAGGCAGTAAGACTCGATGGGGCTGTGCAGGGGCCTCATCAACAGCAAGGCCTCCTCCATGGTCCAGGCAGTGCAGATATCCATTAACCGAAAGGTTGAAAGGAGGAAGGTCGGGGTCAAGCTCCAGGAAAGCACCAGTCTCCTTTTCCAGACCTGGATAGGTCAGAGCGAGAAGAAAAAAAAGCAAGACAGATAGAGGCCTGAACTTGAGCATATTCAATATCAACAAGCAAGCATTCAGCACCTACTACACACTGAGTGACTCCACCCAGGTTGGCCCTCACCCCCACAGGGTCCCCGGGCAATATCGACATCTCTCCTTCCCTGGATGCCTCTTCTCAGGGAATAGCACTCTCCATGCCAGAAACCTGGGCGTCATTCTGGACCCCACCCTCTCCCTCACCCCTCACAGGCCAGATCCTGCCTTTTCTGCCTCACAGCAGATCCCTCTCCTCCCGTGGCTCCCAGGCCACACTCTGTGGCCACAGTTGGTCATCTTTCATGCAGATTGCTGCAACAGCCTCTGGCTTGGGACCCTGCCTGCAGCCTTGCCCATCTCCGCACTGCTGCAGAAATGGTCTTTCTAAAACACAGTTCTAATCATGCCTGCATCTTGCATAAAGCCCTCTCTTGCCTCCGCAGAGCCCACAAATTAGTATCAAAATTCCGTGAAATAAAAGGTCCGTCAGCCCTATGACTCCCCCACACAATCTATCCTCTGGTCGTCCCAAACTCCTTTCTAAATTCCTATTCCTCTGGGCCTCTGCACGTGCTATTCCCTTGTCTGTCTCCCAATGAGTCCTTAAGACTGTCTGTCCACAGCTTAGCATCCCCAGCACTTGGTACAAAGTGTTGTATCAATTGAATGAATGGAGGACTATGGGAAAGGATAAGAGAAAAATCTCATAAGGTTGTAGTATTTTCCCCATTATAATAACAAGAAAACAGGTTTGGAGACATGAAGCCGTTTGACAAGGTCGCACAGAATTGGTGCCCATCCCACCACCCTCTGCTGCCTCAGATCCAAGATAAGAGAAAGAACAGAGTAAGAACCCAGAATGGGTCCAGGGAAGCACAGGGCAGGAGTCAGCATGGCCGGGGCAGGGTAGATAGAAAATGAGGATTGTGGAAGGTCGGTGCCTGTGGTCAAACAGCTCACAGCGAAGGAGGCAGCTTCAGAGTCCGGGAGGTTTCCGGCGGACATCACTGGTGTCTCAGCAGGGAAAATCATTCTCCTCTAGGAATCAGAATGGGACTAAAGAAAATTCTGCAGCTGAAGTGAAGAGAGGACACCAGGACGCGGGGACATTAGCCAGTGCTGGCCATGGTGACAAGGCCGTGTGCATGTTAACAGGGTAAGTCCCAGAACAGAAGTAGAACTCCTCCTCATTCCCAAACCTCCACCAGGGGGAAAATACAACTATGTATCCAAGTCTCAGGAAGAGAAATTAGGGACACACAGGCTGAGCTTTGGCCTGTGAAAACCTCAGCTTCTTAACTATTGGTGGTAATGCCGTTAGGAAATCTGGGATCCTTGAGGAAAAGATAAAGACTTGAATAATGCTGTCGTCCCTATTCTCCACGCCTACTCTCTTTTCTGAGTCTCCCCACCCTAGCCCTTTCCAAAAGCCTTCCGCATTTTGAATACTCACTGCTCCTTTGAATGGCAAGAGCTCTTCACCGGGTCATTGACATCTCAACATGTTCTATGGTCTTCTTTAGCTATGAAAGTCCATTTTCCTAAGACTTAAGGTGACCGGGGAAGAGAGAGCAGTGGGATGGACCAGCCACCTCACCCTAGGCCAGGCCCTGCCCTACCCGTACCTGCTCAAGGCTCAGGGCTCAGGGCTCCAGGGCCTGGCAGGAGGCAGTTGTACTCTAGCTAGCAGGCATGCTCTGTTAAGGAGATCACCGTCAGCTGCCACCCTTCTTCAGCAGATGGGACCCGGGATGGCTGCATGCCCTAGAAAGCACCCGTGGTGTTGCTGGGCCAGTGGAGCTCAGCAACCTCTGCCCTGAGCCTTGAGCAACCAAGTCAACCCAAGCCAAAGCAGCTCCTGTGCATGCCCTCTCTGGGGGCAGCTTGGCCTCAGGTTAGACATGGAGAAGGCAAGCCACTAGGCTCAGGACACTGACTTAGTTTCTCTGTGGCCCCTCAGAGTCAGGGAGTCTTGGACCTAGGGTAACCACGAGGCCAGCATCATATACCTGTCCACCCTCACTGTGAACTTCCACCACTGCAGTGTGCTCTGTGTGTCCCTTCACTAGACCTGAGGAATCTGAGTGGCTGAACCAGGACACGCCCACCCAGAGGCCTCCTCACCATCACCACTGGCCCAGACCCAAGGTGGCAGCTGGGATAGGGCAGCAGAGAGCAACAGAGAAGGTTTGCGCAGCACCCACTCCTTCCTGGGGGCTGGCCTGCCTCCCCTCCCCCAGCCCTCTTCCCCCCTGGCCATGGGTCAATGAGGAGGAGCAGGATCGGGGCTGAGGATCAGCACAACCAGGCCCAGCCCTGGCCACCCACTCCTCCACCCCTGGCAGCACTGAGCCCCATCATCAGGTGCTAATTAAATCCCCCTAATGAGGAAATGAGGATGCAAGAGCCAGCTCCACCATGGCCTTCCCGGCCCACCGCCCTCGCCTCTCCATCGGACTTATCACTCGTCACAGGATGTTTACAATAATTTTTAATTTGTGCAATTATTAATCACTTTTCTATCTGCCTCATTTGCATAATAATTAGTCATCTCACTGTTTGGCATGCCTGTGAATGACAGTGTTTTAAATTGAATTAAGATTTTAATATTCTATTTTCCTGCTTTCTTCCCCCTCCACACACTAATCAAAGTCAGATTTGGCAACCAGAGGGAGGGTGGGAGGAGGCTGGCAGGCACTGGACTTGGCTGGCTCTGTGCTCCTGAGAGCTGTGCTGGGGGGAGGGCTTGTCTGGAGGAGGCAACAGCAACATCCACTTCCCAGCCACCCAGACCTAGCACTCAAGGGGTTAACCCAGCCTTGCCTAATGATTAGAGGTGATGGAGTGAGGAGGGGGCGAAGAACTGAGGAGGGAGGGACCACACTGGCTCAGTGGGCCAGAGATCAAGAAAATCACTTACATTTCTTTTCTAAACAGACTGCACTTTGCAAGGAGAAGTTGGAAAGTACATCACAGACCAGTAATTGATCCCTGATTACTAGTCTAGGTTAACTTTGATAGTTCAGTGTACCCCAGGTAGAGAAGCAGGCTGGAGCAGTCTAAAACCCATGGCCGTCCCTCAGATGGACTGAGAAAACAAATCTCCCCGCATCCAGAGAGACCACGTCTGCACACGCCAGCAGACCGTCTGCCCAGTCTGGACTCTTTGCAGACCCTGCCTGGAACACCAGGTTTCCACTGACAAGGGGCCACAGGCACACTGCCCTCGATCAGGACAGCAGTGGGTATCTCTTTCTCTCTCCCCTACCCTCAAGCCAGTCTCTGACCAGCGCAAGAATCAGCTGCAGCCTAGAAGAGGGGCTGCTCCAGCCCCGCCTCCCCATAGCTTTCGCTTGCCTCAGTGTTGCCATGGTAATCCTAGTGGCTGCCCTGGATACCCACTGCTGCTCCAGAATCCTCTGCTTGGGCAGGGCAGCTCTCTCCTTGCAGCCTGCTTAGGATACTGAGGACAAAGGGTATTATCACTAACTTGTGGTCCACAAAGTCAGATACTGGCCTCTCCCTTCAGGTGAGTAGAAAAAGAAGGGAGGGGCCAGCAGCCCTAGGCCAGGCCATCCCAGCTGGGGAACAGGGAACCAAACCCCACTGCAGGCCAGAGCAAGGGGAAAACCCCCTCCCACTACAGAAATCTCTTCCTTCCACAGGGAGCAAAGTCTTCCAACTGTGCACTTAGGGGTGAAGGAGGGAAGTCTCCTGGATGGGAAAGAAGGAAATGAGGTCTTGCTGCCAGAGTCAGAGCTGGGTGAGAGGAAGAGGGCTAGAAGTTGCTAGGAGAGCCCTCTCCTCCATGGGCCTCCACAGCTGCTCTGCATCTCTTGTCTGCAAGTCAGTCAGCGAGGTCAATCAGAGAAGGTTCTGGGCATTCCTGGGGTTCACTCTGGCCACAGAGGTGTCCCTGGGCTGACTCAGGAGCCCTCCAGCCAAGTGCCTACCCAGCGAGGAAGGCAGCGGCCTCAGAAGCTGGTAGGACCAGGAACCCGCTTGCCCAGTCTTTGCCTGAAGGGGCAAGACAAAAATCGCCAGGATTCTGGAGCACAATCCAATCCAGGAATTACAGGGAGCTTTGAGAAACTGGGCCCCAGGGCGCTGGGCTGTGTCCCCAACCCCAACCAGAAGGAGCACACAGTCTTCCTGTCACATGGTAAAGCAGGTCCTGATGAGCCCAGACTACTGCCTGCTGCACCCTCATTCAGGGGCTCCAGCCTTTACTCATCTTCACCCACCACACCCAGCTCCCCTGCCTCTGAATAGCAAAGGGAGCTCTTTAGACAGACCTGTGTACATAGCTAGTGCCGCAGCAGCCTCTGCTGGCCGTCTTCACCTTCCACACTTCACTTAGGGATGAAAGGAAGGCAGGAGACCTCAGAACTATGGTCGCCAGGCGTTCCGAGAATTAACCTGGGACAGTGCTGGTTTACACCTGTTTTCTCAGCATAATTATTAATGGCACGCACACACTCGCACGCACACACCATTCATTCTTAGAAGTGTCCTGCTTTGGGGCAATGAACTAAATGGCCTCTCTAATCACAGGCAAGTTCAGAGTCCCAGAGAGCCTAGGGAGAAGGTGGAAAAACACTGAGCATGGAGACAAGTAACCTTCTCTCTGCCCCCAACCAAAGGTGAAGTTACTCCCTTTTAGTCAGCACAGGAAGAAATTCAGAGCCCCTTGCTGTGGGCCAGAACAGAGGCATCTTGATAATACTGCTCAGGGGGAGAGGGAAAGCAGGTCTTTCCCAAGGTGGGAGATACCTGGCAGAAGGAACAGAAAGAAGATAAAAGAGCTGACCCAGCAAAAAGGTAGGAAGTCTGAAGGAAGTAAAGTGCTAGCTCTACATGTGTCCAGCAGATGGCAACACGGAGCAGTCCACCTGGGCCCATGCCCATTGCGGCCGGGCAGCCGTATCCAGCTTGTTCCCTGTATGGCTCTAGGGTGTGGCTTCTGCCTTCTGCAAAGTTCACATAGATTGCAAAGCCTGTCTCTCTTTTACAGTACTCTTCAAACTCTTTCCTCCAGCTGACTGAAGCCTGAATCATAAAATCAATAAATTAAGACATTTCTCAAGTTCCCCCTTCTTCCCTCCACAGCCCACCTCCCGCCCCACCTAAAGACAAGGAAGAGAGGTCAGAGCAATCAGATCCAGGGTAGGGGGACTCCTGGATCCCTTCTTTTCTCACTGTTGCCTGGTCGATGCAAGGCTCTTAGGGAACTCCTTCTTCTCCACCCATCTGGTTTGGGATTCCTGAGTATAGAGGTTAGAAACCACTGTGTATCTTTGTGCAGTGAGAATGGAGTCATAGACATCAGGAAATTTCTATATATTTTGTCATGTGAAGGAGTTAATGCAAACTAGTTGCAAAGTAATATACAAATGCATGCTATCTACATCAGCTACCCACAGTTGTGGCATTTTGAGGACTCGGACAGCAGCCACAGCCCCATCCCACAGAATCTGGTGAGGGGGAAGGAAGAAACCGGAGTGGTGCACACAGGTTTTCTTGCACTGCCTTCCCACTCCCGAGTACCCCTCCCAGGTGAAGCGTGTGGCCAGGCCCTGCTGGAGGCAGAGGAAGTCACGCCCTGCACTCAAGAAGCTCAGGGTCTGGCTGGCTGGCCTTTCAGCCTCAGTCTCATGCCTCCACTATTTTTCCTCCAGCTGAAAGCCAAGACTTCTCAGCTATGTGGCTGGAGCCAAACTGGGATTTTTATCCCTTGTTTTGCCCATGCAGGAAAGGATTATTGTGAAAAGGGAAAATAAGGATCACAAAATCCTGAGAAAGATTTCAAAGATGCCCTACCTACACATGCACATCTCTTGCTGAGTTTTGAAAGTTCCCACTAGCCCAGGTCTTACCTGCAATGGAACCTCAACCTAGCATTTAGGTGAATTCAACAAATATTTATTGATTGTCTCCTTTAGGCCAGGTTATATGTTATATTCTGGAGACTGTGGTCTGTGCCTTTAATAAGTTCTAAGTCGGGCAGGGGGAGAGTACACACCACAATTCACTGCAATACAAAGAGACACTAGAGTCAGGTATGTACAAGCATTATGGGAGCAAGCTCAGAGAGAAAGCATTTAATTTTGCCATTCTGCCAATAACGACAGAGCCAGAGTAAACTTCACAAAGAAGCTGGGCCCCGAAGGATGATCAAAGCTCTGCTACGGGGAGGAAGAACAGGGCAGAAGCAGCAGCTTAGACAAGCTCAGAGGCCTGAACCAGTAACATTTGATCAAGGGAGGTGAGAAGTCTGGAGAGTGCAGGGCAGGGGCAGATAGATCAAGTTGAAAGGGACCTTGGTAGAATGCTGAGGAGACTGGACATACCCTGTAGTCAAGGCCTTTGTCCTCCGTGTGCTTCCCCATGTGACCCTGGAGGATGTTCCTGTCCTTAGTCTCCCCCGTCAATACCAGCATAATCATGCTTCCCCGCCCTGTTCCTATGAAAGCCACAGCCTGTCTGTCACTGGGCCTAGGTCGACTGTCAGAGCCACTGCATGAATATCTGAGAGGAGGTCCATGTGCTAATTACTGAAGCCATGACAATCAATTAGCCCGGCTAATTAGAGACCTCCACCAAGGAGCTTTGGGGGCATCCTGAAGGCACTGCGCCCACCTGGGCCTCCTCTTACCTAGAATAACCCCTCAAGACTCATTCATTTGGATAAAAAGCATAGGCTTTGGTAGTTCTTGGGTCTTTGGCCTCAGTTTCCCCTCCTGCAAATGAGAATATTAGCATCAGATTTGTTGGGGTTTTATGAAATTAATGCATGAAGAGTGCCTGACTCATTGTAGCTCTCAATAAATGTCAGCTATTCTGTGTGATGCCTTGAGCTAGGAGCTGAGGACTTGAAAATGAATAGGAGACCTAAATAAGAAAATTAATAAGAGTTCTAGCCATGGGACCTCACAGTCCACACAATAGCATGATGAATGTTGGGTACAAAGTTCCATGAAAACTCAGAGAAAGGCTGAATCTGTAAGCAGACCTGTCACTGGGAACAATAGCACAGGTCTGCCATCTGAGTTCCTAAGTAGAATTGGACAAACAGGGCCCTTCTAGCCCCCGCCACATAACCTGGGGGGCTCCCAGCACATCAGGTGGTTGTCAACACTTTCTCTTTAGTCTACATCAAAAGACTTTCCAAGTTGTGACACAGAAGTGAAGTCCTCTCTAGCATGAGACCCTGTTGGCCGGGCTAATCTGAACCTCAGGAGAAGGAATGGGCCCAAATAGTCCTATTCCAGCCTCCTCCTCACCTGCACCAAGAAAAGCCAGGGCCAGGCCCACCATCTCACCACCCGCATGTTGAGACAGCATAGAAGAACGAGAAAGTGGGATTTCTAGAGGCCGAGGGTAATTGTATTAGGTCCAAAACCCCAACTGGACAAGTAGGCGATAAAGGCAACATGGCTCTATCCCGTCTCATAATACGTATAAAGAAGCCATATGAACTTTTGACAATAGTTAGCTCAATGTGAATCAATGGTGGGATGTGGTCACCATGAAAGCTAATCTCATCCTAAATATGTTGATTACAATGCAATACAGAGCTGGAGGGAAGTGACAGTTCTATTGTACTCTGATCAGAACATCATGAGTATTAGGACCCAAGACAGCTGCTGTACTTTAAAATGGGCAGCAGCAAACTGGAGTCAGTTCAGAGAAGATGGTATGGGACTCAAAATCATGCATAAAAAAGGTGATTGAAGGAACTAGAAAAATGTCAGATGCACTCAACAGCTTTCTTCTGATGTCAACATAACTGTGACATTACATCTTGATCATAAAGGAGGTGCCACAATTAAAGTGGGGAAATGTCTTACTGTCAGCCACTCAAACACAATGTATCTCAGAGATTGGTCTCTCAGTCCCTGCTTCAGGTTCATGTGACATATCCCAACACAGCACCTACAAGATGGTAGAGTTCACAAATAGTTCCTGTGGCCTATCCAGTCTGTGCCTGGGCTTTATTTATGACTCTAGGGCCACGCTTGAGACCACCCTCCAAGGTTCACTATGTGCATGCCTCCAGACCCTCTCCACTGACCACCTCAGTCCTCTCCTATGGTCTTTCATCCTTTTTATCCTGCCTCCTCCTCTCATGTCAGCCTCTAGCTGGACATACTTGGTTATGCTGCTGGACTGGGGGTAGAGGGAAAAAAAGAGACCCTATGTGAAGTGTCTATAAACACAATTAAACCCTCTATGTATGAAGATTAATTTCCTAATACCTTACTAGGCAAAAGCTGGCTACTTCATTTCTGGAATAAGTTTCAATACAAAACTTTCCTCCTATTATCTTAACCTTGTGGCTCCAGGAAGGAAAGCAAGTAGGGCATGGGAAGAAAAATTTATCTCAACACATCTAAAATGTTGTCAGGTAGAAGAGGAGCTACTAGTCTGTTTTTGTAAGCCCCGTGATGAATAGTTCAGACAAATAGTGAAGCCATGGGAAAACACAACTGAAAATAACTAGAGCAGCCCAAGACTGGAGTACATATGGCCCAGGAGGCAGTATCAGGGTAGAAAATGTTCGAGCATGGGTGGGAGTGGCACTTCCCAAAAATGTGATTTGGAGGTGATTCCGGCACCGGAGTGGGTGCTAGTAGCTGGAGCTAGTAAACTGATGGAAAATACTTTTGAATTAATTGGTGTGAGGTAAGCATAGCGAATCGAAGTCCTTTAAGGTGTCTTCCAACTTTGAAATTCCTCTTTTGTGATTCTAGGTTCTGAAAGAGTGTCAGCTACTGGCAAATCTATCCAGCTGACAACAGCCTTCTGTCTCAGTACAATGCCTGGGTGTGTGTGTGTGTGTGTGTGTGTGTGTGTGTGTGTGTGTTTTGGGTAGAGATGAGGGCAGGAAAAGACAGACATCTTGGGCACACACACACACACACACACATGCACACACACCCCACAAGCACAGCAAAGATCCAGAGTTGGACTTGAGGTTGGTGGCAGAAATAAGGCCTAACAACTTGAGGCCTGAGTGATTCCACAATCGCTCCTCCCCTAGCTGCTGGTCACAGAGTCTGTTGTTGGGGACATAGCGCCTCCACCTCCTCTCCCAAAGCCAGGGCAGTAACTTTCACATTTAATGAGCAGGACCATGGCAACAGGAGTCATCAAATCTCAGAATCAATGCCAATCTGTCAAAGCACAGGTACTCAGTCAGGAGCTGGGGACAGAGGACATGGCTGAGCAGCTACTGCAACCAGACGCAGATAGCCACTTCGCCAAAGTGCCTGCCTTCAGCCATCTCTGTGGGCTCTGTGGCTGAGAGTATCCTCTAGTCACCCCCCTACCCGGCATCTCCCTTCTCACTTCTCTGCCTGTCCCCAAAGCTCCTGTTGTCTGCTTCTGTCCCTCTAATACAGGTTGACAAGCAGAGGATGCAGGACACCTCCTACCCTGGGTACTGCTCCAGATCAGGAATGTTCAGCCCTCAGTGGTTCAAGGGCAGTCCCCTCTGTAGAGTTCTCATTACTCAATCTCCACTATAACCACAGCCACTCCAAATCAACCATAGGTAAAATGGCCCTTGACAACTCTCCTCTCCATTCTGGAGGACACCACATACTCTACTCTGCCTCTTCCACTTTACACTGCCAGGTCAAAAATGTTCTTTCTTCACTAGACAAAAAAGCTGCTCCTAAAAGGGCAGCAGCCCATCATCTCCCAGTCTCCCACCCCTTAACCTCAAATGTTGAATCTAAGTTTGACAAGTGCAGAGGGCCACCCTTCTTCCCTCTCCCTGAGGAACCAGAGGGGCTTCTGCAGGTCCTGTAGAGTGTGTCCTTACAGCTTTGGAAGCAGGGAAGGAACAAAACTCTTGTCTATGCTCTAACCCTCTTGTGCTCCTAGAGTCAAGTCTTTCTTCTGCCCCTTAGGAAACACAGACATCAGAGCAACTGCCCCAAGCCTTTCTATCAGCGAGTCCACCACTAACCATCGTCCTTATAAGCCACTCCTCCCTCAAATGGCACTGCTTTTAAGGACAAAAAAAAAAAACCACCTGAAATGCTCATTAAAAATACCTCCTTTTGAAATGTTATATGCCTTTAAATTCAGAGAAAGCCTCCCCACCCCCACCCAGTTCTTACTGATCCAGATAAACTCAGTTTTGATTCTGTTTGGACACCACCAGCAGCAGCACCCCACATCTCCCCTCAGTGAGGTAATGGGCAAGTGAAGGCTGTCATGAGGTGGATGGGGAAGCATCACTGGAATAGGCCAATCACTATTCCTCCTGCTCTAGACACCCTATCTCCTAAGGACAGAGGACCCTGCCCACTTGACTACCCTTCTTCAAACAGCACAGCCCTCAATCCTACCCAGCAAGAAACACCAGCTCTCCAAACCCAGCCAGAGAACAGCCATCCTGGTGTTCAAGTAAGGTCAGGAGTGAGTGGTATCAATGGGGAAACATGCCACTGATGCAGCAGATGTGCTCTTGAAATATCTTAATATTAACAATCTAAGAGCAGAAACTATTTATTAAGCATCTACTACATGCCAGACACTATGCTACTTTTTTTCGGATCCTCTCAATAACCCAGGAAGGGATGTAGTATCCTGATTTTACAAATAAGGAAATGGTGGCTCAGAGAAGTAACTTGCTAGAAGGTAGCACCTGCCTCATTTCGATGACCTCACTCTGGAGGACTGACTCCCACTGACTTCCCCTATTAATGAGGGGAAGATAAGAAGGATCCCTCTGAACAAAGAGGCAAAAGTGAGCTTCCAACTATGGGGAAGCAACAGCAGGGGTTGCTTTGCAGGGCTCAGAAGCACAGGAGGAAATAGCCCCAGGAGATGTCAAGTACTGCCTGGAGCTCCTTCCCAAGGCTCCACTTCTGATGCAACCCCCAAACTACTTCAGCCAGCGCCACAGGCCCCGACGGCTCCCCTTCAGTACAACCTATGGAGGATGTTACAAGCCCTGGAAGATAGAGCCTGTGACTTACCATGGGGAGAAGTACTCCCAATCAGGGTGCAGGGGTAACAGGGGATAGAGGAGTAGCACTCTGCACAAAGCAGAACTGAACCCTCTGCTCCCAACCAACCTACTTCACCCTACCCAGGGGCACTCCTGTCCCCCAGGACAATCCCGGGGGCAGGAACCACCAACACAGGAGAATACAATAAGAAGCAAGACCTTGGCCCTCTCTTCAAGAGCCCTTCAGGCAATAACTGGCTACATGGTCAGCCAGGACCCCATGGGCAGGAAATCATACCAACCACCCCATCCCAGACTATCCTCCCTCATTTGGGCTGAACCAGCTATCAGCCCTGTATTCCAGGCTTTCAGAGCTCAGGTGATCCAAAAAGGGCTGGGAGGCCATATTGGGATTCCACACTAAGGACTCGTTCGTTCTGGTCTTGGGGAAACAACCCTAAAGGTCAGAGTGGTGGAAGAGGCAATGCCGATATATTTTGGGTCTGCTATTCCCATTATAAAAGGCTCAGTTGAGTAGAGCTGGCCATGCAGGAGCCAAAGCCAGGGCCCTAAAGCACACCTTTGATCTCATGACTTTCCCAGAGAGGCGGCTCTCCGCGTACTGTCTCACTTCCCTTAGGTGACGACTACATGACCACTACTCATCAGATTTTCTTCCAGAACCCTCCTCTTGGTCGGTCAATGTTCCCAGTTCACAGTCAGGGCAGACAAATAGCACCAGTAGTGTGTCCGGGCCACACGGAGTGTTATCAGCCAGTATCAGAGGGACTTCCAAGCTCCAGGACGGAGTCAAGTCCTCGAACCTGACCCAGATAAGAGCAACCAGAGGATCGAGTGAGTAACCAGAACTGTCAGCAAGCTTCAGGGTAACCGTGAGGGAAGATGCCAGAGAAGGGCCCTATGTATTTCCCAAGGTAATAACTTTGGAACTCAGTCTTCCACCCATTTCAGAGACATAGCAATAGAAGGTAACAGAGCAAAGGACTGATTGTTTTAGAATCTTGGATCTCTGTCTAATTCAGATTTACTTAGCCCTCTCCCCTCACCTAAGCTTTAAGCAAGGACAAACTACGTGCTGTTCATAACTGGGAGTCCGCCTCTTCCCCTGTGCATCCCTGGGAGACATGAACTCTAATTGCAGGCCAGGAGGTACAGGAGCCACGTTTCTCTCCTACCCATGAAACTATGGAGAATCAAGCAATCTGCTTACTGGTCCTTGTCCTGGCTTCTCCCCTTTAAAGCCTGCTTCCCTTGAGGCTCAGAATGGCCCCCCACACCCCTACGACTCATCCCTGAAAGGTTAGAAGGCCCAGCTACTACCCAAAACCAGTCACATGTATACAGTGTTACACAAAGGTTACAAAATCCACAGTCCTAAAGTGGTAGTTAAAAAATAACCTTCACCGCTAAGTGACCAGAGACACCAGCAGAGCAAAAAGAACAGCTCTTCTCCTCACAGCAAACACACATTCAAGCTCCTGTTTCCTGTAACCACATTTTTTAGGCCATAGCCCCTAGCTGCCTAACAAGGTGTTTAAGAAATTCTCTCCATTGCCCTAGCCTTTAGCTGCAGATATCACAACTTCTCTGCTGGGTCTTAGCATAACTGGGGAGTGTGAAAAGCAGCAGAGATAAATAAATTTTCATTTTCAGAGAAAAAGAAACATTTTCATTTGAAATTATCTGAAATACACTGTCTAGTTTAGGCAGAAACACAAATTAAAAGCAAAGTAGGTGTGCAGATGGCACAGTGCCCTTCCATTTCACATGCCTGGGTTGGTTCACAGGTATCGATTCCAACTTGAAGAAATATTTTTACCTCATGCAGCAAATATATCCAGGACACTGACCCTGGCAGGCAGCCCGCTGTGCATCAGCATCAGAAGCCAAACTGGCTGGAGCAGGTGACCGTCTTGGGCAGGAAGAACACTCCCAAGTCTGATGGAGACAGTGACCAGGGTAAAGTGCCCAAGCTCTTTGTCAGGAAGTCATCAGCACGAGGGTCCTAACTACTTCTTCAACCCAACAGTGAAGGCAGGGAACAAGAGAGTTTACCCTGCCAGGACACCCCAACCCCGCTTTTCTTGGGAAATTCAGAAATTTGGCTTTCCCGAATCTGCAGCCACTTATGATGTCTCCCTGACCACAGAGGTGAGGTATGTATGGACTTAACATATGCTTGATACATGGTAAGTACATAACGAAAGATAGCAATTAAAATCATTATTTCCCCAGACATGCATTCCTCTCTTCCCAGATGTATTATCTCCCTCCTCCCAAATTCCTGGTAAAAAGAGTCAAGGGTAAGTGACCCTCTAGCATACTCAGGGGCTTCAAAGCCAAGTTCCAAACTGAAACTCCCAGCAAGCAATTCTTCTAGGACTGCAGAACTCAGCCCCAAGTGCACTATGGAGACCCTCATTACAGAGGCTATGAGAAGCTCTTGGTATGAACTCCTGCTGTGGGCAAGGAACAGTCAGTCCCCTGAACTCTCCCTTCACTTCTCACCTTCCTACCAGGGTGAGGGTGGGTAGGGGGAGAACTGTGAGGATAAAAGTCTGATGTTTAAATCCTTGCTCTTTTCCAACTCAAAGTGTTCTGAGCAAGTTAACCTCTTTGCATAAATGTTTTCTCTCCTGCCAAAAGAAAAAGAAAAAAGAGGTCCTGCTTACTGAGCTCTAGTTTACCTGTGACTCCTTGTAATTCCTTAGCTGACAGAGGGTGCCAAAGTAATAGGCAGGGAGGGGAAGATTTACTCCTTTTTCAGCTGACTGCTCTCTGTCCCCTCTCATGGGTTTAGGTTCACAGGCACCCGCTGAAGATCAAACTACCAGGCCCTCCTACATGCCTTCTTTTCTGAAAGGGTATAACTGTATAAGCCCAAGGTCAACAGTATCAAATTTGAGGCAAACACAATTTCTCTACTGAGAAAAGGAACACAAGTACAAAAGAGAGACTGAGTCATTCCCAGATACAGTAATGTCATTTTCATATGGCAAGAAAAGCCAGTATCATAGGAGAGAGATGACTCAAGTCCAGCCTGATCCCATAATCTCTCTGCCTATTTTTACAGGCCAGTCCAGCTGCCTGAAAGCCAGCTCCAGAAGTACTTATGCCAACAATAGGCGTCAAAACTAAAATAAAGAAAAAAAGTCAGGAGAAATGGACCAAACAACTTAAGCTTAAGTGTATAGTTCAGGACATACATTTCCTAACCAGCTCTAATTTAAAACCCGGTTCTCAGAATAGCTACCTCACAGCCTAGATTTAGCTTTCTCACTGGGATTTCCTGGCCACCCCCTAATACTAATCTAGCTCTTTGACACAATTGAGCAAGGGTAAGTAATCTCTTTAGAAAGGAGTGATACTGTGTCCTAGAATGTCTGTGTTCCAGCAAACCTGAGGGAAAAAGAGGTCAGAGTATTTCCCTCTTACTAATGAATGGCAAAGCATCAAAGCTTTTTGAGTCAATACCATCAATTATTTTCTATTTGAGCTACAGTATCTGCTCACTGCTTTTTTTCTTTATTTTTAAATTGAGATAGAATTTATATACCATAAAATTCACCCCTCTTAAGTGTACAGTTGTTTTTACTATTGTGCTCTGCTTAGTAAGTTTAACCTCAGCATGGAGAAGGTATAGGAAAGGAAGGAGAGCAAGATAGTCTGAATTTGATTAAAGGGAAAAAAAACCTTCCACGTAGAAAGAGGTTTCCAAAGCCCAAGTAAAAGAGATTATGATCAAAATTTAAATACATCTCTGTCTTGAAAATCTTTACCATATTGAAGACAGAATTATGTTTCTGGATATAAAGGAGGGATAAGAAATGGAAAGACATGCAACTGAATTTAGCCACCTATATTCTTGAGAGATTTTAAGTCTTATGATTTTGAAAAATGTGCATAGACCCAGGACCCTGCTTTGCCCAGTCCAGAAAAGGCATATTACACTGCCCTCTAGGAGCCAGCCTAGGAAATAACAGTCAGCTCTGCCCTATAGGATGTGCTGTGCTCACACACATAAAGAGAAATAATCAGAGGGAGGAGGAATTTATGACTTTTCACCAATACCTACTAAACACAAAGCTCACTGGAAATAGAATGCTTCCCCTTTGCCACAGTCTCTGCTTGAAAACAAAAAATAAATTGTTAAAAAAATATATTGTGGTTTGATTTCCAAAGCATCTGGGCATCTTATTCCATTTGCATTGCTGATAACAAAAATACCATAGACTGCGTGGCTTAAACAACAAATATTTATTTTCACAGTTCTGAAGGCTGGGAAGTCCAAGATCAAGGCACCAGCAAATTTAGTGTCCAACTTCTTGCTGTGTCTTCACATGACGGAAAAAGAGCAAGAGAGTTCTATGGGTCCTTTTATAAGGCACCAATACCATCACATTGAGGGCTAGATTTCAACAAAAATTTTGTGGGGATACAACAGTCAGTCTATAACAGCCTCTTAAAGTGAGTTGTTCCTAAGAAACAGTGTGGAGCCCACAAAAAAATGAAGTTGAAAACTGAACTCATATGGAAATAAAACCCAGCTGTGTATGAGATGTATGACAATGGGCTAGTAGTTGAATGGACTCACTGCCACCTCTGGCCAAGGAAAGAGACTGGCTTACAAAATAAGCTTACGAAAGTATAAATTCAAAACTAGTAACTTAGACTAGGATCCAGTGTCCAGAGCCTATATTCCCTGGAGACCTTTTAAAAATAATTTTTTATCTTTTGGAAAATTTTTAGATTTACATAAAGTCATGAAGATAATACAGAGAATCTTGTTACTATTCACCCAAATTCCTCAACTGTTAACTTCTTACATAACAATGGTACGTTTGTTAAAACTAAGAGATTAACACTGGCATATTTCTATGAACTAAACTCTACATTTTATTCAGATTTCACCAGTTTCACCACTAATGTTCTAACCTTGGGCCTTTTAAAAAAAAATGTTTACAGCAAGAAACCAAAGGATGAGACAGGTGGTGCGGAACCCTGTAGAACACTGGGTCTTAGTCTCAACTCTGCGACATGCTAACGTAGAACCATAGAGGTTATTTCCTGAGCTTGTTTTCTCCCTAAAAGTACTTCTGTCTCACAAATGCTGACTCTAGACATGATTCCAATTTACCCTTCATCTCTGTCTAAGCTCCTCTCTGACAACCATCAAGAGTTAGGGAAGACGTCCCTGACTTGGTAGTGACTCCAAGACTGTCTAGAGAATACAGTCCCTTTGAGATTTTTAGATCTCAAAATTATTTCAAAATCTATGTATGTCTCAAGTGGCTGGGGGATGGGCAGCCTTTCTTCAGGAATCAAAGTGCATTCTGCAGCAGAGACGATAGCTATCCAACAACATCCATTTTTCCCTTTTTCCTAGGTGTGCATTACATTTCTCAGGCTCCCTTGCATTAAGGGACAGCCATGCAACTAAGTTGTAGCCAACAGAAAGTGAGTGGAAGTGTGTGCCACTTTTAGAGCTGGCCCATAACACCTGCCAAGCAATCCTCCAAGCTCTGCTCAACTCACTAAAATGGCAAAGCCCAAGTACCATGGGAGGTCATGTTAATGTTGGCACCAGCCTTGTCCCTAAATAACTGCATGGAGTAGAGTTTCCCCACTCCCACTGCCCCAACCTGAAACTACCCTGGACATTATGAGTGAGGAGGGAGTAAAACACCTGCTGTTGTGGTAAGCCAGTCCATTTGGAGGCTATCACACCAGCTTAGGTCATCCTAACGCAGGAACTAAATGTCAATTTTGTTAGTGCAAGATCTTGCTTCTGCAGCTATGCTTAGGGCCTCAGGTGCTGACAGGTGAGGTGATCACACATGCCTGAGTTCAGGGCACACTACCATATTTAACCATACAAGGCCTCTATCGTTTTCCTTTCCCTCCTTCATTTCCCATTCTAGTCCCATTCTGTTCCTTCCCACAGACCCTAGTCTAGTGAGTTAAGGTATATATATATAAGATGTAAAGATGTATATATATATGTATATGTATATGTATACACACACACACACACACACACACACACACACACATATCTTCCTTAAAAATGATGCTGCTCTGTGTGTTTCACTTACTTAGCCTATTTTTGCTGTAAATTTCATTGTTCCTATCTTCCTCACCTGGAGTCTAGTGTCACTAAGTTCCTAATTGCCTGCATCTGACTGCTTTTTATACTATTCCATCATAGGCATATACCGTTGTATTTATCATTTCCTGTAGAGAGAGACATTTAAGTTGCTTCCAGTATCTTGCTCCCCAAACTATATACATAGATAAAGATCCTCATACATAACTCCTCGCAGATTTGTGCAAGTTCTCTGAAAGGAGTGCAACTGCTTTGAGGTAAGGTATGTATGTACTTAACAAATTCGTTATCTATTGCTATGTAACAAATTACCTCAAATCAGCAGCTTAAAACAATAATACCCACAGAATGAGAGAAAATATTTACAAATCATATAACTGATAAGAGACCTGTAATCCAGAATAAACGATTCTATATAAGTGTATACATGTTTGTCCGTATGTGTATATAAATGTGTATATATGAAAACCAACCCAATTAAAAAATGGGCAAAGGATTTGAATAAACATTTCTCCAAAAAAGATACATAGAGATATTCAACATCATTAGTCATTAGGAAAATGCAAATCAAAATCACAATGAGATACCATTTCATACCCACTGGAATGGTTAAAATCAAGAGAGATAATAAGTGTTGACAAGGATATGAAGAAATTGGAACTCTTATGTACTGGTTTGGAAGTGTGGTCGTTCCTCAAAAAGTTAAATGTGGAGTTCCATATGACTGAGCAGCAGTTCTATTTCAGGAAAAATGAAAACCTACGTCCATACAAAAACTTGTCCATGAAGGTTCACAGCATTATTCACAAGAGCCCAAAATTGGAAGCTACTCAAATATCCATTAATTGATACATGAATAAAATGTGGTATATCCATACAAGGGAATACTATTCAGCCATAAAAAGGAAGTATCGATACATACTACAACATGGATGAACCTTGAAAACACTATGCTCAGTGAAAGGAGCCAGACACAAAATGCTATATAGTATATGACAGTCCTACTCACATATTACATGAAATGTCTAGAACAGGCAAATCTATAGCGACAGAAAAAAAAGAGTGGTTGACTAGGGCTGGGGAGTTGGGGAAAAGTTGAGAGTGACTGGATACAAAGTTTCTTATATCCCTAGGGTGATCAATATGTTTTAAAATTGTGGTGATGGCTGCACAATTCTGATACCTCAAAACCACTGAATTATACACTTTAAATGAGTAAACAGTTTAGTAAATGAATTATATCTCAATAAAACTTTTTTTTTTTTAAATAATAAACACCTATTATCTCACGGTTTCTTTGGATTAAGAATTTGGAGTTGGGTGATTCTGGCTCAGGATCTCTCATGAGGCTGTGGTCACACTGTTGATCAGAGCCACACACATCTTAAGGCTTGAATGGAGCTAGAAAATCCACTTCCAAGGTAGTTCACTTATGTGGTTGGTAACTTGATGTTGTCTACTGGTGAGAGGCCTCAGTTCTTCTCCACATGGGCCTCTCCAGAGGGCTGCTTGAATGTCTTTTATGACCTAGCCTCAGAAGTCACACATGTCCAGTACACCCTATTAGTTACACACCTGTAGAAGAGGACTACACAGGGCTTGAATATCAGGAGTCAGGGATCACTGGGGGCCATCTTGGCAGCTGGCTATGAACACTCAATAAGGAAGATGATAATAACAGCTAACAATTCTGTGACAAGTACTATGTTCCAGGCACTATTCTAAGCTCACAATAAACCTATGATGTAAGTATTATCTCCATTTCACAGATGAAGAAACTAAGGCACAGAGAAATTAAGTGGCTTATCAAGGTCACACACTTAGTAAAAGACCTAGCTAGGATTCAAACTTAGGCAGTAGCACACCAAAACATACTCTTAAAAACTATGTAATACCACAACCCAGATATTTCTTTATTTCAATTAAGTGCTGCCCGTTTGTTCTCTAGAATGGATGCACCAGCTGGAACTCTCATGAGTTTTCATTCACCATGAGAATTCAGTCTCCTGCTTATTTTTTCCAAACTAATAAAGTAGAAACTCATT
This sequence comes from Pteropus medius, assembly GCF_902729225.1. NCBI lineage: Eukaryota > Metazoa > Chordata > Mammalia > Chiroptera > Pteropodidae > Pteropus > Pteropus medius. The sequence goes on from NW_024349800.1 coordinate 66,633,793, forward strand.
AGTATTTTCATTTGCATTTCTCTAATTACTGGTGAGGTAACATACTCGTTAGCCATTCTGGTTTTACCTTTAGATTTTACCTACTCATACTTTGCCCTTTTTTTATTTTGTTTTTTCCCAATTTGCAGTTGTTTTATATTCGATCCCTTATATAATGCAATCCCCTTGTCAGTTTAGACACTGCAAACATTTCTCCTAAACTATATCCATCTGTAGCCTTGACTACAGGATGCTTTATTGACTAGAAATCTTTAATTATGAAGTCATCAAAGTTATCACATCTTATGAATTGTGCTTTGGGGATCTTTCTCCTCACCCCAAGGTCACAAAGACATAATCCATTTTTCTTACTAGCTTTAGCATTTCACCTTTCATTTAGGTCTTTAATCACTTTGGAATGTCTTTGTTTTATATGGTTTGAGGCAGGGATCCAACCTTATTTTTGTCCATATAATAAGCCAATTTTCTGAGCACCATCATCCATATCTTCTCCACTAATCTGTGATACTACCTTTATCAGGTCTAAGTAGCCATGTCTATTTCCAAGTCCAGTTTAGCACTAACTTTTATTTTCTAAGAAGACAGATCTATTACGGTAAAGGCTTCACTGATCCAGTAGTCCCCCCTCATCTGCAGGGGATCCTCCAGTGGATACCTAAAACCATGGATAGTACTGAACCTTACAAACACTATGATTTTTCCTATATATAAATACCGTTTCACTTAAAGGAAGCACTTCACAGCTTCACTTTGGCACATCCAAACTGCCAGCCAGCATCCCTTTTCTTGTGCTTTGGAGCCATTATTAGGTAAAATAAGGGTTACTTAAACCACAAGCACTGCGATATTACAACAGTCGATCTGGTAACCTAGATGGCTACTAAGTGACTAATGGGCGGGTAACATTATAGCACAGAAATGCTGGACACAGGGATGATTCACATTCTGGGAGGGATGGATCAGGACAGAGCAAGATTTCATTACGCTACTCAGAACAATGGGCAATTTAAAACTTATGAATTATTTCTGGAATTTTCCATTTAATATTTTCAAACCACAGGGTTTGAAAATGGGTAACTGAAACCAAAGAAAGCAAAACTGCAGATGAGGTACTACTATATAGTGCTTTCTGGATTAATGAAAAATCCAGCTATCACCATCCATGATCCATGAGGGTTCAACACTAGCTTGCATTCTTCCCAAAAACAGAATACCCAGTTAATAAAGTGATTTTAAAAAAATAAATGTATGTTTATTTAAAAAAAACTTAACCAAGAACAAATCCTGGGAGACTAAGAATCAATGTTTTCTTTGAAAGCCGGCAACGGCCAGCATTAACACCTGAGAAGTTACAGGTGCCTCTGTCCAAACATCAGGTGTCAAATCTTCTTCTCAAATGCTAGTAGTCAAAACTGGCATTCAACAAGTTGCTGGTCTGTGTGGGCCCTGAATATTAGCATAAACAACTGTTACAGCTGGATATGTGGCTACCCTATGTCCACTACCACAACCACAGCCACCCTCACAGCCTCAGAAAAGTTACATATCCTCCACACTCCACTTGTAGGCAAGTTCCTCCACTGCCTTCTTGCTGGCAAGCCTGGCAAAGCGCTTCTGTTCAAATCCGTTGGATCTGCAATCAAGAGATAATAATCAGCCAGAATCATAAACTGGACACTTATTTTTGAAAAAAAGAGAAGAGTTTACAATCTAATGAATAAGGAAGAAAAAAAGGGAGTCCTGTGAAAATATTTAAGGAATATGCAATAGAATCAAAGGGGCAAAATATATAATTCATCCTCTTATTAGCCCTTGTTCAGATCTTTTTCTCAGTCTTTGACAACTGTTTCAAGAATTTACCACTCTCTAAAAGCCCAACTCACTCTCAGTCAATGTCTACATCTTATATTTTATCCATTCATTACATAAACATTGAGAGAATTCTATTACACAGTAGGCACTGTGTCATGAAAATGAGTATGACAAAGCATCTGTCCTGATGAACTCAAAAATTAGTAAAGGAAACTGACATTTAAATAGATAATTCAAATAAAATGCATAAGCCATGACAGAAGTATGCATCGGGAGGCACAGAAACAGAATGGAGATCTTACTCAGCTTGGGTGGGAGATGGACAATAGTCAGAAAAGGCTTCATGGAGGTGGCCCCTAAGCTAAGTCTGAAAAACAGAATTAACTAGAGAGTTGGAGGTGGGGAGGGCTGGAGGAATTGGGAGGGTATTTCCAGACAGAGCACAGCATGAGCAACTACAGCAAAGGCACAAAAATAAGAAATAGCCTGCTACATGCAGGGAACCCAAAGCAAACTGGTATGGAGCCTAAAGTATGACAAAAGGACTAGCACAAGAAAAAGTCAGAAAGATTAGGCAGAGGCAAAATCATAATGAACTTTGTAGGTCATAGTAAAAAGCTTAGATTTCATCTTGTGGGGATAGATTTAAAGCAGGAGCATAAACTGCATTTCAAAGAGATCACTCTGGGGATGGGACAGGAAAGTTACTGCAATGGTCCAGCCAACAGATGATGAAAACAATGATAAAGAAGATAGACAGAAAGAGAGAAGACATAGTAGGAATTAGTGACTGATTAAATATATAAATGCAAAGGAGAAAAAGGTAAGTTTGACCCCCAAGTTAATAATTTTAGTGACTACTAAATGAATGAAGCTACTACTAACTAGGATAGAACAAAAAAGTAGGAGTAGGCTTAGAGAAAGTTGATGAGTTCAGTTTTGAATACATTGCACTTAAGGTGCCTTAAGTACATATCAATAGAGAAACAATGCACAGCTAGATAACATCAGATTGAATTACAAACACAGATTTGGGAATCATGTACATACAGATGGTAAATGAAAGTAACTAGATGATATTCGGCCAGAGAGAGCAGATGGAGTTGAACAGCTAAGGGTTACAGATGGAACCCTGAAACATTTAAGGGGTACGCAGAGGAAGAGAAGCTTTTAAAGGTGGCCAAGAAGAAATGATAAGAGAAAAAAACCAGGAATAGAGTGTCATAAAAGTCAATACAGGGATGAGTATCAAGGAGTGGATGTCAACTCCCTTCTAAAACTGTCCATCTCTCTGTCTCATATAAACTTCTTGAAAGAGCTTGCACTCACTGTACTTACTTTTCATTCACTCCTTAACACATTAGAGCCTGGCTTTTGTTTCACTATGCCACAGAGTTAGCTCTCTTTCAGGTCATCAATAACCTTCCTTATTGTCAAATTTAGTGATTTCTCCCTCTCCAGAAATCAGTACCAAGTCCTGCCATCTTATCTGTAAACACTTCTCAACCTACTCTTCTCCATGTCACAGTACAGATCTTCATCACCTTTATCCTGGTCTACTGCAACAGCCTTGTATGTTGTCTGCCTACTTCCAAACCTGTGCCTTTCAATGCTTCATATTACTGCCATAACGATTCCTCTAACTAAAGTGGAAAAATGCTGTTAATTCTTCAATGGCTTCCCTTTGTCTCTAGGATGAAGACCAAGCTCCTCAGAAATGCTTCCAAGGCCTTCTGTACCAGGCCATGATTACCTTTCCAGTCCATCTCATAGAACTCCACACTAATGCTACACAACAACAGCAAACTGCTTATGACTACTCCCTCCCCTTACATGTCCTTCCTTTCCTTCTTATCTTGGCTGGTAACTGACATCCCTTGAGACTAAGCTCCTGTATCACCTCCTCTAGGAAGCATTCCCTGGACAAATTCTTCCTTTGTATGCCCTCAAAGCACCCTGAAAATCCTCTATAGTAATACTTATCAAGTAGCATTGCAATTCTTTACTGCTTGTCTTCTCCTCTAGATAGAAAGTGAGTTCCTGGGCTCAGGGACTATATCTCACTAGTTGTGAGACCCTGGCACCTACTACCTAGCTGCTTAAAGTTATAACATGTATGCTAAGTGTCACTTGGAATAACAGGCTTCCCTCTTTCCTAAAGCTTTCCCTAAGGGATGAGTAATGGAAGGCGCTGGGAAGAAGGAAAGTTTATTGTGAATGGCACCATCTCCATCCTTAAAAGCATGCGTGGTATTCTAGAGCACCAAGGAAACTACTGTTTTTCACCTTTGGGAATAAGTACTTAAGAGAATCAGCCCTAGTTTGATCACACAGATAAAAGACATATGAATAATACACCAAACCCACAGTAGAAAGAGCTTTGGACCAGAGAATCATGAGCCCAGGATTCTATTTCCAGCTTTATCGCGTGAGCTGAATGACTCTGGGTAAGTTGTTAAATTTATCTAGGCCTCAGTTTCTCTTTTAAATAATGGGAGTTAGCTTAATTAACCTTATGGGTTTTTCCAACTGTAACATACTATAGATTTATTCTAGAAATATTCATTTGCAGTGGGCCAAAAACAAAACTAGAAAAGATGACAAAAGAATAAATGATCAGGAAGAAAGCAAGGATGAAAAAGGGAACCAAAAGGAAAAATCTAGGAAAAAATAAGAACGAGAAGTGGAGGAAAATTTCTGGGAGAGATGGAGAAAAATTAGACATCAGTAAAAAACTAGGTCAGGGAGAGTTCTAAGTTTTGGGTCCAGGAATTAAAAAAGAATACTCAGTAGAGCAGGGAACATCTTTAGGATTGTGGATACAAAAATATCTACTTCTGGTTATATGGTAAATTAGTTTTCTGAAAAATCTTCTTGCTACCAAAGAGCCTATATATAGTGAGCTGCAAACCAAAGCAGGATGCTAGCCTGAGAGGACAACCATCCTAAGAACACCTGTCACTATGAGGAACCAGAGCCTTGAATTTTGATGGCAGCTTCAGAGACAGAAGACAATGCCTTACACCCATACAAGGTAAAGCAGTGGATTCCAATCACAGCAGAGGAACTTAATAGACTAATGTACCCTCAGACAGCAATTACAAGATCTAGACAAAATATAAAAATACAAGCATTTGAAAGTACTTGAAGGCTTGGAGGGTGACCAAAAGCAGACAGAATCAAGATGGGAGTCTATACATGAAGAGAGATTTGTGTGGCTTTTTGCAGGGGGACACTTGCCACTCTACATAGCTAAGGAAGACAGAAAGACACAAGCTTATTGGCTTGAGGCATCAGTGCAAAGGGGACAGAGCCGCAAAAGGGATGAAGCTCCAAGTCTGTATATAAACTGCTCCCAAATCCTCAGCTAACTGCTAAACTGTGCTTGTACAAGGGAAACGCCATTAGGCCGATGAAAAAGCAACAGCTAGAAATTAAAAAACTAACTAGAATTTTTAGCTGCTGCCCACTGCAAAGGAGACAGAGTTTGGAGTTCAAAAACAGCCAAGTTAACTGTCTACTGGAATAAAAGTCAACATACTTCAGAGGAATATGACAGAATTCAAAGTCTCTACAACGAATCATTTATAATGTCCAGTATACATTTAAAAATGACCAGATATCCAAAGAAACACTAAAATGTGATCGAACTCAAGAAAAAGTTATTAATAGAAAACTAATCCTGAGGTGACCAAATGTTGCAATTAACAGACAGGATTTCAAAGCGCTAATTATAAATATTCTCAAGGAAAAAGAAAAGGTCTCAATGAATAAACAGTTGAGAAATTCATCAGAGAAATGTAAACTATCAAATAGAAATTCTAGAGTTGGAAATACAATAAAATAGCTTAAATGAAAAATTCATTTATGGGCCTAAAGGATTGGAGATGGCAAAGAGTCAATGAACTTGAAAACATATCAAGAGAAATTATCCCATTTTAAGAACACGGAGAAAAAAAGAGAGATCAAGGACCCGGGCAAAGTGGCGGAGGTGATAGATGCTTCGTTCATCCCCTCTTGCGACCACATCGAAGTTGAGACAGAAACACAGTGCAAAACAGCAAGCACTGTTGCCCTGGGGATCTAGAGGAACAGAAGCCCTACAACTAGGGACAGAAATAAGAAATCACCCCGCAATGGTTGGAGGTAGGAGCAGAAGAAGATGCAAGACTGGCTGAGTGGGACAGAGGCTACAGCAGCCGCCTCTTAAAGGGGCCATGTCTGTGAGCAGACTTTCGTGGTGACCGACCTGATCGCTCTGAGCACCAGCGCTGAGTGGGCTGCTCAGGTGACACCAGAGACTTACAGGGGGACACTGAGTTGTCGGAGCAAGGGCCAGAGGCAAGGCTTTCTCCCAAGCATAAGTGCTGGCGGTATCCATTGAGCTCTACCCTGCCTCCCATTGTGCAGACACAGCACTGCCATAGCTGAGACGTCATCAAACTAGATTATAGAGGTCATTCGCACCCAGAAGAACTGGGTGGGAATGAAACTCTGCCTCCCCCAACTCATGGCCCTACCCAAGGCACATTCAGTTGTGTCCTCAGTGACACCTGTGCCACTTGCTGAGCAGCACCAAACCTCACACTGGTAGCAGCTGACCTCGGTTTCTAGTGTGACTTCTTGAAGCAACTATAAGCACAGCATCTGTGTAACGCTTGCTGAATCTTAACAGATGGCCCCAGAGGGACACAGGCTGGGGCCAAACTTGGCCTGTAGCTGAACCTCTCTCAGGACTGTGCCACTGGACACCTACCACACAAAGCCACGCTAATAAGACCTGGAGACTTGGGAGCTTTGATTAGTACATAGAAACAGACACAGAAAGGCAGCCAAAATGGGAAGACAAAGAAGCAGAAACCATATGAGAACAGAACAGAGATCCGGGAATAATGGAGTCAAACAATCTAACAGAGGTGGAGTTCAAAACACTGGTTATAAAGATGCTCCGTGAAATTGAGGGAAGTGTTGATGAACTCAGTGAGAACTTTCACAAAGAGATAAAAACCATAAAAATGGAAATGGAAATTATGAAAGGGAACCAGTCAGAAATGAAGAAAACATTATCTGAGACGAAGAGTATATTAGAAAGAATCAACAGAATGGAGGAAGAAGAGAATCAAAACACGGATATAGAGGATGGGGAAACCAAGGACACTCAATCAGAATGGCGAGAAAAAAAGTAACCAAGATTATAATAATAATTTAAGGAGCCCATGGGACAAAATTACAGTTAACAACATCCATGTCACAGGGGTACCTGAAGAGGGAGAACAAGAAGTTGAATATATATTTGAAGAAATAACGATGGAAAACTTCCCTAACCTGGTGAAGGAAATAAACATACAACTCCAGGAAGCTCAGAGAGTATCAAGATAGAGGGACCCAAAGAGGCCCACACCAAGACACATCATAATTCAAATGCCAAAGGTTAAATACAAAGAATCTTATAAGCAGCAAGAGAAAAGCAGTTAGTTACCTACAAGAGAGCTCCCATAAGTCTGGTGGCCGATTTCTCAAAAGAAACTTTGCAGGATAGAAGGGCTTGGCACAAAATATTCAAAGTGTTCAAAACCCAGGATCTACAACCAAGAATACTTTATCCAGCAAAGCTATCATTTACAGTCAAAGGACAAATAATGAGCTTCCCAGACCAAAACAAGCTAAAGGAATTCATCAACGCCAAGCCAGTATTACAGGAATTGTTGGAGGGACTTCTTTAAGAAGAAAAAACATGTATCAGAAACATGAATAAAGAATGGTAATAACTACATTCCTATCAACAAGTATCTCAAATGGAAAAGAATTAAGTGCTCCAACCAAAAGAAAGAGAAGCTGCATGGATAAGAAAACGAGACCCCTACATATGCTGTCTACAAGAAACTCACTTCAGATTAAGAAACCCACAGACTAAAAGGAAAGGGATGGAAAAAGAAACTGCCTAGAGGGTATTGTGCTCAATGAAGTCAGACAGAGAAAGACAAATACCACCATTTCACGTACAGAACAAAATAACAACAACAAGAACGAAAACAAATTCATAGATACAGAGAATATTTTCAGGGATACTAGACCATAAGAAGGGTTGGGGGAGGTGGGGTATGGTGAAAAAGGGCAAAGGGATTAAGAAGTACAAACGGACACATACAAAACAGTCATGGAGATATATATAAAGTGCAGCATAAGGAAAATAGTCAACAATGTAAAAAAATATGTAAGGAGGAAGAGGGGTACTTGGTTTAGTGGGGTGACCACTTTGTGAGTTCTATAAATCTCTAATCACTATGCTGTACAATTGAAACTAATATATTATTGTATGCCAACTATAACTGAAAAAAAATCATTGAATTGTACAATGTAAATATGAGCAACTAATTGTCTAATTCAATAAAACTGGCGACAGGGGAGAGAAAAAGAATTGAGAGAAAAACAGTGAGAGAAAAACGAATAGGACTTCAGAGATCTGAGGGATGATTACCAAGTGGTAGAAAATAGTGTAATTGGATGAGAAGAGTGGTTCGGAAAAAAATAATTGAAGAAAAAATAGCCAAATACTTCCCAAATGTAAAAAACATAAACTCACAGATCCAGAAAGCTCAATAAGCCCAAAGTAGGATAAAGTCAAAGAAAACAACACCTAGGTACATAATATTCAAACTGCTGAAAACCGAAGACAAGAAGAAAATCTTGAATGCTACCAGAGAAAAACAATACATTACAATGTAGAGGTGGGGGTGGGGTTAATAATAAAACAAATGAGGACTGAGGGTTGACTTCTAATTATAAACAATGGAGGCCAGAAAATGATGAAACATCTTTAAAGAGCTGACAAAAATTTGAGCTTCCAAGTATTAATTAGAATTTTGAAAAATGTGTATCCATCACCATGAATTCTTTAACTTCCTGTTAAAGACTTTTGTGATGAGATCACAGGTACTGTTAACAACTACAGGATTATCTGATATTGTATAATGAAATATGTCAACATTTGGAAGGTCTGAAAAACTCAGCAAAATATCTTCTAAATGACTAGTGTGCAATATTATAAAATCACGCAGTGGTAAAAGATCCATCCAAAGTAGAAAAAAAAATCACCAATGGATTTTAATGTAACAGTACGAAAGTTTTTTGATATAGTTTCACATTCCATATTATAAATAACCTTTAAGAAACTACCACTTGTTGAGTTCTTGTCCCGTATCAAAAAATATAATACACCTTCCTTTTCTAACTACCTATATAAAGTTGAATTTTCTGCCTATTCTTCAACTAAATATATTGCAACAGACTAAATGCAGAATCCTGCTATCTACTAGTAAGTCAGATATTGAGATTTTCAAAAATGTAAATTCTATTCTATTTTTTTTTGGTTTGGAAAATATAATTATTTTTCTTTTAAAATATGGTAACTATGATAATGTAATGGCTTTATTATTTTTAATGAATTAGTAAATGCTTTTTAAACTCATCAGTTTAATTTCTAATATGGTAAGTATTAAGATATAACCCACATAAATAAAAGTTTTGGGGGATCCTCAATAATTTTTAAGAGAGTAAAGGGGTCTTGAGATCAAAACGTTTGAGAATCATTGTGCTAGATGCTAGAACAATGTCCCTTAGTAGGCAAGAGGAGATGGGATCCAACATGTAAGTAGGGGGCGCTGACTTTGGATAGGAGCACATATAGTTCATCCATGATAACAGGTAAGAAGTTAAGAGTATGTGAATACAGATGCAGGCAGATGAATAGGTAAGGTGGTAGGAGGTCAGTGAGACATTACAAGTAACTCACTCTTAAGATGATTCAAGGGCTACATTTTAGATACAACATACAAAAGGCTCCAGACTACCATCCATCACTCATCCCCTCTAAACCTTAGAAAATATCATTAGAAGTGACCAGCATCAAAAACAAAGGGTGTCTGTCCTTTCTGGACCACCTGAGTTGTTTGTCCAGAGTCTTCTAAGCTTTGAAAAGGAAAAAAGAAAGAGGAGTGTTCTAAGCACAGGAAATGGGATTTGAGGACCTCAGAAATAGAAGCAAGCAAACTACGTATTACTAACACTGTGATTAGAGCAGAGAATGAGGCAGAGTATAGAGTGATTTACAGTTAGGGAGTTAGGGTCAGGTATAAGAGAAAACAAGTGTAGGAAATATTAAGGCTTACCTGTCCACACCATCCCAGCGATATCCAGGCCAAATATTAAATCTGTTGGGAGGTGGTGCTGGGCCAGTGTAGCGAGGTCTCACTAATGAGAGGAGAGAGAGAAAACAAGTCAGTTATCTATACAATTCAATACAGAGCTAGCTGGCAGTGGAAAAAATTTTTATTTAGAACTCTCTATTGGGTTGAACCTAAACTCCCAAATACAAGAAACATAGATTGTATGAGAAAGCCTTCTTTGCACATAGCTATGTTATCATCGCCCTAAAGATTCTCTCTTTGCATAAGTCACCTCCAACGCTGATGATTCCCAAAAGGCTCACCTTTCTTATTCTTGTTCTCTTTGGCCTTACTCTTCTTGATAAAGTTGGCCATGGGGTCCCCTTCTCTTTCTTGTTCTCTCAGCATCCGATCCAGATCTTCATCATCAATATAGCGAGCCAGAGGCTTTTGCATTTCCTTTATTGCATCCTCCACATTTTGTTGCTGCTGTCGGCTCTGGGCAAGCCTAGGCAAAAAGAACCAAGGCTATTTGCTATCCTGTTTAACATTTCTATTCTTACGCTAACATGGACCACACTGCTACATTTGGAGAATCTCCACTTTCTAGCAGCCTAGGTCAAATATTGAAAAGGGCAAAAATTCCTAGACTACCAACTGGAAGTGTAGATGATATCAACATTTAGGAAGACTGAGCACACTGAATTTCCCATTCCTGAAAAGAGTTTTAAAACAGAACATGAACTAAATGATCAGAAGAGTAGAGAAAATGACTTTCTCCAGTCACCACAGTCTTGTTTTATGTTTCAGTAGTTCCCTTACCCTTTTCCCCACTTGGCATACATCTCATCTCTCTTCAAGTCCTTCTCTGCTTTTCTCCTTTGCTCTAAACGTTCCAGTTTCAAATTCCTCTTACGACCAGACTTATCTCGAAATATGGTTTCAGCATATTGAAATTCAGCTGCAAAAGAAAATTATACTTTTAAAGATAAATACTAGGTATCAAAATCAGAAATAATATTTTAATACCTGAAATCAACCACTTGGGATCCTGATGCTAATTAAGAACTTTTGCAGCCATACTAAAAGTAGTTCCTACTAATGTCTAAGTGTATATTGATGATGATCCTAAAAACTAACATTTTTCAAGAAGGAAAAGAACCAGCTGGACCCACTAAGAAGTTAAAATAATGCATAAAACCAGAGCTGAAATTTGATAGCAATTAAAATATCAGGTTCAATAAGCTACATTGAAAAAATAAAATAAAAGCTACATGAGCCTCAATTGGTCTCTGCACTTTTACATTTTTACCTTCAAATGCCATGGTTTCTTGGTCCCGTTTCTTGAGTTCCTCCTGCTCTCGCTGTATGTCAGTTAACACCAACCCAGTTCTAGCCCCAGAATACATGTGTGCAGCCTATGCAATGGAAAAGGGAGCATCCAACATTAATGAGACAATGTAGCAGTAGGCTCCATGGATATACACAGTTAGGTGCATTTTTGTTTGATGATCAGCAATAACCAAACCAGAAACTCTAGCTTTATATTCTTATTATCAGCCACAGGATTCACAAAATAGAAAAGAATAAAATTGAATTTCATGGAAAATTAATTATACTATCAAGGTTAAGAGTAAACACAAACCAACAAGATATTAAAGGGAAGGCTAAGCATCTATATTCCTGACTTTTCAGCATATAAACTGCACACATGAAGACTCACTCTCCAGTTACCTGACCAGAAACCTGTATCAAACTCTAAGCTCTCCAGTAGACCCACACTGATAAAACATTCCATTTAAAATACAAACTCAATCAAACATAAGATCCTTAAGTTGTAGATATATTTCAGGATAATAAAAAGATAAGACCAAATCAGAACTTTTTACTAAGCTCCACCTTGTATCAAGATAACAAACCAACCCACAAATGGAATATACACCATATCCTGATATCCTTAAGCAATGTGATAAATTTGATTAGGACAAATATTAAATTGTCATGGACTAAACTGATACATAAAATGTGGAGGTCCAGTTGATACACACACCTCATTTCGTTCCCAAAAAGATACATAAAATGTCAAGGTCCTAATCCCTAGGTTAGGGACAGACCGCTCTACTCTACCAGAACCACGTGAACTATGGAGAAGACTTACCTGAAAAGTCTGTGTTGCAGAGAGATGTACAGCAGAGAGATGTACACACCACAGGCTCTATCATCTATTTCGTAACCAATTCACTGGAATAAGATTCCTTCACTAGTACTGGTGTTCTTTAAAACACAATTACTCAGGGTTCATGTGGACTTGTTGTTGTTAATTCAGGTTTCAACATAGTTTTAAAATAAAACACTGACTTCTCAGGTGATATGATTTCTAAAGTAGTTTTATATTTTAAGTATCTCTTTTTAAGCTCTGGAGACAGAGACCTGCAGTCCAATTTAAAATAATAAGTACTTACACTAAATACTTACTTTGTCCCAGGCACTGTGCCAAGAGTTTTACTTATGCTAACTCATTTTATTCTCACAATAACCTTAAAAGTATGCACTATTATTACCCACATTTTACAAATTAAGGAGCTGAGGCTCAAAGATACTATGTATCTTGCTCAAATTTTACAGATTACAAGTGGAAGAAGTAGGATTTGAATATGTGATCTATGTGACACAAAGTCTGTGCTCCTAACTCCACTCTGTAAACTATAGGTCTGTTTACTCCTAAGGAAATAGGAAGTTTTTCTGGACCTATTAAAATGAGATTTGTGAGATTAAGAGGATAAAAAGGCAGAAGCTACTTAGAAAATCTGGTATTTGCAAGTTCACCTGGGTTGGGTTATAGGCAGTCCTGCCTTCAGAGAAAAGGAAAGACCTCTAGAGGTCCTTTGTGCTAGATTTACTAAATTGGCAAGATCTCCCTCCTCCTCCTCCTCCTCCTCTGGCTTGAACCTCTGGTACTTGTACAGAAGACAGGAGTCTCTCTGAGAGAATATGGCTCCTAAAAATTCCCACCTTCTTTCCCGGAGGCTGAGTCCTTCGAGGTGGAGACAGATCGGAATCTGAAGATTTGGCCCCCTGTTTCCTCCTCGGTGGAGAGAGGTCAGAACTAGAGCTCTGGTGTCTAAGTCTGTCCCGTGGAGGGGACAGATCTGAATCAGAGTCCTGATGCCCTGGACTTTGTTTCTTCCGTGGAGGGGAGAGATCTGAATCAGAGGCTTTCAGACTGCCACCTGGGTAGGAAGAAAAGTCCAACATGTGACTCAGATGTCTTCCAGGTGAAGAGTTTATATGAAATTTCCTACGGTTGAGTGAACAGCCTAGAAATTAAAGAATAAAATCTTTAATCCCCTTGTCAGAATCTAAAAAAAGAACATACCAGGCTAATGTCCAACATTCACTGAGTCCTCCTGTATCACTAAGCTAAATACAAGCACAGATAACAAGGAAGAAAAGCAAAATCAGAGTCAACTTTTAAAACCAACAGTCAGAATGCAGGGTTCTATTTCCAAGTTACTAGTGACTGTGACTAGTATGTGAGAGCTCAACATACTCTCACCTGTGCCATATTTATCTACACACAGAATGGGCAAAACAACTTGCACTCAAATCTCAGTAGTGTGGTTAAAAGATATAACTACCTAGAATATATTCTGATGTCTTCAGACTAATGGAAAATAATTTTATTCGAATTTAAAAATTAAAACAGTAACTAGGGACAAAAAGATGAAGTAAATTTCACCAAACAGGCCTGCATTGTAGACATATGCATCACAGATCACCTTCCAAAAAAGCAATCTGCAATAGGTATCAAGTCTTTAAAACATACTACCCTCTGACCCAGTAAATCAATTTCTACTTAGTTTTCTAAGAAACATATCTAGAAGTACTTAAGTTCCAAGAAATCTCTCTAGAAGTAGAGAAAGAAATAATCTAGTATAGGAAGTTTATGTATACAGATGTTCACCACAGAATCATGAAGGCAAAATTTAGAAATAACCTAAAATATACAATATTAGGGAAATGGTTAAGTAAATTTCCCTAATATTTAGGAAATATGACACCAATAAAAATTACATTAACAAAGAAATGTTTTTATGAAATGTTTTTATTTATATACATTTTACATGTATGGTCTTGCCTGATTTTTTCATTTAACACTGAGGAAGACAGAGTTTAGTGAAAAAATCAGGCAAGACCATACATGTAAAATGTATATACTGCATAGCCAGGGCTCGACTACATCAAAAATGAATACAGAAAAGACTAAAACTCCATTCTCATTTCTAATGACATAAATACCTAATAAAACAAGTAAAAAGTCCAAAGAAAAGCACCTAGAAAATAAGTCTCTCTCATAGACAATCAATGCTCACCTTTAGAATCATGCTGTTTATTTCCAAAATGGGATTTTGACTGCCTTTTTCGTGGAGGAGAGAGGTCCAAGTCATATTCATATTTGCTGTTCTTCGGGAGTGATGGAGAAGTTTTGCTAGAGGCTCTTTCTGGGGCTTTACTGCTTTTGGTTCTAGGCCGTGAATGAGGAACATTAGGAGGCAAATTGGGGGAGTCACGATGGGCCCTCCTGACCTGTGATGTGTCCAAAGAATCAAGAGTCCTTCTAGATTGAGATGCTTCAGGGGAGTTGTTACGGGCCCTTCTGTGGGGAGAGATATCTGAGGAACTGTGAAGGGCTCTCCTAGGAGATGAATCTGGTGTATCATACTGGGCCCTCCTAGGAGGTACAGCTGAAGAATGACGATGAGGCTTCCTGAGAGGAGAGGGATCTGGTGACTCATGATGGGCCCTCCTGGGGAGAGAAGGATCCGGGGTATCATGACGGACCCTCCTAGGAGGAGAAGGGTCTGGGGTATCATGACGGACCCTCCTAGGAGGAGAAGGGTCCGGGGTGTCGTGACGGACCCTCCTAGGAGGTAAAGGATCCAGGGTGTCGCGTGGACGACCCTCCTAGAGGTGAATGATCCGGGTGTCGTGGACGACCCTCCTAGGAGGTGAAGGATCCGGGTGTCGTGACGGATCCTCCTAGGAGGTGAAGGATCCGGGGTGTCGTGACGGACCCTCCTAGGAGGTGAAGGATCCGGGGTGTCGTGACGGACCCTCCTAGGAGGTGAAGGATCTGGGGTGTCGTGATGGAAATGCCTGTGTGAAGGCAGATCTTCACTGTGACCTAAACACAAATAGCAAAGAGTCAGATTCCCACAAATACTATGTTCACCACTGGTACTCAAAGTTTCAAAAGATGTCCCAGGAGCATACATCTCAAAACTACTCAGAGCACAGCTTCTTTGCTTAGGGGCAGCAAATAGCACTCATAAACATCTTTAAAATAATCTCTCTTATTTGCCTAACAAGTCATAAATTTGCAAAGTATTTTAAATACACTTTCATATTATACTTTAAAAGGTAAGCAGAAGAGGTATCTTGTTTTACAGACATGAAACTAGAGACTAAGGAGCTGAATGGTTTCTTACCTAAGGTCACAGCTACCAAAATGAAGAGCCAGACCAAAATCCCAGTCTTCTAATTCCCAACCCAATGCTCTTCCCAAAACCTATTTGTCCAGAGTTCCCAGTCAGAGGCTCCTATGATATTTAGCCTAGGTAATTTATAGTTTGTACTCGCTCTTCTTTCAAAAGGCAAATTGACTAAATCTGTGCCAAATCAAAATGAATGCTGTCTATTACTTAACCCCATGTCGCTATGCTCCTTCTTAGAGGGGGAGAGATCACCAAAAAAAGAGAAGAGTGAGCATTTACTCACCATCTCTACATGCCAATGCTTTATATAGATTACCTCATTTAATTCCTACAACAAGCCTAGGAGATAAATATTATCCCCCATTTTACAGATAAGAAAGTTGATACTCAGAAAGATTAAGTAATTTGACAGAGTCATACTGCTAATAAGTGGTGGAGTAAATATCCAAATCTGTATCTGTTTGACTCCAGAGTCCACGTGCAATCTTTAAAAATATGTAGTTGAGGAAAAAGCTGGAAACTTTCAATTTTCAAAGAGCTAACAGAAAAAAATGTTTATAGCAACTCGGAACATTTCCAAAATACAGTTTCTCCTCTTCCTCTGTTTCATGTCATTGAGCTCTATGGCCTAAATACAAACAAAAGCTGGGTAGAATCCAATGAATACTTGTTAAATTAAACCAAGTCAAATCCTTTACTTTGAGGAATAGGCCTATCTGATTAGAATCCACTCTTCAGAAAAGTACTGATATCTGTAGGGGCCCTGACAGTAAATCTACTCCAGGAAGTTAATAAATTCCATATTTATTAAAAAGAAAGGAAGAGTCAGAGATTAGTGAGGATATTTCCAGTAACAAATGGGGATACAGCAGTGAGAATGAGGCAAATCAGAAAGAACTATTTGTGTGTGTGTGTGTGTGTGTGCGCGCGCACGCACGTGCGTGTGTGTGTTTATCACTTCCTAGACCTACAGATACAGAAACCAAAAGATTATCTCTGAAAAAAGGATTATGGGAAAGACTGAAACACAATTACAGGACAAGGCAGAAAATAACTTAAGAGTCTAACCACTATTCCATAACATCTGAAACTAATGTAATAGAATGTCAACTAATAAAAAAATTTTTTTAATTTTTAAGTAAAACTGGATTCTGATAAAAGAATAATCAACTTTTCATTTATCAAACAATAATACACTAAAAATTAACTGAGAAAATGGTGATCACTATCCTATAGCCAACTGTCACTTTTGTTATGGATTTTTTTCCTAATCAGAATTGCAGGTTAATTAACCTAAAGGCACAGAGCATAACAGAGAAAAAGACAAATCTTCTTTAGGAGTTAACTCTTCAACCCTCCATGTGTGAAAAAGGAACAAGCATCAAGGGTAAACTAGAGTTAAATAACTATCAAGCAGCAAGATTCTTGTTTATGAAGGAATGAAAACAGGCAGTAAAAAACCAGAACACTTCCACTGGCCACACAGAGCTCGAATGACTGCTGGAACCACAGCTGTGACTCACTGGGAGTAAGTATTTCATAGTCTCTGTGTCTTACTAAGTATGTACCTATCAAGTTTTTGGAAGAGGGGAAATGACTATTAAGACAAGTGATGATTTACCAAAGAGCAGTAGGCTGCAGGAATCAAATACCTTTTAGCAATTCAATAACTCATCAAATATTTAGTAATGGCACCTCCTTGTAATAGCCTGGGGGAATACCAAGACAAATAAGACTAGGTCTGGTCTCTGTTCAGACATGATGACAAATGCCCTTTGTCCAAACCAAAAACTGAAACTTTTTTAAAATAGGAAGTTAAAGTATTAGCCTAAGGAGAAGGTGATGAATGGGCTAGTGGAGGATAATGCACTGTAAAATACCAATATTTAAGGGAAGAACAAATAAAGATTTACTAATACAAAGGACAGAAAACATTAATCCTTGAACTATACATGAATTGCTTCATTTTGAGAGGACAGATGTTGCTCAAGTCTCTAAACTCTTCCTCATATGCCTGTATACTTCTCCAAAGTCATATCTGTGTACCAAGTGTTTGTGAGGAGTGGGTCCTGAAAGGCTCCCAAATGAGTCACTTCTTGACCTCAGTAACACTAATACCAAAACGTAAGAGAAAGTGGGATACCTGGTCTCGCAGTTCCCACATCTTACTACTTCTGAAGAAGTTCTGAATTCTATTTCACACTATATTTTTCAGGATCACTGACACACTAAACAAACTATGCACTCCTCTAAAAAAAGTATATAAAAGAAAAAAAGGCTTCCCCTATAAATGGTTAATTTAGATTTATCTATTATTGGAACTCACCTCCGAGAAGCTTCCATTTGGCACTAGAACGAAAGGTTTCCATTTGCTTTACCTCTTCTGGCCGCTCATCCACAAATTCGGCCACCTGAGGAAGTGAGGACATGGTATCGAGGAAATACACCGGATCCAGCCAAGAAGCACTGTTGTCTCAAGAACCTGAAGCTATGATCATTCCCATTCCTAATATACATGGCACACACAGCCTCAAAATAGCCATGAAGAACCACACAGTGGTCCTCAGTTATACTTGCTCCATAAACATCTGATTATCGCTGGATGGTTTAATTCTAGATCTTTCTCTGACTAATCAATTTCTCTCCAAAAGTTAATTTTTTTCATTACAAACCTTTTTATTAACCTGCCAGGTACACAACTGCCACTTGTAAGATATAAGCTAAATTCCTTCTACCTTTTTATTTTTACCTCTTTATTTTTATTATATTGTATTCAGAGTGAAAACACAGGTGGAATCCCATGCTTATCACTCATCAAGGGCTTCGGGTTCCTTGAGAAACTTTCCTTACTATAGGTAGTCACAATGACAGGTATTCTTGAATCCAACCAAAAGATGTCATTAAGATATACACAGAATCATAGAATCTTTGAGAGAAAATCACATATCATCCAAACTCCCAAATGTGGAATTTTCTCTATAGCATCCTTGATAAATGATCACTCATCCAGTCCCTCCCTGTCAGGAAATCAATTCAGGAAACTCATTATGTTACAAGGCAGTCCACCGCAATTTTTTGGGCAGTGCTAGAAAGTGCTTAGTTTTATCAGACTCATATCTACCTTTCTACAACTTCTTTCCATTGACTCTAGTTCTGACTTCTGATGTAACTGATCGTCTTTCCACATGACAGACTTTCAAGATGACTGGCATAATAAATTCTAGTTACAGAGTAGCAACTATGTGCAAGGCACTGTGTTTTGTATTTTACGGTCTCACTGGGTCCTTACAATAGCACTGCAAAGAAATGTTCTACAATACTAAAGAGCAAACTATGACTCAAAGTTAAATAACTTTCTCAATGTCACGAGCTAGCAAGTGGCAGAACTGGAATTCAAATTAGGTCATAATTCCTCTCTACTTCTCTTCTCCCAAGATCCTACCATCATTCTCACATAACCTAGTTTTGAGATCTCTCACTGGGCATTAAAAGCACAGGCTTTCAAGCAATATAAATTGAGACCTAAATCCCCAGCTCTGCCAGTTAATATTTGCGTAACTTTTGGCAAATTATTCTCTCTAGGCCCCAACTTCCTCATTTGTAAAAGTAGGTTTCAAAGGATTGCTATAACTCAATGAGATAGTTCATGTAAGCTCAGCAGTACTTGGTACATGGTAAACGCTCAATAAATTATACCTATTATTCTTGTGCTGCCACTGCTATTGTGGTTGTCCTAGTGATGGTCTTCCAGTAACAAAAATGAATTCAATTCTGAGATCTGTTTTAACTAGTGTAGAGAAAAGTGGATCTTCCTTGTTTAGGTTTTGGGGCAAACACAGGAGCAAAAGACAATATTATAAAGGAAAATTAATAGACAACTACATAAAAATTAAAAATTTTTAATGCCAAAACTATTATAAATGAAAAGGCAAATGACAAAATATACCTATAACATATAAAATAAATTATACATCCTTATATAAATATCAAACAAATCAATTTAAAAAATTAAAATTGCAAATTTTCTACAAAATGGACAAAATACCAAGAAATTCATTAAAATACAAATGCCCAACATGAAAAATTATTTCACTATTTTTCAAAGAAACTGGATACCACTGTTTACCTGCCAAATTGGCATAGGTCTGCCATGGTTTTTGTTATAGTTAATAATGTTCTGGTATTGATGAAGAAATGAAAAAACTGGAATTCTTATACATATCTAGTGACAGTATAAATTGGTACTATCTTTTGGAAAGCAATATGGAACTACAGCTCAAAAGGGCTATAATTTCGTATTATAGGAATAAAGAAATAACGGATTCTTATAATAATTTATGTATCTTTATCAAAGCATTATGATATTTCAGTACAAGAAACAACTTGTATGTCCAGTAATAAGATATGTTAAATTAATATATATATGAACTACTATGCAACCATTCAAGATCACATTCTCAAAGAATACTTTAAAGTCTTACTAAAGTATTGGCAACATATTAAGTGAAAGAGCAGGCTCGAAAACCATAGGTACAGTATGATCACAATTATATTTGAAAAAATAATTAAAAGTATGTATAATCTATTAATTAAAGAAATATGCATCCAAATGGTAGCAGTTGTTACCACTGGATGGTCACTGTATAAGTGATTTTTATATTCTTTTTAAAACTTTAAACTCTTATATAATTACCAAATATTCCATAATAAATATGTATTGCTTTTATAAAATAAAAAAATAAAAAAATAAAAACAAATGTTGTAAACATTAATTATGTTTGATTCTGACTGAAACTGGTTCCTCATGATCATTATTTCCCTTATAATTAATAACAGACTATCTTTCAAATAATCTATTGTAGAATATGCTGGGGATTAACATTAACTATATTTATCTGGAACTCATCTTTACAATTTTTTACCACAATACAACCTATCAACAGTTTTCCTTTTCATCTGTTTCTCAGTTATTCTCAGCAAAGGTTCCATGATTATACTAATGCTAGGTTATCTGCCTAACTGGCTTTTGCCCAACTGGCTCTTATCCTTCAAAACTCATTTCAGATATTTACATTCTTCATGGAATTTCCCAATGGAATGGAATAAAAAGTATGCAACCTCCTCTGTGCTCTAATAACATTTGGTACATAAATGAAATATAGCTTCGACATTATATTGTTGAAATTATTTGAAACTCGGTCTCCCATTTTAGGGTATGAACTCTAGTGTACAGACGCTATGTTCTATTAATCTACATATCTCCAGTACTTAGGCAACAATATATAAATTTTTTAGTTCAATCAATGAATAAAAGGAACAAAGAAAAAGTTTCCTATAATTGAAACTGAACATTGTTTTTAAGGTAAATTCCAACAAATTGAACCCTGCTAATTCTAGTCATGGCTCTATCACTGATGTTGAGGAGTCCTGCCTCTATGATTAGTTCCCATTTCTAGGCTGATGAGGCCTTACAAAAAAAAAGAAGACAGTGTACAGGCATCATCAAAGAGGACTATTTTAAAACAGCTCTTTGGAAAGTGTCACCACTTCTCTGCCTTCAACTTTCCCTCTTACAAATCTACCCTGCACTGGGAGTAGAGACTGAGAGGCTTGAATTTCAAAGTCCTCGCAGCCTCAAAATATACATACCACAGGCAAATCTCCATCATCTTCCTCTTCCTCCTTTTCTGGTTTAGTGGTGGAGATAGATGTCCAGCTCACATCATCATCCACAATTCGCATTCTAAATGTGAAAAATAAAAAGATCGAAAAGAAAGACACATTCTTATAACAGTCTACGAAGACTATTGGTTTTAGGATAAAGCTCAATCCAGTCTTTGCCTATATGGCAAACTTCATCCTGAACCACTGCCTCTTCAGTTCACTACCTCACTGGTCATCTTTTGGTACCTAGCATGAGCCAAATTCCATCCGATATCAGTTTCCCCATACTCAGTTCCTTCCCTCAGACTGACCTACTCTTCTCTTTCTTTACTTACTCTCATTCTTAAGATTGTAGCAACTTCCTTGAGCACACCTTCCTGACTATTCTCCCTTAAGTATCTTAACTAAGAAGCCCTGTTACATATTCTTGGAATACTTTCATTGCATTTATCACACAGGATATAAATCAATTAGCTGCATACTTAGTTGTTTAAAGCCTGTAAACTATAAGCTCCCTCAGAATAGAAACTACGACTTTCTCATTCAGAGCAGTATGCTCAACACTGCAGTAACCGGCATAAGTATTCAAGAAATGTTTGTTGCACAGATAAACTGTGGATGAGTCCCAAAAAATAACAATTACTACCATGATATGAACAGTGATCTAAAAAGCCAAGATCACGTTATACATTTCTAATCACATAATAAAACAATAATTATTTAATATAAGTGCTATCATTCAGTATTACTCTCATTTTAAAGATAAAGAAACTGAAGCTTAGATAGATGAACTGTCTTGCCCAAAGCCGCACAGCCCATAAAGTGGCACAGCTAGGACTCAAACTGTAAGGAGTGCTGCTCCAAAGCTCAAGCTATTTTCACTACATGGCACTACTTCCAAAGAATCCACACAAGTAAAAGGGGTAGGAAGACAGAAGGCAAGAACCCAACCAGGAAAGGATATGGATTGGTTCTTTGGAACTACTTGACTTTACTGGGTATATCAGTTTCCTAAGACAAACTGGGTGGCTTAAAACAACAGAAATGTATTTCTCTCACAGTTCTGGAGGCTTGGAGTCTGAAATCAAGGTATCTGAAAGGCAATGCCCACTGGGCTCTAGGGGAGAATCCTTCCTTAATTCTTCCAAATTCTGGTAACCCCAGGCATATCTTAGCTAGTGGCAGCCAGTCCAATCCCAGCCTCCATCATCATGTGGTCATTCTCCTTGTATACCTGTTTCTGTGTCCAAATTTCCCCCTTCTTAAAAGGACATCAGTCATACAGGACTTAGCCCCCTATTACATACATACATACATATATATATATATATATATATATATATATATATATATATTTCTAAATAATGTCACATCCTGAGCTTCTGGGTGGGCATGAATTGGGGGGAAGGGGCACTATTCAATTCAGTACACTGGGCCACAAAAATTTTTTCATCTGAAAAATGGGGATAACAACACTTACTTCATGGTATTGCGAAGCTTAAATAAATTCGTATATGTACTTAGAACAGGGACTGGCACATGACAAGAACCGTATAAGTGCTAGTTGTTATTGTTAGTAGTAGTAGTAGTAGCAGTAGTAATAGTAGTAAGAGTAATAGAAAGTGAGTATCGGTCTCTGACTCAGGACCAGAGTCCTTGGGATTGGAGAAGGTCCACGGACAGGTTCTGGGTCCTATAACACGTAAGCACCGAGGCTTTGAATTAGTTCCACCACTATTCTCGGGGCACAATATTCATTCTCTATGGGAGAGGACGAAAGTCTACAAAGGCGGGAAAAGAGTAAGGAAAGTTACAGCCCGGTTTGAACACATCGAAGACAGGGCTCAGGGGCGCGAGGAGCGACTAACACGGGCTCTAAACTCATGAAGAGTTCCAACAGCCTTCAGAGGACGAGGCCCAACGGGCGTTGATACTGGAAGAGCCGGGCGAGGGCGGAGTTGGGATGGTAAGGGGCGGCAAGCCGCCGCAGACCCTGCCCCTGCCAGGACCAACTCACCCCTTGCCGCCGGCCCCGCTAGGCTTCGGCCGCTTTTTGCGACGTTTGCGACAAGACTCGGTACCCCCAGTAACGCCGGCATCTGCCCCAGACAAGTAGCGCTTCAAATATTCGGCCTTGGAGAGCGGCGGAGCTGCCGCCATGGCAGCGGCGAGGGCGGGGCGACGGATCGGCGCGGAAGACAAAATTCTCGAACGCAAAACGGACGATGGTGGGGAGGTGGGGCCAGAACCGGAAGTGACGGAGTGCGCTCAGAACTGCGGGGGCTGACGGGTGAGAGCGTTTGCAGGCTTGCAGGGAATGTGCATCCGCCCCGCCTAATCACCTATTCAGTCTTCTGACGGTGCAACCACGTTTCTTGTTTGTTCATCCACCTGCTCATTCAGCAGACTATGCCGCAAGCCGTGGGGCTACAGCTACGACCCAAAGATCCCCCAGCACCTTCAAGAGGACCGTAATGTAGTGGTTAAAAAACATAGGCTCTGGAGTTGCATGACTTCCTAGCTCCACGACCTTGGGCAAGTTATCTAACAAATTGGGGATAATAATGGCATGTAACTCAATGGTTGAGAGGACTGAGATAATACTGTGTAAGGTGCTTAGAACAGTATCTGGCACATAGCGTTAATGTAGGTTATTTTTTTTTTTTCGTGTTTAAGTGGGGAGGAATCAGCCCTAATAGGCTTCCAAGCACTATTCGAAAAAGAGGAAGTCAGAAATTCCAAACCAAATATACGTACTATGGAAAATGTGGAGGCCTCTAACCTGTGTAACTTCCCTACATTTGATGATATTGATAGTCTGTAGCTATCTCTTGTATAGAACCTTTCCAGTGAAAAAGACCATCTATTTTCAGCATAGCAAAAGACGGATGCTAGAGAGATTTAATTCTAATACATTTAGTGGGAGGAAAAAAAGACTTTTCTTCTTGTGGGCATTAAGAGCTTTACTTGAATTATCTCATTTAACCCTTACACTCCTCACATAGTTTTATTATCTTTATTTTACAAATGAGAAAACAAGCTTGGAAAGGTTAAGGAAGTTGCCCAACTTCACACAGCCAGAACATGACCGACCCTTGAGAGCAGAGGCTAGCAGAGTGGGTTGCAGGAGGCAATCCAAATTTTTTTAAATCAGATATTTTTACCAAATCATGTAGAAGTTAAATTTTTGTCACTGTTTTAAAGTATGTTAGTCAAGAAGGTATTGTTATACCTCATATACATATGTTGGGATACATGTTCAAAAATATACAAAACAGGTTTGGTGATTACTGCCCTGTAGCTTGAACTTTTAACCACTAGGGTATGCTGAATGGTCACAGCACATGCCCAGGGGAAAAAAGAAAGAAAAAAAAAAGGTGGTGGGTTTCTGAGGGCTTGCGAGAAGGGGACACTGGATCAACAGAGGGCTTTACTAGCTGGAGGGCCTTATACAACCCTACCTTGGCTGCTAGTCCACTTTGATATATCTCAAAATGAAGTCCACAGCCTTGCTTCTCCAGCCTGGTGTCAGTAGCCTTTAGAAAAGTCTCACATTTCTGCTCCAGTGAACATTAGCAGTATAGTCCTCTCGGCCCCCATGTGCCCATCTCCTGCCCATTTCTGTCTTCAGTTCCACCCGCTACTCAGTACCCAACCTTAAGCTCATGTCCCAACCCTGTCTACCTTACAGGACAGTTAAGCAGTATTGCCCTCTCCCTGCAGTTGCATCTAATAAAGTAAGTGCAATAATTATGGACTTGACCTCAAAATGCTTAGGAACTCAGGTTTTTGATTGGCCCGGGTTTGAAGCCTGCCTATTCGAGCTTTAATTTCTTCTGGAAGTTACCTAACTTATCTGAAGCTGTTTCTTCACCTATAAAATGGGGATATTATTGATAGCTGCTTTTTCCCAGAAATGGTTTAAAGCAGAAACAGACACTTTAGAATTTTTGTGATATGAGAGAACCTAAGTCTAAAAGCACTTCACAATTAACTCACAAATCCTCATAAAAACCCTATATACCATGATTATCCCCATTTTACAGACCAGGAAACTGAAGCATTAGAGGTGCTTCCTGAATCCCGAGGTGAACACACGGAACCAGCACTGGTTCTTTTCTCTTCACAATTGAAAACACTGCTATTTTCCTGTAGAGGAAATAAAAATAAAGCCAAGTGTCTTAAACATCACTGCTCTAAATTTAAGAAGCACCATTCCTTCCAATGTGCAATAGGCAACTAACATGCCACAGATGTAAAAAGAACGTTATCTTACTGAACCTACCATTAATACTTTCAGCTAGCAAAGTCAATTGCCCTTCACACTTATTCCCAGTGTTCACCTCATCATGACAGATGTACATTCAATGTCTGTGTGTTCACAGCTCTAATGGCTAAATACGGATATATTTAACATGATTGAAATATGAAGTAGAAGTACCCTCACAAATGAACTTTTCTTTCCCTTAATATAATCGCAAAACTTCCCACTTAAATTTTCTCCTGTTTGTGAAACTGAATCTACATTCTTGGGCTGGTGCTTTGACTGTTTCACCTTCCCTGGCCTTAGAGCAGGGCCCTTCCCACCATACTTTGTTACCTCCGTGCTACCTCCAATGCCCTAACAAGGCTCAGTCCAGAAAAGAAGAATCATGAGCATCTGCTGAGGATTATCATGTAACAGATTTTAACCACATGCTGTATGCTAGAGGCTGTGGGGTAAGACGCAGTTAGATGAAAACTCCGTCCCCGTCAGGCTGTATGAAGTGAGACTGGAGTTGGAGTTAAGTGTAAAACAAGGCTGCCAGGACTTGGCCCTATCAGCAGAAAGTACCTTAGCTGAGTTACCCCAGTCTGGTACCTCCTCCTGTCTTTGCAGGTTCAGAAACCCAGGTTATCATTTCCCAATAACTGGTTGAAGTCTAGATGATTGCCTCACACCAAACTTACAAGACTCTGTAATAAACGAGTGCTATTTTTTCCCTTCGCAATGGGAGATGAACCTGACACCAGGGCCCACTTTCCAAGCACAGCCAACCCATATGGAAAGTCATTCAAGAGACCAAATGATAGATCAACAGGTTGCCTGGTGAACTCAGATCCTCAAGTCAATTGGAAGTAGATCTATGGACAATCTATTAGAGTAGAACACTTGGTTAAAAGTCTTCAAAATGTTGCAGCTTTATAGTTTGTCAGTCATTTGCTAACTTTAGTCTCCAACTTAAAACACCGTACTCTTGCCTTCACAGAAATTAGAGAAACAGGTATGGGAGTCAGTCCCACATGAAAGTAGTTAAGATGCCAAAGAATTCAGTATGGAGAGGTATCTGAAAACAGAACCTTGAAAACAAATGCATTTAAGAGGGAGAAGACAGATTCCAAATAAGGAATGTGCAGTCATGGGGGAAGCAGGGGTGCAGTAGTACAGGGTTCAAAGAGATGGTCCACTGTCAAATGTGACAGAAATAAAGAACAGAGAATGAGAACATTTTCCAAGTAGAAAATCCCACCTGTGATCTTTGAGAATAGTTTAATAGAGCAGTGAGAGTGGATGAGTGTGATATACTAAGTCATCTCCTAGCATCGAGTTCAGTTTGCAGCACAAAGCACTGAGGTTTGCCATAGTATCTCAATCAACAGGTGTTTACTGAACAAATCCGTGCAGCCAGCACTGCAGAAATCACCAGTGGTTAATGCAGTGCAAAGAGCACTAGCTGGGGAGTCCAGGGCCCTGGGCTGAAATACTGACTGGGTCATGCAACTATAAGCAGACCTCTCCCCCTCTGGTTATTTCCCCATTTGTAACTGAGAGAGGAGGACTTGATGATCTCAAATACCCCCGTTTTCCAGCCTCAGAGCTTTTGCATTTGCAGTCCCCTCTGCCTGGAAATCTCTTCCCCCAGCTATCCATCCACATGGCTTATTCCCTTACCTCCTTTTCGGCTTTGCCCAAGTGTCAAATTATCACCTTCTTAAGATCTTCCCTGACCACTCTACTTGAAACACCTGCCCCCAGGTGATTCATCCCCCTTCCATGCTTTCACCTTCCTCCATAACACTAATCAGTTTGACATGACTTTGCTTGTGGGTTCATTATCAATCAGTTTCCCCCACTAGACTTGAAGCTTCATGAAAGTAGAGCTTTGTTTCGTTCACTGTTCAGTGGTGTGCTTGGCAGAAAGCAAGCACTCACACATTTATGAAGGAATGAATGAAATACCAGCTCCAATCTCCAAAGTACAGTGGCCACACTGGAGAAAACTTTCTTCAGGAGGCTGAAATTTTACCGGCATATTGAACAAGGACAGTGAATTCAGAGGCCAGTGCTATTTGAAAGCTATCATTTTAATGAGAACTTCGCCCTCCTATCAGAAGTCTCCTTTCTTGGTGAGAATGTTTTATACACCCCAAACCAACACCCAAACTCCAGCTGTAGCTGTCTCCCATCTTCTTCAACTTCAGAGTTCTCACCTTAGAGGAGAGCAATGCGTGGATGGAGGGTAAGGAATTGTTGGAAAAAAAGTGATAACATTCCCCATGGTTCGTTTCCGGTCTCTTTACAAGCTGATTCGAAACCTAAGTAAGGTCAAATAACCCAACAGGCTTGCACTTGCATCACAAACTGTTTAGAAAGTGTGCCTAGATCTGACTCAGACCAGGTGCCCTCCCCACATAAGCAAGGCCTGGTAGGGAGGATACTCCCAGCCTTTTCCAGTAGTTATAAATAACCTCTTCAGTCTGAGCAGTGCTCTGCCCACTGCTACCGTTGTGGGGCCAGGCCTGTCTCATAACCCTCTGTCCTCATGTCATTGAGCCCTAGCTCCTCATTTTGGTCAAATGTGCGCTTATAATGTTCCACCTTCATCTCAGGATCATCTTCAGGTGCGTACACATTCTGCAAGGCCAAGGACAGATAATCAGTACCTGTGCCATCCTGCTATCCTTTCTCCCCCAGGCAGCTCCTACTTTCCCAAGAACTCAATGAGTTCTTGATTCTCTAAGCACTGCCAATTCCCCAGGACTCAGCTCAACTAGTGGGAAGCAATAGAGCCCACATGGGCCAGGAGTGGGATCGACCAGCCCCAGGCAGAATTAGGGAACAGCTTGCCTAAAATACTTTCTATCTGCACCTTCTTATGAAGTGTATAGCAATAGCCTTAATCGTGGAGAAACCTTAAAAAGT
Organism: Pteropus medius; assembly: GCF_902729225.1. Classification (NCBI taxonomy): domain Eukaryota; kingdom Metazoa; phylum Chordata; class Mammalia; order Chiroptera; family Pteropodidae; genus Pteropus; species Pteropus medius. Next base: position 66,662,112 of record NW_024349800.1, read on the forward strand.
TTTGCCTGACCCACAGTAAATGCTGATGTTACTGTCAATCACCAGAATATCTCCCCGAATCAGATTAAAGCCTTTTAAGTTTCCCTATCTAGGCCTCTGGACAAGGCACCATTTATCCTCACTCCACAATCAGATGTGCAGAATGAAAACTCTATTGCTGGACTTAGAACTGGGGACAAGAACTAAACTACAAGAAGGAACTTAGGTGTTCCCTTTTTTCCCTCTTGATACACAGTTCTCCCTTATGTTCCCACTTCGGCTAAGAAATTCCCTGATAAAGACCAGTTCATTTAGAACCATGTCTCTCAGTTTCTGGAGAAATGATATTCAAGGAAGGTCAGAAAATATATCTCCATGAAATATCAGGGAAGGTCTACTATACCTGCAAGTAGCTGTTTCCTGCTGGATCATTCATAATAAAGTGGGCCTTCATTTTACCCTCCAGGATCTAAAGAAGACAGAATATGTAAATTTTACATAGTAAGAAGAGGCTATGTCTGCCAGACAAGACATTTTACATCACAATATGCCCAAAGTTTCATGAACTAGTTAAATGAGGTAACTTTAAAAGTGGAGTAGAGAGGACCTAAAATAAGAACTGTCTGAAATCTATTTAAGAAGCAGTGTGACATCCCCAATCTCATCTCCCACTCCAAATAGGCCAACAAATGCCGTTCCTCCATCGAAGCAAAAGACTGAAGGATTCTGTGGAGGTTACCGCGACACATTATGGACTGAGGGCCACTCACCCAGTTGAGAGTACAGGTAAAGGAATCAAGATAGCAGAATAAAAGAAGTACCCTTGTTGGAAAGAGACAGACATACTCCAGTCCTCTTCCCACACTCAGCTCTCAGAACACTGCCAGCCAAGCCTTCATGCTCAGGCCAGGAAACAGACCACCCACTGATGGGAAGCTGACTGGCCCAAGACAACAGACCTAAAGACTCTGGCATTGAAAAGACTCAGCCCCCTTGGGCTTTGGTGACCCCCATCAATAGGGACTGTTTGATGGTTGATTTTGCTGTGCCGGGTACTTCCATTTGCTATCATTTTGTAACACAGACAAGCTGACCCTTTCCCTTCCCCTTTTCCCTGGGAAAATAAAGATTTATTCATACTGAAAAAAAAAAAAGTCTCTGGCATTGGTGCTACCTTAACAAAATGACTAAGCTAAATCCCCCTACAATAAGCCCAATATCAACAAGACTCACCCCCCACTCAGGTTTTGTAGCCCTCCACTTTTAAATAGAAAATCAATGATTACCAGACATCTGAGCAAAGCCCCTAACATTGAAAGGAAAAAAAAAAAAGAGGAAATAAAAACAATGCAACGAAAATAAAGTACAAAAACCCCAAAAACCAACATTAAAATTCTGAAGAAAAAAAATACTATATCCTTAAAACAACAGGTGCTTTTTTTTTTTTTTTAAGGCAGAGGGAGAGTATTCAAAGACCAAAACTCTTGGAAAATGAAAATATGTTAGTGGAAATAAAAAGCTCAATTGAAGGGTTGGAAAATAAAGTTGAGGTAATCTAAAGTAGAGCAAACACAAAGAAATTGAAAACTGGACAAAGAATAAGTAAATTATAGAAGACCAGAGAGTCAGTCTAATATTCTAAAACACAGGGGTTTCAGAAAGAGAAAACAGAGAGGAAGCAATTCTCAAAAGAATAATTTAAAAAATCTTCCTAGAAATGAGCCACATGAGCTTCCAGATTCAAAGGACCCACCAAGTGGTTGGGTAGTTGAAAAGTGACCCCACACCAAAGCATATCCCGAAATTTCACATCACAGGGGACAAAAAAGTATGTTAAGAATAGGTCACGTACAAAAGATTAGGAATCAAAATGCTTTAAGACTTCTCAATAGCCAAACTGGAACGTGGAGGACATCAGTGCAATGTCTTTGGAATTCTGATGAAAAATATTTCCATCCTAGAATTCTATCCCCAGCCATTAATCTAGTGTGAAGGCAGAATAAAGACATTTTCAGGCATGTAAGGTCCCATACACTTTTTCAGGAAGCTACTGAAAAAGATGCTCCAACAAAGAAAACCAAGAAAGATAACATGGGATATCAAAAACCAAGAGAATACCCAACATGTTTAAATGTTTAAAAGATGGTAAGAAAGGGTATGTAGCCTCTTGTTCACCAGAGCCCCAGGGCCACACAGGTAATGACCAGCCAGAGCCCTCTCACCTGGTCCAACTTATGGCTAAATTCCAGCAGTTTCTCCGTCTGGCCAGGATTGGAACTGTCACCCAGTGTAAAAGGATTCTTGGTCACCTGCAATAAATGTCATCCAAACTACTAGAATACTGGCTCTGTGTTTGATAGGTCTGACCATAAACCTCGTGGGGACAGAAGGGGGTGTCCAGTCAGGGAAGCTTGGTCTCCATTTATCCCACACCACTTTTCTAACCTACGCGGCTACTCCTAAGAGCGTATGGACTGATCTCCCAAGACAATAGGTAATGTGAAACAAACTATAAAAAAAGTGTTCTTACAACATGACCTCTAGTCATAATTTTAAGAAGAAATGCAAAGTATAATTTACAAAAAAAGACGCCTGACAATTGAGAATCAATTAAGCAAAATGATTCATCAGGAGGCTAAATATAAGGGCTAAGTCAATATACGTATGTCTATGTTGGGGAGTTTTAGGTGCTAAAAGGATCCTCATCCCTCATTTTATAGTGAACATGAAAACCACACAATCTATCCACATTGTCTGAGAGTTAAGGCCTGGGAATTCCCATTCAGAATTTCCCATAAGTCTATCATCACAATCCAAAATAATATTTAAGTCTCTTAAATCAGCTTTAAGGCAAAGAAACCCCTAGTTATCAGCTCCAAAAACTACGACATCGATGTCTTCCAGCCTTTTCCCCCACAGCTGCACTGAAGCAGCCATGCACTATACTCAAGTGACTCACCAGTTCCCGGATGTCTTTCAGCAGCCCCTCCAGTGTGGTGAATTTGCCCCCAAGGACAGCCATTCCCAGTTCAAATTCCAGTTCTGGGATCTCCACACTACATGTCTCAGACTGTGAGATGAGAGATTTAAATCAGGAGCCACTAGAGAAAGTTAAACAGAGTTCTTTTGCCAAATTAATACCATCAATGAAAGTTTGGGGATAAAGTCAGCTATCCCAGTTTTCTGACTCTCCAGTTAAAGCTAGACTCACTCCTACCCATGTGAACCGCAGGAATGGAATCGAATAAAGGGACAATGAGTCATGGCTCCAAGCTGTCAGGTATCGTGTCATCAGAGGCAAGAGACAAGAGCACTTTCAGACACTGCAGGCAAAAAACTGCCCAGTCATCAGAAAGAGCTTATGGGTTGCCTTCTGAATCTGCATGTCCTACCAAGGATTAACTTTGCTCAGGGATCATCAAACTCATGGAAGTAAGGAGGTACCTATCACATAGTCCCAGGACATAATTTAAAAAGACAATTTTTCCTAGATAGAGACAAGTCATGTAAGGACAGTCACTTTCCCAAGCAGGTTGTTACCTTGAGCAAATCTCTGGTCATATCTGAGGGATCTGTGATGTGCAGGCTGATCCTAGTGCCCAAGGGCTCTACTGCTCCTCCAGACTTCACCTGCACAGACGACAGAAGTCAGGAGCAGCAGAGAAGACTCACTTGGTGCCTCGGAAACCTCAGAGGGTAGGCTTGGACATCCGATCAGGTCCATTAACGGCTACAGAGCCTTCTAAACCAATAGTAGCAGCAATCACCCAAACCAAGTACACCAAGACCTGGCCAGGAATAGAGTGCCCAGTACCAGCAGCCTGCCAAAACTCACTGCAAGTTACCAAGAAACTCTGAATTTACCTTTAAAAAAATAATTGTTGGGGTTGAAAGGAACTTTCAACTGCATCCAACATGTGGATCCCCTTTATAATATTCTGGTTTAAGATAAACAGCTTATGCTTGAAAAATACACTCAAAGAAAGGGAATTTACAACTTTCCAAGACAGCCTATTCTATTTTCAGATAGATCTAGAAAATTTTTATTATCGAGTCAAAATCTGCCTTCATGTACTCTCACCCCTCAGACGGGTGGGTCAAAAAGTGGGTCTCCCCATTCCGTATAATCAAGCTTCAAAATCTCTTAAACAAGACATTTTCTTCTAATTTTTCTTCCCTAATTCCCAGTTCCTGAAAGGGTTCCTCACCCTGTATTAAACCTAAGACCCAATCCCCACCCCCCAATCCCAAAGCAGATTTAGGAAAGATGAACATTAAACAGACGTTACCCTCAAGCTAGTCTTCGTCCCAAATAGAGCCCACTCACCTCATTGGTCCGATGGCCGCAGTTCTCGCAGCTGGTAGCCATGATGATAACCTCCTTAAAGTGGGGAATTTCTGTAAGATGAAGTTAAGGAAATCTGCTTCCAGGATAGCAAGATCACCTTCTGGGGAAAAACAAATCCAAACCCAAAACACACAGGACTGCAGGAAATAGACCACAAGCAGCAGCCTAATTTAGTCCTCCGGAAGAGGGCAATGTCACAACCCATGGTGATCCCTGTTCATAAATGTTTGCAGACATGGTTCAGGCCACACACAGGAGCCTAGAGACCATGGCCTAATTCTTTGAACCCAAAAGCCAAGGTGTATAGTCTCATCAATGGCAACATCTTCCTTATCACTTGGAATAAAATATGTGCTTTCCATGAACGGAGTACTCCTCAGCTTGAATATATTCTTCGTGCCTGAGTCAGATGAAGAACAACCCAACTGCCTGACAAAAGATACGAACTAGCTTCATGTTGGTCTGAGCCGGAGCATTGCATTCCGGGCAGTTTGTGTTGAATTGTAGCACCTGGAACACAACATGGAGATGTAGGATGAGCTCTCCCAGGGAGATGAGCCCCGTCAGGCTAAAGACATTCAGGTGATATGTTGGTGGTGGGAAGGAAGAGAGCCACTGAACAAGCATCAGTCTCAGACCACAACTCTGCTCCTTCCTCCAAAGAAGCCAAGTTGACTCACTTCATTTCTGAGATCGTCCTCTTCTGGCTTCTTTTCTGGTGCTTCTGCCTAAAGCAGCAGAGAAGCAAATCACATGTTGGCACATATACCTCAGCCTCCCCAACACCCTGCCCTGGAGCAAAAGAAAATCCTCTGGCTTGCTTCTGTTATCTGCCACCTCATGAGTTTAACAAGAAGCTAGAAAGCAAAGCCCCAGTCAAAAGAAAAACAGAATTTAAAATCACAGCCACTGCCGATCTTTATTGTAAAGTTTACCCTAAATCCTTGACGTGACTTAGATGAGAAGCACAAGCATGCTGAGATAGGGTACAAAGAGCAACAGCAGCAAAATAAGTTTTCACTAACTCCAAGCATTCTTCTGGCTTCTTCAGTTCACTTACCTGGAGCCCCAACATCTCTTCCTGCTGTGGAGTCCGGTTATAGTGTGTGATCACCAGGGCATCATCCTTCTGGGGAGCATGTGGGTTTTCCACAAAGCTGTTCCCCGAGGGGTCATCAATAATCTAACAGTGGGTGCAGAGTAATTACAAGAAATCATGTATGATCCTCCACCTACCATCAGACCAGACACTACAGTAGAAAAATCCCAGGCAGTCTTAATCTCTCCCGTAAATTTAGGACACCTAGATTCCCTCAATACTCACCAGAGTGAAAGGAGAGGCCACGTGCTTTAGCTCTCTCAATTTGACAATAAACTCATCAATTCTTTCCGCTATAGCTTCTTCATTTACCTGACATGAACACGGAGTGAAAGCATCAGCCCTGCTGACAGACTTTATGCTCCCATTTCTTGTCATGCCCACATCATCTCCATCAGGAAGTCACTACCAGTCTAAGGATGAGTAGGTACTGAAAAGTCTCATACTTCACTCACAATAAGATGTAGCAAATAGTATGAAATTTAGGGTGCTGCCAGGTGGGCCTCATTTTCTCTCATTCATTTAGCTCTGGCACTCTTGCCATGTTAAATAAATCGGAGTCCTCTCATGGGGCTCTCCAGCCAGTTAGGAAGACAGATGACTAAATATGCAATTATGTTATTTGTCATAATAAATGTAAGGAAAATGGAACACTCTAAAAGCATAAACCCAAGAGGATTATAAAAGGCTCTTCAGAAGTAACATTCCTTTGTCTGAGATGAGGCCTGAAGAGAGGTTGGGGGAAGGAAAGTGGAAAGGACAGTAGTCACACATATGCAACATCCTGGAAGCTATAGCATCACCATGTGCTTCCCCTAAAAGTTCTCCAACATTCAGTCGGAGACAGTCAGCTACATGGAAAGCTGAATATTCTATTCAGACACATGTAAATAATTATTCCTTGAGCTGCTGCAATCAGAAAACGCTAGCTCACCCTTCGTGTGGGCTGATCCTGTTCCAGGCCAGAAATAGCTCGGCTGATCAATCCTTCAACAGTGGTCAGAGCTGGTGAATAAGAACAAAAGACAGGTGAGTCTTGGCTCTGTTATCAAGTGCCTGTATAACCCTGGGCAATTTACTTGACTCTCTGGGCCTTGATTTCATCTGTAAAATGAGATGGCTGGGAACAAGGTTCCATTCAGCTCTAATAAGAGTGATGCTAAAACTCTGTAATAAACATATCACAGTCTTACTATCACTGTCTACTATCTCAAGCTGTTTTTCTTAGGCTTTCTGCTAATATTAAACCAAAGTAGATCATAATGATTACATGGCCAAACCCATACACAGCCAGTAGACCTGGCACCAGGGATCTTGCAAGAAAGTAAGATTCCAGCTAGGCATGAAAAACCCATATACCATGATCTTAAACTTACCTCCCTTCTGGCTGAAGGCAGGAATTTCAAAATCCAGCTCTGGGATCCTTGTAGTAGCAGAGTCAGTCTTCACTACTTCTCTGTTCATGTCCTATGCAGAAAGAAAAACTTTCAGGCCAGAGAAGTCAGCAGTACCGCTTCTCCTCTGGAAATACAAGCCTGTCCCTCTCCCTCCATCAGACGCCAGCGCAGCTATTTCTTCCTCTCTCCACTCTGGGGAAACGGAATACTGCAGAATACTACATATGGCGTGTGAGCCAGGCTGCCCAAATGGTGAGAGTACTCTTCATAACATCTACTTGCTCATTTGATACCCTGACAAAATTTACAAAGCACTTTCACAAGTCTTATCTCACCTGAGCAGACGACAGCACCAACATCATTTTACAAAGAGAAAAACTGAGACTTGGACACTTAGGGAGATCTATTCAAGGTCCCACTGCCTGGACCAGAGCTCTGGCTCCAATCCTCAAGCTTTCTCTAAGACACCAGGGTACCTGCTCTGCGATCCTCTCACCTCCGGGGCCCTGACATTCAAGGAGTAGCGCACTCCTTGGTCCTGGATCCTGCCTGCCGACTGGATCTCCGTGTTGTTCCAGCCACAGTGCTCACAGGAAAAAGAGCTCACGATTATTTCTCTGAAAAAGGGTATCCTGGTGAGCAGGAGGCGCGTCACACCCTAGAGAAAAAGAAAAGAGCCAAATAAAAACCAACGAATCTCCAATTCCCTGTCTAATGACCCTCCAGGAGTGCCTCGCCTCCGGGTCCCCAACTAGGCCTACCTAGACGGGCGCCGACCCCCGCCCCTCGCCGCCTCAGCCCAACTCTCCCGCTGCCCGCGGCCGCGCCCCCGCCTCACGTTGCGATAACAATTCATGCATAGCGACTCGATTTCGGTGGGCTGCTGCTCCTCGTCCTCGGCGCTGATAGGCCGGAACAAGCGTCCCGGGGCGGGAGCCCGGGCCGGGGCGGACGAGGGGGCAGCAGCAACCCCCGAGGGCCCGGGCTCCACAGCCCCGCTGGCCGACATCTCAGCCACGCGCAGTTCAGGCCGCAACTTCCGGCTTCCACTACTCTCGTGGCACCACCTCTTCCTCGGGCACTTCCGGTAGCTGCCTCACTGCCCTTTCTTAAAGAGGCCGCAGACTTTGGGTCCCTAACCATGAAGAGTTTACCTGTTGCTAGGATTATACACCCTAGACTTCGATAGCCAGCCGGATTGAGGCTTTGCCTCCACCTCAGTTCAGGCGTCACTTCTCCCAGGACGTCCTCCCAGACCCAGGGCATTGCTTTGCTCCTTTGCAATAGCACCATCGCACAGGGTTCTAACTATTGGCCATAAGTCTGAGTACAAAAGCCTTGACAGCAAGGCGCCAGGCTTGTCCCTCAGCATCACTGAGGAGTGCGCCCTGACCTGGGCTTCCTTCAATCCACGATTGGACCAGATGCTGCTTCGGCTCTAGTCCCTCAGTCTCTCAATCACTCGGGTTCTTCTCACTCCCTATTTCTGTCTTCATAAAATACCTTCCCAAATTCCAGCCTCAAATGCACAACCCTCGGTTTTACTTCATCTCTACCACATTCGACCCCAACTGACTCACCCCCTCTTAATTTCCTAACAACAACAACAAAAACACCTCTTTGGGGGAATAAACCTTTCAGCACCTCTTCTCCATGGTCACTTCTCTCCCAGTTTTGTTGCTAAGTCTGAAGTATTAGGGAAAAGGTCCAGCCTGAGGGGCATGATAAAGCCAGATTCATGTGGAGGTCTGTGTTATCAGGGAGTGTGGAGGTGCTGAGAACCCTGTGCAGGGCTAGCTGAGCTGGGAAGAAAGGGTGCAGGACAGGACATTCTAATGGTTCTGTGCAGGGTGTGTTTACCTTTTCCTCTTCCCCTCACTTCACTCACTCCCAATGTCAGAGTTCCCAGGGGATCTAAGAGTAGCTTCATTGCCCCCAAGTGAATCTGTATGTGAGGAATGGGGGTTTAAGAGTTTGGGGGTCCCAAGAAGAGGGTCAGTGTCACAAAAAGGAACATTCAAACTCTGAAACAGCAGGAACAAAGGGGAGAGGCCATCTCAGGAGCCTGAACTTCATGCATACCGTCCCATGATGAGCAGGCAGGTGAACAATGCAGGTGCAGATAAGGGTCTCTAACCCAGACGCACTCCCAGGCTTGACAGACAGCTCTCATCTAAAGCAGAGCACTGCCAGCGCCAGACCCCTTTGACACACCTGGATTGGGAGGGGATCAATGAGAAAGAACAGTGAGGGATTGAAGTGGCTGATGGATGTGTTTTGGGGATAGTGGTGAGGCTCTGCTTTCAGACATGGTTTAAATAACAGTCACACCAGAAAAAATATGCTTCCATTGTAAGCATCTATTTAATTTGAGTCAGAAGTCTAGACTTCAGCCTTGGAGTCAGGAGGGAGGGGCCAGAGATGTAAGGGTACATAGTATGTTCCCCAGAGGGTTTAAGAAGCCCCACAGTTTGGAGGGTTTGGTCAGCTGTTTAAATGTAGAGCTATGTAAGGAAATATGAGCTCTGCTCTTTCCCATCACAATTCCCACCATTTGTACCCACCAGCATCAGAGCCAGCAGGGACACACACACACACACACACACACACACACACACACACACACACACCCCATCACATGCTCTCCTCATATTTTCTTCCTTTCTCCTTTCTCTTTCCCCAACAGAAGCCGTCATGGCATCCCTGGGGAGGAAAGAGCTCCTCTCTGTGGACTTGCTATAGCAGTAGCCATCAGAGGGCCAAAAGTGATCAGAGTCAGGCCCTGGCATGAAGAAGCACAGGCTTCCAGCACCATGACAACAGGCTTGCACTCAACTACCTGCTCATAAAATGCCTCTCTCCCTTCCCACTCCCATCATCCTGAAATGGAGCAACCCATGAGGATTCCCAAATGAGCACGGGAAGCGGGGGTTTGCAAAGCCTGGTAAGTGTAATGAATCCAGATTGGGGAATCGCAGGAGGCTGGAGATGCAGTGGACAACAGCCTCTTCGGTGGCCTCAGCTATCCTGTGCGAGAACCTCCACCCCCTGCCCAATAGGCCGTTGTCAAGGACTGAGCCATGTTAGGGGATCGGGTCCTGGCCTCCCCAGACAAATAGCTGGGAAGTGGGCCTGGGCATATAGACCCTCAGGGCTCCTCCAGATGGCCAAGGTCATGGTCATGGTCATGGTCATGAAGGCTGTAGTTTATGTCTTCCCATAGGTCATCAAGACGGGCCTGCAGTTTGCTCCGGACCTTACTGCTCTCCTCTTGGAGGAACTCTGGGGCAAAGGCGCTGAGGCCTGGAGGGGGCGGTGCCAGCTGCAACTGGACCTCCTCGGTCTCCTGGTCGATGGCGCGGGTGAAAGACGCAATCTGCAGGAAGGCGTCGTGGCGGAAAGCCTGGAGTCGCTGGCGCACCTCCTGGGACAGGACGTGGGGGTCCGGGTCGGCCCTTTCCTCCGCGCCGTCCGTGCCCGCGCGGGCAAAGGCGCTGAGCCCTTCGCGCAGCTGGTCTAGGTTCTGCTGGATGCTCGCATGCAGGGCCTTGGCCTTGAGCGTGAGCTTGCGTGAGAGCACTTGCACGCAGCGGCTGAGGCGCGCGGGGCTGGCTGCAGCGTGCGGCGCCACGCTGCGGTGCAGCTCCTGCACGTGGTGCCGGATGCCGGTCACCAGGCGCGCGGCGTAAGGGTGGAACAACGCCTTCATACGGCCGGCGTGGTGCGCTACGCGTTTCTGCAGTTGCTGCAGCAAGCCCCGCGCCTCATCCACGCCTCCCAGCACCTGGGCCTTGGTGTCCTCTCCAACTAAGCGCAACTGCTCCTGCAGCTCCTGTACGCGCAGGGCCACCTGTTCCATCAGGTCCGTGGTGTAGGGCATCAGCTGCCGCCGCAGCCCCTCCAGGTTCCAACCCACGCGCTCGTGCACTTCCGCCCTGTAGGGCTCCAGGCGCGCCCTCACCTCCTCCAGCTCCTCTTGCAGCTGCTGCCGCATGCCCACCTGGTCTTGTAGGAGTCTGGGAGGCTCTCTTCCCTGCTCACTCAGAGAGCCCAGCTTTTCCAAGAACCTGTCCATATGTTTGAAGTCTTGTTCAAAGCTGTCTTTCGGGTTCCTGGGGAGGTGAACAGATCTCCAGTTCGTCAGAATGCTAGCGCCCTTCATCTGCTTTGACCTCGAGACATCGCTCACTGATTCTCTGGGGAAACCAAGGATGTAGGGACTCTAGTCCTAGCCTCAGGCCAACTGCACTTCCTCATATGGGAAGTACAAACACATAGCGTATGCAAATCCAGATCGACACTGCCCACGGAATCACAGATGCACGTGGACTCTCACACGATCCTTTCATTCTGGGAGCCGCGGTGGGGTCATCTCAGGTCTTACTCCTCAGTGGGTAAGGGGAAGGCAGCTATGGCGAGGCCAAGGCGGGGGCTGCTGCCGGCAGAGGGCGCGGAACAGTCCAGGAAGACCAGGACAAAGGGCAGAACTAGCACTGTTCTGTCCCTCTGTCCCAGTGAGAGGGACAGAGGAATCGGAGGCAGCGCATCATCCCACTGCCGGGCTGTCTCTTCCCTTCCCCTGCACCCCTTGCCCGGGCCACTCACGTGGGCTCCTGTGCCAGCTTCTGCTGCTGGGTCTGCTCCACCCTGACTTTGTCCCCACTGCTCTGGCTGAAGTCGTCCCATAAGCCTTTCTGTGCCTGGGAGATTGAAAATGCTGTGGAGAGGGATGGGTGATTAGGGGCTGCGTTCCTCCCCGAAGGTGGATGGGCCTCGCAATCCAGCCTGCACCCTCACTTCCAAATTGAAGACCCACCTGAAAGGAGAGCCAGAGCCCAGGTCAGAACTGCAGCCATGCTTGCCATTACCTACTCTGAGAAAGAAGGTAAATGGAGGCCTGGGTAAGGTGAAAAAAGCAAAGGAAGGGACATTTCCCAAGGGATTTGCCCCAGGGGGCCCTGCTCCAGGGACAACCTGCCCAAAATCTGTGAAATCTTCCCTGAGTTGCAGGGAGCACAGAGCTGTTGAGGCTCAAGAGGACTGACCTAGCTGAGTGTGGCTGGGAGGAAAAGGATGTCTTCCTGGAAGGCCAGGGGCCTCCTTTTTCACGTCGATTACGTAATATGGAGTGTGGAGCTCAAACTGCTTTGTAAAATTTCCCCCACTATCACTCTCCCCAGACTGCAGGAGAATGCTCCCTAGGCCATGTCTGCCTCCCATTTCATGGCTGGGAAAACTGAGATACCCCAAGGGAGAAGAAGCAATTCTGCTGAAGTGCTCTAAGACAATGTCCTTAGTTCCCACCCCAGCTCTTTCCTGAGACCCCTGCAATTCCCTCCTTTAGGACTCTGACCCACATCCCTCTGCCCCAGCTGCTCACCTGCTCAGTTCTGGGCACAGAGAACAAACATTCCACTTTATACTCCAGAGGCCTGGGCCACTGGCGACAATTGCCCTGAGTAAATACCACGTGGAGGTTCAAAGAAGGATGACCTCAGCTGCCTCCCAATGCTCACCTCTGCCCTTTCCTGGCACCCATAGAGTTAATGAGTGCCCTCCTAACAGAAGACTGCTCCAGTAGAAAAGGGCTTCCTAGAAAGTTTTACAAGGAGCTAGGCTGAACTCCTCCCCCTGTTCCCCCCAAGCCCCATGACCTTCAGCCTTCCCATGACCTGCTGGCTTGCCAACCAACAGAATCAAGTCTGTTTGTTTGCTGAGAGCCCCACTCTTACTCAGCTGCACAGAGGCACCATGCCCCAATCAGACAAGGACAATGTCCAGTTGCCAGCCAGAACCTGATCATCCCTTGAGAGCTCTACCACAGGATACTCAGGCAACATTGGGGAGCCAGCATTTATAGGGTTAAAGACCCTCCCACCTCCCCTTCATGAAATAATCCTGGAACAAGCAGGAAGTCAGAGCGGGTGAAGATGAGAAGGTGTGAGGCAGAATATAGACCAGGAAGTCTGGACCCAAAGAATTGGGGCAAGAGGAGGAGTCTCCTCATGGGGAAAGGCTGAGCTCCACCTACAGAGGGCCTCTAAAGAGGGGAAGCCAAAAAGCCCAGACTTTTCTCTGATGACATGCCCACTCCGTATACTTGAACACACACATTTATATATGTCTTGATTTTTGTCCTTAAACGTATCTAAAATTGATCCCCTCTCCCTATTTCCACCACAGGTCACATCACAGCCCCATTTGTTTCTCACCTTGATCACATCCATGGCTTCCAGCCACTTTCTCTGCTGCAGCCCTGCCTATTCAGTCCATCCTCTGCTGTAGCTCATCTCCATCCACTTCCAGTCTCCACCTGCCACACAAACCCTTGGTATTCCCTGAGCATACCACCTCTTTCAGAACTCTGAGCCTTTGTGCATGCAGTTCTCTCTGTTTAAAGTATCCTATTCCTTGAGGAACTTATATTCATTTTTTCTCAGACTTAATTTATATTAGTTAGGATTAGGCTCAGCTGCAAGTGACCAAAAAAAGAAAAAAAGGAAAAATAGCTTAAACAAAATGGAACTCCGCCCCCCCCACCCCACCCCATCCCCCTTCTCTCTCTCGCTCATGTAAACATAAGCCAACCAGGATTCCTTCTGTCTTATTGCACTGTCGGCTTCAATAAGACACTCATGTTCAAGTTTCAGCCGTTCCAACTCCAGCCGTCAAGTCTACCTCCAAGCCAGCAGGAAGAAGGAAAAGAAGGGCATGTTCACTCCCTTCGAAGACACATTCCAGAAAATTTTCTTACCACTTTTACTGACATCCCATTGACCAGGACATAGTCACATGGATACACTTAGTTTGAAAGGATGCTGGAAAATGTAGTCTTTATTTGGGATAGTTTTATTCCCAGCTTGAAAAGAGCTGTGTTACTCAGGAAGAAGAAGAAGAAAATGTCCCCCCAAATGGCGGGGCGGAAAATTGTAGGATCTGCTGCACGATTCCAATATCACTTCGAATGCCCTCTACTGCCTTCACCCTTTTCTGCTCTAGAGACAGACCGATTCCATATTAATCACAGTCTTCTTTACAATTAGGTTGGGGCCATGTGACTATTGTAATTAGGTGAGCTTCCCATTTTTAGCCCCTTACAAGTGAGCTTTGGAAAATCAGGCCTTCAAGTGCAAGCTGAGATGTCAGTCTTCTAGTCCTCCCAACAGTTTTATAAACCTTTAATTTTCTACATTAAAGCCTTTCACATTTGAAATACATAGAGTGGCTTCTATTTTTCTGACTGAACCTAGATTAATACAATAGGAAGATGCAAGACACTCATGCTTTACTAGTTGATATCTTATAGGTTTTGTTTTTTAAATGTTTGAGTTGGTTGGAGGTATTTGTATATGTGTATGTGTTATGTGCTTTGTGTGTGGAATCATTTGAAATAATTGTAGACAGCATGACATTTCATCCTAAATACTTCAACATACACCTCCTAAGAATAAGGACATTTTTACATAAACATAATACCATTTATCACACCTATGAAAATTAATATAATTCTTTAATATCATCTAATATGTACTACATATTCAAATTGCCCCATTTTCCCAAAATGCCTTTTATAGATGTTTTCTTCTTGTTATTTTCTTTTTAAATTCGGGATCCAACATTTTTCATTTGGTTGTTATACCTCTGTCATCTCTTTTCAGTTAAAACAGTACTCCCCAACCCTTGAAACTGACTTCTTTTGAAGAGTCCAGGGAGAAGTTTGTAAAATGTTCTAAATTTGACAGTTTCTTCATCATTAGATTCAGGTTAAAGATTTTTGATTCAAGTCTTTGGATTAAAAAACAAATTCCCTAAAAGCTCATACTTACGAAAGAAATCAGCCTATATCTGTAAAAGGAATGATATAATTTTTAATCACTATTTTGCAACCCTAAGGTAATATTTGATTCAGGCAAAGATCATCAATGAATGCTAAAATCATTAGGTGAAAAATATTGGAAAAAGATGGGCAAATGCCTTCAAAGTATCACCCCACAGATTACTTATCAATTACGAAACCATTCAAAAGTAAAAACAATGGAGAAATCTGGTGGATCATTTTAACCAAGTGATCAAACTTAGCATCACCAAATAGAGGGACAACCTGATATTTTGTACCTCTAGATGTGGTGCAATATGAAGGGCTAACTAACACCTATGAAGTGCTTTGAACCAGATTATTTCCACATGTACTTATTTGTGCTTCCCTTTTCTTCACTGTTTCTCTGTTGCTCAGTATCATGGTTTTCACAGACAGCTGCATTTTTTAGAAGAGATTTACCCATTCAAGTTTTTTTTAATCCAAGAATTGATGATATAATCTGGATGTAGAGTAAAAAGAATTTTAAAAGGTGTATTTGTAAAAATTAAAAGATACCATACTCTAATGAAAAGGTAGCAGCAGTTTTGCTATAAACACATGAATTAAACAAGTATATGGATCTCAAATAAAAACTCAGTATGCACCAAACGAGAAGACCTCCTAGACAGTCTTCTCTTGTGAATATTCTTTAAAGGAACATTAGTGACTCCTCATTCTAAATAGTAAGTAAAACTTGTTGCAAATTGTTCTCCTTCATTCTTACCTGCCAATAACTCAAGTGTAAACAGTGATGCACCAGTCTTTACTGGGTGTGGCAGCAGTTCTTGGATTCCGTCTCAGAACACACCAGCGACATTGGTAGAATGTAATAACTATTTATTGTGGATCTATTCTACGTTGTTTATACTTCTATCACCAGGCCTTCATGGAAGTCCATTAAAAAAAAAAACAAATGTACATTTCAAATATACTTCAAAAAGAAAGGTATTTATGCTTAACACAGCATTAAAATAGCCAGGCAAGTTAAGTAGTGACCTATGTAATCATTTCTGTTTGTTTTGAAAAACTATTTGCATTACTTGTCAAAAAGAAAAAGTAATTAAATAGAAAATCTAGAGGTGAAAAATATAGTCATTGAAATAAAAACTCATTTAGCTATAGTTGGAGAATTAGTAAACTAGAAGGTCAGTCTGAGAAAATCACCCAGAAAGAGTCATAGAAATAAAAAATAAGAAAAATATAAAATGGAAGGTAAGAGACATGGAGCATAAAATGGGAAGGTCCAATATATATCTACTAGAGTTTCTGCAAAGAAAAGAGATTTTGAAAGAGGCAATATTCAAAAGATGATGGCTGAGAAATTTTGCAAATTGAAGAAAGATGTGACCTGAATCCTCCATTGCAGGAAGTATCCTGAGTCTTGCGTAGGCTAAATTAAAACAAATTCAAATCAAGACCCATCATTGTGAATCTGTAGAACATCAGACAGAGTATCATGAAGTCAATCAAAGAGAAAATATTAATTATCTACAAATGAAAATAATTAAACCGACAGCTGACTTAACAGCAATATATCTTCAAAAGACTGAAGATAAATTAATGGCCAACCAAGAATTATGTTTGGGTAAACTATTATTCGACAGTAACAAGTTAATTTCAAAGAAGGACTGAGAGGCTGAGAGAGTGTATCACTCATAGACACTCACTGAAAGAACTACTAAGGCTCTGAAAAGGAAACAGAACCCAGAAAGGAGTGGGATACAAACAGATGTGAAGCAACAAACAATAAAATTAGTAAGCATTTGGGTAGATTGAAAAAGCATTAGTGATTTTATATGTATTTATATAAATATGTGTGTCTATATATTTAAATATACATATATTTAAACCACATGAGATTAGTTTTTATAACTAAAAATTGGTCAAATAATGGCAATTTCATATAATTCAACCTCACGTAAAATATTTTTATATGTAGTTTGGTCTGTCTTATTCACTGCTGTATTTCCAGTGCTTAAAACATTGTTTGTCACATGGTAGAGGGCCTCAATAAGTATATACTGATGAAGGGACCACTTTGTAATAAGTTTTATAAACAAGAAGGAACTAAGATATTAGACCAAAGTAGGATGGGAAAGGAGAGATTAAAGTTAAAGCATTCTGCAGAATTTGCATTATTCGGAAAGAAATGAGAGTATTGATTATCTTTAGACTTTGTTAAGCCAATCGTTAAGGATAACCCATTAAAAGAGTATAAAGAATGAATAACTTTCAAATTAGTATATGGGGAAAAAAGACTAAAGAACATCAGACTGACTTCTAGTAAAGAATGGTGGATTGATTGCAAGCATTAGCCTCTGCTCTTTTCTGAAATCCCAATAAAATAGCATTAAAGTGCAGTTTAAAAAGAAAACACGTAAACACACAAAGAGGAGACAAAAGACATTTTGGAAGCTGGAAAGCACCCATATGGACACACCTGAGAAGATGAATTTTGAAGCAGCAATGGAGAAAGCCAATAACCCTCCTGATTTGTACAGTTGAACTCCTCAGAAGCTCAGACATTAGCAGCAACAGATTCTTCTGGAAGTTCGGGTGACAGTGGGGCTAAAAATGTCAACTGTCTGAGCATCTGTTTGAGAAGTAGATGTCCTCTCCAACTGCACCTGGCTGGTTGTTGTCCATCCCCCAAAGGAGCAGGAAACCAGAAGTTTATTCTCTGGAGAGAGGAAAAGAATGGGTCTCTGGCCTGGGGAAAACAAGGTGTTGCTTGGGGCCAGGGTTTTTGTACTCAAAAAAAGGAGTATTTAAGTAAAACTTTATAAATTGAATTATGAGGCACCTTCCTCGATCTTTCCCTTTGGCTAAAATGTTGTCCAGGAAGGAGACTGGAACATTTTCTCTGAGAAATTTGACCAATCCAAAAAAGTAGACCTAAAGAAACACTTTTAGGAGTTCTCTGTGGTTGAGATGGTCCATCCTAAAGTGACCCATGGACTCAAGGTTTCACATCGGAGTCTTTTTTTCCTTCTAATTTACTATGAAAATTTACAGACATACAAAAATATTGAAAGAACAATACAATGATCACCCTTGTACTCACCATCTAGGTTTCAGTAATTGTTAATATTTTGCCATATTTGCTTCCTCTCTCTCTATATATGTTTTATATGTGTGCTTAACCATTTGTAAGTGGCAGATAGCATGCACTTTTCCTCTAAATAATTTCAGTTTTATATCCTAAAAAATGAGGACACTCCTCTACAAAATCACGATATTCTTATTTCACCTAGGAAAATCAACAATAATTCCATAATATCATCAAATATAAAGTCGATGCTTAGATTTCCCCATTTATCCTTTAAAAATCTTTTTATTATTGTTTTATTACGTTTTTCTATCAAGAACCAGTCATGGTTCATGCATTGCCCTAATCGTTAAGTACTCTTTCATCTTTACTAAAGTGTTTCAACTTTTAAATAACATTAACTTTTTAAAAAATATCAAACCAGTTGTCATGTAGAATGTCTCACATCTTAAATTGTCTGATTGTTTCTTTGGAATGCCATTTACCTTGTTTCTCTATCTTCTATGTTTCCCATAAACTGGAATCTAGGTCTAAAGGCTCAGTTATGTTCAAGTTAAGTTTAAAGTATTTCTGGCAAGGATACTTAACAGGTGAAGTAGGAACTTCATGTTACATCACATAGGAGACATGCAATGTCCAGTTGTCCCCTATTAGTGATCCTATGTTTTATCACTTTGCAAGGTAGTGATTACCAGATGCCTTCATTGGAAATATATGTTATTTCCCTGCATAATGTCCAAAAGTCTTGCCAAAAATTGACATTGTTTGATACATTTTAAGAAACTGCCATCTTTCTTAGTAGAATTAATCTTCCAGCATTGCGACTCTCCATATAGGGAGGGGGCACTAAACTTTGCAACACAAATGCTTATCTCCCAGATTTCCCTTCCTGCTCACCTCTTGCAGTCACACCAGCCTAGCTGTTACATTTCTTAGAAGTGTTGACTAGGGGAATAGTGGGAGGAAGCTTTGCAAGGGTGGTGAGCTAGCCAGATTTTATATGCTAGGTTGTCTGGATTGGCAACCTACCTGAGAATGATCGGCTGCCATGAAAAAAGGCTGCAGGAGAAACCAGGGAACAGGCGTCCTGAGCAAAAGCCAGGTTCCAGTGAAGGTCAGGAAGTGGAAGGAGTGTTCTAGGCAAGGCTGAAGACACAGAGGAGTTTGTTCCAGAGGGCAGTGGGAGAATTGAGAGGGTATAGAATTTTCGGGTGTTGGATAGGGAGAATAACCAAAGAACAATGTGGAAAAGAGAGCAGGAAAGTTTACCTTGGCAGAGAGCATTACGTCTGGGCTATGACCAAGAATGAGAAATGTGAGGCATGGAGGGTTTAGGAGAGAAATTAACATTTCATCAAAAAATCCAAAGCTTAGATGAAGGTAGCAATTGATACTGAGATCAACGTAAGTGGAACCTGGAAGGGTGGGGTCACTTACTGTGTGCCAGACACCCCGCCAGTTCCTGCAGATGAAGTTGGCAACACTTAGCAACCAACTAGTTTACACTGTAAGCCCAGGAATGTTCCAAATGCTATACACGTAGCAAACGTAGGGTTCTCCAGGCGATGAAGAGAAGAAGCAGTATGCATGAGGCAGGAAGGCAGGAAGCTATGCAATCCATAGCATATTGAGAAAACAATGAGGAGCTCAGTATGGCCAGAGAGTAGTGGTAGGAAGAAGGCTGGGAAGGTAGCCTGGGCATACCTACAAGTCTCTCTGCCACTCAGAATCTGGCCCAAAAGGATTTGAAAAGACTCGACAACAATCACCCCTCTATTGAGGATCTACCATGTGCCCAGTATTTATCTTTATTATCTATAATGCTCAGGTAATATTCCAAGGTAGGTATTGTTATTCTCATTTTACTTAAAGAGAAAATGAGACTCAGAGAGATTTGGTAACATGTTCAAGTCTTTCCCTGGGCAAGTCCCAGGTCTGTCTGACTCTAAAATCCATGCCCAGTACACAATGTCATGCTCAGGATAAGAGAACCCTGCTCCTGGGACCAAAACCAAAAAAGAGCCTCTACACTCCTTATTAAGAGAAGCCAGGGACCCACTGTGCTCAGTGGAAAGCCAAGAGATTTATGATTTGGGAGAAAGAGGGCTGTTGAAATGCAGGGAAGCCAGGGTCCATGTGTAATCTGATCTGAGCACAAAAACAACAATTTAGGGCCATCCAGAGAAAGAACAGCCAAGCCCAGGGCAGGTGCCAAGTCATCACGGGGACTAGAATCTACCTCTCCCTCCCTGTCCCATCTCACACTTAAATGTGATCCTCTCAGTTCCTTTCCTCTCCTTTCTCCTACAGAGGTAGAACTAGCTCAAACTATGTCCAGAATACCAGGTCCTTAGGTCTTTAGCTGTGTTACTATGGCCTGTTTACCCTCCACAGACCATGATCCATCGTGCCTGAGAAATGCCCCACAGCTAGATGTTTGTGTCAAAAAATACCTGCTGGTGGTGCAACAGCTAGGCGGGACCAGCGACATGAACTCTAGTACCACGAAATGTACTGAGCACATTCTGAGTCAATACAGTGATGTGCCAACAAAGATAATGATTTCAGTTGTTTATTTATTTTGAGTTTTGCTTACATGTACTGTTCTTCATCACCACAGATTTGAGGAAATGAAAATCAAAATGGTGATGATAATTATGACGATGATGAAAGGGATGGGGGAGGGGGGAGAGAGAGAGAGAAAGAGAGAAGATGCCTCAAGACCAGTACAAATAAAAATAAGAGCAGAAAATCATGACCTGACAAAGCACAAGACCTGAAGGACAAAACCACAGAGGCAAATAATAGATGACAAAGTTGCAATAGTTGACCTTCACATTTGCTTTGGGTTTCCTGGAAGCCCATGAAGAGGGAAATTCAGTCAGTTCCATAATTGTCATAATCAGCAACAGAAAGCACACCAGACTCATAAGGAAAATAAAGTTTTTCCAAATATTGAATTTCAAAATAAATATCTCTGTGAGACTTTAAATACAGGGACCTTTGAATTGTATTAAAAATTCACTGAGGAATGGCAATTTTGCTTGAGACCAAGGTGAAGTAGCCCAAATATCTAAGTTTCTGGTGACCTGACAAGGTCTATGGATAGAATTAAGCATGCCTGACATTTTTGAGTAGGAAGTACTGTCTATTAAAATATTAACTAACATTAACAAAGTTTTTTATTTTGTTAATATTTAAAAGGGTACGAGGCAGAAAAAGTATAAAAAACAGATAAGCAAAAATATATATAATCACCTATAAATCCACCATCAGCACTTATATATTCTTCCATATTTTTTTTAATCTAGGCATATATTTACATATTTTTACATAAATTTTTTCCAAATTTATTTTTATGGAATCAGTAAATGTTCATTCACAATATGATTTTTAATGGAGATTAATATAGATATATCATAATTTAACAATCTCTTCCTGTTGTACATTGTTTTGTTTTTAATTTTTTAAATTATAAACAGCACTGCAATGAACATCTTTATAGCTAAATACCTACGCTCCATGGTTATTTACTTAACATGAATTTTTAAATGGAAGAACATTTTTTAGACAGGTACATTCCTATTCACAAACCCTTTGCAGTAATACTGAAGATCTCCCAGGTATGTCGGAACCAATGGCTTACCAAGAGTCTCCAACCTCTGGGCCGTGGACCAGTACCAGTCTGTGGCCTATTAGGAACCGGGCCGCACAGCAGGAGGTGAGTGGCAGGCAGGCAAGCAAGCAAAGCTTCATCTGCGTTTGCAGCCACTCCCCTGCACTAGCATCACTGCCTCAGCTCCACCTCAGATCATCAGGCATTAGATTCTTATAGGAGCACCGGTCCCTGGTGCCAAAAAGATTGGGGACCGCTGGCTTAGACTCTAGAGAGAAGAATGTACCACAAAGGCTTCAGGGATCTTCTGTCTATATTACTTTTGTGGACTTCTAAATACACATGGCAAATTGAGTGGATATATCTGATTGCACTTTTTTCTGAAATCTCCCTCAAACTATAGTGAAGAGTCTTTTTAGAAAAGATGTAGACACGTAGAGACAAGAAGAATGGAAGAAAGATCACAGCAAAATTTTGAAAGCTAGAAAGCAGACAGACCAGTTGCAATTAATTTAGCAGGCTTGAGAAAGCTGATCATAACTTGACAGCAGGCAAATATGAGCTCCAACCTGATTCGCTGCACTAAACTTGCAAAAGGCTAAGGAACTGCAGTAAATCTGCTGTTAGCTCATGTTGCACCTGTCTGTGAATTAGAAATAGCCTCCCCTTTCTCAAAACATTCTGCCAGATAAAACTATGGAGACAAAAAATTAGTGATTGCCAGAGATTCTGCGGGAAGAGAGGAAGGGATGGAAAAGTGGAGCCCGGGATTTTTAAGTCGGTGAAGCTATTCTGTATGATACTGACATACACACACGGATACTTGACATGCATTTGTCAAAACCTGTATAACTCTACAACACAAAGAGCTAGCACAAATATAAACTATGGACTTTAGTTAATAACAGTGTATCAACATTAATTCATCAATCATAACAAAGTTACCACAGGAAAGCAAAATGTTAATAGGGGAAACTGTGTGTGTGTGGAGAGGTGGAACTCTGTACTTTCTGCTCAATTTTTCTGTAAACTTAAAATTGGTCTAAGAAAAATGTCTATTAATAATTTTTTTACAAATAGTCCTACATACATTTATTAATTTTTAAAAAGTTTGAAATGATTTTCAATAGGTTTTAATACTAGTTATAGCTGATGCTGGTTTTAATTTTTGTTGTTTATCTTCATTTTTTTACAAAGAAAACAATGATGGTTTTTGTGATATTTAAGAGAATAACAAAATAGTTATTTAAAAAAAAACTCTGCCAGAAATTTGTCATAATAAATATGCAATTCTATAACATCTACAATGTGAGAAACGTACCCTCAGAACTGGGCGGTGCAGAGCCTGTGCAACCATACATAACATCCCTGACCTGGAGAGACGAGGTACCACTGAAAGTAGTGGTGAACGAGGAGGCTGTAGTAAAATATGAAAGACTGTTTGAAATTATTTAAAAAGCTGGTAAAGCTTTAGCTCCTCTTTCTCACCTTGGCAGAAGACAGGAGGTTTATTCTCTGAAAAGGGAAAAACCAAAGATCCATGGAAGGAAAATGCCATGCAAGTTGAGGATAGGGGTACTGTACTAGAAACAGAGGGATTAAATCAGAGTATACTCTGACTGCTGAGACTTATCCTGCTTCTTCCACTTGGCCCCAAGAACACCGGGATCTGGGCCTGGGCCTTTACTCTCCAAGCTGGAGGGTGGGAGAAACTTACTAGGGAAACAGGACTAGCTGAAAAGAAAAAAATCTAAATATTTTTACATTACAACTAAACACTTCAGTGGATCACCCAGCAGTGAAGCTCAGTCAGCAAGTAATACTCATGACCTTAGAGCTTTAAATAGGCTTTAAAATCTGCACTGTTAAATTTAAGCAGACAAGCAAAGATTACCAGTCATTTGAGGAAAGATTTTAACATGAAAGATAGAGACCAAAATAAGCAAACACAAATAAAAAGGAACTTGAAGAAAACTGAGACTATACT
Source organism: Pteropus medius (assembly GCF_902729225.1). Taxonomy (NCBI): domain Eukaryota; kingdom Metazoa; phylum Chordata; class Mammalia; order Chiroptera; family Pteropodidae; genus Pteropus; species Pteropus medius. The sequence goes on from NW_024349800.1 coordinate 66,685,445, forward strand.
GAAGGAACACTTAAAAATACCATTGATATCATCAGAGAGCTAAAAGAATGTAAAACACTGATGAAATAAGAACAGGACACTGTAAAAAAAAAAAAATTCACAGAATTTTTTTTAAAAAAGCTCTTGCAAATTAGAAACATGATTGCAGAAACAAAAAACTGAATAGAAAGTGAAGAAGTCTCCCAGAAAGGAGAGCATGCAAAGATGGGAGAAATGAGAGAAAAAATAAGAAAATTAGAAAACCTGTCCAAGAAGGTCCTCTTATTGAAAGAGATAAAGAGAAAGTGGTGCAATCACCTTGGGAAACCATTCAGCATTACCTGAGAAAGATGAATATACATACACTGTACAACAAACAAGAAAAAAAGATTCATTAAATTCATTCGCTTTTTAAACAAATATTTATTGGACACTTACTACATTCTAGTCATTGCGCTAGGCACTGACTATACAAGAATAAACAAGATTAGACAAGACCTCTGCCCTCTCAGAAACCACTAAGATTCTACATCCCAAGGCAGCTGTGAAGTATGGCACCTTCCTGGCTCAATTTTGTCAAGATTTGAGGTTCCTTGCAAGGAGTATCTGGGTATATTTCCTGCGGGCAGAACATATATATATACATAGGGAAACAGGACTAGCTGAAAAGAAAAAATCTAAATATTTTTACATTACAACTAAACACTTCAGTGGATCACCCAGCAGTGAAGCTCAGTCAGCAAGTAATACTCATGACCTTAGAGCTTTAAATAGGCTTTAAAATCTGCACCGTTAAATAGATATGTGTATATATATATATATATATATATATATATATATATATATAATATATACACACATACACACATACACGTATATATGTAATTATATAAGAACATTATAATTATATATATGTGTATGTGTGTATATATATACATTATAATTATATATGTGTGTGTGTGTATATATGTGTATATATATATATATATGTATATATATATATATTCCGTGCTTCAAAAGAAGAGTAAAAATAAGACAAAAGCTGTATTGAGAAAGAAAAAGTTTAATTTTAATAATCTTTAACAGCGCTGTCCAAAGATAGAACCAATTATTTGGGGAGATGGTTAGTTGGCCGTCAACAGAAGTGTCCAATACAAAGCTGGGTTCATTCACTCAACGACTGAGTGGTGATCATGTACCAGGCACTGTGCTAGAGGCTGTGTATTAGCTGTTGCTGCATAACAAACCACTCAAAACTTAGTGTCATATGATATCTTAAAATTCTTTGTGTCAGTGGCTTGGCTGTGTGGTTCTCATTCACAGTCTGTCATGAGGTTGCAAGCGTGATGTTCCCTGGGGCTATAGTCATCCGAAAGCTTGATCGAAGCTGGAGAATGTGTTTTCAAGGTGGCTCACTCATATGGCCAGCAAATTGGTGCTAGCAATTGAAAAAGAATTGCAGTCCCTATGTGGACTCCTCCACAGGGCTACTTGAGTGTCATCACACGTGGTACCTCAGAGTCAAGGACCCAAGAGAAAGCAAGGTGGAAGCCACAATGCTCTTAATGATCTATGCTTAAGAGTCACATACCATGACTTCCACAACAGTCCATTAATCACATAGGTCAACCCTCTTTAATATGAGAGAGACCACACAAGGGTGTGAATACCAGAAATGAAGATCAATACTGGAGCCATCTTGGAGGCTGGCTACCACACTCTGAAAATACAATGATGAATGAACAAATGGGGTGCCTGACTTCAAGAGGCTGTTAGTGCAGAGTTATGATCATTTGTTAGCGATGATGTCAAAAGAATTGGACCGAGAGTCAAGGCAGTTCCCTCCAATCTTAATGTCTCTGATTTTGTATTTCTAGGCACTAGCTCTTTAATCACTATATCATCAAGCCACCATTTCAGAACCAGCAGTTCAAATTCTTACTCCTCTGACATGGGCGTTCTGGGGTCTCCAATTGTGCCCCTCCATAATCAGCTACTTGTCATCACACAGCAAGATAACCATGGTCTCGCCCTTTGTGCCTTCAGACACAAAGTATATAGACAGCCCTACTCTGTTGTTTTTCTCTCCAGAACATACCACTGCCTGTGAGCCCCATCCTGAGAACACAGGGTATCCGATGATAACACCAGGAGGACACAGCGTCCCATTGCAGGACCCGCATTTGACCCAACCAAGACCAACCCTCCATAGCAGCTAGACTCTGTGGAAACAAGAGAAGGGTGGGCCCCAGATCCCTCCTTTTGCCCTGTTGTGCTCTCCTCTCCCTAATCAGAGCCATTCCGTACACCACACATGTCAGAGGTAGTGACCCCTCTGATGTTCTCAGATGACTCTGACTTTTAGCAGGAGGTGGCTGGCATTTCAGCCTGGCCCACACCGGTGCTGGCTGACACTCCTTTGGGGCACTAACCCCTGCCCACAGAGGAGTCTGTTATCTCCAGGTCACCTTAGGAGACAGAGGTAGCAGGGGAGCTTCAGGCCTGAAATTGTGCTGAGCTCTGGTGGAACTGTTGGGAAATATTGATGTGGGCTGTGCCAGAGTCCAGAAAACGCCCTTCCCTGGCACTCGTGGAGGACTCTATGCGTGACTCTCCAGGATGCTAGTGCTTTATTCTTGCCAGGTAGTATAGACTGAATCTTAGAGAAGCTCTGGTGAAGATTTATTTATTTATTTATTTATTTATTTATTTATTTATTTATTTATTTATAGTTCCAATTTTTAAAGTAATGCTATTAGGATAGCTATGATTTTTTAAAAAATGGAAAATAACAAGTGTTGGGGAGGATGGGGAGAAATAAATCCTTTTGCGCTATTGGTAGGAATGTAAAATGGTGCAGCTGCTGTAAAAAAACAATATGGTGGTTCCTCAAAAAAATCAAACATGAAGTGACCATGCAATCCAGCAATTCCACTCCTGGCTATATATACACAGAAGAAGTGAAAGCAGGGACCTGAAGAGATATTTCTACACCAATATGCATAGCAGCATTATTCATAATAGCCAAAATGTGGAAGCAACCCAAGTGTCCATGGACAGATGAATGGATAAACAGAATGTGGTATGTACACACAATGGGATATTATTCAGCCTCAAAAAGAACGGAAATTCTAGTACATGCTACAACATGGATAAACCTTAAAAACATGCTAAGTGAAAGAAGCCAGACACAAAAAGACAAATATTGTCTGATTCCACTTACCTGAACTGTCTAGAAGAGACGAACTCATAGAGACAGAAAGTAGATTAAAGATTACCATGGGGGAGTGGTAATGGGGAATCACCTAACGGATACAGAGTTTCTGTTTGGAGTAATGAAGAAATTTTGCAGATAGTGATAATGGTTGTACAACATTGTGAATGTAATTAGTGCCACTGAATTATACACTTAAAAATAGTTAAAATGGCATTTGTATGTTACACATATTTTCCCACACCAAAAAGTAATACTGAAACATTATCTTAAAGTTGGTATCTATGTAAGCCATATATTGGGGTTCAAATGTGTTTGGGCAGAAACCACCTGCCCTTCAATAGTGGGCATCACCCTTTCTCCATGGGGTTCTTGGTAAGACTTACACCTCTCCCCATTAAGCTGCACCCATCCGACTAGAGGCACCAGAGCCTGGTAGTTCAAGTTTTGTAGTTGGATGGCCCAGGTTCCAATTTCAATTCCACCACTTGCTAGATAATGTGCCTCACCATTCTGAATGACCTTTTCCTTACCTACTGTATCTTAGATGTCACCGTCTGTTGTCAGGATTACATGAGTGGATGTGGTACCCATACCATGATTTTTAAAATCTCTTAGCACTAGTTAAGCCCAGTGTCAATTTTATTGCCATCCCTGCATTTAAAAGTTCTACAGCTTTCTGCCACTAGAAGTTCCTCATTGGTCATCATTTGGAGGTGGGGAAGACCTCAGCCTCCTCTTCTATTCCCTGTTTTCCCTTCTGTAACCTCTCCTCGTTTCCCACTATTTATTACCACACAGATGCCTGTACAGGGAAGGCACAGAACAGTTGAAGCCATCTCTGTTTCATAGTCTCCTTCAAGACAGTTCCTCAGCCTCCACTTCAGCAGCCAGCGTGGACCACCAGATACAATTCTCTCTCTAAGTGGAATTCTAGGTCTGGCTGTTGAATTAACTAACTTTTCACCTCCTTACATGTTTACATACAAATATGCATGTGTGTTTCTTAATGGGGTGGTATAATGCATAATAGTCAGGACCTTGCTTTTGTCCCCCCTAATATAGCTCGGACATCATCTCATATACAGATTCCTCAAATCAAATCAGAGTGTTTTTCTTGAACGAAGGACCTCATGGGAGACCTGAGCATGGTTGTCAGAGCACCTTTGAGAAGGGTGGATAGAGTTGGCCGCCCAAGCTGGGCTCAGCACGGTCCTTTCCTCATCTCAGCTGTCCAATATGCTTGGTTGCTAGAGACATCCCTTGGGTTGACTGAGGAACAGGAAACCGCCCACATGCTAGCTTAGCACAAAAGAGGAAGACTGCCTTTCTTGAAAGATGGAGCCGGCCCTACTGAAGACTACTATGTATATCTCAGACAAATCAACAGAAATGACTAGAACAGGTCAGGGATCGAGTATAGCTTCCAAAGGTCATAACAGGAGAAATCACCAAGAGAGAAGGGATATGTCAATCAAGGTTCTGAATTGCTAGCTACAAAAACCTACTCTGGAAGATAAGAGTAGAAAATGCATTTATTCAAATATTTCTCGAAAGTTCAGAAAGGAGAGGAGTACTTGGAAAGGAAAGCTGGAGTACTTGGTTTGGAAAACAGACAAGAATAAGGGGAGCTAAGGAAGAAACATGGCCATGATCATCACTCCACAGAACTAGATCTGTGAGAACAACACTCTGCCAGTGTTGAACATGGATAGCCCAGTACGCCTAGATAGCCCAGCTGCAAACTGGCTGCTGCTGCTCCACTGCCCCACTCATCGCAGCCAGGATTCTCCACTCTCCCTGTTTCTTTACACCAGCTCCTTATTCCGAGTCTGGGTCACTACATCTGATTCGCTGAGCGTAAGCCCCGTGCCACAACCTAGAGAAGGGGAGCCTGGAAGGCAAGAGGCTGGCATTTTTAACGTCTCATGGGAGGCAGACTTTGCCATCCACCAGACTCATAAGCAAGAAATTCTCCCTAAACCAATAGAGGTTCAGAAGCTGGGCAGCCAAGGATGATGCCGCTACGAGCAGACATCTTCCAGGTCAGGTACCCAGGAGACTGAGAAAATCCACGTGTAGGAGAGGCATTCCTTATGCGGTGGAACCAGGGCCATGGCAGGACCCTCGGAGACTTGCAGGAGGGCTCTGGGGAGTCTGTGGGGGAGACTATCAAAGATTCATGTTCAGGACCAGGCCCTGGGAGACTCTGAGGCCTCAGGCATCCTGGAGGCAGCACTCAAACAGGCAGTCCTCAGGTGAGGTCTGAGAACATCTCTGAAGCTTCCAGGCCCACTCAGAAACCTGCTCACCTTCTGTCCCATTCCCTTTTAGTGCCTGGTTCTGTTTGGCCCTTTCCTAAGGCCAGCCGTAAACCTCTAGGTACCTGGTGGTTTGTCAAAGTGTTTTCACAGGTGGGTTCCGGACTTCCTAGTGGGCCAGGTGTGTAGGTGGCAGCAGCAGCCTTGCTGACCCAGAATGTGGGAGTGAGAGTAGCTGGGGCCAGAGAGACCTTAGCCAGCTCTGGTGGCCTCATGTTATAGAGCATGTGACCTGGCATCAGAGAGGATAAGAAGTGAGTGAGGAAAAGAAGTCACATTTATTGGGCATCCGTTGTGGTACAGCAGCAGCGGCGGCATCAACATGGAAACAGTTATTGCACATTTATTCTGCCCAATATTGTGCTAAGTGGTTTTAACATGCGCCATTTCACCAAACCCTCAAAGCAACTCTGTGAGCTGAATATTATCATTCCTATCTTCCAAAAGAAGTCGAAAAATCTGTCTCAAATCACTCCATGGTCAGTGAAAAAGCCAGGATTCAAACTCAGGTTTCCCTGATTCCCAAGTAGAATCCTTCCCAACAGATGCTCAGGCTGGCAGCAGGGCAGCAGAAGACAGGTCTGAGCCAGACCGTACCTGTGGGGGCCACTGTCCTGAGAGCTCCTTGGGAGGGAGGGATGGAGAGAGAAGACCCCAGAACACTTTCCCCGGGGCCCTGCCCCCAGGGTGCATTCTGGATGTGTTTGAAAGCCTGCACCCCACTCTGGGAAGGAAAGGTTTGTCGGGCTGCGCTTGCAGACCTGGAGTCAGAGGCAACAGCCAGGATATAAGTCATCCGGGACAAAGGCTTGGAAGGGCTCTTCTCTGAGGCTTTCTCCCTGAGGAGTCTGTGAGTGACCGAGGGTAGTGGGAGAGTCTACTCCAGAGGCTGGAGCTGCCCACAGCTGGATGTGCTGATGAGACTGCTTGCGTCCAACTCCCCTTTCTCTGCCTTCTACCCCAGCGATTGGCAACCTCAGCCCCAGACAGGCAGGCCCTTTTGCAGGAGGCACCTAGGCAGAGCACACAAGGGCCCCGTAGGCCCCAGGCACCTGCTTTACCCCTCCTCCCAGGACTCATCCATGTCTCTAGGCCTCATTCCTCAACTTTGGAAACCATGGGTTTAGCAGCCAAGAAATTTCTGAAATAAGCACAAATAGATTTTGTAATGGGAGTCGGGTGGGGTGGACTAACCCAAAATTCACATAAATATGTCAAGTTAAAGGCACAGAAGAGCTAATTCAAAAAGAGACGGTCCCTCCCACTGTGCCACGGGCTCTCCAAAGCCAGGGACCATGTCCTACTTGCTTTGGTGGCCCCATCATAGTGAAGCACAGTGTCAGACCCATGATCCACAAAAGCTGTTTTGGTCATTGTTGAGTGCCTAGAACAGTAGTAACCCACACACTGAGGGCACTCAACAAATACCTGTTAGCTAAGTGATTACAAGTGGTTTGCCTATTTCGTCTTTGAATAATGTGTGGCATCTTTTTTTATCTCCCCCTCAGTGCACTTCCCACACCCCTCCCAGCATACCCTGTCCTTGGCCCTCCCACAGTTTCATCTCCCCAGCCCTGATATCCCTTAAAGTATCCCCCGCTGGCCCCTGCTAAGCTTTGCCAAGCAGCAATCTCGTCCCCACCTCAGGCCCAGCAATGCTGAGAAGTCACACTGCAACCCGCCTGGGCTAGTTTCTCAGCAGTTTTATTGAGTAGCTAGAGGAAGTGTCATTTTCCACAGGACACGTGTCCTCTACCTCATACAAGAATTGCTTTGGGACAGAACGACAGACAGGGGGCAGGACAGGACAGGTGTTAGGGGAGGGGTGTGAGCATCAAGGGCAGCTCAGCTCTCCAGGGCGGCCTGTGTCAGCTCCTGTTCCGGGAGGGCCAAGGGCTTGTCCTGACTCTCTTTCTCCTTGAGGGTACTGAAGAAGGAGTTGACCTTGTCCCTCAGGTCCTTCTCCAGGAAGCTCAAGTGGCCTCCCACGTCCCCCGTATAGGGGCCCAGTTTCTGCTTGAGCTCCTCCACCTGCTGCACCAAGGCTTTGTTGAAGGTCTCGCCGTAGGGCTGCACGTTGCGGCGGAACTCCTCCACCTGCCGGTCCAGGTGGCTGCTCAGCTCGGCCAGAGACTTCTGCAACCCCTCGGTGTTGCTCCTCAGGTTGCCACGCACATTCTCGGCCACGGGCGCCAGCCTCTGCCGCAGCTCCTCAGCGTTGCCCGAGAGCTTGGCCTTCAGCTCCTCAGCGTTCTTCTTCATCTGGAAGGCCAGCCCCTCAAGCTGGTGGTTGAGCTTCTCCTGGACGTCCTGTGCAAAGGGAGACAGGCTGCGGCGCAGCTCCTCCACGTTCTGGTCGATCTTGACCTTGAGCTCGTCGGCATAGGGAGTGAGGCGCCCCTTGAGCTCCTCTACATTCTGGTCGATTTGGGCTTTGAGCTCATCGGCGTAAGGCGTCAGCGAGTCTTGAAGGTTGTCCACGTTCTCACGCAGCATGGTCTCCATGCGCTGAGCGTAGGAAGCAAGCTGGCGCCGCAATTGCTCCACCTGTGTGTTGACCTGGGTGCGCAACTCAACCGCGTAGGGTCCCAGGCGCTGCTGCAGCTCGCGCACGTTGTCCCCGATCTTCTGGCTCACCTCATTGGCGTGGGGCAGCAGCTGGGCCCGCAGGTCCTCCAGCTCCTTCTGAATGTCCTCCTTCAGCTTCTCCGAGTCCTTGGTCAGGCGTTCATGCAGCTGCGTGGCGAAGGGCACCACCTTCTTCTGTAAGTCAACCGTGTAGGTATTCACTTCCCCAAGTTTGTCCTGGAAAAGGGCGCTGCCGGGAAAGGGCACAAGGGGACCACGATTACACTTGTAATTACATGCCAGGACCTCGTCTCCTGCCATAGCACTCACGTTATACGCACACCTGCTTAGGACAGGTGGAGTGCTCAGGGTTCACCCATCTTTTTCCTGTCGCTTTCCCTGTGGTGGATCATGATTTGAGAGACTGAATGTAATAAACCAAATTATTACATTGAATTTGTATCTCTGGATTTCCCCCTGAGTTCAAGTCACAGTTATCACGTGACCTCGAGCAGATTGCTTTCCTCTCTCTATCTGTAAAGAATGGACTTTAAGGTCCTTCCTTGCTGAGGTGTGCTGTGACATTGATCACATTCTCTAATAGAATGTTACTTTCTGGACATCTTCCAGTGTCTTCTAGTGATACAAAGTGCTGGTTTCCTTGCATGTGCCCACCCTCAGAGGCTTCCCAAATATCCCAACTTCCCTTCCCATGACTTCAAGGGCCTGTCCTTCTGGAATGTATTAGAACCCAGCTCGCTCGACAATTCCCTCCTTCCTTTTCTTCCATGATCCTCAGTGCTAAGGTGAGGCTATTTGTCACATGCTAGAAAACTCAAACAGGAAGACACCTTAGGGATTATTCAGTCCAACCTCCCTGTTTACATATGTGGATCCCATGTCTGGAGACCTCAGGGACACCCGGTGAGTTGGTGGCAGAGCCGTGGGTATCCTAAGTTCAGGTCTCCTGCCTCTGAGCTCAGCCCTTGCCAACACGTTGCATGGCTTTTAAGAAGCCCCACCCTGCAAGCTGTGCCCCTCTTACTTGAGCCGTTGGGTGAGTTCGGACTTCTGGAGTCGTTCCACAGCCTCCTTGGCATTGTTGCTCAGCTGGCTGAAATAGTCCCACACCACAGTAGCAACCTGGTCAGCATTGACTTCCGCCTGAGCACCTGGGTAGGAAACAGAGCAATTCATGAGGACCCGTATCCTTCCTTGACCCCCTGCACCAGCCCTGCACTGCAGACTGGATGATGGTGGGGGAGCCCAACCACCAATTCCCCTTTCAGCTTGTCTAGTTAGAGACCACAGGGGCATATGAAACATGTATGGCACCCATGCTAGTAGGCCTACTGTTGTGGATGGGCCAGCTCTCCTGTGAGCTGGGTGGCAACTGGGCCACCCCGTGCATCCAGCTAGGGACAGACAGGCACTCGGAACTGTCCTCTGGCCTTGGCCCTGGCCTCTTCACCCTAACCCACTCAATGCAGCAGACATATCCTGCGTGAGAGCCCTATCCAAAGGCAGCGCCTACTCACCAGTGAAAGCCACCAGGGCCAGGGTCAGGACCACAGCCTTCAGGGACATTCTGGGCTCCTCGCTGAGCTGGAAGAGTCACCACACTGGATCCTTCCTGGAATCAGAGGGAGCAGGAGGAGAGGTTCTCAGGTGGCTCACCTGTGCTTCTCTCTGAACTGACTGAAGCTCAGAGCCAGCCAGACATTTAAACACACTCCAGGCTGCCCTCCCCGCTTCGCCTCCCCATGTGACTCCACGCTGGAAGGTGACACGTTCCCAGGAGGCCTCTTGGACTTTCATGACACTAAGATGTGGAAGCTGACAACAGACTGGGGCTTGGGCAGCAGTCAGAAGCAGCTGTTCTCTGCTCCACCCAGTATGAAAGGGAGAGTGAGGGAGCCATAAGCTGTGGGAGAGACAAGGCCCAGAGAACCCCTGAGCCCAGGACTGATGCCCCAGAGAACTTGTTGGCAGCTCTGGGTCTGTGCCAGGCTTCAGCAGACAAAGTTCACACCTTCTCTGTTTACCCCAGAGGAGAGAGCACCCCCACTCCCAAAACCCCCAATCCTGACTTCATCTCCGAGTACCAGGCTGGGACACCCAAGGCCACAGGTGGAGTTAGCAAGGTAAAATCCAGAGTTCTGGTCAGGGTGCAGCCAGGAAGAAGGGAACTTGTGAGCTCTTGGGCAGGGCCCTGTATTGAAAGGGTTAATTGTAGTGTGTTTCATGTCTCACCACTGCCAACTGTGCCACCTGGTCTAGTGATTCAACTTAGCTTAGCTCTGAGCCTGTATCTCTTTTGAAAAATGGAGTTGTTGGGTATATTAAATGAGATGTTTCCTGCGAAGTGAGTTGTACAGTACCCGGCACAGAGTAAGCACTAAAAAGTTATTGTTATTGTTGTTGTTGTTGTTGTTGTTGTTGTTGTTAATAACATTGTTTTTCTGATTTGGACTAAAGCAGGGAGTACAGTAGATTGTTCACCCCTCCAGTGAGTGTGGCAGAGTTAGACCCAACCCTCTGCAGGACATGATGCAGGGTGATGGATGGGCCTGAGGCCTGAGTCCTGTCCACTTCCCCCAGCCACACTCCCTGGGCAGGAGTAGTCAGCTTGTGATGAATCACAGGACCTGAGGCTGTCGGGGGGCCTCTCAGCTGGGGGTGGGGTGATGGTGGGGGTGTCCAAGAGGTCTTCTACTTGGACTTTGAACGTTTTCTCCAAATAAAGTCACATACACAATCACAAAAAGACATCCACCCTGTGCTGGACTGTGCCACGTTGCATGACTATGAGATGAAAATCCACTGCACTGCACTGTTGGGTCGATGGGATTCCAATTATCTGCCGTTAGAATAGAACACATTGCGCTAACACTGATTTACCAAGTCTCCATTTTTTCGTATAGCAGAAGAGGCTTGATGTCTCTTGGGATGAAGACAGCTAAAAGGCTTCTGTTATTTGCACCCCTTCTGCAGGGTCCCCACACCACCCATGGTCACCTCCAGTGTCAGGGAGAGCCTCCTCCCTGGAGCGGCCCACACTGTTTTGCAGTAGTTAGGGGTTCCGATTCTGGAGTTAGACTCCCTGGTTTTGCATCTGGACTCCCCACTTACTGTCTGTAACCTCGGGCAAGTCTTTTAACCTCTCAGCCTCAGTTGCCTCCTGGGCTATGAAGATTCCATGCGATAATCTGTGTGATGCTGGGAACAGTGTCTGGTGCGTCGTCAGTGCCCATCGAGCATTAGCCATGTGCTACCACTGAAAGACTGACTCCCTGTGGTACAGACCCATTGGCCTTAGTCCTGCTCCCAAATCAGGCACAGTCCAGCTTGGGTGAGCAAAAGTTTGGTGCTCAATGCCACCATCCCTTTCCCTGCTGCCCCCAGGCCAGAGGTGAGGAGGACAGTGAGTCACCTCAGCTGCAGTCTGACCTCCTGGACTTACAATCTGAGCAGCAGGTGACGCCAGCATGTGACACGTTGAGTTTGCCCGTCTCCCTCACAAGGAAGTACATGCACTGGGAGTGTCTGTGCCCGTTTGAGCGTATCTGAGAGTGTCTGCAGGATGTGAACAGATTCCTATAAGTGTGCAGATATATTAGCCGTCTGCAGGCACAAAGCTAAGGCCTGGAGCGAAAGGACTGGTGCAGGCAGTGCATGTACCTGTAGCCGTGGGGAGGCTGTGCTGCCTGCCTCCTGATATTGGGTGGGTGGGATACCATTAATGATGCATGTATTTCCCACAGTCTGTGGGCATGTTTTGTATCAGTCTGTGAACAGATTAGTGCTGGCGGGCGGAGGGTGCGGTACGGGGAGGTCAGGAGAATGAGAGCTCCATGCCCAGTCTCAGAGGGGGCAAGTGCTGACAGAAAGAGCAGATTCTGCCTTTGCTGGGCCTCTGGTTCTCTTCGGGCCGGGCCCTATGAGTCAAGGGATGGCCACACTGGTAAGCACAAAGGGCCTGTGTAATGTTGGGTGAGTTGCGTCCCTCTTTGAGTTTCATCTCCTTGTTTGTACAACAGATAGACCTAAAGGTCAGTGAGGCAATCAGGCTGATAGTCTTGCATCACCTACAGCCCCCCTCTCGTCCCCCAACAAGCGTCAAACCAGGGGTTAGCCCAGAGATTGGAGTCAGGAGGGGACAGCTCAGGCCCAGTCGGAGACAGGCTCAGCCAGGGACAGGCAAGTCACATGGACACATGTCTCCCCACATGCTCCACACCGAACCTTGTACCAGGGCAGAATTACAGGGGGTTGTTCATGTTATGATAGGAAGGATCTGGCTAAAAACTAGGAGGAACTTCCAGCGTGGAGTGACATGGTGAATCGGGGCCTCTGGCTGGGAGGGCTGAATCAGAACTGCCCCCATCCAGCCTAGTGGCAGGGGCAAGGATCACAGAAATTCATGTACAAAGCCTCACTTGGATGCAAGCAGAAGCCAAGAGAGTCACCTCAACCCCAGAGGACCATTTATGGCCCCAGCTGGTCAAGCTTCCCCCTGTCCCTACTGGTTACTCCCTAGAATGGATCTGTGGACCAAGCGTCGAGCAGTCTCCTCAGTCTCTTGTTCCAGGGGAGCCGGGTAGGAGGGAGGGAGAGGAGAAAGGAAGGAGAGGCAGCTTAGTCTGGCCACTGAGAGGGCTCCTACCCTGCAGAGATCCAGGCTGGAGCTGCTAGGAGGGACACAGGCACTTGAAAGAGATGAGGTCCCAGGCCTCAGGGCATGCCATGATCCACCTGCATGGGCCCACACACCTGGTTTCTCTACCCAGCTCGGGAACACCCTACTGTGTTTCTCTGCTGGCCTCCCTGGACTCCATGGGCACACTGCCATGCAGGAGAAAGAGCACGGGCTCCTCTAGACCTCCACATACATGGAAAAGGAGTTGGAGGTATCAGGGTTAAAGGATCCAGCCATCTTATTCTAGTATGCCCAGGGGGGAGGAATTTGTCCACCAGCCCAGCCTGGACTCTGGATTCCCACTGTGGCCCTCACCTCTGAGGCTGAGGAACAGGCCAGAATAGAAAAGGAAAGTGGGCACAGTTGCCTTCTACCTTCCCCAATGCCCAAATCCTTCAGTGACCTTCTAATCACTTTCCTTCCCTTCCTACCCATCACGAAAATCCACGCTCAGAAAGAAATATAAAAAGGATTTTCTCTGATGTATGAGTGGCTGATAAGTCTCCAAGCTGTTTAGTACCAGAGCAGGTGTTTGAAGACCTGGATTCTTGTTTTGTCTCTACCACCGATGGACCGTGTGCACTTGGGTACATCTTTACCCCTTAAGCCTTAGGTTTCTTATCTATAAAGTAGAGTTAATGTCTACTTCATAGGAATCTGAATAATTGAATTTTAACAGAAAACAAGGTCTAAGCCAAAGCAATGAATCTCTATTAGAGGAATTTCAAGACTCAGCCATGGATAAAGAATTCTGAGGGTAGGGCCAGGCCATTTTCTCAGGCCTCTGAGTTCACACTGCGGGGTTAGTTACTTCTTCCTGAAAGGGTGGCTGACTGCCAAAATCTCAATTTCTACGTTGGAAGCTCCCTCTACCTGTTGACTCTACTGTCAGGGGAAGGGCAAGGTATTTGAGAGGAAGAGAGAGAGGTTCAGCGAGCCCTCTTCGTGGACCACTAGCTTTCTATATATCTCCTGTACTTTTCACCATAGCTCTGGCATATCAGTATTCTATCTTTATTTTATTGAGGAGAAAATTGAGGCTCTGAGGTGTTAAATCTCTGGCGCTGGGTCATATGAGTAAATGCCAAAGGCATCATTTAAGCCTTGAATTTCTTGGTTCTGATGTCTTAGCACCCAGAAGACAAAGTCCCTTGAACTTGCCATCCAAGCCATGGCTCCCAGTGTGGGTCCAGTGGATATCTTCTCCCGAAAAGGACCTGAGGTCTCCCTGAACAGCCAATGCCCCCTGCAGAGCTCCTCTGTGCCCTCTTCCCACCAGATTGGCCTCTCCACAGCCGTGGTTCCTTCCAGTTGCCCACCCAGCCAGGGAGGCTATGAGGGCTGCTATTTTCAAGCTGAAGAAACTGCTGCCCGCGGTGAGAGATACTCAGCGCTGTGAATCAATCACAGCTGCCAGTTTGGGGAAGGCCCCAGCCACTAGCCCAGCTCCCACTCTAGGGAATGTTATCAGTGGGTCCAGAGGGCAAGGTGAAGAGAGGGGAGGAGGGACAGGACAAAGGCCTTGGGCTCAGAGTGGCCTTGGCCTGTTCTCCCACCACCCTCTCACCTGGGGCAGCTCAGGGAGGCCTCTGGGTAAGCAGCACCATATTGAAGCCAGAGATGGAGAAGCTGAGGAGGGTGACTGTGAACTCAACTGTGTCACTCTCCCCACACAAGCCTCTGCCTTTTGTGATTTCACTCTAGACGCCCCAATCCCAATGCCCTGAGTTGCTCCCAAGTCTAAAGAAGCCCATTATCCTTTCAACCCTACTCCCACCCCAGTCCAGGCTGTTTTCAGGACTTGGGGGTGGGGGGAGGAGGGATCAATGTGAAGGGCTAACGTGGGACCAGAGGCCTCTGGTTTGTCCCCTAAGCCCCTCTCCTATGTCACCAGCTTCTTCCCAAGGAGCCAGGCTGCTCAGAAGGAACAGGGTCTCCCCAGGCTCCACACATCCCCAGTTCCTGAGCCTTCTGGGCTACGGTTATGGTAGGAAGTGGCATGGGCACTCACAGCCTTCCAGAGATTTCCCAACTCTCCCAGCAGGCCTGGCTGCATCTGGCCACCCTGCCTCAGGCCCTATTCTAAACTGATCGGCAGGTGACCTTTGCCCGACTTGCATGCCGCTCTGGGGATAATATAAAACAGGTCAGAACCCTCTTGTCTGCCTACTCAGTTCCTTCCAAGAAGCAGCTGCTCCAGGTAATGCCCCTGCGCAGGGGGAGGTGGGGGACAGGAGAGCAGGATAGAGAGGGCCTGAGGAGGGTCTCTGCTGGCCCAGCCAGCAAAGCCTGGAGAGGAGTTGGCTAGAGCCAAGGAAGACTTAGGGCTCGATGAGTAACCCTGACCCCCGATTGCACACGGGGGAAACTGTGTCCCGTGGAGAGGAGGTCAACCACCCACAGCTACGTGGAGTGTGGTTGCAGACCTGGGACTGAAACTGGCTCCAGTTCTGTTCGCTTTCCCCCCGTTCTGCATGTTTAGGACTGGAAGAAACCTTTAGACACCCCAATCTATCCCAGACCAAAAAAAAAAAAAAAAATGCCTGGAGAGGGGCAGAAATTCACCCAAAGTCATGCAGCATGTTAGTGGCAGAAACCAGACCAGAACCCAAGTGTCCTGATTCCTAGTCTGGTGGGTTTTCTTCTCCATTCATCCCACTCCTCTCACTCCGTCCAGATCCCCCTGAGCCTCCATCTGAAAGCCCTTCACCCCTGTGCCAGCGTGGGTACAGTCCTCTCGGCCTGGCTTGACGACTCAGGTTCCACCTTAGGGGCCATACCACTTACCTGGGGAGGGCCTAAAGGTGGGAGGATTTGGGGCACCACTCACAGGACGCTTCCCTGCAGGAACAAAGGTGCCATGCAGCCCCGGGTCCTCCTTGTTGCTGCCCTCCTGGTGCTCCTGGCCTCTGCCCGTAAGCAGCTCGCGGAGACTGGGCTGGGGGAACCTTGGGAGGTGGCTTGGTGATCCTGGACACTGACGGAGGCTGAGCAGGAGCCACGGGCTTCCCAGAGGCTGATCCACCCCACTCAGCCCTGCTGTCTTCTCAGGAGCCTTGGAGGCCGAGGATGCCTCCCTTCTGGGCTTCATGCAGGACTACGTGCAGCAAGCCAGCAAGACAGCCCAGGCCGCGCTGACCAGCATACAGGAGTCTCAGGTGGCCCAGCAGGCCAGGTACACTACTCTCACTTCCCCATCCCGGGCTCCAGCTCCCTCAGCTCCTACCTGCCCCAGACTTGGTGACCGCCCCGGTAGTGGGGCTGTGGCTCTCCTGTACCCAGCCAGGACCTGTGCCTCTCTGAGCCTCCATGTTCTGGTCTACAAAACAAGGGTCCCTCCCAGGGCTTTTTCAGGCTGCCTTGGAGAGATGCCAGAGGTATCTATTTCCTCCTGACCTCTTCTCCCTTCGTCGTACCTCCCTTTTCCCTCCGGTGCCCTGCGTGGCTCTAAGGAAGGCCACTTTAGCCCTTACTCCCATCTTCCTTTACTAGTAATCTGGCTAGAGGTTTGGCCGGGAGTCTCCATGGTGTTTGTGTGTGTGTGTTTCTGCCTCGTTCTAAGCCCTGGGCTCCACGTGAGCAGGAGTCTGTCCTTCCTCTACCACCCTGCCCCTGCCCACTAGTCCTCTCGCCACCTCCACTCCACTGGCACTGGCCGGCATTTACGTAGCAGGGGCATTCACAAACATTCTTAGTCCTCAGAACTAGCTATGGGGTAGCTAGTTCTGGGAAAATCAAGACTCAGAGAGGTTAAGTGACCTGCCGCGATCACACAGCTAATCAATCTTCTGATGATTTTCCAAATGAGAGACTGCTTCCCTCTGCTCCAACCCACTCAAGAGCCACCAAGTTGTGAAACTCTAGTGGGCATCATTTGCCTAGAATAGAATGACAGCCCTGCCCAGTCAGTCCTCTCCAGCTTGCCTCAAACCAGTGGGGACACAAACGTCTGCCCCAATCTGAAGAAACAAGGGCTAGACTTGAGCTAGGGCCCCATCACCACCTTCTGCCTCTCTTCTGCCTGGGTGGAGCTATAGGGGACCCTGCCTGAGGTCTCAGGGGTGTTGCTGGGTGAGGTTGAGAGGGTGGGCGAGAGGCAGTGTGGATATGGTCGGGGGCCCCCGTGGTGGCTGCTGCTCACAGACGAGCTCTCACCCCCACCTCTGTTGCTCTCCCTTATTGATTTAACCCCTAGGGGCTGGATGACTGATGGCTTCAGCTCCCTGAAAGACTACTGGAGCACGCTTAAGGACAAGTTCTCCGAGTTCTGGGATTCGACCCCTGAACCCACACCAGTTTTACCCTCTTTGGTCGCCTGAGACTTCGACTGTCCAGGTCTGCCTGCCTATTCATCCTGCTGGCTCCTTGGGTCCTGCAGCCTTCAGAGCTGCCCCCGAAGTTCGCTTGAAAGAGACAGCATTCTCAGTGCCTTCCCACTCCAACCCCCAGACCTGGCCCCCCGCTCCCAGGCATGCTGTCCTCCCAATAAAGCTGGACGAGAAGCAGCGTGCTGTGAGTGGGACATCCCATGGGTGCCATGTGTGTTTGGACGTGGGCATGTTTGGGCTGTTCTGTGGGCGTGCGCTGGACTGACTCCCACTCGGGCAGGCCTGGGGCCAGTGCCTTACCCACTTCTTAGTGCCTGGGTGGTGTCTGAGCCTGAGTTTCTTCATCTAAAAGGCAGGAATAACCCTACCACGTACCCTGCCTGCCTTGACAGGTTTACGTGGAGGAGCAAACAGGATGATAGGTTTGACACTATTTTGATAAACTGTCAAACGCTGTACAACATGATGTGAGAATGTATTCTGTGCCAGGCACTGTGCCTGGCATTTTTATGTCATCATGAGAGATGTGATTATATGTGTTCATCAAAATTATGCGGCTGACTTGAGCTACCTGGGTCATCTGGTCATCTCAACCACACTCAAGGGAAGGAGGCCTCTGGCATAGTGGTTGGAATAAGATACAACTAGGCTCTGGTTTTGGCTCCATCACGTTATAGCAACCTGTTTCTTATCTGTAAAGTGGGCACAATAATACCCCCTTCATTATAGGTTTGTTGAATGAATGAATGAAATGAGAGTGTAGCACCAAAGATGATGACAACAATTTCCCAGGTACATCAAAGGTACCTGGGAAATTGTTGTCATCATCGCTATAGGCTGAGCTGACTGTCCCCTTGGGACCAGGATTGAAGTGGGGAGCCAGTGTCCTGGGAACTAAGAAGGAATGCAAGGTTACCCACAGAGGCTGCTTCGCTCATGTCCCCACTACCCAACAGATGATCACATCAGAGAATTCCAGGCTCAGAAAAGTGAAAGCACCTACCCAATGTCACGGAGTCAGCAAACGGCAGAGCCGGACCTCTGTCTTTATTTTGCTCAGCTGACACAGAAATAAAGCTTAGTTACTCTTGTGCCAGGTGTCGGAGAGCTACCTGACGGAGCTTGGTGGTGTTCTCACATCCAGCCCCACTCAGAGATGTCTGCTCTCTCTTTGGAAATCCACTTGGGCTTCTCTTCTGGCCCAATTGTCAAAGGACCCCAGCACCCACACCTGTGAAATGTTCTCACCTAAATCTGGGCTTAATACCTGTTGTTGTAGCTCAGGATGGTTAGCAGCTAAAAAGCCTGCTTCTTTATCCAAGAGTTGTTAAGAAACACTAGAGATGGAGGAGGTGTGATTATCAGTGGCCTGCACCAAGGGACAAAAGCTCCTGAAGGGACAGAGTAGGGAAGGTTCCGTGAAGGCACTGCCCACGTCTTTGAAGATCTGTGAAGCCACGTGCACAGGAGGCTATAAGTACCTGAGTGTGAAGAAGGACTGGCTATGAACAGGGATGTACACAAGTATTTGCGTGCATACGTGCATACCCCAACAAACTTGAGAGCCTGACCACACACTTGTTTTGTTTTGTTTCGTTTTAAATAACCCTGAATGCCCGGGGAAAAATGGGTCTGAAAAGGGCAACCTAGCCCATCCTGCTCTTCAACTTTGGCAAATGATTTCCCATCTCCAAGCTTCAGCTTATTCATCCGTACCATGGTTTTAACGGCTGTCTACCCAGAATTTTGGGAAGGACGCAGTGAAATGATGGATGTTGAAAGCATCTTGAAAATAGAATGTGCTACTTCCCTGTGAGAGGTGGTGATTATTTTTTCTGACTCAGGCTAGCGCTCACAGAAAGAAGGGGGGGGCAGGGCTTGGAGCTCCATGGGTGGGCTGGCTGGCTCGCACAGCTGTGCCTAAGGACACAGAGGCTGTTTCTGCTGTGCCTAAGGACACAGAGGCTGTTTCTGCGTAGGGTAGGAGTGTGAGTGGCAGGCTGCCCGTGTGAAAAAATAAAAAGGAAGTGTTTGTTTAAGCATTATTGAATTAATAAGGGAGGAAGGAGCAAGAGCCACGGTCTTCATTTAAATCTGCCCAAATCCTTCAAGTTCCACTGGTTCCTTGAGGGCCACCCCTGCCACCCCAGAGGCAGAGAGCTGGGAGAAGCTCCTGCCTTCTGTCTATGGGAACACCTCTGGGGACCCACTTCTCCCAGCAAAGCCAACCCTGCCTCCGGACTCTCCTCAGACAGGGCTGCAGCATTTATTGTTTAAGGCTCTTTCAGGACACTTAGCATTGGATTATCTGTCGCTTTGCCTGGAACTCTATTATTCCTTCCTGTTACCCCTTTGGAAAGAGTCATACTACCTCACTCCTAAGCAGCCAGATCCTAGCAGCTCCTCCAACATTGACTAAGACCCTGAGAGGCCCATGTTCAGAGTTGAGCTCAGACTAGAAAATAAACAGGGCCCTTGCCCAGGCTTCCCCAGATGTTTCCTCCAAGGGCTCTGAGTCCATACCCATTTTTCCGAGAATTTTTTTTTTTTTTGAGAACTTTTTATTGCTTAAAAATCATAATTGAAGCTTCAAAAAACATACAACCCAATACATATGTCCCGCTTTGGAAACGTTTATTCCAAGAAACCGAATGATGCAAAGGGGAGTCCCAGCGGGCGACGGGTGGCTCACTGGGTGGTCAGCTTCTTGGTGGCCTCATCGATGGCGGTCAGGACGCTGACCTTGAAGCTCTCCCACACAGGCAGCAGGCCCTGGCGGAGGTCCTCCAGGGCTGGCTTAGCCTTCTCTCCAAGCGCTCGCAGCTGCTCGCTGGCTTTGCTCTGGTACTCAGATAGGACGCTGCCGCTGTCCTTGAGCATCTGCAGCCGGCTGGCCAGGCGCTGGCGCAGCTCTTCGCTGTAGGGGTTCAGCTGCTGGCGTAGCGCGTCCACGTGAGTGCGCGCGCGGTCGCGGAACTCCTCGCCCAGCGGGCTCAGCTTCTCCTGCAGCTCCTGGAGCTTCTGGCTCGCGCCCTCGTGGAGCTCCTTGCCCAGCGGCTCCACCTTCTGGCGGTAGAGATCCACCTCCTCCTGCCACTTCTGTCGAAATTCGTCTAGGTAGGGCTTCACCTTCTCCTTCATCGCCTCCAGATCCTTGTCCATCCCCTGCCTCAGCACCTCTGTCTCCTTTTCCAGGTTATCCCAGAACTCCTGGCTAACCGGGCCCAGCTGTTCACGAAGCTTGGTGACCGTGGTGCTCAAGGTGTCCCAGTTTTCCAGGAGTTTCATGCTAGAGGTGGGGAGAGAAAGGGCCTCAGAGGGGACCTCCCAAGCACCCTGGACACCCCGGAGCTGCAGACCCAGCGCCGCAGCTTACCTGTGGTGAGACCTGGACAACACCTGCCCCTGAACATGCAGTAGCTGTGGGTCAGACCAGGGCCTGGCCTCTTCCACACACTGTGGCACCTAATGCACCCCCCACCCCGCCCTCCACCACATCCCATTGTACAGGTGGACTGAAGAGCTAGTGAGAGACAGCTGGGTCTGGTATCCAGTCTCATCTGTCCCCAAAGCTGGGCCGTTTAAGGACCTCATCTCTATGCTTCCAGACTATTCTCTGCCCTGAAGACAGCCATCCCTGTGGCTGGAGGGCAGCAGAGAAAGGAGTTAAGAATGGCAAGGGTCTCGTTGCACTCGTAAGCAGAACGTGGAGCTGTGATTACTCACTGGGCAGTGCTGGTCTGTTGCTTGCTACCCGTCCCAGCCTTCTATACGGCCCATCAAATAGCAAGTGGGGATTCGATCGATCTGGCTACATCTTCCTACAGGCCATACTGTCCTTTAGACCAGCAGTCCCTGCCCCGGCCCCCGGCCCCAGACCCCAGACCCCAGACACCCCAGACTGGGTCCGGGCTGGGTCCTTACTTTAGCTGTTTTCCCAAGGCGGAGGCTTCAAACTGGGCCACATAGTCTCTGCCGCTGTCTTTCAGTGAGTCCACATACACGGTGGCTAAATCCTTCACTCGATCCCACTGTGTCTGAGGTTCATCTCGCTGCCAGAAATGCCCTGCCTGGCTCCCTAGGGGTGAGAAGGGAGACTCAGATCAGGCCAGCTCTGGGCAAGATTGGAGCTGAAAGGCCAGGCTTGAAGGCAGGAGAGGGGGCAGGGGCTAGTGAGAGATCCTGCTCCTTGTGCCCAGGCAGGTAGACTGCAGGGGTTTAGGGAGAAGGACCTCCCGATGGTTGGCTTCCTAGGTTGGGGGACACCTACCCGTGAGGAAGAGCACGGCCAAGGTCAGTACCACAGCTTTCATCTTGGTGACCTGGAGGAGAAGAGGGGCCTGGCTGAGTGGGTGGGCCTCTGGCATGGAGGAACTCTGTATTCCCCCACTCATTCCAGGCAGGAGAGGAGGAAGAAGGTCTTGGAGTGAGAGATGGCCTCAGGTACCCAGAGCTCCAGCATGAGGCAGAGTCTGGAGCCACTATCCCAGAGTCTGAGATTCAAATGCTAGAGCTTGGGAAGTCAGAGGAGCTTGGGGCAGGAAGCAGCACTTACCTGGAGTGAGCACTTTCAGCGGTGGCTGAGCAGTAGCTCTCCCTGGGCCTATTTATGTCTCCAGCAGGGGCTGGGCTGGGAAGGTGATAAGTCCAGCCCAGGCTTTGCCACTGCTCACTGGTCCCGGCTGAGATGTGGAACCTAGAGTTCAAGGATCAGCTCTGTCCCTGGGGCTGGGCAAATAGAGTGCGCAAACAGGAAGCTGCGGGGGCTGCAGGGCCAGGGATCAAGAGTTCAAGAATGGGTGAGACAGGGTGGTTGCAGACTTGCAGGTCCCCAGGGTGGGGGGTCAGCTGAACCCATCCCTTTCTCCCTGGTGGGAAGTGTGTTCCAAGCCATTGTCCATTGTGCTTCCCAGCTGGGGAGAGGAGGGAAGGAAGAAAAATCCACAAACTGGCCAGGCAAGGCAGGCACTCCTTAGGAGATGCTCCCCTCACATTCCAGGGAGATGATTTCACATCTCCCCCTCCCTCCCCCCTTCTCCCGCCCCCACAAGGGCAAGACAGCTCTCCCACCAGCACTCTGTTGAATCTCTAATCCCAACAGGTTCACCACATCTCCTTCCAGACCCCTGCAGAACTCTGAAACCCTTAACCAAAGGGAACCTGTGGTGCTAGGGAGCTGCCTGGGGAGAGTGGAGAGTGTTCAGTGGCTCCCAGACTTTGAGATTTCAGAGACCTCTAATATTTCCAAATTCTAGAGAGAGACCAACACAGAGTTGCCAACTTTTTTTTGGCTAACACCAAAATAGGACTTAATCTCAGAATAAAGGACAGTCACTTAAAATCGAATACATATATCTTTGTATGGTTCATATTTGATCACACATGGGTGAGCCCTGAGGGATCACTGATGTGGGAAAAATGCATTTGGTCCAGAGGTAGCAGGAGAACTACCTTCTCATTTTATTTTGCCTCCAACTCGCAAAATCCTGGATGAGGATGGTGAGCCAGTTATGTAATCTCTCTGAGCCTTGGTTTTCTATCAGTGAAGTGGAGACAAGAATGGCTAGGTTTGTTGGAGGCCCCCATGAGATCCTGTAAATGTAAAGTGCTGTGTGTTTGTTGGTATTTGCAGCACCATTTTGTAAGGTTTCTCCTGAAAGGTCCAGGACCTCCAACACCAGGTCACTGACAGGACCTGAGTCACAGAACTTCTTTATGTCCAAGCTGGAGGAACTTTGAGATCAACTACTCCAGCCTCCTCCCACCCTGTCTTACAGATGAGGAAACTGGAGACAGCGAAAGGAACTTGCCCAGTGTCTTTGATTTCCAGGGCATTGGAAGAAGGACTGAACTTACAACCTAGGTCTCTGGACTTGGGACCCCAGGCAGAAAAGTGCCGTGCACCACCTGCCCAAGAAATTCCCTCATGAGCTTGGTGCCACTATCTGCCAGATTCTGGAATGGTGGGGCTCCAGGCTTCTCCCATTGTAGCCAGTCTCATGCCTTTCACCTCAGTGAAGAAAGGTTTAGAGCCAGACAACCTTAGGTTTGAATCCCAGCTCTGCCACTTATTATCTGTGTGACCCTGGGCAAGTTACAGAACCTCCCCACAAATCAGTTTCTTATCTGTTAAATGAAGATAATTGTAGAATACGCCAACTCCTAGAAGTACACGAGGGTTATATGTCTGGCAGGCAGAATAATGGTCCGCCAAAGATGTCCATGTCCTGCTCCTTGGAACCTGTAAACTTACATGGCAAAAGGGACTTTGCAGATGTGATTATAAGGACCTTGAGATGGGGTAGTTATTCTGGGTTATTTGGGTGAGCCCATTGTCATCACAAACATCCTTAAATATACAAAAAGGAGGCAAGAGAGGCAGTCAGAGAAGATGAGAGGTTGGAAGCAGAGGTC
The DNA here is from genome assembly GCF_902729225.1 of Pteropus medius. Lineage (NCBI taxonomy): Eukaryota > Metazoa > Chordata > Mammalia > Chiroptera > Pteropodidae > Pteropus > Pteropus medius. The sequence goes on from NW_024349800.1 coordinate 66,708,968, forward strand.
AGAGTGATGTGATTGCTGGAAGGAGGCCATGAGCCAAGGAATGTGGGCAGCCTCTGAAGCTGGATGAAGCGAAGAAACAGATGACCCCCTAGAGCCTCCAGAAGAAACGCAGTTCTGCTGACACCCTGATTTTAGCCTCATGTGACCCATTTTGGACTTTTGACCTGCAGAACTGTATTGTAAGATAATATATTTGTATTGTTTTAAGCATTAAATTCGAACAAGTATGGCAAAACTGAAAGGTACCTGGCACTTAGTACACAGTAACTATTCTGTGTCCCAGAATCCCAGTCTCTGGCATTTTACCCCCTCACTCCCACTGATCACACCTGCATGGTCATACCTGAGCTAAGACCTTGGCTTCAGGCAGCAGAAGTAGGGGAAGGCAGAGAATCCTTCCTCTGTGTGGCCCTGACTTGCAGACGCTGAGATGTGAGATCTCTGTTCAGGAATTCTCACCTTCCTGGCTCTGGCCTTTGAAGGCACTGGGCTGGGGAGTGCTGTTTGACAGCATCTTACCAAGCAGGAAGGTTCCTTTTTAAATAAACTTATTCACTAGTATGTCTACTCCATTTCACTAAGTTATTTGGATTAAACTAGCCCAAGCCCCTCACTACTAATATTGTGGAGAGGAAGGAATCTTTCTGGACAGAAGCCTAAGGGAAACACCACCACCAACAACAAACTAGGTGCATCTCAGAATCAGACCTGTCATCGTTAGAGGATCAAAGTGCCCATGGATTAGATTAGCTGCTTAGTGGGTGCAGGGCCCACCAATATAAGTCCTTTGTCCTATAACCCTCTTCTGATCTTGGGAGTCTCCAGAATAACTGTTTCTGAAGTAGGCCACCAAGTGGCTGGCCCTGGGTCCCCTGACACATGTGGGAGTGCTACTAGCTGACTACAGGAGTGGATTTTGCTCATTTCACAATTTATGTCCCAATGTCATACTGGTCAGTCTGTACTGGGAGGACTTCGTCCCGTTAGGCCTGGCACATAACAGACACTCAACAAATATTTGTTCAATGAGTGACACTGGCATACTAAAGGGAGGGTCACCAGAGTGGTAAAGGGACCCCTGAAAGAATGGGCCTTGGGAGGAGACAAAAAACTCTTGAGCTCAGCTCTGTATCATAGACTCTACTCAGAACATTTAATCTGAGAGCATGTGGTGGATCAGAATGGAGTTCAGGAGGTTTGGATTGAGTAGGGAGAGAGGAGCCCCCGCTGTCATTATGTCCTTTTTGGCAATTTTGTTACAGCTTTTGGTGATGAGAGCCCCAATTTAGACCCCAGGGCAGGGTATTGTAACCAACAAAATGCAAGATTCTCTCCTGCCCTTCTACTTAGGAGATAGGTGATGACAGAGCTTATCTGTGACCAGCGTGAGTGGAGGTTTGGCTCCTTGGGAGGCACACCAGCCTTCAGAATTCTTGACCTTTGCAGTCGGAGTGGGGTGGGGGCTCCTACAAAGTCAGAAAGGTCAGCAAGGATCTGTCAGCATGGCTTCTGTTTTCTAGAGCTCAGATCTCTGGGTCTACATCCAAGAGGCAATGCCAATTCCTCTGTGTTCATCCCAAAAGCCCCCTGGCCGACTTCAGGAGGAAGTGGCCTCTATTCCAAAAAGTTGTGACAAGTTGCTGGAAGGCATCTGGGTAAATCACTGATTGGTTTCAGAGACACCCGGCCTTCCATGGGAGTGTTTATAAACTCAGATGATTTTTGGAAGACCCTGCTTGAGAAGGCTCTTTTCTGTTCTAAACAGGCCCACCGTGACTTTCTCGTCTACCAAGGACTCGAAAGCTTTTTTAAGTTCCCTTTCAATCTTCTTTCTAGAGAATCAGTTATTTCCAGCTTCAGTAATCTTTATTCATAGAAGACCTTCAATCAGCTATCTCTTAGCCATGCCTGGGGTCTTGCTGGAAATTCTACCCTGCCCTTGGTAGTTCGGTTGTGGAAAAGGGAAAATGATAGGAAAAGTCCCCTTTCTATCTTAACAGTGGGCTGACTGGGGTCACTTCATAAAGGCCCCAGGTCTTTGAGGACCTTCTACTCCTTCAAAAATACCCTCTCAAGGAATGTTTTCCACCTGACTCAGCAAACTCAAGTGCTCCCTCCTGAGGGGGCAGAGTCCAAGCTGGGTGCGTGGGGCCAAGTATGGAGATGAGTTCAGGCTTCTAGAGAATGCTAGTTTTACAAGGTGGAGTGAGATAATGCACTGCTCGTAGCTCCACCCTGTGCTTGGTAGACTTCTTTAGCCTCTACCCGTGTGGATGCTTCTCCCAACTAGACTCTGAACCGCAAGGCAAATAATACAGCAACAGAAGATGGTAATCGGGTTTTTATTTTCACAATCCCCTACTGTCCAATTAAGTTACTAAGCTGTAAGTGCCCACAAAAAAGGGACTAAAGGTCTTACTGCAACTTGGGTCCGGAGATTTTTTTTTAATCCTTTTTTAGTTCAACATAAACGAGAAAGCAAAAAATACTTCTGACATTTTCAAAGGACAGAAATAGGAAAGTATATTCATATACATTCAACATATACTGAGCATATTGGTTACTACAATACAAAGCGATGATTTTTTAAAAGTGTAGTTCGCAAGATGGCACGGTTAACAGGCTCACTGGCTTCCCTCTTGGTGGTCACTGGAGGGTGGCAGCTGCTGTCCCGTCAATTCAGTCCTATGTAAACAGGACAGGCTGGGGGGGTGGGGGGCCAGTATGGGGCACTGGACTCGGACCCCAAAGAAGTCAAACTGTTCAGGCTTTCTTGGTAGCCTCCTTCTGGTGAGTAGTCGGTGGCCCCACCAAGTGGAGGGGAGACTGGAAACCATGAAAACCTGGGAAATATTCCAAGAAAGGTTCTTGCACTGCAGAAACCCATCGAGGGATATCGGGTCCAAGAGCTGAGCTGCCAATATCAGTGAGAAGGACAAGCTGCATGGGGATCCTGTCAGCAACATCAGGATGGCCATGCTGGGCACCCGCTTTCTTCTGTGCAAATTCAGGATGAAAGACTGGGAGGGGACTGGAGACCTTTAACTCTCCTTTCCCAGAAAAAAAGGATCAAGAGTCAGAATATTTAACATCTCTTTCTTGTTTTGAAGATTAAAGGAGATAACCTAGATCCTTCGTCAGCCCCCAGCCTGCAGAGAAGACTTTGGTTTCTAACAGTGAAGAAAAAATAATGACACAAACAATAGCTATTGCATATGCACTGCTTCAACTAGGGAAAGGAGACCACTACGTCTGTCACCGGCACAAGTAAGAACTGTTCACAATTACAATTGTAAATAAAATACTTTGAACAAAAGGTGCAAGTCACAATTCAAATAGAACAGAATCTGGTTAAACATTTCTCTTTTAAACAAAAATTACTTTTGTTTAATTAATTAATTAATAATAATAATAATAATATCAACATTTACCAAAAACAAGTCTTACATGATCAAGAATTAAAATAGGGAAGAGGAAAAGGGTAAGAGAGAGGCAGGGCCCAAGACAGCCTCCTAGTCTTCTTGCCTGTGACAAAGAGGCTGAAAGGGAAAAGTGTGTGTTTGTGTGTGTATATGTGTGTGTGTGTGTGTGTGTGTGTGTATACATATGTGCATATATATATACATATACACACACACACACATAACACATATATAGAATATGGAGAAAAAAATCCTTTTTATAGCATAATATAAATGAGAATGTAGTTGACACAAAAGCATAGTGTACTACTGTTGGGTGTTCATGAGTAGAACCAGCAGGATGGTAAAGGACTCTGACTTTCCAGGTTACCGGAGGGGAACTGAGTTACACAGCAAAGAAAAGGCTCACACTGAGATATTCTAACCAGCACCCCATCAACTTCAGGTCACTCCCAGCCTCCACACTAACATTTTGATATGATCTTGGCTGGACCAAATTATGTTTTTCAGTAGATGCCAGTAGTAAAGACCTCCCCAAGTTCTAGGCTTGGTGTTTCTCCTTTGGCTCTCCAAGTGCCAGAGGCCACCATCCTTTCCTTTCTGTTTTCCCAGCCACTAAGATTCCAGAGGATGTTATCCTTTAGTTTTTGCTCCTGTGGAAGAGCAATGCAGAGGACTGGAAGGTGCTCTGTGGATGGAGGCTAGGGAGGGGAGTGGCTCTGGGTCTCCTGGCCTCCCCGTATTCTAACTGCTTTGCTTTTCTGTCTCAAAAAAGGAAAGGAAGGAAGGGAGGGAGGAAGGAAGGAAAGGAAAAGAAAAGAAAGGAAAGGAAGAAAGAGAAAAAAGAAAAGAAGCAAAGTAAAAAAAAAAAAAAATTAAAAGCTCCAAACCCAAATCCAAACCCAACCAAACCAAACCACCAACTGCAATACACCAAATACACTTTCACAAAAGGTGGCAAACGTGGATTTCCTGTTTATTTCCTTGGTGATTTGGTCATACAAGCAAACGTGGCAACACCCCCTCAGAACCCAAAAGAACAGCACATTGATGAACCAAATGTGATGAAAGGAGCCTCGACATTCTGGGTGGAGAGAGACACAATAGCAATTTGGCGCAATGCTGCTAGATACTGTTGGTTTAAAGTCAACCTTTTCATTTCCGAGCTATATGCAAACCTGCAACAGAGCAGACAGCGAAGAATTAGTATGAAAAGAGAAAGACTCAATCATTCGATTGGAAACTTTTTCAAAAAAAGCCCTGATTTTTTTCTTTTTGTAATGCAAGTACCTAACTTAAACTTTGATTGTTGAGGCATCCATTTCAAAGAGGCATCTACTTCAAAGACTATCTTGAATAAACATATTGGCAGCCAAACGACTAGATAAGGAGCAGGTCCCCTCCCCCAACTGAGACTCCTTTGTTTTAGAGATCTTGGTTGATTTCACTAACTGACCATTTGGGCTACTTATTTGTTTTCTCTTCCCGTGCTTGAAATTCCTGCCATTCTATGTTTTAAATTCACAAATAGTGAGGCCAGGAAACCCCATGCCTCCACCCTTGACCCCAATAAAAGCAGAACTTCAGGCCTGTGCTTAAGCTTAGTCTTTCTCTCTCTGCCTGAGATCTTGCTGTGTGACCCCAGGCGTGCTCTTTCCAGTTCTTGCGAATAATAAACCTGCATCTTTTCATTTTCCCGATGGTTACTGCTGAAGGGTGCCTTACAATTGTAGTAAGAACCACAAAGACTGGTCCAGCCACAGCATTGGTTATTAATAGGCTAAGACCAGTAAAAAACAGACTGGTTCACTTTACCTCGGGTATTTTAAAAAGTCTGCCATATTGAGACTCTAATTCGGATTTGCCAGACAGATGAACTTTCATCAAGTCTTTTCTGTCAGAGTTTTCAAAGAACCAATACTACCTACTATATTCGTTTAGGCATTACTCCAGCCAAACTGGCCAATTTTCTGGTTTTCTACCACTGGCCTCTCATCACCTACCTATTTCTCCTGTCTAGAATATACTGCCCCTTGCAGCACAACCTTAAAACATATGGCTGGATGTGTTTTCTTCCTAGGCTTTATCCTTCAGGACTGAGTTCAAGGACTGCCTCTGATTCTTATTATCCTGACCCCAGAGGTGCCCTGATCTTCCGAGCCTGTAGTGCACTTACCGTCTCTGTGAAGGCTGTTACAGCACCTATAAGACATGTGTCTTATCCCCCATAATTAAACCAAGTGACCATGGCCAGCAATTTCTTCTGTATGCTCCGACCCATACCCCAAAACAACTAACACAATGCTTAATGACAGAGCAGGGAGATGGGAAGATCATGAGGGAAACAGTGGTGTTGTGGAGTTCACAGGAAATGACTCCCCTGATGGGATCGGGGTCCTGGCACTGGGCCAAAGGGCTGGGGAGGCCCCGGCCCGGATAACACTTACTCTCAGCTCCTGTTACACGCCTGCCTGTTCCATGCTGAAGGTGACCTCAGGATGCTTGTAGCTGAGCAGTATGTCTGTCATACACGTTGATGGGTAGCAAGAGGAGTTCAAATGCTGGCCACCATCAGTCAGGTCTGGGTGCTCATGACCTCCTAGGCTCTCCCTGCATTCTGCAAGACCAGAAAGAACATATGAGACTTGCAGGGAGCTGGGGTGGTAGGTGGGCAAGAGCGAGAGAGGAGGGAGAGATGTCTGAGCACCCACAGCCTGACTCGCAGCCCTAAATTCTAGCTCATTAGCAGGCCCTCAGGGTGTTTAGTGACTGGGCGCTGGAGACCAGGATTCTTCCTGTGGTCTCTTGAGTGTTCGTTTTTCCCCTTTCCTTTACTGTCTCCCACTGTCAAGCCCTACCAACAACTATAGTGTGGGAGAAGACAGAAAACCATGTTCCTCCGGACAGACTTCCCTCTTTAATGGAGAAGACAATTTTGCTGCTAGTTTGCTGATTACTGGGCACTCTCTGTGATCTAGGCATTGTGCTAAGTACTTTAAACTCACTAAGCCAACTGATGCTCACAACACTATCTAGATTATAGGCTCTATTGCTTCTGCAACTTTACACAGGAGGACACTGGAGTTCAGAAAGGCTAAGTGCCTTGCCCATGCACCCTGAAAAGGGCAGAAGCAGGATTCACTGCAGACCTGTCTATTCCAAGGCCTGTGCTTTGTATCTATTATGATACTCTCCCTTTACTGGTTCTAAGGAAAGGCAGACATATTCCTATGGACACAGTGCCCTTAATAGTTATTAAAGGAGTATCATAACAAAGCATACAAAAAGAAATGTAATACCCTTGCATTCAACCAGAAGATGTATTCCTTTATGCACTCATGCTGGGTGGAAAAGAAGTAGGGAAGAGTTTTGTGTCCAGAACCCGTTGGTGATGCTGCGACATCCCATGAACTCTTTATACAGAAAAGAGGAGCAGTGAAGATGGAAGTGGGGGCTCCAGGAACTTTTCTGGGGTGCCCCATGTGTAAGGCCCCTTACCCTCATTTTCCCCATCCTGAAACTGTTGGCTCCCCATGAGTGAGGACTGACTGAGAACTGCATCTGACATCCGAGCAGAACTAAGTGCTTTCCCAGCCACGAGACTCATTCCTGGCAAATTATCTAGCTGCACCTGCAGGAAACAATTAGGAAAAGAAGTAAGGATACCACAGAACGTGCCACTCACAGGTGACCCGCACAGACAGCTGTTCCCTCTAAAAGAGCCCAGGCAATGGGCAGCCTCAGGCACCACTCCCAAGCAGTATCACCCAGATTCCCTCTTCGGTGCCATATGAGGGGGAATGCTGAACAGTGACAGTGTGGGAAGCTATCACAGCTTCCCTCTATGGAGCAGGTGGGGTGGGAGAGGGTATGGTGGATCTCAGCTGGTGGACAAATACCCTTGACAGCTATATGGCCTTCCAAAACCAGGTTTCTGACCTATCCCCATCAACAGGAACAATCTGTCTTAGGACAGCACAGTCTAAGAGAACTCTCTGCGAGGATGGAAATGTCCACTGCCCTGTCCGATATGGAGTCACTAGCCACAAGTGGCTCTTGAGCACCTGAAACATGACTAGTGTGACTGAAGGACTGCACGTTAATTTCCATGTGGCTCACTGCTACCGCATTAGACAGTGCTGCCCCAGGAAAGCGGAGCTTTGCTGAGCCGGGTTGGCTCCCGTTATCTGAGTGAGTTCAACGCAGCTGCCAGAAAACCAACCGAGAGCCTCATGGTTCATTTTCTGGGGTTTGAGACTGTTTGGGGAGAAGTTTAATATTAAGACTAGAGGAAATAGATGGCAACTACTCTTGATTCCTCAGTCTAAAATTTGGAGTATAGATTCTGAGATTCTACTGGAGTTAAAGGCTGGTCTATTAGGGTGATTCAAAGACACACTCCTTAGCTCACAGAGGTGCTAGACTCTGGATGAAAACTGTAGGAGCAGATGCTATCTCACATTACTAAGTTCTGATTTCAAGGATGGGATTGGTTGAATTCTACTTCTGAGAAGTTGAAGGGGACCAACATACATAAGCATCGTCGCTGTTCTGAATTGTGTGGTGTCTCTGGAGAGTCCGGGGCCTGTGGTGCTCATTGACTGAGGGGCGTGCTGGATACCCAAGTCCATTGTGATCTGGCAGCTCCAGTGCTTGTCGTGTAGAACTTCTATCCATGCAGTTCCCTATGACAGACTCTGAGGAGACAGAGCAAAATAGGGTCAGCAGACCTAGATTTTCTCCCAGCACTATCAATGCCTATCAAACAAATGTCTTGCAAAGGACAATGAACAATGGTAAGGACCACATGTGCACTATCTACTAATCCTGTCACTGGTGATGGTGCTTAGAAGAGCCTGGACCAGCCTGCCAACCCTAAGACCTATAGCAAACATGAGCCTCCTTATGGAGGGATCCTACCCTTAGGAGAAAAATCTCACATATTGGCCGTTGGCTGGATCACACCAAACCTTTTCTTTTTTGTTCATTTCTCTGTTGACTTGACAGTGCTATGTTCCCAAACCTAGATGTACATAAGAATCATTCTTGAAACTTTCAGGAACCTCTAGCCTTGGAGTATGGCCTCCATTCTGTGGATGCCTTCTCTCTTCTTCCTTGGCTTCTACCTCAGTGTACCGCCCTAGCCCTCTCCTCTGCTTCTCAAACTGCTGCTTCCAACTCCTTCCATGGCTCCTCCACTCTTTGCATTTCTATCCTTGACCTTCTCTCTCCCCACACATACTTTGGCAATATCATCTATTTTCATGGTTTCACTTATATTGCTTCTATATAAAGAATCACTGAAACACTCTTTAAGTTCCAGATCCATAGCTCCAACTATTTTCCAGATATCTTTTTAATGGATATCCAACGAACATCTAACAGTTAACATACCTAATTCCAAACTCATCAACTTCTCCCACAACCAGATCCTCCTTCAGAGATCCTTATTTTGGTGCCCATTTTCCTAATCTAGGTATGAGCTCTTAGGGTCCTTTACTTCTTACTTCTTTACTCCTGGTTCCGCATCACCATAGGTCTAAAGAATCTACCTCTGCAATGTAGGTCATTTTAGTCCCTTTCTTTCCAATCTTACTGCTCTGTTAAAGCCTTATTACCTCTTGCCTGGATTACTACAATAACCTCTTAACCATCGCTCCACCACTATCCTACGAAGATTAATTTTTCTATAGGGTAGTCCAAACACCTGATTTTCATAACAATTTCCCAGCTTATCTTATAATGAGTACCTCATACTACTCTTCCCCATATTCTAAACACTAGTCAAATGGGACCACGTAACTCCGCACCCATTCACAATTTTATGCATTTGCCCTTGTTATCCCCTCTCCATGGAATCGTCTGTTTCTTCTTCCATTCCTGCTGATCTAAATCAAACCATTCTTCCAGGTTCATCTAAAATGTTATCATCTTTATGAAACTTTCCTTTTAAAACAGAAATAGATATTTTCTTCCTTTAAGTGTCAGAAGACTTTATTGAATTCTGATTACTCTAACATTTTTCCTGGCACCATGGTCAATTGTATATATCTTGTAATCATTCATAGTAGACTGCAAGTTCTTTGAGGACAAGAATTGCATCTTATGCACATCTGTGAGCCTTTAGTAATCCAGAACATTGTCCTATACCCAGTATTTAATAATTATCTCCTTAACCGATATTAATAAATGTTTTCTTAACATGAGTTAGTATCCTGTCACAGTCATGCAACCCTATGGACTGGATTTTGAAAAGAAAGAGGAGTTCAAGAGGAATGAATATTTTGTCTTGACCAAGGATGGTCAAGAAGACTACCAGGGCCACACCGAAGTTGATAAGATTCTCCTGGTTTCACATGTGGCTCCAGTCCGTAAGAGCCTGACACCTGAATATATGTTTTATTTCCTTGGTTGGTTTTTTGGGTAAAATCTCCTTGGGAACTACTGGGTCTATCTCCTGATGAAATATACATTGGTAAGACCAGGTTTTAAATAGTGTTTAGCATAGCCCCAGTGCTAACTGTACCATTCCAGTAGCTATTTGAATAATAGAAGTAAAGCATACTGCTTGTGTTGTGAGTAAAGGATTTCAGGTTTCCATATTCAAATGGTCTCCCTTTAACAATCAAGGTTAGGCCTGGGCTTAGGGGCTGAGGTAGACTAGGAACTGAGGGGAGCTGACGTGCACATTGCTGGTAATGCAAAACATTCTGGAGAAAATGAGAGGAAGGGGAGCTTCCCAACTACCAAAGATAAAAGCAGTGAGCAATCTTTTGAAAGTTTTGTGGGCAAAAAGGTCAAAGGAATAGCCAAAAATCAATTCTTTTGCTACTAAAAGCTAAAAGCCAGCAGAGGGAGGAAGATAAAGAAAGTCTACACCAAGATTTGCTCTGTGGGATTAGCTTACCCGTCTTACCCACCCAGCCCAATTCCTCTCAGTGGGCATGGATCACGTGCTGGCCCCTGGGCCAAACAAAAACCATTGGCAGGAAGTGGTGCAACAATTGCTTTATGCAGCGATGTACTGGCTCTCTTCTGCTTTGCCAAGAAGCAACATGAATGGTTGCCTCTTACTTTTTCAAAATATTTTCTAGTGCTTAGATTCTCTTCTTTCATAGCTACCACTATCCATTTAATTCTTTTTTATGGATATAGAACTAGATGCAAATCATATCAGCTGTACCCCCTTGCTCTCTCAAAGACAAACATGACAGTTCTCCTATTTAAAGATTTGTAAAGAATTATTCATTATCAAACATGAGAAAATAGAAAAGCTAACAAAATGTATAAGTCCTGGTTCTTGATATTTAGTTGCTTTCCATCTCTTCTAGAATCTTCAATGTGTTTGTTTGATATACATGCCAAGTCTCCTCTCTTCCTCCCTTTCTCTTCTTAAATTTATTTTTATTCCTGAAAATGGGGTTTCTCTGAACCCAAACACCCACCCTTCCTTTTGGCTCTGCCTTTGGGGAAGTCACATGGATCCTGTTCTCTTTGTCTGCTTTCTTCCTAGTCATCCGGTCTGGTGCCAACACACCTGAAAGTATCATAAAGACAGAACCAAGCTATTGCTTGACAAATCATGCAGTGAGCCTTCCTAACTTCCCAACCTAGAGCTCATGAGAACAAGCTCTGGGGTGAGGAAGGCCTGGACTTGAATCCTGGCTTCACTAGGATCCTGAGGAGTTACCTGACTTTACTGGGTCTGTTTCTTTATCTGTAAAACAGGACTTAACTCCATAGATATGTAAAGTGCTTACTAGAGCTTGGTACACTGTAAGAGCTCAGTAAAGACTGGCATTCTCATATTCATTTCAGAAATGTTATTTCTGAGGGGATAGGGCATACTGAGTCAGCTGACAAAAACAAACAAGTGATTTTATCACAGAACGCTACTTCCAGAATTATGGGGACAATCTACCCATATGTAAGTAAACAAGTGAGTTAATGAAACTTTAATTTCCAAAGAAAAAGCCTCTGGTTTAGGAGAGACAAATGTGTTAAAAACTAGATGAAAAAGGAATTGGGTAACAAACAAACCAGGGCTCTGTCTGCTCAAGTTTCAATATAATCCATGGGTCAAAGATCTTTTGCTTGGCAGATATGCTCGGAAAGTGTAGAATGGGAGGTGAGGAGGCATAAAGAAAAGCATATTAGACTAGGGAATCGGGACACTCTGAGTCAAGATCCAGCTCCATCACCAACAGAATGTATTGAATTAGGTAAGCCATTTTTTTTCTCTTTTAACCTCTGTTTCTCCATTTTAAAAATGACAGGTGTCTGGGAGCTCAGAAGATAACACATGTGAAAGAGTCTTTAATAAATGATGAAGTACTACACAAGTAAAATATGATTTTTAGTAAGAACATTGAGTTCCAAGTCTAGAAGTCCTTTCTGACATTTTAAGATGAGACCTACTGACCAGTTGCGGGTGGAAGAAGGTGCACACAGAATCACCTGCTGACCAAGGGACATGAAATTTAGGCTCAAATCTTTGGCATCCTTTAAGGCAAGCTCAGCAACTAGAGGAAATGTCAAGCTCAGCAAAGGATATATAATTAATGGCAGAAAGAGGACTTCTGAGAGCACCATTCTTGGGTCTTTACCATAATAAAGCTGAGAGAAGAGAGGATGATCATCTGATAATGCAAGGAAAAAAATACACAAGGAACACAATGCACACCACCACCTGTCTGGGGAACTCTGAGGCAGCTTGCACAACTCTCTGTTGAATCTGTCAATGTTGACTTGTCCTTACTGATTTACTGGGTTTTAAGAAAAAAAAATGAGATAAATGACATGTATGCATATTCTTCTTATAGGTTCTGAGGGGGTAAACCATCCCAGTCATTTAACCCCCATAAGAGGCCTGAGGTCCACTAATATCGCTGAAGCTGACTAAGCTCAGAGAAGAGGATGTGGTTTTCTTTGTGAGTTCAAGTTCATAATCTGTGTAAACTGGTTATGCTGTTGTACTTACTTATTTACAAAGTAAAAAAAAAAAAATCAAGTATATGGATTACAGAAGGAAAATAAACCTTAATTCTACTTCTAGAGTGTCAGATACGGAGATTATGGGCAGCATGGGGCATGTATAGACCTGAAACTTCTACACATTTCAAGCAAATCTTTAGCATGCTGCCTGCTTGGTGCCTTGGTATATAGAGTGGCTCCATACTGGTTGGTAGCAAGCAACCATAAAGGAAATAGGTAACTATGAACACTGATATGATGGCATTTAATTTTCCTTGACTAACACTAGTGATCCTTGTTATCTACCTTCAAATTCTAGAAAGATCGTACTATATGATTATAAGATCTACTCTTTATAATCATAGTTGCTTAACGATGGGGATACGTTATGAGAAATGCATTGTTAGGCAATTCTGTCATGCAAACATCATAAAGCATACTTACACAAACCTAGATAGTAGAGCCTAATACACACCTAGGCTATGTGGTACAGCCTATTGCTTCTACCCTGCAAACCTGTACAGTACATTACTGAACACTGTAGGCAATTGTAATGCACTGTGCTAGGATACTACAAAAGCCACAATGTCACTAAATGATAGGCATTTTTCAGCTCCATTATAATCTTATGGAACCACCATCATATATGCGGTCCATCACTGACCGAAATGTCATTAAGCAGCGCAGGGCTGTATATCTCTTACAGCACTCGTTAGGTAGCACTTCATGTTAAAGCTGTATATGAGACTGTCTTCCTTTCTTCCAATAGTGTTTAGGTTCCCCTAGGGCAGGTTCTTTAGCTTTTCATCTCTGCATTCTCCACAGCACCTACAACACAGTCTGTGAAACCTAGTCATTCAATAAATTTTGTTGAATTTGCTCTATCATGGAAATAACAGATGAAGTGTTTTGAGTCTAGAGTATGATTTCACAGAGGTAGAGGTAAATCATTCGAGGAAGCAGCAGACATCACCCCTGTCCAAAGAGATAAATGAATGTGAACTTATCTCACTTGCTTGGCAAGGTGGTGGAGGCAGAGCATTAAAACCCTTTCTTGGCAAAAGTGACAGATTCTTTGGTAATGTTAAACTGTGAGCTCACACGTTTTTAAATGAATAGAAAGAATCATGTCAGGTTAAAGCAGGGAGATTGTGAAGCCCCAATTGTAAAGGGATCATAACATATATGTCTCAGGGTTATTGTGAAAAAAAAAAAAGAGTAACTGAGTTGAAAGCACCCTTCATGGAGCAGACTTACTACAAACATTAATCCCACTCTCCTTCTCTTAGGGGGCATTCAGCTTACCCCTAACTACACAGATGAAGAAAGGGAGGAGGAGAGATTACATGCCGGGCCCAACGAGCTCCGATGTTTAAGGTTAAGGACAATGAGGATGCTCCAGGGTGCGAAATGGTTTTAAACATACAGGTATACATCTCTGAAGGGATTTTAACTCTGGAGCAGCATTAGGCTTCCTCGGACCATTAGTTTCTCTACTGCATTGTTTCATTATGTGGGATTCTAAATACATTCTAAATACACAAAGTAATAAATTTGTGAGTTTACTTGTTAAAAATAATTGTATATGTGGTTCCGAAAGTCATAAAATAGATGTTAGAAAGAGGTAAGATGAATAGTATTCAAGCAGGAAAAAGCATACTCTGTAGCTAAGTTAAAAAGTAAGTTTAGTGTAAATTGGGTAGAAAGACGGAAGAATAATCTCTATAATACATTAGCAAGCAGGGTAGGAGCTAAGACTACAGCTTCTAGAAATGCTCATACCAAAGACCAGGAAAAAAAAAGATTTAAGAGAAAAAGAGGACTTGGGGAGCGGGAAGCAATACCTGCAAAGCTGATAATGAGGCAATGAGGACAGGGGAGTTCTGAGCTAGAATCTTTAGGAATATACTTAAGGCTTGATTCCTCCAGAAATCAGAAGAGAAGTTTGTAGGGAATGACGGCGATAATGGTGGTAGATATAAGAAAGTAAGGAGAAGGAAGAGGAAGAAGAAAGGTAATAACAGTAACTCAGGGGAAGTAGGAGGGATTTGTCAAAAGAATCATAAAACCAAGTTTGGGCTTGAAGTGAAGGCCTTAAATTTAAAAAAAGGAGTATGACTGATTGATAGGACTATGCATTGATTTAAAACTTGCTGGAAAATTGAGCAGTGTGCCACTATTCTCTTGGCACACTGCAGTTCCACACACTCCACTCCACTGGTCTTTCCTCATGCTTCTCGCCTAAATCCAAATGGCAAAATCCTCTTTATCCATCAAACCCAACTCAAATGCCACTTACTGCTGGAAGCATACTCCTTCTTCTGAGAACTAATCTCTCCCTCCTCTGGTGCTCCCACACCTGTACCAAACACATTCTGCCTTACTTTAGGTACTAAAGAGACAAGCAGGCCTGCCAAAAGGAGATTCCTCTAACAATTATGGAACACAGGTGAATTCAAGCCCTTCAGCTTTTCTGCACAGAAGAGTCAAACAGGAGAGAAAAGGGAAGAGAAATTTGAACAAATTTTGAACAAAAATATTTCAAAAAGTGTTTCAATACATGGCAATCCAGGGTTGTGGGAGTGGGCAGTGTACACTAATTGCTCCAGCTCTGCTCTTTCCTCAGAGCCTTGCACGCCAAGGACATGACCCAGTAAGCATCTGCTAGAGTGAACTGAATGACTTTTGGGTTCATATGCCACTTACCAGCTGTTGATCTTGGGGGCAAATTACTTAATCTGTGCCTCAGCTGTCTCACTGATAAAATGAGGATAATAAGAGTTACTACCATATAGGGCTGTTAGGAGGATTAAATGAATTTATATATGATAGCATCTCATGTCTGGCACATGGAAGACACTAGAAAAGTTAGCTTTTTATAACTACAGTATGCTAACCTTATGGACTGTTTCCCATAGTATCCCTAATACCATCATCATCCTGCCTCTGCTAGAACACTCCAAGTGATAGGAAGCTCCAAGGCTGCTGAGGCAACCTATTCTGGAAAGTTCTTATAAAAATCTTCCACAGAGAGTTGAAATTTGCTGTACTTCTCGCCTGATCTTGGTTCTGCCTCAAAATGTGAACCCTGAAAAGTCTAATGCCTTCTTCCATCTGACAGGTATGACAGTTTTCCTTAGTGCCCCCTGCCAAACCTAAACATTCTCAGGTCTGTCAGCCGTTCCACGTACGACCTGGTTCTTGAAATTCCCACTATCTTAAAAATACAGCAGCCACTGGTGAACACAACACATCTGACTGGTGTAGACTTCTAAGGTGAATGGCACTCAACTGTCCAAAAGCACAAGATTTAACTGGTGTTTTCTGCAACCACGTGTCCCTCCCTATCAGTGCATTATGAGCACAACCAAAAGGTACCAAGTCTTCTTCACATAAACTGATTTAGAGCAAGGTCTTCTATCCTGCTCTGTGCTATGAGACCTAATTCCCCTAGAAGTTGAGTTTTGTGTGTTGACTTTAAAAGACAGAGCAGGAGATGCAGGTAGCTCCAACAAGGGAAGGATGGAAGACATGCTAAGTTTCAATGTTGTATATTTTATGGGTAAACTCATTTTTCACAATCTACAGTGAGAGAATGGATATCAGTCCAGAGTTTGCCTAACATGAATGCCATGATGCTAACGGAACAATGTTTTCTGAGTATAATTTACTTACGGATGGTAATACTAATCTTCCTCAGAATGAAGATGAATGTGCTCATTTATTATGAAGTGATACAAAATGAAATGACACAGGGACCCTTATGCTGTAATAGTCTGCATTTAATTTATTAATGAAATGATCAGAGTAATAATAGTACCTCACGTTTATATCATACTTTCAGATCATCAAGTGCTTCTTTCTCTTTCATGCCCTCATGCACGCACATTATGTATAAACACAAACATGTGTATGCATGTTTTAATCTTCCCAAATACTCTGCAAAGCACCAATACTACTCCTGCCCCTTTTTCACAGAGGAGGAAAATAAAACCTGAGGGTTTAAGTGACAAGGTTATCGTGTTCATGAACTGAGGTACTCTGACTTTTGGTCCAACGCTGTTTACTACTAAATCATATTTCCTTAGCACTGGCTGACTCTTTTCTATTACAGAAGTTAAAGTTAGCTATTTTGATGACAGTCAAGAAATTCTGGATCCCAAGAAACCATAGTATGAATATGGGAAATAGATAATATATCTTACTGTTAATTATCTATCACTATCTTTTAATTTGAAAACAGACCCCTTACCCACCAATACCCACTTCCTACATGCTTCTCCCTCAAAAAGCCCTGAAGGTCTTCTCAGGAATTCTTTTTTTCTTAGGAACACAGAGTGCTAGCTGAAAAAGCATAACATTACTAGGTTAATTGAATTGGAGCAGATTGGTCTAGGACTTTTAATTAGAAGGGACTCTTACCTCGGCTGGAAACCTTATTTCTACTGAATGCAGCAGTTGGCTGATGTCGATATGGATGTATCCCCAAATCCTGTGCGTGACTCACAGTTCCTAGTAAAGATTCAGGGTCCCCAGGTCCACCAGTACTCAAGAGCAGGGGGCTGTCATGGCAACTTTTGGTCAATGTAGTTGAACTCTTCCTGTCTGGAAAGCCATCCTTGGCCCCCTCGCATGAGCACTCCTCTTCCATGCTCTCTGAATGCATGAGTGCCGGCTGGTGAGCATAACCATGGGTTGGGCTGGGTGAGGAAACCTGGGAGATACATTCTTGTGCCCTGATTTGTAGAAGATGCTGGGGGCTGGTGTGGTGGTGGTGATACGAGTCAGCATTTTGATATGGTAAAGCCTGGTGCTCTGTCATACTCTGTCCCCCAAGATTGGGAGACAGACTCCCAGCATCCCCCTGGTTCATATGCCTTAACAGTTCTTGGTACTCTTGTTGTTGTTGCTGCTGCTGCTGCTGCTGCTGCTGTCGCTGCTGCTGCTGCCTTTTAATTAGCTGTGCAAACTCTGCTGGGGGCAGCCGGATGTCCGAGTGGCCGGTGAGTGAATGCCGGGGAGAGAGCAGTCCTTGAAGGATGTGGGGTACCTGCTGGTGTCTTGTATAGTCTGGTGGTGTGGGGGACAGCAGGGCCTGCTGTAGTGCTGACGTGGTATAGTGAGGTGGCTGCTGATGTGCACTGGGAGGGAAGGTGGGGAATTGGTCAAGTGGAGGGACTTTCAGGGCTTGGGTTGGAGGGAACCCCACTCCTGTTGAAGGGCTGTAGCTGCTGGGGGAACCCCGGGACTGGTCCGAAAACAGATGGGGGTGTAAATGCGCCTGGTCGTAGTTAGCAGGGGAGAACCGATTCACGTTCAAGCTGCAGACACAAACGGGAGTGAGTACCAGGCATCCATGTAACAAGTGTACTATACTCCCCTGAGGAATAGCTATTACTCTTTCTCAGTAGGGAGCCCCACGGATACAGAGAACTGTGGTGTGACTGGGAAGTTGGGGATGTATGCATTATCCCAACTCATACCCGCCCTCACTTATCCAGTGGTGTCCAAGGGATCCAGGGCACTGTGTATAACAGACCCAGCTCTAGGTTGAAGCAATTTGGCCTATTTTACAACATCACTTGAGTTATTAAGAAGCACCAATCTCTTAGAACATGAGTGACAGAGAGGGAAAGGATCCTCAAAGAATAGACAGGGGAACTGGCATTTTTACCAATTCTTCTAATAGGCCACTTCCTTCTTTGTAGACAAATAGTAGGATAGCTCTGTCATTTTCTTTTCCTGTCTCATTAGCATTTTGTTCCTGGATCAATAGGTTTCAAGTTCATCCCAGATACACTACACTGATTTTAGAAAGGGTAAAATGAGCATAGCTCATTCTCCTTCTCTCCTCCTCTCTCGCCCTGCTAAGGGGCCTCCTCCCACCTGGATCACCTGGATGAATGGATGGATGACTTTAGGCATCCTTACCTGTGGGCCTCGGCACTGTCAGCACTCAGTTGCTTGGACAAGGGCCGGTGCCCATAGTTGAAGGTGGCCATCAGGTTGGCACGGTGCTGCATCTGAATCTGACTGGCACTGGGGCTGATGGAGATGCCCCGCCCAGCAGAGCCTGTAGTTGTCCCTGGCATATTGCTGAGCATGTCAACAGGCTCCTGTACTTGGATGGTCACCTGCTGTGACTGGGTAGGCTGCTGTATGCCCAAACAGGTTAGTGCCACATTGGGAGGAGGAGAACAGTTCTCAGGCTGCTGCTGGAAGATTGCACTGCGGGAGGGTAAGCCTTGAAACTGGGAGGGAGATGCAGCACCTGGAAAGAAAAGAACCTCAGAGTGACCAAATACCTGGATTACCAGCGAGCTGGAAGTAATGGATGCCAGTGAGGACACTCAGACTAAATACCATCTAGAACAGTGCTTCTCAAACTTTAGCTCACCTGGAAGACTTGTTAAAACACAGATTCCTAGGCCCTACCCATAGAATTCTGCTTCAGTAGGTCAGGGTACGGCCCCAAGGATTTGTATTTCTTTTCTTTCTTTTTTTTTTTTTTATGAGATAAGGGTGAATTTACTGTATATTCTTATATTGGAATATATAAATATAAACTATAGATTTTTACAATGATGAGATCAAATTATCTTGTTTCAGACTTCTTATTTAAGAGATAGTATACATCTTATCACTCATTTTTTAAACAATCATTAAAAATAGGAATTAAAACATTATTTCCTTAATAAAAACATATTTAATGTAGAAAAGTGAAAAAAATACAGGCAATTACAATGGAAAAACAACTGCTAACATAACTATACACAGATACATTTTGATATCGCCTTAGTCTATATCCAAGGATTTGTATTTCTAATAAGGTGTCCTGAAAACTGGTCTATGGATTATTCTTTGAGTAGCTCTGATGTAGGGCAATGCATCTCAAACTCTAATGTGCATACCAATGGCCTGGCGATCTTGCTAAAATGCAGGTTCTGATTTAGTAGGGAAGGGACCTCAGATTCTAATTTTCCTGCTGATATTGTTGGTTGGGGGACCCTGCTTTGAGTAGGAAGGATATAGAGACTGATTTAGACTCTTCAGGGGATCTAGATTGCGTGGTATTACTTAAGAGGTTATTAGTTTTTGGAATACTAAATCCTGGTCTCTTGTGCTGGCCTCTAAAGACCCATATCAATTAGGATATACTCATCTTTATCTCAATCTAAACATCCACGAGAGGAGCCACATGTACAATGGATAACCAAAAGGAGGCATGACAATAAGAAAGGTTCTGATAGCAGCTTTTTATTTGGCAGAGTTGGAGGGGATTTATTTAAAATATTAATAATAGTTAACTTTTATTGAGAACTTGTTTGTGCCAGAGACTGTTCCAAGTGCATATATTTATTCATTAAATACTATTATCCCTATTTTACATTTGAAAAAGCTGAGATATACTGAAGTAACTTACCTGCAGTTCACACACGTCAGGAGTTGTTAGAAACAGGATTCAAATCAAGGCAGTCTGGCTCTAGAGCCCATACCCTTAAATACTATGTTATCCTGCCATTCTAATCAACTGCTTGTGGCATTGAAGACTAAGACTCATTTTTTCCATGGTTCAGTCTAAACCTTTCCACTCACCGTGAGACTGGATCATGGCACTGTTCATGGGGGGAGGACTGTTACTAGGTTGTCTGAAGAGATGGTTGTTGGGGTGGCTGGGGGGTGGACTCGAAGGCTGAATCCTTAACCTTAAAAAACAACAAAACAAGATAAATTTCCCGAGGTGACAGTATAACCTTGAAGTGAGCTTCAGCCATACGATACACACAAGCAGAAACTTTTTAAGTTTTGATAAGCCTTCAGCCTAGAAAAACATAAATAAACCATCCACCATAGTCAACTTAAAACCTACCCAACAACTTATTTTACCGGATTTCCCAGACAAAGAGGCAGAGGTCAATGTCGGCCTCTGTCTGGCCTCTTGATTTAGATGTCAGATTACTTTATTCATGGGGCTAAGAAAATGAAGTGGCACATGAAGTCAAGATTTTAGGGAGGCTGCTGAAATTTAATTTGGTTTCTCTGCTTTTCAAATAGGTTCTTCCAAGATGAAAGCTCAAGCCAGTCAGTATCTCCCATACAAGTCAGGGCAAGGACACCAAGCTATAGAGACAATGGCTTAGTCACGAAACAAAATGATTCATTACCTCTGGAGCTGGTGGGTGAGGAGGGCTGGCTGATTTTCACATGCAGCCTGAAGGGGTGGAGAAGGCTGAGGAGGACAGATAGAGTCCTAAAACATATGAGGGGAAAAAAGAAAAATAATTGTGAGCTTGAAGATTAATCAGAGCTATTTTCAGGAAGGGAAGAAACAGAAAGAACTATCCCTCACTGAGACTTATGCTTTTGTTGTTCATCATAAGGTTTGATTTTCTTTATTCAAACATGTCAACCGTAAACACAACTCAACTCCATTTTGCCCTACATGATTTCCTCCAAAATTCACAGGCGAATCAGCCTGAAAGCAAACTCCAAACAGGTTGGAGAAAGCAAAGAGTGAAGGCCTACTTGAATTTGTTGCTGGAGAATTTGATGGTGCTGCTCCTGCTGGTATAACATATGCTGCTGCTGGGTCTTCTCCAGGGTTCTTTCATCAATCTGCCCCCCGTACATCTTCTGCAGCTGCTCACACTCCTGAAGGGGAAAGCAGTTAACACAGATGGGATGCAGCCAGGCCCACCCCATGCAGTGATGTCAGCAGATGCAGATCTGCCCCAAGGTCTCATGGGCAGAAAGAGCAACAAGAGAAGAATAGTGTCCTTGATGAGCAAGTAACCAATTTATATAGGTATTTGTGTACTAAATATATATTCACACTCCATTCTGCATGAACTAATGGAAAATGCCAAGGATGGTCTGTGTATAAGTCAAAGTGTCCAGTGTGAAATCTGTGTACAAAGAACATGCGACTCGAAGCTCAGCATAAGGGAGGCAGAAAGGAAACTGGTCCTCTAGAGAAGGCTGGAGGTGCACTTCCTTCCTCTGGGCGCACCATTCCATACCAGCTGTAGAGTACGCCAGGTGGTTAACAATGCAGAGCAGGCTCCAACAAGACCCAGTGCCCATAAACCACGAGAGGAATGCCTGGGTTGCTTAGAGGTACCTTCCTTGGTGTTTCCCACTGCAACCTAAACCCAGAAATTCCTCTCTAATGAACTACAGAGACAGGAGGAAAATTTAGTCCCTTCATGGGGAATGCAAGTTTGATCCTGGGGAAAGCTGTACGTAACAAGAAGCGAGCAAAGAGCATGAGAAAGCTATACAGTTTGGAACCTATAACACCGCAGTGCTGCTGACATGAAGTGGGCAGAAAGTTTAACACCCCAGGCCTCCTGCAGGACTGGTTTCTGTTACCCATACTTCTCCAAAGACGCCTGCCATCTCTTCCATTACCTGCTGCAACTGTTTGATGCTGCTGTTGTTGCCCATTTTTTCCAGATGAGCTTTGAAGGCCTGGATGCTTGCAGCCCCATCTGAGAACCGGCGCACAGGGGAGAAACGCTCCGTAGGGAGGTGCAGGGTGTTGGAGTCCTTGTAGGTAGAGCTGAATACATGGGAAGAGAAGGTTAGGGGCTAGGACTCAGCGGTTTTGACCAAATCACGTAGGGACTGCTGTTCCAGATGAACACAAAGATGGCTGGCTGCCCATGCAGCCCTGCATATTATGCCATTTCCATGCCATCTCCAGAGGCCAGTCGTTTCCCTAGCCTGCTTCCCTTTAGAGTGCTCCAGGTGCACATCTTCCATTTCTACTTACCTTTAGTTGGCTTAATTTCCAAGCCTGGTGAGGTCCTGGGATCAAATACGTCCAGTTCTTACAAATATACTTCTTAAGATCCCTGACGTCGAGCTGTATGTAAACGCTTACTTTTATCATCATGTCTCTATCTAGTGCCTTTAGAAACCTAAAATTCACTATTTGACCCAAAGTTTTCCCTGAGCAGCAATCTCTATATGACCAGAGGGGAAACTACTATCAGCTCTGTGGTCAACAGTTTGGCCTGGAATTCATAGATTCTGTACTAGAAAATGGAGGGCAATGGGGACTTCAGATTCCCAGATGGAGATAGCACATTCTTAAGGAATGTGGGCTGCAAGATCCTGCATGTACCTGGTCAATGCAAATAATATTACCTACTGTTAAAATTAACTTCTCAGAGCAGCAGCACCATCCCAATCTCCTAATGAAAGAATAATCATGTGGATTACCTTCAAAAACCTCACTGGTCAATCAGAACACAGCCAGCATCTTAGAGAAAGAAAGGACAAGCTATTGATAAGAAATGCTATAGATAGCATCAGGGTTAGATGCTAAAACCTATACCTGTTACCTAATCAGAAAGAGATGTTTATGGGTTAAGCTGATAAAAGACAGCCAAGGCAGCATTCTGGCAGCTGATGGAAAGGATCAGGGTTTCATGTCCAGGACAGAGATGACATCACAGTGAATTATTGGTGAAATGATGTCCCACCTTGCTAGTTACTCATTCTGTACTGAAGTAAAACCAAGGCTAAGGAAGTTAACAAGCGAGTTCAAATACAAGGCAGACAGGGAGGAAGAAGGAGCGTGATGACTGTGCCAAGGGGTGAGAAGAGTTCTGGCAGCAGGTGAAAGACCTTTACCCTCTCTTTTCTAACGATGATTTCTGTTTCAGACTCTGAAGCTTGCCACAGGAGCAAGCCAATGAAATGGGCACGAACATGTATTTGTTTCAGTAACACAAAAGACAAATGATTTTGACAGACACACTCCAGAAACGGTGATCATGAAAGCTGCTTTCAGGGGCATTCCCTCAATACCTCTTATTTTTGTTTCTACTTCAGGTGTTTGAAGTTAAAGCAAACAAATATTATTTTCTCCCAAAATTGGATTCTTACACTTTCAATATTTTCTAATAATGGACACATTTCTGATGCATTCGGAAAGCTGTGTTCTCCAAGTAGTTAATACAGCCTATCTGTATAAAACCCATTCTCTCCCATTGGAGCAATACTCCCAGGTCCAGGGATCTCATGACTTTTCCAGAAGCACAGGTTTTGAACAGACTGACACCCAAGTCAGTCCAGCACAGTAACTTCAGAGGAACAGTTCTGATGTAGTTGCTGATTTTAGAAGCACTGATAGTATCAACTGTGGTTTATTTATTTATTTTTAATGATTATCCTTTTTTAAAAAAATTTTTTATTTTTTAGGCAAGACAACCCTTGGTTGACCTCACAGATTGCAAAGACCTTGTCAGCTTACAATCCCTTATTTTTTAATTTTTTTTATGCCTACAGCACCTGGTCTTCCTAGGTGGTCTCCCATCTAAGTACTAACCAGGCCCGACCCTTTTTAGCTTCCGAGATCAGATGGGATCGGGCTTGTTCAGGGTAGCATGGCCGTAGACTATCATTTATTTTTATTAGCAATCATAGTCAAACTCAGAACAGCCTCATATTAGGCTGATATTCCCACTACACTTTTCAAATAGGGATTGGTTCCCCCAGCTAGATATTATCAATCTGTTAGGTTTTTTTACCTTCCTCTTAAAAACTTTTATTTTGATATGTCATACTTAGGAAATAGTTGCAAGAACAGTACAAAGAACTCCTATATTTTACTCAGAATCTCCAACTGTTATTGCATTGTCCCATTTATTATTTGCTTTATATATTTATGTATTTCTTTTGAACCATTTGAGACTATTTGAGAAAAACATCCTGTGTTTTTATTTATAAGTACTTCAGTGTTTATGTCTGAAGAATAGGACTTTTTCTTCCATATGTGTTAGGTTTTTTTTAATCACACTTGAAAACTTTAAAAATTTTAAATTATATACTTCCAATGTTAAAAAGATTGATCAGACTCCTCTTTTGTCTCAATGCTGGACTTTACCTATTATATGCCAGAAGAATATATATATATACATATATGCTGTTCTTCAGTCATCTCCTCTGGAAAATAAAAAGAATTCAATAAACTATCTGGGCCAACCATTTTCAGTGTTTTGTGGCCTTGGAAAGTTTTCTCTTTTCCCCTGAAGACTAACTTCAATTTCTTGTCATATTTTTATAGTAACCCATCGAGACATGCTGAGTTTACATAAATGCCACCTTATACAATCTGCCACTCATAAAGCATTTATTCCGATTTAAACTGGCTTGACTACAGGAAACCCTTGAAACACTCTATCAAGAGTGTTCATGTAAAAACAGACAGCAGACAGATTTCTAGCAGGCAAGGCCTTAACAATGACTGCAGGCAGGGTGGAAACCACACACACGGAGCTATGGGCCAATGTGGTCTTCCTTAGTAACAAATGTAAACAGGATACAGAGTCCGTGATAAAGGCTGACTGTAGAGATGTCCCAATCTTTATGTTTCCTTGATAACAATACCTCCTGAGAACACTTAGAATTAAACAAGGACACCCAAAGGACTTCAGCTAAACAACAGATCCTGACAAGTGCTGAAAAATTAAGTGTCAGGCTATGGAGGAGGGGAAGACAGAAACAAGGAGAAACAAAGTTATAAAGAGTCTATTAGGTATTAATGTAGAGCTCAGAGTTATTAAGAAATCAGAGAAAATTTATGGGGTGGAAAGGTAGGTCTTAATAATCCCTTAAAGTGCCCTTTAATGTAGTACCCTAATAATGTAGGTCCTGAAAGATTGTCCTTGGAAAAATACTGTCTTTCTGTGCCATCAGAGTTTTCTTTGAGAACCGTCTTTCCTGCTACTCCTAACAGACTCCTGCTACTCCTACTAATAATTTACTAAGTTATTCAGTCATTTATAAGAGCTTATCTGCCTCTTTTCAGCATTCCAACGTGGCACTAATTATGTATCAGTCTGCTCAGAGTTCACCTGTCTCTGCTGATTACATCGATGCCAATGGGTAACTAGTCACAATAAAAACAGTGTGGCAAGCTTGACAGTATGAGCTGGTTGCAAGATTTAATAACAATACATTTATAAACTTAATTTCCTTGGAATGTGACTGCTTTTAAACCTTCCCAAGTAAGAATGCTTTTCGTTGTCCTACCAAAAAGATTAAAATAAGCTCTAGCATTTGGGGGTGGCTTTGAAAGTATGTCCCATGAGCTTGGGGATGGCTTCAGAATGGGTATAGCTAAGATTTTAGTCATCAAGGTATTTAGAGAAGATAGTCGCCTTCTTAATCTAGCAAAATGTCATTCCCCTCTGCTTCTAGGCTTACTTGGATTCAATTCTGTGAAGTTTTCTTGGCCACGAAGGTTAAATTTATTTTTATTTCTTCAAGAGAATGAACTATAAGTGTGTCAGAGACCTAGTCAAAGATTTTGCCATCGGAATATTGCAAGAATGACTTTTCAAGTACGACATTCAAGAGGATGCAGTATCTCTGCTCTACCATTCACAAAGGGATGTATCTTCCTCTATACCCTAGCTCATTGTTCAGTGGTAATACAATAAGCAATGCTCATTCTTTTGAAGGTGATGAGTTATTAAAGGTCGAGTCCATTAATATGTCTACAAATTCTCTTATTTCCAGTCGGCCTTCTGAGAGCTTCACCTGCTTGTAGGTTCCAAGTTCAATTTTATCTATGAGTAAATATGTAGAATCACGAGAATCGACTACAGACAATAAACATGTCTATGAGGTAACAGGAAAGAAGAATCTTGCATTGCCCTGTGCACTGCTTAGTGCAAGGAGCTGAGAAGAGGTAAGTTCAGGATGCTATTTAAAGCCTCGATGCTAATCGACATCACTGTAAGACTAGCCAGAAGGGTGCCTGTCCGATGAGCCTCTAAGAGCTCACATGGCTCATGTGGCTACTCACCGATGCTGATCAGGTACCAGGTGAGGGGGCCAGACCCGGGAACGGAAAGGCTGCTGTCCTAGCTGCCGTTGTAGGTCCGGTGGGATCTCAGCTGTAGGGTTGGTCATGGCCAGTGTATGTCTTTTGGACCTATTTGCCAAGTACCTGCAACAAGCAGGAGCACATTTCATAGTAAAACAGACAGACAGGAATATTCCTCAGCAAGAAGCATTAGAAGTTAATCCAAAGCACTCAGAATGAAATAGTGTAGAGCTCCAAAAGGGCTCGATGGCAAACAGATCTCTGACTGGATGAAAGTGAAACATGTCCAACAAAAGTTGGCTTACCACTGAAGAGGATGAATTTTGAACCTAAGAGCAGCTGTTGAAGAGAAGAGAGAAAGCAGATGAAGCTCACAAAGAGGATTGGTTTTCCTTATTTCATTCCACTCAACAGAAGAATTTACTTTCTACAAATTTTATTCTTCTTTTCTCTCCAAATTTCCAAAAATATAAGTCAGAGAAAATGAGCCCGAAGGATCATTCCTAGAGATGAGCCAACGGAGATATTCAGAAGGGTTCTGCATACGTCTCTGGATCCCATTGGCCCCCAGGTTTTGAGACTGTCCTCACTACAAGCCATGGAAAACAGATCCTTCCAGTGAAGTCCAAAACCATCTCTTCCCTCAGGCCTCCTGATTGTAACTCAGTCATCAGAGAAGACAAACTAATATTGTTCCCAGGGAGCTAACATTCTCTAGAAGATGAAGAAATGAAACCACGTGAAATGTTTGAAATTGTTTTAAGGGAGAAAAAAGGCAAGGTAAGACAACAGAAGTTTCAAAAGCTGAAAGGCTGACAAGCTGATGACTATTATTCTGAAGATCTTTCAGATCTACCACTTGATCAATACCATTAATAAGATATTGGTCCCCCTTTGTCTAGTTGATGTCTTCCTCCACCACTGCTGCTCTTATCGGGCATACATAAAAGAAGTATCATTCTTTTTCATTACCTCAAAACTAATGGGCATTTTACTTTTCAAATGTTGGTCTAAAGAAGAAGGTAGAGTTGGAGGAAGTAGTCTAAGACAAAACGAAATACTGCTATCCAATTAAAGTAGGGAGGCAATAAGTTTCCTAATTTCTCTCCAAGATACCAGCAGATCCCATTTGCAACTTTATATATCCTGTTATTTGTAAACTATAGAAATAACAGAATTGAAAGGAAAAATAAGTTACCACAATTTTTCTATTTGCTAAGCTGTAGTAGGAGCTGATCCACCTGCTAACAACCCTGTTCTCCACATTCTTTCCACATGGGACCGACTTCTTTTTGAATAGCAGCTCTCATACAAAGCTACTGGGGGTAGGAAGAGAGTACTGGCCAGCAACCATCAGGTTCTACACTTGATCTTAGCCAAAAGGCCAAAAAGCGATAACCATCAGGTTCTTAAAAAGTGGTCTTGTTTCATTCTTAACTACTTTTCCCATTTAAGCTAAAAATAGTTAACAGACTAACGAGTAATTAATGGTATGTAAACTTTCCAAAGAGTAAGCCATTAGCAGTTTTAATATCCATTTGATAAAGACACCCAAAGTTTCCCCAAGAACCCATGAAAACCATTTTATTTCAACTTCCCTTAAGGGAAAAACATATCATCTTGAAGAACACCTGTATTTCTGGGAAAAATACATGCTGGATTCTGGTCAAACCCCCGTCCCCGGAAAATCAGAATGACAACTCCCACAAGGGGGCATGCATAGAGGACTATGACTAATGGAACTGAGGTAAAATGAACAGTACAGCATGCCTGATGGTCACCATTTTCTGTGAATTAGGCATCGCTCAACAAGGTTCTGCAAACAATGGATATTTGCATCTGTCCCTGGCCCGAATCCCATATTCTTTTTTCAATATCTCTTTGTTGGTACAAGGGGATGGAAGAAGCACACAGCAAACAGTAGAAAAGGTATTCATTCTCCTGGAAAGGAAGAGTCCATGCCAGCGGTCCATGGCCAGACTAGCTAGGATCACTGTCATCCCAAATCTCCAATTCCTTTTCAGTAAACAGTTCTTGGCAGGTAGGAGCAGGCTTTTTGCCTTCTGAATACTATCAAGTTGCAATATGAAGGCAGGGGGCAAAAAAGGAAGGAGAAAGAAGAGAAAAAGTTCTTATGGTTATTGCTGTCACTTAGGGGACTTCCAATGGCGCTTACAGAAATGAAATTTTCTGGGTAGTCTTCTGTTACTTCCATGTGGGGAGGAACATGCCATCTGGCTTGAGCAAAGAGACCACACAAATGTTGAAGCTGCACTGTACCACCTCCTTGGGCAGAGGTGACCTTTCGTTGGTTGCAGGGGAGTCTGCCCAAGGACGTTCTGCAAGCACTGCCAGATGCCACATTACCTCTGCACAGCTTCCTGATCTGGCTCCCCATCCGAGCTCTCCTCATCCACAGGGGTAACTGCTGGCACTGCCTGAATAGAGACAGAAAGGAAAAGCTCAAGTTGGTGCTTCTGTAATATCTCTTACTCTAGATGCTGAACTTGGGACAGGCCTTTCTGTTAATTTCCTTATTTACGAAACCTTTCTTAGGACCCCTGGGCTATACCAAATTTTCATATACCTTTCTATTTTTTCACTTTTTACCTTGCTTAGATAATTTTAATTTGAATTTCTTCCTCTGATTCATCTTCATTCATTCAATTATTCCTCCAACAAACAGCTGACTGCCTACTATGTTCCAGGACGAAATATGAATTAACAGATATAGTTTTTGCCCTCATTTTATAGTCTAGTGGAGGGCAGAGACAAGTAAACAGACAATTTTAAAACAGCATGACCAGGTCCTCTCATGGGATACTTGGGAATCGAGGAAGGCATCCTGGAGGAGGTGACACCTAACCTGAAACCTAAAGGATGAAAAGGAACTAGCTAAGCAAAGAGGGAAAGGGGTCACAAGCCTCTGAGGTTTCTAGGCTGAGAGAAAAGAGAAGGCCTGCAGGTATCTGAGGACCTGAAAATATAGTCAAAACTTGTTTACTTGGAATGTCTAGGAACTGAACTGTTATTGCACATTAACGTTACTTTCAGATGTCTTTAACTCCAGAAAAGCATAATTTTTTAAAAGTACATTTTAGTACACAACCTATAACTGTGTAGTTGCAATTCAATGCTTTAAAATAGGAGCTGCCTACCAAAACATGTAAGTGAAATGAGAACCACCACAATGCGTGCATTACTGTGACTCTTCCCATCTGCTTATGGACTGGAATGCTGTGCATCCTTAATAGCTACGCTGAGCCTGGTGGCTCACATAATCACCATGCCTCAGGCACTAGAGCAAAAATCAGTGATCACTTCAGTGATTACAAAACAGCATTTTTTAAATGAATGATCTTTATAAAACAAAACAAAAAAATTTAGAATAACTCCATTGTTTGAATGTTTCTAGGGTTTTCAGATCTTTTACTATAGTTCTATAAGGCTGGAGTGAACAGGGTTGGGCAGGAAGTAGCTATGGATGAGGCAAGAGAGAAATACTGTGTCCAGCTATAAATGGCCTTGCATATCACATTAAAAACTTTATTTTGAGAAAGGGCAGTGGTGAACCATTAAAGGATTTCAAGCAAGGACATGATGTTACAAGACTTACATTTTAGAAAGCTAGCTTACTTTAGCTGCACTGTGAAAAGGGCTGGTGGTGGGCACGAGGAGGTAAGATGGGAAGCAAGGAAGCCAGCTCGGAGGCCACTGTATTAATCTAGGCAAAGGATGACAGTGGCTTAAGAAAAGGGCAGTGAAGATGTACAGAAGTAACATATTTACAGGCGCTGGGTAACTAATTTGATATGGGGAATAAGGGAGAGGGAAGAGTTAAAGATAAAATACACATCCCTCGCTTGTGTAACTAGGAGAATGACAGTGCCATTCACGGTCACTCAGGAAGAGAAATGAGTTTCACAGAGTCAGGGAAAAGTTCATTTTGGGACATGTTGAATTAAAATTGTGAGTACTTGTCAGATAATAAATCTGGGCAGTAGGCAGTCATATATGTATAGAAGTACAGAACCCAGAAGAGCATGCTGGGCTGCAGAACCATCTGGTAACTAAAATTACGAGACTGGACAAGATTATCCAGTGAGAGTATGTAAAGAGATGAAAATAGGGCCCAAGATAAAACTCTGGGTTTCTCACTAATTTCAAGGAACAAGCACAAAGGGAACCTGAAAAGGATAGGTAGGAGGAAAACAGGAAGAATGTGGTATCACAGAAGCCAAGAGAAAATACTTCAGGGAGAAAATGGTCAACAGTGACTAATACAGTTGGGAGGGCCAGAAAGATAAAGATTAAAAATGTCCACTGGATTTATAAACAAAATCTTGTTAGTGACCTTGGCAAAAACAGTTACAGTAGGCAGAGTAAGTCACTCTACCTCCCATGAAGTTGTTCCTGATCCTTCTTAACTTACACTGATTTTGGCCCTCTCTGAATGCCTCCGTGACCTACTAGTCTATGGTATTCATTCTGACACTTAATCATATATGATCTTTTACTAATATTCCAGTACTTCACATATGTTGATCTTATCTTCCTATAGTAATAAGCTCAGTGAGGCCAAGAACTACGAATATAATTCTTTCCTTTCCCATACAGCAGTGTTACTGAAGGACCTGTGCCAATCCACAAACTGTTTTGTTACTAATCCCTGATAAAATAAGTACAGAAATAGAGAGTAAGCTTTAAAAAATTTTTTATAATAATTTAACAGAATAATTTTGTCTATCGAATTGAATAAAAAAATTTAGTCTGTATTTTGTATGTCTTAAACATTTAATTTCTCTAAGAAATATATTTTATTGTATTTTACAAAGATATTCACCCAAGATGGATTAAAGGAGGAAAAAAGGTCATCAATTAGAGATATTTTGAGATGCACTGCCTTAAATCATCTAGTTAAGGGCTACAGATATAATTACTACCCAACCTTATGTACTATGAGAATGAATGAATGAATGAATGGATTTACCCATGACAGGAAAATAACCAGAAATAAACGGAACCCAGAGGAGAAAAACAATCTCTGAATGTAACTACCATATAAAAAAGTAAGATTGAGAAACACCAACTGACTAGGTTAGAGCTTGTGACACCCAATCAAGTGATCCAGGTTGTGCCAAAAACCCTAGGTAGTGTTAATCAAAGGAGAAAGGGTTGATGAGAAGATAATTTTGGAAACCAGTACAAAAAGCAATTTATTACAAAGAAAACTGCCCTCTGGCAGGATGGCAGCTGTACTTAACTAGCACATCTATAAGTGGCCTACTGAGGATGAGGCTCTCCAGGAGCAGGCTTCAGTGTAGAAATTATTTGGTTAAGAAAAGAAGTTAGCCAAAAATTAAGACTGGAAAATTCTACTAGCCTGAAGAAAATGAGAATACACTGAGCACCATAGTTTAGAGAAAGAGGAAATTCAGATATTTCAGTTGGAGATCCTGGGTTCCCAACCCTAGGCCCACACCTCTTTATTAAAAGCTCCTAAGAGAGTAAGTTGGGCTCCGTGCTGCTACTCACTGGTGTCATGGTGACAAGTGGGGAGGGTCCCCGTGGGCGCTTCAACAGCTGCTGGGCATGCAGTTGGATGTTGGCTCCTCCATCCGATGCCCTCCGGCCAAGGGGGCCCATTCCATTCAGCAGCTGTAGGGTGGGCGGCTGTAATAAGGACTGCTCCTGTCAGGAGTAGAGTGAGAAAGACAGAATGGTAAGTGCGAGTGGGGGAAAGGAAGAGAGAAAACAGCAGTACTCTGATCTACTGAAAATAAGGGATCCTTTGATGGTGCTACAGACTACAGAAATCTTCCCTCACCTCAGATGCTTTGCAAGAGAAATTATCCTTCTCTATAAGAAACCCCTTAAGTTTTAGGGAAGGTCCCTCAAAGTCTCTCAAAGGAAGCTCAAATGTGTTTCTTCTGGGGCAAGTCCTCTCCCATATCCAGGTACCTTGTACTCAAGTTGCCCAGTTGGCTGCAAATTTTGCATGGGCAACAGGTTGTGCATGAAGTTCATGTTAGGGGCCACCTGCAGAAATGGAGCCTGTGGGTTGACTCCAAGAAAGCCAGGTAGGAGCTTCTGCAGATCTTCCATAACTTCCGTGCTAAGAAACAGGGTAAGAGAGAAGTCCGGTTAATATTTTTACTCAAAAGTGCTATATCCCAAAACTGATGAAACTGATACGTTTGGTACAATTTATTTTATTTTTTAATTTTCTTCCTAAATTTGTATTTCTAAGATCCCAAAGCAAGTAGAAGCCTACTGTGAAGAATGTGACCCTCTGCCACTTTACTATTTGGGACTGGGGACAGCGATTCCTTGACCACTCATGTAAAACCAACAGCTCTGAGCCAGGAGGAAATACTGGCATCAGTCCAGTTCAGGTTTGCAAAGCCTGGAGGTGAACATAAAGTTTCTGGAGGACACCGCCACCCACTAAAACAATGGCTGCCCAAAGTAGCAACTGATTCACCAGGGAAAGAACACAATTACTCCTGTCAGTGCAGGGAGGACAGATAAGTAGTGGATGTGCACGGCTGTAGTGCTCCGACAGTAGGGTTTACAGCACACTTTAAAATAAGAGATCTTTCCACTAGCAGACAGAGACAGCTGACACAGTCTTTGGAGGCAGAATGTTTCCCTACTGCTTGTTTGAACATAGGCTGAGAACAAGAAACATAAAGGAAGCAAATCAGCAGGCCTGGGAGGCTTTTAGGGAAATCACTCAGAGAAGAGGTATTTATAAGAAAACTAGCTTTTCCCCTAGTTGAACTCTCAAGAGAACTCTTGCCACCTTCTCTTCTCTACTTAGTAGAGAAAATATTCAGAAAAGAGGTAAGGATATTTTTAATGTGGAGTCTTCAAATGTAGGACAAAAACAGAGAAAGTCAGCTTTAAGGACATTTCCCAAGTGTGAGGACATCAGGAACACACTGAAGGACTGTTCTGGGAAAACACTTTGGAAAACTGGTACTTATCCAGTGTGTTTTTGGAATCTTGTTCATTTAATTTAATTTGTAACATACATAAATTACATCATATCATCTGTCCTCACTTCCTACATGAGTCTTGCAGTAGAACATTTATTAGCAAGTATCATCTCTAGAAGCTGTGAAACTCGAATGAATTGTAAGGGGTACTTTTACATGATTTAGATCAGAAGATCTCAATCTTTGTGGGCGAAGGCACCATTTTACTCTTCACTAAAGTATTGTGATTAATTGGCATGATGGTGGCTATTGCCCACGATCCACTAGGGACAGCTCTGTAATTCTTTAGTCAAAACAAGTCTGATCTACCAGGGATCCTGAAATGGGTTAAAAACATGCCTCGGCCACTGGATCAGATCTCATCTGGGAGATACAATAAAGTAGAAAAAATTTGCCATAGTAGGAACTCAAAGTCAGGTGGGAATTCTTTGCCTTGGTGTTAATTAGGCTGTTGGCCAATTACTCACCGTGGGTCAGCCACACCCACTGTGTGCCTTCTCATTGACAAATATCGGACCAATGCTTCAGGGGAAGGCTCTTCACCCTCATCACTGTCCAAGTTCACTGTTCCATCGGGCTGAGGTGGAGGGAAACACAATTGAATTAGAACTGAGAAGTAAGGAAAGGAAGCAAGGATATGGGAAAGAAAGTGGTTTCAGCTGACAACTACTAGAGGGTGCTACTTGCCTCCACAATTTGGTTCTCTGGGTTGATCAGCTGCACCTGGGGAACGCTGATGTTCATAGTGGTCCCAGCTTGCTCTGCCTGGAAAGCAGTACATACAAATACACAAATACCTTAAACACTAGAGGGAAATGATGTCTTTCAAAGTATTCTTGATTGCTAAAGTATATGTTTCTATCTCTGAGTCTTTGGTTCTTCTGCCCTTAGAAGCTACAATAAGCAAGCATTCTTTAGAGACAACAGTCTCTCTCGGTTATTTGCCATTTCTTAAAAAAAGAAAATTGCAACTACTGTTGTCCATCTTGAGGACTCCAATATGCTTTCATCCTCTCTAAGAAAGGTTCAAATCTTTGCTTGACCTCTGACAAAAGAGATGACAGATGGAAGAGACAGAGGTAAGGAAGACCAGGAAACTCTCTTGACTTAAGAGTTAGTGAGCAATGGCTAACCACACCCCTGCCCCCGATGCTACTTGTCCTGAATCAGGTCACTGCAGTTATTGCCTACCTGGATATTGACTGGTGCTGGAAAGGCCATGGCTCGGGGCATGCTAGGAGGTGCTCCGACACGCAGGGTTTTATGTCTCTTATGTCGATCACACAGCAGGCTGTAGATGGCACTATAGTGATCATAGGCATCTGATCTTAATGACTACCAGGAGGGAAGGGAAAAGAGTAAAAAACCCTGGTGAAATGGCAAGTCAATGACCCAACCCTTTCAATAGTAACATTAGAAGACCAAAGCACCTTCTTTCCAAGCCCCAGCGAGGGGCAGAGGAAGAACAGGAGGAAAACAAAAAGACTCATGTTCCTGATGGTCATCAGATAGGAGGGGAGTTAGGGGGATGGGTGGAAAAGGTGAAGGGATTAAGAAGTACAAATTGGCAGTCACAAAATAGTCATGAGGATGTAAAGCATAGGGAATATAGTCAGTAATATTGTAATAACTATGTATGGTGTCAGATGGGTATTAGACTTATTGGTGGGATCACTTCGTAAGTTTTATAAATGTCTAATACTATGTTGCACACCTGAAACTAATGTAATATTGTATGTCAATTGTAATTAATCGACAAATTAAAAAAATGAAACTAAAAAAAGACCCAAGTTCCAAGGGAGGAGAAAAAATGAAAAAGGCAGGACAAAGGGAGTATGGCTACATCTCACTTTGTTCTCCACTCCTTTAGAGATACCTGTAGTGTTCGCTCTTTGTCCAGTCCCATGTCCTCCATGGCCAAGAGGACATCCTCATTCAGGGGGTCCACCTGTCTTTCTTCCTTTAGTTGTTGGCATTCAGCTATTAACTGTAACATAAAAACAGTCGAGCTATCAAACCCCCAATTAGCCATGTTAAGATGACATATCATATGTAATGAACAAGCTGTTCCACGTCCCTTAGCTTGGGATATTTTTGGTTGCAGACAAAGCATAAGCATCAAACCCTTGGTGCTCAGCTGTGAGCAGACAAGATCTCCACTTTCCTGAGCTTCTTGGGGTATCTGGGATGGCCATAATGGTTTAAATAAAGATATGCTATAGGAGCCATTGAACTGAGCATACTTATTAGAGGAAGGAGACATCCCCATGGTGGGTGAGCTACAGAACTATGGGCTGTACTGTCTCAACAGCCCAGAAGGGACTGTGATTTGGGGACAAGTGGTATCACTATTTTCCAACAACTCAGCTGGTTTAAAATTCCTTCTTTCATTCTGTTGCTTTAGTGTTACACAACAGTTTGTTCCCCATGCTGCCTTTTCAGGTCCTGGCCTAATTATAATCTCATGCAAAAAAGATTCCAGTAGCTCTGAGAAGAGTTCCTTAAGGCAAGTGGTACCTCCTTACCCTGTCAAAGTTGGGATCGGTGTCCCCTAGCTTCATCCACTTGTGCTTGCAGATCTGCTCCATAGAGAGGCGCTTATTCGGGTCCAATACCAGCATGTGGCGGATCAAGTGCTCACATTCTGCAAGAGACAAAGAGCCTGCCTCAGTCTCCATGAAGGAGGCACAGTGGGGCTGCCTCTAGTGAGACAAGGTTAAGAGGCAGATTTTCAAGCTCCTTGCTTCTAATTTGTCTCTTGCTCCTTGATCTTACCTATGTCATTGCTTATTCCAGAAGGGACTGGGCAAGGCAGAAAGAGGTAGAGAAAAGAGAAATTCAAATCTGGTAATCTGGTTAATATCTTCAGTAAAAGTCCGATTAGAAGAAGTCTGGGGGTAATCCATGGATTTCATTGATTTATATTATGCATGGCCCCATTTAACACAACTGATGAAGAGCTGAATGCCCTCGAAAGAGATTAAGTATTTTTTAAGGTCCTCAAAACAGTGAGTTCTTTCCTCACAGTGTGTATTACTATGTACACACTAACACTTTTGGCTTAGGTGACTAAAAGCTCTCTTCAAAATTCAGGGAAATAAAATTTCTAATCTTTCACGGTGAGAGGAGAGAAGCAGAGGCACAGGATACCTCCTTACCACACACTGGGACTCTCTGCTGGCCTATTTATCATTTTCTTAATGTTGTTTAAACATTTGCAGGTGCATACAACTGGACTCTGACCTACAGATTCAGATCAATAGATAGTTCTCTCTCGGAGATCATACTACAAAATATATTGCAGAAAGAATGATGGATTCAAAATCAAGAAGAATATATTTTAATTTCGAAAACACCCTCTAAGTTTTCTCATCTGTAAATTGAGGGTATTGAGGATGATGTGGAAGTAGTGCTTGTGACAAAGGTGGTGGTGGTGATAATAAAAACAGCAGTATTAACAGACACTCTTCTGAGCACTTTACAATGATTATTATCTCATTTAATCCTCACAGATCGGAGGAAGGTACTATCATCATTCCCATTTCAAAGATGGTAAAAATTAGGTGCAGAGAAGAAACTTGTCCAAGGTCACATGGTAAGTCGGATTTCAAACCAGACAGTCTGACTCTTTGGCTGGTGCCCTTTACCACATGCTGTAATGCCTCTGCACTATTCAGAGCTGTGGGCAGGATCCAAATTCCTGAACTATTCATTTAACATCTTCACCCAAGACACCATCATCTCTCCCTTAGACTATTGCAAAAGTCTCCTAACTGGTCTTCCTGTTTCTATTCTTACTCCTTTAGAATCTATTCTCCATAGAGAAGCAAAGGGGCTATTTCTAAAACATAAATCTGAGAATATTACTACCTTGCCTACAACTCTCTAATCTCTTTCCATAACCCTCAGGATAAACTCCAAAGTCTTGGGCCTATGGTCCCAAGCCTCCATCTCTGAGCTCATCTCTCTTGCCATTCTCCCCTTGTCTCATTGAGCTCCAGCCACACTGGCATTCTTCTTAGCTGGTGCACAGGCTTAACATACTCCTTCCCATGGCCTCTACATTTGCTGTTTCCTTTAGCTGCAATGGATGCTCCTCTGGCCATCATATGGCTGGCTCTTTGTCATTTGGGTAGGGCTTAAATGTTACTTCCTCAGAAAGCTCTTCCCTGGACACCTAAAATAGGCCTCCAGTCACTTTCTATTACATAATACTGATTTTCTTCACACTTACGACTTTGTGAATCATCTTATTTATTTACTTGTTTATTGTCTAACTCCTCCACCACAATGTAAGGTCCATGTCTTTCTTACCACTATTTTCAGTACCAAACCTCTAATACCAAAGATGGTTATTACCCCTAATAGGAGCTAAATAAATAGCTACTGAATATATATAACAAATAGGTATTTATTGAATACTTACTCTAATCAAATGAGACTGTATTTGTGGAGATGCTCTTTAAAACTATAAAATTCTGTAGTAAGTTTCTGTAGTAAGTTTAAAAATTTTGTTTCTATTTCGTTATAGCTGTGCTGAAAACAAAACTGGCCAGTGATAACAATAATAAATTATTTCTAATTTTAAAAGACTTTTTATATACAAGGCACTGTGATTAACTTTTTTCATTTATCTTCACAATACCCTTAAATTAGATATGATTAACACCATTTATAGAAGAAGAAGAAACAAGTTAACTAATGAACTCAACATTGCAAAATAATGGCAGTGCTGGAACTTGACAGTTATGCTCTTGACTGCCCTGCTACACATCTTCATATAGGTATAAATTGTTTGCTCTATTTTTTCAGAGTGAATTCAATTCTGCAACCCTACAATTTCTGCACATCTGGTAAATACTATTCTATATTATAATCTTTAAAGGAATACTAAGAATAATTAAGGCAAATTACTCTTAATTTTTACTTTATTCTAACTTTAAAAGAAAATACAACAAAGTCCCTATATCAAAATGATTTTAGAAGGCATTTATTTGTTCTTGCTTTGTGATTAAAAGTATATTCAAATTCGGTGTAGATCCTAAGGCCTGAAGTTCCTACATCTCTAAAAAAGAGTAAGTGCGATCTACGACATTAAGCTTTTATTAAAATTGTTTCCAGAATAGCAAGCATAGACCCCATAATATAGCATCTGTATAGGTTATAAATATCACTGACACACGCCTTTATAGTCTGCAATTACTTGAGGAAAAAAAATGTTCTTAATTTAGAAAGTTACTAAAGCTAAAGCCCCTTTGTAGGGAAGGCCTGGACTTGGTTCCCAAGCCATGAAATTCTTGTTAGGATCTCTAGATGGCACTCTTCTGTTTTCTTTTGGTTTCCATACAGCATTTAGTGCATGAGTGCTGATTCAGATGACCAACGCGGAATGACATTCAGTTACAAGCTTGATTTAAAACAGAGATTTTAAAAGACAATTTTCTTAAAGAAAAAATTAATCGATACCACCATAATATGTCCTGATTAGAAGACATATCTAGTTCAATTTCACGATCTTGAAACCTCTATTTAGTCATCTGTAACCATTTTTTTGGCCTCAGATGCCTTGAAAAATCTCCAGAAAAATACAAACAAGAACATACACAAAATTTTGCATATAATTTTAGGCTTTTAAAGGAGCCCAAAAAGTGTGCAAGAGATCCTCTAAGTGTCTATGGGTCCCAGGTTAAGAAGCCCTTGTTGCAGTAGTCATACCTAGAGAATAAGAGCTCTTACTTTCTATGCCCTACATAATATCTAGCATGCAAAGAAACAGAAATCTACACTTTTCATATGTTCCACAGATCAAATATGACAAAATGCAGAAAGTTAGTATTATCAACTCATACTTCGTAAGTGTCATATATATATATACAGTTCATGAAATTAAATTCAAACTAGATTTGGATGCACTATTCTACATAAAACGTGGAAAGAGGGTGGAAACAAAGGGAATAAATGCTCTCAAACCTAATAAGAGAATCAAGCACAGAACAGTCAACTAAAATGAGTGGAAAAAAGATGGGGCCTCAGATTAAAAGGTACAAATATCAACTTTCCCAGATGCCAAGAAGTACTCTAATGTCAAAATGGCTCCATCACTTGTTCCCGTCCAAAAGGCAGAGCCTTTGATACTGAATGAAACTGAAGCACTTTGGGCAATACAGGAATATGCTGTTCTGCTTATGTGTGCCAGAGCAGCAGCATCATTCAGAGGCTGCTTTCATTTGTTCTACACAAGACGCCAAGCGGTCTCTGCAGTGAAAATCACTGTGGGCCCATGAAACTTGATATGCCATCAGAATATTAACTGGAGGATGCAGGGCTCAGGCCCTGCCTGTGTTTGGATGACTTTGGAGAGAGCGCTGCTGTGTGGGCAGGGTCCTAAGACGGGAATTCAGTTGAGATTGCCAATGTGATTCCATCTAAGAAGGCCAGGTCTTAACATCTTCTTTTCTTTTTTGACCTTGATAATAAACAGCTTTCTCTAACAGGTTGAAAATATTCGGCCTGAGGGGCAAAAAATGAAGGATGGGGAAGGGGAATTAAAAATCAACTTCAAATTCACCAAAGATAGTAGTTCTGTCTCTCGTTCTCAGACTAGAAGAAGAAATAGAATAACTAAAGAAAGACTTTCCTGACTAAAACTTTGAAAACATGCTATGTGAAAAAAGGTTAAAAGCAATGAGGCCGATTTATCTTGGAGAAGTGTAGGCAAAGGTGATAAGGAACACACTGGGTATTCAAGTCTGAAGGGTTTTTATGAAGAAGACAAAGCGGATTTACATCGTGCCACCAGGGGCCTAAATATGGAATATTTAGGAAGTAGGTTCAATTTAGGAAAAGTCTTCCTAATTATTAGAGTTGATCCAAATTACTGGATCAGGGTCCTAGGGATCTGAGGTGGACTCTTTAGGGAAGTGAGAGGGGGCAGGCAGTCAAGTGGCCAGGGCCGCACCTGGAACACAGCTAATTTTATCCATATTATAGATTTAGTGTTCTGAGCAAGATCTTCATGTGCAAAATTGAGTCCAGAAACAATTGGATATGACGAACTCATTGGTACCCCACCCCCCAACTCTAAAAACCATGTAACTGTGAAAAGGGAATGATTTGTCTTGTGAAACAGTGTACTTATTATCACTAGACATGTTTAATTAGAGGCTGGCATTTGTCACTAGAAGGGCTCCCAGCATTAGGTGTGAGGAAAACTGGGAGTCCTTTAAGGACAGAGACTGTCTCTTGCTGAGTAATAGGCCTTCAATAATGCCAATGGAAAGAAATAGGGAACTAGATGACTGCTACAATTCCTTCAAAAAACTTTAATAATCGAATTCTAAGAATCCACAATAAAATGGGCATTTTTCATTTTTCAAGTTAAAAAAAGTACATAACTATCATTTTACAGAAGATTGAGAGATGGCACTGTTTGGGGGCAAAACCAGAATCACATGATTTGCAAGGCTGCCCCCTTTGAGCTTTAGAGTTCTTTGTCTCACACAGGGGGTACTTCCTTACTGATCTTTTCTGAGACTATACAGAATAATCTGTAAATCAGATTACCACTTGAGGAGACATCTGCATGGGAGCATAGCCATAACATCAAGGTTATGATACAACAAAAGAACTCTTGGCAGATGAGTGTTCTCCATAAAACCCAGGGATTTAGCTGAAAGTGTTAATAATATATCTTTAGCATGTTAAGAGAGCGAGTGACAGAGAAAAGAGTAAAAACAACACAGGGAAGGATGGAATGAAAGGTTAAAAGAGCAATTCTCAAAAAACATTATTTAATAATAATTACAGACATTTATTAAGCACTTACATGATAGAGTGCTAAACCCTTTAAGCTTATTTAAGCATTTAAGTCACACACCAACTCCTATTATTTATTATATCCATTTTATAAAGAAATTAAAAATTAGAGAAATGAAGGAACTTGACCAGATAATATGAGGCAAAACCAGGATACAAATTCTGGTCAGTCTTACTCCAAAGCCAGAGTTCTTAACCTGTATAGTACCTAAAATAAATTAATTATTGATGTTTTAGGTAGTAGCCAGCATATCTCGATAAAAGCAAATCAAATCAATTTCATTCCTCTTCTGACAGATCAAACGCCATATCATCTTCACAGGTTCCATCATGATAGGGTCATCTACAAGCCAAGTTAATAAAAAATGGGCTTGGTAAATTCATGATCAGAAGACTGTGAACTAGCTGGAAAACAATGTTAAGGGGCAATGTTAAGTTGAATTAAATGCACTACAGAAGAGTGAACTTAGTTTATAGACTCTGCTTGTTGCACGGTGATGAAGACTATAATGGAAGGCTAGAAACAACAGGCTTTCTCAATCAAGGAATCACAGACAAGGAGAAAAGATAGGCGGTGATTTAGGGAACTAGAATCTTCAGGCTGATCCTATAAGGGAGGGAATGCCAAACGTCCCTTAAATCCTTCATGTGATACCAAAAGTATGGGACATGGCAAAGCAGTCATTTTCAGCTCTGTGGGCAGAGGAATGGTCTGAAAGAAACTGAGTCATAGATTCTTTCTGACCACATAAAATTACTTTGAGCTGGGGAAACAGAAGACATCTGTGTGCCAGAAGGCATGGAAAGAACGCAAAGAAAAAGCAATTATCCAGGAAATTCATGTTTCTTATAGGTGCTTGGAGGAAAGGTATTGTCTGGTTTCTTGTATGCTCTTTCCAGTAAATACTAAGTGTGTAAAAGGTAATCCCAAAGCATTTAGCCCAAGAGTTCTTTATTTTCAATAATTTTAACAAACTTCTTAATAATATTTAATTCTCTAAAACAATTAAATTTCCAAAGAGGCTCTATTTTCCTCAAATCTCAAAATCTGAAAAGAAGACAAAAATAAATTGGTTATTAAATTTCTAAAACATCTGTTTTTCTGGAAAATAAATAACTTTATACATTTTTTAAAAAAGTTAAATGGCACCAAAGTCTTAAGATTTTCAGAACAAGGGTATCATGTGCTATACTGCCTGATTCTGTTATCTATTCACTTTGTCCAGATCAGGTACCAGTCTGGGGCAGAACCAATACTATTATAGCAGACAAGTAGAATGAGATTTTTAAGTGGTCTGCAAGGACAATCTCTGGATGGAGGAACATGGTTTTGTTAAGAGTCTATGCCCTTACTTTATACATTCTAAATCTACAAATGTTTGTGACCCAGAGCTCTTCTTTAATGCTATCGGCCTTTTCCAAAAAGAAAAACCATGCATAAGACATGCTGCTTTTCTTAATAAAATAAATAGATAAAGTCTGTCATAAGGTCCTGATCCTGTCATAATCATGGCTAAAATAGTGTGACTATCTTGCTATGTCATGATCTCTACAGAAATAATTAAAAAGTAAATTAATAAGAAATTATGGGTGTTTTTTCCAAGATACCTTCATTTGGTAAGAAGCTGGCCAGAGTTAGGGCCAGCTTCACTGTTTGTGGACTAAGCCCTAGAAACGACATTTTTAAATATGCCTGGGGAAACTCTGTCATTGTCAGCTGTCAGCTAAGGTCAAACCTATTTTACATAGTGACTATTTAAAAATCTAAACAATGTGGACAAATGGTCTTGAAATAAGACATTTCTATATAAAAATAACATACACCGAATGTACTACCCTATATAGATGAATTCAGAGATTACCTAAATGCAACCACATGAAATACAGGGGTTTTTTTTGGTTGTTGTCGAAGTTGGCATGAAATTTTATTTTACTGGATATTATTAGAACAACAGTGCTCTATGGATTAGAAGATTTTTATTCTCTAAATTAAATGTTAATGCTTTTATGTCACAATAGAAATATATAAGCATTTCTAACTTGCAA
The DNA here is from genome assembly GCF_902729225.1 of Pteropus medius. NCBI lineage: Eukaryota > Metazoa > Chordata > Mammalia > Chiroptera > Pteropodidae > Pteropus > Pteropus medius. The sequence goes on from NW_024349800.1 coordinate 66,752,068, forward strand.
GTTAAGGGACTTTACTTGAAGTAGCAGCCAATATCAGTTTCACACAACCATAGAAAATGCATAATCTTAGAACTGACTGTAATAAAAAATGGAAGTCCTAGTACTGGGTATTGAGTAACATTCCTAGAAGGATAGTCTGACAGCAAGAGATCAGATAAGAAAGTGGAGAGTTCTTGGTTTAAATACAAATCTCAACACCACTGTTTTCTGCAAATTATCATCAGAATGTTTTGGAATAGAAATGAAGTTCCTTATAAGTACTTCCTTTGAGACACTTTCTGTGGTTGAACACAAAAGACCAAAGAGAGATGGCTTGGCACAATTTAGCAAATAAAGATGGAGCTGATAAGAAAAGCTTCTATTAAGAATCAATAAACAGAGTGAGAGGCCTTCTCTTCAGTTTTAACAGTTTATCAATCTGAGATAGACTGAGGAGAAAACAAATGTTTGACCCACATATCTCCATTTATTAGAAAAATAAGGTCTACTTCTTAAACTTTTCTTATTTTCAACAGTTTTTATAGGTGGCTGTGATGCTTCCAGAATTAAGATTTAGAATTAGGAGATACTGACTTAAAGGCTGGAGATACCAACAACCTTGAAAAGGCCCTGGCATGCTATACTGTTACACTAGAGGCTGTCCAATTTGCAGTTCACATGTTTTAAATAAAAATTTGTTCCTAATACTATCATAGCATTATTTAAATATATCTTTAAGTCCTAATATCAATCATTATAGAACAAACTTCTGGCTCAGTTTTATTCCAGAGTCCAATATAGAGTACTTGATACTAACTTTTTTTTCAATAAATAATCCAGATGTAGATGAAAAAATGTCTATTCTAGGATTCTTTTGATACTTAGAATAACTTGGAAGATAAGTATTTATTGAGAATTAAAACATAATCAAAGACAGATGTTTCTGAAGCCAGACCATGAGGGTTCAAATCTAAGCTCTGCCACTTTCTAGCTGTGTAATTCTGGGTATGTTATTTAAACTTACCATGCCTCAATTTTCTTGTCTATCAAGTGACAATAGCAGTTTACCTCATAGGGTTGTTGGGTTGTTTTGAATATTAAATAAGCTAATGCAATAGAGTCTGGTATGTAGAAAGTATTCAATGAATATGAGCTATTATCCAAGTCTCTGGAGTCTTTCTACTTAGAACTTCCTCCCTTTCTCTATTTGCCTCTATAAGGTTACCATAAGCTAGGAGTCAGTTTGCTTAAAAGGGTAATAATAAATAGGGCAGTACCAGTATTTATCTGCTGGTTTTCTATTATATAAGGTAAAATCATGGAGATGGTCAGCGGAGGCCTCCTTAACTCAGAAGTAGATCTAGCTTCTTTGCTGACATATTTTGTGATTTCTGTGTTCACCAACACAAAAGTACTACACAGATTTTCTCCCTCATGGCGGAGTATGCCTCAAAAAGGTATGAGAGAACTGCTTTGAGGACTCTGAGCCCCTTAGTATATGGAAACTGATGGGTGAGCTACTTTAATCTCCTGTCCCATTCTGTCTAAACAAAATGCTTTTAGCCAAGCAAGATGTTGTGTGGTTCTTGATGAGTAAGCCAATCAGTGCAGAGTTGTTTGCATCTAAGTAGAAGCTTTTTGGCAGAAGCTGCACAGTACAGTCTCCATCAGAAGCATTATGTAAGTCTGGGTCTTGCATTTCCAGTGATAAAATGCTTATGTAGTATTACAATTAATTAAGTCATATGAAGTTTAATCAATAAGGACTCAAAAATATTGTCCACAAGAGATCTCTATGCTCTCACTGTCTCTATATTTTTTTCATTACAAATTAATTTTCCTTCAGTTGATATTACTATATTCACTAGCAGTTAGTATGACTGGTGAATAAGACAAACTAAGGTTTAAGAAGTAGGCCTCTGATGGCTTTAAAAAATGTATTAGTAGTGAATGAGTTTGGTGTTCAAAAAATTTAAGTCATTGGCTTCCCGCAGTGGGAGCCAATACATGTGGCCAGGCCAAGGCTCATCTTTATAACAGCTCAAAAAAAACAGCAAGTTTCAACTTTTAGTCCTTTTGTAATTTAGGCTCGGGGCTTTACCTAACTGTTCTTTGGGATGCTCTAAGTTTAATCCAAAAACACTGGTCTAGACTAAACTTATTTTACTTGGACATAGAAAGTTAACTCTATTGTAGATCAAAACCTTTTTAAAACTAGAAGTCACTTAACCTGGTCATTTACCTAAGTACCTACATAACAAATGTACGTGAAACCAATTAATAATTCACATCATCAGTGAGTTACCTAACATTTAATAATAAAACACAAGAGGTCTGATGTAAGAGTCTATAGGTAAGTGGCAATGATTCAGCTTGTCATTAAAAAATATTTACTAAATGTTTATACCATACCAGGCTCTGTTAGCTTTTATGGACAATGATGATGTGTGAAACACAGTTCTGATATAAAGGAGTTTACATTCTAGGGGAGAAAGGAAGAAGACATATATGTACTTCTAAAACTAGGTAGTATAAAATCAATTCAGCCTCGAATAAAACCTCTTTTAAATTTATACTGCTGTCATTCCAACTTGAAAGTGTGTCTTTAGTATATATCAGGATGCCCATGAAGGGAAGCTTGTATCAAACAAGAACCAGACATAGAAATATCCACTAATTGTGAGGATACTTTATTCCACCCATTACTGATAATAAAGAGAGGCTTAGAATTCTTGAACTAACTGTATCCATTTGTATTTGCATGGCTTCCCACACAGCTGTAGATACTCTGGAATTCAACTTGGCTAGAAGAAGCTAGACTATGGGGCCTTCCCTACTTTGCTTCCCAAGTGCTAATTTAGAAAACTATACCAGCTCTGTTGGAGTTTCTAGATCCTTTTGGCAGAAAAATGGATAAACTCAGCTCAAGTCCATGACAATAGACTGAGAAAGGAAAGTATCTTGCTCTTTAGGACTTCCCTCAACCACACTACCTTCTGCAGTAAAGTGATAGTGGGTCTAACAGGCTAGAAAGTAGCTGGCTCCAGCGTCCAGATAAAGAATTAACTCTAGGTCTAGTGAGGTGCAACAGTGCCCAGAAACTAGAAGTATACACAGAAGATGAACTCTAGGGACATACTCTAGGTTTCCTTCATAAGAACCTGAAACTTTATGGTACTTGAAGGATGTTTAAGCTAAGAAAAGACTAAACAATCTTATGAATTCATTTTCTCCTATGCCTTATCCTGTTGACAGCATTCTCTGATGGGCCTTTGGAATTCAGGCCCATGATGTTAGGCAAGGTTAAGCACAGGTATATATCCCTGAGGGCAGGAGAAGTCATACTGGTAACACAGCAATTGACTACTTATGTTCTAGATTGGGTTGTTTCTCATTTTCTGTACTTAATTTTTTTTTTTTTAAATTTATTCCTACTTAGAGAATTACTTGTCTGGGATTAAAAAGTGACCATATTTAGGATAATTATGTTGGTGTTCTCTGAGTCTTTAAACTTTCATGTTGACTTACATCATATTACAAATATCAGCTCTTTCTAAGTAGTTAAATGCTGTACAGTTTATTTCTAAGCACTAACAGACAATGTGGTTGACAACATGGTTAGCTATTTTATCAGCATTCACTACCTGAAGCCAGCTCTAGTAAGGCTTGAGTAAAAATCTTTTGCCATGATGCAGGGGGTGGGGGTGAAGAGTAGAGGAGATCCAAGTTGCTCACAGGAAATGCTGTGGATATTGGAGAAGAAGAGGAAGTGGTTTGTTTATCTTGCCATTTCTTTGCAACAGTATGGTGTAGAAGAACAAACACTGAATATGAGTACTGACTTAGTCATTTACTATCTGTGTGGCTTTAGGCAAGTTAACTAATTTCTTTAAATTTCAGCTTCTTAAACTTCACTGGCAAAATGAAAAATATATGTCAATACCAATTCCAGAGTATAGTTACATAGCTCAAATTAGATCAAATACAGGAAACACTATGTAAATTCAGTAGCCCTAAAGAAATGTAAATTACTGTTATTAATATTATTTGAATACAAGTATACACTCTGGAGAAGTTTAGATAGTTAGCATTTTAACAAACCTATGCATGCATTCATTCATTCATTTAACAAATATTTTGCCCTAAGTCCTGGGAATATAGCAGTAAACAAAAACAAAATTGTAGTCAAGAAGCAGTATAGTGGGGGGTGGGGACACAAAAACAAATAATGCCACCTAATGGAAAGTTCTATGAAAAAAAAATAAAGCTTTGTTATGGAAAAGGGAGGATAAGGGTAGTTAGGAAAGGCCCCTCTGAGGGGACATTTAAACAGAAACCTCACGTGAGGTGAGGAAGCACGCCATGCAGATACTTGAGGGAACAGGAATGTATGTGCTGGGCAAGTCTGAGGAATAGCAAGGAGGCCTCTATGAACAGAGCTCAGAATCTAAGGTGAATAGTAGAAAATGAGATTAAGGGGCGGGTGGCAATCACAGTTGTGCCTTGTAGGCCCATAATGATAATAACTTTTTGAATTGTATTATAAGTGTAAATGAAAGCCATGGGAGGGTTGAAAGCAGGATTCCATTTATTATCTACTTTTACTAAGTCCTATCACATGCCAGATACTGTGCTAGGCTATAGACAACTGTGAAAAAAAAAATTTGTCTTCACTTTCTCTAAGCTCACAGAATAGTGTGAAAGACATACAATGAAAGAAGTAATTACAATAAAAAGTTTGGTAAGTCCCATGATAAAAGTCCAGAGACCTGAAGAATGGTAGAAATTATCTAGTTTCTTATTTCTATCACATTTAATTTCTTATTCTAGAATACAGGAGTGGGTAGGGTGGGTTGGGGTATAGGAGGAAGAAGTATTCCAGGCAGAGGGAATTAATCCAGAAAACATCACTTGTTCAGAGAACAAGAAGGAAATGATGGAGACTAGATGTAGAATAAGAGTTGGGGCTGAAGAAGTAGACAGGAATGAGGTTATAAAGGCATTTCTATGCCACTATTTTCCAAACAGTAGTCATGAGATAAATTTAGTATGCTATAATCAGCATTTTTAATGTAATAAAATAAAATATATAATAAAATATACACTTGCATGTAGTAAAGGCAAGTTTTGCTTTTTAAAAACCTTTTATTCAACAGAGAGAGAGAGAGAGAGAGAGAGAGAGAAAGTTTGTGTGTGTGTTCTAGGTCACAGTATAAAATATATTTGTTACTATGGTCATGATCAAAAATGTTTGAAAGCAGAACTCTATCCACTTTAAAGAGTAAACTTTAGCCTAAAGAGTGAACTTTAGCCTAAAAACCATTGAAAAGTTCAAGCTGGAAAATGATACGATCAGGTGTGTGTGTGTGTGTGTGTGTGTGTGTGTGCGCGCGCACGCGCGCGCGCACGCTCACGTGCATGCTTTGTTTTTATATATGTGTTTTAGAAAAATTACTCATGCAGCAATGTGGAGAATAGACTAGAGAGGAATAAGACTGCAGCTAGGAATCCATTTAGTTACCTAGTATTTAATCTAGGCAAAGGTCATTAAAGAAGTTGTTATAGGAATGGAAGGTTGGATCTACAGGATTTGGTAAGTGATCAGCTATGGCAATGGTGAGAGAGGAAGAGGAGACATCAAGGCTAGTTTCTGCCTCAGCTGGATGGAGATGTCACTCATTAAGATAGGGAACACAGAATAGAGCAAATTTGAGAGTTAACTGAGCATTAATTGGGGACTGAACATCACAGCAATTTCTGAAGTCATGGCAGTAAGTAAGATGGCTTAGAAAGCTGGTATAAAGAGGAAAAGACTTAAAGGATGAACAGAGAAAGAGAAGTATGGTAGAGAAGACTGAGAAGGTACATCAAGAGGCAGGAAGAAAACTGGAGAACATGGTGTCTGAGTAGCAATGAGAAAAGTGTTTCAAAAAGTAAAGAGTAACTCAAGAGTAAGAAAACAAACAATTTGATTAAAAAATGAGCAAAACACTTGGACAGGCCCATCACCAAAGAAGATACACAGATGGTAAATGGGCATATGAAAAAAAATGCTCATCATTTCCATACATCATTAGAGAATTGCAAATATAATAAGGTACCACAACACATCTATTAAAATGACAAAAATCCAAAGCTATGATAATATCAAATACTGGCGAGAACATGGAACAACAGGAACTCTCATTCACTGCTGGTGAGAATGCAAAATGGCATTTGGGAGACAGGCTGGTAGTTCCTTACAAAACTAGAAATACTCTCATTGTACAATCCAGCAATCACACTCCTTGGTATTTATCAAATGAGTTGAAATTTTAAGTCCACTCAAAAACCTGCACACAAATGTTCACGACAGCTTTATTCATATTTGCCAAAACCTAGAAGCAACCAAGATGTCCATCAGTGTGTGAATGGGTAAATAAACTGGGGTACATCCAGACAATGGAATATCATTCATCATTAAAAAGAAATGAGCTATCAAGTCATGAAAAGGCATAGAGAAACCTTATATGGATATCACTAATTGAAAGAAGCCAATCTGAAAAGGCTATCTACTATATGATTGCAACTATATGACATTCTGGAAAAGGCAAAACTATGGAGACAGTAAAATGAGACGTGATTGTCAGAGGTTGGGAGGAGGCAAGGTTGAATAGGCACAGAGGATTTTTAGGGCAGTGAATCTGTTCTGTATGATACTATACTGGTGGATACATGTCATTATTATTTGTCCAAACCCAAAAAATATGTACCACCAAGAGTGAGCCCTAATGTAAACTACAGACTTTGGATGATAATCCAATGCAGTGTCAATGTAGGTTGATTGACTGTAACAAATGTTCTACTTTGGTGCGGGATACTGAAAGAGGGGGAGGCTATGAGTGTGAGGGAGTAGCGGGTATCTGGGAACTCCTTGTACTTTCTGCTCAATTTTGCTATATACCTAAACCTTCCCCAAAAACAGTGGATTTTTAAAAACAGAAAAGAGAGTGGTGACGTGCTAAATATAGCTGGGTAGTCATTATGATAAAGGTTGAGGATATCCAGTTGATTATGACAAGATCACAGGTACCTCTGGCCAAAGCAATCTACTGGACCCATCCTCTGCTTCTTTTTATAGAAAAATTGAAAAGAGTTATATCTATTTCCTTTCTCCATTTCCTTTCTATTCCTTTTCTGCTGTATCCACATGAATTAGGTTTTTGCTCTTGCCTCTGCAACAAAACTGTACTTTAAGATCATCAATGATCTCCACATTTCTAAATCTAATATTCAGTTCTCAGTCACCTATCAGCAACACTCCACACAGTTCCTCTTCCTTGAAACATTTTCTTCACTTGTTTTCTATGACAGTTGACTCTCAGTTTACCTCACTAGCCGTTCCTATGCTGATTCCTCTTCATTTTCCTAATCTCTGAATATTAGTGTGTTCCAGAAGTTAGTCCTTGGACCTCTTTTCTTCTCTGTAATCAATGCCTAAAAGTGATCCCATCTCATAGCTTTAAATATTATCTATACCCTGATAATTCCCAAATATACACCTCCAGCCCACAATTCTCAACTAAGTTATAGTACTACTACATTCAACTGCCTACACAATATCTCAACTGAGATGTCTAATGGGCATCTCAAACTAACACATCTAAAACATCTCTCCAAAATGTAAGTATTCTTCCCTAGCCATTACCATCTCAGTTAGCAATAAATTCATCCTCCCAGCTGCTCAAGCCAAAATCCCTGGAGTTACTTGTTTTTTTAAGTAAATTTATATTTAAATTAGTTTCGAGTATACAGTACATTGGTTAGATATCTATAATGTTCATAAAACAATCCCTTCAATTGCTCCCTCCCTCCCCTGGCCCTCCACTTAGCCATCATAATGCTAACTGCATTCCCTCTTCCATGCTCCCCGTGCCCAACTACCAACTAGCAATTTGTACTTCTTTAACCCTTCACCCCATTCTCCCAGCCTCCCAATCCCCCTCCCCTCAGTCCGTCACCAAACTGTCCACTATATTTGTGAGTCTGTTTTTGATTAGTTTGTTCTTTCTGTTCCTTAGATACCACATATAAGTGAGTTATTTTTAATTACTCTTTCTCTCACATCAAATCCAACATAAATGTTGCTGGAGCCAAACTGCCTAGGTTCAAATTCTAGTTTAGCTACTTAGTAGCTGTGTTATCTTGGGAAAATTGCTAAATGTCTCCTGGCTTCAGTTTTATCACCTGTAAAAATGGGGGTAATAGTCTTATGTATCTGATAGGGCCGTTATAATAATTAAATGAGTTAATTTTTATTAAATGCTTTGAACAATGACTGCCATACAGTATGTAGTATCTCTTGAATCTGACCACTTCTTCCCATCTCTACCTCTATACCACAGTCTGGGAACTAGCTACCAATATCTCTCACCTGGATTATTGCAAAAGTCTTCTATTAACTGGTCTCCCTCCTTCAGCCCTTGAACATTTCAAGCAATAGAGCAGCCAAAGTGATTTTTTAATAAAACAAAAGTCACCATGAAATTCCTCAAATTAATAAAAGTCAGAAAAAAAACCTAAAGTCAGATTATGTTATTCCTCTGTTAAAGCCTCTGATCCTTTGCATTTCACTCAAAGTAAAAACTCAGGTCTTATATTGACTGCCTAGGCCCTAAAAGTAAGCTCTCTCTTGCCTCTCTGACTTCATCTCTCTTGTCCCTGTCACTCATTCCTTTCTGAGCACAGAGGCCTTCAATCCTTTCCTTAAACACTCAAGCATGCTCTCTCCCTGCAGCCTTTACATTGCTGGAAAGGTCTTCCTCTTCCTCAGACTACATAGCTCACTCCCTCACCTTCTTTAAGTCTTTGCTGAAATGTTGTTTTTTCAATAAAGGGGTTCCTTGACCATATTTTTTCAAATAACTTTCCACCCACCATCCCTAAACCTCTTTCCCTATTTTTCTCACAGGATTTATCATTATCTGATATACTATTAAGTCATTAATTCTAAGGAGATTTAAAGTTATTTATTTAAAGTACAATTCCCACGTGCCTATACTTTGCTACCAATTTAAGTGGACCTATATTCTGTATGTTGTTCCTTAAAATGAAAATATGATTAAGCAAAACTGAATAGATTGCTTACTGTACAGTGTCTAAAATGTTTTTCTTATATGCATATTAATAGTGATAAAACACTGTAGATTCTGGATATGTGGTGTTTGTTTCCAGTGTTAATTTTTTCCAAGAGCTACTTACCTTATTGAAAACATTTAAAAAGTACTTTTAAAAAATTTGCATATGGGGGATCAATATCATAGAAGTAGGAAATGTAGCAGCAAGTAGCAGCAAGACTAAGGTGTAAAGGTTGCTTGATCCCTGGCATTTATTACCACATCTCAGTTGGGTCCCACTAAACAGAAATATTATCCTGAAGAAGGGTGGGTGAGGGAGTGAAGGACAAGGTGAGACAGGAATATTTATTGCCTTGCTACTATGTGACGGGCCTATTGACTCTTTACATACATTATTTAATTTAGTCTTCATAGTAACAGTCCTAGCAAAAACTGCCAGCCATTTATAGATGAGGAAACTGAAGCTTAGACAGACGTAGTAACTGCCACACAACACCAGCTGCTATGTGCAAAGCCCAGACCCAAACTCAGACAAATACAACAGGGCTATCTATCCAATGCCAAAGTCTGCATAGTTCCTATAGTACCTTGCCTCCGGAGGTACCAATTCAGCAAACTGGAGCTAAGAAAGGATGTTAAGAGGGCTATTTATACACCCCCACTCAATTCCTAGGATAACTTAATAATCTAATGAATCCAGTGTGCTGCAACTTCCTTACCTGTGGACATAAAAAATGGGATGCGGAACTTTCCACTCAACACTCGAGCCCGCAGATTCTGCAGTGTGCTCCCATCAAATGGTAGGGCACCACACACAAGCACATAGAGGACCACTCCAAGGCTCTGCATCCCAAACAGAGAATACGTACAATTAATTGCATCAGAGGGAACAAAAGAGGCCATTATAGTATGTGTCTGAAGAAGATGTGAGTCATGCACAAGATAATGGAATAAACTTTTTCTTCTTTTTCTTAAATGAGAAATAATATAGGGCATTGTCAAGGCCACATCATCTTTAGAACAGTTAACATTCTTCTTTGCTTCCGGACATTAATTTTGGGTAACATATCTCGAATTTCAGTACTCATCCTCCAGGAAGAACGCAAGTGGCAGCAACAGAAAGAATCTCTGTTCTCCAAAGGGCGCCCATTCAAGCTTGCCCTTGGGGTTTTTTGTTTTGTTTTTTGCAGATGCAAAGGGCGAGTTTGAAGTCTGTGGCTCAATCCATAAGATAAGTGTTGGCGGAAAGACTTTGCACAAAGAATTGGGGATTGAAAGAACAGGTAAGCAAGATCTTAATTCACGTCCAGCATTTTGTGTTATCCAGGGTGGGGACAGTTTCATCAAACAAGGGTAACTAATGCTATAGTGTGTAAGGGAAGGCAGTTACATACCCAGATGTCCACTTTGGGCCCATCATATTCCTTTCCTTCAAAGAGTTCGGGTGCAGCATAGGGAGGGCTGCCACACCAGGTCTTCAACAGCTGCCCAGGAGTGAAAAGGTTACTGAAGCCAAAATCTAGAAAGGCAAATGGACATAACTCATGTTATCTTAACCAGCAAATATTACTTTCTAGTCACTAGAATAAAGGTTCTAAGCCACTAAGTTTGAATATCCAATGTGAAAAGAGAACAATTAGAAATGATATAACCAGCCACTTAAAACAATAGTGAAATAGAGATACAGATGAGCTGGAACGCAAAAAATATCTGGTTAACTAAAAGTAAACATGATTGGTTTACTTCAGCAAAACTAGCACTGTTCCCTTAAAAAACCTAGGCTGAGTGAGGTGAGTGGTACTTGTTTCCATAAGAACAAGAATGAAATTGGATGATTGATGTTAAGACCACATCGGACTTAAATACATGTAAGCCTACTCAACTAGACCCCAAATCTTCATGATTATTTTTACATATGACAAACATTTATGACCATTGGAGACACTCTGACTTAAAAAATTAGACAAAACCATGGTGATCACTTCTTTAGGTATATAAATGTTAGATAAGTATGGTGTACACCAAAAGCTAATATAATGTTAGCTATGTTTTAATAAAAATTTTTTAAAAATTAGACAAAGTGGCATTATTATTAAGGTGGTTTATTCAAAGTAGAGAATATGTAACTTATTTATAAATTGAACAAAGAAAGAAGTTACATTTTAATTTCAATTTCCTTTGGGCTTCAACTTCCCACCTTCTTTTATCTACCTCCCACTTTTTAAAAACAGAGTAGATGGAAAATAGGAGGGGTGAGGTTTGGGGAAGAATACTAAAAAATGACCAAGGATGATAAGCCAAAGGATAGAGAGTCGCTGACTTATACTTTTATGTGTATAAATATTTATTTGAACAGCTTGTATGTATGAGAGGCTAGAACTCCTTCCTGCCCCAGACCTACCACATTCCCTGTAGTCACAGCATCTGAGAATGCTGAGAACCTCCTTATCCTCTCAAACTCTCTCCCCCACTTTCCTAGTTTTACTCTCATTGACAACTGTCTGCTATTTGCTTTTTTTCTTTCTACCTTCTATAGAAGGTGTTTTCTAGTAAGGCTCTTTGCTATACATTTTCTTAAAGCTAACTCTTCTGTTCCCGCAGCTTCCACTAACATTTGTTTGGTAATGATTCTCCAAATTTATATCTCTGACCCTGGTATCAACTCTTAAGTTTCTGACATGAACTTCTAATACTTGCCTGGAAAGAAATACCTCAAATTCACCATTTTCCAAAATCAAATCAAATCTGCTCTTCCAGGGATGTTCCCATGGTCATTAACAGCATTACCACCCAATTACTAGGAGCACTAGAGTCATCTTTCCTTTCTCCCTCTCCATTTCTCACTTCTAAGTGTTAAAACCTTTACTGCTTCTACCCTATGTGTCTTGAATCCATCTCCTCCTTTCTTTTTCCATTCCTACCATCTCAGTTCATATTTTTACCTCTGACCTAGATTAACACTGTTGCTTACTACTTGTACCTATTTCATTTTCCTCTAAGCCATCCATTCATAGCACAGTGAATGTTACACAAACCACACTGCATTACTTCATCACTCAAAAACATTTGGTGGCTCCCTTCTGCTTACAGAATAGTATAAGTCTCTTAGCACTGTCGTTTAAGGTCTTTCATAACTCAACTCCACCCTACCTTTCCAACTTATCCCTGGCCATTCTGGCATTAACGGATTACTCACATCCTGTGTTTATGTGCCTTTCTTATGCTATTTCCTCTCTGTGCCATGTCTTTTCCTTTCCTTTCTACATTTGAAATATCACTCATTTTCAAGGCCCAGCCAAATATTACTTCCTGTATGAAGCCTTAACTGATTTCCATTGCAAAATACCATGCCAATGGCTTCCTCCTCTGTGCTTCCATAGCCCTTTGTTTATACCTCTACTTCCCAATTACAACTCTGCCTTATATTATACTTAGTTATATCATGTATTTATACCCTCCACTAGTTAAATAGGAGGGATATCATTTTATTTATCCTAACCTCCACGCAGTGTTTTCATACATAGCAAGGACTCAAGAAAGGATCAGTAAATTAAACTGCAATAAAATCACTGGGCCAGTCTTCTTATCACCTTCTGGATACTGGAGTCTTCTTATCACTTTCTGGCTACTGGAGCCTTCTTGTACTGACAATGGCAGCTGGCCAGGTACTAGGGCCTCTACTTCCTAGTCATCCTTCCTAAGGTTCTAAAATGAACTTAATGATCGCAAGGGGCTAAGAGGTCAGGGCCATCATTAGAATTATTATAGCTACTTCTATGAGAAATCAAATGTTCTCATTCCTCATTGGAAAATGCCTCTTCTATCAAGTCGAACAATGAATTAAAAAGTCGAGTTTAAATTTTCCTAATAAGCAGCTTAAAAACACAGTAAATTTCTCATTTTGAACCATGAACATTCTATCTACAATTAGTAACCTTTCTACCCTTCCACTCTGCTGGGGAAGGGAAGGCACAAACTTAATGGCATGAGCTTGTTTATTATTCTACCAAACAGGAAATCTTTACAAAAGAAACAATATCAAAGGGAACTACTTTCAGCGATGGCTACACTTGGATTGCCATTAGGTGTATATATGAGAAATGAGTGTGCAAGAATGAATGAGATGATTGGGGCCTGACAATTAGAGAGGGTCACATCTGGGGAAGCACCTACTTCCACAGCATGTCCCAGTCAAACAGCTGGCTTCCACAACTAGACCCAATGATCAATAGCAAAATTTCAATTTCAGTAAGATATAGCAACAAAACCTCCATCCCCTTGCTCTTATTGCTTATTACATACCAAGCAAAAATCCTGTAGTCTTGTAAACCTGTCAAGGGGTCTCCTATAATCATTCCAAATATTGTTCTTACTCCTAACTCTAAGGTGTTGCACATATAAATTTGCTTCTCTCTGCCTGCTATGACACTTTTTTTTTCCCCATTAAGTCCAGCTTCCTGTGATGAATGATTCTGGGATATTCCAATTCGTTCTTTAATACACCAAACCTAACAGGTTCTGACCCACCCTCCCTGTTCAATATACATATTACTATAAATTGATAGTTTTATTGAAAGCATATTGCTGTGCCTCTTCACAAGTATTTCACATTAATCTTCAATACTGCTGTGCAACTTAAGTTAAAATTCTGGCTGGTTCATTGTCCATTTGGCTATAACATAACTTATTTTTGAAAAATTTAAATTATGGATGTGGGAGAAGCCTCAAATTATTAACATATACTAAATCTGGAACTCATTTTGAAAGTCCAGTTCCTTCTAATCAACACTTCAGGGACTGAATAACTAGGATGGGAAGAACAAATCTTCTTTATTCTCTCAGCTGCTTGCAATTGGGAACATTTTGCTACACATTTCATGGAGACTGGAAAGAAAAATAAAAGCAGTTAAAAATCAAACCAATATATTTTGGGTTTTGTTGGTAGTTTAGGGAAGTACTAGGGGATGTGTGGAAGTGGAAGTGGGATGGGGTACACGGAAAATAGACAGACGTGGAACAGAATTACTAAGATTTTTGTTGGTTTTTAGTTATTTACACATATAAACATCGGAAAAACTATAAGATGATCGAAATTAGAAAATCCTCACAACAAAATTTAAAGAAATGAATGAAATGAACTAGGAAGAACTCTTGCTGACTTGGATAAGAAATGCCAAAGAAGCAGGGAAACAAAAACTTTTAGAACTTAAGTTTGCTCAGTTACCCTGAACTCGAAAACCTTATTTCCATTGAATGGGATTGTTCATCTTATTTTGGCTCTGGAGCTGTTCTTATAATGTCTTTCATTATGTACTAAAACTTCTTATTCTTAATGTCTCTTTCATAATCTCTAGGTTCCTCAATTTCCTTCACTTGTCTATACCACACATACATATGGAAGCCTCCCAATGGGTACATAGTGTTGGATCCTATGAAAGAACCAAAGGCAGAAAAGGTATGTTCCTATGGAAGGACTCAAAAAGGAAGTAAAACTTAGTTGAATGGCTAGGATATAAGGAGGCAGAGAGGGGATGTGAAAAGGGTATTCTGAACGTTGGCTAGGGAAAGCATAGCCAAGGCAGAGGTATGTGGCAAGAAATAAGATTACACAGTAGCATCAGGCCAGACAAAATACAGCTTTAAATGATAGAACAAGGACCTTAGACGTCATCCTGTGAACCAGTGCTTTTCCTCCTTTCCTTTACTTCTTTTTATCAAAAAACTTAAAAATTTTATTAGACTTCAGATACAAAGAATTTGATTATAAATTATCATCTTTGGTTCATGACAGTCTCACCACTGCTCTACTCGTGGCCTTTTATTTCGATTTTCTTTCCTATAGTCTTTTCTATAAAATTTGTTCACCCATTTAAAGTATACCGTTTGGAGATTTTTGGTATATTCAGAGACTTGTACAACCATTACCTCAATCAGTTTTAGAACATTTTCATCACCCTAGAAAAAAAACTCTATACCAATCAGCAGTCATTCTCCATCCCAACTCTCCCACAAATGCCCAGCCCTAGGCTAATCAACTCTGTCTCTTGGAGTTCTTTAATCTGAACATTTCATATAAAAGGAATCATATAATGTATGATCTTTTGTGACTGGCTTCTTTCATTAGCATGTTTTCACCATGTTGTAGCAGGTATCAGTAGTTTATTTTTTATTATTGCTGAATAATAATAATAATATGTAGTATACCCATAGTACTGGTATACTACATTTTATCAAGTCATCAGTTGACAAACATTTAGATTGTTTCTACTTTTTGGTATTATGAATAATGCTGCTATGTACATTCATGTTAGTTTTTTGAAGATGTATGTTTTAATTCCTCAGGTATATATCTTGGAGTGGAATTGCTGGGTCCTATGGTATAACCCCATGTGTAACCTTTTGAGGAACTGCCCAAACTGTTATCCAAAGTGCCTGCACCACTTTATATTCCCACCAACAATGTACAAAGGTTCTAGTTTCTCCACATCCTTGCCAACACTTATTATTGTTCTTTAAAAAAAAAAAAAAAATTAAAACTATGCTTTTGATTTTGCACCTCCATGATTGTTAATGATGTTGATCATCATTTAATGTGTTTCTTGGACGTCTGTATATCTTCTTTGGACAAATGTCTATTCAAATCTTTTGCCATTTTTAAACTGAGTTGTCTTGTTATTGAGTTGTAAGAATTCTTTCTATATTTTGGATACAAGTCCGTTGATATAATCTGAAAATATCTTCTCCCATTCTGTTGATTATCTTTTCCCTTTCTTCATTTTGATGAAGTTCCATTTATCTAGATTTTCTTTTGTCACTTATGCTTTTGGTGTCATATCTAAGAAACCACTACCTAACTCAAGGTCACAAAGTTTCACCCCTTCTAGAAGTAGAAATTATTTTTAGCAATGCAATGAGCATCCCTGAACCTACCAACTAAAATCAAAAACTACTATCATGATAATTACATCTAATCATAAGCGCCACCCATTCCATCCCCTTATCCTCTCTCCAACCATTGATTTTCAACCCCGTCTGTACATCAGAATCACAAAAAATAACTTTGGAATGACTCACAAGCCTTACCTTTCACCTACTGAATCTCCTGGAAATAATTTAGACATGTGAATGTAAACAAACAAAATATAATTCTTTCTGAAGAGGTATGTGAACCACTCTTAGAGACAATGAGGAGTCATCGAAACTTTTGGAACAGGCAAGTGACGTAGTAAAATTAACCTGAAAGCAAGACTAGATTAAGTATGAAGTTGAAGGCTTGTGATAAAGGAATAGTAAAAAAAAGGAAAGACAATTTAAAAAATATTTTTTAAAAGACTGAACAGTAGCTGAGAGTAGGCTGAACACATGAGATGAAAAAGGAGTAAAAAGTAGAGAGTAAGACCATGCATGCATGTCTGGCTGAGCAGATTAGACCCATAAGACTCAAGGAAGGTAGAAGTTGGTTTGGGAAGAAAAAATATATATATATATTTTGTTATGTCTTGAGTTTAAGAAGGTAAGAAAAAATTCAAGTGAAGATGTTCTGAGGAACTGAGTAATGAATGAATAAAATTTTTTTTGAAAGAATAAGTAAAGAAAAAGGAACATCTGGGAATTAAGGCTTAGAAAACACCCATAGGTACTTCCTATTCCGCAGGCACAGGAATAGAAAGAAGATGCAGCAAAAAGGAGAAAGACAAAAAGAAGAAAATCAGAAAAATATCATTGTAATAAGGAAGCTGAGAGAGGAGAAAAACATTTCAATGAAGGAAAAGATGGTCTGCAGTATCCACAGAATGTCACCGAAGAACTACGCAACTTTTATCTGGAGAAAACTATAATGATAATTATTCTAGCTGAGAAATGATATCATTTCCCTTCAGAAGTTTTGTTAGCTTTTTAAAGACATGCTAAATCACAGGAATGGATTATGAACATAATCCAGATTCTGAATCATCTAGAATGTCACACTGTGAATAAAATAAGCATTTATCATGTCTGATGACAAATAATAATTCTGAACTATTAGTACATTCATTCAGAGTACTTAGAAATGAATAGTGTGGCCATGCAGCTGAGTGGCAAGAACGGTGGAGGGAGACAGGTATCTTGAGAAGATCGAGAACTGGGCTGTCTTTGATTCATCTCTCTCAGTGTAGCAGTTTTCCCATTTGTGCAGCACTGTGAATTTTGTGGAATAAAGTAAATAAACTTTTCTAAAGGACACTCTGTCAAGTGCTGTGTTACTGTACCTTGTATTTATTACCTCACTGAGATGAGCATTATTTTTGTTTTACGTCTGGGAAAGTGAGATTCCTTAAGGTGGTAACATGCCCAAATTTAAAGATTTTTTTAAAAAAATTACTAAGAACAACTGTGAGCCTATAATGCCAGCATGGATGCTCTCAAAGCTTATACACATACTGTGCTTTCAGCATCATGTTTATAATGAGGTAAATGTACATCCCATAAGTAATTTTATACAACTTCCAAATTCTTTAATTATTATAGTCTACTGTTTTCATTAGACTTGAGTGTCAACACTCTGCTCTGCTGATGTAATTCCCAAAGGCACATAGTGCTTGAGAAATACTGTGTGTTTACAAGTTTCTTTAAAAATGGTGCACTAAAACAGGCACTGCGTATCAGTGGGAAAAGGATAAATTTTCCAATAAATGGCATAGGAACAATTGGTTTTCCACATGGAAAAAAATAAAATAGGACACTTTCCTCACACTATATCCTAAAATTAATTCTGGGTAGATGACAGACTTAATATAAAAGGTAAAACCATGAAGTTTTCATAAAATAATAAAGGAGAATATCTTTATAGCCTCAGGGGATGGAAAGCTTTTTCAAACAAGAAATGAAAAGCACTAATCAAAGGGAAAGTGGTAAATTTGGTTGCATTAAAATATTAAAAAGTCTATTCATTTAAAAACATTTTAAAGAGAGTGAAATGAGAAACCACAAAATGAGAGAAGATATTTCTAACACATAAAAGACTCATATCCTTGCTACAGAAACAAAACTCCTATAAATCAGTAAGACATACAACCCAGTAGAAAAATGGGCCAAAGACTTTTTTAAGCAGACATACTTCACAAAAAAAGGTCAACAGACATGAAAAGGAGCTCAATATCATTCTTAAATAGAAAAGTAAACTAAAACCACAATGAGATAACCATTACACACTCACCAGACTGATAAAAATCACAAAGTATAACAGTACCCAGCACCAGGGAAGACATACAGGAATGGGAATGCTCACCTGTGCTGGACACCAGGTTGGGCGTTCTCAAGTTAACGCTGAAAACAGACATACTGTATGACCTGGAAAATTTACTCCTAGGTTTATACCCTTAAATGTTTGAAAATACACATTAATGTTAAAGAGTATACCAGGATAAATGTTTATTTTTATTATTATTTTTAATTTTATTATTTTAATTTTTTTTAATTTTTGTGCCTACAGCACTTGGTATTCCTAGTTGGTCTCCCATCTAAGTTCTAAACAGGCCCGACCCTGCTTAGCTTCCAAGATCAGATGGGATCGGGCTTGTTCAGGGAGGCATGGCTGTAGCAGGATAAATGTTTACAAATGCTCTGTAGTTGTTTAGTAAAAGCTCCAAACTGAATAATCCAAACAGCCATTGATAGATATAATGGAAAAATATTAAGTTGTAGTATATTCGTATCATGCAATACTAGATAAAAGTGAATAAACCATAGCTAAACAAACATGGATAAATCTCACACAGTGTTGTGAGAAATAAGACAAAAATAATATATACAGCATGATTCTATTTATACATAGTTCAAAGACAAACTATACTCAGGATGGGCCCGTTGCACATTATATTCAATATAAATGATAACCGTTGGAGCAAAACTCCTGAGGGATGCATTAAACAGGTTGCATAACTATTTAAAAAAAAAACAACCCTCTTAAGCAAATAAGTGATTAACACAAAAATCAAACAGTGATTACCTCTTGGGGAAAAAAATGAAGTTGTGATGAAGGCAGGGGTACAGCCTGAGCTGATGAAATTACTATTTCCTGATTTAAGTGGTAATTGTACAGGAGTTTACTTTGTAGCAATTAAAGTGTACATATACAGCTGAGGCACATTTATGTGTATATACACAATATTTCATAATAAGCAAGGGAAAAAAGAGAAAAGAATAGGTTCCTTTTTCTCTAGCCCACCCCCAACTCCATTTCTTGCTGTTCAGAGCCATTTCACTGAGATCTAAGCTCCATTATCACAGGGCTCCGAAAGGCAGGGATCAGGCTGTTTTTCTCACCAATGATTTTCCTAGTGCCTAGAACAGTGCTTGGAAGAAGAGAAGGCATTCAATATCTTACAAATGATTCACTGATTAACTAAAAACAGAGAGGGAGGGAGAAAAAGTGGAAAGCGAGGAAAGTATAAAAAAGAAAATAAATGCATGAGAATTCAGAGCAGCCCTTGGTGAACAGCTAACAGGGTAGAAACTGGGAGTGTCTTGCTAAAACTGGAATCCTATTGAAGTTTTTGTTGAAAACAGCAATTATCTTATATAAAGAACAGCTAACTATGAAGGCTTTACATACAATGATAAAATCTACAGCTGTAGTTAAATACAATTTAAAATGAAAAGTATATATTTTAATGACATGTGTAATGACTATCATAATGGCTATTAGGCATAAATGATAGAGTTCACTAATACAAAAATATTAGAATTACTTTTATACTAATAAAATAACTACTACTCAGTAATTCGTATTAAGGACAAAGATAGCATACATTATGCTTTGGTGTGAATGTTTGTGTCCCCCCAAAATTCATGTTTATTTACTGGCAACAGGAAAGATTTATGACCTACAGATGCAACATTAAATTGATGAATATTCTTCTGGACAATACTGTACAGAAGACAAGGGAGAAGCAACAGAAGAAACTGCAGAAGAAACTGATTAAGACGGACACTCACACCCATACAACAGAAGCCATATGGGTGGAGTTGTTCTTTTCATGTGGCCTATGGTCACTTACTTCTCCACTCATAATGGCTCCTAACATAATTTGTTAAGTCTCTTTTCTAACCCTTAACACCCTTGTTGGTTAGCATCTGTCTGCAGGCTGAAATGGTATCTTATATTCCTTTCTCTTAATACAGAGTAGTAGACTCTAATTTGAACCACATGCCTTTCTTCAAGGGATGATTTAAATACCAGAACTTTACTATCAATTTTGAGACTTGAAATTCTTTTGTTCTAGGCAATATCAGGAGCCCAGGGCTATAAAGGGTAGTCATTTTATAGTCCTGAAAGTAAGTATATCATCAATGGGATATGTGTATGTGGTCAGGGGAAAGAGCGAAGAACGGGTGACACTAATTTAAAAATCAAGACAACTGCAACAAGAAATTTTCTTATTTGGCCCACCATTTCAGAGTGATACCCTTGACTTCTTTTTTTGGCTGACCAAGGAGCAATCCAAAACAGACAGAAACAAATTAGACACAGCCTAGAGCCAGTTCCAATGTTCTCAGTACCTGTTAAGGTAATACAGTACAGCTACAACTGACAGCCAGCCCCTCCAGGAGTAACTTATGCTTCACTTCATTGCTGCTATAAGTAAATAGCTTGTAAGTAGGGGGCAGAAGGAAAAAGTGAAGTGAGAAAATATTTATCCTAAATAAACAACCTCACTAGAAAACACTGCGACAAGATCCTTCATATTTTAAAATCTGAAAGCTTCTGAGTACTCATAATCCCAATACTGCCTTTGCAATTAGAGACAAAGACCGAGAACAGAAAAAGTTTTGGTCTTTGATTAATTCCTCTATGAACTAAGAGGCGGGAGGGGCAAGCTATCAGGTGTTCTTGTTAGAAATGACTCAAAGAACCAAAGACCAGCACTCAGGTAAGAATACTACATAAATAAGATTTAGACTGTTATAGGGACTGTTAAAATGGAACATGACAGATAAGGAACTGATTTTCCTTTTCCCATACAATATTACTAACCTAGAAATCATGTGACTCAAACCTTTACTTGGAATTGAACAAAACAAGAGTCTACTGTGTGGATCTCAGAATTACACTAGTGATAAAGGATGAGTTTCAAAGTTCCCGGGAGTTGCTGTATTAATTCACTCGTAAAAATGGGTCTTGGGAAGTCCTCAGTGTTTAGCAATCACTCCAACCCCTGGCTGAACTTCCTGAGTAGGAGCTAATAGAGAAGTAATGCCAAAAACTACTGACTCACAGCCTGAGCATTTATATGCAAGAGAAAATTCCTTCATGGGAAACAAAAATCAAGTAATCAGCTTATTTGTGGGGAGGGGGAGAATTTGGTTTAGTTTAAGAAACCAAGGGAGGTCTAAACTGGAGAAGGGGAGAGGGTAATATTCATGAGATTGAACCTTTTTGGAAAGGTATGTCAAGAAATATGATAGTACTATTTTGTCACAGCTGCTGCTCCACATCCGTCACTAAATCTTAGCCATCTCCTGATCCTCCTGAACTCCCTAGCACTATATATCAGGTATGATCACTATCTCTGCAGAAAATAAAATTTTAAAAACAAAAATGCTGTACCAGCATTACATTGGCATCTTCAATGAATGACGTATATATTTTCTCCCAAAGCTTTAAAATACCTCAGTAGTTAGGATCACTGAACTCAGCTATATTTTAAAATGAGGTAATAAGCCAATCCTTTCCACTCTATTACAGATAACACTAGCCCAATCCTTCTGATAAAAAAACAAAAAGTTCTCCCCATAACGGGATCTTTTCATTAAACTCAGTATTGAGTAGGTGTATAAAGAAAGGGTTGTAATGAAACATTTCCATAAGACTTGCACACAATATTCATTGGAATTCTTTAAAACGTTAATACACACTATTACAGTCACAATTCTAAATCATATCACTTAGAATAAAAGTCCAATCAATCAGGTAAATTTCTAATATTGATAGGTAACAATATTATACAAAATTTTAGTGTGCCTTTTATAGACCATGATAAATCAAAGTCTTCTTAAATACTAAAAAAAACAAACAAACTTGAAGATAATAAATGGAAATATAGTATATAGGTATAATAACACTATTTTCCTAATGAAAAATTAAGACATTTGGCCTTAAGACATGGTCTGCTTATTTAAACGTAAGCAGAAGCCTACTTTGGGAGAAAAGAAGGTATGATTATTATATATGAAGTTCTAAGGTGTCACCCAGAAATTAAAAGCAGGTAAGAAAATACCTTGTTAAAGTTAATAGAATAACATAACTCAAATGAGAACAAACATCGAAAAATAACCTATCTAAAAGGTAATGTGTAAATATAATAGGAGTAGGTGCTCCCCAAGTTTCTGAGGGCTCACTAATGTGTTATTAACACAAAGTGAACAAGACACACACAGTCCCTGCCCCCATGGGGGCAGATCAGTCCCATGGAGGAGGCACACATGAAACAATCACACATCTAACTATGTAACTATAAGCACTGAATGAGTTTTAGAGAAAGAAGGTCAGGGGCAGCTAGTATATGATAGAGGCTTTCCTGAAGAAGAGTCTATCAAGAGTTCAGAGAATTTCTCAATCTGATAAAAATAACCAAGGTTATATTTGGACTAGAATGTAAAGAAAACTGTAATCTATTTAATAGCACAGGTACCCAGTACTTTCCAACTTTTTTTGACTCAAAGTTCTTTCAAAGGAATACTTTATCATAATAATCTCCCAAGAAATTTTTTAAATAATTTGATTTTTGCATGATTTATGATAAAGAAATAACTTTAAATAAGATTTTATTTTACATTAGTATATTTTAAAAGTTGATTTAAAAGTTCATATTTAAGAAAAATTCATTTTTCCATTTTACCAATGATTCACTAATTTATTTAAATTATGTAAGAAAGAGTATTAATTTAAAATTGATATGTCATGTTTAGTTTGAAAGCCATATATATTTTGAGATTATAATATCTAAAATAGCCAAAAACTTTTCATGACCTGGTATTTGGAATGCTTACATTTTTAAATCCAAGAAACAAACTTGTCTATCTGAATTATTTTCACGTTTTATTTGTAAATAATGAATGGATAAGCAAGTTTAGACTTCTTTGAAAATATTATACTATGAACGTGGATAGTCTTTATTCCCAATAAAGTAAACTAGATATTATAGATATGTATGTGTATATGTATGCATTTATATATAACATTTTGGTTTTTGAAGTCCTAGAAACATCTTGATATGCTACATGTGATCAAATGAAGAGAATTCATGAATTTGGTAAAACTTGTTTTGAGGCATTTTAGAATTTATCATTTTTATCTTCATTACCTTAAACATCAGTTTTCCTTATGCCTTATATTGTCCAATGGTCCAGTACAGATGTAAATTTAACAAAATATTATGAAAAACTGTATCCTGGTTGAAACTATCATGACAGTCAACTACTTCAACTGAGCAATAAATGAAAAGACTGGGTCCGAAGCATACTCATTAGCTCCCTGAGAGCAGGGAGCCCTTCTTGATTTACACTCAGGGCTCTCAAACTATTCCATTTAAGGAGGATGGAGAGACCAAACTTATTACTTCATTTATTGACTTCTGAAAAACAGGAAAGGCAAGAGAAGTCATTATTACTTTTCATGACATGAATCTCCTGGAACACAGAGAACCTCTAAAAATTCAGAATTCAATGGCTGGGAAAAGATATTGTAAACTATTTGAGGTGTTAAATTAAGAGTGGTCTCTGTGTGGCATGAGCAAGGCATAGTGAAAGATCACACGTCTTAGGATTTTTTTCAGAGAGTAGATGAAATATTCCTCATGATCTTGTAACTCCTTTCATTTTGAATCTATGCCTACCAATAGCTGAATTTTTCTCAGTCTGACACTTGAAAAGCAAATATAAATATTATATTCATTCTCTTATGACTTTAAGAAAACCAATGAAAGTCTCAGGATTTATAAAAATGGGAACTAAAATTTGGACTAATGGGGACTCTTAACTAATATTGTCACCTAGAGAAGAATGCCTGCCTAAGGAATCAATTCCTACTGTGATCATTTTGAAAAATATACAAATATCAAATCATTACATTGTATGCCTAAAACTAATGTAAATTATATCTTTAATCCCCTCTCCCCCCCAAAAATAAATAAATGAAGTTTTGGATGCACTCAAACAAAAACCAGTCCCTCTTTTTGATATCTCTTTTATATTAACCGTTACTATCACACCTAACACAACACAATAAAGAATTCTTCAGAGCCTGAGTGAAAAAGTACTCTGGGTGATCCGTTAGTCCCTGGCCCCAACATCAACCTGTAATTGAGGAGCTTCAAGACCTTGTAAGAAAAATAAAGTTGGGGAAACATGGTCTTAGGTACACTTGTGAAAATTCTTACAGTATCTACATCCACTAGTAGAATTAAAACAACACTCCAAAGAGAATATCCCTGTCCTTTAAAAATATCATAAAATAGGAACTACAGGTACTTCTGTATCTAATTTCCTTCAACCATCCCTTACTTGCTTGAGATCTTTCAAAACCGTCATTTTTTGCAGCTTTAATAAGACACTGGTATGTTAATTTTTCTTTGTTCAAGATATTATGTTGATTAAAATGTGACTTTTCCTTTTAATCATCACTTATCCACATTTTATTAAATGCTGAGCCCAACATGGTTCAGAGACAAGGAACAATCTGAAATTTTGAGATGCTCTGGTAGGTCCAAAAACGCATGCCCTCTTTCACACAGCTCATCTCCTTTCTCCCCACAGATGGAGGAAGCAAGCTCTGAGGCTCAGGTTTCCTTTCCCACAACTTCTCTTCTTTTCCCCAATGCCTCAAAGCAAAAGCTTCCAATTGTTTTCTGCCTTCTGCTTCCGTCTTCTTTTCCACTGTCAACCTCCAATTCCCTTTTTCCCCTAATTATTCCCAAAATATATAAATAAATAAATGATTTGCAATGAAAAGAGACTGGCATGCAAATCTTTGAGGTTGAGAAACAGTAATAGAGAAGTCAATGTGCACAAACTAGAAGTCTGTATAAGAGGAATCGATGGTTGGGCAAGAAATTCTTTATTCTCAGTTTCTCTAACTGGTCTATGTTTATATATCCTCAGACATAATGCTGTAGGGTGCCAAGAATTATGTGAAATCATAGGCTAAATAAAATACATCTTCCTGGAACATCAATTTTTTTTCTATGTTAAATAAAGTTGAATGATTTTAATACTAAAACAAATACAGACATGACATCGAGGAGAACATAAAATGTGCATGCATTTTAAAGATAAATGTGTTTAAGGCGAGCCATTTCAGACTATGTAATCAATTCACCCCACGTCTCACCCCATCCCACCCCGTGTTGAGTTCATCCCCTGTGTTGGGGGAACTGCAGTGGGAAACTCAGAAGCGATGCTTCTTCTGTGTTGGTAGCATAGCTATTGCAAGTGAGGTCCTACAAATACAAAACTGTTCTTGAATCTAGCAAGGTACAATCACTTTTCAAGAAGAGTAAGTCCTTACTTATAACCTAGAACCATGAATGACAAAAAATCTGCTCATGTGAATTATATAACTTTAGAATTTTTTCATACAAAATAAGTCAACTGTGTGTACTTAAAATGCCTTTTGAGTGAAGGTACGTTATTTTTTCATTTATAAAGCTCCATTCTCAAGAATAGGATTCTGAAGAGAGAATTTTTCAAATTTTATTTTCCCAAAGGTCAACACACATTAAATTTGCTTAGCATCTTCTAGTTGAAAGTCATACACCATTTCAGGATGAGTACACAGGTTGAGGCATTACGATTCCTAGGCTCTACTATGACCTGAATTAAGGAAAGTCACATGACCTCTGTTGGACTCAATTTACAACCTGTCAACCAGGGAGGTATACTGAGTGATTGATTACTAAATAAAAGGTGTTAGGATCATGACATAAAATCTGGGATTGATATGATGAATATTGTATAACTACTTTCCATGAACAGTCAGGGACATCCTATATCATCACACTGTGAAGGGGTTCTCTGAAATCGAAGGTTTCCAACCTTTTTTCCCTATATGATTGTATCTCAGTATTTTCATACTGGTGGTGAAAGGTCAAAAGTCGATAGACTTATGAAATGTTTTAGTTTCTCACTGAAAAAATGAAATAGTCTCAATCTTACTACATTAAGGTCAAAAATTTCCACAGTATCTTAATTCCATGCACTCTGGAAATTCTTTCCAAAATACTGGCTTTGCTGTAGTTCAGTACTTCAGATCTTTGCAGGCTACTGATTGCCAACTAAAACAATAACACCGGAGTGGAAACTATCTCATGGAGACCATTCTGGGAGTCGACATTTAAAGAGTAAAGTTTCCAACTTCCTTAGGTTGGAAAAGAAAAGTTTCCACAATTTTCAAAACATTCTCATAACGTCTGAGTATTTCAAATAACTTTGCTTCAGGGAATAAGCAAGCTACATTTAGGTTTTTGTTCTTGGGCAATCTCTTTTAATACAGAAATTTCTCTACTTAATCTTTGGGGACAATTAAAATTATTTTCATATAGCAGGGTATCAACCATTGACAGCTTAACATAAACCATTAATAAGAAAATCTGATTCCTCTATTTCCAAACATATCTTTAACTAGAAGTTCCCTTTTCCTGGCTCACTTGGTGTGCGTGCTCCTTCTCCCCGCCTCCCCCTCTTTTGATGCCCTTTTCTTCCTATTCATGAACACTACTACCACCCTTATGCATGATTTTACTATTTCACAGCTTTTTAACTCATCTTCCTGTCCCTTCCCTCTACTCTCATCTTTTTGTCTTATCCACCCTGTGTCATTTATTAAGCCTGGTATTCAAATAATTTCACAATCTATCAATACATACTCTCCTGCCTTCTCAGGCATGACTCCCCTACTTGAGCCTCCTCTCCAGCCAAGCTGCTTTACATTTTCTGAAAATATGCCATATGCATTCTTCTGCTGCTCATGCTGCTCTCCAACTCAGCTTCTCACTGCAATTAAAATAAAATCCCATATCTTCACAATGTGCGTAAGGCCCCACATGAACTGGCCCTTGCCAGCTCTCTCACCCCATGTCCTTCTACTCCCCCCTGTTGTTTATTATCTCCTATCATTTTAACCTTTCTCCTATTCCCTCAAATACGCTAAATTCACCTCTGTCCAGCCTTTGCATTGCTCTTCCTTCTGCCTCGAAGGCTCTGACTATCCTGGTTGAAAGCAGTCTCTCTCCCACCAGCCAGCTATTCTATCGCTTTACTCAATTTTATCATTTTCAAAGCCCTTATGAGAGCTTATTTGTTTATGTGTCCCCCCAGCAGAACATTGGTTCCAAGAGACTATTTTATCAGCTGCTGTATCCCCAGTGCCTAGATCAGTGTGAGCATGTTGCAGGAGCTTTCTTAACATTTGCTGACTGACTAATCCTACTAGAATTCTCTCCTCTACACCTACACTTTAAAGAATCCTGCTTAGCCTTTAAAATTCACTTCTAGTATCATGCCAATGGGGTGTTTATGTCCTCATCACTTCTACCTAAGATTCAGATCAACAAAGTTACTGAGCACCTACTACAGAGCAGATATGTACTAGGCAGTGGGGGTGACAGTCCTTGTGGCATACACTATCTAATGGAATTTAACAAACTGAAGTGGTTTCTTCATCATCTAAACTCCTGTGGTAATTAGACTGTACAATTAATGTGATAATGAATCACAACATGCCTTGTAACATCTCTTCTATATTATCAAACTATAATTCGGTAGCTGTTAAACATGCTGTCGGCCAGGCATGCTGGCTACATGCCGAGAGCGCCACGTTGTGCTGCCCCAGTCCTTTATCTGTTCCTCTGTGGATCCTCATACATCTGAGGCATTCAAAGTGAAAGGTGAGAGGCCAAGAATCCTATTTTTCTCCCAGAATTAGACTCTACACGAAAAAAATTTGCCTGAGTGTTCTTTATAAAAAGTTCAAAGTTTTGGAAAGTTAAAGGTGTGTTTTGGAAACCTGTATTTGAAATTCTAATGTTTTCTAAATAAGCTACATTTGCATGCTAATATGATGAAATTAAATGATATATATGAAAATGCTTTGCAAAGTACTTTATAGATATGTAAAATATAATTTGTGTTATTTAACTTTTCAAAGGTCTAAGCATTTTTTTCGCATCAGACTGTAAATTCTCAAAGGTAGGAGTCATGGCTTACCCTTCCTTTTTCTCTTCTATGGTAGCTGAGCAAAGAACCTTTGTTAACAACAGTTAAGGTTTCAGTTAACTACTATAAATTCTTTGTTCTAGACTTGGCAACTGTGCCTTTCAGAAGTAAAATTCTTTATTCTGAAAACAATGCTTATTCTCAATTACTAATGACAGAAACAGGTTTGCTACTGCCATTAAGAAGTTCTTAAAACTAGAAAGAAAACAAAGTTATTCGACTGGGTTTTATTCTCTCTAGAAATAGCAACAGGACAAAGATTCACAGGTAAAAATTTAAGTGCAAAAACTCTTAAAGCACAGAATGATGATGGATCTTTTAAATACCTGTAACTGAAATTTACCTTTTATGTCCAGGAAACACATATTCTCTTGAAGAGTGCTAGCATGAGCTTTTATAATAGCTAGATTTAATAATATAAAGTATTAAATGTAAATTGCCACATTAATTCATATAAAAAGTAAAAATACATTCATGTAAATATGAACATCCCCAGAACAACTTATTCATCTTCTGCATTTGAACAGGATCCATAATCTTTTTATCAAAACCACTTAGGTACCCACTGGCATGAAGAAAACATAAATTCCTTAAATTTCCTAAAATGAATTTTTGTTAATTCCACATCAATTTGCTACTAGAACATACAAAATTATTTTCTAATGAGGTGCTTAAGACTAACAATATTTTAAATAAAACAAAAAACTTTTTTCTCTCATGTGTTTCTTTCATATGCAGTAGCTCCTTCTTAACTGAGATTTATAACAATTCATCAGAAAGACCACAGAAAAGATCAAAGATCTGAAAGTTACTTTTAGCTTTTAGAATAAAAAGTTGATTTCATTACTTATCTGACCTTATCCTGTCAGAATCATCCAACCTACCTCTCTGAAATTACTCATGCTGTAGTCAGCTTCAACTAGAAGCATCTCTCTCACTGGTCCATTAAGGTCAAAGAAAACTCAGCACAGGAGAATGTGAATTTGATCTAACTTATGTATAAGAAAGGCAGTTTAGGCAATGATTGAGAAACTAAACAATGGTGGCATGTAGGAAAGAATGCATGAGCAAAGACAGTGCTAGATATTATAGCAGGGCATAAAACTAGAGGTGTTCGTTTATTTTTTGCTTTGCTCTAAAAACAAATAATAAAAATGCAGACTTTGGGTTAATGAATTTAAAAATCTTGCCAAAATAGGTGTGTTAACACAAAGAGAGCCCAAGCCTGGCTGCTAGCACCCCTAGGAGTCTGTTAACTACACATCAGCAGGTAGAGGTTCTTATTGTGACTACATGGGTTTGTTTTTACTATTAACAAAGAAAAGCATTTAAAAATCTCCTTACTCAAATATTTGTCAGTAGAGTTTCTGATTTCAATTATCACTGACCAGTGCTTTTACACTTACTTTATCAATGCGAAAACTGATAGCCATAAAAATTTCCTTAACTAAATCAAAACGATTCTAAATTCAAAATCAAGAACCAAGGAAGCATACAAAATTTTTTAACCTTTGGTCAATGTAGTTTCAATAAAACCGTAGAAGAAATAAAGGTCCTTCTTTTAACTCACTATCCTAATCGATAATCCAAAGAACCCTAAAACATCTATGGCAGACTAAATAGCACCTCCAACGCCAAAGACATCCGTGTCTTAATTCACAGATTTTGTGGATATGTTACCTAAGTAGTAAAAGGGACTTTTGCATATGTGATTATGTTAAGGATCTTGAGATGAAGAGATAGCCCTGGATTATTCAGGAGGGCCCAATGTAATCATGAGAGTCCGTGAGGAAGGGGCAAGAGCCAAGGAATGCTGGGGCCTCTAGAAGCTGAAAAAAGCAAGGAGACGGATTCTCCAGAGCCTTCAGAAGGAACCAGTCTTGCTAATACCTTGATTTTAGCTTTGTAAGACTCATTTCAGATTTCTGACCTCCAGAACTGTAAGATAATAAATTTGTATTGTTTCAAGCCACTAAGTCTGAGGTAATTTGTTATAGCAACGATAGGAAATTACAATGAATAATTACAAAAGAAGGTTTAAAATTGCTAGTCCTTTCCATGCTATCCACTTCTGTGAGAACTACCAGCATCCAGATAGCTTTGGAGAATAGAAAACAGACATAAGGGCAAAGGAAAGATATGATTTTATGTAAGATAAAGAAAGTATCTAACTCCTACTTACCAGGTAGTGAGCAAGTGCAGGACTCTAAGAGCTTAGAACTATGTGAAAGTTCTACACAAGAGTATATCTGTCAGTCTTAGATATATAAAAAGCTAAGATGATGGTCCAAGGGTATAAAAGTAGAGCCTGGAAAGTGAACAGACTTATCTACACACACACACACACACACACACACACACAAAATTGTCAGAAGAAGCACCAATCTGCAAGGGTACATGTAAGGTAGTTTGACCTATAATGTAACATAAATCTGAACTTTCAACTCCCACCCTTTTAAGGAGTGAAATCTTTAGAATTGTTTTTTACCTTGGCTTTTTGAGGCAATTATATTCTAGCTATGCTTCAGTTTTCTATGAGACTCCCTTTTTACCTGGGAGATGTGGGACACACAATGCAATACTAAAAACTGTCAGGAAACGAAAATGGTTTATTTTTACATTTATAGTTTCTATATACACTGTAGTCACTTTCTTCTATCAATAGGTGGTGGGCTTGTATTGGTTAGGCAAATGCTGACAGTTTATTAAAACTGAAGTATGAGTAATTTGAGGCAGTGATAAGTGCTTTTCAGGTACCGTCAGATGAGCAGAAGAGTGAAATTTGAGGAAACAGAAATGGACTCTCTTTAAATTACTTTAAGATCTATTCTTCTTAAATTATCATAAAACTATAATCTTTAGAATAAGCATGCTCTGTATTAGTAGGGACATAAGTCAACCTTCTCAGGTGGAGCTGAGAAGATATACAATTTTAGCAGTTTTCCTCACTACTTTATCTTGTCTTATTACTTATATTTAAAAGGGACCTGTCAACCAAAATATTAGAATTTTAAATATTACTCTTTCCCCTTTCCTCCCAGAAACTTCCCATCTAACACTACATGAAAAATAACATTTAAAATATATCAGTTTTTAAGCCACACACACAAAAATCTTTTATTTTCACGATTCTTCTTTTTAAATAGATGAAAATAGACAATCCCTTATTTTGAGAGCCTTAAAGGAAAAACACCTTTATTCCTTTTTCACATCTTCAACACGCCTCTCACCTGCTATTTTGATATTCAGATTGGCATCCAGAAGCAAATTTTCAGCTTTTAGATCACGATGAACAATGTTCCGACAGTGACAAAAAAAGACGGCCGCAACAATCTGTTTGAACTTCCGACGAGCCTCCTTTTCTGCCATTCTGCCATGGGCCACCAGGTGGTCTGCATTAAAGAAGAACACAGTCAGTTCTCATTTTAGACACTGGTAGATGGAAGGATGCAAAGGAGTCCACCAAATGAAAGAGTTAAAAGAATGAAAACCGAAAAAGAGAAAATACCACACTTACAGTCCTGGTTATCTATAAAATTCATTAGTAATCAGTACCTGAACTATTTTAAGTAGAAATCCTGTTACACATAAGTATGCATCAGAATACACTTGCTCTACCGTAAGAAAAAAAAGTTCTGAGGGATATAATACTATTTTTCAAAGATCATAAATACCACTTAACATCTTGCTTTTCATATTTCCATTGCAAAAGCTTACATACACACAGCAAACATACACATGAAGTATCGGCAATATTTCCTGTACTAAAGGGTGAGTCAAAAAGCAGAGTCACAATAATCAATCATTTTAGGAAAGAGCAGAAAGAAATCAGTCATTTCCTGGTGGGGGCAGGTAGGAAACTGCTTTATATAGGATTCCGTTTAGGCTAATATTTCTGCTTTCTCAGTTTTACAGTTTGACCTAAAAGTGTATTTATCTGGTAACTATTCTTTATAATGCATAATAATATGTCTGCATCCATCTTTACATCTGCATTTATTGTGCTTACCAAGTATTTTTAAAACTATATTATTAATTTTTACAGACAACATCGATAGAAAATCAAGTGAATTTTCTACCACTTTAAATGAAATAATTTCTTTGGCTATATTGCTAAACAAAATATTCAGCAAAAGAACTTACCTATGATAAACTTTGTGATACTGTAAGCCAGGCTGTTCTATACTTAAAATGAAATGACTGACCCATAATCAATACTGTAAGTATTTTTTTCTAATGGCAGTAGGTTTATATTAAGCCAATGACACATATATCCTTAACCCAGTTTTTCATATAACCAACAATATATACAAGTTTTGACAACTGGTGGGATTAGAAATGTTAGCAATGATATAACTTGCTTTGTTTAAAATTTCTATTCGTTTCATCAGCATTATCCTTAAACCAAATGATCTAGCTGGGAAAAGGACACATTTGCTATCATAAGTATCCTGAGATAGTGAAAAATTAAGACAATATAAATAAATGTATCTTTGCTTATCAATAGTAGTTTTAGTAATACTACCCAATTGTTTTAGTGTCATCTCAATCACCAGTAGAACCAGTCAGGTGTATCTTTTCTTCATCACAAAGAGTGGTTTGGGATAAAACATGTGCACTAGTAATGACTGCTAAGACTATGAGCTTAGAGCAAGAAATTGGGGCGGGGGCATGAAGAAAGGGAGCTAAATGACAATACATCTACATAACAGGTTTTCAAACAATTCAAATTAAATTCTGACCACAAAGAACATAAAATTTTGGAGACCAAAAATATAGGAATTTTAATAAAAATGTCTTATAAGTAGATCATTTAAATTATTAAGAAAAACTCTTCAAAGGAGTTGTTATAATTTTAGGGTTATCAATGACCCACACACAAGATCTTTGAAGCATTTCCCTCAAAAACAATCATTACTATGGCCAAGGTTACCAATTTAGTAAAAGAAGAGAGAGAGAGAGAGAGAGAGAGGCGGAAGGAAGGAAAGGAAGAAAGTGTAGAAAGAGAAAGAGAGAGAGAAGAGAGAGAAAATAAGAAGTCTTCAGCTTAGAAGCTAAGAGGACTAGAATACAGCTTTCTATGGAAGTTTAGAGGTGATGATAAATAAGCTTACACTCTGGTGTGTTTAGGCTTCTGGTGAGACCTGTCATAAGAACTTTAAACAACACAAAGTCCCTAACTAGGAATATTGTAATATAAGCCATTAAAGAAATGGATGTACAACACTATGTTTTATTTCAAAAGGCCATTCTCTAATAGTACCTGTTCCTTTGACCCCCTATTTCTCTTAACCCAAGGCCTAATTATGCTAATAACATGTTTCAGCTGCTAAACTTTGTCTAATTAAAGAGCTTTAAAGAGAGAGCTATTCTTGAGAAACATAAAAATAAACCCTTATGAAGGTTTACCATCAGAAGCTCATTTGGCCAAGCCACCCATTAATTAAAATGCCCAAGAGACATTTGTCTGGTAGTAAATACTAATTACCAGAACACATCAAAAAGTTTCTTAAATATAACAGAATGATTAATTTAGTGATTTCCAAAATAAATGATTTTCTTTTATTAAAAAAAAAAACAAAACTCTTTATATTTTCTGAGTACTCTGTTTTCCTAAAATGATTGGAACATTCTCAAAACTGTACACAGGCCAGGAGCGGGTGGAATTCAGCCTAGTTCTATTTTATCTCTACAATGACACATTGGTTGTCCTTGGACAAATAATTTATACTGCCAATATCCCCACCTCTTGATCTGCTACACAGAAATAAACTACGTTACATGCTATGACCAAAGAAAGGATAGCTTATTTGGGCATAAACTTGTATTCTGATTAAGAGTTATCATATATGGCATAACTTTAAAGACATTTGAAAAGCTACTTTTTAAAAGTCTATTCAGTAATATAAAGAGAATATTTAAACATTTGGTTAACAGATCATACGGTTCCTCAGGATTCTGTAGTACATGAAGGTGATTACTATATACATCAATTGTCCTGTTATACAGTTCTAGTTAAAAGGTATTTGTGAGAGCACAGTGGGTAAAACAGCTTAAACTATATAATAGTATTTTTCCTAGATACCTACATATCCTTACAGTTATTAATACAGAGGACATATACAAATCGCTTTTAAAAAGTGTTGGCTGTGAACATCAGATGTTTTCTCCTAGCCGTTGTGTTTGATGTTCAAGTTTTCTCCTCTTCTGGAGCACTGTGCTCTTTTCCACATTCAGGACCATCTTAACAGCTCAATGTCATTCAGACTTTATCCACTGCTTTAATTTTGCCCATCTTATTACCACCCCCAGCCCTATCCCGTTAGTTTGCTTTCATTATAAACTTACAGGGTCTAGTGGGTGTGCCAGGAAGCCAGCAGCCTGCAGTGGTTTTCAGTCCCTGCTGAAATTACCTTTCAGCTGCCAGCAGACAAATGGCTGCTTTATGTTCATGTGTACTCTATAGGCAGTTAGCAAAAATTCAAGTTCAAATGTGTTATTTTACTTCCAGCAAAGAAACTCAGACCAGTAGCCTAGACTGGACTTAAAAAAAGTCACACCATTTGAATAAATATGGGGTAATTTCAGAAAGGTAAATGAAACAAAATGGCTCCTGAACTACTCAATATTCAAAATAAAATATATTCGGAATCTTGTCAGGATAAACCCCAGCTGCAAGGAACTCTAAAGAGCTATTCTGCTTCTTCCAGGGAGTTCAGAAAGCCAGCTCTCCTAAATACTGGGCAAGATACCACCCACATCTTCAGTCCCAAACATCCCAGACTACAGCCACTATTCTAGCTTTCCATATTCCCATATTCCCCTTCCCAGCCTGGCTCCCCCCACCCCCACCCCAGAGTCTTTAATTAGACACCTTCTGCATAAACTCCCTCACAGTAGAGTTCTTTTTCATTATCAATTAACTACTTAGCTATTTAGCTGCCACTATATGTTTCAGACCAATTTCAAGTTTTTCTCTATCAAACTTCACTCCAACCATTTTGACCCAAATATGAGGTGACTCTCAGTTAAGAGGAGAAAATGGCTCTTCTGTTTCAAGCTCTTATCAAAAGTAAGGAGTTCTCATTTTCACTTTCCAATCACCATAAACCACTTGACACTGGAATCCATTAACCTTTTTTATCTGCTTGTCCTCACAAAATAAAAAGAAGTTAGTGACATTAAGGGATTTATGTACCTGGTGAGGATCAGTATTATCAAAAGTGGAGGAAATGAATTCTGAAGTTTCAAAACTATTAGAGCACCAGCATATGTAAACTTTGCTTTAGATTCACTGTAATTTTGTCCCAATCTGTCTCAAGAAGAACTATGTTGCGGTTCATTTAGATTCTAAACTTTCAAAGAGCAAAAATACACATAAGGCAGTCTTAACTTCCCTAGCTCAGCTTCATTAGAGTGTTAGAGGCATGCCACTAATGAGATAGTGGTGAGGAGCCAACATCTCTTTAAATAAGTCACTTTTCCACTATAAACAGACCACGTCTCCATTTGTCTGTTAAGTCTACAACTCACAACTGACCCAAAACACTAGCTGAAAATGAACATACCCTGACAGGAGGTCAAGCAACAGGGCAGAAGCTTTTCACTTTTCATGATGAAGAAATAAGCTGGTCTAGAAAAGGTGGCAGGTAGCTTAGGTGGCTACCTGAAGAAATTTCTGTCAATTCCAAGCTAACCACAGCTAGTTCTTTGTTTTGCCACTCTGTTCTATCATTTCTTCTTTCTACAACCATGGAGATGACTTCTTGTTTATCAAACAAATGCTTCTTTCCAAAAGAGCCAGGGCAAGGCCAATATAACTCAGCTGCCTGGGAACAGGTTAACAAGAGTGCACTCACTTTAATATCTACCCCAAACTCTTGTAGGCCTCAAGCTACCAGTGACTAGAAGAGGGTTTGTTATTTTGTTTCCCTTCCCAAGAATCCGACTATCCCATATCAGTCTTCTTTATTTGTTGCTGCTCTTGCTACTACCTCTTTTCTTCACTTTTCCAGTTGTCTAGGCCAAAAATCTTGGTGTCATCCTTCATTTTCTTTCTCCCGCACTACACATCCAATCCATCAGAAAATTTTATAAATTCTATCTTCAGAGCAGATCCAGAATTTAAGTATTCCTCACCTCTATTCCAACCCCACTCTATTGCCGCAGACCTAGTCCAAGAGTCATTATCTTCCACCTAGATTATTGTAATCTCCTAATATTCCTAACTAGAATGCCTGTTTCTGCCCTTGGTCCCCTGTGATCTACTCTCAAAACAACAGCCAGAGTAAAATAAAAACTTTTATTTTGAAATAATTACAGATTCACAAGAAATTACAGAGACGGTTCAGGGAGATTCCATGTACCCTTCATGCAGTTTCCCTCCATGGTTCAATCTTACATAATTATCAAACAATACTGAAACCAAGAATTTGACATGGGTTCAAAGTGTGAATACTTGTATGTCATTTTATCATGTGTACATTTGTGGAACTACCACTGAAATCAAGATATAGAATTATTCAGAGTTACTCATTACTGAGTATTCCTGCAGGTATAAAAACAAAAAGCAAACCATATTTACTTCTATTACAAAGAAATTAAACTTTTTCCTTAAGGGTTTTGAGAAAACACATTTTCTTTGTGAAACACAGGCATGAGATATGCTTCGGCTCTGAAAGTTTTAAACTAGAACTATAGCTATTTTTTTCCTATGTCTCTTTACATATACGAGTGCTCTGCATATGATAGATGCTTAATAATTACAGATTAACTCAAGAAATATCAATCAGAGAAAAGACTATACGTTTTTACAAAAATGTTTTATTCTTCCTTTTGCCAGTAAAAGAAGTTTGTAAACTAAGCACTGTTTATGTAAGTCATCATTTATAAAGGAGGATTTGTTTTCTTACAGCTTAAAAAAAAATATTTCTAGACTAAGCATAAGCCCAGGCAGTCTGTGAAACAGGAACCCATATATTCCAAAAGGCCTTTCAAGAATGATACTCGGACTGTGCCAATATAATGCAAATGTTTCTCATGATATGCCAATATACTAATAGCAAAGGTGAGTTGGTTAATTTTGTAATTCAGAGGTTCTTCCCTGATTCTAGCACAATCTGCAGGCTTGTTCTTTAAAATCTAGCTCAAAGGTCATTTCTCTGAAGCTTTCCCTAATCTACTCACCTGCCCTAGAAGAACTGCTCCATAATTTGTGTCTAATAGCAGTTAGTCTATAAACCTTGACATTATCAGTGAACAACTGTATTAGTTATTACTTGACATGTGTGCCTTCCCTTCTAGACCAGTGATTCTCGGTCCATGAATCCTTGCAAGTGTAAGAAAATATGCACAGTGTGCTTCCATTCGAGTAGGAAGGAAGAGGAAATACAAATATTCATGTGTGTGTACATCTGTACATATTTGTTAATATTTTCCAGAAGGAGTAATATTAAGTGAAAAACTTCTAAAAACGGTTACTTGTAGGGGGACAGAAAAGATGTAGAATCTAGACTTTTCTGAAAGTACCCTGTTTTACAGCTTTAATGCTGGAAACATGTAATGTTTTATATAACTCAAACAATTCAGAATTGAATCAAACGAGCAAAAGCAATTTTTAAAAACTGAAAGCAAACTGGAAAAAAGGAATCTAAATAAGTTATGACATAACCAGAGAATAACTTTTTTAAGTAATAATAAAATGGCATTATTCTTATGTATCATTAATGGAATATATCCTAAAGACAAAAAGAACTAGTAGTCTCCTTAATACTTGTAATAATATTGATATTGCTTTGCATCAATTTTGGCCTCACTCATATCAAGTATGTAATTATGTTAAAGTCATCCAGAACCACAATTTTCAGCATAAGAGAAAAAAGATGTAAATACGTAACATTCAAGAGTTAAGTAAAAATGCTAGAATCTTAAATTTCAATTGGAATGTTGGTATAAACTCATTTGTTACCTTTCTCAACATAAAAAATATATATATTTCCTAACTCTGTACTCTGAAAAGGCCTCTAAACAATGACAACTGAGAAGCAACAATGAGCATCTATAAGGCCTTTAAGTGCTGTTTTCCACCTGAAGGAACCAGAGCTCCTAGGAGAAATGTTTGATTCCAGGTCTGAGACAGGAAATGTTCAAGATAAGCCTGGGACACCTTACCAAAAGCAAGGAAGCTATCAAAGATTGTACCGAAAGGACGCAAGAGTCAACTTGAAAAGGAATAATTTGAGCACCAAAATAATAATGACTCAGTGGACTGAAACACATCAAAGGTATTAAACCCCATGAATTAATAACAACATTGCAAAATAAACAAATAAAATCAACTTCACTGGTCACCACTGGAGATTGCTAGGGTGTAAATTTATTATTCTGAAATTTAATACACGAAGGAAAACAAGTATTTATTTTGCCTTTACTTTAGTTTCTAGATAGTTTATAGGCAAAGTTATTTACAGAAGAATTACAGCTAATAAATGCAGAAAGAATAAGAGAATTAGAGATCACCATTTTGCAATTTCTAATGAAATAATGTACCTAACACAACTAAATAAGAGTGGCTAAAACATTAAGTCAAAGGTTGATTAGAAACTTTATGAGAACTTTATGAAACTTTATATGTCACTAAAAGTGGAGAAACCAGACATTATACAACTCCTGATATGACGAAATAGGAAGACTATGAAGTATTCTTGGCCCGGCCCTGCCCAAATTGACCTACATTTAACCCAAACCACTTTATGAGAAACAGTGAGCTAAAGGAACTTGTTAAGTGATGCAATAGAAATCCAAATTCATAATGTGGGAAACTTTACAAGACAATCCAGTTTCTTCAACAAATAAATGGCATAGGAAAAAACAGTATGTTTTTCTAAGAGCTGTTGTAAATTATTACAAATTTAAAATTTCTGGTCAAGAGGGCAGAACAGGGAAACACCGCACTTGCCTCTTCTCACAACCACAACAAAATTACAACTACAGAACATTCATCACTGAGATCACCTGAAGTCTAGCTGAACAGAAGTCCTAAAACTAAGGATATACAGAAGAAGACACCTTGAGACTGATAGGAGGGAAGATGCCAAATGGGTTGGGTCCACACCCACAGGTGGTAGTTAACAATCAAGGGGATATCTCAGCTGCAGAGGAACCCCGGAGGAGGAAGGGGTCCCAGCCCCACACCAGGCTCCCCAGTCCAGGGTTCCAGTGCCAGGTAGTGAAGTCCGCACAACTTTTGGCTCTGAAAACCAGCAGAGATTGTGGCTGAGACGGAGGGTAGCTGAAGTCACAGACATTCCTCCTAAAGTGTGGACTTACTAGCTGATAAACTCACTCATTCTGAGCTCCAGCACTAGGGTAGCTGTTCAAAGAGCATCAGGGACATTAAGGGAGAAACTGGGTTGTCTGGGTTCCTGGCAAGGGCTGAAGGGGCAGCTTTCTTCCACACAGTATTGACAGAAGCCACTGTTCCTTTGTTGGGCCCTCCCCACTACCTGTGTGCACAGATAGGCAGCTGCCATATCTGAGTCTGCATTAACTTGGCTAACACTGGTCACCATGCCCTGGTGATTCCCTGAGATCCCGCCCACAAGTTGGGTGGGCCTACCCAAGCAGCTTCCACTGGCTTTTCCATACAAATGGCCTGTCTTGGATCATGCTGCAGACTTTCACAAAATTTCTCAAAGGTTCCCAAAACCCAAACAAGTAGTATCTCGCCTCGGCATGCCATGTTTCTCTTGCTGAGCAACCCCAAGTCTGGCACTAGCAGCAGCCGACCTTGGTTCACAGCTTAATCTCTTGAAGCACATCCAAGCCCAGTGCAGGTGGTAGCCATCTGCAGATTGCTTGGTGGCTCATGCCAGGTGGCTCTGGTCAGGGCACAGGCTGTGGTTGAATTTGGCCTGTGGTGAGGCCTCTCCTAGGAGGTCTCTGGGCCAGCATGACTGGTAACTGGCCGCATCTGAAGACCGCACATCCAAAGGAGAGACTGGGCAGGTACGAGAGCTCTGCTAAAGAGAATCCTGTTCTGTTGAGTCAGCCCTTGCACAACAGATCTTCTAGTCACAGCCAGTCTTTACAACTGACCAGCTTGAGGACCAACCCCTCCCACTGACATGCCAACAGCAGTCAAGGCTCAACTACAACAGGAGGGCACACATAACCCACACAAGGGACACACCTGGAGCACCTGGCTCAAGGTGACCAGGGAGACTGCATCACTGGGCCCCACAAGCTACCTACTACATAGGTCACTCTGCCAAGACTGGGAGACATAGAAGCTCTACCTAATACATAGAAACAAACAGAGGAAGGCAGCCAAAATAAGGAGACAAAGAAATATGTCCCAGATGAAAGAACAGAACAAAGGTCCAGAAAAGAAAATCTAAACAAAATGGAGACAAGCAATCTACCAGATGCAGAGTTCAAAACACTGATTATAAGGACGCTCAGTGAACTTAGGGGAAGAATAGATGAACTCAGTGAGAACTTACACAAAGAGATAGAAACTATAAAAAAGAAACAGTCAGAAATTATGAATACAATAAATAAAATGAAGAATACATTAGAGGGAATCAACAGTAGATTAGATGAAGCAGAGAACTGAATCAGGGATTTGGAAGACAAGGTAGTAGAAACACTTAATCAGAACAGCAACAAGAAAAAAGAATCTCCCCATTTACCCCCCAACCCCAAAATGAGGATAGTTTAAGGGGCCTCTGGGACAACAGAAAGCGTAACAACATTTGCATCATAGAGGTACCAGAAGGAGAAGAGAGAGAGCTAGGAATTGAAAAACTACTTGCATAATGACTGAAAACTTCCCTAACCTAGTGAAGGAAATAGACATACAAGCCAGGGAGCACAGTGAGTCCCAAACAAGATGAACCCAAAGAGGCCCACACCAACACATATCATAATTAAAATGCCAAAGGTTAAAGACAAATGAGAATCTTTAAAGCAGCAAGAGAAAAGTAGTTAGTTATCTACATCTCAACAGAAACTTTGTAGGCCAGAAGGGATAGCCATGAAATATTCAAAGTGATGAAAAGTAAGGACCTATAACCAAGACTACTCTGCCCAGCAAAGCTATCTTTTAGAATCAAAGTATGATAAAGATCTTCCCAGACAAGAAAAAGCTAAAGGAGTTCATCAATATCAAATCAGTATAACAGAAAATGTCAGAGGGACTTCTTTAAGAAGAAGGAAAAAATATATATGTAAAAATATGAATAATAAAATGGCAATAGCTATGTATCTATCAATAGTTACTTTAAACATAAATGGATTAAATGCTCCAATCAAAAGCTAGGGTGGCTGAATGAATAAAAGAAATAAGACTCTTATATACTGTCTACAAGAGACTCATTTTCGATTAAAAGACACACATAGACTAAAAGTAAAGGGATGGAAAAAGAAATTTCATGAAAATGGAAATAACCCAAAAAAAGCAGGGGTAGCAATATTTATACCAGACAAAATAGACGTTAAAACAATGGCTATAAAAGAGACAAGGAAGGACCGAGTAACTCCACTTCTGGGTATTCATCCAAAAAAACCCGAAACACTAATTTGAAAGATATATACATCCATGTTCACTGCAGCATTAATTACAATAGCCAAGATATGGAAGCAACTTAAGTGTTAATCAACAGATGAATGGTTAAAGAAGTAGTACATAGATACAATGAACTATTAGCCATTAAAAATGAAATCTTGCCATCTACAACAACATGGATGGACCTAGAGGATATTATGCTAAGTAAAATAAGTCAAAGGAAGACAAATACCATATAATCTCACTTATATGTGGAACCTAAAAAACAAAATAAATGAACAAACAAAAGATAAACAAAGATAGAAGAAACAGAGATACTGAGGAAACATGTTGATGGTCACCAGATAGGAGGAGGGTTAGGGGAAGAGATGAAAAAGGGGAAGGGATTAAGAAGTACAAATTCATAGTTACAAAACAGTCATGGGAATGTAAAGTATAGCACAGGGAACACAGTCAATAATATTGTAAGAACTATGTATGGCATCAGATGGGTACTAGACTTATCAGGGTGATCACTTCATAAGTTGTATAAATGTCTAATCACTATGTTGTACACCTGAAACTAATATAATATTGTTTGTCAATTATAACTGGAAAATAAAAAATTATTTAAAAAACAAAAAAAGTAGTACAAAAATGATGAAAAGAAAGAATATATCAAAAGAGAATCAGAATCTCTAAAACATATATAATCTATAAATGTATATTCTAAAATGGCAAAACACCTCAAACAGAATTTATTGGATAGGTTTTACAGCTGACACAGCAAAAGACAAGACTAATGACCTTGCAATAGGTATTATGGTCAAGTTTTTAAAAATCATTATATATGAGAGAAAATATTAAGTTATGTACTAATGAAATGATATGGTTTACTGAATTACAATACTTCAGAAAAATAGAAGTTGGGGGAAAGAACAAAGCAGAAACAGTAAAATGTTGATAACTGTCAAAACTAGGTGATGAATATATCAGAGTTTATTACAATATTCTCTTTCCTCTTCTATATATTTGAAAATGCCTATGATAAAAAGTTTTTAACAATGGAATCTATCATTTGTATATCTATGTACATAATAGCATTATGTGTAATAGTCAAAAGGTGGAAACAACCCATGTGTCCAAATACAATGGGTAAACAAAATGTGGTATATACATCAAATGGAATATTATTCGGCTTTAAATAGGAAGGAAATTTTGACACAAGCAACAACACAGATGAACCTTGAGGACATTATGCTAAGTGCAACAGGCCAGTCACAAAAAGGCAAATACTGTATGATTCCACTTATATGAAGGACCTAGAGTAGTCAAATTCAGAGACAAAATGCAGAATGGTGGTTGCCAAGGTCTAGTAGTGGGTAAATGGAGAGTTACTGTTTAATAGATAAGAGTTTGTTTTGCAAGATGAAAAAAGTTCTGTGGATGGTTGGTGATAGAAGCACAATAATGTGAATATAATCAATGCCACTGGACTACATACTTAAAAATTATTTTAAGTAAATAAGTAAATTTTATGTTACCATCATAATTTTTTTTAAATGGACTTTCTCGCCATCCCTCGTTCTCTCTTTCTATCCCTCTCTCCCTCTCTCATTTTTCTCTCTCTCACAAACACACAGACAACCAGGCCAGGAAATATCTTCAGGATATCAGAGTTTGAAGGCACACTGAAATATACTGCACAAATCCCAAATATGAGATAAAAATCTCATCATATAAGTCAAATATTTCTAAATATAACAATTAACATATCTTTATTTTTTTAGTAGTTACACTTTGTCAGAGAAACTTCTGTTTTCAAAAAGTTTTTAAAAAGTTCAAAAAATCCTCAGGAAAAATATTAATATAGAAGTCAGGCAAAAATATTCCTTTGGGACTCATATATACTCTATATAGCAAAAATATTTTGCTCTTTCTCTGGGACATTTATTTTTATGTTATGGTAGAACTAGAAGGATGATCAGACAGCTATAAGTGGATGTTTAGCAGTAAAGCGAAGTCGTTAAACTAAGTTTTTAAATACTAAGCACAGGTGGCTTCCTCACACATCTTGAACAGTTTGCAAATATAAATGCTAAAGTCATGCATGATATTGAGAAAATAAAACAGAAAAATGAATAATGAATGGGAAATTAATTGGGGAAGAAGATAAAAGTTAACTATTTTGATTCTGAGTGACTAAATGAAGTTCAGTGATATAGTTATTTGCTTCTGTCAGGAAAGCCTTAGAAAACAACTAGTTTTTATAGCCAGAAAGAATAATTTAGTAGGAAAAAAATATGTTAGTTGTAAAGATATATAGAATGTTGAGATTAAATAAGAAAAACCTGTTATTAAAAAAAAAAAACCCAGCACATAGTAGTGTCCAAATACACAAAAGGACAGTGTTTTCAAACATATAGGAAGGTGCAAGATAATATGTATTAAACACAATATCTGGTACAGAAAGGTTATGCGATTCTGTCTTTCCCATTCCCTGCCTTATCAGTCATTGACTATCCCATAGCATAAATAAATGACTTTGGAGAAGTTCTGGGTTCCATACTTGTTGGCACCATTAGGAAATATTATTTTTGAGGTACTGAGAATGTCCATAATAAATTATACACACTTCAACAAACTAGTGTGAACACAGTAATTTATTTTAAATGCCCATGACTTCTGCCTGATATTC
Source organism: Pteropus medius (assembly GCF_902729225.1). Lineage (NCBI taxonomy): Eukaryota > Metazoa > Chordata > Mammalia > Chiroptera > Pteropodidae > Pteropus > Pteropus medius. The sequence continues at coordinate 66,796,658 of NW_024349800.1, forward strand.
AAGAAACTTTTCTTGATAAAGTGCTAGATTTATCATTTCATGGTCTCAAATAGGAAGTTTGGGGGTATGTATCTAAAGAAATCATACTGCAGAAGTTTTAAATTATGAGTTTAGTGGTTTACAAAACTAGCCAGTTCCTCAATTCTGTTTGTAAAATTAAATAGGCCCATATTGTCATGGCTTCCCCTTTATGATGTAGTGCTGAATAGTATGCAATAATCATGTCAATAAATCAAATGAATGAGTAATAAATGCTCATTGATAGTCTTCAAAATGTACTGCCCTGAAGTTATCTAGAAAACTAAAAGGTATTCCTTCCCATACACATCAAAAACTCATTCGACCAAAATGTTATGGAATGACAGACAATTTCATGCTTGACTTGGTTAATTTCAATGTGACACAATAAAATGAATTTACTAAGTGTCTACTATATGTTAGTCAACTGCATTAAACAATGAAGACACAGACGAATAAGATTCAAATACCGCAATCTACTATCTAGTGACATTCTTTCTTTCACTTAGTCTTTCATTCAACTGATAGTCACTGAGCATGTATTTAATGTGGGTACTAATTTTAAGTACCAGAGATTTAGTAAGGCTCGAAAATGACTAAGTCCTTACTCTCATGATTCTTACATTGTAGTGAGGTAAGACAATAAGTAAATAAATAAATATATGGTGATAAGAACCAAGAAGAGAGTAATGGGCCAATAGGAAGAGTGAAATTTTAGACAGCATGGCTAGCAGAGACCTCTCTAATAAGGTAACATTTGATAAGAGGGCTGAAAGAAATGGAAGAGGGAGAGTCACATGGGTATCTGGAAAAAGAGTATTTTAGGAAGAAGAAACGGAATATTTAAAGGCTTAAAGTGGGAACATATTGGAGACTTAAATAAACAAGGATGCCAATGTGAAAATGGGGACCAGGCAAAATGGTGTAGATGATAGAAGCATCATTCATCCCCTCTTGCAACCACCTCAAAATTGTGACAGAAACATGGAGCAAACAGCAACCAGAGTCTCCTGGGGTCTAGATGAACAGAAGCCGTACAACTATGGAGAGAAATAAGAAATCGCACTGCAACAGTAGGAGGTCGGCAATAACCACATCCATGAAGATAATCTATTTGACAATTTAACCTCATGATTCTTTGGACCTTCTTTATCTCCAGTGAGTTACCTAAAACTCCACCAAAGTTCAACAATTATTCCTATGGCCACATCTTGGACTTGTCTTTGCTCGATAATTCTCTGCTTTTGAAATTCTAAACTCTAATAGTATACTCCTCTCTCTCTTAACATAACATTCAAGATCAGCAATGTTGAACAGCAATAAGATGTGAGCTATTTATATAATTTAATATTGTCTAGTAGTCTCATAAAAAGTTAAAAGAAACTCATAGATGCAGAGAACATTTTGATGGTTGCCAGATAGGGGAAGGGTTGGAGGGAGGGGTGAAAAGGCGAAGAGATTAATATGTACAAATTACCAGTTATAAAAAATGTCATGGGGATGTAAAGTATAGCATAGGGATTATATTTGATAATATAACTATGTATGGTCAAATAACTATGTATGGTACTAGACTTAATGGGGTAATCACTTTGTAAATTATTGTAAATGTCTGATCATTATGTTGTGCACCTGAAACTAATATTGTATGTTAATTGTAATGGGAAAAAAGTAAATTAAAAATAAACAAAAATCTTTTGGGGGGTAAAAGTAAAAATAATCACTCATTTTGAAATTAATTTTAATGATAAATTTTATTTAACTCAGTACATCAAAACTACAATCAATGCAACATGTAACCAATATAAATATTAGCAATGAGATTTTTTTTTCACACTAAGTCTTCAGACTCCAGAGTGTACTTTATACTTACAGCATATCACATTTCAGACACTAAATTTTCAAAGTGAAATGTAATTTTACCAAAATAAGAGTTATGTTTAATGGAAAAATATTTTATACTACATATAGTAAAGAATTTGGCCTTACCAGAGTTGAAAGTTGGCCTCTCTCCTGGCTTCTGGGAGGTAATTTCTGGCCCCCGGGAATATTATGCCCGATGGGAGAGTTTGCCTGGGAGCTTTGGGTCATGCCAGATCATCTAACAAAATGATTTATCATGGGCCATATCCATATAGTCTTAGGGTGCAGTCTGGCCACACTGAAGGACCAACTACGTGATTTAGGGTGGGAGATTTGAGTTATGCAGTATCAGATGACATGGAGATGGAGATCAACCATGTGGGCAACCAATTAATCAAGGCTATGTAAAATAAAAACTCTGAATACAGAGGCGCAGCTTAAGTTCCCTATTGGCAATACTCTGTGCATATTATCACACATCAATACCTGGAGAGTACTAATACATCCTGATTTCACAGGGAAAGGAAAACAAAAGCTCTGTATTTGGTACATCTCATAGACTCTGTGCTTCTTTCTTCCCTTAGCTGATTTTAATTTGTATCCTTTCCCTGTAATAAACTGTACTGTGAGCATTATAGTTTTCAGTGAATTCTGTGAGTCCTTTTCAGCAAATTATCAAAGGTGAGGTGGTTTTGAGAACTTCTCTAACTTGCAGTTGGTGTCAGAAGTGAGGGTGGTCTTGGAGACAGTGCTCTAACTTTGTAGTTGTCTAACTCTCTGTTGGCCTAAAACTCTTATCTTAGTTTTTAAATTTAAATATAAATTAAATTCAAAATTCAGTTCCTCAGTTGCTCTACATACATTTCAAATGCACAACAGCAACATGCAGCCAGTGGCGACTCTACTTACTGGGAAATGCAGTTTTAGACTTTTATCACTCTAATCCTCTTATGCACAGCATACTTGCTTTTCAATATCATCTAGACTTCTAGCTTTTTATTTTCCTTCTACTTACCCTCTCCCTTTTCAGCCTCAGCCCAATGACCCACACAGTAATTATTTTACTGTTAGTGGCCCCAAATCTTTTGCCACCTGTCTGTTTCATTTGCACATGTCCCATAAACCTCAAGTCCAATGTCTTTCTTACCCCATCTACTCAAAGATAGCTGAGTACTGCTGAAGGGAAAAAAAAAAAAAATCATTCAATCTGGCTTCTACCTCCTTCATTCCATTGATATTGCCCTTGCCAAAGTCACACATGATGTCCTAGTTGCCAGTTGTTAGTCTTTATTTTACTTAACCTCTTGGGAGCATCTAAACTCTTGATCATTTCCTTCCAAAACTCTCTCTTTTGGCCTCCACAAAGTGTTCTACTTTTGATTCTCCTCCTATTGTAGTGACTGTTCCTTTTAGTATCTTTTGCTGGACCTCCTTTCTCTGCTCTTTTAACACTGATTTTTCTCTCACCTCTCTTTTTCTCCATATTTACCTTGAATGATACCTACTCCCCTGTTTTTAAAGGCCATCTATATATTAGTAACTATCAAAGTTTTATGTTCAGCCAAACTCCAATATTTCCTATAGGTCTTTAGCTAGACATTCCACAGACACCTAAAATGTCTTATGTCATTCTCATTCCCCATTTAAACTTCCCACACAAATTACTCATTTCCCCTCTTTAAACCTGCTTTTCCTCCTTTAATTTCCTATTTATATTTGTAGCACTATGATCAATCCAATAACACAAGTCAGAAAATTGAGAGTTACCCTAGATCAGGGAAGGGCAAACTACGGCCCATGGGCCAAATTCAGCCTACTGCCTGATTTTTTAAAATAATACCTTAATTCAGATATAATTCAGAAGCCATAAAGTTCACCATTTTAAAAGGTAGAATTCAGAGGTTTTCAGTATATTCACAACATTGCCTGTTTGTGTAATAAAGTTTTACTGGAACACAGCCATGCCATTTGTTTACCTGTTGTCTACGACCACTTTCAGTACAGTACAACAGCAAAGTTTAGTAGCTTTGCACAGAGACTATTAAAAAAACTGTAAAGCTTAAAATATTTGCTATCTTGGCCTTTCAAAAAAGAAGTCTGTCAAACTATCCTAGACTGTCTGATCCTTTTCAACTCCCATAATCAATTTATTATCAAATCCTTAATATATTACACTTAAATTATAGTTAGAGCTACTATAAATTGCCTCAACACGTCTTAAATATTAGAGCTACCAGTGAGAACTTACTATAAATATTCTAAGATTATTTTTTAAACTTTTAAAAATTTGAGGTATAATGAACATGACATAAAATTAACTAAAGTATACACTTCAAAAGTTTCAATATATTCACTATACTGTGCTATTATCACCCCTATCTCATTCTAGAATATTTCCATCACCCCAAAAAGAAACTCTGTACCAATAAGTAGTCAGCCCTAGTTCTCCACTACTCCCATTTCCTGATAACCACAAATCTACTTTCTGTGTCTATGGATTTTACACTTCATATAAATGAAATCACAATGTGGCCTTTTCTGTCTGGCTTCCTTCACATAATGTTTTCTAGGTTTATCCATGCTCTAACATGTATCGATACTTCATCTCTTTTTACCATAGAATAATATTCCTTTAAATGGATATACCCCATTTTCTTCACCCATTCATCAGTTGATAGACATATGTCTTGCTTCAATTTTTTTAGCTATTATAAATAATGCTGCTAATGAGCATGCTGCATGGACTAAACACTTTAAAAACACATAACCTTTACAACAACTCTTTGAAATAAGTGACATCATCATCATTGTTGTCGTTGTCGTCATCGTCGTCATCATCATCATCTTCATTTTAAAAATGAAAATACTAAGGTAGTGAGATTTAAAAACTCACCCAAGGTCATAAAGGTAGTAAGCGATAGAGTTAAGATTTGATTGAATCACAGAAGTCTGACTATATCATATTCTTAACTACCAACAATGCTGCCTTGTTTAACTATAACTATAATCCATTTTTTCTGTCTTTATTACAACTAGTTATCGGATCCTCCTCAGCTTCCACCTGTTTTACTGCAGTAGCCTTCTAACTGTTCTCCCAGACTCTAGTCTCATCTCCCTCAAATATATTCTCATTTTGCCACCAAAATACTCTTTCTAAATCATAAGTCAAACTGTGTCCAGGTCTTTTTTAAAGTCCTTCTGTGGCTCATTATCACCTAACAGTGGATCAGACGTTTAGTGGCCAGATTCATTTATTTAAATAAAAGCTTATGTGATAAATACCATACGATTTCACTTAAATGTAGAATTTAAGGAACAAAAAGAACAAACCAATTAAAAACAGACTCACAAATATCGAGGAAAATCTGGTGACGGCCAGAGGGGATGGGGGATTGGGGGTCTGAAGGGTTAAAGAGTACACATTAGCAGTTGATATTTCATCACGGGGATGGGGAGCACGGCATAGGGAATGCAGTTAGCATTAAGCATTAACATATTGGCTAAGTAGAGAGCCAGAGGAGAGAAAGAGCAATTAGGGGGATCGTTTTATAAACTATATAAATGTCTACCCAATGTACTGTATACTTGAAACTAATAAAAAAATTTTTTTAAATCTTATGTGGAAATCCAACAGGCATATTAGGTATAAAAGTGGAGATGCTCTTGTTGAATAGGAGGAAAAAATGGAGGTTAGTTGAATGTATTTGTGAGGAAAGCATAATCCCTTAGCCTTGCCTTGTATACCTACCTCCTCAGAGTAGGCATCTTAGACATTTCCAAAAAACCCTTAGAACTTTTAGAATAATCTCAGAAACCACTAGCCCATCACTTAATTCTCTAAGAAACTATTTCTAGTTCCCTGAATACACCAACTTGCTTCAGTGCTTTATAGTCCTCACATATATTTCCCTCGGGAAAACTTACTTCCACTCAGAAAACTTCTCATACTTGAAAACTTTATAAAGCCTCCTCTAACATACTTCTTATTCCAACAATTGCAAATATTGTTCACCATCTTTATCATATTCTGACTGTTGATGCCCTTTGTACAATACAGTACTCAAAACTGTAGATAATATGCCAGATAAGATGTGACAGTCACAAAGGGTAAAACTAGAATAATTTTCTCAGCAAATCTGAAGCTGAGTTTGGAATCAAACAACCAACTACTATCCAAAGCAGTCTTGTGTCTTAATCTGCCAACAACATTAGGATAAAGTTCCCAGCTAGTAACCTTCATATCTAGAGCAGAAACTTTCAAGTACCATAATTTATCTCTTCAAGCAACTTTGCAAAAATCTGGATCAAATCTACCATCTATGTTCTTCACTCCTATACCTAAATTGCCAAATACTGCTAACAAACAATTCATAAAATAAGCCAAAAATGGAGTGCCAACAAAGTTAATATCTGCAACAACTGCTGGCCTACCATTGCTTCCTATCAGTCTTTCAACTTGTCCTCTATCAATTTCCTTTAGCTGCTATTGGAAGATCTCAACTCAGCATACAGATTGTTTTCCTACTTCTCAAAAATTAGTATTAGGTAGTCAGACTCTCAACTTTAATCCCCCAAACATCAATCTCACACAAATGCTTCTGCAAATTTATCAGTCTTCAACTATATCCCTGCCTTCTTCCTTTCTATCTCACTCAAAACTAATCCCTCCACCTATGCACTAAAATATATCCCTTTGTATATCCTTAAGGAATGCTCCACTAAATCTCTCTCTCCCTATGTCCACATTTCCTCTGTACTACTGGTTCTTTTCCCTCAACATAACATATAGGCTTAAGTTAAATATATAATAAAAAGACAACACACACTCAACCAATGCTCCTTCTAGTTATTCTTTCCCATCACAGTCGAGTTTCTCAAGAGTCATTTAAACCACTGGCCTTCAAAGTTCTGATTTTTATCTTAGTGGATACTCTAGGGATTATAATGTGCATCTTAATTTATCACAATCTACTTTAAATTAATACTGACTCAATTTTGGTAAAATATAGCAACTTTGTTCCAATATACCTCCATTTCTTCAACTTTTCTTTACATAATTATATTACATCGATATGTTGGAAATCTAGAAATGAAGTGTTCTAAGTACTTCTTTAAGCCATTTTATGTCTTTTAAAGAAATTTAAAAGAGAAAAGGGGAAAAGTATATATATACAGTCTTTCATTTCCAACATATTGATCTTCTCTGATTTTATTCATTTCCTCCTGCGGATATGAGTTACCATTTGCTGTCATTCATCCTGAACACTTTCTTTTGAATGCCTTGTATTCTCAGTCTTTGGTTATTTTCAAATGTCTTTATTTTCAATTTGATGGATAGTTTTACTAAATATAGACTTTATGGTTTACAGTTTTTTTACTCCAGAATTTTAAATATGTCAATCCTCTGCTCTCTGACCTCCATTTTTTTTGGATAAGAACTCAGCTATAAATCATATTGTTGTAACCCTATATGTGATGTGTCATTTTTCTCTTGCTGCTCTCAAAATTCTCTGTCTTTCAGCAAATTGACAGTGATGTGTATAGATGTGGCTCTCTTTCTGTTTATCCTAATTTAGGTTCATTGAGCTTCTTGAAAATATAAATTAATGTTTCATGATACATTTTGGAAGTTGTCGGTCATTATTTCTTCAACTATTTTTTCCTGTCCCTTTCTCTTTCTTCTCTCTTTCTGGAATTCCCATTACAAATATGTTGGTATACTTGCTATGTTCCACCATTTTCTGAGATTCTGATAGTTTTTTTCAATTATTTTCTCTCTGTTCTTCAGGTTGGATTATTTTTATTGCTGTGTCTTCGAGTTTGCTAGTTCTTTCTTCTGCCGCCTCGAGTTTTATATTAAGCTCATCTAGTGATTTTTTTTTTTCATTTTAGCTATTCTACTTTCCAACTCTAGAGTTTCCATTTTGCTCTTTTTTATAGTTTCTATTTCCTTAGTGAGACTCCCTATTTGTTAAGGCATTGCCATCATATTTCTGTGCATTATTTAGACATGATTTCTTTTAATTATTTAAACAAATTTGTAATAACTGTCATGAAGTTTTTGCTAAAAACAATATCTAGATCCACTCAGAGAAATTTTCTATTGATTACTTTTCTTTCTGAGTATGGGTCACAGGTTCCTGGATTTTTTCTTTAACATCATATAGAATTAATCTAAAATTTTAGGAATTTTGACCAACTCTTTTGCATAAAAAATGATTAAATTAAAAGCCTTAAAGGGGGGAAGCTAGAGACACTGCTCTATGTAAGTAGAGGATATGTTAATTTATAAATGTTAGTTCTGTAATCAAGCCACTGCTGGTGACTAAAACTCCCGATAATAATGTTCTAAGAAAATCTGTCTGACCCTTTTTTCAATGGGGATTTAGTAAGAGGGTAAAAAATACTTCATATTAAGATTGTTTTGCTGCTATGTCCATGACCTAAATTTCCAAAACAAAAATGTGGCTTTTATTTGTAATAAAAAATCCTCCCAGAAACATAGTTGAAGTCCATTTATATGGAAAAACAGATTCTTCAACCTAGTGAGTGGAAAAGAACATGTGCTCTGGAGTCAGAGAGTTCTTGGATTAAATCTCAGCTCTATCACTGATTAATTATATGACCTTAAGAAAATTATTTAGCCTCCTTGAACTTCAGTTTCTTTTTAAAATGATAAAAATATCTATATTACAAGGTTAATGTGAAGGTAAAATTAAATGGATGAAGACACTACCTTACTTTAGCACCTCACTGTTCTCAAATATTACTGTACTGCTTCCTAACTGGTCTTGGTACTCTCCATCCCAATTCCTCTCCATATAACAATACATCATGATAAAATTCAATTCTTTTACACAGTTGGTTCACTCATTCATTCAATAGTTTCTGATCATTTCCCTCAGTAAATACCTGAGTTTAACAATCTAAATTGGAGAGCAAGAAGAAACATAGGGATACAATGGTGAGCAAAACAAACACGGCTCCTAAATTAGTTTTTGTTGTCTGGCGGGAAAGAGAAACCATTAAACAATTATAAAAATAAATGTAAAACAACAACTGATATAAGTACTACTAAGAAAGGATATAGTGCAATGAGAAAATGTGATAGGGGATTTGGTGAAGTCAGAGATCTCACCCAAAGCCCTTTACTATTGAGCCTTTCCTATCTTACCAGACTCACTTCTGGTCATTTTCTCACATACAGCCTATATTTAAAACATACTAATTTATATGAAATATGAAATATGAAATATACAATGCGCACTCTCATCTTGAAATCTTTTGAACATGCTAAAGCACTTATGAAATACCTTCCTCCCTCCTGCTTAATTCCAGCAAATATCCCAAGATTGCAGTTCTTACATTAGTTCTTTAAAGTCTTCACCACACATGAGGTTAATATTAATCACCTGATCAAGTAGGTATCTACCCATTCCTCCACCTGGTAACTGATTATCCCCCTTGTAAATGATTACTATTTCATGGGGAGATATGCTGAGATTATGCCAAAATCCTCTCTTAATCTGCATTAGTTTCCTAGCACTGTCAAAAAAAGCCACAAAGTAGGTAGCTTTAAACAAATGTAATTCATTCGCTCAGTTCTTCAGAAGCAAGAAGTCCCAAATCAAGGTACAGATAGGGTCCCACTCTATCTGGAGGCTCTAAGAGAGAATCTTCTTTATGCCTCTTCTAGCTTCTGGTGGTTGCCAGTTTTCCTTGACTTGTAGCTACATCACTCCAATCTATTTTGTTCTTCCTCAAGATTGTTTTAGCTATTCCAAGTCCCTTGCAATTCCATATGAATTTTAGAATTAGAATCAGGTTATTAATTTCTACAGAAAGGTCAGCTTAGATTATGATAGGGATCATGCTAGATCTGTATGTCAATTTGAGTAGTACTGCCATCTTAACAATGTTAACACTATGAACATGAAATGCTTTTCAATCATTTAGATCCTCTTAAATTTCAACATGTTGAAATTTTTGTACTTTTCTGAGTATAAGATTTGCAATTCTTTTCTAAAATTTGCTATTTAATTCTTATTGTAAACTGAATAGTTTTATTTCTTCCATTTTCAGATTGTTCATTGTAAGGGTATAAAAATACAAATGATCTACATATATTTTCTTGTATCCTGCAACCTTGCTATAATCTTACATAGTTCGCTAAGTTTTTTAGTGGATTCATTAGGATTTTCTATATAAAAGATCATATCATCTGTGATTATAATTTTACTTTTTCCTTTCCAATTTAGGTACCTTTCTTGCCTAATTACTGTGGCTAGGACCTCCAGTACAATGTTTAAATAGAAGTGGAGAGAGAAGAAATCTTTCTTATTCCTCATCTGAGGGGGAACACGTCTGATCATTCACCATTAAGTATGATGTTAGCTGTGCGTTTTTCAGAAATCTTTTATCAAATTAAAGAAGTTCCCTTCTATTTCTAGTTCATTCAATGTTTTTATCATTAAAGAGTGTTGGATGTGTCAAGTGCTTTTTCTGCACTTATTGATTGTGTCATCTGTTTTTTCTTTACTGATATGACATATTGCATTAATGGATTTTCGATTGGCGAACCAACCTTGCATTCCTAGGATAAATTCTACTTGATCACAGTGTATAATTTTTCTTATACATTGCTGGATTTCATTCATAAACAAATTTTATTGAGAATTTTTGCATCCACAGTCATAAGAGATATTGGCCTATAGTGTTCTTGTGATGTCTTTTTCTGGTACTGGTGTTAGGATAATACTGACCTCATAGAATTCAGTAGTGTTCCCCCCTCTTCTATTTTTTAGAAATTTGTAAAGAATTGCTATTAGATCTTTGAATGTTTGGTAAAATTAATCAGTGCAGCCATCTGGGCATGGACTTTATTAATTTTTTGACCACTGCTTCAATTTCTTCACTTGATATAGATCTATTCAGATTGTCTTTTCTTGAGTCAGTTTCAAGTTTGTGTCTTTCTAGGAATTTTTCCATTTTATCTAAGTTAAATGATTTGTTGTATAGTTGTTCAGATATTCCTTTATAATACTTTTTATTTCTTTGAGGTCATTATTAATGTCCCTTCCTTTCCTTTCTGATTCTAGTAATTTGAGTCTATCTTTTTTCCTTGGTCAATCTAAAGATTTGTCAATTTTACTGAACTTTTCAAAGAACCAGCTTTTGGTTTCATTGAGTTTTTTTGTTGTTTGGTTGATTTCTTCTACTGTTTTTTCATTAATTTCTGCTATAACCTTCTGTATTTCCTTCCTTCAGCTTGCTTTACATTTGGTTTACTCTTATTTTTCCAATATCTTAAAAGACTAGGTAACTGATCTTTCTTATTATAGGAATTTTACAGTTATACACTCACACGTACTCCCTTTGCTCTGTTTGGCAAGAATATTACACATATATTACATTACAGGCCTAACGATTCATTATACATATAATTTATAATTTATATAATATGTAATTTCATACAAGTGACTTTAAATAAGTTAAGAGAAGAAAGGAGAAAAGTATCCATCTCTTCTGTCTTTTATAAAATGCTAAGCACTGCTTTAGATGCATACCATAGGTTTTGGTCTATTGTGCCTTTATTTTCATTCATCTCACTATATTTTCTGAATTCATTTTTTTATTTCTTTGACCCATTGCTTACTTCAAAATATACTGTTTAACTTTCACATATTTGTGAGCTCTCCAAATGTTTCCCTGCTATTCATTTCTAATTTTATTCCACTGTGGTTGCAAAACAAAATTACTGCTAACTTTCAACATTTATTCAGGTTTGTTTTATGGCTATGGTCTTATCCTTGAGAATGTTCTGCGTTTACTTGAGAAGCAAGAATAATGTGTTATTGTGTAGTGTTCTACAGATGTATGTTAAGTCTTGCTGGTTTATAACGTTGTTTAAGTCTTATTTTTCCCTACTGATCTTCTGTCTAGTTTTTCTATCCATTGTTGCAAGTGCGGATAAGGGAAGCCTCTATTATCATTGTCTATTCTTCCCTTCATTTCTGTCAGTTTTGGTTTAATGTATTTTGGTATTCTATTATTAGATGCATGTTTATAACTGTTATATTTTCCTACTGTACTGACCCTTTTATCATTATAGAATGTCCCTCTTTATCTCTAGTAAGTAGAGAAAAATTTTTTTTGTTTTAAAGTTTATTTTGTCTCATATCAGCATAGCCACTCCAGCTTTGCTGTGGTTGCTCTTTGCATGATATATCTTTTTCTGTCCTTTTACAATTTCAGTCTATCTGTATCTTTGAATTTAAAGAATATCTCCTTTACACAACATACAGTTGAATCACGTGTTTTTTAGTCTAACAATAGTTGCCTCTTCATTAGATTATTCCATCTATTTATACTTAAATACTGATATAGTTGGATTTATATCTGCTATTTTACTTTTTGTTTTCTATATATTTCATGCCTTTTTTGTTGTTCTATTCCTCCCTTACTGCTTTCTTTTGCATTAAGTGAACATTTTCTAATGAAGCATTTCAATTTCTTTAATGAATTTTTACGTTATAACTTTTGAGGCTTTTTTTTTAGTGATTGTTCTAGGTTTACCATGTATATTTTATCTTATTCAAATGGGCTTCTGATTTATACTAGCTTAATTCCAGTGATTACATAGGACTGTTATTCCTTTCTAGCTCTATTCCTTTTTCCTCCTTCTGTAGTATTTTTTAATAAACATTATATTAATTAACGTTAAAAATCCAACGATACATTGTCATAATTATTTCTTTACATCTTAGTGATTTCCTTGACTCAATGCAGTTTTTCTCATACACACCTCCTTTGTGCTGTTATTGGCAAATATATTACATATCTATTCCATAATAGGCCTAATAATTCATCACATATAACTTATAATTATATAATTTCATTCAACTGATTTATAAGTAGGTTAAGAGAAGATAGAAAAAGAATGCATCTCTTCTTTTATAATTACATAATTACCTTTATTGGTGCTCTTTTTTGTGTGTGTGGACTCAAATTAACATCTGAAGTCACCTGTTTTCATCCTGAAGTATTTCTTTAATATTTCTTGTATGGTGGGTCTGCCAGCATAGCAAATTCCCTGTTTCTAATAACCTGAGAAAGTATTTCACCTTTATTTTTGAAAGATAGCTTTACCAGATATAGGATTTGGGCTAATAGTTTGGTTTTTGTTGTTGTTGTTTTTTGTTTTGTTTTGTTGTTGTTTTGAGCATTTTAAAAATATTAGCCAATTGTCTTCTAGCCTCCATTGTTTCTGCTGAAAAATCCAATGTTAATCTTATGGAATTCCCTTTAAGAGATGCATCATTTTTCTCTCAGTGCTTCCAATACTTTCTTCTTGTTTTTGACTTTCACTATTCATACGATGATGTATCTGCATATGGCTCTATTGGCATTTAATCTAACTTGGATTTTGTTGAGCTTCCTGTACATACAGGTTACTGCTTTTCTAATAAATCTGTGAAGTTTACAGCCATTATTTCCTTGTATATTTTTTTCTGCTTCTTTTTCTCTCTCCTGGTACTCCCATTATACATATATTGTTGCACTTGATAGCATCCCACATTTCTGAGGCTCTGTACACTGTTCTTAATTTGTTTTTCTCTCTAATCTTCAACTTGCATAATATCTATCACTCTACCTACAAATTCACTTCTTCTGCCAGTTCAAATTTACATTTAAGCCTCCTTAATGAATATTTTTATTTCAGTTATTTAATTTTTCAATTTCATCATTTCCATTTGGTTCTTTTAAAAAATAATTTCTATCTCTTGATATTCTCATCATATTTTTTTTGATACTTTAATTGTGAATTCCTTTGTTTCTGTGAACATGTCAAAATGTCTTTTTCTAAGAGACTTATGGACATGCACTATAGACTACAGGTTACCAGAGGGTAGTGGGTGGGGAAGGAAGGGGGTAGATAGACTGAGTAAAGGGGATCAAATATATGGTAGCTGAAGGAAACTGGACTTCGGGTAGTAAACACACAATAGAATATACAGATGTCAAATAATAATGTACACTTGAAAATTACATAATTGAATTAACCAATGTTACCCCAATAAACTTAATTTTTAAAAAGTTAAAAAAAGTCTTTTTCTGATAAATCTAACATCTAGTCTCTCCACAGTTTCTGTGGCCTGCTTTTATTCCAGTGTGTGGGTCACACTTTCATGTTTCCTTGCATGCCTTGTAGCTTTTTCTTGTTGTTGGAAACTAGACATTTTTCGTAATATACTGTAGCACCTCTGGGTACTGGTATAAGCTACCCTTCTGAGGCATGTTATTGTTATTGCTTGCTTATTTGTTTAGTGACTAGCTAGATTGTTTTAGTGAAGTTTATTCCCCCATATATAGTGTTCAGCTTCTGATGCTATTCCACAGATTTGGTATATCCACAGTTACCTTCAGATCACTGGATCACTCACTGTAGTTGGGTAGGGCTCTCTTCCAGTCTTCCTTGACCACACCCAGCTGTTAAACTCCAGTAATTGCTAGCTGGTTACTCTACTGTTTTCAGCAATGCCCTGGAGACATAAATTGGTCTACAAACAACCCAATCAAATTCTGGTTTTTCTGAAACAATAGTTTCTGAGATCAATGTTTGATTTTTGTTCTGACCTCAGAAGGCTTTGTGCTTTATTCCCTGGTTCTCTCCAGCAAACCAGCAAGGCTACAGTTTAGCCTATCTCTGGAATCTCCTCTGAAATCACTTTTCTCACAACCTCCACTGTTCTTGTGAGTGTCTTCAGGTATGAACTTCATTCTCTGTTGCAAATGAAGTCCCTTTGGGAAGAAATTAGGAGCTGTTTAATGGTCTGTTTCTCTCTCTGGACAAATCTCTAAGCCAGGTCTCTGAAGCTAGGTATGGGGACCATGGCAAAGTTATTTCTGAGTGACACTCCCACTCCAAGAGCTAAGAACTCAGAGGAGGGAGAGCGGATGCAGTTTTAGATCTCAGCTTGCCTCTCTTGGGATGGAACCAACAACTTACAAGCTGAGGCAAAAGTAATCTGGGCCCCAGTATTTTCAGTGTGCCACACTCAAGTTGGGCCTGAGTAGAAGAAAGGAGTCCCCACTCCTCAACTGCACTCACCCGGGACTTAGCAGCAGCAACAGGTATCTGGGGGAGTGATGAGAAATGCTGATGTGCTATACCTCCAGGAAGAAAGCTGTTAGTCTAGATTGGGGAGACTGGCGAGGGCGGGGGCGTTGTATTCAGACTATAGGAGACCCGAATGGAAGCTCTACCTCACTGAGCTGGCAAGGGAGAAAGAGGAAGCAGTACTAGTTTAAAAACCCCAGACTTTTTAATTGCTTACCAAATTTTTATATAGATGTTCTTGAATAAATGCTTTTCATTAGCTCTTCACCCTTAGGACCAGTTCCAGAAACTTGAAATGGCTGGGTCTTTGGGGTTATTTTTAAAATCATTTTCACTGGGGAGTGGATCAGCAGAGCTATCAAGCCAGAAGTCGATCTCTCATTTGTTCTAAACATGGAGGTGAAGGTAGCAAAGGGCTAGAGTTCTATATATGCTATCTCATTTAATCTTCGCAACTCTGATGCAGATATTACAGACCTTGATACTAAGTCCAAGAATCATTTAGTAACTTTCTCCAAGTAAAGTAGCAAAAGGTACCAAAGATCTGATTCAAAAGCAGGTCTAACTGCTTCCAAAGCTCATGTTCTTAATTAAGCCCATCCTTTCATCTTTTACACAAATACTTTTAAAAATCAGAGCTCATGAGACGTTATTTCTCTGTTGTACTCACAATGATGTCTTAAGGTCATTTTCTTTCTCATCTAGATCTGTTTTCAACAGAAGTATTATTCTGCTTCCCTTAGCCTTGAGCTACATTCCCACAAAGAATCTATGACCAGGAGATTGTTATCTTTTCTATACTTTTAAAATCTGTTTTCCTAAAGAACAAAGTAGATCTGTTGTGTATTGTGTTTGATTTTTTTAATTATTATAAACGTTAAGATAACATGGTCTCTTTTCTCCCAAGATTAACATTGTACATAATAAGCACACATAGAAAGCCAACTAAAAATATTATTAAGAAATGATACCGCCTTTAAAAACGACTCATACTTACGAAGATTCTTAAACACAAAATTATAATATTTCTGGAGAACACTTAACACACCCAAAAATCCATACAGTCACGACTGACCAGTCATTAATAAGATTCTACTTTAAAAGTGATTTCATGCCTTCAAATATAAATTAGTAAGTGCCAATATTTAATAAAAAAATTCTTACCATGTATATTTTAACTAAAATAAGACCCCCAAAATAAACTAGATAAACCTAAAGTATATAAGAACCTTTCTCTGTAATTACTTGCAAAAAGGAAAAAAAATTAAAATAAAAATACAAATAAAAAATAAAAAATTATTTTAAAAACTTAAAAAAATTAAGACATGTCAACCTAGATTTGAAGGTTTTATTAGCCTTTACTTCTACTTGGCTCCATTTAACATTGTTAAAAAAAGGGTGGGGGGCGGGGATGGTCAGTTTTTACCACCTCGTTAAAGTCAGATTTCCTGGTAACAAATACTCCTGCTTAATTTTGATATTGTGCTAAGCTAAGTATTCAAGAAAAAAATAGCTACTGAAGACAGAACCTCCAAAATTACAAGAATCATCAAGGGAACTGTGAACATATGGTAAGGAATATGGTTACATGTTGTTTTAACAAATTTTAAAGAATGCATTAGGGTGAGATTGTTTGCTCCAAGTGGCTCTTTCTCACACAACAGAAGCCCACACACTTGTGGAGGTTCTGTCACACTTGGTAACCCCAGTTAGAATCCGACAATAGGAAAGACTCTCAAATCCCACGTTCAGAAGGGACGTTTGTTCCTAGACATCTTTAATCTCAACTGTCAACACCTGACTAAAATAAACAAAATACCTTTGCTAAGGAAAGAAAGATGGTGAAGAGATTTAAATAGGTGAATAAAAAATAATTAAAATTACTTTGTTGATAAAAAATGACAGCACTGAAGGACAGCATCAAGTGACAGCTGCTCAAGTGACAGAGGCATCGAATAGCTATTTTAGGTTTGCCATAGTGTGCTCAATAGCTGTTTAAAGAATGCAATAAATGTACTTACCAAATATTTCCCCTCCACTAGCATATTCTGTCACCAGATAAATCATCCGTTCTGTCTCCATAACCTGGTGCAAAGGCAGGAAAGTGACAGACAGTGACACAAATGACAGGCTGACATCATAAGAAGAGAAACTAATGACTCCTCCTTTGTCATATGAAATATTAATAACCATTACTGCTTAAAGGAACTTAAAACACTGGTGGGAGTAGAGAGATATAAATGTTACTAAGAAGAAAGGGGGAAAATAGGTATTGCTCCATGTTCTTAAAAGCAGGAAATATTTACTACTTGAGAGAGACAGTCCTTTTGTTGTTCTGTGAGAACTCTGCAATCTCTTAAGCTCCACAAAACTGAGAAGCGAAGAAGCTGCCAAGAACCAAAAAGTTCACATTTAACATTAATCACTTGAAGCTTAAAAAACCAACCAAAATACAGAACACCTTAGGTAAAACAATGGAAATCACTCAAAAACTACATAGAAATCACATATGGCTGTGTTTTTTAAAAAACAGAAATGACAACTTTCCTTTCCACTAACCATTTATTCAAAACTGGGAAGAATAATGTAAATATTCAACATTTCAAGTAATATAAATTACTCATTTGTACTTTGTCCTGGTTTCTATTTTACTAATATATATTTTACACAAAATTTTCATATTTTACACATAATAAATGTTTAATTACACAAACATTTAATAATTATATAAATACGATATAATTATTATATATATTTTAGTAATATTTTGTGCTTTTTTATTAGTTACAGTGTGTTATCAGCCCTTTCTTCCTTTTTACTTTTTTCATTATTTTTAAAGTCATATATGACTATATATGCTCATTACAAACATTTTAAATACCTAGTATGTAAAAAGATCAAAAGTTTTCCTCTTCTCAATCCCCTTCATTTTATTCCCCAGAGTAAACCCTGTTAATAGCTTATTCTATATCATTCTAGAGCAGTGCTATCCAATAGAAATACAATAAGCCTCATATATGATTTTAACTTTTCTAGTACCCACATTAAAAGAGTAAAAAAAAAAGGTGAAATTAATTCGGATAATTTTTTTTATTTACCCAAATATGTCCAAAATATTATTTTGAAAAATTTTAATTGTAAACTGCTTCAGTTTTTACATTCAAATTAATTTAAATAAAAGTAAAACTTCAGTTCCTCATTCACTGTAGCCACATTTTAATACTCAATCACCATATGTGGCTAGTGTTTATCATATTGAGCAATACAGTTTTAGACTTTCGATATATTTCACAGTTATTTTGTTAAATTATTTCCCAGTTACTTTCTTTGACACCTTTACACATTAATACCATATAACGGTATTAGGTATTAGATCTCTCTTTTCAATGGTTTCATGGTACTCCATTGTATGAGGGCACATTAATTTTCTAATCTAATAATTGTGTCATTCTTTTCTTCTCTTTAATTTTTAAAAACTACATATATATATACTGGTGATATTAACCCATTACTTGTTACATGTATTGCTTCTAAGCTCTCTCTACATGTTGATTTATATAACAAAAAAAAGTTCTCTAAAGATAGATAGATGTTTAGAAAAAAATAAATGTCATATTGTATATGTACCCTGTTGTACTCCCAGGCCTTTTAATGACTGCAAATGTTCTTTGATTATTAAATTTTTTAGGAGTTCAAAAACTTTTCTATATATTTATCTATATTTGGCTCACACTCTAAACCTGAGGAAATTGAAGCTTTGGCAAATATCCTAAAAACTACCTTGATACTACTATACAAAGACAATTTGACAGCCATTCACCAGGGTAGCTCAGAATCTCCCATTAACAATACTAGCTGCCAGAGAGCAAAATTAAAACTTAAAAGAAAGTATTGTTCAAAGCCAGGGTTGAAAGCATGGAAATTCTTATAGGCTAATGAAATCTTGGGTAAGAAAGGTAAATTTGCAGAATTCAGTTATAAGGTTAGTACATATAAGTTAACTTCTTGAGAAAGGTCAGCCTAAGAAGCCCTAAAATTATTTAATGGTGATTTATTTTTAAAAAATGAGGTCAAGAAGTTTATTCAGTCTATCAGGATAGGAAGGAAGCAGAGGTTAGACACCTCTGAGTTTGCAGATACAGGTCTTCAGGCAACACCAGAAAGCTTTCACAGGCTTGCTTCTGGGGCACAAGGTAGGTGTGGTTCAACATAATTTAGTCTGATAAATTTCAACAAGTCTGTTCCTGCTGATCTAATTCATTTCATTATGAGAGCAGCTGGTGCCAGAGAAGAGCCGTAAAGCTGTAGCCTTAACCACACATACTAACATCACAACATGCTTTCTTTTCTATAAAACTAAGACGACGAGAGCTTGCCCATTGTGCCTTGGATGTACTTTCTCCACTTTTAACATGGCCCTGTTTCTGGGCCAGTACCCATTTACTGCAACTAACAGCAGCAAATGAACTGAGTGGGTGACCACTTCCTGCAGTAGTAGGTGATGGCTGCTCTGGTAGAAAGCAGTGAGCAGGACTGGCTCTCTGCAGATGCAGAGCTTATAGCTGCCAACACAAAGCAATTTGAGAAGTTCCCCAAAGCCCCACCTCTCCCAAAATATCTCTTCCACCAGCCTGCTAAGGCAAGATCCTCCCCTCTATCTGGCTTCAAATTCCAGCCATTAGATTTATTGCTCTTGCAGTAAGGCTAGTTATCATGTTTGATGATGGTATGGAATACATATGTTTCTTGGGAAGGTAAGAAAACTAGATTAGAAATCTCTTCCATTACACAAACTGAATCTCTTGGTTATCAAAATAATCAAATACTATCTTGAAAAACTAAAAACTAAGTCAGGACCCTACTAGAATAGAAAGGAGGTAGATTCTGACTGATATAAGAAGCCATCTTAAAATATCCTTTGCAATAATTTTTAACATGATCACAAAAATTAGTATTTAAATCGTTATAAAAATAATGTTATATTCATGTCTAGCTTTTCATCTCTAAAATTTTCAGTTCCTTTTGGGTTTCCCATTCTGTTTTAGGATTCTGACCTAAATAAATAAGTTATCATCTTCTGAATAATCTTTTTGTGTAATTCTCACAAAGAATGGCATCCGAGTTTTACAGAACAAATTAAAAACACTTACCTGGGTAAGACCCTAGTAGCAAATAGCCAGAAGAAACATGACTACTGAGTTGGGGAATAAAAGGGTGAGGAAAATAGTAGGATGAATATATGAACACGGAAACAAAAAGGAGTTGCAGATGTTCACCCACCCACCTTTTCTTCAAAGGCTGTTTTTTTTTTGTTGTCATACACTACACCACTAGTGATCCTACCTGGTAAAGCCTGATGATATGGGGGTGGCAAAGCATCTTCATAATTTGAACTTCCCGAAAAATCTTCTTCAAATTTTCTTCATCTAGCTGGGTCTTATCTATGATCTTGATAGCAACCTGAAAACAGAGAAGAAAAATTACTCTGATGCATTATTAAAAACAGTTTATTAAGGAAAATTAAATCTACTTTAAAACATTATATTCCACAAAATACAAGCTGCCAGCATTTTATTTACAGAATGTCAATGAAGAAAATGAATTTATCCCTTTTTAAAAGACAGGAAATGGATTTTGGTTTCAAAGGAACAGACTCCAAAAGCTAACTGGTCTTCTGCCATTTCTTAAATTTGCTCCTACAGTAAAATCCCATGACAATATTTCATTACTCCATAGATGTGGTTACAGTCTAGGCAGATCATGCTTTGGTACAGAAAATGGTATGTAGGGCCTCTTATTCAGATAAGAAGCTTATATTATAAGTACATGATGATTTAGTTAAGTTCAACTAGAAATTCCAAAGGTGTGTTCCACATCTCATCAGGTGCTTGCACAGCTCAAAAATAGTGGTGGTGGCGGTGATGTGTGGTGGCGTGATGGCGGTGGCGGTGGTGGTTGTGGCAGCAGCAGTTATCATATACTGAACATTGTGTGTCAAACATAATTCTTAGTGCT
Organism: Pteropus medius; assembly: GCF_902729225.1. Classification (NCBI taxonomy): domain Eukaryota; kingdom Metazoa; phylum Chordata; class Mammalia; order Chiroptera; family Pteropodidae; genus Pteropus; species Pteropus medius. Next base: position 66,817,674 of record NW_024349800.1, read on the forward strand.
TTGCAAGTATGAACTCATTTAAACCTTACGACACCCCATATTACTATTAACTGATTAACAAATATGGAAACTGAGACACATAGAAATTAAGAAATTTACCCAAGATTAAGTAATTTACATTTCTATGTGGTAGATTCAGGATCGAAACCCCAATGGCTTGGCTTTAAAGTCAAATTCTTAATGGTAATGCTATAAAAATCTGAAGGTCTTTCTGTACTGTATATATACTGCTTCAGCATAAAACATCTTTTTATTTTGCTCATTATTCTTAAGATATCCAGCAGCACATACATTTTTAAAACAGAATGAAAGATGAAGGCCTTTTTTAAAAAATTTACTATATGTAAACTTCCTCTTTATTCTTAGTGAAATACTCAAAATATTGTAGTGCTCCAAAATATCTCTATATGTCAGTTTCAATTACTCAGTCAGCATGTAATCTATGAATATTAGTTGATGAAGTGCAAAGACTAGGTAAATACGAGCCACTTTCAATTTTTAAAATTCTATGGTTCTGTATGCTGGGAGAGGTAAAGAAAACTTACTGAAGAAAAAAAAAAAACCAAGAAAGCAAAATATAAACACTAAAAATGTTTAGTTCAAAGAAATACTGTGTGGAACTACATAGATGGTAGATGAATCAAATGTATGATGACCCGCATTAAAGTAACTTAGTTTGGAGTTGTTTCAGATGTTAGAATGAGGAGTAATAGGAGACAGGCACATGAAGACAAATTTTAGCTCCATTCAAAGAGTCTATAAGCCTTGCCTAATGATAGAATGAGCTGGGAGTAGCTTGAGCTACAAAAAATTCATCAGACACTGCCTTAACTTCAAGGAGCTCACAATCAATTAGGGAAAGAAATATGTGAAACAGACAACAGTATAGCACTAGAAATACAATCAATCAAGCTATGAATAAGGTATAATGGTAGAACAGAGGATAGAGTATGACCTTCACCTGGGAGAAAAAATTAGACATAGGGAAAGATTTTGCAAAGAAGGCATAATTCAAGAAGGGAAAAGAATGGGGATAGGCAGAAAAGAGGGTAGCAAGTATTATGATAAAAAGCAGAATCATTAACAAATCTCACCAGCTGATTGATCTCCTATAGGAAGTCTTGAACCATATGAGCCCTGACCACTAGCATTTCTACTTCTCATTACTGTGTCAAGTCACATACAGGACCTTAATTCCAGCAACTGGTCCAGCTTCTGCACCTGGTTCTCTAAGAACAGCTCTCGAAATAAAAAAAATCAAAATCACAGTACACAATGTCCTTTAACAGAACAATTATCTGGGTCTTAATAGTAATTAATAAAATCTTACACATGAATAGCACGTTATAGTTTGCAGAGTACTTTCATATATATAACCAACTTAGAAACTCACAGATATATGGCCATAGCAGAGTGTTTCCCAACAGTTGTTGTGGAAATGGGTTCCAAGGCCATGGATAGGTGACAGTGGATCACCTCCAGTCTGAAGGAACCTTGTCTGTTTACCTCAGAAAAATATTAACAATTTCTGTGCACAGAAGGTTGGGAAGCACTACTAGGATTTGCCGATCATCAGTGTCTAAGGACCAGGCCTGAAATCCCCTATTCTGTCCGTGCCTACTAATGGATGGCATAGAAAAAGTAACAGTGGGTAGCGAGTGGAGGAACAGAATGAGGGCCTGCAATGCATCTGACTGTATTTTAAACACTTTTTCACCCCCAAGACAGTACTGGGTCACATTGTAACTGGGAGTGTCATACAGTGGGACCTCCTGATTCACAGTGGACTCATTCTGAATTTCATTTGCATTCTGAGGCAACAGGACTTTCATAAAAGTAAAGAGAAAACCTAATCATCTGTAAGGATGAAGCTGGCTATTAAGAACTTGTAACATATGTTATGCACTTAATAGTTTTAATTTAATAAAGATAGTAGCATAGTATGGATGTAGTTTTACATTTCTAACTTCACATAAAGGGAATATGGTTCTACATATTGAAATGTATTCTTATCTTTTCAGAGAAAATTGCATTAAGTATAATCTGTTCTTAGAAGGTGGACACAGAGAGGTTTTAAAAAAATAAAACATCAAATTCCTGTCTAGTCTTCAGTGAGATTCAAGAGTCCACAAGACACAGAAAGGTAAAGCTTTGCCTAGCAGCTGAATATAGTGTCAAAAGGAAAGATTCTGGTGTCCAGCTGTCTAGATTCAAAATCTTAGAATTATCCCTTAATGTATAACTTTGAGCAAGTTATTTTTTCCTATGGCTCCTTATCTATAAAATGCGGGCAACAATAAAACCTACATTAAAGGTTGCTGGAGATTAACTAGGCTAACACATGCAGCCTGCTTAGTATAATGCCTGGCATGTGGTAAACACACAATATACATTAATTACAGGTACTGCTATTATTTATTTGACTGTTCTAAAATCAAGCCTTGAAATTCAGGCAATCCTTGGCAAAGATTGGATTTGCATCACTAAGCAACATAATCCAGAATCTGAAACACATCAATTCCCTACTCAAGGGGTGAGTTGCGGAGTGGTGGGGCAAGAAGCAAAATAGCTAAAAATTTGTGGACAGCATTAGGAACCAACTAGCTGCTTCCAGCTGATGTGGAAAGAACATGGAAGGAATGGAACTGGGAAAAAAATTGCATTCCATTCAGGAAAGTCACACTGAGCCACAGGTTGGAACCCACAGCAAGACCTGATCCTGAGGGCTGTGCCAGAGAGAGAGTGGTTGGCTTCTTCATGGCAGGCCAGCCCCTCTTCCTAAAGTTCAGCTCCCACCAAAGCTGCAAACTGGAAAGTGGAGGTTATCTAAAAAGTGGAAAAACACTGATGAAACAGAAACTACCAAGTCGAGTAGTTGGCAAGCAGGTATGATTATTTTGAGAACACCTGAAGAGATCAAGGATCATGAATTTTTACTGCTACCAATTATTGGAGGATATACTATAAAGGTTTTACCTTAAAGTATACATCAATTGCTTGAAAGATTAAAGGTCTATAGCAAAAGGTAAACTGGCATGTATATAGAAGATAAACTCTCAAAGAATGTTTTTAGATTGGTGTTGAACATTTATGAATCACGTACATGTACTCATATATGAAAGGCATACCAACGAAACATCTAACACATTACCAAGAGACCATGTATTCCTTAAGTTTGCCTGTTGTACATATAGTTCTTTTATCTTGCAAAGAGCACGATTTTGTAAATTGACACTAATATTAATTAAAGAAGGCATTGTATCCAATGTGTTGCTAAATAGATACAGATTGTAGGAGTCCTTAAGAATGCCCCTACCCAAGATATTTCCATTCAAAAACTACTTTTTCAATTGTCACGTGGTACAAAAAAAAATTAAATTTTTATTATTCATTCTAGAAGGGGGAAAATAGCCATTTCCCACTCTTAAGTATCACTTCTAAACCACAGTTCCTTTAACTCTTACCTCATTTTTGCAAGCACAGTAATGCTTATAGGGAATGAAGTTGAGAAAAAAAAGTGGTTTCTTCACAACAGGCAATAATATACTTGTATATCCTGACACCACATTCAAGGCAAGATAAGGTGACAATAAATACCAATGAGCCAAGGAAAAGTTCAGTATTACGATCAAAACAAATCACTCTTCCTCCCCACCCATCAGAAATGAGTAGGTCTCTTCACTAAGGGATATGCTATGACAAACGGACAGTACTACTTAGGAAGAAAACGCAAAGATCTCAAGTGCTAAAATTCCTCCAGAAAAAGAGAAAGACCACTCCCTTAAACTAGTATGCAGATACATGCACAATAATTTCACAGAATACAGTAAAAAAACTGAATGCTTTAAAGAAGGTAAAACATTATGACAGCATGAAAAAAGTTTATTTTTTCAATATTCTTTTAAGAAAAGCTCTACTTCCTACTGAAATGGTTAAAACTTAGGTAGATATCAAACTTTTGGCCATTGTGAATTATTTTCTATGGGGTTGTTTTTACATGTCAAAATGAAAATGGAAACTATCTCACTGATAAAATTGTTTTTATATATCAAAATGAGAATGGGAACTATCTCACTGATAAAACTGATTACATGTAGAAATAATATGTTAGGCTAAATAAAATATATTGTTAAAACTAATTTCAATAAAAATGTAACCTATGAAATGGCAGAAAATATTTGCAAACCACATATCTGGTAATATCCAAAATACAATAGGAATTCATATAACTAAACATCAAAAAAAATTTTTTTAATGGGCAAAGGACCTAAATAGACATTTTTCCAAAGAAGACATACGAATAGCCAACGGGTACATGAAAAGGTGCTCAACATCATTAATCATTTGGGAAATGCAAATCAAAACCTTAATGAGATACCACCTCACACTTGTTAGTATGTCTATTATCAAAAAGACAAAAGATACCAAATGCTGGCAAGGAAATGGAGCAAAGGGAACACTTGTACACTGTTGGTGGGACTAAAACTGGTACAGCCACTATGGAAAACAGTAGAGTGGTTCCTCAAGTAATTAAAAATAGAACTGCCATATGATCCTGCAATCTCACTTCTGGGTATGCATCCTAAGGAAACTAAATCATTATCTCAAAGAGGTATCTGTACTCCCATGTTCATAGCCGCACTGCTCACGATGACCAAGGTATGGAAACAACCTAAGTGACCATCAACAGATGAACAGATAAAGAAAATGTGATATACAGATGAGCGTGTGCGCACATGTACACACACAGGAATACCATTCAGCCTTAAAAAGGAATGTTGTCATTTTCAACATGAATGAACCTGGAGGGCATTCTGCTAAGTGAAATAAGCCAGAGAAAGACAAGATAAACACCACATTACCACATGGTATCATTTATATTTGAAATCTTAAAAAAAAAAAAAGGTCAAACTCATAGAAACAGAAAGTAGAAAAGTGGTTTGCCAGGGGCTGAGAGGTGGGGGAAATAGGGAAAAGCTGGTAAAAGGGTACAAACTTTCAGTTATAAGATGAATAAGGTCTGAAGATCTCATGTAAAACATGGTGACTACAGTTGATAACACTGTATTGTACAACTGAAATTTGCTGAGAGTAGAACTTAAATATTCTCACCAAAAACAAAACTAAACAAAAACAGAAGAGGCAATGTGATGAATATGTTAATTAACTTGAGGTAGGGGAGGGTCTTTTCACAACATATACATGTATCATATCATCACATTAAACACTTTAAATAGCTTATAATTTTATTTGTCAATTATGCCTCAGTAAAGCAGGGGGAAAAATAATTTCATCTGTTTCTTTTTAATTTTTTAAATAAAATTTTAAATTATACATGTGGTCCTCATTTTATAGGACAGCACTGGTCTAAATGATGCCAATAAGCTACCAGTTAAAGCAGGTATTCCATGAAAATGACTTATGAAATACTTGACTCAATATTGAGAATTGCCAGTTAACTATCTTGAAGAAACTTGGCAGGCTGCAAGGCACTCAATGCTCAAACAGTGCTTGGGAGAGAATCTTAAGGTCTCAAAAGTTGCATTCCAAGAACTCAATTTAATTCCATTAAAAAATGTTTATTGGACAACTGACTGGCTTAATGTAGTGCCCTTGTGCAGCTCACTAGCAGCTCTCAACAGGAGCTCTGTGAGAGAATTAAGTTTTACATGCTGAAGAAAGTAGTTCTCAAACTTTTTGGTCTCAGGACACCTTCTCTAATAAATTGAGAACCCTCAAAGAACTTTTGTTTATATAAGTAATATCCATCTATATTCACTTAGAAATTGGATTACAATTAAAACCAGAAATTGAAACAAATCTTTAAAACAATACAAAAACACACTTTTCATCAGCCATCAGAGTAATTGTATCATCATATATCATGTATTCTCTCAAAATCTCCACTGTTCAACTGCGAAAGAATGAGGTGATAAACGAAAATAATGTTTGAATATTTATGAAAAGAATTTTGACCTCAGGGACTCACTGAAAGAATTTTGAAGACTCTAGAGTACCTAGATCAAACTTTGGGATTAACTGCCCTAAGTCATCATTATATATAATGAATTAACTTCTCTCCTATGTATCTAGAATGTTACCAACTTTGGGAACACTGAGAAAATAGTCACTCAGATTTCTTTCCACAGGACTTATTTCATTCTATTGGACTTAATTCATTCCCAGTTGAGAATGGCTCTAGAAAAAGAATTCAAATGCCTTTGTAATCAAACTTGATGAAAAACCTTTTTTCTTTCTAATTGACTAGAAAATAGAACTATTAGCAGGTTTAAAGAAACTCCAAACCACCACAAGCTACAGAAGCTAGACTATAAGGCTAAACCTTAAACCTGCCAGGCACTAAATGACCATGATTAATGATGTGCCACGTGGCTACAGTTGGGATGTAGGCTGGCCATATTCTTGGGAAGATCCTGACCTTTGCACTGGAACCAACCAAGAAGAAGTCCATATATTAGTTTGTAATAAATATCAAATCAAGTAATAAAGGGTAAAGCAAAGATGTATATTTGGAAAGAAGAGATTATTCTATCTATTTTACACACCAAAATGTTTCTGGGAAAATATGCAGCTGTCAAGTCTAAGGCATGACTGAGATGTTCGGATTCTAGCTAACTCCAGACAGGAGGACTCAACATGACCACCAAAAATAAGAGTCAGCCAGCTCTTAGTGAACCCCATAGGAAATAGTTTAAAATATCCAGCAGGTCTTTAGGTGACTTTTATTTTTCTATACTTCTCTGTTTGGGCTGTACTGAACGGTGAAAATAAAATAGTTCATTGCATTTACAAAGTCTGGGGGATAGAGAACTGAGATCTTACTGAAGTGAGAAAATATACCATGAAACATGCATTATTCTTGGAAGCATTTCTACAGTGGAACGTGGGATACTGTGCATAATCAATAAATAGAAGTTTTCTGGTAATTACTTGGAACTCGAGGCATAAAAGTGAAATTTTTTAAGACAAAAAGAAAATGATTTCTCAGTTCCAATAATTTCCATCTGGTTGCCATTTACCCTTGTAGAAAACAGAAGTCCTAGGAGTGTCTCTAACATAACGAGCAACTCTCTCAGCCAAACTGACATTATTATTGTTGTTGTTATTTTAGCATTTACACAGTGCCAACAACATTTATATGCTTTACGGAACATTAAATGAACTCCAGGCCTGTAGGTTTAATACTTAAATGAACCGGACAAAAAGATATTTTTTTTTAAAAAGGGGGGGATGGGAAGTGGAGAAGAGAAAAAAGTTGGTAATAACAATTATCGTAAGGTAAAAATTATTTACAAAATACCAGTATCCATTCCATTTTCAGCTATTTATTTTAGATTGACCAAATCTTGGAAGTTTAAGAAGATTTAGAATGAGACTGATAGCTTAATTCTAAGACTAGAGTGCTCTTAAAAAGGATGCCCTGAAGCCCTTAATGGAAAAGCAGAAAAGAGAAGAGCAGGAAGGAGGGAAAGGGCCTAAAGAAGAATGCAGGCGAATTGGAGGGACTGGGCAGAAAAGCATTATTAGCACAATAGGAAAGAAAAAGGTAAAAGCTAAGTTCAAAGTGGCTACCAAAGAAAGACATATCTAAGAAAATGTACAATGAAAAAATAATGATTGTTACAGAAATATTTTTAAATAAAATTTTAAAAAAGGAGCAGCAGTTAGTGCAAGAAAAATTTTAAAGTTACAGTGGGAAATTAATCTATGAAAGATAAAATTTTAGTCACAGAGAAAAAAGATTAGACATCCGGGAAAAGAACTTGGCATTGGCCTGAACTGTGAAGTTAGAAAGAGGCAGAAAGCTGAATGAATTTTAAGATAAATTTTCTTAATGAAGTGCACGCTACTCTTTCCTGGAGTGCCAGCTCATAGGTAAAAATAACAAAGACTCAGAAGAATTGTGATCTTCCCCAAAACAGCATTTGTCAAGGAGCCTGTGTACTGTTAAGCATTTAGATAGAGTACCTACAACACTCAAAAGCTTTTTAAAGCAGCTGGAAAGAAAGCTAAACTCAACTGGCACTGCAAAACTTTCTTAAACTTCCCCATTGGAGATTTATTACATTGAGTATCTTGCTAACCATACAATGGTAGTATTGTTCTTTGTGAACAAAGTCACCAACAGTTCATATTTTAAATTTTCTTAAACTATATTAACATAGCCTGTAGTAGCAGGAGGTTGGGTGAACCAAAGAAACATAAATTCAGCTGAAAAACTATCCTAAATTTCTCATCTCTTTATATCTCCCAACTATTTGGTAATGAAGACTAAGGGAAAACAGGAAACAATCTCCATTACCGGATAGCATCTTGCCCTCCCTATTTCTGAAACTTACATCCCTAGATGCCAGTACTGTGAGCTAATTGTCAAGATATACTTCTTTGTCAAACCATGCATTTCTAGTCTGAATAGTTATGACACTGGGCAGTCTTCTCTGTGGCAGCCCAGAGTTAAAAAGCCAGCTTCCCTGTGACTATCAGGAACAGTACACCAAATATCTTCTGAGGGGCTTTCCTAATCACAGCTGTATACCATTAGTGCTGGCAGAAAATGCCCCTCTGGGATTCCATCAAAATGGCAATATTTTGTGTGATGGCATTTTGCATTTATTCTGACTTCAATAAGTTCCCTATATTTAGTAGTCATCACATTTACATTCCATAATAAATGTTTGTTCTTCTTGTGCTGAACAGTGAAGTTTTAGTAACTCAAATCGCTCCCATGAAAAGTCTGATCACAGACATGAATTAATTTTCAAATTTCTGATATTTATTTTAAAGATAGGAGGGGGACAATTGATAAACAACACTGCCATAGAAAAGAAATGAAAAACTATTCCATTAAAATATATATTATATAAAATGTAGATATCATATATACATTAATATTACACTCACATTAAATGTAAAAACACGACTATGTGAAGTATGTGCTTAATAAAATGGAGTTAACATTTAATAAAATTGTTCATCTTTTCCCTTACCAGGATTACATGCATCTTAAATTCTAACCTATGATAGTTCTACATTGACATTACTGTGCAAGTCTAGAATTTGGAAAAGCTGCTAAAGCACCATAGCACCACAGATTTTACTTTAAAGTTTGAACCATTAAATTTATTTTAATCAATTATTAAGCAAAAACCAACCTATTATACTGTCTAATGGGCCCTCTTTTGATCTAATGACAATACTCCTTTTAAGCAAATTAATGATCCCTAATTCACTGCCAAAGAGACCCAAAAGACTCTCCAGACATCAGATATAGTTTCATTTAAAATAAACATATTTGCCTAAATAGCTTTATAGAAAATAACAGATCCTGAGAAACTCTATCTAGAAAATCAAAAGGAATGAGATTTATGAGATGAGAAAATGAGAGAAGAATGTAGATAGCTGGAAGGAAATAAAATGTTAATCGATAATTATTAATGTTATTATAATTGATAATTGATAATTATTAATGTTATTTAATTGATAATTAAATAATGTTAATTATTTTTAGTATTTCATACTAAAAATAATTATCCCTCTACATTTAAAAGTTCTCTTGAATTTTCCCGAGGTCTCTGAGTCGCAGATTTCTATAGAGATAACACGGGCATTCTTTGAAACAAAGTCTAAGAAAACCCCTCCAGTAAATCCAGTGTACTTTTCTAAATAGAATATGGCACAGAATAAAGAGTTCAGCGTAGGGAAGACTGAAAAGCTAACGATACAGTAGTAGAATCTTTTTCTCTCTGAACGAAATTTCGTAGAAACCTTCATACACAAAGCAGGAGAAAAAAAATCTATTCTAGTTAACCTTGGGTAAGAAAGTCAGAGACAAAACTTTTTAGAATGTCAGGGTTCAGAAGAACAATTGGAAGTCACTGGGACAGCAAAAAGAGCACTGGACTGAGAGGTAGGATCTAGAGTTCAATTCTCAAATCCATTTCTAAGAAATGTTTGTGACTTTGTGCAAATCACCTTACCTCTAATAGTCCTCAGTGTCCTCATTTATTAAACAAAAGGGTCTGTATGCCTGTATGAAGCTTGAAAACAGTTATCAAAACAAGGTTCTCACTGTGCCTATTCATAATTAGAACTCTGAGAGATTTGAGTTTAGTTTCTTTTAAATTTTTTTTTAAGTTCTAAAATTCATTCAAATAAAATAAATCAGAATCACTAGTTAGATAACTCTTAATCTTAAACAATGAAAACATTCAAATCATCTAGTTTCATAGTACTATATAATGCAGGACCATATGATAATAAGCAGAAAGATGCATTTAGTACATCTGAAATAATGTCGGTGAATAAGCTCTTAAGTCTTAATTACCTTTCTTATATTAAACAGCAATTAAATACATTAAAGTAAAGCATAATACCACTGTTTACCTAGGGAACCTTGGCTGTTGCAGCTAATATTTTCACTACTGGTACAGTCAATGTCTCCTATTGTTAATATTAATTACACTAAATAATATTGATATTAATTTCCATCCAACTTGAAGAACAATGATAAACTAAATTAAATAAAATGTGATACAGGCCACAAATAAGCCAAAAGAATTAAACTATAAATTACAACTTAACTAGGAAGATGCTAAACAGAAACCAAAAACCCAAGTCTAAGAATCTTGTATACGTTATCCAAATTTGATAAAGTTTCCATCTATAAGAAGGTTAGAAATTAGAAAAATGAAGTGTAAAGTTTAGTTCATTTTATATTTTTTTCTTTGTTTTATACAAGTTCATTCCAATTAAAAATAAACATAATAAGAACAGCTAAAATACATTGAGCACTTAATATGTGCCAAGGCATTGGTACCTTTTTTACTTTATATTATAAAAATTTTCAAATTTATACAAAAGTAGACAAAGTAATATAATTAAACCATCAATCAGCATTAACAGCTATTAACTCACTGCCAATTCTGCTTCATCCATACCTCCACCAATTTCCTCCAAAATCCCAATCATCATTATCATTTCATCTGTAAATATTTCAATATGTATTTCTAAAAGGACTCTATTTTTAACACAGAACCATGGAACCATTATCGCACTTGAAAAAATGAACAATAATTACAGACATTTAACTCTGAATCTTCACAACAACCCTACGAAGTAGATACTATTATTCCTATTTAAAACTGATGCACACATCATTGAAGTAATCTGCTGAGGTCATATTGTACAAAATAGCAGAGACAGGATTTGAATCCAAGCAATTGAGCTCCAGAACCTGAGCTCTGAACTATACTAAGTTTTACTGCCTCTCAAAACTAGATTTTATGGTAATGAATTCTTAAACATAAACATAGAAAACTGACTAATAAAGGAATGAATGATGGACAACACCAAAGTCAGCAAAATTTTGAAAAAGAAAAATATGTCACAGTACCTCACCCCTCCTCCAAATTCTTTCTTCTACCTTCTGCAGGTATACTCCATGAACAACTCTATCGTCCTTCATTTAACATAATGCCAATTATTATAAGGTTTATTCTTTTCACTACAATGAGTTCTACTGAGTCAAACTGACATTTTAGATGTACTTCCATGGCTAACTTTCATCAAAAGAGGCTCACTGGATGTAGTCCTACTCAAAAGTAAATATTCTTTACATAAGTCATATAATATGTAGCAGACGGGTGACCAATCTTCAATGATTCCACACACACATAATGATACACAAATTCAAGAACTGTGTACAATTTCTCTAGAACCTAAGGATAGCCTCCAGTCAACAGCCAGCAACAAGTCAGTCATAAAGCCACAAGAAAATAAGTTCTACCAATAGCCTGAATAATCTTAGAAATAGGTTCTTCCGAATTTGAACCTCCAGATGAGAAACAATCCATCCAATGCCTTGACTGCAGCTTTTGAAATCCTGAGCCTAGGCTCAGCTAAGCCACACCAGGACTACTGACCTACAAAAATGGTGAGACAATAAATGTGTGCTGTTTTAAGCTATTAAGTTTTTGGTAAGTATATACCTATGGTTCATTATGATGTAGGTGATTCTAATCTCTAAGAAATTCTAGGCCAAGGAAATCTTTCACAACTTATGGAACAAATCTAGGAATTTCAAAATAGAGTTCAAGCATGGGAACAGAATTGAAGCTCACTCTTTAGAAAAGCTTTGGTCTACCTTATAGGTATTTGAGCAAATCCATTCTATGTAAACATAAGTAAGCTCTCCATCTGAAAAAAGTTAATCATTCCAGACTCATTAATTTTCAAAAGTTACTTTTGTCAACTGCAAAAATGGCATCAAAAGCATATGTATCTAATGACTTCCTTTCAAAAAGGACAATATGGAAGGAGGGAAGCAGGGTAAATAACTTTACAGTGGAGAAACCTCACAAACAGGACCTTGGCCAGGTGCTCCAGGTCAATACCAACAGTGCTAAGTCATGTTGAGAGTACCTACCATGGATATGATGTGATAAAAAAGGCACTTTACCTTTGTGATGTTCTTCCCTAAGACCTATAATCTCAGTCTAATCATGACAAAGACATCAAAAAAATTCCAACCGAAGGAAAAATACCTGAACAGTACTCCTCAAAACTATCAAGGTCATTAAAAACAAGGGAAACATGGGAAAACTGTCTCAGCCAAGAACAGCCTAAGGATATATGATGATCAAATGTAATGTTGTATCCTACAATGAATCCTGACACAGAAAAAGAGACATTAGATAAAAAATAAAGAAATCTGAATAAACCATGGACTTTAGTTAATAATAATATATTAGTACTGACTCATTATGACAAATGTACCATACTAATAATGTAAGGTATTAATAACAGGTGAAATGGAGTGTGAAATATTGGAACTCTGTATTGTATTTAATGACTTTTTGTAAATCTAAAACTACTGTAAAATAAAAAGTTTATTAAATTTTGAAATCAAGCATAACCATCTAATTTGAAACTTCATAGTGGAATACTCTGCTCTTCTGGCACTACATTCAAGTTCAGTTTCATACTATTTTGTTAGATAATTTCTATTTAATGCCACAGACACCAGTAGAGTTTTCTGCTCTATTCTCGATTCAGATACCCAGACAGCTCAATAAATTTAACGTTTTACACTAGACATATATTCAGGACCAAAATAAATTTCCACATGAAGAATATTTTAGAATCATTTTTAAATTTTAATAATCTTTTTTTTTTTTACACAGTTTTGTGACCCTGACAGCAAGTCACGAACAATTAAATTTCACCTTACAGTAGAGTGATGTGGGGTACTGGAAAATAAGTTTTCTCAATGGAACTGCTTCCTTTTAGTTAGTAATGTAAGATAAAGAACTCATCATGGCTTTTTGTTTGCCTTTACAGAGAGAAAGTCAAAGCTAAGTGAACTGTGGTAGCTACAACTGGCCTATGTTTTCAGGTAAAATATCCACCACCCTTCTTCCATATACTATTTGGCTTTTATTCTTTTAAATTTATTTTAAAGTTTTAGTCTATAGATCTTTTACTAAAGATACCTGAAATTCTTTCCAAAAGTAGACTTAAAAAAAAACTTGCAAACATTTAGTAAGAGTAAGGACAAGAAATTCATTAACAAAACAAATAAGCATATTAGTATTTCCCCTTAGCAAACATTTCCATTTCCTTGTATTCTAGCTCTTTTTTTTAAATAAACAGCTTGAGATATTATTCACAAACCATATAATCACTCATTTAAAGTGCACAATTAGATGTTTTTTAGTATGTTCACAGGGCAGTACAACTATCACAGCAATCTAATGTTGAACATTTTCCCCCAAAAAGAAACCCTGTATCCATAGGCCGTCACCACGCATTCACCATTCAATTCCTTACCACCCCTAAGCAACCACTAACCTACTTTCTGTCTCTATAAATTTACCTATACTAAACATTTCAAAAAATGGATTTACCCAATATGTGGTCTTTTATGACTTGTTTCTTTCACTTAGCATAATGTTTTAAAGAAGCATCCATGTTTGTAGCATGTGTCAGCACTTCATTACTTTTTACTGTCAAATATTATTCCATTGTATGGATATACTTTTTAATTATTCATTCATCAGTTGACAGACATCTGGGTTTTTTCCACATTTTGGATATTATGAACAATGTTGCAATGAACATTCACATAAAATTTTTGTGTGGATATGTTTTAATTTCTCTTGGATTTGTACCTAAGAGTAGAATCCTGGGTCATATGGTAACTCCATATAAAATAATTTTTGGAAATTTTAAAGATATCACAAAGTAGCTACATAATTTTACTTTCCCACCAATAATGCAAGAGAAGGTTGGTAACTCCATATAAAATAATTTTTGGAAATTTTAAAGATATCACAAAGTAGCTACATAATTTTACTTTCCCACCAATAATGCAAGAGAAGGTTCTAATTTCCCACATCCTTGCCAATGCTTGTTATTTTCCATCTTTTTTATTATAGCCACACTGAGTAGTTTCTCATTGTGGTTTTTTCATTTTCCTAATGATTAATGATGTTGAGTATCTTTTAATGTGTTTACTGAACAGCTGTATACCTTCTTTGTTCATTTTTTTAATTAGGTTGCCTTTTATAATTGAGTTGTAAGAGTTCTTTATATATTTTGAATATAAATTCCTTATCAGATATGTAATTTGCAAATATTTTCTCCCATTCTGTGGGTTGTTTTCACATTTTTGATGGTATTGTTTGCAGCAAAGTTTTTAATTTTGATGTAGTCAAATTTATGTTTTTTTCTTTTGTTTCTTGTGTTTTTTTCTAAGAAACCATTTTCTAACTCCAGATTACAAAGATTTACTCCTATATTTTCTTCTGAGTTTTATATTTTTAGCTCTTAAATTCATATCTTTGATCCATTTTGAGTTCGTTTTTATGGTATAAAGCAGGGGTCCAATTTCACTCTTTTTCATGTGGATATCCAGTTTTCCCAGCATCGTTGTAGAAAAAAACTGTTCTTTCTCCATTCAATTGCATTGGCACCCTTATCAGAAGTCAAATGACCATAAATATAAGGGTTATTTCTGAGCTACTGAATCTAATCCATTGATCTATACATGTCTATCCTTACACACTCTGTTATCTCCTAGTTCTCGATATTCTAGATATTGACATTCACCTTACTCTGTTAAGGATGATGTTTATTACACAAAACCATGTGTTTTGTAAAGTCCCAAGCACCCAATAAAGGAATAGGAACCAGAACCCAGTTGTGATTTACCAACTGTCAATGAGCCAAACCAAAAAGATTTTTGTATGTGGTTTAGGGGAAACTGTCTTTATGATTAAAAAAAAAAAAAATCAATGGACAAAATGAAGATTAAAAATTGGGATGAAAATAACCTACCAACTTATCAAAATAACAATAAGGAAACAGAACTAAGACAGACTGGAGTAACAGTTACTAGGCAACCACATGATAACAATGGGATGACTAGTCCAAACTATTATTCCAATTGATTCATTTACGAATTTATAAGTGTGTATGTTTAGATCCCAACTACTTCTTAAAAAAAAAAAAAAAAAAAGGACTGAGGTGTTTACAAAATCGAATATATGAAATAAGGTAATTTAAAAGAAAAGCAAGTCAGCACATTTTTTAATTCTTATTTTCCCAAAGCCAAAGTGCCTCTGGGAAATAGTCAAACATTTCCAGATCAGCAGACATACAGAGGATTCACCAGCATCAATTTTATTAGTCTACAAGATATATACACATGGGGAAACCTCTAATGTATGAGAAAGGAACAAACTGTATTAGACTCTTCAAAGAACAACAGATATACGAAGTTCTGGACCTCACCTCCCCAAATCTCTGCTTTTTAACCAAAAATAAAGAAATAAATAGATAGATAGATAGATAGATAGATAGATAAAATAAAATAACAACAATAATAAAGAAAGCTAGGGTTTCTTTGTCCTTTGGCTCCTCCTGAGTAGGTCAGGTCTGTGTATAATTATTGGGTTTCACATTCCTTCAGAAAAGGAAGAGATGTCAATGCATGGAGAATTTTAATAAACAGTAGACTCAGGTTAGGGGTAAAGGCAAAACAGTGCCTCTACTGACTAAAAAAATAAATAAACAAATGAAGAAAAGAATCTTTTGTTTTTAACAATAGTTGGCCAATTTTAAGACAAGTAGAATAAGAAAGAGGCTTAATTTCTTATTCTAAGGCTTCCACCACTGAACTTGAACTTGTGAATAAATCCTCTTGGTTTCATCTTCTTCCTAGGCATGCTCCCTAGCTGGCAGGGTTGACATAAAGAAATGGTGAAAATTAAATTCAAAATATATTTACTGGAGAATTTTATAGGCAAGAACACTTACCAAAAGGTTTGTTAAGAAACAGTATTTGCATTACTAAAATTCTTTCCTTAGAAAAAGAATCACAGCAGGGTTCTTTTCAATAACTTTTTCATAGAAATTTTTATTGCAAAATACATCATACAAACCTGTGTGCTTTTCCTGCCACCCTTAATCTATCCTAAAATTTATGTTATCTTTCTTCTGCTTTTCTTTATAATCTTAGCATATAAGTATCATTAAACAATCTATTATTTAGATTTGTCTGTTCTTAAACTTTATGTAAATAGAATCATAATTATTATATTTACTATTCCTCCATGAAGATGCATGTAATGGTACCCAATTTACTTTATACTAGTCATTCTTTTATAAATATACAAATTTATTTCTTGCTTTATAGTTGCTAAAACATTTGAGTTGTTTGCATTTTTAGCTACTAAGAACAGTACTTTAAATATTGTTATACATGTCTCCTGGGCATGAATGCAATTTTCACTAGGGTACATATTTAGGAATCACTAAATTAAGCTAAATCGTTTCCAAAATGGTCCTATCCAACAGTGCAACTGTTCCCACTGCTCCATATCATCTCCAACATTTGTTATTTTTAATTTTTCCCAGTCTAGTAGGGGGTGAGGGACAAATAGTTCCTCACTGTTTTAATTTGCATTTCCTTGATTGCTAAAAAAGGTTGAGGATCTTCTCATATGTTCATGAACCACTGTTTCTGCTTCTGTGAAATAAAGTTATTCCTGAGTTTCCTATTTCCTTTTTTTTCTTTTTCTTTTTTATTTGAGGAGTTCTTTTATATTCTGGATAACAAATTTTGTCAGTTCATCTTCTTATGTTGTAGCTTATTTTTTCACTCTCTTATGGCATCATCTTTTTAAATTTTTTTAGTAATTTTTTTTTAAATGAAATATAACCTTCCTACAGAAATGTGACCAAATTATAAGTGCAACTCACATACACAAAAGTAATTTGGGGTTCTCAATAATTTTTAAGAATGTAAAGGGTCCCAAGATCAAAAAGTTTGAGAACCAGTAAATCAAAAATATGTGGTTTCCTATCATCCTCTGTGACACTAAACCTCACATATCCCATCTCTTCTCTCCATACTAAATTCTGGAAATTTTCTTCAGATCTATCTATCTTCCAGTTCACTCTTCAACTCTATCCAATCTGTATCATCTTTCCATTGTGTTTTTATTTATGTTTTTAATTTATAGATATTCTACTGAGACTGAATTCTTTAACATCTTCCTCATCAATTTTGAGGTTTTCTTCATCCTATCATATTTTTAACCCCCTCTTTTATTTCTTTAAACATCTACAGTCTTAACGAGACTGATGGTTACTGCTGATGTTTGAATTATCTATCGCTGTATAACAAACCAACCCCAAAGCTTAGTGAATTAAAACGATCACTTATTTTGCTCACAAATTTGCAATTTGTCCTGGCCTTAGAAAGGATAGCTTGTCTGTCCTCCAAGTGGCATCACCTAGGGCAGCTTGACAGGAGGTTGTAGGGTCCACTTTCAAGATGGCTTACTAACAGGGCTGGTAAGTTAGTATAGGCTGTCAGCTGGGAACTTAGTTGGTGCCATGGGCCTGATGTCTCAGTTCTTCTTTACATGGTTTCTCCATGGACTGCATAAGCATAGCACGGTGATGGGTTTCAAGAATGAGCAGCCCAGGAGAATAAGGAAGAAATGTATAGTATTTGTATGGCTTAGCCTCAGAAATCCCATAATATCACTTCTGTAATATTCTTTTGGTCAAATCAGTCATATAAAGTCCTGCCCAGGTTTAATAGAACAGGGCAGAGACTCTATTTCTTAATGGTAGAATAGCAAGGTTCTAGAACAGCACATGGGTCGAGAAATATTGTTGCAGCCATTTTTGAAAAATATAATCTGCCACATCTAACTCAGTTGCTTGTTTTCTTGTGTAAACTCACATTTCTTACAACTTTATAAAAATTATCAAGTCTATCTATAAAGTGTGGTTCTATAGAGATTTAAATTTGATTCTCCCAGACACTGGGAACCACAACCAACTGGGAGTACTTTTAACTAAGTTAGAAGCTTAGAGATTTTGAGGCCTCATAGGTTGTGTGAAATCTGGTTGCAAATCCAAGTGAGTAGGGGCATCTGCTCAGGCAGTTTCATGGGAGACTTTTCCTCCTTCTCCATCCAGATCCAAGACATTAATAAGCAAGTGTCTATATGTAAGGCATCTTTTATCCTATTTATTCAGTGAGGAAGTCACCTTCCTTAGGTCCCTGTTTTATATGAGGCAGTCTCCAATATGACCTCTCACTTTGCTTGGACACTATTCTTTTTCTCTTGTCCCTCCCTTTTACTCTAATCTGATTAGAAACCCTCAGCACTAAAACCACCTTCAGTGCTTACTCTACCTTATAAAATCATATTTTGTAGCCATTTCAAGGCCTTCAATTATTTTTCTTACACGAGCTCCAGCATTTTACATATGTATTATATGTATTCACATATTTTTTCTTCATTTCTTCTGACCAGAAGGAGCTTCTCTGCACATCTAATCTATCACATTACTGAAAAAGAAATTATTCATCATTCATTTGAAGCTACTTCACTTATCAAAAAATGACAATTTCAGTAATACATCTGTATTTTAAAAATGCAGCTATGTTAAATATCATATATCGCTTGGAAATGATCTGGAAATGTCTGTAATTAATACACTTTCTATAAAGCAAATCTGAGGGAACTTAAACTTATTGGATACACTAAATTCTGCCCCACACTCTTCATATCTTTTAAACCCTATCGGGGTCTGTGACCCTGTACATATTTTAAACATGATTTAGAACTGTACCACAACCGAAGTAAAAGGAAATTTTATTGATTTGAAAGAAAAGCAAAGGAAAAAATAACTATTTCTAGGGCTAATATCTTAAGGTTTAAAAAAAAAAAGATGAGGCAACTGTCTTGTAAGAAGAGATAAACTCAAGTTCTCTTCAACAAAATGAACATGAATTAAGTGGATTTAATATTCACATGCATTTTTTGAAGCAGATATTCTTACTACAAATTACAGTCATGGCTCAAAAGAAACAGCAGCAGCTTATGAAAAAAAAAAAAAAGGCTGTAAACCACTGGGTTAAGAACCTTTAAATATTAGATCTCCCATCATGCTGAAAGCAGTGACTACAAATTACATATTCTCAAAAAGATGACAGCCGAATTTATATCCCCAAAGAGAAATGGGCATAACTATTAGTTGGCACTGACAGGAGACTTAACAACAAGTCACTGAACAGACCATTTACTGTTCTTCATCTTACGCAATATGACCTTTCCTGCTCAGCCTGCTAAACATCACAGTGGTCCATGAGGAGAAAATCCATATGGAAGCAAATTCCAAAATGTAATTTACCCTAAAGGCGGCGTGCATTTCCAGATTCTTCATCTTACTTTGCTCTACTCCCCTCTGGGTCATAACAGAACTTGGCAGAGGTTAGAATTTACTATGTGTAAACTCTGGAGCCCACATTAGAAAGCCCAGCAAAGTATGCATTTGCACTGGCAAAAATGCTTGCTTCGTGCACTGATTTGGGTTTGCTAACTTAGACTATCTACAGTTTCAAAAATGTGTCTAAGACTGTTGAAATTTAAAAAAAAAAAAATTAGAAAAAGGGCACGTGTCACGCACATCTCCATACCAACAAAATACCAAAGCCATTATGCAATCTGTGGTTTCTTTTCATAATTGAAGAAATTAATAGCTTTGGATACAAAACTTAGAAAGCTTTACCCTGAGATATTCTACCAGCCTGAATCTGTGTATAGAATCCAAAAGTTAGTTACCAGACTCCCAAACTGGGGTCTACAAAAAGTTATTTTCATCCACTAGCAATCTTTCTTCACAGCAAAACTTCAAAAAAAAGAGTCTGCAACAAACTTCACCCTTATTGTTTAGTAGTTTGCATATACCATGTTGATAGAATTCATCTGTACTATTATTTTATCTCATACCTTATTGATAGTTCTTTACCTAATATTAAAATCAGAGTTAGGTATCATAATAAGGTAGAGCACACAGGATACATTTGGCATTTAGCATTTACATATTATGAAGTTTAAATGAGTTAAACCTGGAAAAGGGAAATACTCAGTCTGAAATACAAGTAATATAACACATGCAGATTTGGGGGGCAAAGTTACATCTTACAGTTTTAAGTCATATCAATCTAATCCATAACAGAGTAATGAATTTTCCTATCTGAGTAATAAGGGTATTCATATAAATTAATTACAGTCTAGAAATTAATTGATCTTACTAGATGAGTTTACCCTTATAAATTAATAAGGGTTTGCATGTCCATCTGGACATTAAAATGTTAGTTACTACAGAGGTTCGGTTATAACTTAATCTGTTTGGGTCTTTTTACATCAAACTCTTTTACTCTATTTGCTCACCTATATCTTTGAAAGTACCTTCATATATGTCAAATAAAAACAAACAAGAAACTTAAGCTTGCATTTATTATTCTAAGAAAAATGGGTTCTTTTTTTTAAATTCTCATTTGCTTTTTTAAAATTCTCATTCTCATTAATATGCATAAAGAGATACTGTTGTTAAAAATATATCTTTTACACTTTGTAACACAGTCTCTTAATATAAAGAGATACAATTAATAACTATTCAATAAATAATTACAAATAAAAAGGCTCTCTTTTGTTCCTGCATAGAAATTGAAGAACTTACTAGCATTAACCTCAATCCAATATTTCAGAAATATAGGTTTTAAGGAGAAAATGAGTTTAGAATTTCAAATACCTCTAACTATCAATATCAAGTCACATGACCAAGTCTGGGTTTCTACAGGGCTATGGTAGCTCACTTCAGTTAGGGAAGCAACTCATCAAGGGAATCAACCATTTGGGGGGGGGCAGGGGGAAGCATCGGTGTATTTGTTACATTTTGGATATATACTTTTTGTTCAGTCCACTCTTCCTCCTTTCTCTGAAGAACAACTTTTAAATTACACTCTAAACTTCTGGTTTTCAATGTTAAGTAGACACTCCCAATGTCATTAACAATACAGAAAGACAAAAGAGCCTAGGCCTGGGACAAGAGAATGAAGTTGGAATCCTAACTCTTACCATTTAGTGTCTTATCTGCAGAACTATTTTAATAAAGTTGCTATAAAGGTTAAAAACATAAATCACTTAGAACAGGAGCTGACAAAGAGGTAACCAATAGATATTGGATATTCTTATTGTTGTTATTATTACTAACACTACTATTATTATTCTAACATATCCCTGATCCCATATCACTACCCTGTTTCCTAGTAATTCCAAACTTCTGGCACTTCCTTCAAAGCCCTCTAACCAAACTCAGACCCCTAACTTTCAACAGATAATCCACTCTTATGCTTGATAGAGGAAACAAACATGAAAAAGTCCTTCAATTTCCTTTACATCTCTATTCATCTTATGAACCCAAACTTGCCTTTTCTTTTTCATCTCAGAAGAAGCATGTCTTTCCTCCAACCTCAGGCCAGTAATAAGTGCCCAATAAGTGTTAGTCTCTAGCTATCATCATCATCATCATCATCATCATCATCATCATCATCATCACTGTCAAATGAAAGGAGTCGCAATTTCCAAATTCCACATTACAGAAGCTGATTTATGCGACTGTAGAAAATAGCTACTGGTTTTACTAGAGTACTTGTCTCATCCTCAAAATCCATTTTGCTGGCATAAAGAAAGTTAAGTTCTCAAAAAAATAACTACCGGTTCAAACTCACAGAAACACAAAGTAGAATAGTGGTTGCCAGGGGCCAAGGGAGAAGGGGAAATGGCCAAGTTTTTTTTTAAGAGTTTCAGTTTTGCAAGATGAATAGTTCTGAAGATTGGTTGCACAACACTGTGAATGTACTTAACATTACT
This sequence comes from Pteropus medius, assembly GCF_902729225.1. Classification (NCBI taxonomy): domain Eukaryota; kingdom Metazoa; phylum Chordata; class Mammalia; order Chiroptera; family Pteropodidae; genus Pteropus; species Pteropus medius. The sequence continues at coordinate 66,839,936 of NW_024349800.1, forward strand.
TAACTGTTTACTTAAAAATGGTTAAGATGATAAGTTTTATGTTATGTGTGAATTTTGCCACAATTTAAATATATACACATATATATATACGTATGTATGTATGTATGTACATATATACATACATACATACATACATACATAGCTCAGTGCTTCCCCAACATGACCTCCACCGACCTTTGCCCTGAATTTATTTTCTGGAACCCTATTCAAATGAGGGTTAAAATTTGTTTAGCCATTTCAATTTGTTGAAACAAATTCCTGGCCAACATCTAGACAGAAACTTATACAACCTATGTTTTTATAAAAGATGGCCTGCTGTTCAGGGACATTTTGGGGTTAGGAATGAATATATTCTGAGATTACATATATAAAATCTGCTTCCCTCTACCCAGTAGAAATATTAAAATAATTCTTCAAAAATACTATTCATACTCCCAATAGAATCTTCTGACATCTCCACATAGGATCCTTAGGACAGAGGTATAGAAGGAGAATAAACATGTGATAGAAAGCTCTCAACATAACCTTGCTCTAATGAAACCCACCAATGAAATCCATGTTATAGGGAAAATCTGACTTGAGATACAAATATTTATAAAAACTATAGTTTAAAGGCCATCTATTTTTAGGAGGGAAATATGCACTAACACTAACAGAGCAACAAACTAAAATGCAGGATGAGAAGATAACGGAAAACCATTTTACCAGATTAAGAAACTGTTCTTGTGAGGGGTTTTTTTTAATGGTTAAGTATTCACTCTTTATCTCAAGATGTTAAAGAATCATTATCAGAGAAGAATGTGCACTAAATACATGTGAACACATGTGAATAAACCTGTATTTGGTTGTATTCACAGAACTTATTGGTAGTTTTAGTGGCACAACTCCCACTCACCTCACAAAGTATGTAAAGGCACAGAATCACATAGTGTTTCCACTAAAAAGATCCTTAGAAATATCTCATTCTAACCCAATCCCTTTGTTTCAGAGATGAGGAAACTGAATGAAGCTTTGAGGAGATAAGCAAAACTTAAATATGAAACAAATTATAAGATCCCAGAACATAAAAATTCAGTAACGTTCCAACATACGAAGATTAAGTTAGAAGATCGTGATGATGATAATAGTGATTTTTCAAAAGAACACATTCACGATAACCACAAACTATCAGAAGACTTGGGGGGAATTTACAAAAATGTGTGAATTATGGAGAAAACTACAAAGCATTAGTAAAGGACCTAAAAAGAAGAAGATATATGCCATGTCCATAGATAGAAAAAAAAAAATCTAATATTAAAAAGACCTCAATTCTCCCTCCTTGCCTCTAAATAATCCACACTCTAGTCTCTCTTCCAAATAAGGCTAAAATAAATAAAAGAAGAAAGAAGATATTTTATGTTGTGGGTGATAACAGCAAGGAGATTCGGGGGGGGAGGGGCGGGTGAGAGAGTGATATATGAGGATAAACTAAGAAAACACATCATCTTACCCAAGCACTTTAAACTTTAAATGCAAGTTTCTAGTCTATAACGCCCAACCAGGAGTACCTTTCCTTCTACATTTATTTTTTTTACAAGTTCAAATGTCCCTCAGATGATCTGTGTTTCCACACAATTCTCTATATTTGTTTTTAAAAATCAGTAAGGGCTTTTAAAATGCAAAGTGTACTTTGGAAACAATGTGAGCAGACCAGAAACTAATTTAGCATTGTAACTTTATAGTTCAACGTCCACTAAAGTCTGCAGGAACTTGCAACTCAGTATTCTGCCACTATACTTCTTGAAAACAGGCAGGGTATTGCTGGTTCAATACCAATACAAACTATCCTAAGTCCCTAAAGACAGAAAAGAACAAGGTCAGTCCCCCCGCCCCACCTCTAAGACCGAAAAGATACAGTATCATAAAATCCTAATAAAAGTTATAAATTAAAAGTAAAAGCAACCCAAGTTATTTTCAATTAGCATCCTAGAAAAGGGGCTGAGTAAATTAAAAAGAAAAAGTAGATTTGACCCTGTGGAATTGTTAACTTCTTATTACTGTGGGCTTCCAAATTATTACAATTCCACATATATATTTTGACACAAGAAGTAGGCATAAGACAGGACAATTAAGAACCGTAAATCTTTAACTAAGCAAGGCAGTTTCTGACCATTTAACTCAAAAAGGTAACTAAAACACACATAGGGCTTAAGGTTTAAATCCTACTATAAACCGGGAAGTAAGGTTTAAATCCTACTATAAACCGGGAAGTAAGCAACTGAAATTTCTATTCTAAGAGTAAATTCTGGGTCTCTTAATATTTTATTAAAAATAAAAAATAAATTTTAAAAATGTCAAAAAATATCTTATTACATCAGATACAAAGCTGATGAAATTTAAATTTCAGTTTGAAGACACTGGCAAAAGAGTTTTTTCTTCTTTCAGAAAAAATAATAAATTAGAAAAAGCAGACATTCTGTGAGAAGGCAGTAAGACAGTCTGTATTTTAATGGTACAATAATGTAAAGAAGAAGCTATGACTGACTGAACATATTAACTATACAGGCTTTATGGCAGCAATACAACATGATACTTACCAATACCAATCACTGTAGTGATCCTGACTAGCCAGTTACCAGCAAATCTGCACTAAGTCTACAACACAGAGGTAAGAACTTTACTGAATAAAAAAACCTACTACAAGACACCAAGTCTCTAGACTTGAAAAATAGGAAACCTGCCAACATCAGAGAGCTTCCCCAGTTCAAAGAATAAATTCTACTCTCCTTCTCTTACCCCCACCCTATGCTTTGAGAGAGAATTTGAGTAAATGCTATGAATAGAGCACAATGGTCAGAAGGCCAACCAAAGTTGGGTATGTCCTATACACATAAATAAGTAAAGCAACAAATCTAAACTCGTAGGGCTTCGGAATACATAATCTAATACTGTAGTATAACAGTACAGACTACTCTATTGGCAGTCCATAAAAAGTACATTTAAAAAAAAAGAAGACAATTTCCCCTTAGTCCTTAGTTTCTTCAAGAATACAGGAAAAAAGACCAATGAACTGTACATCTTCAGAGTCAAATAGAGACAATCTCCCAAGTCTTAAACATCAGTTTTCCTTAAGGTGCTCTCTGCTTAGGCCACTACTCACTCCTCCCTGACCCAGGTATGTCCAATCAGACAGTAATAATTTCCACGTCTGTATCTCTAGGCTTCATACAACCGTCATCTCATGAATATCACCCTCATGTCCTCTGAAACCTTAAAGTCAGTCCATCCACAATTAAACTGATTACTTTTTCTCTTCCCCTGCCCAAATTCCTCTTCTATCCTGAATTTCCTTTGTCATCTAAAAATTGTTTGGAAAAAGAAATAATTAATCTACTTCCTAATTAATCTACTTTTACCAAAGGTTGCCTCTTCCACTTCTCAAAACCATTAATCTCTCACTTTCCAAAAAATATCTTCTATAATGAAAGCAGTATCACAAAAAAAGATTGCTCCTTTTTTATTAGATAAGTTTTCTGTGTGAAGCACTGAGCTTTACATATATATATTATCCCAGTCAAGCCAATCCTCAAAATAATTTTTTGAGGTAGGCATTATTACATCTGTTTTATAAATGAATTAAACCAAGCTTAAGTCTTATCCAAAGTCAAAGAGTCAGCTAATAAGTGAGAAACGAGAAGAATAATACCAGATACTAACTCTTAATCACTATATAAAACTGCCTCATTACAGAACGCTTTTTTTTTTCAATTGAGGGAAAGGGCGAAACAAGGTATATTTCAATCACTCTAATAACTAAGTTTCTAATTCATTATCATACAATTTGTCATGAAGTACACATAATTTTATATCATTACACTCTCGAAACATGAATCTGATCTAAAAGACCAAATCAAAAATATATTTTGGTTGGCTGCCTATTGCTTAAATGATAAAGTCAAATAGTATTTCACAATCTTCCTTCAACCTACCTTTCAACTATATCTTCCAATATTCCCAGGTACTGTCCCTTTCCCCACTCCCACACTTTTTGGCACTAACCACTGTGCACAACTAGTAATTCTCATTCAATCTCCTAAGGCCAGGTCTGTGGTCAATTATATATATATATATGTATTTTTTTCTCAATTATAGTTGATTTACAATATTTATACTAGTTTCGGGTATAAAACATAGCGACCAGACATCTAAACAACCTATAAAGCAATCACCCCAACAAATCCAGTACCTATCTGACACCATAAATAGCCATGATATTACTATGTGGTCAACTTTTTTTAATGTAGCCTTCCCTAACTTCTTCAGGCAAATTAATTCCTCCCTCTTCTTACCTATACAGTAGGTTTTTCATTCCTAACTTAAAGCACATACATATATGTACAAATACATATACATTCATATACACATATCATCAAGTTTATTACAAATCCTGAAAAAGGAAGGCATCTTTTCATGTGCAAATGATCCCAAACTTACTATGGTTCAACTTACTATTTTTTTACTTTACAATAGTGCAAAAGTAATACACATTCAGCAGAAACCATACTTCAAATTTTGAATTTTGATCTGTCCCTGGGTTAGCTATTGATATGTGATACTACTATACTCTCTCATGATGCTGGGCAGAGGCTGTGAGTTGGAGCTCCCAGTCAGCCATCAATCAGAAGGGTAAATGAGCAGTATTCTATGTTGCACTGTGTTGCCAGTGATTTCTGAATATTGTATTCTCAGTACATTTAAGGGAGGCTAGGCTAAGCTAGATGTTCAGAAGGTTAGGTGTTTTCAATGCATTTTAGACTTCCAATGTTTTCATCTTATCATGCGTTTATCAGGTCCTAAACCCATCGTAAGTGAAAGAACATCTGTATCTAGACATACAGAAACTTCAAATATTTGTATACCTACAAGGAAAGGCATTTGTGTAGCAATTTTTACTATTTCTGTTCCCACTTCTTCCTTTTTATCTACTCCTTACCTACAATCCATATACTCCATGGCATATTTTTTTAAAAATTACATTGAGGTCAAAGTAAAACATTTCTAAATGTAAAAGTAAATGATATGGCAACTATATTACAGTTAGGATCAACTATGTATTACCCAATATATATTAACTGTATAAATTGTTTCACTTGTAATTAAAGAACTAGGTCTTTTCACTGGGCTTTAAGTAGTAGAAATGGCCACCTCTGCCCAGGATAGTGAAGCTAACAGGGTCAAGGAACCAAATGTGAACAGATTGATTTTTAGATCTTTACCCCTCCCCACAGTAATAAAAATGTTCTTTATAATATTTTTAAAAGACAAATCACAGTATAACCCTATAATAACCAAACTATGCACACCATTTTCAAATTGTTTTTCCCTCTACAACACCATACATTACTATTACTAAAATATTTTAATTATCAAGTGTCTGGTTTAATTGGAAAACACTTTCATTATTACTATTTAACAACAACAACAACAACAACAAACACTGCAGACAGAATAAATTTAGCCTCTTAGGGCTGAAACCCTAAAACCCCAAAATACAGAATAGTTAGCTTCTAAAAGTAATTTCTTTTCTCTATCCTTCTAATATATTCTGAGAAACATACAGGAACAGAGATTTAAGAAAGCATGCTTATTCTTCTAGTGCAGTACCAAAGCAGCAAGATGGGGCGGGGGTGGGGGAGAAGGGAGACCTCAAGTATCTGGCAGGGTAGTGGAGAGGAGAGGAAGAGGGGCTGTAAAGAGGTCAGCAGGGTGCTAGGGGAGGCCAGGTTGCCAAAGAAACCAAACAGTAAAGAATAAGAGGAAAAATCATCAGTTCAGGGAAAACCTCTGAAATGCATTTACAGGAGCTCAGCCCCCTATTCTAAAAGACAGGCAGCAAAGAGATCAATTGCCACAAATGACAAAGGGAACCTGGAGCACACCAACTGACAAGCAACTGCCTTTTCTAAATAACGCAGTACACATATATCAATTAGAATGACCTCAAATTAACTAGAACTCAATTATGAATCTTTTGACTGCTGGAATCCCAAATCCGTATGTGTGTGTGTTATTTAAGAGCGCTTCTGTCAGCTTAGCATTTAAATAGGTATAAATGGTATATTTAACCAGATACAAACATAAAAACTATTACTGTTTATAATATGACTTAGGTAAATAAACTCAGCAAACCAGAAACATTTATGAAATTAGGTACCCTCCCTTCTTCCCATCTTACAAGTCCAGTCTGAAGTTTTGATTTGCCACAGTTCAGAAGAAAAAAAGTGAAATTACAAAGTAGTATTTATAAGTAACCAGCAGTCACTAGCTTGAAATGAGCAAACCTATTTGAAATCCCTAAGCCAAACCTTTGTTCTAAAGACACTAAACCATATTGCAGGTAAGGAGATAGGAAATTAATAAAGAAAAAAATAATTACATAGAAGAAAAGAATATTAATTTTATTTTCTCTGGAAAATATAACATTTTAGAAGATAGTGGTTAAGACCCTGGTTTCTGAAGCCAAGCTGACTGCTCTACTCCTTATAAGCTTTGTGACCTTAAGAAAGTTGCTTGACCTTGCTATGTTTCAGTTTCCTTACCTGTTAAGGTGAAGACAGTAATATCTAAGTCACAGGGTAGTTGTGAGGTTTAAATGAAATAATGAGTAAAGTACTTAGGACAAACAGTGATGGGTAAGTATTCAATAAATGATCACGAAATTCTTTTGAGATTATCTAATTAATGATCTCATCTTGACCATGGTTATATACACTGCAAACTATCCCCTATAATATCATTGTCAGACTAAACTTCCTAAAACACTCCTTTTATAGTGCATCAGGAACCTGTGTTTACTACTCACACCAAACTCAATCTTTTGGGTCTGACTTTCAAGATCCTCTAAAACTGGTGCCCACGCAATCTCTCCAATTACTGCTCCCAAACATTCAGTTTTAGTCCTGCTACTCTTTACTCACCTTCCCACAAAACATACCTTTTTGTTTCTGCCTCTGTAGCAACTACAGTCTTTTAAAAAGATCCACTTTTCAGGTGCCTCTAACCCCTATTTTCTACCTGTACAAATGTTATCTACCCCTCCAGAAAACAGCTTAGATTCGTTGACTCCAACATTTTGATCCTGTAGTGATCACTTCTAATCCTCTCAACGACCTAGCTGCTGAGGATAAATGTATACTGTTCTCTAATTGTGTTAGTTCTAACTGTACAAGGTAATCTCTTTCAAGGTAGGGGTTGTATCATCCCTCATCCTCCACGGTCTCTAGGAAAATGTTGTGCACTTTGATAAGCCATTTATTCACATGTTTTCAAACTTAAAAATAAGGAACCAAATTTTATTCAATAAACACAAATTATAAATCATTCGATTCCATATTATAGCTTGACTAAGTCGGGAAAAGGGAAATAAGAAAATATTCTCTTAAAAATAACTGTAATTTTATGACATAGAAAATATCACCAACATATAAACATGCCTAAATCCAGTGACATGAGACAGAGCAGATGCGACAGGATGAAAATATGGCATTGCTCTATCTCTGTTATAAAAAGAATAAACAGGGAGCTATTTCACTATTCTTAATTAGTTGTTAATGGAAGCACGCAGACTAAAATTGGCAGATTTATGTTCTCTGACCAGTATCACATTCATCCACAAAGGAGGACCTTTTCATTTTATTCCATGATCAAAAAAGAATTTCCAAATCTACTCTCAATAAAAGCAATTTTACATCTCTCTGAAGTTAACAACATGAGGAAATACGATTCAGAGGAACCACTGGCCATTATTATTAGATTACTTCTATTCAGATTATCTTCACTGCCAGCCTTCTTTCATTTTGCCATGCTATTGTCTCCTTGGCAACTAGTCTGTGAGTAGGCATAAATCCATGCACAGAAGCAGAAGTATGCTGAACAAAACACTGGTTATATACTCAGCCAGTTCCTCTGGATCTAACAGGTCAGGCAGTCTGTCAGGCAAATCAGATGCAAGCAAACAGAAGAACCTAAACAGCAGACTATCTTGTATATATACTAATCATTCATTCAACGAACATACAAGGCACTAAATGCATATCTACATCTTTGCACTATACACTATATATAAGGCACTTTGCTCAATATTGTCGGATAAAAAGTACTGAAATCAGACTTGTTCCATAGTGGCTTAAATTTTTAATCAAAGACATAAAACATCCTACTACAAAGGCAAATACATAATATATTTATTATTTATATTTTGCTTTGATTCAAAAAATGTTAAATGTAGCTTACTAATAATAGACAGACACTGTGATAAAATATAAATGATGAAGAAAAAGATAAAGAGAAAATGAGATTAGAAGACAGATAAAGATAAGGAGGATAGTTCATTAAAATAAGAATATTAAGATCTTTAACATTTTTTCCAGATATGTACAAATGTACGATGTAAATAAAACAGACAGAGTACTATGAATTTGGAGGAGCAACAGATCTCTCCCAACCAGAACAGTTAGGGAAGGGTGCGATCCAAAAGAGCACAACAGTGCCACTGTTGACAAAGAATGTTGAGTCCTTTTCTAAATAACAAAGCAAAGTTGAATAAGGTTGTTCTAAAAAAAAAGTGTATACAAGAGACTTTTCTAGACAATTTCCAAATAGAATTGATCATCTCATCTATGTCCTCTAGTACTTTCTGTATCTTTATTTCTCTCTGATTTGTGTAACACCAATGTCTAGAGCAATGTACCAAGCACGTAGTAGGTGTTTAATAAGTGTCTGTTAAATCAATTTAACGATTCAATTATTTTCACAGTTCCCAGAATTAAAGGTGTACATTTAGAGAACTAATTTTACTAAGTGATCCGTTTTGAACAAATCAAAGAGAATACTGACAACTATAGATGTCCTACCCTCAAGGACAAAGGTATATGAAATCAAGGCACATTTCAAATCAGATTCCAGATTTATATCACTAACAACAATTCTTAGCTTTCATTTCAAAAGATTTATAAAAGAAAAGATATTTTCACAAACACAGGGGAATCAAACTTGCCTAGACTTTTACCGTATAGTTAAAAATTTTAGAACAGTTCTGGAATCATAGGTTCAAATCCAAAGTATAAAGCATTCTTACGTTTTTTTTTGGGGGTGGGTTAGATATAGTTTACTTTTAGGTCCATCACCTCTTTACACTAAGTAGTAATAACAGAGCAAGTATCTGATAATTGAGCTACAGATAGATGTTTGTACTCCAATTATAGTTCTGAAACGTAAATGTCTGTAACTTTTCTGAAACTACAATTTCAATTCTTCTAAAATTCTTTAAAATCTGTGATTCCTGTAAGCTCAGGGTAGAAAGATTAGTAATGGCAAATAAATATAATCTTAACTGCTATCAATCCAGATCAACATTTGTTTTACATCAGTTTGAAGTTTAACACATTTGTATGTCTTATCAAATCAGTAAGAATATAATCTTGTGAGACACAGGAGACAGCTAGATCTCTAAGAAGGCCTTTAATTGAAAAATATTCTTGATTTGAAGAAGCAACTAAGTAAAACGTTTAAATTTTCCATGACCTAGCAATCTGACTTTAAGTACAAATCATGTTTCTATACATTTAATTTAATGTCTTCCCAAAAGAATCTCATAAACTGGCCATCGCTAAGGGTACAACAATGAGGAAAACTAATAATCATTTTAATCATCATCACATCACATCACATGCAATTAACCTACTTGCTAAATTCACAGCATCAACTCTTCTGACAATTCTTTGAAAGCTGAATACCCAAACAACCACTTTACGTTTTTTTAAAATATTCTAATTACAATGTGATACATGTTTATTGTAGAAAATTTAGAAAATATAGATGAAAAAAGGAAGGAAAAAAATCACTAATGATACCACTCATGGAATGCAACCATTGATATTTTAGTGAAAAGTAGTGTTATTATTAGCATCACGTGGCTTAATGTTTTCCACCTCAACCGCTTCCAGGTGCACCCTAAATCCCTGAATATGTCTATAGTTTTTTTCCTATATATATATATATATATATCTATCAACACAAAAGTGAAGCTATCCTGTGCACACGTACCATATGGATTATGTTTCTTCCACTTAGGGACACATACTGTTTATCTTTCCATATCTTTAAATAGTTTTCTACAACATTATTAAAGTATGTCATAATTTAAAATTGATCTCCCAAGACTGAACTTTTAGGTTTCTTGGGCATTTATTTTGTTTTGTTTTGCTTTCATCTTTTGGGTTTCGGGGTTTTTCCTATTCTAAACAATGCTACAGTAAATACTCTTATGGCTACATTCCTGTTTTGACCTATGATTATTTCTATAAGACAAACTTCTAAAACTGAAACCACTAAGTCAGTGTATATGCTTTTAAGATTATTGATACATACCACTAAAGTTGTGCTACCTAGTCCCCCACCCCCACAGAAACGCTAAGTATGATCTTTTTTAAATAAAGCTTTGCCAGTTTGACAAGTGAAAAAGAATGTGGGTGATATGCATATAAGATAAATCTAATATTAGATATGTATATTAGATAACTGTGTTTTCTGTCACTGCTAAAACTTTTTATCAGCTCATGTTTAGCTCAAAAGCTTCTTGTCCAACCTTTGAATTTTAGCAGGCTCATGGAAAGGGAAATAGCATAAAATAACAGCATGATAAAACACTATTCTGCTATCCCTGTCTGGGAAACTACTTCCTCAAACCTAATGTTGGGCAAGATAACATCTCCATTACTTATGCTTCAATACAGAAGATACACACAGAAGCACTGACACAATACCTTGAATAATAATATCTACCTGCATTAGCTACACATTGTTAAAGTTTATAAATCATATCACCCCACTTGGGATTTGTTTTTTGACTACTTTCTTAGACATCTCTTTTAAAATCTTAAGTGCATTTTAATGCTTAGCTCTGTCATGGAGCCAAGATATAATAAAATGCGGAATATCGACTCTCTTTAATGCTGTCAGATTACTAAAACAATAACAAAGCATCATATTAAAGTGATATATCTCATAAAGGTAATATCAGATCCCATTAAATTACAACTGATTCATCTCTTGTTACCTGGCCCAAACCAACCCGAAAGTCAGAGTAGTTTTCAGGCTCAAGATTTTCTCTAACTTGTGCAACTCATTCAGCTCCAAAGTGATTACCTAGTTATTAATGAATGTATTTCTTAAAGACTATTAATGTACCTACTGATGCCAGCATAGCTGGAGGGGAGATAACTAACCCCATGACATCGTTAGTCATTGACACCAGATTACAGAAACATTAGGAAATGACAACGGGTTGCTTAGCAGCAGTTTTCCAAGTGCATTCATGTGAAAAAAAAAAAAACTGAAAAGTAATCTCTGCAGAGAATCATAGACTAAATCTATTCATAAAATTGTGCTCTCAGCAAAGGGAACAATTTTAAAAAGTCTACCTTCTTATTAGCAAATTTTCCTCACATATAGGAACTAAAATATGAGATCATTATTCCCTCCTCTCAACGTTCTCTCACCTTCAAATGGGTGTGGGGATAGCAGAGAAACCTTCCTCTCCTCAGAGGTTCATGTTACTCAACTATAGTACCATCTAAGTCAATATCATAACTCATTTCCAGGTCATTTTTCAATGTATAGAGAATACCTTCGTATCTGGTTCTGTCATCGTCCTAGTTACAACCATCATTCTAGGAAACTTCCCATAACTATGACCTCACTGCCAAACACATTTATCTCCGCTCCACTTTGTTATCACAATCCCACTCCTAGATTGGTCATAATATATAACTACTTCGGTCCAATGTCTGCCTTAAGCTGGGCAGATTTTTCCCATTTCCAACAATCATAATACCTGTCCTGCAAAATTATGAGAAGCAAGCATTCAAACAACATTCAAAATAATGTTAATGTTCCTGCCCCAGCTCACTGTCCCCCTTAACAGCAACCACAGTAGCAGTTAACTCTTCCACTTCCTTATAACCTTCAATGGCTTGACCCATCCCCTTCCCTTTTCTTACAACTGCTCTTTATCCCCTCATAGCCAAGTTTCTATAAGCAGTCATTAATCACTAGTGCTACCCCCTCACCTAACACTCCTCAATCCTCTGGAATCTGCTTCCCACCCTTAACTACACCACTGAAACCCTTCCTGCTAAGATCACCAATTGATCCACTAAAACCAAATTCAGTAAGTACTTCTCAGTCTCTATCATAATGACTTCTCAGCAGTGTTTGACAAAACTGACTACTCCCTTCCTTAAACTCATCCTGCTTCCAAAAAAGAAAAAAAGAAAAACCTCTCCTACATCTCTGGCACCTTTTATCATCTGTTCTATTTCTCCTCTCCCAATCCTCCACACAGCAGCCAGATGAACTTTTCTAAAGGTCTAATTTGATTATGACATTCTTCAGCTTAAAACTGTTCATTTGCTCTTAAGCAAGTCCTTCACATAGTTTATAAGGTAACTGGCCTCATCTCTCTCAACCCACTTCCTTGCTCTCCACAGTCCACACTAAATGATTTGTAGTTCCCTCAACAAAACAGGGTTTTTTCTTACCTCCTGTAGCCATTTTCAGATACTCTTTCCTCAGCTGAAACATGTCTTTCCAACACCTCAAACCCCACTGCCACATCTTGCACAACTTTATTTACCTGATTTCTACTATGCTGTCCTAAAAAGGCTTTCCTGCTCCCTGAGACTGGGTTTAGGTCTATATGCTATCATCAACGCCAGTATAGTACATGACAATTGTAATTGCCTGTTGTCAAATCTCCCACTAGACCGTAAGCTCCCTAAAAGCAGTAACTCCATGTTGTTCACTGTGTTAACCCAACGTGTAGCTAACTCTGTGTCTGACACATAACAGGAATTTAATATTTCTCGAATAATGAATGAATGACGTGCACCCTTTCCTTCCTATACCCCTAGAAAAATTCCCTAATTTAAACCATTATTTCTTGCTTGAGTGATTACAACAGTCTCTTAATAAGCAATATAATGAATAGAATAGTCTCCCTACCTTCAATCCACTCTCTACATTGCCACATGAATAAATAAAAGCAAACTTGATTTTTCTATCCTCTTCTTAAAAGATATTATAAGTTTCCCAATACTCTACAGGAACAAATCCATACTTTCTAGCATAAAATACAAAGCTTCTTCAATGTCTGGTCTCTACTAACCTTTTTCATCTCCTGCCACTTCCACACACTGCCATTGTGTTTTGGCCTTAAGACACCATTTAGTTTCCTAAACTTACCATGCTTTTTTAATCCTGTCATTGTATCTACCCTAATTTTCTTCCCCACTTTTTAAAGCCTATATTTTGAAGATTTAGTAGCATCTAGAAAATGTCCTGATTCTGGAGTAGACTGTTCTTAAGTTGTAAATATTGGGATAAAGTATTTGTCTCCCAAGAAAAAAAATATAGCATCCATTGCTGATCTTTTTCCCAAATAGAAGCAGAATCTATTTACATATTAAGTAACTTTTACTGGGGTCCATCTGGGCAATAACTTCTCCTTCTTCACAATACACTTGCATCTTAGTCCACTGCTGAGGAAAAAAAAAATACCGCATTCCGGAAGAAAAAAGAACCTTTCACAATATTACTTCATAATATACTTTAACCTAAAACAGTACTAAGAAGAATTCTCAGTATAATAAAATGCTTGTCACTAGCAGTTCTTTTATGGAGAACACGTAGGAGGAAGGCTTGTCATCTGACAATATCTACCAGGTTAGCATTATGTAAGTATTAGAAATTACAAGCAGAAATTAACAGTTACTGTCACCAAAAAGTGTGTCCCTAAGTGAACTCTACTGTGAAATGAGATGGAAGTTGTGTTTTTCCTGTTCTAAAATCCAACATGCTCACATTCCTTACAGGTAGCCACTACTGGTAAACTACGGATTTGCTAGCATGAAAAGCAGTCAGTGTTCTGCCTTAAGTATACATGGCTTGTCAAGTAAATGATGCCTTTGTAGTAGTTGTTAGAGCAATAACCAATGACAGCAACCGAAGGGGGAAAAAAGTTGGTTTGCCAACCACGTTAATATCTTCTTTCCTTATGATATTGATTTTTGCTACACTGAGTCTCCTGTAATAATGAGAAATTTACAGTGACTTTAATAGGTCTACACTATTCAGAATCTGATAAAATTTATCTGGAATTAATCAAGCTGCATGTGCCCAACACTCACTCATTTCTGTTCAATGGGTCTTTAGTGGGGAAAAAAAAACAAACAAACATAAAAGAAAGGCTTCACTGAGGCAGATCTGTTCTGGAATTCAAGCTCCACACCTTACTTACCAGTTTTGCACTTTGTAAAATTTGTTTAACAACTCTTAAGCACAATGTCTTCTGAGATAAATTGGGGATAACAAAAGTGTCTAGTTCACAGAGTTGTTCTCGGGATTACACAAAATAATATATTTAACCCAAATGCTGGGTACACAGTAAGTACTCTATAAACAAAAGCTATTCTTACGATTGCTTTGATTTTGCTGCTGTAGCTATTCTAATTGCTTCGGGTAGGGTCAATATCACAGAGGGTTATAAATTCCACATACAAAAAAGAAACAATTTAAGATGAAATTTTAAAGGCAGAGCAACCTACTTATTGATAGACTAATATAAAAAAGAAGATTACAGATTGATTCCCATTTCGGATACAAGGCATTGCTGAAAATCACTTTAGCAAGAAATGCTCAAAATGATAAACCCTGACTATCCATGTGCTATTGCCTTCATCTGGACATCTGCCAAAATAGCAGAGAAGGAAAGCCAGAAGACATAAAAACTTAGACTAAGGTATTGATTAAATAGCAAAATGCCACCTTAAGAATTGTATATATTAAAAATCTTCTCCAAACAACATTATATTGATAGTAACCAAATAACACCCAAAATCAATAGGATGCAACCCTGAATTTAACTAGTCTCAACTAAGATTGGAGAGTGTCCTTAATTAAGCTTTAACAGGTAAGTTCACTGAATCTACCTTTAGAAGCATATGTTGATAAAAGTAAGTAACAGTATTATTTGAACTACACAAATGTGAACCTGAAAACATTTGGGTAAATGCATTTTGCTAATCAATTCTGACAAAAGATAATAATAAAAAGGGAGAGAAGAAATGACACATTGACTGTTAATTAAGACCTAATTCAGTTCTTTCCTTCTAATCTGAAAAAAGGTTTAAACAACTACAGAGTCACAAGAACACTTCTTCCCACCTGCCAATAACTTTATTCCAACTATAGGGAGTTGAGACTCCTACCTCCTCTCCTCATTCCACCTTCCACTAACACCAGTTTAATTCCTACTGGACAATGAGAAGAGAAACAAGGTTAAAAGCTACAAGGTAATAAAGAGGTTCCAAAACCAAAAATTTCTAATTAAGGTTTGTGACAGTCCCAAGATGTGAGCACTAGAAGGCATGTTAGACACATCTAGGGTAGCTATCTCAAATAATTGGTAAGAAAACTGTAGCAGTTGTCCAGTCTCATGCAAATAGTTAATGTCGAAGCCAGGATTAGATCCCAAAACTCTTATCTCCCAAGCCAGTGTTTTTCCTACTAAATCTCTGAGATCAGTTTTTAGAAGACTATTATATCAATGACCTCCTTTTTTAGTGTATAATACCCAGAATATAAAAACAAAGTGTGAACAAAGGATGAAGCACTGGAAACGAATAAAAAATACTAATAGATAACATTTACTGAGAGCTTATTATGTGTCAGGCACTATGTTAAGCACTTAGGTGCATTACCTCCTTTAACCCTCATAATGACCCTACAGGTAGGTGCAATTATTAGTGTCCTTTTACAGATACGGAAATTGAGGCACACAGAGGTTAAACAACTTGCCCAAAGTCACACAGCTAGTAAAATGGCAGATATAGAATTTGAGCTCAGTCTGACCTCAGAGCCTGTGCATAAGCAGTAAACCAAGAAAATAAATAAATAAATAATAAAAATTAAAAATTAAAAAAAATAAAGACATTACTGAAAAGCAGTTCATCTAGTCATATCCACAAAGTTTCCTTCTTCCAAAAACGCTATATAGGGGCCTCTATTTCGATCTTAAGAGGTTTCTGTACACTGAGGTTCAGTGCTTCCTATAATCCTACGAAATCCAGTAAAATCTTGAAATGGTCTCTATCTGGCTTTGACAGAGCTGCAAAAAGTTATCAAGAGCAGAGTACTGCTCTACTGTCAAGCTATTGGCTTAATTTTAATTTCAAGATGAAGCCCAAAATAGGATTTTCTTTGTTAAAACAAAACAAAAAAACTACACACTATTTTTTATATCCACATTTTCTCTCTCTTGCTTTCCTCTGCTCTATTTGCCTTTCTTTCATTGATGTGTTCCCTGGCCAACAAATATAATGGTTGGTAGAAAGCTGAAAAAAACAAGATCATTTAGAAATCTCAAGGCCCTCCAAAAACTGTGTCCAATTCTTGGGTCCTCATCATACAGACTTTTCAATTCAACTCAGGGAGATACCTGCTCAACTCAGAAAATCTCCCTTAAAAATGCAAATTTGCAGAATGGCAGCCATGGCCACAGCCCAACTGTGAGGAATGAAGCCTTCCACACACTAACCTTCATGAGCCAATACTGGAGTCCCAGATAACTGCAACTCTGGCCAAAGATATGATGAAAGTGACTACCATCCTTGCCATATGAAAACTTGTTGTTACTTAAACTGGCTTAAAGACCCTATTTTCTAGTCCCATTACAGTGACTTTGAAATCTCATGAGGTTACTATTCCTTCAAGGAAATAAAGAGTGCATACAAGGTGAAATATTGATTTCACAAAAGCATAAGAACTATGCTCACGAAAATGAGGAGAGATCTTCTCAAGACAACAGGAAGAAATATTTGAAAGAAGTTAATGAAACCTCCTTAATCCAGAAAGAGTAAACTTAAAATTAGTCGGAAATAAAATTTAGAGTTCTAAAATTTTATCACTTTCCTACGGAATAAATTGACCTTTCATATAGGAATTGAACAAGAATTAAAGTAATTTTGAGAGGTCTATTCCTATTTTTAGGAAGGGTCACACCTAGGCCATTTCTGACAAATATGCCTCTGAAAATATATCAAAGAATACCCCAACAACCTCTCTATCTACTTAAGATTATAAATAAACAGTAAGCTACACTTTTCTTCACTGATATTTTATAGGATCTCTTAGATATTTATTTGCATTTATAGGAAATTGTTCCTACAATAGCCTTATAATCTGTGGAATGTATTTTCTAGTTTTTCAATTTTCTTACCAATTCTCTAACACAGTAATCCTCAATAATGGAAGAGACTCATTTTCAAACCTACCACACTGCCAGCTCTAGTTTTGTTAAGAATTACTTAATTAAATTAAGAGCAACTGCCAATATTATAACTTGTAAATGCGAAAACCAGGCACCAAGTGGTTCAGAAATGAATCCTAAATTACACAGGACAATAAGGAACCCTGTGAGGGCCAGAAGCTGAACTTTTCTTAGAAATAGACAGTGGCTGGTTCATTTGGTCAATATCCTACAGACTCCATAAAGGTCAGTGCATTGATTTTGAAGTCCAGCCCACTTGGGTTTGAATCTGGCCATATCACTTACTAACCCTGGGACTTTGGGTTTTAACCACTCTCTTAAATCTCCCCCTTTTTTTTTTACTTATCTCTAAAATAGAATAATATCTACTTCACAAACTGAGAGTAAGAAGCAAGAGAATATATTTTATATGGCACATACCAAAAATCTTACTATATTTTGCTGCTTTTGATAATATAAAGTATCACAACTGCAAGAACATGATACTTACATAAGCGGCAAGTCAAAATGACCCAGGAAAGATGCTTAATCAGAGAGAGGCAGGACATATGGCATTCAGCAAAGGTAAATGCACCTACTGAAACTCATACCACTGTAGTCACTGGTGACCAGATGAATCTCTATTGTGGGGCTAAGGTGAAGCATGGAGGAATGAAATTAAATCTACCAAGAAAGAATCAGGACATCACATTAAAGTTGACATAGGGGAAGGAAGGGGAGCAGAAAGCAGAGGCCGATTAATAAATACAATGTTCCTTGAACTTAACTGCCACCACCACCAACAAAAAAGCAGAGAACAAATGAGTTAGAATACAGAGCCCTCTCCTTGGTCTTTGGCACAACCATATTAGCATCTGTAAAAATATAACCTAAAAAGTAAAATCACCAGAACATGAACTAAACTTTATTAAATGAAGGTAAAGAAGAGGGTTCAGTGAATGCTTCCTTAAGGACCGTAGCGTTGATCTTAGACCGGCAGAGATTCCATATCTAGTTAAAGGCAGAATCCAGGTAAGCTCAATGACCAAGTCAGCTTTGGGCAGGGATTTATTCAGACTCTCTCCTAAGTACTCAACTCAAAGTGTACTCAAGACAAAGGCAGAGTGAATGTGGTAAGTAGTAAGGGAAAATAGATTTAAAAGAATAGAACATATGATCTTCACAATGTGAAATGGTTAAATGGTTAAATATAAAGTGATGCAGATGTTGCTGTTGTTTTTGCAAATACAGGTATTTCTGTTCAGGCTATCTTAGACACTCACTTTACCTAGGGACTCGGTAAGAGAAATGCACAGTTGGCATTCCATTCTATTTTTTTGCAAACAAGAAAACCTGACTTTTCTCTTTTCTCCACCTAAACCACCCTCTTCCCAGAGGACTGTGCCTATTACATCATCAGGGTTGTATCAGCTTAGTATGGGACTCTTCTCTCTCATCTGTTGGCTTGTTAAGTCATATGCCATCCATGCACCTACTCACTGTCCCCAAAGCTATTGTCCTCTTTAATTTTTCCTTTAAGTGTTTAAATGCTATTCCTATGGAGGAAGCCCAAGGCAAATAAACCCACTTCATAAATTACACTGAGTTAACCAAAAAATGGTTACTATGTTTTTTAAAAACACACATCTATATAGTTTAATATTAAGAAACGCTGTCAGAGATGAAATCTTAAATCTCCACACTCCCTCTTTTTTTTCCCTAACTCGAAGCTGCAAAAGTTCTGTATTAAGAATGCTGACGTGTTGCAAATAGATTAGTCAGGCTAAACTAAACCACAATGGGGTGAGGAATAATAAAAAGGAAGGCAGAATAGGACTGTCTAAGCATGTATATATGAGTATTTATGAGTGTATTATGAGACAGTTTTGGATGAGTCATTGTTTTGTACCATCCAGAGAAGAATGGACACATAAAAGAGAATGGACTATTCCTAAGTGGTTATTTTCTAAGAAATTAAATAGAGAAAATTTTTATTTCCTAGAATCAAAAATTCTAAGATTGGTTAAGATTGGTTAAGATTGGTAAGAGTCATAAAAAATTTAACACTACTTATCACCATTCTATAGCACTGAGAGGAACTTCTTAGGATTTACTAAGGACTCATTCACATATAAAATTCGGAAAGGTACAGCTGAACAGCTATCATAAAATAAGGTTTTCTGCTTTGCAGTTTGGCTGTCAATACAATCCCAATCTGGTTATCTCTTAAATACTTAAAAAAAAAAATTTTAATATTGTCAACGGCCAGATGGCACCATCATATTAGCGCATAAAGGACATCCTAAAGTCAATGGTCTCTACACAGGCCCATAGATAAACTAGAATCCTCACTACACAATCATACTGGACACGGTTAGCTTTCCCAAAACTGTCTGTTCAGTCCTATGTTTAAAAAGGCCTTTTATACTCTAACCTCAAAGTACTTTTTCATCTTCTAATGCTAAACTAATTCATTTGCCATCCTTAAAAATGACTTGTACCATCTTATCTTCCTTTCATTGCTCTTTCTAGAATTTCCTCCCTCTCCTTATCTCTCTCCATGTGTAAACAGCATCCTTCTCACAGTTTAATCCTAGCTCATGCTGCTAGTCTTTCTCTGACTATCTCAATCAACCAAAGGTTCGTTCTCTGTCCCCAAGAAGGGTCGTTGTCCAAATCACTCATTTAGTTACCTAGTGGGGAAAAAAACAGTAAATATTACCTTTTCATTATATTTTGAAATTAGAAAAGCTCTTAAAAATCATTAGACTAGTAGGTACCCAACGTTTTCATCATCAAGGACACTTTTTGTTATTTAACAACTTCCCACTACCCCTATCTGTTACTCTTTGGCCTCTTTGTTAAAGTCTGAAAGCCAGGTTTTGTTTTGTTTTTAACTGTGTACTAAACTATCATTATCAATAAACAAAGTTTGCTTTTTAAAAAAAAATAAAACTAAATGAAAGACTTATTGTAGATCACGACTTCTTTCCATTCACCTTAGTTGTCACAGAAAGGATATATCACTCCAGTCAAAAACAAAGGTACTTGATATTTTGGTTAACCTGTGCAGATTAACCTAATCATAGCTAAAAATGCATAATTTCTCTCAGATTTAAAAAGAAAAATGAGTTTCCAATGCAATTTATACATATCCATATTAACTTAAGGAACCTAAATCAAGAACCACTGACTTAGTCCTATTTTACAGGTAAGTTAAAACTTTGACCCTGAGAGGGAAAAGAGTTTGTCTAAAGTCACAAAGGTAATGTCATAGCCAGGCCTCCAGAATGAAATATTAGTCTCTAAAGTCTCTCTTCTGTTTGTTAAATGATGCTGATTGCTAAAGGCCAAATAGAATGTAGATTATTCTAGAGCAGGTCCATGTCTCACATCCCTTTGTATCTTCCACTGACTCTTACTATATAAGTGGAGTTACAATAAATACTTATTCATTAATTACATTTAATCAACTAATACTTAGTGATCTAATAATTTCAGCTCTTAAGAAATCTAAATGCTAAAGTTGAAGCAATAAAACGTTTAGAAGATAAGGTCAGAGCTTATATTCATAACTTTATGTCATAAACAAGGTATAGAAAGCACTAATCATTCAGGAAAATTCTATCAAATTTCTTACATTAAAATTAAAAATTTTTATTAAAAGACACCAGTAAGAGTGAAAAGGCAACTCACAAAGAAGAAAAAGGGTATCTGTAAGAAATACAAACAAAAAAAGGGCTCATATCCAAAATACAAAGAACTATCACAAGTCATAAAAAAAAAGACCAAAAAAAAGAAAAATCTGCAAGAGACTCAGTAATCACAAATAGCCAATCAACTCATGTAGAGGTGCTTTCATTATTAATCAGGGAAATGCAAATTAAACCTCAAGGAGATACCTCTACACTCCGACTACATTAGCCAAAATGTTAAAAGACTGACAATAACAAGTGTTGAAAAAGATATGGAGCAATGGAAACTCTCCTAAACTGCTGGTGAGAATATAAACTGCTATAATTACCTTAGAAAAAAGTTGGGCAGTATCTAGTAAAATTGGAAATAAGGAAACCCCACAACCCAGTAATAATTGCATTTATGTACATATCCCCAAAAGAAACAAGTGCTGCTATGTACCAAATATATATATATAAAAAAAAATATATATATATATATATATATATATATAACATATATATATGAATGTTCCTACGAACAAATTCATAATAGCTACAAACTGGAATCAATTTCAAATGTCCACTAACAGCAGTACATTATAGTGTGTTCATGCAATGTAATACTTAATATACAATAAAAAAGAACAAAGTATTGCAAAACATAACAACATAGACAAAACCTAATGCTGGGTGAAAGAAACATACATATTGTGCAATTCCAATTACATAAAGCCAAAAACTAGGCAAATTATATTGTTTAAAGATGCATATCTAGGAGACGAATCCACAAAGAAAAGCAAAGAATTGACTATCAAAGTTAGCATGTTGACTTGAAGTAGTATACAAGAAGGTGGCTTCTGGGCATGATAGGAATGTTCTAATTCTTGATCTGTGTGTTGTATACATGAGTATTTGTATTATAACAATTCATTAAGCTATACATTAATTTATTATGCACTTTTCAGTATGTCTATTTTCTTTCCCTCAAATAGGTTTTTAAAATTGCAAAGCACAGGCCTACTACATAGTAGGCACTCAATGAAAGATAAAAGCTTTTTTTAAAAAAACACAAGATACTATTAAATTGATGTGACATACTTTGGGAGAATCAAAGTACCTGTGAGTATGAAGCAGTCACATATGAAGCAAAAGCTGACTCATGATTGAATACGTCATAATCCTAATAGAAAATAAACTAGTTGTACAGCTCATTTACAGCTAAAAAGAGGTAAGATCTATTAAATCCTATATATGAGAAAGCACACTGTTCTTAAAAGCAGGCAATACAGATTTCAATGTTAGCTACTGTGCCCTGAGCAAATTAATTAATCTCTCCAAATCTCAGTTTCCTCATCTGTCAAACTAAGAAAATGCCTACCTATCCAGGTAGTTTATCATGAGGTTCAAATAAAACAATGTTTGTAAAAGCCCTTGACAAGTGGTAACGTATCAAATGAATGGCATTAATAAAATACTACATATTATTAGTTTAGGTATGGGTAAAGCAAGGAAAAAAATACCATGGAACCTGAAAATATGAATACTTCATACTTCGACTTTTATTTAGGGCATTAGGAAGAGATGATGCCCCAAAACTGGCACAAAATCTGAGAGGTAAGAATAGAAAGGACAAAATCCCAGATCATGTGAAAATCAAATAGAATCTTAGGAGAAAACCTGCAATTGATATCTAAAGACAAGAGTATTCTCTAATTCTGACAGAAAGAAAAATCCAAAAGAGAACACCACTCGTCAAATACCACTGACCTAGCCCTAAATTGTAATATCTTTGATGGCAAGAACTGATCTTAATCATCTTTATAACAAGCTTTGGGTGTAACAAAAATGGAACAAAAGGAAGGAAAGAGGCCTCTGTCAGTTCAATCAATTCCAATGCTCTTCAAGTAAGCAATGTTGCTGGAAAGGAGGCAAGAAGAAATGCTATGGCCACATAACTCAAAGAACAGCCATTCTGAATATGTGAAAGATTGAATTATTATAACATTTTAAAGGAAATAGGTAGATCATCGAGTTTCAGAAATGGAATGGACTCTAATTTTACAAAAAAAAAAAAAATGTGAAGCCTAAAGAGAATGAGAAGACAAGCCACAGACTGGAAGAAAATATTTGCAAAGACACATCTAATAGAGGACTGTTATCCAAAATATATAAAGGACACTTAAAACTCAACAACAAGAAAATAATATAATTAAAAAAGAGGTCAAAGACCTTAACAGACATCTCACTGAAGAAGATATATAGATGGCAAATAAGCACAAGAAAAGATGTTCTATGTGACATATCATCAGGAAAATGCAATTAGAACAACAATGAAATACCACTATATACCTATTGGGGTGGCATAAAATCCAGAACACTGACAACACCAAATGTTGGCCAGGATGTGGAACAACAGGAACTCTTGTTCATTGCTGGTGGGAATGCAAAACAATACAGACACCTTGGAAGGCAGTTTGGCAGGTTCTTTCAAAACTAAACACGCTCTTACCATACAATCTACTAAAATGGCTGAGATAAACTTTAATTTACACTTAAGGTTTGGACAAATCCAAAAACTATAACCAATTGTGAATAATACATATATTAAGGTCACAAAGTCATGCTTAGGTGCCACATAAACAAATAAAGACTAAACAAATAAAACAGGTTTAAAAAAACTGAAATCACTGGAACAGTGTTTTAAAGGATTTTTGTTCTCTTAATAATCCTTGCAAAGAAAAAAGAGAAATTTGCTATTTTGAATCTAAGTGGTATAGAGTTTTCTAATGGGCACACACAGAATCAATTAAACAGATTCCTCATATGCCCCACACAATTTCAGGAGCAGGAAACTGTAGATCAGTGGCCTTATGTAAGGCATGGTGACATAAATTCCATCTCCCTTGACACAAGATGGGGATTGGACTAAGAAGCAAGCAGGAATCTCATATCACATTTCCATTCTTCAGTACTCATTCATTTGTATCATTTTGCTGTTACTTTGCTCTCCACAGACACATATTACCAGTACCACACACATAATCTCCACTGACCTGAAACTATACTCCTAGTAGAACTTTACACTTAGCAGAATAGAGGGGTTGATATTGTTTCTTCCTTCCTTAATATGAAATAAAAAATAATTTTCCAAAATGTACATGAATAATACTGATAATTAACACTATGTTCAAAATTAGAAAAAATTATCTCAAAAAATCATTGTTATCTAACATCAGGGCCACAAAACCATTTTTTGCCCCTGTATGTTCCTTAATGAAAGAAGGGGATATAAAACAAGTATTTACTGATACTACTGAGCCATAAGGGGCTACGCTATTTCTACATGAAAGGGAAGTTCAAAGTGGTACCCTGCCCCAAAGAAAAGTCTCACATCAACCACATTACTTACTACTAGCTAAAACAAAAATAAATACACAAAAAGAAACAACCACCTCCCAAATCAAAACTCTGACATAAGCCAGATGAAACTATATATTCATTTGTTATAAAAATTAAGTATAACAGCCAATTTGGCCAGTTCCCACAAAGCACACACCCTTGAGAAGAGCCTGGGTCACCCAGAGTATTTCGGGCAGTTTCTACACAGAAAGAGCAAGCACACTGCACATGGAGTAAAAAATAAACATTAAACCTCCAGAACTATTTGCACAAAATTTTGAAAAATAGAACCAAAAGTTCAGCTAGGAAAGAGTGATGCTTATCAAAGGTTAATTTCTTAATACAAATTTGCTCAATCTCTTTGGTAAGAGCATATGAACAGAGCCCCACTCTTTACACAGAACTGTCCAAACATTAACCAATGCCCATAGCAGCCTAGTGAGGTAAATGTTTTACAAATACGGGGATATACCCTGGCGATACAAAAACTGAGGACCTGGCACCTGGGCCAGTGTTTTCTCTGCCTTTTACTTGGTGCATAGACTACTCAAAGAAGACTGCTTGATGCCTCTG
This sequence comes from Pteropus medius, assembly GCF_902729225.1. Classification (NCBI taxonomy): domain Eukaryota; kingdom Metazoa; phylum Chordata; class Mammalia; order Chiroptera; family Pteropodidae; genus Pteropus; species Pteropus medius. The sequence continues at coordinate 66,864,929 of NW_024349800.1, forward strand.
CTTAGCATTTTATCATAGAAAGCTGCTCTCAATTCCACACATGAGACTATGTTTTAAGATGTAAAGTCTATTCCAAAAGTAGCAGGGTTGCTTTGCTTACCACTATCTTTGTCAATTACTATCAAAAATTCATTAGTTGAGAAAGCAGCTTTTGAGCACTTTTTACCTATACATACAGGCCTATCTATCCAAAAAAAAATTATTAGTTTTGTTTTACTTTGAATTATTTATACAGCCAGTTGCTACAGAAACAAGAGTCTGATCATTTTGTACTTCAGCATGTCAAAATCTTTTTTATTATATGAGTAAATGTGTCTGGTGACTGACTAGAAGGAAACACAAGAGAACAATGTGGATGATAGAAATTTTCTCTATCTTCATTAAGGTGGTAGTTATAAAGATTTATCACATCTGACTGCACTGTATTCTTAAGATTTGTGTTTGTGAATGTATTTAATGCCACTAAACTGTACATTTGGAAATGGTTAAAATGACATATGTTATATATATTTTACCACAATAGAAAACATACAAAAAGAAATAGGAAAAAAAAAAGATCTGTGCACTTCCCAGTATACAAATTTTACCTAAAAAAAATACAAGTGTCAAAGATGAAAATCTAATTGCCAAATACCTGAGTTAGGAAGCACCAAAGGGAAGCACTCCTATTTTACCATAATAAGAAAAAAAACCCAGCTGAAAAACTTTGGTCTTATTTCTAACTTCCATGCACTGATTAATTCTTAATGAATCAAAGAGCCATCGGCTTTCACGGTCTCCATTAAGTAGAAAAAAGAGGGCCTCAGAGTAGTGTGGACACTTGCATCCACCTGTGAGCGTGTAAACCACATTCATCAACTACAGTTACCTCATACATCAGGCAAGGTAACACAAACTATCATGTGTCAAAGGCATCATCGAAAAGTCATAGATATAGATATCTCCTCTGAGGTAGATTAAGAAAAGAAGAAATGAACTGAAATTTCATTGATAACCACATGACCCAAATTAGTCTCTCATAATTGTCAATGAGATCCTTATCAGATTATAAATGGCAAGTGAGAAATGTAAAATGGTATAAATGTAAATAATCTATATATATTACAAATAGAATTTCCCATTTTCATCTGCAAGTAGCTAAAATATCCTGGCTAAAAAGCCAACTCTATTTTGTTTAGGAATAAACAAAGAAATGAATATGTAAGTGGATCTCTGTTTCAAGGGTAAATAAAAACAGCTTTACTCTGGAATAAAAAAAAGAGCTCCTTCTTGATAGAATTGCCAGGTGTAACCACTGGCAGATCGTAGAAAACACGAACGACACCAAAGGTAACTAGTGTAGGCTAAAGTACAACATGTTCAATTTCTTGAAAATAACCCCAGTGCAACTCCAAAGTCAGTCAGTCTTACTAGCAGTCTTAAACAAAAAATTGCATTACCAGCACTGGCCACATAAATATAATTACCCATGCTCATTTCTGACACTTCAGTTCATTTCCCTAAAGACTACCAAATAGAGCCACTTTAGCACATAAGAACAGACTATCTCTGAAGATTAAATAGGGCTTCAAAAGTGTCTTGTAACACTGAACTTATGTAAGGTTGCAACATCCATAAAGTCATCATAGACCCATCTGGTAACACTACCAAAGTTAAGGTTGTAATATTTTTCAGACTCTTAGGCTCAAACACAGTCTTAGAAATCATCTAATGCAGTTATTTTCAAACTTTTTAAAGACATTATGAAATCCTTATTCATAAGGATTATATCATAATATGACATATTATGAATGTTCATTAAGGCACTAATGAAAAAATTTTGACCATTCTGAGCTGTGTGCTGTTAATGTGCTGAAGAAAACAGAAAAGCTCAGAATGTGGCTGAAAAACTTGAGAGCAAACACACTGATCAGAACCCAAACGTGATTTTTAACAATGATAAATGTTCCAAAGCAACACGAAGTTGAATCTCCAGGTCAAATGTAAATACAATTTGATGAAATTATCTAACCCACAAATTACATATTAATAAAAGACTAAATGGGCACATCTCTGCTGCACGCCTTACATGGACAAAAAAAAAGAGAAAACTGGGTACAGGCCATTAACTGCTCTAATGTCAACCAGCTCTCCAGCTGCTGAGCTCCCCCACTTGTGTCTAAAATGAGGCACTGTTTCACCTGTCTGAAGGGTGAAAAAGACAGTGAAATTAAGAAACTCTAAGGAAAAAAAGGATGGAGAAAATAAAGCCAGAGATGTCTTTACATGAAGTATAAACTGGACTTTGGGTGGTAAACACAATAGAATATACAGATGTCAAATGATAATGTACACCTGAAAATTATATAATTGTAATAACCAACGTTACCCCAATAAACTTAATTAAAAAATTTTAAAAAGAAGAAAAAAAAGAAATAGCTGGGAGTCTAAGTTAGATGTACAGAAAAAAATGTAGTATGAGTGGGAGGAAAAAAATATGTAGACACATATACATATATATTAATGGAAAACTTCATCTCTCTCTCACACACACACACACACACAAAACTTGGAAAATACTACCAATGTAATTTATCTCAAAACACAAGAATTTCTTTTAAAAAGTTGTGTTTATAAGCTCATGCATATTCATAAACTGATTCATTTGGTAGAAACATACAGTCATCTGAAAGCAGTGAAAAAGCTACAGTTTTAAATGCTCAATTTACTCATCTAGACTTAAAGGTTATAGTAGCACTTCTTAAAAACATATTACTCATCACTGCTCTAACTATACATCTTTGTACAGAAAACATGGAAAATAAGGTGGACTAGTAGTACACAAGTTTGTCACTGACAATAGTTAAAAAAGTCAAACCACATTAGAAAATAGCATGCAACTCGTTAACATCTGCAGACTTCATCATCTTGGAAATTTTACATCACAGACCATAAGTATTATGGACTACTTTCAGGGAAGGCTGTTTTCTGAAACTGACTCACCCTGACCCATCTTCAGTGTCTAAGTATGTGATGAGACAATGCAAGAAAAAGCAATGGGTCAATAATGCAACCAAATTATAGCAAAGCAAGGTAAACTGATCTTGTAATTGAAGGGTATGTCTACCCAAAACTCTGAGTAATTCTTTTACTTCAGTGAAGACAGTTCATTATACATGTGTGGCCTGAACATAATGGATGCGTTTTATAGGTAACAATATTAACTAGAATGCACAAGTATTTAAAAACCATTGTGTTACTATTGCTACTACTATTGCCACCTCCATTTTGCAAAAGAACTGAAGCCCAGAGAAGAGAAATGACTTGCCTGAAATTACACAGCCACTCAGAGATGATGGTAGAACTCAGACTTAATTCTTATGACTCCCAAATTCTTTGATTTTCCTTAAACTTTTTCTTCATTGGTCAACATAACCCTTCATTCATGAAACCTTTCATCCATTCATTTCTTTATCTAGTCAAGAATATATGTTGCACACTTTTCTCTCATTTTGAGAAAATGAAAAGTATATACAATTCCTGCTTTAGGTGGTAAAGAGGATATATTACAATCCAGTATAATGGTCTAGGAAAGATTAATCGAAAAAAAAAAGTACACCAATGTAGGGAATGGCAAACAGAAATGGGTGAGTGGCATGGGGGAATGCAGATGAGAAAACCTCTAACTGTGGAGGTCAAGAAAGCTTCTCGTAGGTTATGTTACCTGAATCTTGGAACTTGGAAGAAATCTGACAAGTGAATAGGAGATGGAGGGAGCACATCAGGAAGAAAAAAACAAAATGGGTAAAAGCATAAAGGCCAGGAAAATATATATATATAACATATAGAGGAAACTAGCATGACTGGCAACCATATCAGGCATGAAGCTGAAAAATGGGCAGCAGCCATGGCAATCAAGACCAGGGTCATCGATGCCTGCTAAGGAAAGTAAGCTTTGTTTTCCAGGAGACAGAACACAGTAAAGGTGAGTAACATGCTACAACTTTTGCTTTCAAAAGATCAAACTGGTTTTAGTGTGAAGGATGGAACAGAGGAATACAAGGCTAGAAATAGGTATGTCGGTTAAGACTGTACTGCAGTATTAGAAAAATGAGTGCCTAAATTAAGGCAGTGAAAAAGAGAATGAAGGGCGGGTAACATATTAGAGAGCTATTTCGGAAGCAAAATCTTAAAACTTAGTGATCGATAAGAAGCGGAAGGCAAGATGCAAGAAGTAACCTAGGCTAACTCCCAGACTTCTGGCTTATACTTACTACTGGGTGGAGATGAGCAAATTATTTTGGTTAGATAATGAGCTCAGTTTTAGATAAATGAGTTAAGTCTGTGAGATCTGTATGGCATAAGGTAAAGATGTCCAATATGCAGTTAGAAACTGGGCACTAAAACTCAAAAGAGATATGAGATTTAGGGTCTTTAGGTTGAAAGCTGTAGTTGAAGTAATGGGCCTGGTTCTGGTTCTCCAAGGAAGACTGTAAAGAGAGAGGAATCTGAGAATCTTAGATGATCTAAATATTTACTGGGTAAAGAGGAATAACATCGAAGATTGACAAGAGGACAGAGTTATAGGAGGAGAGCCAAGATAAAGTGTTTGGAAACCTAGAGAAAAAAAATTCAAGAAAGAGCAGAAGTTACCACAATCAAAAAAAAATTTTTAAGACCGAGAAGACACAAATGTAAACAATATTTCTGTAAAGTATCCTGTATTTGGAGTTTTCCAAGCCCTCTAAGATGCCCACACCAATTGACACCATAATTCCGTATCTAAGAATGTATCCTAAGGAAAAAATTAGAAATCCTGACAGTGGTTTATATACAAAAGCATTCATCACAGGATTATTTATAATGGCAACAAAATGAAAATATTTTAAATGTCAAAGAAAGGAATAGTTAAATAAATTACAGTATATCCATACAATATTACAACTCATTAAAAATTATACTTATAATTTCAAATGATATGGAAAAATACTCATGTTAACTATGTAAAATAAAAATGCATAGAGTAAAAACAGTCATAAAATACAACAAAATATTAGTGTAAGTTTATATAAGTAGTGAAATCATTTGTGCTTTTTGTTTTCCTCTTTAGCTTTTTTTTCCATTTACCAAATCTAATAATGTTCATGTATTCTTTTTTATATTAAACTTTTTATCTGACATATCACATTATGGTTTAAATTTGCAATTCCTTAATGTCCAATAATGTTGAACATCTCTTTATATATTTATATGCCATCTATATATCTTCTTTGGTCAAATGTCTCTTCATGTCTTTGCCATTTTCTAATTGTATTATTTAGTTTTTTTACTATTGAGTTTTGAAGTTCTTTTGTTGAATATGTGATTCACAAATATTTTCTCCCAGTCAGTAGTTTGTCTTTTCATCCTTTTAACATGGTCTTTAGCAAAAGTTTTTAGTTTTTATGAAGTCCAAATTTATTAATTTTTCCTATTATGGATGTTTTTGATGTCAAGTCTGAGAACTCTTTGCCGATCTCTAGATTCCAAAATTTTTTCTCCTATTATTTTCCCTAAAAGGTTTACAGTTTTACGTTTTACATTTAAGTCTGTTGTCCATTTTGAGTTAATTTTTGTATAATGTGTGACATTTAGGTCAAAGTTCATTTTTTTCCTATGGATATCCAACTGCTCAGCACCATTATTAAAAAGGCTTTCCTCTATTCAATTGTTTTTTTCATTTTATCAAAAAACAGTTTGTCAATGAGTAGTGGGTATAGTGTTTCCTTTTTAGGTGATGAAAATGTTCTGAATTAGGTAGTAGTAAATGTCGTACAACTTTGTGAATATACTAAAAACCATTTTATTGTACACTTTAAATTGATAAACTATATGGTTTATGAGTTATACCTCAATTTTTAAAAAGTCCTCTGGGGATGCTTGTGTAGGTTTCTGTTCTGTTACTCTGGGTTCTCTACCATATTCCATTGATCTATGTCTATCCTCCCAGCAATAATCACACAACCTTGATTATAGTAGCTATATAATAAATTTTGAAGTCAGGTAAAATTATTCCTACTACTTTTTCTTATATTTAGCTATCCTAGTTCCTTTGTATTTCCACGTACGTTTTATAATAATCTCATCTATATCTGCAAAAAAAAATCTTACTGGAATTTTTATAGAAATTGCATTAAATTTGTGTGTCAATTTGGAAAGAAATGACATCTTTACTATACTGAGTCTTCCAATCCATGAATATAACATTTATTAAGATCACTGATTTCTTTAATCAGCATTTTAGTTTTCAGCATACAAGTCCTATCCACACTTGTTAGATATACACTTAAGCCTTACTTTTTAAAGTGATTGTAAATGATATTGTATTTATTTCCATGTGTTCATTATTAGTATGCAGAAATGTAATTGATTTTTATATGTTTATCTTATATCCTAAAACCTTGCTAATGCATATATCATCTCTAGGAGTTTACCTTTAGATTCCTTTCTACATAGGCAATCATGTCATCTGTAAATAGAGAAATTTTATTTCTTTCTATGCCTTTATTTTTCTTGCTTTATTGTACTAGCTAAAACTTTCAACACTATATTGAATAAGAGTAGTGAGAAGAGACATCCTTGCCTTATTCTCCAACCTTTAGAGAAAAGCATTCAATGTTTCACCATTAAATCTAATGTTAGTTGTAGGTTTTTTGTAGATGGTCTTTATCAAGTTGAGGAAGTTCTGCCCCAAAAGGTTGAGACTTTCTGAGATTATGCATAAAAAAAAAAGTCTGCCACTCACAAATGGGAAAGCAATTACTTATTTCTCTTTCTCATCTCTCATGTATATCCAAAGATCCTAGCAACAAATGTACTGTCCTATTAAGCAATTCACTCTATACTAAGCAATCTACACATGATTCTTTTAACAATATTAAATTCATTATATTTTCTATCAGGCATTTCCTACCAGAAGAGCTTGGTCATAAAAATAAGACAATAACTTTCTGTTTTAAACTGGTAGCCTACATAATTTAGACAATTAGATTATTAAATATAGTAATGGCACAGACTATGCCACACATTGCTTATATAACTACTGGGCCTTGAACATAGCAAGCAATAAAGCTATTGATTTAAGTCACTATTTTATGGCATTATAGTACAGTTTTTTAAAAAGGAAAAGCTAAAGCTTCAACCCCTTCAATACGAATTAGAATAGACTACATCAACATTTAAACATGATGAATATTTACAACCTATAGAGAAACAGTTTTTTTCCTCACTTCTCAAACATCTCATCCATATAATAATGGGCTTCTTTTCCACATTTGGAAGGAGAAGGCTGGATGAATGGGGAAAATGCCCCTTTCAAATTATAACATCTAAAGGCTTAAAATGGAATAATAATAATTTGCCCAGTTTTTATAGATTCCTTCCAGAATCTTTCCACTGACCAAGATTATATTAATAGTCTGAAACATTTTAAATATTCTCTTTCCCATGGCTACCATAAAATCAGGTGGAGAAGATTCAAAATGAGCAGTCTGGCCTCCATTCAGTTGATAGACGATAAATAGGTAGATAGGTAGGTAGGTAGGTAGGTAGGTAGACAGACAGAAGACAGATATTTTTGGCTGCCCAGTTTGAATCATGGAATGATGAAGGAGTAGGTGGTGGGATCGCGCTGGGTGTCTGACAGTCCTTTCTCTGCCTTGCTTGTTAGAGCTTCAGCAGAATTTGAAATGGCTGGCAGTAAGGCTAGAAGGGACTACAGAAAGGCCAACACAAAGGCAGGTTCCCGCTCTCAGAGAGTAGGCTTGCAGTTTCTGGTGGGCCATATTCATCAACACCTGAACAACCAGCCATGGATGATGTGTGGGCACAACTACTGCTGTGTACAGTGCAACCATCCTGGAGTACCTCACCGCGGAGATCTGTGAATTGGCAGGAAATGCATCAAAAGACTTAAAGGTAAAGCATGTTAACCCTCGTCATTTGAAACTTGCTATATTTGTGGAGATGAGGAATTGGACTCTCTCATCAAGGCTCCAACTGCTGGTGGTGGTGTCATTCCACACATCCACAAGTCTCTGATTGGGAAGAAAGGACAATAGAAGACTGTCTAAAGGATGCCTAGATTTCTTACTCTAAATACTCTAACAGCTGTCCAGTGTTGGTGATTCCAGTGAGTTGTATCTCTGTGAAAAACACAATTTTGCCTTTTTATAATTCTATTTGAGCAAGTTGGAAATTTAATTAGCTTTCCAACCAACCAAATTCCTGTATTCCAGTCTTAATCATATTTAACTGTTACTGTGGCTTCAAAGAAGCTATTGATTCTGAATTAGTGGGTTCTGATTGAGTTGACTGTTTTTTTAAAAACTGTTTGGATTTTAATTGTGATGCAAAAGTTATAGGAACAAACATCTGGTTTTGGAAAGACATTATTTCCACTCTGGTGGATAAGTGCAATAAAGGTCATATCTCCCCCACCCCCCAACTCTCCAAAACTCTATGTTTTGTATAGCCAGGCTATATAAAATATAAAATAAAAGAAATAAATGTATACAAAGCCAAGTCTTCCTTGCAAAACTCCTTATAATCATTGTTCATTCTGGAGGTCAGGCTAAGCCACAAATTAAAGCATTTTTCAAAGACTTTGTTTTCAAGCTATTAACTTACAATGTTTCTTTTTATAAAAGCAATCACCCTATTTATGTCAATATAACCGAAAGCAATATCTGTTACCTCAAGTAGAATGGAAGTTACAAGTTTCCACCCCAGCTCCAATATTTGGTAAGCATTTACTTAATTTGATTTCTTTTAGGCCTAGAACCAAATGACCCACACTAATTTGCTAAATCAACAATGGGGCCTACTGTTTAAGTATTACTTGTCAGTCACCACACACACACACAAAACTGTTTTACTACCCTAGTTTAATCTTCTAAATGGACTACAACCAAAACCCAAATGGTAAATTAAAAAGCAGGTAGGAGGAGCAGGGAGATAGGCTTCTGGCTCTGAATAGTCAAAATATATCAGAAATTTCATGCACCAAACCTCATACACTATGTTGAAGAGAAGAGCCTCTTGGGTTCTTACTTAAATATTTTATATAAAAAAAAAAAACATCATCAAGAGTCATTTCCAGGACACAGCATATTAAAAGAGAAAAAAAGTAGAAAGGGGAACCAAGGAAGAAAAAAATCCATTAGAGTAGCAGTAAGGGAAGAAGCAGAATTATTACATGACAGAATTCAAGGAAACATTTAGTTTATTCAATTCATGGGAAAGAACCCTATGCACTTCAGTACAAAAAATAATGTTCATAATAATGACCTTAAGGCATGTAATAAATTTAAATTATACTCAAATGTTAAGACGAGAAAGTATTTAATACATTAAATATACATACCCAGGAAAGTATCAATATTAGGTTTCGTAGTCAAATAGATCTTTGAATTGAAACATGTACTGGCTCTGTGACCTTGGACAAGTTACTTATGTTCTCTAAAATACAGTTTCCTTATATGTTAAATGGAACTAATAAAACCTATCTCACTGGGTTGCTGTCTGGTACATAAGAGCTCAATAATTACTAGTCATTTCTATTATTTACTGCTACTGCTACCATTATTATTCACTTTAGATTTCTATTCCAAATAGTTCTTACTTAAGTATAATTATATGTGATAAAACACACATATTAATGTACCATTTGATGAATTTTGACAAACATGTGTACCCAAGTAATTATTCCAATCGAGATATAGAACATTTCCATCAGAAAGTTCCCTCCAACTCTTTTGCAGTCAATTCCATCCATCTACCCAGAGATAACCACTGTTTTGGTTTCCATCACTTAGTTTTACCTGTTCTGCTATTCATATAAATGGAATCACAGAGCATATATCCTTTGTGTCTGGCTTCTTCAAAATGATCTTTTTAAGATTTATTTCAAGTTCTTTTTAAAAAGAAATTTTAGTAATATTTCACTGTACGAGTATACCACCATTTACTTATCTGTTGGTTGTTTCCAGTTTTGGGTTACAATCCAAAATTTTTAAAAACAATTTAGGGTATATAATTAAGATTCATTTGTCAGTAGTATTGACAATATGGAATATCTTACCATTAATAGTATTGATAAAGGAAGCATTAATATGGAAAATGCAAACATTTCAAAGCCCATATAGGGCCTTCTAATGATTATTCTGTCCTCACGTACCAATCCATATATAATTAAGATTTCATTTACTCATAAAGCAATCTTTTATCATATCTGAATACTTTTAATTACAGAAGATAAAGAAAATCCTCAACACTATGAAGCAATTTAAAATCCTGTACCCAAACAGAAAGAAGTTAAGTTAATGTGCCAATACCACTCATGTTGATTCATTTGATGGGGAACGTCGGCATAACACAGTCTTATATGATATTCGAGCTCTCGATACAGATGCTAAAAGATTTTCTCCCTAAAAGAAGACAATTCGGATCCATGCCTGGTATTACTGAGTGCAGCCATACATCTTGGCCAGTGTCCTTTAATGCTGGTTTACAGGACAGAGCACTATTTCACAGGGTGGGAAATAAGGCACAAGTTTAAAGAATTCATCTGTTTAGTCATTCTTAATTAATTAACAAACCTCTGCCGCCAAAATCCATGCTCTGCCTGATAATGCAACTTCTCTCAAGACAAATACATTCTAAGTCAAGCTATCTCAGGGCAGAGATTCTGTGTCATTAGTGAAGACCCTATTCTCCCTGAATTTAGACAATGACTGGGCTTGGAACAAGTTATCTAAGGACAATGGTTTTCAAACTATGTCCAAAAAACATCAGGGCTTTTACAAATATTTGTTACTTCCACTTTTTAAAATAAACTTTAACTATTTTTAAGATTTTAATAACAAAGATGCACATAGATATGTTATATGCCAATTTTAATAAAATGGAGACAAGCTTCAGGCAATTACACCTACTAGGTCAATCTGCTTAAAAGGCTTCTCCAGCCATTTATGTCCATTTGCTAAATGTGAAATTCTTTAAAATGTGTCCTTGATTAGGAAGACTATAGCTGTGTACCGGTGTTTCTTCCTCTTTTTCGTCTTACTCAGAACTGTATATTTCCACTCATATAAAATGGTACAAGCACACACATATGCTGCATTCCATTAAGTGTCAGACAACACTGCTTCAGCACACGTTCTATATGACTCAGCATGGCTGTCAGTATGACTATTACAAAATAAGTGAGCCCATAATAGGAAAGTTTGGGTCCTTCTTGCCCTACTTTTATGATAGTATTATCATAAGCTTCCAATACTTACATGCTTGTGTAAGGTAAAATGATTATCCTTAATAAGCCATATCAAAATATGATTAAAATTCTAAGATTTAAGACAAATATCTGATAATAGATATAACAAGATTAATCAGGCTCAGGGCAAATTAACAATTAGTATTAGAAATCAACACCAACCAATTCTTCAACCACATCAAAAACACTGATAATAAGAAGTGGAAGACTCTCATATAAATAAATAAAGTAATAGCTATTTGTCACTGGAGATCACCTTTTATGGCGAGAAAAAAAATCTCAACTTTCTGATGTTTCATGAAGTTAAATCTTACAAAGTAGATGATCCCTATCAAGTTATAGCATTATCTGGACAGGAAAAAAAAACAGTAAGCATAAATGAAAGCCTAAGGTTATTGGGAAGGGGGGAGTATTCAAACATAATTTTAATCTAACAATAAAAATACCATACAAGGTAAGTTACTACACAGAACATGAAGAACTAGTATACACTCTGGAGGAAAAGCTCATTAGTTCCTATACTACTACCACTGTAAACAAGTTTATTGGATAAATATTCTACTACTTAAATTTAATTAGAACTATTATTTGAAAACAGAGACCACAGATAAGCATCTATAATACCTGCGTAATTAAAAAGGCTAAATTTATGTGAAATCTTTATACTTTATGCAAGGTCATAAATATTGGAATTCTCAAAATTTTTTTAATATGTTCATGTAAGTAAAGAAAAGAAAGGTTTACCTATTGAACATCATGCACAGCAGAAGGGAAAAAAAATAGGTAACATTTAGATTACTTTTTAGTATGTCCTAAAATAAGGTGATCAAAACATAATGAGATCTATACTAGTGATAATAAAACAATGACAGAAAAAACAAAGCTATTTGTAAATGTAGTATAAGTAAATATGGCATGCTCCATAGACAAGCACAAGCTGTTAAGAAGATGCCAATATGATTCAAATTATCAATTTTATTAAGGCATGGCCTCTAAATTTCAGACTTTAAAGAGTTATTTGCAATTACCTATATGATGAGTTCCAGAATCTTCTCTCATTTGTGAAATTGTTGGCTATCTAAAAGCAAGTTCAATTATAAATAGTTCAAATAAAACAAACAAACAAAAAACCTGCCTTTTTTTACTTTTTGTTTTCAAGAGACTCCTTTAGTATCTCTCAATTATAACGCAGCTATACCAGCAAATGCATCCTGCTAATGCTTTAAATAATTTTAAAGTGCAAAGTTATAATACTACCATGCTTTACAGCTGCAAATAGTGTCAATGATAAAATTAAAACAAAATTTGAACTGAATGTATAAAACAATGTTTTATCTGTTTTAAAATTCTGAGTGAATAAAAGACAAAGACAGGATTGAGGATTTTTTTTGAATAACACTAATATTTTCAAACACATAATGAAGACTTAATTAGCCAAGAAACATTCAATAATCACTCAAAACTGAATAAGTATGAATTCAGGAATATTAGTTATTCTACTTGGAAATTAAAATTTCCTGGTTCTCCATTTTAAAATTTCTAGACCAGACTAACTGAAACATTTTCAGAGCCATACAAATACAGCAGAGTGGTTAAGGGTACCAGATTTGAGCCTAGTGCTGCCATCTACTATCTGTAAATTTTGTTATTAGTTACCTTAACTCACGTGCCTCAATTTTTCCATTTGTAAAACAGAGATAAAAATAACTACCTACATTTTGGGGTTGCTGTGTAAATAATATATATAAAGCTCTTATCAAGAGCCTGTAGTGCTTAAGTGCTCAAAAATGTTAGATGCCCTTATCATTCTTGTTAGGCAAGGTGTTTTTAAAAATTGTTACCATTTACAAAAACTTTTCTATGTAAACCGAGATTTTTTTTGATACTGTACAACCAAAATACAAAAATAACCAAGAGTTCCCTAGAGCTCATCAAACATGACTTCCTTAGAAATTTGATAAACTTATAAAATAAATTCATACTAAAATTTCCACTTTCACAGTTTCACACTTGTTAGGGCCCAGATAAAATTTCTTTTGCAAAACCTCAGACTAAGTCAAAGAGCTCAGAACAAAAATTTTGACTATAAAATGTTATTTCAGAAACCAACTTAATCAGAAGTGGTCTTACCTTCAATTTTTAAAATATCTAGTATAGATATCAGCGCAAATTTATACATGCTCAAAACTGGATGCTCCTAAGTGAACTTGTTTTCAAGAATAAAAATACTTCAAAAAATGTTTTGGGGAAAAAAAGGCAACTTATCCTCTCTGAATAACAAGATATTCTCAGTGAGAAAAGCGTGTGAGGCTCAGAAATAAGAACTATTTTCAGTGAGAGAATAGAAATAATAAAGAAAAATTCAAAATTAAAAGAAAAAGTAAAAATTATAATACATTATATATATTTTACAATTAAAAAAATTTTTTAATAAATTACTTTCCATGACCCCATGCATAAAATATATCTGCACTTCCCCAATCCATTCTTTTTGGACAAGACAGAAATAGGAAATAAAATTTTTAAAAATAATAATGTAAGCAATAAATTTTCTCATAACATAAATAATATGTAAGTTGTACTTCCTGAAAGTTGAGATATTGTGGTATGAAGATATTTTGCAAAAGGTCTTCAGAACAAAATAACCGTAACAAAAGGAAATGTGGAAATATGGATGCTATGGAGACAATTTATGGGTTCATAGGCTCATACAAAACTTTGGAAGGCCATTCTGACTCTGCTAAAGAGTCAGCATTCTGAATGCTATAGAAAAGTCAGAGCTCCTGATGAAAGAAGCTTTAAAACTAAGGTAGTCATATTTCATGGGCAATATTTTAGGAAATAATTCACAGTTTGTATTTTCCCCATAATTTCTTAGGGGGAGGGGAATGAAAGTCTAAAAATAACCCCTCAAGAGCTCAGAATAGCTCCTTTAAAGTAGAATTTTAGACTTTTCTCCCATAACAAAAATTGACATATTTATTGTCATTATTCTACCACAGGCAACTTTTATTAACATATTGTTAGTTCCTCCAGAATTGTTACAGGCCACCAAGCCAAAGTCAGTGTGGAAAATATATTAAATGACTCTTTGGCAAAAATAGGACTTCCAATAGGGCAATAAAAAACATTAAAAAAAAATTCTGATGAAAGCTGGGGTATTTATATAAAAATATGTAGATTCCTTTTAAATTTGAAACCCCTCATTCATGAAGAAAACCCTTAAAGGAAACTCAGAGCACAATATCAATCAGGTCATTCATTTCTAATGTTACAGAGTAAGTGCAGCAAAATTAGAATGTGTTTTATACAATATTAATTAATCTTACCCAATATGGAAGATCTTAATTTTAAATGTTTGCTCGTTTATCTGCCCCACACCCACAGCTAAGTACTGTACATTATTTGTTTCTATCTTTAAAATATTTGGTGACTAAAGCCTAAGTAAAAGGACACAGTCATATTCTCTCCAAACAAAAAACTACTCAAGGTATGTATTAATCTACGGTACCGGGTCTTTACCCAGAATCTTGGTTATGTTTGCTGCAAGGAAAAAAAACTGCTTTTATCAAAGCCATAGGCAAACACAGCATGGCCTGAAGTCTAAAAGATTCTGAGAGTTCTTATGAAATGTTCCAAAGGATCCTCTTGTCATTTGAAAGGCAAGAAAACTTCCCAAAGAAAAGCCAGGGAAAAAACAAGAGTCACTGTAAAATGTATAGGGAATGATAAACTAAAACCAGCCCTTGTCCTCAAGCAGCTTAACATTAACAACAAATGTCAACTACAAGAGATATCACAAAGCAAAACAAGATTAACTGCCACTTGACTATCTGCCACAATTGGGCTGAATTCAAAGGAGGGAATGACCACCTGGGCCAGAATAAACTGAGAAAGCTCCCTCAAGCTGAGAAGCATTTAAGCCAGACTGTCAGGAAGGGTGGTAGCACTTAGAATGAGGAGGAGCACTCAAACCCCATTTGTACCCCAGTCCTCACAGCCCTGACTCTGTTGAAGAAGGCTACATTAGAAGAATGTGGACTTGACATCTTTTATCAGCATTAAACAACAAATATGAATAAAGATGGAAAAGAAATGTAACTGAATTCCAGGTTCCTGCCACTCCCAGATAATAAAGCAAGCAAGCATCAAGACCTGAACTGGATAAAACAAACCTCAATGACTCAGCTTAGAACCAGCTGTAAATGGAAGTTCTGGTTAAACAAAACAATTACTTGCTTTGAATTTGCCTCCTGTATAAGTAGGGTAATTGCCCTAGATAAAGAGATATCTTCCAAGGCAGAAATTGTAAAAGAGATGACAATCAAGCAGAAGAAAAAAAAATGCTCAAAAAAACAACAGAACCACCACAGAGCCAGTGATTCAAATGCTGCCCCATTTCCCAGCCAAGAAACAAGTTAATTCCTATGCTAAACACCTTTCTTCTGTTTTCACGTGGTTTTTCAAATGCTGAACACATCAAGAAATCATACCACTTAAGAAGTTTTGAAAAGTCTTATGATTTCTCTTTTTTATTGTGTGTTCTGGGGCAGAGATCTGTTTTGTCTTGTTTCTGAATCAAAAGAAAGCAGAGGCCTTAGCCAGTATAATTTACACCAGATATGTGAATTTACATAACAGACAATATTTTTAAAAGCAGAAACATCCTGTCTAGGGACTCTTCTTATAAGATTTTTGACCTGTATTGGCCTAAAGACAACCTTCTCCCCTTCCAAGCACAATCTTCCTGTTTTCTCAGCCTCAGCTGAACCTGTTCAACCAAACAAAGAACCACTCAAAGAAAATTTCACAAAATACCAACTTTAATAATTTATAGCCAAACCAACACACTCCTGGCTCTAGTCTAGAATAAACTACAAGATTCTTTATTTGCAATGACTTTCCACTCCTCTTATCTTTTGGTAATAATCTCGCATTTCTTCCCTATAAATGAATTAAAGTTAAGATTCTTTGAAATACCCCACATTCATGCAGGATCTCTCACATTGGAATCACCTCATCTCTACATTAAGACTATAGCAATTCTTAGCACAGAAATGTAGGAATCTGACTCCTGGTCCAGTTTAGAAGAAAACGCATAATTAATAAAATAAACCTGTTTGATTAAAAAAAAAAAGATACCAATAGTCTTCAAATTACAAACACCAAAATAAAGTTCAACAATGAGAAAATATTCAGAACTCAGTTTATGAAAAGCTTGCTATTAATATATGATAGTTTTAGTCATGTATGGTACTGTGTACACTAGAATGCTTACTACATAATATAAAGAAAAATGTTTTCTAGTTTCCTCAGATAATAGCTTAATTTAGATAATTTCTTATTTAAAGACATTTTTACTTTAAAATAAAGCAATTCTGTAATTATTTCAAAATTACAAAAGGCAATAGGCATAAGATTTGTGTTTACCAAAAGAGGCGGTGAAAGCACTAAAAACCTTTGATCAATGACTAGAGCCACAAGCTGAATAGCACAGCCAACATCAACAGAAAAGGAACTGATTGAATAAGAAAAATATTGGAACCTAGTGCTCTGAGCTCTTAATCTAATACTCACTTATTTGCATGAAATAGAGAACAAATAAACTTAATGTTGGACTACCACCTTCCCTAAATTAGAAGATAAAGTAATGGGAAGTACTGGGGAAGAAAAAAAAAAATCATAAAAACTAAATTCTAAAGGTCCAAGATCAAAGGATATTATTTTTTTGAAAAGAGATAAGCAGCTAATTTTATACTAAGTAAAACCTGTTATACTATAAGTAACGTTTGTTAAGAACTTAATATGTACTAGGCACAATGCTAAGTGCTTTCCATGATTATCTGATTTAATCCTCTCAGAGACACTAATGAAGTAGCTACCATTATTTTACAGAGGAGAAACTCGAGTTTTAAAAACAGTTAAGAAACTTGTCCAAACTGCTAATAAATCCCGAAGCTGAAACTGCCATCCAGGTTTTGACTCTAAAGCCTGGACTCATCATTATTCCTTCAACAAGGAAAGCAGCAGTTTCAGGCGTGGCAATGAACTGTCTTGACTGGACACAACATCCTGCATCTTCCCACATGCTCATCTCTATCACTACCATAACCCACCTGAACTCTGGCTAATTGTTCTTAGTCATTTAGAACTTATCAATGGCTAGATAAATGTCAACTTTGAGAAAGTGAAAAGTAAAAGAACTTATAACCTTGAGCCACAGCTGATGGGCCTCTCCCAAAAGCGTCACTTGCTTATTCATTTATTCATTCAAATACTCACTGAGCACCTACTATAGACAGCAGTACTATGTTGTGATTAAAAGCATACGATTGATTGCTTATGTGTCTTTAAGTAAGTTACTCCACCTCTCACTGCCTTTATTTCATCTACAAAACAGGGATATCCACAGTATTGTAGTGAAGATTAATCATGTAATGACTCAGAACAGTGCCTGGCACTTAGTAAACAATAAGCATTACTGGTGTTGTGACTCTGCATGAGGGAATAGTTAAGCTAGGACCTGTAAGTAATAGAGCATGGTATGCCCTCTCTTCTCAAGCTGGCAATCTAAGACCTGCATATATAACCACTAACCAATCTTGTAAATGTCATTACAGGTGTTAGTAAATAAATGCTATAGATGTGCCAAGGAAGGAGAGGTTACTTCTAGCAAAAGAGATTAGGAAAGGTCTCATAGAAGAGGTGACACTTAAGCTAGACCTTTATATAAAGGGCAGGGAACATTCCAAGTACAAAATATAATCATGGGATAATAGAGAAATTGAGCTCAAGTAAAGAATTCATGGGAGAGTAGTGGTGAATAAACCAGAAAATGTAGGTAAGATTAGGGATCAGAGGATCAGGAAACCTGAAGGTTCAAATATGGAGTTCAGATAAATACTATAAGCATATTTTAAATGTAAACTAATACTAATATTCCCTGCAAGTGGAATACATATGGAAATGAGAGAACAGAGAATTCTCCCCAATTTTGGGCGGACGAGGTATAAGATAAAAAGAGAGTAGCAAAGCAATTAAATCTGAGAAAAGCTACATGCTCCACCTCCATTTCTCTCTTCAGGGAGTCACAAGGCACACAGACATTTGAAGAGCTCTCATATGTCCTATAGTAAACAAACTGATTAATTTCATTTACTATGTTGTTATTTTGTTTTGAACCTCTAACAGTTCCCAAACTTACTTAATAATTCTTTTCCTCCTAGAATTTATATTTAAACACTGAGGGATACTAGTGTTCTACAGAACGCGTTCTGGGAAACTTTGATACTAAATTATCTGAAGAAATGGGATGTAATTTCACATGAGGGAAAGAATTTTCTAGCCCTATAACCATTTTCAGAAAGACTTTTCCAAGATCATGAACTACTCTAGAAGGCTTCCTTATTTTGTTTTATCCTACATGGCAAATGAATCAGATAAAGGAGTATGATGAGTATCTTACTTTGTTTTCTACCTTGAGAACAACAAAAATTTAAAGACTATTCTGACAACAATACAACCTGAATTATTTCTAACTTCCTTTCCCAAAGTGGCCCAAGTATTTTCTTTTTCTCATGTCTTTTTTATCTTTTTCTTTCCAATTTACCATTCTCTATTCTTCCATCCACATGTGATTTTCCTTTTACTGGCCCACTTTTGTCCTATGTGCCTCTGTCTTCTTTATTTCTCCCACCACGCTGTTCAAATTATTATCTTGAGCCTGTGGAGTCTCATTATGACCAGAGAATGCGATCAACTGCTAATAAGTGCCACCAGGGATGACGGACAGAAAGAGCACCGCACAAGCTGTAGTTCCCCTATTCTGACCCATAACAGATATTGCCCATTCCCCAAAGCACTCCTTCCTATTAAACAGGCAATTCTCTGAACAGCTAGTTGCAATCTCCTGAAGGTGAAACTTATTTATAGGCAGGTTCTATACGTTCCCATTTGCATTCTTTAGATTCTATGGCTGAAATGTGAAATACACCAGCAAACCCAACACAGGTTAGGAAAAAAAAAAAAACACAGAAGGTCTTGAAAGCTAGAAAGTATCTTGCTGCACACCTAAAAATGTCTGGTTTTTAAAAGTCAATATCTGCATTAGAAGTTCTTAAGACACAACACAAGCCCTTGACAAAATATCAGTACCACGACCAGGAACCTTTGTACAATTAGCACACATAAGGATAAATAAAAACAATGGGGATAAACTTTAAAACGACCTTGAAATATTTTATCCTCTAGGACATTCTCCTCCATACTGACTACCTGAATATTTTCAATAAGTATTTCATTGTGATTTCTTCCTGAGTTGGAGTTCATCTAAACACGAGTAACCATCCTGATTATGGAAAGCCAAATTAGCTAACATGCTGTAAAAACAAGCCCTCTTTTAAAATAATTAATCTCTTTCTCTGTTAACTAAAAATGCGGAGTGCAGCAGTGTAAAGGAAAATATAAGATTCATTTAATGATGGCATATAACTAAGCTAATTAAGATAAGTAAAAATATTGTTTACTTAGTAGCCACAAAATTCTATAAGAAAATAGCTGGTTGGTGTAATTATGCAGTTTTACATCTCATTAGCTACTATAGAAGATTATGTATTGTGCAACAATGATATTTGTTGAACCAATAAAATCTAAAACTACTGTCATAAAGTTGTTTACATATCCCCTTTTTGTTCTATAAATCATTTTTCCCCTTTAAAACTAAAATATGCTCACAAGAGTCCCCCAAACAGCCTCTATATTCAAATTACAAACTATTTACTTGATGAGTTTCCCTAACCTATGAAACTGGAGAAACACAGTAGTTTTTGATACAGCAAAAAGCATCACACTCTGCCCCCACCCAGATGCCATAAACCAACTCTAGAAACCAAGGAAAGGCAATGTTTAATAACTAAGGGGAAACTAGAAAGAAGTGAAATAGAACAATTTCTAAACAGTAATTTACTTCTACTTTTTCCATCTCAACAATAAATCTATATCTACCCTGTGAATGATAAAACCATATAAAGTGAAACTTTGCCATATAAATATAAAGTGAAACTTCAGTCCTCAGCTCCTCAGCCTAGGTACGTAGACTGTCTCCCTTACACAATGAGGTTCAAATAAAATCAAAAAGTAATAGTGAAATCCACCTGATATTCAACTCATATAACTAAGGAGCAAAAGCACTACCACTTACAAAACAAACTCCAGATGACGTTTTTTCTGGGAGTTCTCCAAAAATGCCTGAACTCTTCATAATCCTACTAAATATATTAACCATGCTTTAACACAGCTTGAATGTAAAACTGAGATTCCGTACCATGTCACTACTAGGATGAACACTGAACCAAGCTTCTCAGCAATAGGGCCCATGTCTTATTATTCAACCATATCTTCTTGGCCTCCAAATCTAATTTCTATTTTCCCTAGTTTTGAACTGTATATTTTTATAGTATTATTATATTTATTTCCTGTCAGCTACTTCAAATCCTTTGTGGAACAAAACACAATATAAATGTTTTATTCACATGTGTATGTTCAGCATTTAGTGCAATGTCTGGCACATAAGTTCTTAATTCATGTTTACTGACTTGAAGGCTATTGCCCCAGTACAGTTCTAGCTCAATAAAATACTTACGTCAAATGCCCATAGCAAACTTTAGCAATATTAACTACTGAAATGG
This sequence comes from Pteropus medius, assembly GCF_902729225.1. Taxonomy (NCBI): domain Eukaryota; kingdom Metazoa; phylum Chordata; class Mammalia; order Chiroptera; family Pteropodidae; genus Pteropus; species Pteropus medius. The sequence goes on from NW_024349800.1 coordinate 66,885,905, forward strand.
ACCAGAAGCTCAATGAGTTAGTGTTCCCAACAATATTTTTGTCTATGAACAAAGGAATGCCAAAACTGTTTTTAAACTGTTCTATTCTTTGAATCTTTTAAAAGAAAACAAAGTAATCATTTCATTTTTATATAATAAATATAAAAACTCAAGTAGATGAAAGGAATTTTCAGATTTCTTTCCACTTATTTTTCTGTTTATTTTCACTTTTCTAGACTTTTTTTGGTAGGTGATAAAGAAACCTATTAAAATTCTTTTAAAGGGTTTAGTATTTACAAAAACCTACCTCGGTGATCACAGCAGACCTGCATCATTTTAAATCTATACATAGCAAGGCACAGTATCTCTATACTACTATAATTTCTGTTTAGAGAAGATTATGAGTCCCAGTGACTATATTTTAATTATGACTCATTCAGACAAGCCAAGACATACTATTAAACAAAAAGTAAACTGCTGACTTAGAGATCTAATGATACAGAACACAATAAAGTCTGCCAGGAAATAGTATTCCTCTCTTCAGCATCAAAAGCAACGTGCCTGATCACTTTAAAGACAGACCTCTTCACCCCATATTTTGTACGGCCAAAAAAAAAAAAGTTTAAAACTTTAGGGTACGATTTAAGTATCTACCTAAATAAGGCAAATCAGTCAAACTATCCAATACTGAGGATAATAAATCTGCAAATCAGCCATAAGAATTTATTCAATTATCTCAGCTGCAAACAACAGAGACAATGCTCAAGAACAAACATTAAGAGATGAAAATTGGTGACAGGAGTTAAAGAGATAATATCTGTATATGTTAAACTACCAGAAGCTAATTCTTCACACTTCAATATTGTTCTTAGCCTCCAAAGGCACAAAACAGAAGCAGAGTCTTCTGTTTTACAAGTTGTTTAGAGAGGATTTGTCAACATATATCCAAATATCTGCTTACTAATGGGAAAAATCTCTGTTCACCAGCCAAGAGACTTACGAGAATGAGAGCTGCATATGTCATCTTCCCTCTATGGCCTCCTAATTCCACATCAGTTTGTAGTTATTCTTGTACTAGAAGAGTATCAGTTTCAGAATGTAAGCCTCATAAGCCCCCAGGAAAGCCATTCTAGTGGAACTGTTCCAGAGAGTTTCACTTTAGCTCCATAAAGAACCTAAAAGGTCTAGTCCATGACGAGAGTGAACAGTAACTGCTCTATTGGTTTCCACCTCTGACCTATAAAGAGCAAAGCCTAGAGCTGCCTGTAATCCATAATCCATTTTAATATTCTGATAGAACATTGCAAAAATGTGTATTTCAACAAAGGCACTGGCATGAAGATAAAACTGGAATTCTTGGCTACTAATCCTGTTAAGAATTTGCATTAAATCTCAAAAAAAGTAGGGGATATTCACTCTCCAATGCCTTTTTAAAAAGAAAATAAAAAGGGCAGTGGTGACAGCATAGGGAATGCAGTTAGCATTAATGTAACGGCTGGGTGGAGAGCTAGAGGAGAGAAAGAGCAATTGCGGAATTGCTTTATAAACTATATAAATGTCTGACCAATGTACTGTATACTTGAAACTAATTTTTTTTTTTAAAAAAAAAGGGCAGAGGTGAGACCCACAACACTCTGAAAAATTGTCTTAATCATACTTCAGATAAATAGAGAGTAGTAAGCTATTCTTCTCCACAACATTACGCTAAGCAAGTAATCTGTTGTTATTTTGGCACCTAATTCTTAAAGTTTGCTATAGCTAATCACCTCTAAAACTAATGCACTGTGTAACAATGTATGAATTAAACTGATATATTCTAAATTTCAAAGCTAAAAGATCATCCAGTTTAAACTTTTTTATGTGAGGAAACTAGAGTTCAAATGTGTTAAGTGATTTGGCCAAGGTCACACAGCCTGTGGTAGAGTCAGGACAAGAACTAGGGTCTCCTGACTCCTAGTCTCATGTTCCTTATGACCATAGCAACTAGACAAGAGAAAGCCCTACCATTCATCAGTGGTAAATGCAGTGGGCACTTTTCCTATCCATCTGTCTTTTAGGAGATACAATCCCTCTCTGTTCTGTACAATGGCCTAAGTAGAAACAGAACACAGATGAGCTAAATCACTAGTCAACGGTCATTTTAACAACCATGACGCAACAAAGAGGCACAATGCCCATGTTAAATAAGCAGCAAAATATGACCCAATAAAGGCTTTAAGCCAAATTATGTGTATATGTCCCCATTTCACCATTCAACTATGAAGTTTCTTGAGGGCAGAAATTGATTCTTCTTGAACGCTATATCCTTTACAGCAAGGGTCCCCAACCTCTAGGCTGCAGACCCAATACCAGTCCGCAACCTGTCAGGAACTGGTCCGCACAGCAGGAGGTGAGCGGCAATGAAACAGAGAGAAGCTTCATCGGTATTTGCATCTGCTCCCCAGCACTAGCATCACAGTCTCAGCTCCACCTCAGGTCATCAGGCATTAGATTTTCATAGCCCAGGTCCCTGGTGCCAAAAGGTTGGGAACCATTGCTTTAGAGCATTATTCTTTTAAAAAGTTTTGCTCATACACCCCATAAAATAAAATTGGAAGGAAAAAAGAACTTCTGCAAATATTATTAAGTGGCTATCTAAAATTAGTACTCAAAAGTTTAAATAATTGCAAAGGTTGTAATCTTTATATGCCAATTTCAAACTGGCATCTAAAAAATAAAACAATTATTACACTAATTTAAATGCATCCAATGAAATCTAAATACCTGAGAAGTCTGATACCCACCATACTCCATTTTAAAACTACGATAGAATCATTTCCTACATGAAATGTTATATTATTTCTTTTCCTCCTTGAAATTATATTTCTATTTTTTCTTTCACAGTATTTTATTTAAACATAATTTCTTTTATCATATTTTCCTTTAACAAAATATGTATAATTATTTTTTATTCATTTAAAATATTTCTTTTAAGTCCCTATTACTATTATTTGTAGTATCTAACTGATTCAAACAATGCAAATATATTCCAAATTTTGATAACTAAATATAAAAAGTAATTTCCTTTATTGGAGATGCAGCTCTTAATAAGATGTACAGAGGAGGCTATATACCTTGATAAAGGTAAGTTTTCATACTTGACAACCCAGTGTTTTGACTATTTCTTTGTTGGAACCATGGAGGATTTTGTACAATGGTGAGATTCAAGATCAGTGAAAGGTATGGCTTTTTCTTTTGTCAACTGTAAGAAGAGCCAGAACTTAAGGGAGGTAGAAAAAAGAACCAGCATTATGTCAATGCTGTCTTCAGACAAATAATCTCAGGAAAAAATATAAATGAATGTTTAGAACCAGGAAATTGTTTCTCTTAAAACTATCCAGCCTAACGCCAGTCTGAAGATTGCTGCTCCAAAGCACCTAGCTGGGTTCATTTATTGCAACTCAATAAAAATTTGTTGCATTTAAATAGTTTAAGAAAAAATGTTAGTCAATGAGAATATGTATGTTATATTGATTTTTTTTTAAGTCAAATTATTAAGTCTGTGTCAGGATTAGGTAAGAGGATGAATGTAAAACATTGACAATAGTGCCTGACAAATAGTAAGACAGTGTATGTTACCTGCCATTAGGCAAATCTTCTTACTTTTCCCTTTTAAAGTCTTATTCAGATATGACAGTATAATTTATTTTTAAAACACACAATTCAGTCTGCCAAAGAATAATGGTTCAGGACTGCTACCATCTTATATTACGTATTATATATTCATATTATACTTTTACACCACAAACATATACAGAAAAACCAGAAAGCTTTTTATGCAACTCTAGAAAAAAAAAGTATTTTATTGGTGACAGTCATATTTTTGATACAGATGAAAACCCAGATTTACCTTTTAAAAATTAATAGAAATACATTTAATTCTACAGATATACTGCCTATTAAAACTTTCCTTATAATGAGACAGACTTTCATTATGAGACAGACTCTATCTCTCTCAAAATCTACTAAAAAAGGACCTGTAGGATGTACGTCCAAGACAGAATGGCAGGAACTTTAGGATATTAACAGGTCAGAACCTGCTTCATTTAAAATACTTCTTGATTTCTCTGGGCCCTAATAAATTTGCCTGGAATCTAAGAGACTTTAATTCCATCCTTAGCTGATCTGCTTCTTCCTCTACTCTGCTCACTAAGATTACAGGGCACTAGGTGGTTACCAGATTTTAGTCTGACAAAGTTACTCCCTTCTCCCCAATCTTTGACCTCACTTGGAACTCAAAATGTAAAAAAATCTTATATACATGTTCCATCATACCAGGAAAACAGGTACTGCTCCAAACCACATCACAATTTGATACAGGAAATTAGAGAATAAATTTTTTTAGATATAATTTACATACTATAAAATTCAACCTTTAAAAATGTATAATTTGATGGGTTTTAGTATATTCAGAAGGTTATGCAACCATCACCACTGTCTAATTCTAGAATATTTTCACTATCCCAAAAAGAAATTCTGTATCCACTAGCAGTCACTCTCCATTCCCTCCACTCTCATCTCCCTATAGCTCCAGGCAACCACTAATCTACTTTCTGTCTCTATAGATTTGCCCATTCTGCACATTTCATTCAAATGAAATCATACAGTACATGGCCTTTTGACTGGCTTCTTTCACTTAGTATAATGTTTTCAAGGTTCATCCTCATGGTTGCATTATCAGTACTTCATTCCTTTTTACGGCTGAAATACATTTCATTGTATGGAAATGCCACGTTTTGTTTACCCATTTATCAGCTGATGGGCATTTGGGTTGTTTCTACTTTTTGGCTATTATGAATAATGTTACCATGAACATTTGTGTATATGTTTTCGTATGAACATATGTTTTTGATTTCTTGGGTACATACTCAGGAGTGGAACTGCTGGGTCATATGGTTAACTCTATGTTTAACTTTTAGGGGGACTGCCAAACTGTTTTCTAAAGTGGCTGTACCATTTTATATTCCCACCAGCAATTGAGGGTTCCAATTTGGAAAATAAATTTTATTTTTCAAAATCTCTTCCTTTATAAGCCTTCTGCCTTCCTTTAAAAAATGAACATGAGGAAAATAAACTGTTTTTTCACACTCTAGTGTGTGTTTTAACAACTAGCTTATTTTATGAAAACATACTGTCTAGGAAGAACATAGCATTAGAAGAGAATATAAATGGTATAGCTATAAAGTATTGAGACTAGTTTAACACACTGGAAAATTCACTTTTAAATGAGTATCATGTCTCATTTCATTACTTAGGCAGGTTATATACCCATTCTACCTTTGAAAACTCCTCTTGTGAAATTACTTTCAAGGCCAGTTCATAAAGGCAAATAAAATCGGTCTTATGACATTATACGGCCATCTGCTTTTCCTTTTTAAGGACCAGACACCATACTACCCAGCTTGATCACCCACCCAATTTGTTTTAAAGACATAAGTCTAAATGATTCTTGGCCACTTCCACAAATCTAATACAGAAGGAAGGAAGGAAGAAGGGAGGGAGGGAGAGAGGAAGGGAAGGAGGGAGAGTGAGTGAGAGAAAAAGAAAGAGAGAAAGAAAAAAGAAGAAAAGAAAGAGAAAGGAGAGAGAAAAAATAGTTTTTTTCTACAACTGAGAATAATATTCTTCAAAATGGAGTTTTCGAATGAATCTTACATTGGGGGAAGCTGGGGAAAGATACACTGGACTCTGTACTATTCTGCAATTTCCTATGAGTCTATATTTATTTTAAATTAAAAAGGTTTTAAAATACAGATCCTAAGAAAGGCATTATTTCAAAAGGAAAATGGAGAAGAATGGAAAATACTCTGAGTAGGTAAAAAAGGAAAATGTAATTCACATTACAGGAATCACAACTAGCTCAGGTAAGCCACAAAGTTCATTCTAAGGTACAATGGAAAATAAGGCAGAAAAGGTAACAGGAGTCAGACTGTAGAGAATCCAGAGTGTCAAACTAAAGAGTTTGGAACACAACTTGTACACAAGGGGGTACTTTTAGAAAATTTTTTAAAGATGCATGAGAAAAATCAAAGCAGGGCTTTTGAAAGATTAATATGGCAGCAGAATAGAGGAAGAGTCCCCAACTCCTGGGCCGTGGACCAGTACTGGTCTGTGGCCTGTTAGGAACAGGGCCACACAGCAGGAGGTGAGCTGCTGGCAGTCAAGCGTGAGAAGCTTCATCTGTATTTGCAGCCCCTCCCCAGCACTAGCATCAGGGCCTCAGCTCCAACTCAGATCATCAGGCATTAGATTCTCAAAGGAGCACAGGTCCCTGGTGCCAAAAAGGTTGGGGACCGCTGGATAGAGGATGGACTGGAAGGAAGAGCCTAAAGACAAAAAGACCAGTTACTACTACAATAGCCCATGCATGATGGGTTGTTAAGGGTTAGCTATAGAACCAGACCATACAGGACTTAATGACTTAATATTCTGGAATCATCTATAAAAAGCCCATACTTGGGATTCATTTGGAGCGCTATATAACATTTACAATAAAGAAATCTCTCTGAATCACTAAAAGGGAAAAGTTCTAATATTTCAATCTTCTGCAGGCTTATAATAAAGGTGAAAAGGCAGACGCAGCTCTATTTATATCCAACAAAACAAAACAGGTCGAACAATAAGTAGACTTTCTAGCCTTGGACTATGTCCCTTTGAGCAAAAACATTACATGCTCTCAAACTCTGGGAGAAACTTCCTCCCAGTAACTACTTGCTATCAGCTGCATTCTGCTTGCTATAGGTAGGAGGATTCATTGTAATAGCAAATTTCTGGTCGAAGAGACCAATGAGGTCTTCAACAAACAGTTTTGTGTCTCTAATGTCATACTTTCATGAAGCAAACATATATATAGAGACAGAAGTAAGATATTGATTGTTGAAATGCAAGAGGATCCAGTGTTTCATTATGGGGTAAGTATAGCACAACTGATTAAATGTTCGTTGAGGGTCCACTGTGTACTAGATACTGATGACACAAAGATGACTAAAACAGTGCCACTTTCAAAGAAGCCACAGTCTATTGAGAAAAACACACAAAAAAGTAATACAAGGTGGTAAATGCTTTTCTAGATATCTAAGAGATGCTTTGAAACTAATAACAGCAGCTAATATTTATGAAGTACTAGAATGTACGTATGCACGGTCCATATTCAAAGTGTTTTCTTATATTAGTTCATTTAATCCTCAAAATAAGATTAATATTAGCCACTTTTCATAGATTAGAAAAGTGAGACACAGACATAGGTTCTGTAACTATGTTATTAACCAAGCATCAAGGCAGTCTAGCTCCTGACTCAGGGATTTTAATTACCCACTACACTGTCTCTTAAGGAAAGACAAATTAATGTTGCCTGAAAGGGCAGTTAAGACTCAAGAGAGAAGATGAGAATAGATAACTTATTTGAGACTCACCACTGACGGATGACCAGGAATTCAACAGACAGACAAGGCATTTGGGATAGAAAGTTGGGTGCTTATTTTCCAGGAGTAGTTGAGGGGACAGCAAAAAGAATGAGGGAGCAGCAATAACAGGACAGAGACAAAGGCACGAGAGTTTAGCGTGCAGACTGCTGTCAAAGAATAGTCAGTATTTTAATCTATTTACAGTGTAGGGTTATCAGTGTCAAATGATACAAAGAGGTGAGATAAAACAAGAGTTTAAATTAGGTAGCTAGGATTAGCAATAAGGCCCTGAAAACTCTTTCCAGAGTAGTCTGAGTGAAACTGCTATGAGAGACATAAGATTACCAAGACTGTAGGAGAGAAAAAGAGGTGAAGAGGTAGAAGTTTGGTAGTAAAAAATAATTACTCGCAGGGGTCAGTGAACTTTTTCTCTAGGTTTAGTGGGTCACACACACTCTCATATTTTCCTCTTTTTTTTTTTTTTAACAACACTTTAAAGATGTAAAAAGCATTTTAGCTGGGTTATACAAAAATCGGGCCACAGGACAGATTTGAGCAGCTGGCAATAAGTAGCTTCCCAACCCCTTCATTAAGAGCACAGACTCTGGAGCCAGACTAACTGAATTAATATCTAGCTACTCATTATCTGGGAGCCCTTGGGCAAGTCACTTAACTTCCCTGTGTCTCAGTTTCCTTGCCTATAAAAGGGGGATAAGAAGTGGAACTACCTCATAGGTTGTTGTAAAAAGAAGTAAATACAAGTAAAGCACTTAGCTACTAGAGAAAAGCCATATCAATGTGGACAATTTGTTAGAGGTTGGGCAGACAGGAGAGCCAACAGAGAAGAAGATATATTAAATGGAAAAGGAATAATTCGCTTTTTAAAAAGTCCCAAAGAAGTGGAGGAATGGAATCAAGACAGTTCAGGTGGATGCAGAGAGAACAGGCTCTATCCCTACCACTGGTGAAGTACAAACTGGTCTGGAGTATAAACTGCAAACTTTTATCAAAATTTCAAATGTACACATTTTTTGAGACCTTTGCCTCTTCTAAAACTTAGCTGTGCATATATACCCAAGCAAATGTAAAGCTATGAATGCAAGAATGTTCCCCTTCAGTAGTATTGGTAAAAATTAAAAAATGGAAATAACTTAAAAGTGTATTAATAAGGGAAAGGTGAAATAAAGTAATGCACAGCTATACAATGGAATCTTATGTAGCCATTTAGAAGAAAGAGATAAATCTGTTGACATGGAAAATCTCTGTAATTTAATTTTTTAATTAAACTTTTTTAGTTTTATATAATTGTAGAGTCAAATGTAGTTGTAAGAAATAAAACAGAGCGATCTCATGTACCCTTTATCTAGTTTCCCTCAATGGTAACATCTTGTAAAACTATAATTCAATATCATAAATTTTTAATATAAAAACAGATTAGCATGCATATTACATATACTCCCTTTTGTGCATTTTAAGTATCTACATAGTTTGTGCATGTACTCAAGAAGATATACACTTAAATGCTAGTAGCTGATATCTCTGGAAAATGAGAAAGATTAAGAAGAAAATGGAGTATATTTACTTTTACTTTATATACATTTACACTAATTTTTATTACTCACAAAATGCATATATTATTTTTAGGATTTGGAAGGTAAACAGGTAGAGGGGTTAAATTTTGAAATAGAGGTATGTATTCTCCTGAAAGGGGATTTAATGTTTGGAAGCAGAGGGAAAGGAGAAAAGGGAAAGTCACACCGAAAGCCTCTATTTATTCAATTAAGTAGAATGGCAGGCTGTGCTTCATTCTATCACTGCCCAGCTCTATTCTAGGCACTGGAGAATCAAAAATTAACTAGACAAGTGTGATCTGTGAATTCAAGGAACCTAGAGCCTACCGAGGAACGTGGACATTCACTAAAAATTACACAATTAAAATTACCATTGCAGTACAGCTATAATCTGACTTCCTAGGTTCAAATCCCAGCACTGCTACCAAATGGCTGTGTGAATCTGGACAAGTGACGTAATGCTTCTCACTTCAATTTCTTCATTTATAAAATGGGAATAATGATGGCTCCTATTTACTTACCTATCTATCTAACCCACAGGGGTTAGATAAATCTATTGTCAAGATTTAAAAACATCTGTATGTATAAATTAAATAGAACAATTCCTGGCATACAACAAGCACTCACTTTTTTTTGCAACTGTTGTTATACGCAATACAATGAATTATTTCAGGGGGACTCTAATATTTCTTCAGGCAAATGGAAAGTCAGAAAAAGCTTCTTTTGAAGAAATAACACAGAAGTTACCAAAGATGAATACGAATTAAACACCAAAAGAAAAAACTGTCTGGCAGAGGAAAGAACATAGCCAAAGACACTATGGTAAGAATGAGCATGGCATGATATACGGGTCTGAAAAAGGGCCAGTGAAGCTCTAAGAGGGGAGAGATGGGGCTGGAAAATTAAAAAGAACATATTAAACTTAAGAAGTTTATCTTTATCTGAATAACAAAAGGTACTATACTGGAAATAACATAATAGATTTATTGTTTTATTTTTTTTTTAAGATGACTTTACTGAAGTATGGGGTCTTCTGTGATGAAAGGAGATGAACCTGAGCTTATCAAAAGTGGATAAAGATTTAGAAAGAACAGTCATTCTAGTGAAGGAGAAAATAAATCAACTAGAGACAAGTAAGAAGACTACTAAAAAGAATAACAAGCACGGATGAGGGTAGAACTCATGAATTAGTAACAGAAGTACAGTGATTCAATCATTTCTTCGGGCTCTCGAGCAGAAACACAGGAAAAGGGCAGTATTGTTAATCCACAGCTAGAGATCTGCATGGCACGTGGGAGAGAAGAACAAAGGTGCAGGAGAACTGAGAATACTGTGACTCATTGAAAGTGACCAACTACGGTGTCCATATGGCATAAAGTGATGCCAGGAAGAATGTCAAAAATTCGGAGGCAGGGAAAATTTAAGGGGCTAGAAGCCTCAGTGAGATCTGAGGATAAGTTCAGCAAATGGCAAAACTGGAAAGACAGGAAATTGTGGTCAGAGAGCAAAATTTCCAAATTTATGATTTCAGAGGTAGAAGTCTAAAAGGCCATAGGAATAGACTGCTACAGATAAGTGGAGAGACAGAAATTTAAATACTATAAATAATATATTTTTAAGTATCTGGAATAAAACGGGTGCCTTGCCAAAAACAAATTTTAACCTACTCATTTTACCAAATAATTTTCAAGGACTTCCCTGAATAGCCATTCCTGACAAAAGCTCTTAGACGATTAGAAAAGGAAATTTTCTTAACTTGATTATTTATCACAACTGGAAAGCAAGCAACATGTAACGGTAAAAACTAAAGCACAGAGAAGCCAAAAACTGGGAGAAAATCTCCGCAAAATATATATCTGATGAAGGACTAGCATTGAAAATATACAAAGAACTCTTAAAATCCAACAATAAGAAAACAAAAAAGACTCAATTAAAAAATGGTCAGAAGAGCTGAATCTCATCAAAGACGATGGACAGTTAGTATACAAGCATATGAAAAGACACTAGACATCATGTCATTAGGAAATAGCAAATTGAAACAAGATACCACTACATACCTGCTAGAATGGCAAAAATCCAAAATGCTGACACCACCAAATGCTGGTAAAAATGTAGAACAGGAACTCTCATTCATTGCTGGTGGGAATGCAAAATGATATAGCCACTGTGGAAGATAGTTGTAGTTTCTTATAAAACTAATAAACTCTTACCATATAATACAGCACTCACGCACTTCTGTATTTACCCAAATGAGTTTAAAACAAGTCTACATGAAAATCTGCAAATGGATGTTTATAGCACCTTTATTCATAATTGCCAAAACTTAGAAGCAACCAAGACGTCCTTCAGCAGGTGAATGGGTAAATAAACTGTGATACATCCAGACGATGGAATATTTTTCAGTTATAAAAAGAAATAAGCTATCAAGCTACGAAGTGACATGGAGGAACCTTAAATACATATTGCTAAGTGAAAGAAGTCAATCTGAAAAGGCTACACACTGTATGATTCCAACTATATGACATTATAGAACAGGCAAAATTATGGAGACAGTAAAAAGGTCAGTATTTCACAGGGTTTGGGGGAGGAGGGAAATGAATAGGTGGAGCATGGGAAATTTTAGAGCAGTGAAACTATTCTGCATGATCCTACAATGGTAGATTCATGACATTATGCATTTGTCAAAAGAGAACTATAAAAGATAAAATGTGGACACTAATGTAAACTATGGACTTGGTTAACAATAATTTATCAATATTGGCTCACCAATATTGTACCACACTAATGCAAGATGTTAATATTAGGAGAAACTGTGGGGAGGGGAGGTAAGGAGGTTTATGGGAATTCTCTGTACTTTCTGCTCAATTTTTCTGTAAACCTAAAACTGCTCCAAAAAATAAGGTCTATTAATTTAAAACTAAAACTAAAAGCATTACTATCCGAGTCACGCAGAGAAAATAATGTCCACTACTGGTGAGGAAATATATTCAAGAGGTTATAAAGGTACAAACTCTGCTTGGGTTTGATCTGGCTCTTCCTTACTGGCTGTGCTACTTTAGACAGGTTACAAACTTCACTAAGTTTTAGTTTGTTGACTGGTAAATTGGGGATATTAATCATCGTGGAGTTAAGATGATTAAATGAGTTCATACATTTAAAGCACTTAGAACAGTGACTAGAACAAATTAAGTATTCAATAAGTATTAGCTCTCCGTTACTCAAAGTAAAGTCTATAAACCTATAAATCAATATTACCTAGGGTGTTGTCAGCAATGCAGACTCTCAGGCCAACCCCAGACCTACAGAATCTGCATTTTAATATGATCCTCCAGGTAACTACTGTGCACATAATGTTGAGAAGCACTGTATCAGGTGGTATCAGTATCATCAAAGCTATTCTTCAATATTGTTACTAAAAAAGGAGCATAAATACTGGAAGGGTCCAAATTATTATTTGGTGATAATTATGATAGTCTACTTTGAAAAAAGAGAATTGATTGTAATAATTAAGGAAATTTTGAAATATACTCTAAAGTGACAATAATTAAAACATGTAGAACAGGTACACAAATAAATAAACTTTATTAAGAGTATATGTTAAGACCATTTCAAATAAGTAGGTAAACAATAAATTATTAGGACAACTGGCTGACAACTGTTAAAAGTCAGATCCTTATCTCGCATTATACTGCAAATATATTCCAAGTGGATTAAAAACCTAAATATTAAAAACAAATTTACAAAGTACTAGAAGAAAATAGAGAATATTTTAAATGTTCCAGAGGGAACCTACATACCTAAGCACACCATAAAAAGCAGAAATCATGTTGGAACAATTGTTTAAAAAAAGAAAAAACTTTTTATATGTCAAAAAATACTACATAACTTAAAAGTTAAGATGAATGATAGGCAGAAAGAAAATACTTATGCCATATGTAACAAAGGATTAATAACCACAACACAATTTTTTAAAGATCCTATATATGAAAAAGAAAACAAATAATCTTTCAAAAAACTAACAGAAAAATGGGGGTAGGGGAATAAAGTAGATTTATATGCAAGATTCAAAAAGACTGAGTTACAAAAGCAGCAATAGAACAAAATAAAATAAACCCCTCAAAATCTACCTATAAAAACTTGCATGCGCAAAGAAAAAGGTATGGAAGAACATAATACTAAACTTAATAGCAGTTATCTCTAGAGAGCAGAATTTGGAAATTGGAGAAAGACTTTCAGTTTTTTCTTTATAAACTTATATAAAAACTGAAATTTTGACAATAAGCATGCTTTTTTTCTTACCTTTAATTATAAAAGAAAAAATACTGAGTGATAGTTTTAGCTTAAAAGGCTAATACTTTCGGTAAGAATCACAAGCTTCCTAGTTCTACCAACAATTACTTAACCTCAAAATCTTATGACATGTGGGAAATATATCTTCAGGTTAATAAAATTCTCCTAAGAATTCTTTAAGTAAATATATGCCAACTTTTTCGTCCTACCTAAATGGGCCACTATATTCAATTTCCACAAGCCCTCTGTTCAAAACCAGTTACAACCTATTTCCAAAAGTGAAATGTCTAAAGCAGACAAGAAATTTAGCAACGCAACACAAAATATTGAAATGGAGCCCACATATCCAAAATATGCCTAATAGTAACAGACAGCAACTGTTTAAGAAACTGCAAGGAACTCCATGTTCACTTCAATTTCAATTCTGAACCATTTCTCGGTCACTAAATTGAAAAAAATTAAGCCATCTGTCACCTCTAACTAAATGCAAGCTTCAACCCCCAAATCGCTAAATGTGGGAGAAGTAGATGCCCTCAAGAAGACTGCCAAGGGAAGGGTTTTTCCAAAAAAATGGTTCATAAATACAGCAGGAAAGTCTTGTATAGGTACTCAGTCACCACTTTAATTCCCTCAATGAATTTGGAAACTACTAGAAGTAAATGACTAAGAAGTAAAGCATATGAGAAAAGATGGAAAATAAAATCTTATGTATGGAAAGCACATAAAGTAGTCCAAGTCTATTTGTTTTTTAGTTGCCTTTTGCTGGAGTTAACATTAAATTCTTTTGCTCTGGATGAATTGAAATTAGCTTTACTGGTTTCTTATAATGCACTCAGAAATTTTCCGCAGCGATAATGAATTATGTGACAACTAAGAGGGTTTTTTGCACTCCTCAAACTTAAAATGTATTACATGTAGATTTCCCTAATACTAACTAATCTTCACATTGTTAGACCTGAATTTATTAAAGTGATAAATAAAAACTGCCAGTTGTTGGAATTAAAACACCCTCCTCTTTCCCTAAAATTGTCACTCGAACAACTTTAAGCTAAAATAATCTGTACCCATGTCACAGAAGATATAACCATAACTGAAATGAAATCATAGATTAGTGAGGTAATTCCACCACCAAGAGAAGAAAAGATTCATTATCTGTCACCATATATTAACAAGCATAGTATCTTGGTTTCTAGAGTATCCATACTCAAAACCACAAAGCATGGCAGCACCTTCCGCTAAGTCTAAATTCAGCAGCCAGGATATCTGCAACCAAAACAAACTGTAAGAACTAGTTTCTTTTTCATAAGGTAAACAATCTGTCTGGCCTAATTTACCAATTAAGATATGAGTAAAAAGAAATTATCAGGAGGAGAGCATACCCAGGTTTTAAGTTCTCAGTGAAGTTTCTTAAGATTCCTTGACTTAAAAGACAAAAAACAAATCTTATCAGTAATGTTAGAAACTGAACACTCCATGTCTCATATTCGGTCAGGAAAAAAAATTGTTCTTCAGGTACACTGATACCTTTATCATTTGCCAATGAGTATAGTATCAGAAAGAGCTAAAAAATAAAATGTGCCCATAAGAGAACAACATTAAGAATTCATAGAAACTGGTCGAAAGAAAACAAGCACAAAACCAAGAGCCAAATCCTTCAGTATTTTTAATGTTGGAATTACTCCTGTGCTGAGACTTTAAGCTCGGTCTCAATGTAACATGTCAGTTCATTGCCAAGAAAATTTTTAAAACATCTTAGAGTACTTGTTTTATCCAATTTATAACATACTTCATTATCATCAGAGAAACACCAAAAATTATACAACCCTATACCTTTGTAATTATCTCAAAGATATTTTGAAGGAAAACAGCATATTATTTATTGCCTCCCATTCTTAACTCATTTTTCTTTATTCTTTGAGATTACTGACTCTCAAAACTAGATAATAAAAGCTGGTTCATCATTCTTGAAATTCATCTACAAGGCATTTTACCTTCACTGGTAGTTTGGCATTCAACCATAGCTTACATTACTTTTCTACTGATAAGCACTGCCACGAATTAGCATTAACAATATGATTTAGCATGTTATCTTATCAGACTTTATACTTTGTAATTACTGGCTACTTCCCAGATCTTGATTTGTCAACTCTCAGACCTAGAACATCTCCTTCTGAAAAAAAGCACCTTAAAACAGAACTTTGACTTAAGTTCTTTCTACAAAAAGGCAGGGTAATTAGTAACTAAATGGCTTATAAATTGAATTCTCTTGAAACACTCAAAATATTAAAGTTAAGTACTATATCTGAACTGCATTTCAATTGCAAAAATCTTGTGCTAGAAAAAATTCAGGAATTGATCCCATAGAAAATAATCTGTCTCTAGTGATTCTTACTCAACATAAAATGGAATGTGACTTGACTTCTTGCCTTGCTCTGATAAATCCCAAACTACTTTATTACATTAAAATGGAAAGGAGAGGGTGAAGACCAAATATAAAATTTTAACAATGAGCTATTTAAAACAGTAAAATAAAAAGAATAATCACACTAAGTATTACGTCTCATTAATGAATGAATTTTCCATTTTTTAAAGCAAATTAGACAACCAACTTTTAAAAATAAAACATGAAAACAAATTTTAAACCTTGCCCTGTATTTTATTTGACATGATATAAACTTAAGTATGCCACAAAACAAAATATTCTATATAAAGGAGTTTAACAAATTCCAGAACAAATGAATAAACTGGAATTAAAAATAAAAACTCTTGCTCTCAAAAAACATTTGAGAGAATGAAAAGATAAAGCATAGAGTGAAAGAAAATCTTTGCAAAGCACTTATCTGATAAAGGACTTGTTTCCAGAATATTTAAAGAATTCTCAGAATTCAACATGAAGAAAACAAATAACACAATTTTTAAAAAAAAATAGGCAAGAGATTTAAACAAATACCTCACCAAAAAATATATACAGCTGGCAAATAAGGACATGAAAAGATGTATCACTGGTTATTAAGAAAATGTAAATTAAAACCACAAGATAGCACTATACAACTATTAGAATAGCTAAAATGTTATACTAGTATTGGTGAGTTTATGGAGCTACTGGAACTCTAATACACTGCTAGACAGCATGTAAAATAGTACAGACACTTTGGAAGACAATTTGGCAGTTTCTTAAAAAGTTAAACACACATCTACCAATCAAAAGATTCAGACATTCCACTTTAAGGTGTTTACCCAAGAGAAAAATAAGTCTACCCACAGTTCATAGCCACTTTATTCATAATAGCCAAAAACTAGAAACAATTCAAATGTTCATCAATAGATGAACGAATAAACAAATCCTGTTATATCCATATAATGTAATTACTCAGGTATACCCCTCAGCAATTAAAAAGTAACAAACTACTGATACAGACAGCAGTGATGAATGAATCTTAAACACAGGATGCTGATGAAAGAAGAGTACATACATCTTGGATAAGGCCATTTACCTGAATTCCAGAAAAGGGAAAGCTAACTTACAGTGACAGCAAATCAATGGTTTTGGGAGTAGAGGAGGGTGGGAATGAATGTAAAGGGCACGAAAAGAACTTTTGAGGATAATAGAGAAGTTCTGTATCTTGATTGTGTGTTCATTACATGGGTATATATATCTGTCAACAAGCAAATCTTATATTCAAAATGGTTCAATTTTATTAGATAAAAATTATCCCTCAATCGAGTTAAGAATATTAAAATGTTATTTTTGGGGTGGGGATCTATAAAATTATCATGTTTCTTAGGATGTTTATACTAGTACCTTTTACTAGATGCTTTCAAATCTTTGGCACTCTTACAAATTTCATCCTACTTTATAAATTTTAGGGAGTAGAGGGGAAGCAGGATACAGAGTGGTAGCAATTAGGCAAATTTATCAATGGCAATGAAACAACTGACAGGACGGGATAAACAAAGTGCTGGGTCCTAAAATGCTGGAAGAAAACTGGCTAGAACCACATACAAAATAAAGGACAAAGAAATATATATGTTCCCGGGAAGAAAGTGGGGTGAGAAAAGGTAGGAAATGCCTAAGATCAATATTATCTATATGCACCACATATCACAAATATAAAAGAAAACCATTCATATACAAAACGATTACCTTTACTGTAAGTAAAGTGAGTAGGAGAAGCTCGGAACCCCAGATATATGATCTGAATGCAGATCTGCCATTGATTTGCTCACACTTTATAAAGGTTATTAACTCTGAACATGTCCCCCACTTTTTAAAATAAAAATACTAAATCTGGTCCCTGAATAGTCCCTTGAGATACTGGAGAAATAGGAATTTATATGAAAAAGAATTTAAAAGTTACACAATCAAGTTATACTCTCTATGCAAAAGCATGCAACTAAGAGTGCACTACATTATTATTAAATCAGATTAATAAGTAATAATTAGGTATATAAAGAATCAAAAATGGCTCACCACCTCAAAAGTGGCTCACGATAGCCTATAAAATCTTCATCTACTCTCCCCCATAGTATTTTCCTTCCCTGGACATGCTGTCCCTAAACTACTGTCAGCAATCCAACTCTT
Organism: Pteropus medius; assembly: GCF_902729225.1. Taxonomy (NCBI): domain Eukaryota; kingdom Metazoa; phylum Chordata; class Mammalia; order Chiroptera; family Pteropodidae; genus Pteropus; species Pteropus medius. The sequence continues at coordinate 66,903,769 of NW_024349800.1, forward strand.
ACACTTTGTTTAAAGGTGATCTTAAAGTTGACTGGCCTAATAAAAATTCTGCTTATCCCTAACCCAAAATGTTCTTTCCTTTCTCTGAATTTCTAGTACTTAATAAGCACTATAAAATATAACATTTAATTTTAAACCATATTTTCCTATTCTCTAATTATATTTTGCCTCTTATATCTTATTTTTTCATCTTCAAAAAGGAAGAAGAGCCTTAAGGATGGATAGTATGACTTCTGCCCTGCTGTAACTTACCACACTGTTAGGAAGACAGTTTAAGTAGGGCTTGTTGATCTCTCAGTGAGGCTGAAGGGATGGGCATCTGAACTGCATTCCATTTTAGCAACATCGGCAAGAATCTACAGTTTTACTTGCCCCATCTGGAGTTAAGTTGGAAGGGGAAAGGTCTGACAGTTCCATATCCAAGTTGTTGGGCTTTTTATTTTTTGTGGGGTTTTGTCGTTGTTGTTGTTGTTGTTGTTTTTATTATGGAAACTTTTAAACACACATATAAGTAGAAAGAAATAGCATAATGAGCCTCCTGCACCCATCAGCCAGCTACAATTACAAATACATGGCTATTTGTATCTATTCTCTGACCATTTCCTCTCTCCAGTGGATCCCATACATTATATTATGTCATCTGTATGTACTTCAGTATATTATTTCTAAAAGGCAAGTAGTTTTTCTTTTGATTATGACCATAATATTATTTCCCTCCCTAAACAGATAATAATAATTCCTTAACATCGAATATCCAGTCAATGTTCAAATTTCTCTATTTTCATATAATTTTTAGCAACTGATTTGTTTAAGTCAGGATCTAGGGTTACGTCAAGAGGAAAAAAATGATTTCCTTTTCTCCTGTTTCATGACCTTTTACCCCTTCAATTTCATATACTTACCTTCTTAATTTTTAGGTATAGGTGGAAGAGCATTTCCTTTTCCCAGTAGCCTCTACTCTCCTTAATAAAGAACCCTTCTTATTCCCAATACTGAAGGCTGCCATTACCTCAGAGCTTTTAGCACATTCAGAAAAACATTTAATTCAATGACACAGACTCCTTCCTTCACAGTTAAGTTACCATATTTCATGTGCTACTCAGGAAGCATTCTGAACTTTAGTATCATATAAATGTAAACAATGTAGTCCCCATTAAAAAAAATTATTTTCCATTTCTATTAATATTTCTGAAGAACCTAATTTTAAATTTTAAGTTATTACACTGTCAGCTTCCCATTTTGGTGGGACATTAAAGCCTAAAAGATTATAGGCACAGTACTAAAAGATCAACATTAGGTTAGCTCTAGTCCTTAACCATGAAATTCATCCTTCATTAGTCACAAGGGGAATCAGAAAAGAAGCTACTCAATAATCAACTCAAATACAAACGTTTCACTAGAAAATAATATAAAAGCAGACAATGAATGAGATGGGATCACTTTCATAAATTTTCAGTACAAGGTAGCAGAAGCAAATAACAAATATTAGGTAAACAACTGGGAAGAATCTTTTAAAAAGCATAATTTTCACGACTACTTCTAAACCCCAAGAGCTAGTAACTAGGACATTCAGCAGAGTGGGCTGATTTCACAGAGCCTACTTGGCTTGGGCTCAGCATTGTGGAGGACAAAAAATAACTTGACAGTCTCTGCCTTTAAGAAACATACACTCTAGCTGGTAAGATGAGACTAAGATACTTCAACAATTAACCCACAGTATGAGATATTATATCGATAGGCACTAAACTGTATGAATCAGATTTAAAGTAGTATAACTCACAGAAGGGATGTGGGTCAGCAAGGGCAAAGGAAATTAAGGAGAACTCTGAGAAGGTCAGGAAAAGAGCTGAACCTTGAAGGCAGGGCCAGAAAGGAACTAGTAACACTAGGGTAGACAGTAAGTCCATGAGGCAGAGACCATGTCTCTCTTGTTCACCACTCCATTCCAATGCCTGGCACAGTGTCTGGGACACGGTAGCTATTCAAACGTTTGTGGATGAATACAAGAACAAATGGAGAGAACAAGGGAGAAAAAAAGAATAGGCATTCCAGAAAAGAGGTTTTGGTTTTTTTTTTAATGAAAGATGGAACATGACAATTTCATAAAACATCGAGGAAACACAGAATGGTGAGAAATTAGATAAAACAGGTAGAATGAATCCAAACCGTCCATGCTTTTAGGTCAGCCAAAAGAAATATAAAGCTGATCTCATACTAAATACTAAAATGAGTATGTCTAGAAAGCACATTCTGTTACATTTCCACTTTTTAGAATACTAACTAAAATTATAATTTGGCCATTTTTCCTAAGATCATCATTCACTTTTGTAATGTTATTGGGCATAATCTAGAAAGCGTGTTAATGTTCCTCCAGAGGAGAACTAATACCACTAATATAGATGAATGATTTTTCCCCTGAATATTTTTACTATCTAGAAATGTGACTGGGTTATCATAAAAGTGTAGTTCATAGTTATATAATCAAATGCCTGAGACTTACCACAATTAAGGCAAGAGATGGGTGCGTATAACTTAGCAGAAAAGCCAGTGACTAATGCTGAATCACAGCTTCCAAGTGATTATCTCACCAAAATGTCAACCTCTCATATTAGCACCCCCCTACAGTGGTCGTTGGAAGTACATCAAAAGTATTATCCAATTAAGTATTCTCCAATATTTTGCAAGATAATTTTAAAGGACTGGGGGCAATAAAATTTATTTGGGTCTAAAGTTTATAGAGCAAAATTTCTTAAGTCAAGGAGATTCTTACTTCCTCCAACTTCAAAATGAGAACAGAATTAACGATTATGGTGGTCTCAGCAAATATGAATTCCCCAGACATTCCCCTCAAAAAAGTTCCAGGTTCTGGCTATCACCAGCTACAATCTTCAGTGGCAGCTATATAGTCTTTATGTAGAAGGACTTTAGGAATTGCAATCTAATGGGGGAAGGGGACATTAGAGAATTTATTTTAAAGCTAAATATGCATGGCAAATGCATTACTTTAATTTAAATTATATGCATATTCAGAGTGAGTTTGGCTAGCTCTTAGCATTTCCAATGGTCATTTTCCCTAGCATTCCTCTAATCTTTCAGCCCAATTCATCTATAACAGATAAGTTATCTGGTTACATATTAACACTGTTATAATGACTGTGGTTATTTAGAATTCTACTGTTCAATTTTGGTGCCTAACACCTGGTATATGGAAAGAACAAGAGCCTTGCAGTCATATTGACCTACTTATAAATTTCAGCCCTATCACTTAAAGGTTTATGATCTTGAACAAGTTGCCTAACTGAACTTGTTTCCTCGACAGAAACTAGGTATAACAACACATAATTTAAAAGTTGTTGAGCAGTTAGCATAAATTACATAAAATATCCAAAACGCAGTAGGTGCTTGGACACAGTAATTATCATGGAAAACTGATAACCAGGTCTATATCCAGGTTTCCAAATAGTGTTAACTATCTAAAGAAAGCATGAATCTGCCTCATTTTCTCTAATCCGGTTTTGAGATGACTTACCTATCCTTTTATAGATTTACCGGGTCTCTAGAGGAAGAAGGCCCTCTCCCAATACCCAATCTTAAGGCCAAAATTAACATCACAGCCATATCTCTGTCATTAGCATGCTGACTCTGGGGCCTCTAGAAAATCCAATGTTTTTGCTACTGCCTGTTTCTGTTTTATGGCCTAAGCTAAATATATTCCCTTAACAGATCTTAAATACTGTTTTGCCCCCAGTCTATTGTAGGGAACTCTGAAAGTTTCCAGTTTCTCAAGAACCACCATGTTTTGGCTAGCCATACCACTGTACTCCAAGATGGCAGTCAACCCACGATGCTCTGCCAGTGCCTATTTGCCTTTACATCTCTGTCACAGGCTGACTGCCAGATCTTCTCTACCCTGGCAAATATGATCTTAATTTCTAGAATGACAGGTACATTCTTCTCTCTTAAGCTTGCCTCACCCAGATTTACTTCATCTTATTTTCCCACCACCACTTCCCTACATCCCCACAACAGTATCTGCATTTTGGGAAAAGTGTAAAGAAATAGGAGTTAGAAGTCTTGATTCTTCTGCCTCCACCTTTGCCACTCAAACTAGTTCTGAAAGGTTATCTACCTTCTGTGCAAAATACTGTGCTTGCCCTACAAGACTGCAGTAAGGTTCAAATAAGACATTTGTAAGCATATTATACAAATCTAAGATATTCTCATAACTATACCAAAATTTCTACTATTATTTGGCATTTACTTGTGAATATAAAACCCTAATATATTTTTTAAATCCTCTAGCATTATTTATATTAGCAAAAGATTGAAAATAATCAAATAGCTATCCATAAGGGCACTAATTTATAAAAATATGATACTTTCTTTCATGGGAATACTTGAACACAGCATTTTTTAAAATTAGTTCCTTCTATAGTTATGTGAAATAATCCTCAAGATATAACAGTGAAAAAAGATGCAGACTGGTATGTTGAATTTACTACAATTCATTTTAAAAGACAGTGTACAGTAAACAGATGTACACATTTTCTTATATACACATAAACTATTTCAGAACATATAAGACACTGATAATACCAACTGCTTATGGGAAGAAAATCTAGATGGCTATGTGGTATGTGCGAGCAGTAAAGTTTTTTCTGTATTCCACTCTTTTGTAGCTTTTAAGATTTTGAAATTCTAGTCCCCTAGATGAGTAGAAAAAAATCATCTCTTCATACATCTATAACTAGAGAAATAATATGAACCATTTATGAGGATGACAGCATATCTGACAACTCACTTCCTTGGCCAGCCTCAATATCAACAATTATCACCACCTAAATAAAACAAATTATGTTCCCTTCCATGATCTCATTCCATCAAGTGACTAGAGTTAATTTATTCCTTCTAGTCAAACTTCCTGACTTGCTATTTGTGTCTATGCGCTATGCATGTCACACTCAACATTATTTGTAAACTCTTGAAATTTATTGTATTTAGGGTTGTACTGCAGGCCTTTAGAAAGGCCCTCTGAACTATAACATTTCCTGCCTCCAGGGCATGTCAGGGATCCACTCCAATGCTAACTTTTTGAACCAAAGACAGTTCTGCCTCTTAATCACCCAAGATTCACCGCAGAACCCAAGCAAATCACTAATTTGAGCTTCAACAATTAGATAGCTATAATGCAGATCATTCCATTTCTAGAGAAAATTGTTAATTTCCTCCAATCTGGCAGAAAAGTACCCTTTCGGAGCCTTGAAAAATAACTCTTCCACAGGGTTAAGTGAAATTTACCAAGGCAACATTCTCCCAAACCTACATTTTAAATGATATGGCCTTAAACATACATGATTGTAATCATGCTGGAATGACAGAACAGAACCTAAAACACTGCTCAAAACAGCAGCAAGTGCTACTTCCATTCTTCCTCTCCTGTGGCAAGCAGGTTATTTTTGGACCTGGCCTATGAAGTAGCACTTTGTTGACTACGAGCTTCATCCTCTGAATATTCCTTTCACATTCAACCTTGGTTCTTGCTTTCTGGCACAGAGCTCCAAAACCTCAATGGAATACATAATGAAATGCTGGGTTACTTTAGTGCAAAAAGGTCAAACCTACAAAAGATTTCTAATTGGGAAATCTCTTCAATGAAAGCATATAGAAATTTGCTGACTCCTGTTCCCTTTTCTCTTTTTCCTATAGCTACCTGCTTTCTTTGCAACAAATCTTCAAACACAAAAGCCAACCACCTAGCCAAGCTCAAATGCAGACAGGTGTTTTGCAAGCACAGAAAAATCTCAAGAGTAACTAATCAACATGAGATAACATCTACGAACAAGCTGCTTATTGGTGTGCTGGGACAGTTGACAGCCTAAAAAATCTCTCAGTTAAAACTAGCTTTGAGAAAAAGACTACAAATAAAAGTAAGCCCATTTTCCACCAACAGAAATCTTGCAAAAGGAAGAATCGTATAAGTCAGCTAGACCTGCCACACAAAAACCCTTTATTCCAGTTATTTTCAGTGGTAATTAACTCCAGGGTGGAGACTAAGGGTCCCCCCAAAAAACGTATCTGTGTATTTTTCTACTTTAATAGCTGTAAAATCCATGGGGAGGCTTATTAAGGAAAACCCTAAAAGAGCTTGACAAAGTTGCTTGTTTTAAAAAATGCAAGTGGGTAATCACCTGAAAATATACTTGTAAATTAGCATTATTTATAATTAAGAGTTTCGCTGAAACACTCTAGAATAATGTTCCAATTGAAAAGCAAGGATTTTATCACAAAAAGTCAGACTGCTTTGCCCCATCAGCTCTGTTCCCCAGACATTAAATATCTCCACTCTAAACTTCTTTTATACTCACACAAGACCCTAAATTGGTTTTTGCATAAGAAAGACCTGACAAAAATCCCAAAAGAATGCCTATTTCAGACTATAAGAATGTATAATGTTTTGGAGAAAAAAAGAGGCTGCACTAAAGAGAAAGAAAATTATTATTTAGCAATATTACTGAACTTCGCCCAAGTCATATCCAATGACTTGACCTAATATTGCATGCCGCAGGAAGGAAACATGCATGCACAGGGTGAGAAAGCAAGGTCACTGAACTGAATCCTGTACACCACTTTTAAGTAATATCTTTTCCACTATCTGCTTTGACATCAGCTGGGTGCCAACACAATTTCTTGATGCCTTTTCTGCCATCTACCCTGCTCTGTGTATTCTGCATTAAAAGATAGTGACAAAAATGTTTTTCTAAAGATACCTGAGATCATAAAACGAGTTTGTAAAACCACTTAGAATGTCAAGCCAGAACTAAGTATGTCACATCCTAGAAAAGCTCTTCAGTAAGTAACACTTCAAAATCGTTTCTATTTTGCAGGCTGACTCTCAACATGGATTAAATGTTTAATCAGTAAGTTAAACAAGTGTTGTCTAAGAGGTAGCAAGAAGTTTTACTAAAGGAGATTACACTGCTTCCCAAACTGGTATAATTTATTTAAGAATGTCTGAGGCTGGCCTTCCAGTTACACCTTAAGTAGTATAAACCTAAAATAATTAAAGCTGTACAGTATCAAAGTAAGTAAAGACAGTACAATCAATGAATAAAAGAAGTTCAAAAATGTACCCAACTATCTAGAGATTTTGTAGATAAAGCAGCTTTCTAAATCAGGAGAGAAAAGATGGATTATTCAATAAATTGTATGGGGACATCAAGCTAGACAGCTGGAGAAGATGACAGATTTATTCAATAAATGAAGGGCCTAATCTAAAGCAAGCACTGTGCCAGACAATGAAAATAAGAACAAGGGGGAAAAAAATTACACAATCCGTTGCCCTCATGGAGCATAAAGTGGTAGGAGAAAGCCACTGATAACCACAAAAGTAAATGTAAAATTACAATTCCAATAAATTCCACAACTGATCCCTTTCTCGTCTGATTTAAACCAAAAGGCATTCTACATGAGCAAATGTCTAAATTTAAAAACAAAACCACAAGATTACTTGAAGAAAACATGGGTAAACATGTTTATAAGATTAGAATGAGGAAGGAAAACAAGCCATAAAGTAAAAAAAAAAATTTTTGATGACCTAAATGTTTAAATTTTATATTTTCTAAAAAATACACACCCATGTCAAAAGACGAACACAGAAGCATATCTGCAGTGTTTTAAGAGATACCTAATTTCCCTAATATTCAAAAAGCTATTACACATTAATGGAAAAAAAAAAAAAGTCAATAGAAAAGTAGACAAAGGATGATTCCAAGAAAAAAATACAAATAGCCAACAGACAAATTAAATGATACTCAAATTCAGTAATAAATAACTACAAAGTAAGATGACATTTTTGTACCTGTCAGATTAACTTCCTAAAAAGATGGCTGATTGCCAGTGTTAAAGAGAACAAAAAAATCCCTCACATACACTCTTAAGTGAACTAGCCAGAACTTTCTTAAAGGGCAATTTGGAAACATTTATAAAATTTTAAGCACTCATACTTTGTCTCAGACATTCTACTTCTAGTGAATTATTATATTAAATTACTGAGTTTCAAAAGAAGATCCTAACGTTGTATATATCATAATAGAAAAGAATACATAATTTTGGGGAAATTTACTCTAGATTGGACCTAATAAAACCCTAGTATTTAAAAAAATTAAATTATGTCTGATACTTAGTCTTTTGAATAGTAAGTAGTACAATAGCAAATGGAATAGAAAAGAAACACTAGCACAAATCTGCAAATATAAATGTGAGGAAACATTGACATGTACTTTGTAATTTTAAAAAAAGCTGGAAACAACACTAAAATCTATCAGTAGGGTACGATTTAAATAAATTATATCCATAAACTGAAATACTCTACAGCCATTAAAAATATTAAGACTAAGGCAAAATGTACTGAAATGTTAGAGATATGTTATTAAATTAAAAAACAAGCAGCAAAGTAGATGTGTGGTATGATCCCTTTTCAACAAAAAACAAACTGTTAATATGTGAGTAGGAAAAAAATCTGGTTACAAAATGTTAAATATGTTCTCTGGAGAGAAGGAACTTTCACTTTCTATGTTACATATTTCGTAGTTCGATTATTTTATAACACATGTATCAGATAGATAGATACACTGACAGATGTTTTTAAAGAGACTTTGATGCTATAAAATGAGATGGAAAGGGAGAACTATCTGAAAGCGGGAGAAAGATACAGAATGAGTACAGAAAAAAATATTCACCATAGAACATATAATTTCAGAGTTAGAATAACTTTACAAATTAAAAAGAACTAGGAAATCAAAATTAAAACCTTCTGTGCTATAAACAAAACCATCGCAAAAGCGAAAAGATAATCAACAAAATAGGAGAAAATATTTGTAAATCATATATCTGATAAAAGACTTGTATCCAGAATACAAAGAATTCTTATAACAACGATAAAGACAAGTAACCCAACTGAAAAATGAGCCTTCAAAAAATTTAAATAGACACTCTCCAAAGATCTACAAATGGTCAATTAACACATGAAAAGATGCTCAACACCATTAACCATTAGGGAAATGCAAATTAAAACTACATATTATAACACATGTACATATGTTATATCTACATATTATAATACATGTGTTATAATATGAAGATACCACTTCATATTCACCCGCATGGCTAGATCAAAAAGAAAGTACAAGTTTTGGTGAAGATGTAGAAAAACAGAAATCCTAATACATTACTGGTGGGAATGTAATTTGGTACAGCCATTATGAAAAACGGTTTGGCAATTCCTTAAACAGTTAAACATGAAGTTACTGTATGATCCAGCAATTCCACTCCTTGGTAAATAAATACTCAAGATAAATGAAAACATATATCCACACAAAGGCTTGTACTCAAATGTTTGTAACAGCATTGTTCATAATAGCTGAAAAGTGGAAACAATGCAAAAGTCCACTGAATGATTCATGAGTGGATAAATAAATGCAATATATCCACACAATGGAATGCTATTCAGTCATAAAAAGGAATGAATTTCTAACATATGCTACAACACAGATGAACCATGAAGACATTATGCTAAGTTAAAGAAGCCAGACACAAAAGGCCATATATTTTATGATTTCATTTATACGAAATGTCTAAAATAGGCAAATCCATAGAGACTGATTAGTGGTTCCTTAGGACTGAGAAGGAGGCTAAAGAAAGGGACAGTGACTCCTAATAGGTACACCATTTCTTTTAAGGGGAATGAAAATTTTGTAAAATTGATTGTGGCGGTGACTATACGACTCCATGAATATACTGAAAATACTGAATTAGGTGAACTGTATGGTATATGAATTAAATCTCAATAAACCTGGTGAAAAATATCTATAAATTAAAAAGAAACTGGAAGTTCCATGAGGTTAAATGATTTGCCCAATGATAATTGCCAGGCTAGTAAAAACTGAAACTGGAAACATGTGGCCTGACTCCTACACCAATGCTCAGCTCATTACAGAATGCATGGGGCAATTTTGATGGGCCAAAAAGTTTCCCCAAAGAGCTGGAAAAGCATAAAACAGTGGCACTAGCATAAGAAAAGGAAGAGAAATTTAGATAACACAACTGAAATGTGGTTTCCAAAATTTAATGCAACTCCAAAATAGATTCTTGGCCTAAAAACTCTTAACAGCATTGATATAAGAGGTTATGACTCCTATAACAGTGCCCCTTTTACTAAGAGCTCAATTAGAGCAGGGCACTGGATGCAGCTGCTGACTGAAAAGGAAGAAGGAAAATGAGATCAGAAGGGACAGCAGGCTGAACTCTCTGGACACTCTTCTGCATATGTCAAAGAGACTACTAAGTAACTAGCTTCAAACAAGTTATTTTATTCTTGAGGATTGTAAACTCCCTTTAAGAGATCCAAAGTATCACCTCAAGATTTAATTACCTCCTAGAATTATTACTATGCACATATAAGATATTTAGGTATAATATAGGAAAGGGGTGTCTCTGCAGCTGACTTGGACACAAAGACCATTGCTGGAATACAATTGCCCCATTTGACCAGAATAACAATATCACTGTTGACATAGAAATAGAAAGTAAGCCAAGAACATTCAATCATTAAGTACATTATTTCGAAAGTTTTAAAAATGAACTACTAAAAAAACTTATCTATTGTCAGAACACTGCTTATGCAACATTAGAACATTTTGACAGAAGGAAAGGACAACTGGAGGCAGGAAGCAGAAAGAAAGAAGAAATCCTGCAGGTACCCAACTTATCCTAAGGAACACACAGCTCTACTCCCTCCTTCCACAATAAAAACAATTCTGTTTCTTGTGGCATATGAACAAAGATTTCTTTTGCCAGGAACAGAAAACAACTCACTACATGAAAATGTCAACTAGTTCTATGGAACACTACACTGGCCATATGCAGATACAAACTTTTTAAACCAGAGAGTTTTGGCTGTTTCCTCACCAAATTTTTAACATCACTGGCCCGTTATCGAATTCAGTTCAGTTCATGCAAACTCTAACATTGTGGACGAAATACCACCCTAAGGTATACACTACTAATAAAAGAGTCTATAAAACATCTTGTCCTCAAATTTCTAACAACTTTGGCTTATTTATAATTTTGAATTAATGTAAAAACTCTCCCAACCCAACTCAAATCAACCGAAATAATCAATGCCCCCGCTTCTCTCTGTAAAACAACTGGCGCTCCCAGCATGCAAACTGGCTACTCTATTACTCCTAGATATTTTTGCTCCCACCCATTAAGTTGCGTGCTTACCAAGAACTGTTTTTTTCCCAAGTCTATTTATATCCGTTGCTCTTATCATTACAGCTATATAATTGATTAGATATGTAAACTGATAAAAAAAAATCAGACAGAAAGACATGTTTCTATGAAAAGTAGGTTAAATGCTTTAAAAAACTTGATAAAGCCAAATTAGATTTCAATAAATGTAAAAGAATGAGGATGGGGGAATCATACAATTCAAGATGGATCTGTACTCATATTGCTTCACAAATGCCTTTAAATTACTACTCTGCTTTATAAAAGCAAATCGAAACTGGAAATCATAGTTAATGAACTATGGGTATGTTTAATGCAAACAAGATGAAGGAACTCCAATCAGGGCATCAATATACAAAGAAAGGCCTTGGCCCTACAACAAAAGATTAATGAATGTGTTTCTTAAAAGAACTGCAAAGAAAAAGAGAAGCAGGGGAAACCTAGAGAGTAAAACTAACTAACAAACAAAAAACTCACAGGACATCAATCAATTATAATGTATGAACTTTATTTAGATCCTGATTTGAACAAATAACTGGTTTTTAAAAAAAAGAAAATAAAAGATACGTATATATGACAATCAGAAATTTTAATAGTGACTTGATATTTAACGAAATTAAGAAAGTATTGTTAATTGTTGAGGTAGGATAATGGTACTGTGGTTATGTTTGTTTGTAAAAGAATCCTTGTCTATTTAGTGATACACAACACAATAATTGCAAACGAAATGCTGGAATTCTAGGATTTCCTTCAAAATAAACTAGGAAGAAAAGAGAAACAGAAGAGGATAGATGAAAAATTGTCTATGAGTTAATAATGGCTAAAACTGGGTGATAGGTCCATGGGGGTTCATTATACTATTCTCTACTTTTGTTTAATGTTTGAAAATTTCCATAATAAACACTTTTACAAATAGATTAGTGAATGAATGCACACATATTTTTTAATTAAAATAAAATAGTAAAAGTATATATGCATCACTATTTGACTTCATTGCTCCATTTGTTTTTTTTCCCACAATTAACTAAGCAAATCATAACCCAAACTTATTGTATAAGAGCCCTCCTATTGAAGGTAAAGGAAAAGAACATACCATCAGATGCTCCAAATGCAATAGTGGTAACCCAAGAACATCCTAAGAACAATATCCCCATACAACCCAATTGCCTTTGAAAATCTTGTAAGTAATTCATACAGTGCATAAGGCAAATCTAAACAAAAATAGGGCTGCTGCATTGCCATATTTATTTACATGATCACGTCCCTTACAGTCTCCTTCGCCATCTTTTTCACCATTAAAAAGAGGGGAGGAGTAATTTATAACCTTCATCAATCTCTTAAATTCTCATTCAGGTTTACCAGGAATGGTTATTTAAGAATCAAAGGTTCAGGTAATCCAAGTCTATTTCTCGTTACCCTTTCTTCTTTCCTTCAGCAATTTCTCCAATTTAAGCTTATGTCTCTTTGTGAAAGATCAGTAAAGAATAATGAGTCATAAAAGAAAAAAAAAACATTTGAAAGGTTTGATTCACACTTTTCTTTCTTAGTTTTTTGCCTCCTCCAGGAGCTGCGCTAACCTCTTTTGACCTGTCCTTATCACAACTTAGGTTTAAAGGTACAGCAGAGGCTTAAAAAGCCCTAGGCTCCCAAGCCAAGAAAGGCAGAAGGGGAGACAATAAAGAAAGGCCATCTCATACTCTGCTGGGAAAGCTAACCCTGACTGGCACAACGTTCTTCTGGAAAGCAACATGGCAACATATGTATCAGGTGTCTTGAAAACGTGTATCCTCAGCCCAGTAATTTCACTTCCAACAATCTACTATGAGCAAAAAAAATAAAAAATGCATCAAAGATTTGTACACAAAAATGTTCATCACAGCAAATTTGTAACTGAAAAACTGGAAAGAACCTTAAATTATTTTTAAAAAGCTTCAAAAAATAACAGGAGTAATATAATGGAAAAGTACAAATCTATTAAAATTGATGTTTACAAATAGTTTCTAATGATGGAGAAATGCTTTTAATGAATGTTAAGGGGGAAAAGGGAATAAAATAGTATATCAATATGATCTCAATTATGTATTTTACAATATAAACAACTGTTACTTGCCTCTGGGTAGCAGAATTATAGGCGAATTTTTCCTTCTGCTTCTTTATAATTTTCCAAAATTTATAGTTTTCCCAAATTTCTTCCATAAGCACAAATTACTTTTATAATTAGCAAACAAGCAGGGCAAGGTGGTAGAAGAGAACCAGTAATAGTGAACAACTGGCTGGAAGTAAGAAAATTATGCTTAATACCTGTCTTCCTCTATCAGGTTCAAGCTATAAGTATCAACTACTCCTTTAACTTAATTCTTTCTCTACCCAGACAAAATAAAACCTATATTCTTATCTTCTAGTACCAGCAATTGCTACTTTTCGCACACAAATGATACAACAAAAACTAGCTGAATTAATTCATTAAAGGTAAGAACCACAAAAAGTAACCCATTAAAATTAAAGGCCAGTGACAAAAGAGCTATTTTTTGTTTTAAATCAGCTCACTTAGTATAAAGAACAGAAAAAGAGGTAACTTAACAAATAATCTGAAGTTATTTCAGGAAGTGCCAGCAGCCCAAGACAGTTTGGTGGGTCTGCAAAGGAAGAGAGGCTCCAAGCAGAAGAGGGAAAAGGAGGCATTGGCTGACTACACCCATGGGGCCTCCTCAAGGAAGTAACCCTCTGGGAGCCTGGATATGAAAGAACCTTCCATTTTAAAAGGGACTTGAATTTAAATTGCAGGGTTTACTTCAGATATACTGAACTTCTTAATAATAAAAGTTTGAGATATGCCAAAAATAAATTACTTGCCCCAAAAGATTGTGAAATCTCCTTAGCTGAAGATTTGTGAGAAAAATATAGAAAATTACTCTTCTTTAACATCCTAACTGGAGACAGGAAATTTTGATAGTAAAATTCTGAGATGTGTTATGAGTATAAAAACAAATCCAGCTCCCATTTTTTAATTCTTGTATTCATTCACTAAATAAATATTTACAGGCATTGTAGTAGGCACTACAAGGAACACGACATCCAACAGATTAAAATCCCCACCTCATGAAGCTTACACTAATTTATCACACTGTGCCTCCTAACAAGTACTACAAGTTAGGTATTCACTTCTTTTTTTTTTTTTTTTTTAAGTAAAATGATGTTTAGAAATTTCAAGCCTGTCAAAGCACTGCCAGAAAATAAGCAGCATCTAGTATTTGGACTAATACAGAGAAGCCTTAAATAAATATCTGTGAAACAGACTAAAAAGTTTATGGCTGAGGTATTAGGGTAGCAGGCAGACTTAATTTCACTATATACAAATCCGTACATTTTGAATTCAATTTCTGGTTTTTGATAAATATTTTTTGAGAATTTTATTGGACGGATGGAAGGTGGTTAGAATGAATAAAAAAAATTCTTCTTCAAAAATTTCTGTCTCAATTAGTGTGGTTAGCCAACGTAAATTTTCACATTCAATTCTTCTGGAGGCATTGAGAAGTAAAGCATACCCCTGGTAAGCATGTTCTAGAGCTGAAATTAGGCAGAAATTTGATAATTTCTCAAAATTCCCTAATGAAAACCAAAACGTAAAGATAACTAACCCAAAGTATCCACTGAGGCCTGCCTAACACAGACAAGCTTCAACAGGTGATGGGTTTGCTTCTCCTTCCTTTTTAGCTTCTAGGAAATGAGGCTAAATATTCAGTCTCGTTCCTACTTGACAACCTAAATTCCAAGACAAAATACTATTCAGTGGCCAGAGACTCCTTGTCTACAGTGGATTGCATACCTAAACAGAATTATGTTCCTAACATAATTTCACAATAGCTCATCCAACAGTTCTGTACTAACTGATGGAACTTTATTGTGAACAGATCCAAAAGAAGCCCTTTCAAGCTAATTCTTCTAACATTGCTGAGGCTTCTCAAAGACTGCCTTGGCCACTTATTTAACAATTATGTACTACATTAGGACAAAAGCCCACATGAATGTATATAACTTTCATCTTCCAGATGTTATCAGTCATCCACAGGACAATATGACTGTCCTGTTTTATGTATTATGCCAGAAGGGACTAAACTACTCACTGGGACTAAAGGACTCACCTGATAGGGGAGGTCATTCGCCTGAGGAACAAGTATAGCTCTTAGACTAGAAACTAGAATTACATAAGAGAAGGCCTAGATAAGTGGTTCTCTTGGCCCTCTCAGTATCATCAAGGTATGTATCTTGGTGACCAATTCTCTTAATGAGTTATAAGATGGTACTATCCCCTGGAAACTGGTAGTGATCTGGTAAGTGAGGAATCCATCTAAGAAAAGTACTTTCAAAGACAGACCATACCAGCCCAACAGAGCAAAAGTATAATTACTCATATTCTCTGGGAGTAAGCTAGATTTAGTGGCAAAACTATATAAGGCAAACTGTGTTTATGGTCATTGCCTTTTCTGCATCTCTTTCCTTTTTACTTCCCTAGTATTTCGAAAGGCTTTTTGACACCTCAGTCATGTCAAGGGGGCACCAAGGAGTATTTGAGTAGGAGATTTAAAAGCAAAGGAATGAATCCATGGAGGACTGCTCATAAGTGGCAGGGGTGGCAGAGTGAAATAATGCCAAAGGACAGGTAAAATACAGTATTGCTATATACTATTCTTCCTACTTGGAAGTTTTTCCTATCATCAAGACATCTCACTTTTGGAGTTTGGTTTAATAGAGAGAATAAATATCTTAGGTTTTAATTAGTAGGTATGTTTTGTTAATACAAGATCAAGTGTTCAGAGGACAAAGGCAATGTTTTCTATGACTGGAGGAGTCAGAGTAGTTAACCAGTAGAAATGCCAGATTCTAATTCCAGCTTCCCCACTAACTAGCTATAGGATTCTGGGAAATGGGAAGGTAGGGAGAAGATACCAAAGGGAGCCGTGAATCTAATGGATAATTGGTCTAAACTATTTTAACAATCCCTAAAACCCTGAAATTCTAAATTCTGTTAAGTCCTAGACTCTGAAAAAGAAAATGTTGAAATAGAAGATCTGTAAGATCTTTTTTGTGCCCCAAAACAACAAATATTTGTTGGCTGATGTTTAATTTATGTGCAAAACATACACAATTCACTTAGAGTGTGAAAGAATATCAAGTTGTTAATATTGAATACCTCCCCTAATCTGAAGAAATACATCAGAAAAAGTTTTTAACCCTTAACCATAAAATAACCAGCATGTGTTTTTAAAAACAAATCAGATGATGTCGATGCTCTGCTTTGATTATCATCTGATGTCAATGCCCTGTTTCATAGCCAATTCCATAAAATGACCTATAAACCTATATGATCTGGCCCCTATCTACCTTTCCGACTTCATCCCTTACCATCCTCCCCCTTGTTCTCTAAGTTCCAGACACCATGATATTGGCTCTAATCTTTGGATAAAGCAAGCTCTTTTCTACCCCAAGACCTTTGCACTTGCCATTCCTTCTGCACTGACTATTCTGTTTTCCAAATCTTCCCAGGCTGGCTCTTTCTCATCACTCAGGTGTTGACTCAAATATCACCACCTTGGAAAGGCCTTCCCTGACCACTCTATTTGAAGCAGCATTCTTCCCCAGGCACTCTCTAGCCCATTTATTTTCTTAATAGTATGTATCGCTATGTGAAGTTACTTATTTGTTTACATGTTCTTTATCTGTCTCCTTCCACTAGAAAGTAAGCTCCAATAAGGCCAGAGCTTTTAATCTCTCTTGTTTATCAGTGTACAAAGGAGCCCAAGAAAAGAACCTAACACAAAATTTGGATTCAATAATATGTGTTGAATGAATGAATGGATAAGAGAAGGATTCCATCTCTATGCAGAGATGTTTTAAGTGTTTTTCAGAATTATGGAGGCCCTGGTGAATAGAGGATTTTTCTTTTCAAAGAATCCATTTTGTTCTCTTTCATGCCGTGAACTAGAAAACATTAGCCAGATTGATGCCTGGAAAATGAAAACAGCACTTCTGGCACAGATATAACTAGTCTGGGCACCTCTGGCTTGAGCCAGATCTATGACTTTCTAGGGAGCTGGCACCAAAGTCAGAATGTTAAAATAAACAGCTCTGATGCTGAAAGTGGAATACGGGTATTCTGATTCTGGAGGAATGAGTCCAAATCAATATTAGCTCTTCACAAAGTTTGAACAAAGTCAGTAACCCCATCATGAAATATCATTCATATCAAAATGAAGTTAGTCATCTTTCAATAGGCATTTCTAGATTATCTAGGGGTGGAACTATCCTCCTCAAATGGAATAATGTAAATCTTGCTTTCAACTTCTTGTTGACATAATTCTCTTTTCTACTTATGGATGAATCTTGTTTTCAGCCTTCTAATGAGAACAAGCATCACTTCATTTGCTTCATTAAACTCTTCTTTAGCAGTAAAAATAATAATATTAGCCTATTCTGAGTTCTCCTCATGGAAATGAGTTTGCACTAAACCACGCAGCCCACAGATGTTACCACAGATGTGATCAATATCTGGAATAAGGTCATGGGCAAAATGTTTTCTCTGTGTAATATCTAAAGTTAAGAATACTGACTTTGGCCTTCTAAGTAGCACCCAAAATGTGTTAAGTCTTGTAAGAATATTTCTTCTTATTCTCTACCAAATTTAAGTAAATAAATCTCTGAAGACTACACTCAAACTCTATTCCATCAGCAATGTGACAAAGAGTAGTTACACAAATAAATGGAATATTCAAAACAGTCCAAATAAAAGCCAGCGTTAGTCACAGTTTTCATTAGGCAAGTCTCATAAATATTTAAAAAGTTTAACTAATGGGAAATTATGTTTCAAAATGTCAGTTTCATGAAATTAGCCCATAATCCACAGGAGTTAAACCCAACTCTCTCAAAGTGGTACCTAACATGAAAGTGAGCTACTTTTTTTTCCTCTGAAAGCATATCATCAGGATGACATCAATCTACGCAAAACTAATGGCACGTGCATTCATGAATTGTTCCAAAGGGGTGAAAAGCCAAAAGGGAGGACTATGTCTTACTCATCTTTGTCACTACAGCATCTGATGATGATGATGGTGACGAAGACAACATATACCTTATTTAATCTTCATAATACCCAAATTTGGGAGGTAAATATTACTGTCATCTCATTTTACAGACGAGGAAATCCAAGCACAGAGAAGTTAAATAATGTATCCAAGATCACCCAGCTATTAAACAGCAGAAGATCCAAACCCAGGCAGCCTTATCCAAAGCTCAAACTCCACAAACCAGTAATGGGCAAGTGCTATGCACTTGTTGAAACACACATTAAAAGTATTTGACCAATGGCTTTTATAGTCATGTATACTAAATAAAATGCATACAAAATATATATACTCTTTGTTCCCCATTCATCTAACCAGTGAAAGTATAATTAGGCACAAGCAACAGACTATAAGCAACTGAAAGCAGAAAATCTTCTTTTTAATCTCTTTACTACTTCACAGTGTCCTACCAAAAGAATAGAGTCAAAGAATCTCAGGCTAAGGCTCCTCTGAAAAAAAAAAAAAATCAAAGATGGCAGGACAAAGACAGCCAGGGTGAGCTGCTGACTAAAGTATGTCGGAGATGAATATTCTCTCCTGTTAACTGGTCTGCAGTGATGCTCTAAGCACTGCGATACTGCCAACATTAACTCTGAGCTCATGAATGCCATGCTACAAAAGTCACCAACAACCAAATAGGAAAATATTTCCTTTTCTCTACTGATTTAATTCATCCCAGGCTCCTTCTCTAGGAGGTTTGAGAGTTAACAGAATCTGGGAAAGGGACAGCTTCGCCACTTATTGTTGGACAGAGTGCAGTAGCCTAGTGAATAAATGAAGTTTACTTCAGCCTCTTAGTCCTTGGAATGGGTAGTGCATATAAGAAAAGGTGATCATAAATATTTCTGTGATGTTCAGAAACATCTACTATCTAACCTCCTTCAGCCAACACAAATATCATCTGAATTACCTGAGTGTGACTGTTATATATACTTATAAGAAAAACTCAGACCATTCAGTGGCCTATAGGGAGAAAAAGGAAAAGAAATCACATATCTCTAAGAGACAAAACAAAAACACAATACATTCTGGAAAGAGATGGGAAAAAAAAAACTCTCTTTGATTCCAAGTGACCTGACTGCAGAAGTAAGATAAACACTGCAGTGCATGGGAAGAAAAATCTATCTACCTGAGTAACTGAAACAGCAGCTTCTGCAACTGCTAGTTTCTAGGCGCCTTCCTTGCCATTACGTAACCAAACCATGGCTTTAATAGGCCATCATACTGTATGTCAACAGCTGTTAGGCACATCTAAGCTGTTGGCATTTAAGAAACCCTTCCAAAGTGGATTCAGATAAGCATGGAGCAGGCCAAAATATGCTCATCGTCCACCCAGAGCACATGACAACTCCTTGTGAATTAAGCTTCCTTCTGTCGTCAGAGTAATTTAAGCAGCAAAAGATAAGGCACTTGTAACTGTAACTAGGAAATTGCACACTGCTACAGAAACACAAATGAGTGCTGGTGTGGTCCCGTCACACATGCAACTCATTGAACTCATTGTCCAAGCCATTCAGTCTCATTCAAGATTTTGAATATTTCCATACATAAGAATTGCATAACTGCTCACCACAAATGATCAAAGATAAAAACCAACATAAACAATGACACCCGCTTATAAACAAGCCGATGTTTAACATGCTGCAGTCCTAAAGAATACCAAGGCCTCAGAGAAAAACTAAGAGACACACACACACACACAGGAAAATTAGAAAGCAGGCAGCCCAGCCATAATTAGCCACTGGCTTTGCTGACTACCGAAGACAGAAATGTTTCTTATATATATAAAGCCAAGAATCAACTGTTTGCAATTACATTTCCAAAAACATTCGACCCTGTCTGTCACAAATTTTTTTAATCAATATTTTGGTGTATCCAAGGGCTGGAAGATACAAAATTCTTTAAGTCATGGATACCATAAACCAGGCTACCAATTAAGTTCATGGAGTCCATTCCCCAGAGGTCAGAGCAAAATAATCACAGGAGGGCAATGTGATTACTTAGAAGTATGGCGGAGGGGAGCAAAAAAGAAAATACTAAAACAAAGAACAAGGCTCCAACAACAAGAGTTGTTTGTAAACATAAGTTTGGCTTAGCTACCAGTAAACAACTGGAAACACTCAGGAGGGGCAGTGATGTACCATATTCTTGGCTCAGTCTACTCCCCCTAAGGATCAGAGGATAACATCATCAAGGAACCTTGGACTTTGGTATCTCCTGCAGCTGAGACCTGCTGTCTTGAGGCCCTCTGATAAAAACTGACAGAAAGGCTGAAGGGGGCCCCCCAGAGGAAGTGAAACTGACCAATCAATTTTCTACAACCACCCTCCCTGCCACTCTGGTAAGAAGAGCCCCTTGTAGTCTTTGACAGAACGGAGGGAAAAAGGAACTTCAGGTTGTAAGTGAGCAGAAGAGAAGGTCTAGATAAGTCACTGGCTTCTGAAAACAAGCGGTTGCCATAAAAGCAAAAACAAGGTGGGTGATGACAACTAGAGCCTCGGCTGAGGAGGTGAGGGGAATTGATGTGGCTTTGGTAGGAAGCAGCAGCAGCAGTTATAAGGGTTCTTCATTAGTCAGGTTAAAGGAAACACAAACTGCAGTTTTAAATAAAGTGAATGACTACACTGAAAGTATTCATTCAAGTGAGAGATTGAGCAAAGAAAGAGATCTGGAGTACAAACGGGCGTTGTGAGTCCAATCAAAACCAAACAATTCTTCCTGATGTCTTAGATTCCAACATGCCCAGTGAAGGCTACAGGAAAGAGCTACCCATATTTCCTCAAAAAAGGAATTTTACATGTAAAGTTTTATATGTATACATATACTGCTTCCTAACTGACCTTGGCCAATTTCACTAAGACAGCTCCACAAATCCCTTGAGAACCAAAAGGCCCAATAAGTGTAATCCTTCAGGGTCCAGGTTCTTCATACACCTCAGTCGCCAGCCTTTCCCCTCACCACTGAAAGCCCACCCTGGGTTCTATAAAGCCCACAATACCAGACCCTCCAACAACTAAACCTAACCAGCAATCCAGCCCTCCCAAATTGTTTAACCCCTGATTACCTAGTGCCACCATAAACCTGGGCGCCCCCACTCTGTTTCCTGAGCCCCTTCCTGCAAAAAAGCAAAGTAATTTCCCCCAGTATCTCCCCCATTTTCTTCATTGCCTCCTTCAATGATCTTTTCTGTCCTCAGGCTTCCATTCCCACTATCAGTCCTAGGCGATCAAATGATGATTGGTATCTCTGTCATAAGGTACCAGGTCCCTTGTATCTCCCAGTACCCTGCGCCCACCACACAGCCCTAGTACATGCCCCAGACGTCCTTGTTCCCCTCATATCCCCATCAGCCAGTTTACCCTTGTCTTCCACCATTCCGCTGGTCCACATTTCCTATGCCCCTACTCTCATTCCCTTAAGATTTCCTAATTGCTGGTTCCAGTCTTCTTAGCTTACAGTCTCCTGGCTCCGCCAGAGTTCCAAACCTCTTTGCAATCATCTCTTCTGCTACCCTCCGTACAGCGCTGGGAACCCCCTCCCCATCTCCGGCTTCTCAGTTCCCCAGGTCCGGGTACTCACTGCGCCCCCCCGCATCCCCTCTGCCATGGAGTTTCCCTCTCACGGGTACCCGGGTGTCCCCTGCCGTCTTGCCCTCTCCTCACTCCCCCCGACAGGTCTCTACCCGTTTCCCGGTCCCCAACGCTCTCCACTATCCCAAGCCCCGTTCGCGGCGCCGACCCCTCAGCCCCGGTGTCGCGGGTCTCTCCTGCCCTCGCCACACTCGGACGGACGGTCCTGGGCTGCGCAGCCCCGCAGCCGCCCAGTCGCCCCACGCCACTACCTTGGCCTTGGTGACGAGGTGCGTGGCCCGCTTGACCACAGCGAAGTTGCCCTTGCCAATGGTGCGGTCGATCTCGTAGTAGCCGATGCGGGCAGGCACTGGCCCGCGGGAGGCCGGGGCTGGGGGACGCGGCGGGCCAGCCGCCGGGGACACAGCAGCGGGGGCGGCCGGGGGCCCCGGGGCGGGCGGAGGCAGCAGGCGGCCCGCCGGCCCGGCTCCCCCAGCTCCGGCCCCGGCAGCCCCGCCAGCTCCGCTCGCCGCCGCCGCCGCCATCTTGTTGTGCAGTGAAACCTCCGTGGCCGCGGGGAGCCGGCAGGGGGGAGGGGGCGGGGGGGCGGGAAAAGGAGGGGGGGCCGTGCGGACGTCACTCCGGGGGGCGGGGCGCCCGCGCCGCCGGGGCCAGGCGCCATGGCAACCGCTCGTCACGTGCCGACGCGCGTCACTGCCTAGAGCCATGGCAACCGTGACCTCACTGGCGAGCTCGACCTTCCCGCGTGGGCCCTGTTTCTCTGGCGCTGGCTCCCGGGTGCCCCCCTCTGGGGATGGGACAGTGGGCACCGCAAGTGTACTAGCCAGTTCTAAACCGCTGCAGCGTTCCAGAGTCGGGAGTGCTTTAAGCCTGACCTAAAGCCAGCTCCCAGTCGTCCCTGGAATTGCTAAAGTGACCCCTACTGTGACCTCTGTCCCAGTTCAGCAATCACCCAACCTCCCTTAAAACAAAATATTGCTTCATCACCAAAAATACCAGCCTTGTCCCACTTTAGCCCTTAAGGCCACAAAGGCAGCATTGAAGCAACTAACCAAGTTGGGAGCGAGGAGAATTCTTCAGTAAAATTCCTTCCTCTTCCAAAAGCTAACTCACCGGTACAACCAATCTAATTGTCACCAAATATAGGGGAATGGGGAAATTAGGATTTGCGTGTTCGAGGGCGGAGAAACCAACCCAAACACGCATTCCAATTATTGGGTGGGTGGGGGCCAGAAAAGGTACGTAATTTTCCTTCCTCCCACCCAGTCTCTGTACAATTCTATAGCTAGATGACTGTCCTATTTCTGTCACTTGTATAACCCTGATAAAGCAGTGGTGCACACGTCACAGTTAAAGACAAAAGGTCTGTTAAGGAAAAAAAAGTGAATAATAAAAAATTCCATCTTTACTAGTGCCTCTCCAAGGACATTGAAGGTGATCAAATTTATCTTTTCTCCCCTCCTGTTACCTCCACTCTCCAGAGCCCTTCACTGGCTCTCAAGTTTCCCCCTTCTATTTTTCCCCTCTCCCTTTATTAAGTGGATTAATTTAACTGCTTTAGGTGGGGATAGAGGGGTAGACATTTGGGCTGTCAATAATAAGATGATGGGGAAGAGGGGTTTGTGAACATTCGATGTTAAAAATGTATTCCTTGAGTACAATCCTGATTCATCCACATCTCTGTCTCTTTCAATGGCAGAACTGTATCGTCAGGTCACAGCACGTACACACAATATTAAAAACTGATACCCAGGACACTGTAAATGTGAGAGGAGAGTGCACGTTTACTCTCTCTGACCAAAAGAAATTTATAAGCACCCTGATTCACCCATTTGACTATGAGCAATGGCTGGGACTAGGATGGGACAGAGAGGTCACTCTAAAATTGTCTTGGATCAATTCCCTGGTGGCTGTTCCAACAGGCAATTGTGTTAATTGCCAACACAATTAACACTAATAGGCTTCTTTACTAGCAAATAAGGATAAGAATGAAGTGGACCTTGGCTTCTTACACTACTTAAAACTTTTCATTGGTTAAGATCAGTGAATCCCAGATAAATGACGAGATGGCCAGCTTCTCTTATCACCTCATGACCGCACTCACCTGCCTCTATCAGAGACTGCACATTAACTTTAGTGCTGGGCCCCAGGGTCTCTCTAAGGACAAAGAAGGGAGCAGAGTGAGAGTCTCAACAGAAACCTTACCTGGCTGCTAAGTCAAGGAAAAAAATATTTTACTCTGCAGACTGCAAGAACGGCACTGAAACCATTCTCATAGTGACTTTATAACTTCTCCCCCACTCACAGAGATGATTTGAACATCAAGTATGACAACTTCTGCTGCTCTCTGGAAGGTGTCAAAAACAAAGAAGCCTCTGGGAAGAAAGCAGAAAATAGAGCATTGGCCTAACCTCCAAAGAGAAGAGGCAGATCATTCTTGTCCCTAATAATGGCCAGAATGTGTATACTGTGTGTCATTTATGTGCCCTGCCTATATGGATTGAGGCCAGTAGGTGGTATGTCCTATTAAGACTTGACAAAGACTTACTGGAGATCTCCCTGAAGAGTTCTCTTTGGTGAGAAGAACATAGAAAACTGGGGAGGAGATTGATTAACAAAGGTCATCAGAGGGAAAAGGAAAACAGTTTAGATGTATGTATGTAATAAGGATTAATTGAGCAGCAAAGACTCAGGTTTTGGAAGGAACTCAAAGTCAGTAATAACAATAATTTGCTAAGCTCTATGCTACAGAGTTTATAGATGTGGACTCATGTAATCCTTAACAACCCTATGAGATGGATTATATTATCCCCATTCTGCAGATAAAGAAAATGAAGGATTAAGATAATTGGCCACAGTCATAGAGCTAGAAAGTGGTAGAAATAGAATCCAAACCTAGACAGTCCACCTCTGAGCCTGAGATCTTCCCCAGTGGATTATAAACCCTATCAAAGTAGGAGCCAGTAGAAAAAGTTGTTTCTCCTGAAACCCAGGGTGACTGAGTTCAGTTTAGACCCAGGGAAGAAGAGGACTTTAAGAGTCATTGAGAGCAGGGCAGAGCAGGCACCTAGGCATATAAATAAAGAACAATAGACTACAAAACTGGTTGAAAGTACCTGTGATGGCTTCACTTGGAAACAGTGCCACAGGTGGGCAGAAGTGTTCCTGTCCTGCTGAAGACTCAGAGGAACAGCTTGAGGGCTGAATTTCCGGGGGCCCTGTACTCCAGGGTGCATGCAGGCAGAGAGCTAGCCATCACCCAGCTCCCAGTCAGCCTCCAAAACCAACTCACCCTTTTCTAGAAAAGCAAAAGAAAGATTCAAAGATGAAAATGAGACATTTTGCTCTGTAATGTCATTGTCTTGTTTCTAGAAAGACAAACAAGGGCATTCTCGATGGATTTAATAGGCCCTTAAAAACTTGTAGAAATGATATAAAAACTCTGAGGACCTGAGGCCTGACCTGAGAGTGACATAAGTAGTGTGAAGTAATCCATTAACTCTTTTATGATTTTAAAGTCCTGCTTAGCCTGTCTGCAGGGCAGTTTACCAGCAACCTGAAAGAAAATTGCAGCCTCATAATATAGCTCCACAGATTCTCAGAGCCATCAAAACCTTGAATAAAGTCCAACCCCTCACTTTACATTGGCCCAACTCATTAACTACTCCGAAAAAAGCTAACATTGAAGGAGCATTCGGTTGATACAGAAGCATATTCAGAAATTGTGTATGCCAAAAGGCAACAACATAGAATGTTTACATGCCACTTATTCCCAAACAAGGAAGCTATTAGCCAGTTATAAATTCTGCCATCACATAGAAATCAGGGCACCATTGGATACCCATTGTCCAAACACTCAGTGTGCCCTGATTCTCCAGGTAATCTAAATGTGCACCTTCTCTTTGTTAGGGCTGCATTCTGCATTACCATATCAGCTATGCAGCTGTTGCCTTTCCTCCTATCCCAGATCAACCTAGTCTTGTCAAGTGCTTCCCTTGGGTATCCAGAAGCAGGTCTGAGTAGCAAAAGTAAGTACATAGTCTCCTGCTATAAAATATCTTGGGAAGAAGGCTTGAGAGAAGCTAAATAAGCTTTCGATCAAGGATTTTCTGTTCAGCTTGCAAACAATTTTCTTTTTAATGAAACCTTTCACGCTATCACATAACACATAAAAATTACCCTTACTGTTTTGCATATGTTCTAGAATATAGTTTAAGCATTTTTAGATTATTATTCAATTATTACCCTTTAAATCATCCAAAACATCTTTAAGAATGTTTTTCTTAAAGATTTTCTGCATTCTTAGATGTGACTATATTGTCATATGGGATCAATGCTTTTCTCAGTTAAATATACCTTTGGTTTTATAAGGAAAATCAATGGGAAAATACATTTGGTAGAGAAAAAAAATTCATCCAAGGACAACTTTTTTTTCACGAAAGCATGTGCTCCTAAGGTGAAGTACACTTAGTTACCCTGTGATCAACTTCCTAATTTTTAGAGTAATAAAATTTTTTTCTTATTACCTGCCTCTTTCTGCTAAATGAAAAGTCTGATATTCCACAAATATTATTAAGATTTTGTCATATCTGGATCCTTTACTTTTGCTTGAATATACAAGTATATCTAAAATTCTAGAATGTATAACATTCCATAGAAAATAAAGGCATACTTCAAAGGTCTACCTCAGATGGAAGTTTATTTTCCTGGTTTAAAACCTACAGAACTTCATCTTTCCTCTTTTCGTTATTCTCACATCTCTACTAACTAAAGAGCCATCTTCTCTGCTACACCTGCCTTGGGAACTGCCTCTCAGTTTGAAGTGTCACTTTCAGCCCTGCATGTTTTAAAAGACAGTACATAGACTGCTTTACAGCAGTTTTGTTGTTGTTGTTGTTGTTTTGCGTTAAGATTAAGGTTTACTGAGGTTTTCTCCCAGCCTTCCCAGCTGTTGAAGCTGTTGACTACAAAAAATTTATGCTACTGGGATTGATTTCTGAAGGTAGCTGACCTACCTTTGTTTGCATCATTTCCACCACAATTTTCCTGAAACTAGAAAATCCATCTTCCACTTCCAAGACCAAAAGGAAACTTTTCCTTGTCTGCAGAGACACCTGCTGGTCAAGGTTTTGAAATAACATGATGCCTAGCTGTACTTTTTCCATTCCACTAAGACCTTCTAGTCTTTCTATTTAAAGTGCAGGCAGTTGAAAACCACAAACCCACATCAGGAGCCAGAGAGCTGGAATCCAAATGGAAGCCAGCTCCAGGAAGCCGGATTTCTTTGTGGCCAAATAAAAAGTACAGTGGGCTAAAATTACAGTGGTGCTTAAGGCTTAGGTAACAGTCCACAACTGTGGTTTTGTGCCACCCAAGGATATCTTCAGTTATCCCGAGTTCTCGTGGCATTTTAAAAAGAATTCTTTCGGATGAAATTCATTTCCATTTTTTTTATTTTTAAAATAATTTCATCCTTTTGGCATATCTAAAGGACAGCCTGGCGTAATGAGGAAAAAGAGCAAGGGTTTTACTGTTGGCTTTGGGCTTTTAGTGGACTTTTCCACTTACGAGTTCATCTCTGAACCTCGGTTCCTTTTTCTGGAAAATCACTCCTATTTCATGGGGTTGTTAGGACAATCAACTGTCATAAATACATAGAAGGACCTAGATTACAGTCTCTTATATAATATTCACCAAAGTATTAATTTCCTCCCACTAAATGCCAAAAGCATATAAATAATAACATACTGCTTTCCAAATCACTTTCGAAAAACTAGGAATTAGTGAGAATAGAATTAGAGCTGTGAAAATGGATTAAATTCAGAGTAAAGCAAGAAAATTATAGTTTTGAATGTTTGGGTTTGGTTTACTAAACATGTATAGTTCACTCTTTGCAAGCTGAACATTTTATGATGCACCCCTGCATGTCCAATGAAAACATTCTCACTCTCACAACTTCATAAAGTACCTATTATCCCCACTTTATAGATGGTCAGGTTACTGGACCTATCTGATGATTGGCTCACACAGCCTGTAAGTGGTGAATTTCAGAAGCAAATCCAAGGCTTTCACTCTCCAAACCCAGTTGTCCTTCCAAACTTTAGTGTATACCATTGTTTGTGGTCTGTTAAAGAAAAAAAGATACCAGTGATTTTTTTCCTCCTAAAATGCATTCAAAGTATACACGTAAGAAAAATGCTAAAATATTTATATCATTGCTATAGAACAACCTGCTTGACAATTGTGTGCATTCCTGACTTTTCTGCAGAATTCAAGTGCTTTGTGAGAACTCCATAGGATCTATGAGAAAGAAAAAAGTCAGTCTTGGTGGTATTTTTTAATTCAAAAACTTATTTAAAATCATATATGTAAAAAAAATTGCTAATTACATTTATAGTAAAGTCTTTATTTTATGCAATAATCTGCTTTTAAGAGACTAAACTATGTGCTCTTTAGCTCTATTTTTCAAAATATAATTAAAATGTATTAATTTCTTTTTATTCTTAATTAAGTTAGGATTATAACATTGAGTTAAATTTTAAGTTAAACATAGGGGCAAAATACGGTGAGGTAGGGTAATAGAGTTTAAGTTATACCAGGCCCATTCCCAACTGTAAACCCCAAGACCACATTCCAATAAAAGCTGGTTGTGGAAACCAAAGTAGATATCAAATAGTCTATCCTTACACTTCATACCAACTTTAATAACAGTTTCGATTTTTCTAGCGATTTTTTTTCGATGACTTCCAAGCACCAAGAGTTTATGGAGTCATTGTCTGGTAAGTCCAAATCTTAGAGCGGGATACTCAAACTCCTTTGTAACCTAACCCCAACCATCTTTTTTCAGCTTCTCAAGTTTCATCTAGTTTCCCACTGCACTCTGCCTTGCCCAGAACTGCTGCAGGCTCCTTTACTATCAAAATACATTCTGCACTTTCTCCTTCACCTTTGCTCTTACTTTTCCATATGTTTGGAATACCATTGAAGCTCACTCATCTGTTATCTGAAATTCTACTATGCCGATAGGTACAACTCAGCTCAAGATTTTTACAATCCCTGTGTAAATTAGGCAAGTTTTTTTCAGTTTCTCCCAAACAGAAAAAAATTTTTATTTATTTAGAGCACAGGCTTTGGATCTAAATTAACTAGGTTCAAATCCTGGTTCTGCAACTTATTTGCTGTGTGACCTTGAGAAAATTAGTTAACCCCTCTGGTTAGTTCTTAAAATATAAAATAGCAATTATCATAGCATCTATTTCACAAGCATTTGGAGAGGATTAAAAAATTATTAGACTTCCAGCCAAGATGGCAAAGTAAGTAAATGTTGTGTTCACCTCCTCCATGATCACATTGAAATTACAACTAAATTATAGAACAACCACCCTTGAGAACCAGCTGAAGACTAGCTGAACAGAACTCCTGTAACTAAAAATATAAAGAAGTCACCTCAAAACTGATAAAAGGGGCAGAAACACAAAACAGACTGGCCCCACAACCACATATGGCAGTTGAGAATTGGGAGGGATATCTTGACTGTGGAGGTCCCCACTAGGGAGTGAGGGGTCCCAGCCACATACTGGGCTCCCTAGCACAGAACACTAGTGCCAGGAAGAGGAGTCTCACAACATCTGGCTATGACAATCAGCAGGAACTTTGTCTGGGTGAGATGAGGGCTGCTGTAGACTCAGGCATCCTCTTTTTAAAGAGTTTTAGCACAGACTCACTCACTCACAAACACTTGCCCTAAGCTCTACCAGAGGGACAGCAGCTCGAAAAGAGCCAGGGACATATGGAGAAGAACTGAATTGTCTGATGACAGGGGGAGGGCTAAAGGGGCAGCTCTTTCAGAAGCCAAAGTGCTGGCAGTAAACAGTGGCAGTAACCACTGTTTCTTTGACGAGCCCACTCCCACATAGCCAGCAGGTGCAAGCAGGTGCCAAAGCTGTCTTCATTAGCCTGACTAATACTGCTCGCCCCACCTTGGTGATTTTCCGAGACCGTGCCCCACTCAACTCTCGTGCCAGGCCAAACCTCTTTCAATGCTGTTCCATACAAGTGGCTGGCCTTGGCCCATACTGTGGACTTTCCTAAAATCTCTCAAAGTTCCATAACCTCAAACAAGTAGCAGCTGGCTTAAGCATATCCTGTACCTCTTGCTAAGTGGCTCCAAGCATCACACTAGTGGTGGTAGGCCTCAGATCACAGCTTAGCCTCTTTAGGTGCCTCCAAACCCAGCACAGGAAGATGCCAACTACAGACCACTTTGTAGCTCCTACCAGGTGGCCCCAGGCCAGGCACAGGCAGTAGCAGAACTGGACCCACACCAGAGCCCCTCACAAGTAGCTCCAGAACTAATACACCTAGTAGCAAGCTTCAGATCACACCAGAGCACCACCCAATTAGCTCCACAAATGACACAGCCAAAGGGTGGACTCAGCAAGCGCCAGAGCCCTGCTAAGGTGAATCGCAGCCCACGGGATAAGCCCCCACACAATAGATCATCAGCTGTAGTCATAGCCAGTCCTTACAGCCAGTCACCTGAGAGTCAGTCCCACTTACTGATGTACCAACAGCAATCAATGCTCAACTACAACAGGAGGGCACACACAATCCACACAAGGGACACCCCTGGAGCACCTGGCTCAAGTGATTAGGGAGACTGTGCCTCCAGGCCCCATAGGACATCTACTAAGTAAGGCTATTCTGCCAAGACTGAGTGACATAGTAGCTCTATCTATCACATAGAAACAAACACAGGGAAGCAGCCAAAATGAGGAGACAAAGAAACATGTCCCAAATTAAAGAACAGAACAAGATTTTAGAAAAAAAGGCTAAATAAAATGAAGGCAAGCAATCGATCAGATGCAGAGTTCAAAACATGGGTTATAAGGATGCTCAATGAATTTAGGAAAAGAATAGATGAACTCAGTGAGAACTTACACAAAGAAATAGAAACCATGAAAAAGAACCAGTCAGAAATTAAGAATACAATACCTGAAATGAAGAATACATTAGATAGAATCAACATTAGAGTAGATAAAAAGAGGATCAAATCAGCAATTTGGAAGACACAGTAGCAGTAAATACCAGTGAAAACAGCAAAAAACAATAAACAAACAAACAAAAAAAAACCATGAGGCTAGTTTAAGGGACCTCTAGGACAACATCAAGCATAACAATATCTATATTATAAGAGTACAAGAAGAAGAGAGAGAAAGGAATTAAAAACCTATTTAAAAAAAAAAAGACTGAAAACTTTTCTAACCTAGCAAAGGAAATAGACATACAAGCCCAGGAAGTGAAGAGAATCCCAAACAAGATGAACCTGAAGAGGCTTACACCAAGGCACATCATAATTAAAATGTCAAAAGAATAAAGACGAAGAGAATCTTAAAAACAGCAAGAGAAAAGCAGTCAGTTACATATAAGGGAGCTCCCATAAGACTGTCAGCTGATTTCTCGACAAAAATGGCACAAAATATTCAAAGTGATAAAAAGCAAAGACCTCAAACCAAGATTACCCAGCAAGGCTGTCATTTAGAATTTAAGGAGAGATAAAGCATTTCCCAGACAAGAAAAGGCTAAAGGAGTTCATCACCACCAAACCGTTATTACAAGAAATGTTAAAGGGACTTCTTTAAGAAGAAAAAAAAATAAAAAATCTGAATAAAAAAATATTGCAATGCAAAAAACTCTCACTGATAAAAGCAAACATAATAAAAGCAGTGAATCGACCAACTATAAATCTACTATAAAGATTGAAAGACAAAAGTAGGAAGATCATGTGTAATTACAACAGTAAATTAAGGGATATATACACACAAAAAGAATTTTTAAAAAATGACAAAATCATTAATGTGGAGGGAGTGGGTAAAAATGGTAGTGATTATAGAATGTGTTTGAAGTATATGACCATCAGTTTAAAATAGACTGCTATAAACATAGCTTGTTATATATGAAGCACATGGTAACCACAAACCAAAAATCCACTAGAGATATGTAAGAAATGAAGAGAAAGGAATCTAAACACAGCACTACAAAAAGTCATCAACATACAGAAGAAGAGAACGAGAGAATAAGAAAGGAATAGAGAACTATAAAAAAATCCTAATAAAATGACAATAACTACACATCAATAATTACTTTCAATGTAAATGCAATCAAAAGATATAGGTGGCTGAATGGATAAGAACACAAAACACAGAGAACTCTAAAGATTCCACCAAAAAAACTGTTAGAAGTGATAAATGAATCCAGTAAAGTAGCAGGATACGAAATTAATTTTCAGAAATCAGTTGCATTTTATACACCAATAATGATCTATTGAAAAGAGAAATTAAGAAAACAATCCCATTCACAATTGCATCAAAAAATAAAATACCTAGGAATAAATTTAACCAAAGAGGTAGAAGACTTGTACTCAGAAAATGATAAGACATTGAATAAAGAAAGTGAAGAGGATACAAATAAATGTAACCATTTACCATGCTTATGGGTAGGAAGAATTAACATTGTTAAAATGTCCATACTGCCCAAAACAATTGATAAATTCAATGCAATCCCTATCAAAGGACCGATGGCATTTTTCACAGAACTAGAACAAATAATTTATATGTACCAAAAAAGACCCCAAATAGACACAGCAATCTTGAGAAAAAAGAACAAAGTTGGAGGTAACATGCTACCCGATTCCAAACTATACTATAAGGCTATAATAATCAAAACAGCATGATACTGCATAAAAACAGACATATAGATCAATGGAACATAATAGAAAGCTCAGAATGAACCTATGCCAATTAATCTATGACAAAATAAGCAAGAATATACGATGAGAGTAAGACAGTATACTCAATAAATGATGTTGGGAAAACTTGGACAGATATATGCAAAACAAAATGAAACTAGGTCACCTTCTTACACCATACACAAGAATACACTCAAAATAGACTAAAGCCTTAAGTATAAGACCCAAAACCATAAAATTCCTAGAAGAAAACATAGGCAGTAAACTTTTTGACATCACTCAGCCAAGAGAAACAAAAGAAAAAATAGATATATGGGACAACATCAAACTAAAAGGTTTTTGTACAGCAGGGGAAACCATTAACAAAATGAAAAGACAACCTACTGAATGGGATAAGATATTCACCAATGATGTGTATATGATAAAGGGTTAATATCCAAAATATACAGGGAACTCATACAATTTAACACCAAAAAAAACTAATAGTTTGATTTAAAAATGTGCAGAGGACCTGAATAGACATTTCTCCAAAGAGGACATACGGATAGCCAATAGACATATGAAAAGATGCTCAAAGTCAGTAATAATCAGAGAAATGCAAATTAAAACCACAATGAGGTAAAAAGGAGGAAAGGAAACATGGTGGAGTGAGAGATGTCCCCAGATCTCTCCACTTGAAACAACAACAAGCTGAACATCTAAAACTCAACAAAAAACACCCAAACTGCACACCAGCACATCTGAGAGTGGGATCTGTGCATAAGAGCTACCACAGGTCAGAACCCTGGGTGTCGGGTGCTGGTCTGGGAGAAAAAAAGAAGCGAATTCTCACAGCCACCGGAGATCCCTGTAGGGGGAGGGGGAGGGGAGAAGCTGTGGCAAATTCCCCGAACAGCCCTGCCTGGGCCCAGTCATCAGGGCAGAAATCAGAGAAGTGGATGGCAGAGAAACAACAGTTGATTTTTACCGGCCGTGGTTGCAAAACCGAGGCTGAACTGTAGCTCCAGCCCCCAAACCAGAGGGCCCCTTCCCCCATAACCTCTGAGACCTATCATTGTGGAGCTCCAGGGGAATCTGAGCAAATGCTACCAAAACTGTTGCTAACACTGACAGGAACTGAAACTGAGGGTAGCAAGCATGATTAAATATCTACAAGAAAATAAAGACATTATTAAGGCTTTCTATAAAGCAGGGATCCAAGAGGCTTAGATGCCACCAATAGGAAACCAAAAAAAAAAAGCAACTTCTTTGGAGCGGGCTAAAGAGTGAGCTTTATATAATAAATCTTCTTTCTGTAAAAACAGCAGAATACATTTCCATTAATGTTCAGGTGGAGAAATAGTCCATTAAACACCATGAACAACCAAGGTGACAAGGCATCTCAGAAAGAAAGAGAAAAATCTCTAGAAAATAAGCTTACAGACAGAAACATGCAACTTAAATGACAGAAGATTCAGGATGGTACTTCTGAAAAAACTCAGTGAGTTCCAAAATGAGTCATATCAATGATTTCAGGAATTGAAAAAACAACTAGATGAGCAGAGCAAAAAGAATAAAATACCTAGGAAGAAATCTAATGAAACATGTGAAGGACCTATATAATGAAAACTATAAGACCCTGTTAAAAAAAAAATCCAAGAAGATACAAAAGAATAGAAAAATACTCCATATTCTTGGATTGGAAGAATCAACATAGTTAAAATGATCACATTACTTAAAGCATTATACAGATTTAATGCAATCCCTATCAAAATCCCATTGGCATTTTTTAAAGAAATGGAACAAAAAATCATCAGATTTGTATGGAACCACAAAAGACCCCAAATTGCCAAAGCCATCCCGACTTCAAATTATACTACAAAGCGACAGTAATCAAAACAACATGGTATTGGCAGAAAAACAGACACATAGACCAATGGAACAGAATCGAGAGTCCCACAATAAACCCATACTTATATGGGCAAATAATTTTTGACCGAAAACCAAAAACGAACAGTGGAGAAAGGAAAGCCTCTTCAATAAATGGTGCTGGGAAAACTGGAAAGCCATCTGCAAAAGAATGAAACTAGGCTTTTTTCTATCACCACACACCAAAATTAACTCAAAATGGATTAGGTACCTGAATATAAGACCTAAAACAATAAAATGCATAGAAGAAAACATGGACCTTGGACTTAAAGAGGATTTTATAAATTTGACCTCTAAGACAAGGGAAGTAAAAGCAAAAATAAATGAATGGGACTACATCAAACTAAAAAGCTTCTGCACAGCAAAAGAAATCGTCAACAAGGTAAAGAGACAACCATCTGAATAGGAAAATATATTTGCAAGCAACACCTCCGATAAGGGCCTAATATCCAAAATATACAAAGAACTCATACAACTCAATAACAACAAAAAAACAAATGATCCAGTCAAGAAATGGGCAGAAGACCAGAACAGATGCTTCTCCCTAGAGGACATACAAATGGCCAACAAATATTTGAAATGATGCTCAACATCGCTAGCTATTAGGGAAATGGAAATCAAAACCACAATGAGATACCATCTCACACCTGTTAGAATAGCTATAATCAACAGGACAAGTAATAACAAAAGCTGCAGAGGATGCATGGAAAAAAGGAACCCTCATACACTGCTGGTGGGACTGCAAATTGGTATAGCCACTATAGAAAACAGTATGGAAGTTCCTCAAAAAACTAAGAATTGATCTACCATATGATCCAGCAATCCCTCTACTGGGTATTTACCCCAAAGACTTGAAAACCCATATCCAAAAAGATGTTTGCACACCAATGTTCATAACAGCATTACTCACAGTGGCCAGGACATGGAAGCAACTGAAGTGTCCTATGATAGATGATTGGCTAAACAAGCTGTGGTACATATATACAATGGAATAATACTCAGCCATAAGAAGAGATGAAATACTGCCATATGTGGCAACATGGATGGACCTCGAGATAATCATGCTAAGCAAAATAAGCCAGACAGAAAAAGTTGAAAATAACATGATATCACTTATATGTGGGATATAAACCTATAAGCAACAAATGAACAGGACAAACAAACACAGACTCATGCACATGGACTATAGACTAGTGGTTACCAAAAGGCAGTGGGTAGGGGAGGAGTGGGAAGGTAGATGGAGTAAAGGGGGTCAAATATAGTGGGTAGTGGGAGAGTGAAGTGGGTAAAGGGGATCAAATATATGGTAGCTGAAGGAAACTGGACTTTGGGTAGTAAACACACAATAGAATATACAAATGTGAAATTATAATGTACACCTGAAAATTATATAATTGTATTAACTAATTATATAATTATATAATTGTATATAATATATTTCTATACACTATAATTATATAATTGTATTACCTCAATAAATGTAATTTAAAAAAACACACAATGAGATAGCACCTCACACCTGTCAGAATGGCTATCATCAGTATATCGACAAGCAAGGGTTAGTAAGAATGTAGAGAAAAGGGAACTCTCATGCACTGTTGGTAGGATTGTAAATTGGTGCAGCCAGTATGGAAAATAGTATGGAGCTCCTCAAAAAGTTAAAAATAAAACTACCATATGACCCAGCAATTCCACTTCTGGATATTTATCCGAAAAAATCCAAAACTCTAATTCAAAAAGATATATGCACCTCTATGTTCATCGCAGCATTATTTACTATAGCCAAGATATGAAAGCAACCTAAGCGGCCAATAATAAGTTAATGGATAAAGAAGAGGTGGTACATATCTACAATGGAATATTACTCAGCCATAAAAAAGAATGAAATCTCACCATTTATGATAACATGGATGGACCTAGAGGGTATTATACTAAGTAAAATAAGTCACACAGAGAAAGACAAATACCATATGATCTCACTTATATGTGGAATATAAAACACAAAATAAATAAGCAAACAAAACATAAACTCATACATACAGAGAACAAAATGATGTTTGCCAGATAGAAGGGGAATCGAGGGGCTGGGTAAAAAAGATGAAGGGATTAAGAAGCACAAATTTGTCTATTACAAAATTGTCATGAGAATGTAAAGTATGGCATAGGGAATAGAGTCAATAATATTGTAATAATTATGTATGGTGTCAGATGGATACTAGACTTATCAGGGCGAATGCTTCATAAGTTATATAAATGTCTGATCACTATGCTATATACCTGAAACTAATATAATATCGAATGCCAACTATAAATTAAATTTTTTTAATTTAAAAAAGAAGAAATTGTTACATATAAATTATTTACAATTGTGCTTGGCACATAATTGGTGATTATAAACGATTGCTAAAATTATTATTATTATTATTAATATGTAGTAACATTTTAACAATCTAACTTACATTATATTTAAGTCTCTGTCTAACTAGACTGCATTCCCCAAATAGGCAGGAACCATATCTATTCAGTACACTAATCTATATGCTGCAGTTAACATTGTACTTGGGATTTAATTAATATTTGATAAATATTTCTTAAATAAATGAATGTCTCCCCCATTAAACTGTGATTTCCTTAAAGACTAAGTCTTCTTTCTACATGCCCAGAGTATTTCTTCAACACAGTGCTGGCAACTTGCAGCACTCAGTGTACATTGGAAAAATAAAACAAGAGAAAGATAGGAAAGTTTTTTCCTAACATGTATATATTCTCTTCTAAAGGTTCAGGCACACATGGTGCTCTGGAGCTGCCATCCAAAATCTAACTTTATGAATGACATAAGCACTAACAAAGAATCAGTAAAACTAAAAACAAAAAACAAACGAAACAAAATCTAACTTTCATCTGAGCTCTTTATCTTTAGAAATGTGGGGATTCCACGGCACTTAAGGAGAAGCCAAGAGAAAAGTAAAGGTTTTTCTAGGTAATCAAGCACCCTCCAGAAGATTTAGCACATAGCACAGCCCAGGACTCTGCTCTTTCAAGGAAACAGAAGGCTGGGAGAAGGGCAAGAAAAGGGATAGTTGGCAAAGATCCAGTTCTAACTCAGATATAAGGAAAGGAAGGATGGAAGTGGCCTTCTAACTACTGTTAAAACATGACTCCAAGGATGCATGAGAACTAAAAATAATTTCTCCAAAGAGGTAGTGGATTCTCATTCCATCCCCAGGGCAAATAGGAAGCCATTGGCTTAATTTCTTCTCTACCTTATTTATTAGACCCTTTCTAAATAGGTTTCCAGTGAAATAAAGCCTTTTAAAAATTCATCTGTCTACTCTTGCCACTTCTGTTTAACATTGTACTGGAGGCTCTAGAAAGGGCAATTAGGCAAGAAACAGAGGTAAAGGGCATCCAAATTGGAAGGAAGAAGTAAAACCCTCTCTATTTGCAGATGACATAATTTATATATAGAAAATCCTAAGGAATCCACTAAAAAAACACTTGAATTAATAAGAAGTAACTTCAGCAAGATTGCAAGACCAATATATAAAATCAATTATATTTCTATACACTAGTCATGAGAATTCTGAAAATGAAATTAAGAAAACAATTCTATTTATAATGACATCCGAAGGAATTAAATACTTAGAAGTACATTTAATCAAAGAAATGGAAGACTTATACACTGAAAACAACAAAACATTGTTGAAAAAAGCCCTAAATAAATGGAAAGATATCTCATATCTATAGATTGAAGTATATACTACTGATAATACTCCTTAAATTGATCTACAGAGTCAATGCAATCCCTATCGAAATCCTAGTTGATTTCTTTTACAGGAATTGACAAGTTGGTCCTAAAATTTATATGAAAATGTAAGAAACCTACAATAGCTAAAACAAAAATCTTATAAAAGAACAAAGTTGGATGACTCACACTTCTCTATTTCAAAACTTATTACAAAGCTACAGTAAAAGAGATAGTGTGCTACTGGCCCAAAATCATATAGGTAAATGGAATAGAAGTGAGACTCCAGGAATAAGCCTTTATAATTATGGCTAAATGATTTTTGACAAGGATACTAAGACAATTCAATGGGGGAAAGAATAGTCTTTTCAATAAATAGTGCTGGGACAACTGGATATCCACGAGCAAAAGAAAAGTTGGGCTCCCACCTCATAGTATATACAAAAAGTAACTCAAAATGGACCATAGACTTAAATGTAAGAGCAAAAACTATAAAATTCTTAGAAGAAAATATAGGAGTAAATCTCCATGACTTTGGGTTGGGCAGTGGTTTCTTAGCTATGACACCAAAAGTGTAATAGACAAAATAAGTAATATAATGGACATCAAAATAAAAAATATAATAATAATAAATAAAATAATTTTGTGCTGAAAAAGACACCATCAAGAAAACGAAAAGACAACTTATCAAATGGCATAAAATATTTGCAAATTATATATCTGATAAAGACTTGTGTCTAGAATATATAAAGAACTCTTACAATGTAATAATAAAAAGATAAATAAGCCAATTCAAAAGTAGGTAAAAGATTTAAATAGACATTTCTTCAAAGAAGATATATATATTTAAAAAGATATACAAATGACCAATTAGCACATGAAAATATAGTCAATACCATCAATCATTAGAGGAATACAAATCAAAGCCACAGTGAGATTCCACTTCACACCACCAGAATGGCTAAAATAAAAAAGACAGACAATAATAAGAGTTAGTAAGGAAGTAGAGAAATTAGAATCTTCACACATAGCTAGTGGAAATGTAAAATGGTACAGTTGCTTTGGAAAAATGGTTTGGCAGTTCCTCAAAAATCAAGTATGACGTTACCATATGACTCAGCACTTCTAAGTGTATCTAAGCAAAATGAAAACATGTTCATACAAAAATTTGTACGTGAATATTCATAGCAGCATTATTTATGACTTCCATAAAGCAAAACAAGCTAAATGTGTATCAATTGATGAATGTTTAAATAAAATGTGATATATCCACACAATGGATTATTAGACAGCTATAAAAGAAAATGAAATACTGCTAGATGCTATAACATGGATAAACCTTGAAAACATTATACTCAGTGAAAGAAGAAGCCAGACACAAAAGTCACACAGTATATGATTCTATTTATATGAAATGTCCAGAGTAGGCAAATCTATAGAAATGAAAAATAGATTAGTGGTTACCTAGGGCTGCTGGGGTTGGTAGGTAGAGAAGAATGGAGTAGATTACTAATGGAAACAGTGTTTACTTTTAGGATAATAAAAATATTCAAAACTTGGATCCTGGCGAAGATTGCCAAACTCTGGGAATAGAGTAAAACCATTAAATAAAGTAGACTTTAAATGCACAAATTTTATATTTCAATAAAAGTGTTAAAAAATTTTTTTAATTAAAAAAACTCATTAGAAAGGAATTCTCTACTTTACCAATGGAGACTCAATTAAAAGGAGTTCGAGAGGGGGCAGAAAGATATTATCAAGTGTTTCATCCAAGCACCAAAGGTCTTTGTAAGAAGAGATCCTTTCAGGGAAACTGGTGGTGAAGGTTAAAGTCTGCATTACCTTTTGATCTATAGAATCCAGAATTAGAATCAGTTTTACTTTCCTACAGTATGTGTTCTTTTTACATACTGTAGGGAAGAAGTGTATGAGAAACATCTCAGGAAGTGAGACTTCCTCAGGAGGAAAAAATAAAATTTCTCCTCATTTCCACTCATTCATTTTACTGAATAAGTGGTCTCAAGGATACAAAGTCCACCTCATATGCAACGATTTAAATAGGCCATACAGCTGATCCCACTGATTCCCGGGGAAGCCAGGAACCTTGCCCTGGAGTCCCTGAAGAATCCCTCGGGGTTATGAAAAGCTCAGCTGGTTTAGTAGTAGCAGCAATGTCTGCTTATTTTTTGTCTATCCCTTGCTGATAGAACTCAAGGGTTGTCAATTGCGGTTTCATTTTGGAGGTAGTCTCATGAGCTGAGTTATTTTTGGCTACTCTGTGTTTACTTAGTACCCTGTTGACTTGGGGGGAAGATGTTGAATATGTATCTGGCTGATGCTACTGTTTAGCAATGACAGAAATGCAGCTATGAGACCATCTGTTCAGAGTATCTGACAGACCTAAGGGGAGATGATGAATTATAGCTCCTCCATATTTAGGGTTTTAAGTACAAATTGGGAAAAGAACTAGAATGATATTCTTTTGCTTACATTCCCACCCCTGGTAGAGCCAAGCTAGAAAAATAATGGAAGGAGGTTAGCAGGGTTTCCATAGAAGACAGTACTGCAGGGCTGTGCACAGTGTATCAAGTCTCAGAAGAAAGGAAATACCTAAAACAAAATGAAACAAAAGAAAACAGACCACTTGGCTTCAATTTATATAAACCAATAAGCCACAGACATTTCCTACATTGTATACATTAACGAGATTCACTGAAATAAACTCCCTGTCTTTGAGAAGCTGGTCTTAAAAAGTGGAAAAACTTATAAAGATTATACTATACTGAGTTGATTTTATAGCAAAAATTCTCTTTCTTGAGGAAATAGCCTGGTGGTATTTTAGGGTGCCTGACAAAGAGGAATGCTAGGTAGTCAGAGGTCTGAAAGCAACAGAGAAGGAACCTAGGATGTCAATTCAAATCGATAACATCAGAACATTTTATATCAGGAAAGGTCCCGGATCTTGTCTTTCAAACTCCTTATGTTGTAGATGAGAAAACTGTCTGAGAGTTCGAGATACTAAAAGACTTGTCTGAGCTCACACAGGTATAGCGAAGTTGGAATCTGAAGCTACATCTTCTGATTCTCTCCTTATGAAGCCAGCACTCTTGCCTTCATACTGTTTTCTCCCGGGAGCAAGTGAAGAAAAGCCTGGAAACCAAAAGACCAAAGCAGCAACAAGGAATCCTCTCCTTTCTATGAATGTGACAGGATAGAGACCTGGGAGCAAAAGGCAAAGAAAGCCTGGACAGTGAGGTCTGTATTAGTCAGCTCAGGCTGCCATAACAGAATACATAGACTGAGTGGCTTAAAGAACAAGAATTTTTTTCTCACAGTCTGGAGGCTGAGAAGCCTAAGTTCAATGTGCCAGCCCATTTGATAGCAGAAAAGAGGGGTTTTAGCTGTAGTGAGCCTTCCTGACTTGCAGACAGCTGACATCTTTCTATGTCTTCACCTGAGAAAGAGAAAGAGAGAAAGGGAGCACTCTGGTCTCTCCTCCTCTTCTTAAAAGGACACTAACCCCATCATGGAGGCCCTATTCTTAGGATCTGACTTAAACCCAATTACCTCCTAAAGACCCCACCAAATAGTATCACATTGGGGATTGAGACTTCAACATATGAATTTGGGGGGAGGACAGAAAGATTTAGCTCAGAACAATGTCTCAGTGGTCCAAGCAAGAAAAGATCCCAAAAGTGACAGATGTTAACTAGACTTATTAAGGTGATCATTTTGCAATATATACAAATATCACATCATCATGTAATATAATGTTATATGTCTATTATACCTCAATAAAAAAAAACTCGCAATAGCTGAAAAACAAAATCCAAAAATAAGTTTTCTAAATATATAAATAAATACCAAAATATCATTATATTGCAAACCATAAAATTTTGTTGCATGTATATCTGAAATAAATTAATGGGGGAAAAGTTGAAGGAAAAAACCCCAAATATAAGAGGGCACGTTGAAAAAGGGAAGAAAAATGATGTAGTAAAAATGGTTTGTCCTCAGTCCTCTTTCATGCTTCCTGCTGAGATTTGGAGGGTGAAGAGGGTTCAAACAGAGGGAAGATTGCAGCTGAAGTGAGAATATATGCA
The DNA here is from genome assembly GCF_902729225.1 of Pteropus medius. Taxonomy (NCBI): domain Eukaryota; kingdom Metazoa; phylum Chordata; class Mammalia; order Chiroptera; family Pteropodidae; genus Pteropus; species Pteropus medius. The sequence continues at coordinate 66,946,269 of NW_024349800.1, forward strand.
CTGTAGCTGGTCCCTGATGTGCCAGCACTGGAGTAATGGAAAGAGACCTGCACTTGAGTCTGTTAACAGTTGTTCAAGGCCCAGATTCACCACTGAGTATCATGATGACCTTGAAGAGCTTGGGATATCTCATTTGCAAAATGGAGATAATAATAACTTAACTTCAGGGTTGTTATAAAAAGTAAATGAGATAACATTTACAAAAATGCTTTGTAAATTATAAAGGGTTATACGTTTGTTTTGCTTACTGTTAGGATAGTTCTGGGACTGTGCTAGTGTTACAGAGACAAAAGAACTGGAAAACATGGTTTCTGATCTCAAGTATCTTGTGATCCTGTAAGTATAAATAAGGCTTACGAACATGAAAACCCTTCAGGATAGCATATGGCTGCACAGGGTTGATGAGGAATCTCATCTCATCCATTGCAGATGACATAGGTATGGCTGGGTGTGTCTGGCTAGCTGGTAGGGTGGCTTTAAGGAAGTTTATTTGCAAGAAGGCTACAGTGACTCATTTGAGAGACCTCCTTCTATGGAGCCAGGCATTATGGGCTCACTAAGAGTTAATGCTTTAGTCATCAGAATGGAGTGTGGTCATTTTTACTCATATGCAACATGGCCCCAACTACTGAGCTGAAGATCCAAGTCTTCGTAGAAAAGACAAGTCTTATGTATACATTGAAAGAGCTGTTTCTCTATCACTGTAAAACACTGGGGCTCAAAAGTGTTTTAGGGCCCCTCTCTGAGTGTATAACAAAAAGAGTGAAATTATTCCCTACTCTGCTATAGACCGTGTGCTACTTTAATATCCAATAGACTGTGGGCAGAGCAGTGGGAAGGACCCAGAGCACCCAGGAGAAAGAGGAGGGTCATGGCAGTGCCAGCCTGCAGAGCTGTCAATTTCCAGCAAGGACTACAGCACAATAATTGAATGCAGCAGTGTATATTGTTTCCATTAGAGCAGTGAGAGTCCCTAGCAGAAAATGCCATGCTAGGCAGCATGGTAGAATTAGTATTAACAGATCAATTCAGAGCAGCAGCAGCTCTTGATAGAGCACTGTGAATATTTTGGAAATGAAAAATGCTAGCCTATGAAGCTGCCAGGAACATTGAGGGAAGGAGATTTGCAGAGGGCTAGGGCCCCTATGTTAGTAGGCGAGCCCTAGAAAGCCAGCAAAAGTTTATGTAATACAGAGTCATTTCAGATAACAAAACAATCGGTAGACTGAAATCACTGACATCACAGAGGAGGTAGCCATTGGACCTTGAAGTTGTGCTCTGTTGCTCACCATGCATGTTTAAATAATGAAAAGCACCTTTACTTCATAAGTCACAGAACAAACTTTTAACTACTAATTCTCCAACACCCTGAAGTGCCAATAGTTTGAAAAGAGCCCTTTTTAACACTATTGTGCCAGACTAAGAGCTGGGCAGCAAGTTTCCCTGGCAGGTAATTCTTATCTTTTGCCTGTACTCAGAGCAGCTGCTGCTTCTGCTTTTTTCAAAGAAAGCCTTTTCTGTGTTCTGCCTTGCCCCAAGGACTCAAAAGAGACAGAGAATCCTTAGCTCTTCCTCTGGTGAACAGGATGTTCTGAGTCCCTTGTGCCTTCCAAGAAAAATCAGAAACAGTGGTAGTGGAGATGCAATAGATCTAGATTTTCCATAACCCTTGTCCACTAAACAGTCCCTACAAAGATAGTTGCCAGGACTGCTTAGAGAACCTGTGGTAATAAATCTCAAGTGGTCTGGTGGTTGCCATAGGCAACACTCTATCTTCCCACGAAACAAGAGACACGTACTTTCTTTGCATCTTTAATATATAGGGGATGAAGCTATGGGGGCAGGAAGAAAAATTGATTGTCCCTAATCCTGAATTCATTTCAAAGATGCTCAATTAATTGGAAGCAGAATCCTTTAGGATTTCCCAAGGTGAAAAAGATTTTTCAGTCTCCTGTTTTGGGGGAGAGACAATAACTAGCAATCTAGCTAAGTGATAAGCAAATCAAATGAAGATTAATGAAGATAAATTTCCAGGTCTGTAAGCTTGCTGCCTGAATGTAACCAAAAAAAGGGTATAAATCTAGTGTCTATAGTAATCACTTAATGAATTTGCTCCAGTAATTCTAATGTATTAATTCTAAATTGAGGCAGAGGCAACGGACTTATTTACTCTACTTTCACAACTGTCAAGAGTCTGCAAGCAACGTATTCAAGTGGAACTATGGTACCTTCATCAGACTTGTTGAGATGATTGGGGAAAAAGCTAGAGAATTTATAAAATAAAGGAGCTTGAAGACGATTTCTTCCTTGGATACTGATCCTTTCACTGATAAACTTCCTCCCTGTCCCAAGATACCACCTTCATCTGCCACTTCTAAGACTGAGGGAAGTTTTGAATATATTCAGAGCAAGAGTAATGAAGCATCTATTGGCGGGATTTTGCCAATGCGTTAACCCTATTTCTATGATAACTACCCTCTGGGCTACAGATCCTTCAAATGGCAAAAAGGAGAAAATTAGTGTCTCATATGGGCTTCATTTACCAATCTTCCTCTCAGCCTGTAAGGGTGAATTTCAGGCTTCTGGTGGCTTCTGAATGGCCTTCAAATCACAAAGCCCTAGTTTGCAGAAGGCTGCCTTCTGATGTTGTCCTCAGGTGGTAGAGAGAGAGCGAATTCCAGTCTTCTCCTCCTCACTAATCAAATCATAGGGCCCCACTCTCATGACTTCATTTACAACTAATTACCTTCCAAGGCTCAATCTTCAAATACTATCACATTGGGGCTAGGGCTTCAATTGATGACTTTGCGGGGTGAGAAGGTGGGCACAAACAATCTATAACGCTGGTTGATTGTTTTGTCTTTTTAAAAAAATCTCAAAGAGCCCCATTCTGCCCAGGACACTTTCCCCATTCTCTACCTTTCTAAACTTTTTATTATGAAAATATTCAAAGATGGAAATGTAAAAAAAAATAGTACACAGATCCCCTCTTTGCTTGTCGCCCAACTCAATTATCAATTCTCTGCTACTCTTCTTTCATTGATCTCAATCTCCAACACAAGGCAAGTAGTTTCTATGAAGGCAGAAACTACTTATTTGTTATGCCTAGCGTCAGGTAAATGCCCAGCCCATGCACATTTAATAAATTGTTGCTGAATTAATCCACTACACGGATGAACTGTGCTTCCATGCTGAATGGTGCAGGGGATACCAAGGTAAATTAAACCCAGCTCCTGTCCCTTGGGAGATTAGAATCTAGAGGAGAGCTAATGTAGCCCACCACACAGAGGGCAAGAAACAACTGCCAGAGTCAAGGGTATGCTGACTTCTCTTACACAGAAAGTATCCACGTGTGTATTCACTATGGCACAACCGGACTCTAATCAAAGAGTTATTCTTTCTGCCAAAGGAAAAGACTCTTAATCTCCTCTTCTCTACAAGACAGCTGGCCAGAACATGAAGTGCTCAGATAAGAGAAAAGAATAGAAAGCTGCAGGGTCAGACAAATGGAAAGAGAACCCATTCCTAGGAAAATAGGCATTTCACAAGAAGTGTCGATGTGAGCAAACCTCTTCTGATAGAAGGGGAATAGCAGTTGGGCACTTAAGAATGTTGAGCAATAGCAGATAAGGAGCTGGAGAATTGTCTACTAATAATAAGGACCATGATACAAGAAATCACATCCTAACCTAGATGGGATGGGACAGGAAAAGCAAGGTCACAGAGGAAGTGAACCTAAAGAAGGGACAGGCAGAGGAGACCGCAAGTCTTTAAGCTAGATATATTTTAAAGACACCAATAAGAAAAGAATTACAAATTGCTATAAGAACCCTTCTCTAAACTAGCTCTTAATATGTTGAAAACAATTTTGTTCAAGTTAACTCTGTGGTAAATTGTATGTTTCTCATCCCAGGCTGTGAGTTCATTCTCAATAAATCCTTATCAAATTTGCCTTTAAGAAGTCTTACTTTAGCGGGAGTAGCGGTACTAATATCAGACGAACTAGACTTCAAAATAAAAAAGGTAAAGAAACATATGAAGGACACTTCATAATGATAAACAGAATCATGCAACAAGAAGACATAACATTTATTAATATCTATGCTCCCAGTCAGGGAGCCCCGAAATATGTAAAGCAATTACTAACAGAACTAAAGAGAGAAACAGACCAAAACACTGTTGTAGTAGGGGACCTAAATATCTTACTGTCAGATATGGACAGGTCATCTAAACAGAAAATCAATAATGAAATAACACCCTTAAATGACACATTAGACCAACTGGACATGATTGACATATACAGAGCTTTCCATCCCCAAATAGCTGCTTATACGTTCTTCTCTAGTGCACATGGAACATTCTCAAGATTCGACCACATACTAGGACACAGAGATAGCCTCAACAAATATAAGAGGGCTGAAATCATACCAACCATATTTTCTGATCATAATGATTTGAAACTAGAGATCAACTGTAAAAAGAAAGCAGGAAGAACCACAAATATGTGGAGGTTAAATGACATGTTACTGAAGAATAACTGTGTCAGAGAAAAAATAAAAATAGACATCAAGATATACTTAAAAACAAATGATAACGATAGTATAATATATTAAAACTTATGGGGCATGGCAAGAGCGGTCATAAAGGAAAGTTCATGTCATTATAGGCCTATCTTCAAAAACAAGAACGAGCCCAAATAAACAAGCTAACACTTCATCTTAAAAAATTAGAAAAGGAAGAATAAATGAAGCCTAAAGTCAGCAGAAGGAAAGAAATAATCAAAATTAGAGCAGAATTAAATGAAATGGAAAATAAAAAAACAATAGGAAAAATAAGTGCAACAAAGAACTGGTTCTTTGAGAAGGTTAATAAAATTAACCTGGCCAGACTCACTAAAGAAAAAAGAGAAAAGACACAAATAAACAAAATCAGGATGAAAGAAAATAAATTACGACTGACATTGCAGAAATACAAAGGTTCATGTTATACTATGAAAAGTATATAACACCAAATTTAAGAATCTAGAAGAAATGAACCAGTACTTAGAAAGATACAACCTTCCTAGACTGAATCAAGAAGAACTGGAAAATCTAAATAGACCGCTCAGCTGTATGGAAATTGAAACAATCATCAAAAACCTACCAAAAAGTAAAAGTCCAGGACCAGATGGCTTAACCAGTGAATTCTACCAAACATTCAAATACGTTTTAATACCTATTCTCCTCAAACTCTTGCAAAAAATCAGAGGAGGCAATACTTCCTAACTCATTTTATGAGACCAATATTACTCTGATACCAAAACGTGGTAAAGATAATACAAAAAAAGAAAACTACGGACCAATATCTCTCATGAACACAGTTGCAAAGATTCTAAATAAGATACTAGTGAACCGAATACAGCAACATATTAAAAAGAGTATACACCACAATCAAGTGGGCTTCATTCCAGGGGCACAGGGATTGTTCAACATGTGCAAATCGATTAATATGATACATCATATAAACAAATTAAAAAATAAGAATCATATGATCATATCAATAGATGCAGAAAAGCCTTCGACAAGATACAAGATCCATTTATTATGAAAACACTTAACAAAATTATTATGTTAAGGAAAGTACCTTAACATAATAAAGGCCATCTATGACAAACCCTCAGACAACATTATACTTAATGGTGAAAAACTAAAAACCTTCCCTCTAAGATCAAGAACAAGGCAAGGCTATCCACTATCGCCACTGTTATTCAATATAACATTGGAGGTCCTAGCAAATGCAATCAGACAAGAAAAAGATATAAAAGACATCCAAATAGGAAATGAAGAAGTCAAACTGTCACTATTTGAGGACGACATGATTCTCTATATTGAAAACCCTAAAGACTCCTCAAGAACACCACTAGAAACAATAAGCAAATACAATAAAGTTTCTGGATACAAAACCAATGTTCAAAAATCCATAGCACTCTAATAATGAAGTGTCAGACAAAGAAATGGAAAAATAATTCCTTTTGCAACAGAAACAAAAAGAATAAAATATCTAGGAATAAATCTACCAAAATATGTGAAGGACCTATATAATGAAAACTATAAGACTCTATTAAAAGAAATCGAAGAAGATATAAAGAAATGGAAAGATATTCCATGTTCTTGGACTGAAAGGATGAACATAGTTAAAATGACCTTATTTCCTAAAGCATTATACAGATTTAATGCAATCCCCATCAAAATCCCATTGGCATTTTAAAAAATGTATTTATTTTCATTAGTTTCAAGTATACAGTACATTGATTAGACATCTATATAGTTCATAAAACAATCCCCTAACTGCTCCCTCCTTCCTCTGACCCTCCACATAGCCAACATATTAATGCTAATTGCATTCCCTATGCCATGCTCTCCATCCCCGTGATCATCTATCAGCTTCTAATTTGTACTTCTTTAACCCTTCATCCCATTCTCCCAGCCCCCCAAAACTCCTCCCCTCTGTCCATCACCAAATTGTCCACTTTGTGAGTCTATTTTTGATTAGTTTGTTCTTTTTATTCCTTAGATTCCACATATAAGTGAAATCATATAGTGTTTATCTTTCTCTGTCTGACTTAAATACCTTCTAGGTCCATCAGAGCAATATCTTTTTCCATCCCCTTCCTTTTAGTCTGTGTTATGTCTTTTAATCTGAAGTGAGTCTCTTATAGGCAACATGTAGGGGTCTTGTTTTCCTTTCCATTCATCCACTCCATCTTTTGGTTGAAGCACTTAATTCTTTTCTACACTTCCCAAAAGTTCATTGAGCATTTTATCTACACTTCCCAAAAGTTCATCGAGTATCTTTATAAATAGTGTTTTGAACTCTGCATCCGTTAGATTTCTTGACTCCATTATTCCTGGAGCTCTGTTCTGTTCTCACATATGGTTTCTGCTTCTTTGTCTTCCCATTTTGACTGCCTTTCCTTGTCTGTTTCTATATACTAAGCAAAGCTCCTAAGTCTCCCAGTCTTATTAGTGTGGATTTGTGAAGTAGGTGTCCAGTGGCACAGTTCTGAGAGGGGTCCAGCTGCAGGCCAAATTTAGCCCCACCTTGTGTCCCTCTGGGGCCATTTGTTAAGTTTCAGAAAGCCATCCACAAATGCTGTGCTTATAGTTGCCTCATAAGGCCACACCAGAAACCAAGGCCAGCTGCCTCCAGTGTGAGTCTAGGTGCTGCTCAGCAAGGAGCACCTGACCCGCTGAGGACACACCTGGCTTGGGTGGGGCTGTGAGTTGGGGGAGGTGGAGTTTCAGGGAATCCTCTGGACGGAGCGACCTCTGTTATCCAGTTTGATGACGCCGCAGGTATGGCAGCACAGTGTCCAGTGCGCTGGTAAGGGGGAAGGATCAATAGGGAACAATGGATACCGCCAGGACTTCTGTACAGAGCAAGTCTCACCTAGGCCCCCACTCCAACAATGTCTCCCTGTAAGTCCCTGGTGCCTCCTGCACCCAGCCAATTCAGCACTGGTCTCAGAGTGATCAGGTCCATCACTGCGAAAATCTGCTCGCAGATGCAGCCCCTTTAAAGGGCTTGTGCCACTGCCACTGCCGCAGCCTATGTCTCACTCAGCTGCTCAAGAGAGGGCAGCCCAGCATCCTCTCCCTGTCCTACCTTCTGCCGTTACAGGGTGCTTTCTTGGATTTCTCCCTAGTTGTATGGCTTGTTCATCTAGATCCCAGGAGATTTTTCCTTGCTGCTGCTCCTTGTTTCTGTCACAACTTTGATTTGGTCACCAGAGGGATGAATAGAGCCTCTATCACCTACGCCATTTTGTTCCCTTCTCCCATTGGCATTTTTTAAAGAAATAGAACAAAAAATCATCAGATTTGCATGGAATCACAAAAGACCCCGAATTGCTAAAGCCATCCTGAGAAAAAAGAATGAGGCTGGAGGCATCACTCTATCCAACTTCAAATTATACTACAAAGCGACAGTAATCAAAATGGCATGGTATTGGCAGAAAAACAGACACATGGACTAGTGGAACAGAATCGGGAGTCCAGAAGTAAACCCATGTTTTTATGGGCAAATAATTTTTGACAAAAAAGCCAAAAACATACAGTGGAGAGAGGAAAGCCTCTTCAATAAATGGTGCTGGGAAAACTGGAAAGCCATCTGCAAAAGAATGAAACTAGGATGTTGTCCATCACCACACACCAAAATTAATTCAAAATGGATTAGGGACCTGAATATAAGATCTGAAACAATAAAATGCATAGAAGAAAACACAGGAACTAAACTCAAGGACCTTGGACTTAAAGAGGTTGTTATGAATTTGACCTCAAAGGCAAGGGAAGTAAAAGCAAAAATAAATGAATGGGACTACATCAAACTAAAAAGCTTCTGTTCAGCAAAAGAAACCATCAACAAGGTAAAGAGACAACCATCCGAATTGGAAAATATATTTGCAAGCAACACCTCCAATTAGGGTCTAATATACAAAATATGCAAAGAACGCATACAACTCAATAACAACAACAACAAAAAAAACAAATGATCCAATCAAGAAATGGGCAGAGGACCTGAGCAGACACTTCTCCTAAAAAGACATACAAATGGCCAACAAGTATTTGAAAAGATGCTCAACATTGCTAGCTATTAGGGAAATGCAAATCAAAACCACAATGAGATACCACACCTGTTAGAATAGCTATAATCAACAGAACAAGTAATAACAAATGCTGCAGAAGATGCATGGAAAAAGGAACCCTCATACACTGCTGGTGGGACTGCAAATTGGTACAGCCACTATAAAAAACAGTGTAGAAGTTCCTCAAAAAAACTAAGAATTGATCTACCATATGATCCAGTGATCCCTCTACTGGGTATTTACCCCGAAGACTTGAAAACCCATGTCCAAAAAGATGTTTGCACACCAATGTTCATAGCAGCATTACTCACAATAGCCAAGATATGGAAGCAACCAAAGTGTCCTACGATAGATGATTAGCTAAAGAAGCTATGGTACATATATACAATGGAATAATACTCAGCCATAAGAAGAGATGAAACATGGATTTACCTCGAGATAATCATGCTAAGCAAAATAAGCCAGACAGAAAAAGTTGAAAATAACATGATATCATTTATATATGGAATATAAACCTAAAAGCAACAAATGAACAGGACAAACAGAGACTCATAGACATAGGCAATAAACTAGTGGTTACCAGAAGAGGGGCGGGGAGGTAGATGGAGTAAAAAAGGTCAAATATATGGTGACAGAAAGATATCTAACTATGGGAGGTGAACACACAATTAAAATATATATATATGCTTTACTGTTAAAATGTACAGCTGGAACTTACCAATTTCATTAGCCAATATCACCATAAAAATAATTAATTAATTAATTAATTAATTAATTAAAAAAATTTTCTTGCCAGCATCTGATCTGGTATTGTCAGCGTTCAGGAATTTGACAGTTCTAATAGGTGTGTAGTGATATCTCATTGTTGTTCTAATTTGCAATTCCCTAATACATATAGTGTGGAGCATCTTTTCATATGCTTATTTGCCATCTGCATATTTTCTTTGATGAGATATCTGTTCAGATCTTTGACCATTTCTTAACTAGGCTGTTTGTTTTTGTATTGTCGAGGGATTTGTTTTGTTTTATAAAAATATGAGATTATATTATGCATATTTCTATCTTGCTTTTCTCATTTAGTACCTTGTGGAAATCCCTCTAAACCACCTGGCATAGATACAGTACATTCTTTTTCATGGTTGCATATTTCATGGTACGAATGGTCCATAATCTATTTACACATTTCTTAGGTCAGGAGGGTCATTGTATTGCTAAATCTGTTCTTTCATAGCTCTTGGGTCGCTTGTCCTGATTTAAAGATTACATAACATTTATCTTGCATGTATAGGTGCCTAAATTTTCTTCTGTAATTTTTATTGTTATTTAAATTTAAGTTCTTATCACTTAAAATGAATTGCTTGCATACGATGTGAAGTAATAATCAAAACTTTATTTTCTCTCCAGATCATTTATTAAATAAACCACCTTCTCCAATAAATTAAAATAACATTTTAATATATTAAATTATCGTACATATTTGGATTTATTTCTAGATACTATATTTATTCTCATGTATTTTTATTATAGAAGCTTTATAACAAATATCTGTTAAGGCTAGTTTATCACTATTGCTCTTGTCCATAATTTTCTTGTCTGTTCTTGAATATTTTTCCCCATAAACTTTAAGATAATTTAAAGAAAATTAAAAGTGTACAGTAGTTCCCCCTTATCCATGGAGGATACATTCTAAGACCCCCCCCCAGTGGATTCCTAAAACTGCAAATAGTACCGAACACCACATGTACTACGTTTTTTCCTATACATACATATCTATGATATATTTTAATTTATAAATTAGGAATAGTAGAGATTAACAACAATAACTAATAATAAAATAGAAAAATTATAACGACAATCTGTAATAAAAGTTATGTGAATGTGGTCTCTCTCTCTCAAAATACCTTATTGTACTATACTCTCCTTTTTACATAAAAGAAGCACTTTGTGGCTTCTCTTTGGCATATCCAAATTGCCGGCATCACTACTCTTATGCTTTGGGGCCATTATTAAGTATAATAAGGATTACTTGAACACAAGCACCACAAAATGGAGACAGTAGATCTGATAACTGAGATGGCTACTAAGTAACTAATGGGTAGATGAGGTATACAGCATGGTTATGCTGGACAAAGGGATGGTTCACATCTGGGTGGGATGGATGAGACTAGAGAGACTTCATCATGCTCCTCAAAATGACATGCAATTAAAAACTTCCGAATTGTTTATTTCTGGATCTTACTATTTAATATTTTCAGACCACAGTTGGCCCTGGGTAACTGAAACCATGGAAAGCGAAACCACAGATGGGAGGTGGGGTGGGGGTGGGGAGAACAACTGTATATATTCATATATACACTATCTTCTAAAGGTGTACACACAAATACACATAATTTTTCACTGCACCATTTGCAGTGCACATCTTTGTGAGTATATTCTAATATGTAGGGAATTTTATTTTCCTATAAGAGGCAGAAAAGGATAGAATGTATTTATTTTAATATGCAAATGTGAAAAATAAATTAATCATTGGTGAATCTAGGGTATTCATTTGTTTGTCTGAAGTATTCTTTCAACTTTTCTGTAAATTTAAATTCTTCTAAATAAACAATTTGGGAGAAATAAAAATAATATATTATCTGGGAGTCTGGATTAGGGGATAATACCAACAAAAAATAGCCATAAATTGATAATTATTTAAGCTGGGTGATGGGGACTTTGGGGTTCATTGTATTAGTCTCTCTATTTTATGTATTTTTAAAATTAATTGAAGTGAAGTGAGATTTAAATTGGAATTACATTTAATTTGTGAGGAAGTTGGCGACATCTTAATTGTATTAAATTGTCCCATCCAAAAGTATGGTAGAACTTTCCTTTTATTCAAATCTAGTTTTATGTCCTTTGGTAAGATTTTTCTTAGGCTTCTAGCTAAGCCATTCACTGTTCAATAACTATTTACTGAAGTCCTTACTATAGGCCAGACACTGTTCTAGAAAACTGGGATCTATCAATGAGCAAAACAAAGATTCCTACCTTTATGAAGCTTAATACTAGCAGGAGGAATCAAACGATAAGTTGTAAGAATAATAAAGAAATAAACTATATAGTTTGGTAGCAGATAATAAATATGACAAATAAAAAATGGATAAAGGATTCAGTAGTGCAGGGAGGGGGTTGTCAGCACACTTTACTGAGGAGGTAACATTGAACAGACACTTGAAGGAGGTGTGGGAGTTAGCCAAACAGGAACTGGAAGAATAATATTTGAGGAAGAGGGAAAATGTTTGTATGCTAAAGAGAATTACCTGATAAAGAGCAAAAAATGATGTATTTTAGGAAAAAACAGGGATGATTACTGGAGTGATATCCTTCATTAGATGACAGGGATGGAATCTAGGGCACAGGTAGAGGGACTGGAGGCAGCACAGAGAGTTTACCTATAACCATAGGTAGGAATGTGGGTAGATGAAAGTCTTCTTCTGGTTGCTTCAACTTTCACAGGGAAGGAGACAAGGTCATGATCTGGGTAGGGGTTAAAGATTTTTGAGGAGAGAGAAGCTATAAAATTCTCATCTAGAAGAGTGGATAGGGGTGAATGGACTAAGGGTATATACCGTAATTGCTGGGCAGCGTTAGGGCCCACTTGAAGTTCGTGGTCTAGATTTTTAAAAAAATAATAAAAAGCTTTATTTTCACGTCCTAGTTTATTCCAGCTGTTGCTAACAACTGGGCACTGTTTCTGCATTCCTTGATTCCTGCATTGTTCTGCACACCAGCGCCAGGTAGGCTGCTCAGGGGGAACCAGGGACTTACAGTGGGAAACCGACTTGGAGTGAGGGCCAGAGGCAAGACTTTCTCTTGGGCAGAAGTGCTGGCAGTATACATTGTCCCTCTGTTGAGCCCTCCCACCGCTCCCAGTGTGCAGATCCAGTGCCACCATAGCTGAGATGTCATCAAACTGGATAACAGAGGTGGCTCCCCCTAGAGGATTCCCTGAAACTCTTCCTCCCCCAACTCGCGGCCCCAGTTAAGCCACATACAGTTGTGTCCTTGGGGCGAGTCCGATGCACCTTGCTGAGCCCACTCTAAAAGACTCACACTGGTGGCAGCTGGCCTTGAGTTCTGGTGTGGTTTCCTGAGGCAACTATAAGATGTCATGCTTATAGTGGATTGCTTGCTGAATCTTAACTGGTGGCCCCGGAGGGGCACAAGGAAGGGCTAAACTTGGTCTGCAGCTGGACCCCTCTCAGGACTGTGCCGCTGGACACCTACTACCCAAAGCCACGCTAATAAGACTGGGAGACTTAGGAGCTGTGCTTAGTATGTAGAAACAGACACATAAAGGCAGCCATAATGGTAAGACAAAGAAGCAGAAACCATATGAGAGAACAGAACAGAGCTCCAGGAATAATGGAATCAAGCAATCTAACAGACGCAGAGTTCAGAACACTGGTTGTAAAGAACTGTAACAAAGAGATAATATATATAGAGAACTGGAAATAGAAATTATAAAAGGGAACCAGTCAGAAATGAAGACCACATTATTTGAGATGAATAGTATATCAGATGGAATCAACAGAGTGGATAAAAAAGAGGATCGAACCACCGACATAGAGGATGAGGAAGCCAGGGACACTATATCAGAACAGCAAGGACAAAGAAGCCAAGGCTGTGATAATAATTTAAGGAGCCTATAGGACACGATTAAATGTAAAAATGTCCATGTCATAGGGGTACCTGAAGGAAAACAAGATGTTGAAGAGCTATTTGAAGAAATAATGATGGAAAACTTCCCTAACCTGGTGAAGGAAATTGACATACAACCCCAGGAGGCTCAGAGCATCCCAAGAAAGAGGAACCCAAAGAAGCCCGCACCAAGACACGTAATTCAAATGTCAAACGTTAAATACAAAGAGAATCTTAAAAGCGGCAAGAGAAAAGCGGTTCGTTACCTACAAGGGAGCGCCCATAAGACTGGCAGCTGATTTCTCACAATGCAGGACTATGCAGGACAGAAGGGCCTGGCACAAAACATTCAACGTGATGCAAACCCAGGATCTACAATCAAGAATACTTTATCTAGTAAAACTATCATTTAGAGTCGAAGGACAGAGGAAGAGCTTCCCAGACAAATAAGCTAAAAGAATTTATCACTCTAAGCCAGTATTACAGGAAATGTTGGAAGGACTTCTTTAAGAAGAAAAACCATGTATCAAAAGCATGAATAAAGAATGATAATAACTACATTCCTATCAACAAGTACCTCAAATGGGAAAGAATTAAGTACTCCAACCAAAAGACAGAGTGGATGAATGGAAAGGAAAATAAGACCCCTACATCTGCTGACTACAAGAAACTCACTTCAAATTAAAAGACACACAGACTAAAAGGGAGGGATGGAAAAAGTAACTGCCTTGACGAATCTAGAGAGTGTTGCACTGAATGAAATAAGTCAAATAGAGAATGACAAATATCACATGATTTCATGTACATGTGGAATCTAAAAACAAAGAAAATAGCTAACAATGTTGTAATTTATGTAAGGGGGAAGAAGGGTACTAGATTTTGTGGGGTGATCACTTTGTGAGTTACATAGATCTCTAATCACTTTGCTGTACAATTGAAATTAATATATGATTGAATGCTAACTATAATTGAAAAAACTCATTGAATTGTACAATGTAAATATGAGCAACTAATTGTATATTTAAATAAAGCTGGCAAAAAAAAAGGGAAAAAATCTAACTCTATGGAAACTCTGCCTTCGATATGGCTTCAGTGAGATTAATATCAATGGGACTGACATCCCCCAGACCCACTCTCCCCTCTAATTCCTATACCCAGTCCCAATTCCTGACTACACCCCATTCTCTGCACTCAGGCATCACCACCCCTAAAGGGCAAGGTTCTGTAAAGAAGGGTCCTAAGCACCTTAGGAGAGCTGGACCTGCTCTAGCTTATCAGGTCACAGCCTGGGCTGGCACTGTGGGCAACACCAGCTGAGCTTCTGGAAACCACCTGGAGGTCTGAAGGCCTGGTGTGCAGCAGGGCACTGCTCTTTCTGGTAGGTCTGTGTGCTGAGGTCTGCCCTGCAATTTGCCCTGAAGCCAGTCTGCACTGAACTCTACCATGTGATCCATGAGGATCTCAAGTTGTGGAGGACTGAGGAGTGAACAAAGAAAAGGGATGGACCCAGCTCTGTACAAGGCTTCATTCTTAATAATGTTCTCTGAGCCTGAGAAGTATCTCTAGCCCAATAATGTACAGCAGACAAGCTGCTTCTGGCCCAGAGTTTCCAAGGCTCGTCCTCAATGGGACTTTTCAGACAAGATGTCAGAAATAGGTTTGATCACTGGGGAAGATCTCCAAGACATCCACCAATTATAAAATGCATGGTCTACATTTTAAAGTGAGACAAGTCAGCTTTACTATGTTTTTTTTTTTCTCTAGTTGCTTTCAACTGCTCAGAGCAACTGAAAGTTTTTATGTATCCAGCATTGTGGTTTTGCTAAATAAATATAATAAATCAAGAAAAAGACAAGAGAGTTTAAAGTATATACTGGGGTATAGATATAATGGTTGATCATGGAATTTAAGCTGGATGAGGAGGAAATAGTTGGTAAGAGGATAGGAGGTCCTGGGAGATTGAAGAATTGTAAGTGTCAGGGTACTGAAGAGTATGGTGGTCAGAAAAGAGTGACTATTGGTTAGAGAATAAAAGACATGGCACTGCTGAAAAGGTTGTGATTATTGGTAAAATAAGAAGAAAATAGAGTCGAAGACAATATTCATGGAGACAAGGTCAAGAAACTGAGAGGCAGGGTGTTAGAAAAATCATCTATGTATGTATTAAGATTGCCAAGAATTAAGACAGGAGAAATTCTAGAGAGTAGGCCAGTACCTAAAACAGAAGAAAAATGAGGGAAGTTTATTGGGATGGGGAGAATGTCAGAAGACAATTGAAGCTATGAGGGGTAGGGGGGAGATCTGACAACATGAGATTCTGAGTTTGGGATTATCAGAGAAGAAAGATTGAGAATGACACCTGGCCCATGCCTAGGCCCAGGGATGTAATGATGTTGGGGAAAAATACAGCCACCACTTTCAATGGCATTCAGAGCAAGAAGATAAAGGGACTGTTCAAGAAATATTTGAGAACATAGGTGACTTTGCTGATAACAGATCATGTATTTTGGAGTAACCAGTGGAAGAGTTTTAGGAGTTGAGAGGGATGAGAGATGGAAAAGACTAGGGGATATGCCCATTTATATGGAGAGTAGGATATAGGATATGAGATATCGAGGAAGAGCCTCATAGAGTAAGGCAAGAAGTAACAAGATTCCAAAGGTGATAACTAGTCAAGCAAGTAGAGTGGTTTGCCACAGCTTTTTGGTGGCTAAATATTGATAATGAAACCTAATGGATCAGAGCAACACAGTTTATTATTTACAACACAGCAAAGAGCGGGAGTATCAACCTAATCGTGCTGATTCCCCTTGCCCTTAGGCCCCACAGGATGACAGGTGTTTGCCCAGATGAATGCTACACATGGAGTGGGTTGTGCCACGGCTGAAAATTGCAGGGCCAGGGGCTCAGTACATTTACTAAGCAGCAGACAAGACCCCTTCTCCAGCAGAAAGCAGACAGTAGTCACACCATGGTCCCCTTGATCTACTTAGTTGCTTACATGACTAACTATTGAAACTGCTCAATATCAGGGGTTATTAACTCTTGCATTTTGGTACCCTCTACAGGGACATCCAAGGCCTGTAGTGGACTGCCTCTCCCAACAAGAGGGATTACAGGGACTTTTTGTGGTGGCTGATATAAACAGAGGTAAAGGGGATAAGGGGATTAGCTCTAATAGATTAAAGATAGAGATTCAGGTCTGTTCAGTGTTGTTGGGAGTATACAGGGTGTGGTGGATATCTGGGTATCATTTTTTTTTCCCCTGGTAATGGAGGAAGGAAGTCTAGGGATGGAGGTTCTCAGTCCCAGTTCATGTGTGCTTCTTCTCTGATAATGTAGGTAGAAGGCTTGGGGGAGAGGAGAGGTCATGATCAGGTTCTTGGGTTTTCAGGTTCACTCTTGGCCCTGTTGAGGTAGGGCAAGTTTACACCAGATGCAGATTCCACTTTGATACCTGTCAAAGAAGTTGAGGTTTCTCAGGAAAATAGAGATTAATCTGAGGATGGGGAGCCCTTTTTGATCCTGATGATATAGAAGACCTGAGAGACATGTGGTCTTAGTTCGGGGCATGGGCTAGTGCTCAGGCCCCCTCTTCACTCTTGATGACGGGGTAAAAGAACTCAAGGAGACAAAGTCTTAATTCCTATGCACTGGTTCACTACAATTCCTACTGGAAAAGGGCAAATTATTTAAATGTCTCTTTAGTCTTTGTCCCTCTCTCTTTTTTTAATTGTAGTAATATATATATATAACATAAACATAACATATATAACATAAAATGTATCATTTTAACTTCTTTCAAGTGTACAGTTTTATGGCATTAAGTACATTTACATTGTTGTGCATTCACCACCGTCCATCTCCAGAACTTTTTCATCTTCCCCAATTGAAATGCTTTACCCAATAAATACTAACTCCCTATACTCCCCTTTCCCTAGACCCTGGTAACCACCATTCCACTTTTTGTCCCTATGAATTTGACTACTCATTGAGTGGGATCATATAGTATTTGCCCTTTTATGACTTGCCTTATTTCATTTAGCATAATGTCCTCAAAGTTCAGCCATGTTGTATCATGTGTCAGGATTTCCTCCCTTTTTTAAGGCTGAAGAATATGACACTGCATGTACATACCACATTGTGTATTTCCATTCATCCATAGACGGACACTTGGGTAGTCTTTGCCACTTTTGATTATAATTTCTGGGGAAGCTAGAGGCTCCTTTTCCGCCTTGATAATGAGGATGAGAAGACCATATAATTTGATTATAATCATAATTCATAATTTTTGGTACATGTGTACTACTAACATCGGTCCATGTATAATCTTATTATTTTTAATTAATCAATTAATTTAATAAGATAACAATTCATTGTCTATTTTACAAAATGGAACTCTGCCAATAATTTATCTCTATTTGCTTCTTCCTTGTCCTATTCCCTTGCCCATCCTCAAAGGGTCTTTCCTCACATTTTATCACACTATTTACACTTGAAAATTATGTTGTTCATGACACTATTTGTCAAAACCAAGAGAAGGATACAGCACAAAAAATGAACCTTAATGTACGTAAATTTTTAAAAAATCAACTAGGAGGACAGCAGATCCTAAGGTGGAATACAAACTGTGACAAAAGAATCTAACTTTATTATAAATAAAATAATTTCACAGAAGGGTGAATAAAAAGAAATGTAGGCCTAAGTAACTTTGGAAACTCTGTAAACTGTAAGACTAAAGACAGAAGGAACTGTACATAAGCATTGCACTCTCGTGGGTAAAGTTTTTCCCTTGGAGGCATGGGTTAACAATTCCAAAACCACTGTACAAGTATAATGGAATGAACAAATAAGCACATGGATGGCAGATGGTGGGAGCCAGGTTTCTCACTGTTGGAGTGAAAGGTTACAGATATGAAAAGAGGGAAAGCTAAAATTAACTAGTGATACTTAATTACAGTGGGAGATATCAGTATGAACTCATGTTTAGTGTAATATACTGAAAGATACGTAAAGAGATAATTATAGTATGTGTGT
This sequence comes from Pteropus medius, assembly GCF_902729225.1. NCBI lineage: Eukaryota > Metazoa > Chordata > Mammalia > Chiroptera > Pteropodidae > Pteropus > Pteropus medius. The sequence continues at coordinate 66,964,612 of NW_024349800.1, forward strand.
TAGTACATGTATGTCTATTTCCGAGTTCTGTCCTTTCAGAGGCCTACAAGTAATGACACCAGTAGCAATGAGGACACCGAGCGCTTAGATGTTGGTTTTCAATACCATTCTCCACTAATGTGTTTAAGGTTGTCTTTACCTTGTACAGTCTCTTTCCTTCATGATACTCTTTTTGAGGTATCAAAAAATTTACCTTTGTCCTTGAAAAATCATGGGGAAAAGTTTTATATTGTTCTCTTTGTTCTTTATCTTTGATATTAGAGGCTCTCCTCAGATAGTTGGTAATATTTATCTACTCTAGTTTTGTTTGAATGCGGAACTAGATAGCTATTGAAATCTCAGAGCATGTCCATGGGGCTTGTTGACTTTGAGCTTCATCATAGGAGGTAATCTTGCATGGGTTATTTGTTGAAAAACAAGATTCCCCAAAGAAATGTTTTTCAATCTTTGGCTTTGATGGTAAAGCTGTGTGTTCTGAGAGCCAAATGGGAAAAGGGAGTTAGGAGGTCTGTGCATTCAGCATTTAGTATATGAATAGTCACTTAATCCTCCTGTTTTACTGCGCCTGCTATACTCCAGTCCAGAAGCTCTCTGTTTTACCTTACTCAGAGAATATACCTTGAATCTTCTCCTAGGCTGAGGTACCAAGAGTTCACTAAGGAAATAGAGTAGGATATCTATCTTTTCAACTTAGCTTTCACACAACCCTCCTTATTTTGGTTCCAACACTACCTCCATCCCACATCTATACCCATTTCCAAGGTACTTGGGCTCTGCCAACTCTTGCGCCTTCTGAAGATTTTGAGATGTAATTCAGTTTAGTTTTCAGATTTCCCCACTGTTATTTTGGTATGTAGCTTTCTCAATTATGCCAAATCAATAACCCTTTGATAATTTTCTACTGCTCTTCCTGTCCTAGTGGTTTGTTTCTTTTAAAAATACCTTTTCTCAATTAAAAAATGTTAATTTAAAATATTTTTACTGTATTTATAGTGGTAGTTTGAGAAAGAATGAAATTAGATGCGTGTTCCGTTTACTATCTTAACCCAGAATTGTCTTACCTTTCATCTTGTCCCATCAAATCTCACCTATAAGCGCTACCCTCTCCCTTACCAGAAAGAAGCAAGATCGGGGACTTAAACAGGCTTGCTGTAGAGGGCAGTCATTCAGGTCAATGTCAATGAAAGCACGGCAAACTTCAACAGTGAAATCCAAAAGGTTCTATCTTAGGTGTAAGACACAGTAGCAGGCACCATCACACCATGAGTGTTTATAATCAGGCAGTTAGTTTGAAATAGAACCTAATGAGGAAGACCAGAAGTGGAGCCTAGCCCACGAAAAGAGTAGTCTAGAAGGAACCGTACAGGTTGACACTTAAGTTGATGGTAAGTTTCTAGGAAGACCTATAGTGAGGAGAAGTAAAAGACTAATCCAGAAATCACTTAAAACAAGAGCTGGAGTGGTAGGCTCCACTTCAAAAGACTCACCCTTGGAGCAAGACTAATACCATAGAGACTGACTATATTCTCAAGGTTTGTTTAGATCCTTGCTACCAAGAGTACAGTTCAAGGACCAACAGCCAGGATATCACTTGGTAGCTTGTTAGAAATGCATAATCTCAGGCTTTACACTAAGTCTATTGTATTAGAACCTACATTTTAACAAGATCCCCAGTTGATATCTGTCTGCCATGATCCACCATTGGGTCAGACTGAGGGTGACAGCTACTAAAATTAGTTATACTCTTACAGACTTGCAGAAAATAAGTCAAATTGAACTATTCGTAACAGATAAATGGATTTTTCTGTGCTTGATAAAACCATTGTGACAAGACCTAACAAAGGCAATAAAATTTGTGGGATGGTCACATTTGCTCAATTAATACAGCAGGGCCCCATCATACTGTTCATATTAAGTTCATATTAAGAATAAGGTAGAGAAACGCATGTGTTATGTTGGAATAATTAATAAAAATTTAGAAAAACAAACCAAGAAAAACACCAAGATATTTGGGAGCCTAGAGAAAGGAATATAGTAGGGTCAGTATAGCTTCATATTATTGGTATAACAGAAACATAATGATATTCATAGTCAAAGACCTGATTTGAATCCTAGTTCCATCACTTACTGGCTAACGGTAGCCAAATTATTCAGCCTCTGGGAACTGAGTTTTCATATCTGAAAATGAAAAACAATAACACCAAATCATAGAGTTATGTGAACATTAAATAAGATGGTGAAGAGATTTTTAAATTATAAGGTACAATGCAAATGTGACTTTTATTGTTATTAAGCCCCAGTTCAATTATAATTCTGTAAGTAGAGCTACGACAAAACTATGTGACTGGAAAGTCTGAGGGATTACGCAATTAACTACATGTTGGAAAGAGGGAAGAAAGGAGGGAGGAAGAGAGAAGGAGGGGGAGGAGAAAGGAAGAAAGGAAGAAAGGAAAAGAAAACAGAAAATGACAAGCATTAGCAAGGATGTGGAGAAACTGGAACCTTGTACATGGCTGGTGGAAATGTAAAATTGTACAGTCACTGTGGAAAACAGTATGGCAATTCCATAAAAAACTTTAAAAATTAGCATATGTTGTACAGCAAAAGAAACCATCAACACAATAAAAAGACAACTGACTGGGAGAACATATTTGCTTATGATAAGAGATTAATATCCAAAATATATAAAGAACTCATACAACTCAAAAACAACAACAAAAAAAACAATTCAATTAAAAAATGGGCAGAAGACCTGAAGAGATATTTCTCCAAAAGGAAATACAAATGGCCAATAGACATATGAAAAAATGCTCAAGATCACTAATCATCAGAGAAATGTGAATTAAAACCACAATGAGGACAGTGATATCAGAAACATGGCAGAGTGAAAGACGTCCCCAGAGCTCTCCCCTTGAAATAACAATAAGCTGAACATCTAAAACTCAACAAAAAACAACCAAACTGCACACCAGCACGTCTGAGTGTGGGATCTGTATATAAGAGCTACTACAGGTCAGAAACCTAGGTGTTGGGTGGTGGACTGGGAGAAACAAAGAAGCTGCCATTCCCAGCCGGAGCTCCCTGTAGGAGAAGGGGGAGGGGAAAAGGTGCAGCAAATTCTCCGAACAGCCCTGCCTGAAAGAGCGGTGAGCTCCCCGTGTCCAGTGGCAGGGCCCAGTCATCAGGGCAGAAGACAGAGAAGCGGGGATGGCAGAGAAACAACAGTTGGTTTTTACTAGCCATGGTTGCAAAAGAGAGGCTGAGCCACAGCCCCCAACCCCCAACCCAGAGGACCCCTTCCCCCATATCCTCCGAGGCAGAACACCGCGGAGCCCCAGGGGAGTCTGAGCGAACGCTACCAAAACTGTCACTAACACTGACCGGAACTGAGACTAAGGGTAGCGAGCATGATTAAACATCTATAAGAGAGAGAGAAAAAAAAAGACATTATTAAGACTCTATATAAAGCAGAGATCCAAGAGGCAATCCAAAAGAAAACTGCCTTCTTTACAACAGGCTAGGGACCATAATACAGTAAATCTTTCTGGGGGGGAAAAAAAAGCAGAATATACTTCTATTAATGCCCAGGTGGAGAAATAGTCCATTAAACACCATGAACAACCAAGGTGACAAGGCATCTCAGAGAGAAAGAGAAAAATCTCCAGAAAATAAGTTTACAGACATAAAAATATGTGACTTAAATAACAGAGAATTCGGGAAGGTACTTCTGAAAAGACTCAGTCAGATCCAAAATGAATAATATCAACAATTTCAGGAACTGAAAAAAACAACTAGATAAGCAGAATGAGTTCTTTAGCAAGGAGACTGAAACCCTCAAAAGAACCGAATAGAACTTCTGGAGATAAAGAACACACTGCAAGAGTTGAAAAATGAAATAACAAGCTTGGGAAATAGAGTCGACGAAATGGAGGAAAAGATCAGTGATATCGAAGACAGAAATCTAGAATAAGTCAGAAAGAAGAAGAGAGAAACCGAAGAATGAAAAATAATGAAAGAGAAATTCAAGAACTAGCTGATACAATCAAGAGAGGAAACATAAGAATAATGAGCATTCTCAAAGGGGAGGAAAAGGAGCAGGGATTAGAAAGCATTCTTGGACAGTGGATGAGAATTTCCCAAATCTAAAGAATGAGCTAGAGCTTGGAATTCAAGAAGTCAACAGAACACCCAATTATCTCAACTCCAAAAGGCCTTTGCCTAGACACATTGTATTAAAATTATAAAAAAACAATGACAGAGACAGAATTCTCAGGGCAGCTAGGGAAAAGAAGACAATAACCTATAAAGGAAAACCCATTAGATTATCGTTGGACTTCTCAGGACAAACCTTACAAGCCTGAAAGGAGTGGAATGAAATAGTCAAACTATTAAATGAAAGGAACTATTAGCCAAGAATAATGTATCTGGCAAAGCTCTCCTTTAGATATGAAGGAGAAATAAAGACCTTTCCAGACATACAAAAAATTGAGAGAATTCTCCACTACGAGGCCTGCACTACAGGAAATATGGAAAGGGGTCAGTTTACATAAAACAAAATGACCCAAAAAAACTACATAATTAGGAGTAAGGTGACTAGTAGGCTGATAGAAGCAGAAGAGTGCAACCCTTACTAGGAAGAGTGCAATATAAGCTTAAAAATAAGAAGAGAATTGCTATAGCAAGATAGTAATGAATGCTCAGAATACATAGGGACAAATTGAGACAACAATGACTGAAAAGGGAATGATTCAAATATCCAAATTCACAAAGGGGAATGGAGGCACACGCAAAAGAAAAGTGACATATGTATATATATGTACCGAAGTCACCAATAAAAAGGCACAGAGTTGAAGAATGGATCAAAAAACAAAACCCAACCATATGCTGCCTATAGGAGACACATCTCAGCTCCAAAGACAAATATAGACTCAGAGTGAAAGAGTGGAAAATGATATTTCAAGCAAATGGCATTCAGAGAAAAGTGGGAGTGGAGGTACTAATATCTGATGAAATAGACTTCAAAATAGAAAAGGTAAAGAAAGATACTGAGGGACACTTCATAATGATAAAGGGAATCATGCACCAAGAAGACATAATACTTATTAGTATCTATACGCCCAAGCAGGGAGCCTGAAATATATAAAACGGTTACTAACAAAACTAAAGGGAGAAACAGACCCAAACACTATCGTAGTAGGGGACCTAAATAACCCACTGTCAGATATGGACAGATCATCTTAACAGAAAATCAATAAGGAAATGACATCCTTAAATGACACATTAGACCAACTGGACATAATTGACATTTACAGAGCCTTTCATCCCAAAACAGCTGCTTAAACGTTATTCTCTAGTGCACAAGAGACATTCTCAAGAATCGACTACATACTGGGACACAGAAATAGCCTCAACAAATATAAAAGGGTTGAAATCATATCAACCATATTCTCTGATCATAATGACTTGAAACTAGAGATCAACTTCAAAAAGAAAGTAGAAAGAACCACAAATACCTGGAGATTAAACAACATGCTACTGAGGAATAACTGGGCCTAAGAAGAAATAAAAGAGAGATCAAGAGATACATAAAAACAAATGATAATGATAGTACAACATATCAAAACTTTTAGAACACGGCAAAAGCGGTCATAAGAGGAAAGTTCATATCATTTCAGGCCTATCTCCAAAAACAAGAGCAAGCTCAAATAAACAACCTAACCCTTCATCTTAAAAAACTAGAAATGGAAGAAAAAAATGAAGTGTAAAGTCAGCAGAAGGAAAGAAATAATGAAAATTAGAGCAGAATTAAATGAAATTGAAAACATAAAAATGGAAAAAAATAAATGCAACAAAAAGCAGGTTCTTTGAGAAGGTTAATAAAATTGGCAAACCCCTGGCCAGATTCACTAAAGAAAAAAGAGAAAGGATACAAATAAACAAAATCAGGATGAAAGAAAATAAATTATGACAGACACTGCAGAAATGCAAAGGATCATACAAGAATACTATGAAAAAGTATATAACACCAAATTTAATAATCTAGAAGATATGGACTAGTACTTAAAAAAGTACTAGACTTTTTCTAGACTGAATCAAGAAGAACTGGAAAATCTAGATAGACCAATCAGCAGAATGGAAATTGAAACAATCATCAAAAACCTACCAAAAAGTAAAAGTCCAGGACCAGGTGGCTTAACCAGTGAATTCTACCAAACATTCAAATACGATTTAATACCTATTTTCCTCAAACTCTTGCAAAAAATCAGAGGAGGCAATACTTCCTAACTCATTTTATGAGACCAATATTACTCTGATACCAAAACATGGTAAAGATAATACAAAAAAAGAAAACTACGGACCAATATCTCTCATGAACACAGTTGCAAAATCCTAAATAAGATACTAGCAAACCAAATACAGCAACATATTAAAAAGATTATACACCACAATTGAGCGGGCTTCATCCCAGAGGCACAGGGATGGTTCAACATATGCAAATCAATTAATATGATACATCACATAAACAAATTAAAAAATAAGAATCATATGATCATATCAATAGATGCAGAAAAAGCCTCTGACAAGATACAGCATCCATTTATGATTAAAACACTTAACAAAATCGGTATAGAAGGAAAATACCTTAATATAATAAAGGTCATATATCACAAGCCCTCAGCCAACATTATACTTAATGGTGAAAAACTAAAAACCTTCCCTGTAAGGTCAAAAACAAAGCAAGGCTGTCTGTCTACTATTGCACTGTTATTCAATATAACATTGAAGGGCCTAGTGAGTGCAATCAGGCATGAGTAAGATATAGAAGGCATCCAAATATGAAACTAAGAAGTCAAACTGTCACTATTTGCGGATGACATGATTCTCTATACAGAAAACTCGAAGGACTCCACAAGAACACTACTAGAAATTATAAGCAAATACAGTAAAGTTTCTGGATACAAAATCAATGTTCATAATCTATAGCATTCTTATACTCTAATAACGAAATGTCAGAAAAAGAAGTGGAAAAATAATTCCTTTTGCAATTGCAACAAAAAGAATGAAATACCTAGGAAGAAATCTAATGAAACATATGAAGAACCTATATAATGAAAACTATAAGACCCTGTTAAAAAAAAAATCAAAGAAGATACAAAAGAATAGAAAAATACTCTGTGTTCTTGGATTGGAAGAATCAACATAGTTAAAATGACCATGTTACTTAAAGCATTACACAGATTTAATGCAATCTCTATCAAAATCCTATCGGATTTTTTTAAAGAAATGGAACAAAAAATCATCAGATTTGTATGGAACCACAAAAGACCCAAAATTGCCAAAGCCATCCTGAGAAAAAAGAATGAGGCTGGAGGCATCCCTCTGCCCAACTTCAAATTAAACTACAAAGCGACAGTAATCAAAACGGCATGGTATTGGCAGAAAAACAGACACACGGACTAGTTGAACAGAATCGGGAGTCCAGAAGTAAACCCATGTTTTTATGGGCAAATAATTTTTGACAAAAAAGCCAAAAACATACAGTGGAGAGAGGAAAGCCTCTTCAATAAATGGTGCTGGGAAAACTGGAAAGCCATCTGCAAAAGAATGAAACTAGGATGTTGTCCATCGCCACACACCAAAATTAACTCAAAATGGATTAGGGACCTGAATATAAGATCTGAAACAATAAAATGCATAGAAGAAAACACAGGAACTAAACTCAAGGACCTTGGACTTAAAGAGGATTTTATGAATTTGACCTCTAAGGCAAGGGAAGTAAAAGCAGAAGTAAATGAATGGGACTACATCAAACTAAAAAGATTCTGCACAGCAAAAGAAACCATCAACAAGGTAAAGAGACAACCATCTGAATTGGAAAATATATTTGCAAGCAACGCTTCCAATAAGGGCTTAATATCCAAAATATACGAAGAACTCATACAACTCAATAACAACAACAAAAACAAATGATCCAATCAAAAAGTGGGCAGAAGACTGGAACAGACACTTCTCCCCAAAAGACATACAAATGGCTAAGGAATATATGAAAAGATGCTCAACATCACTAGCTATTAGGGAAATGGAAATCAAAACCACAATGAGATACCATCTCACACCTGTTAGAATAGCTATAATCAACAGGACATGTAATAACAAATGTTGGAGAGGATGAGGAGAAAAAGGAACCCTCATATACTGCTAGTGGGACTGCAAATTGGTACAGCCACTATGGAAAACAGTATGGAGCTTCCTCAAAAAGCTAAGACTTGATCTACTGTATGATCCAATAATCCCTCTACTGGGTATTTACCCCAAAGACTTGAAAACCCATATCCAAAAAGATGTTTTCACACCGATGTTCATAGCAGTAGTACTCACAGTGGCCAGGACATGGAAGCAACCGAAGTGTCCTACAATAGATGATTGGCTGAAGAAGCTGTGGTACATATATACAATGGAATAATACTCAGCCATAAGAAGAGATGAAATACTGCCATTTGCAACAACATGGATGGACCTTGAAATAATTAATCATACTAAGCAAGATAATCCAGATAGAAAAGGTTGAAAATAAGATGATAATACTTATATGTGGGATAAAAACCTAAAAGCAACAAACAAACAGGACAAACAGAGAATCATGGATATGGACAATGGACCAGCGTGTAGGCAAGAGAGTGAGGGGGGAGGTAGACGAGGGAAAAAATTCAAATCATTTCTTCAATTAAATACATACACATATACATACATACATACATACATACATACATACATACATACATACATAAATGCACAATGAGATATCACCTCAAAGAACAAGTGTTGGCGAGGATGTGGAGAAAAAGGAACCCTCATATACTATAGGTGGGATTGCAAATTGGTACAGCAACTATGGAAAACAGTCTAGAGGTTTCTCAAAAAATTAAAAATGGATATACCTTTTTACCCAACAATTGCATTTCTGGGTTTTTATCCAAAGAAAACCCAAATGGTAATTCATATATCTATGCACCCCTATGTTCATTTCAGTGCAATTTATAATAGCTAATATATGGAAGCAACCTAAATGCCCATCAACAGATGATTGGATAAAGAAGTTATGGTTTGTATATACAATGGAGTATTATTCAGCCACTAAAAAAATGAAATCCTACTATTTGCAATGACGTGGATGGACCTAGAGGTTATTATGCTAAGTGAAATAAGTCAGACAGAGAAAGATAAATACCATATGATTTCACTTAAATGAGGAATCTAAGGAACAAAAAGAACAAATTAATCAAAAACAGACTCACAAATACAAATGACAATCTGGTGATGGCCAGAGGGGAGGTGGGTTGGTGGCTGGGAGAATCAGGTAATGGTTAAACAAGTACAAATTAGTAGTTGATAGAAAGTCCCTGGGATGGGGAGCACAGCATAGAGAATGCAGTTAGCACTAATGTAATGGCTAGGTGGAGAGCCAGAGGAGATAAAGAGCAATCAGGGAGATCATTTTATAAACTACGTAAATGTCTAACCAATGTACGGTATACTTGAAACTAATAAAATAAAATAAAAATAAGAAAAAAATTAGCATTTGGTCCAGCAGTTCCACTTCTGGGTATACACTCAAGAGATTTGAAAGCAGTGGCTGGAACAGATATCCATGTTCATAGCAGCATTTAACATGACAGTGAAAAGATGAAAACAACCTAAATGAACATTGACAAATGAATGGATAAATAAAATGTGGTATATACATACAATGGAATATTATCCAGCCTTAAAAATCAAGGAAATTCTGATATATACTACCAGGTGATGAACCTTAAAGATATTATGCCAATGTGAAATAAGTCAGACACAAAAAGACAAATACTCTATGATTCCACTTATATTAGGTACCTAGAGTAGTCAAATTCAGAGACAGAAAGTAGAATGGTGGCCAAGGGCTGGAGGGAGAAGGTAATGAATGGGGAGTCATTATTTAATGAATACAGAGTGTCAGTTTCAGAAGATGAAAAGTTCTGGAGATGGATGGTGGTGATGGTTGCACAACAATGCGAATGTACTTAATGCCACTGAATTGTATATTTATAAATATGAAAAAAAAACACCAGAAATCTGATCTTCTTACTTTCCTTCTTAAAATCTTTTAATGACTTCCATTTGCACTTAGCACGGACTGTAAGACCCTGCATTACCTGGCTAATACTTTGCCGACTTCATTTTGTGAAGGAAAGAAGAGAAGGAGCAGATGTGGACTGGTGGCTGGAGGATGAAGTTGAAAAGGCAGTTTGAGGCCTAAAAGGGAGGAGAGAATGACAAGCCATAATAAGGAAACCGCACTTTTAAGAGAAAAAGCAAGACCTTACAGTGTAGAAATGGAGCTAAGGATCCCCAGTGGTTTATGGTAGAGAGAAAGGGAAAGGGTGTGATCCTGGGCTGAGTGTCTAGCACCTGAGCATTTGGAGACTTAGGGAGGGGAAGAGAGAAAAATGAGAAAGAACAAGTTTGTTCTTGGCCTATGCTCAGACAGGGAAATTAAGAGGAGGGGACAGAGACAGATGTTAAACGACTATGATATTGTTCACTGAACTGTAAAGAGTGTAGTTTGAACCCGAAATCAAGAGACCTTAATGAAAAACAGTAAGGGAGGGATGATTCTAAAGGCATTTGATAAAGGCAGAGAGAGGTCAGAAGGGCACACGGCTAGGGAAGCTCATTCTTCAAGAATAAAAAACAAACACAAAAGCTATGAGGTTCCCAAAATCACTGTAAAGGTAGTCAGAGACTGTAGATCAGGCACTGCTATTATACAAACTATGAAATTAGCCTTTGTAACTTCCTCATCCATATTAGTTTTGTTTTCTCTTGTCAGTTTCCCTTTAACAGTTTTGCAACAGAACCTGTAAAGTGGAAAGAACTTGTGGGCTTATCTTGAGAAGTGACTGGGAAGGGAAGCTGGGCATCTTTATGTCCACTTCCAGAGTCAGGGGAGAAGGAAAAACCACAAAAAGAGAGTGAGTGGTGGCAGTTAAAGTTCCACGTGATAAAAACACTTTTTAGGAAGTGTTTGACTTAGTTTGCTGTAGAGAAGTTTAGATTACAACAAAACACAACCAACCTCAAATTGCCACCAGCCTGGTCTAAGCCACCATCACTTCTTGCCTGGACGATTGCAATAACCCCTGACTAGTCTCTCTGCTCCCATTCTTGCCCTATAGTCAATTCTCAGGCCCAAAGCTTGAAGATTCCTTTTTAAATTAAAGTGGGGTCGTGCTTCTCAAAATTCTACAGTGGGTTCACATTGTTCTCAGGAAAACAAAGTCCAGCCTCCGGTCTACATATTCTGGCCCTTGTCACTTCTGTTCCTGTTTTCTACCACACCTCCTATGCTCACTCTACTCGAGTAACCCTGCCCCGCTGCTGCTCCTCAAATATGCCAGACCTGTGCCCTCCTCAGGGCCTCTTCAGTAGCTATTCCCTCTGCCTGGAAGACCACTATGAAAATATGCACACAATAACTCTCCCACTGCCTTCAAGTCTTTCTTAACGCTGCCTTCTCAAGTGAGGCTTACCTTGAATATTTAAAAATATAACTTATACCACCTCCACCACTCTGCCACTCCCAAGCACTCTCTCCCACTTTATAGCTTTTATTTCTGTAGTACATACTTACATTTATACTATATACCTGTCTTATTTTTTATCGTGATGTTTAATGTTTATTATCTCTTCACACTAGAATGTAAGCTCCAGAAAGGCATAGCCCAAGCCCCTAGAAAGTGACTGGCACATGAAAGCACTCAGTATTTGTGAAAGAATGAATGGATGAAAATATATGGATTCTTTCCTTTGTGTTAACCTAGGAGACCTTCATGAGTGAGACCCAAATCTCTGACCTTGGTCCTGAGCTGTTTTGTTCTTTTGGTAGAAAAAATACAAAGTATATTTACCAAAGAACTATCAATAACTAGGGCTGGCCAATACTGGAATGTGCTGCCTTAGAAGAAGAACGTTACTTAAGTCAGAATTTGAGTAACTATCTGTAAGTAATGCTATAAATAGATTTCTATGACTTCTGCGATATCCTCTAACTTTTAAGTTCCCTGATAATGGTTATGTTACTGCTTCTACTTAAGAACCTACGAAGGTTTCCTATCACCTAAGTAACTCACTTTCCTTTTTTGCAAAGCCCTGCTTACTTTGATCCCATCCTATTTTTTTTTCCCCCAGTGGTTTTGAAAAGCTTTCTTCATCCCACACAGAGGCCATGCCTATTATATTTCAGCTGTTTGACATTTAAATAACATCAGTTTTGGATTCAGACAGAACTGGCTCTGAATTCTAGATCCATCACTTGCTGTGTGGATTTTGGTAAGTTATTTGATTTCTTTCAGCTTTAGTTTTTATCATAAAATGAAGATGATGATGTGAAGAAGGAGGAAAGGGGGAGAAGAAGGTATGTATATTTGGAGATTAATAAATATCATATGGTAAGTTCCTGGGACTGTGTCTAGTACTTAGTCCTGTCACCTTTATTCTATACAGATTTTTTTCCCTTCCTTCAAGACCATACTACTTAGTATCTAATTGCTTTTGAATTGTTTCATGTATTTTCATTATGTCTTTACTACTAGAATGTTATAGAATAGTGGGATCTGCAGGCAGGGGCCAAAAAGTTTACTCTCTCACCTACAGCGTTTACTCTCTCACCTCTATAAAATGAGAAGGCTAGACAAAATAATCCTTTTAGCTACAAATTCTATTCTTTCAATAGGCCTGTTGTATCCCTGAGGTGGCTAGCACAATCTGACATGTATTATTGTTTAATAACTATTTGTTAACTGAATGACTAAAATCTCTTCATTATTATTTCTATAGGCCCTATTTGCAGTAGCCATATGCAATAGTATTCTGTGAAGATCAACTAGGATAATGTATATGAAATTAACTTAAAAATTTAAAGTTGTAATTATATATGTAAAACTGTAACTAAATATATATATATACTTGTGTGTGTATATATATACACACTACCACTGTATATATATCTATATATTGGTAGGAAGAGTAGTAACAGAACCATCCATGATGTGAAGATATTCTAATTTATTCACTAATGTAAGGTGAGGCTGGGTTTATGTGACACCAGGCCCAACTTATGCATGTCCAGGGTGATTCTCTGATAACAGAGAGGTCCCATGTCATTGGGAAATTATTATTTATTAGTTTTGTCTGGGTTTGGGAATAGAAGGAGGAATGAATAGACAGAACATGGAGGATTTTTAGGGCACTGAAAATACTCTGTGTGATACTATAATGATGGGTACATGTCATTACACATTTGTCCAAACCCATAAAATGCATAGTGTCAAAAGTGAACCCTAGTATATGTTACAGACTTTGGGTAATTATGATATGTCAATGTAGGTTCATCATTTGTAACAAATGTACCACTCTGGTAGGTTGTTGATAATGAGGGATGCTATATATGTGTGGGGACAGGAGGTATATAAGAAATCTCTGTACATTCTTCTCATTTTACTGTGAACCTAAAACTGCTGTGAAAAAAATTGTCTTAAAAAAATTTCAATTCAGGTATCATTTTCTTAGAAGCCTTTTCTGACCATGCATCTCTAAGTTGGGTTAAAAACTCCTCCTTTTATTTATCAGAGTATTATATTCAATGCTCTCATCTATCATTACATACTATATTAGGATCATTTGTTTTTGTGTCTGTATCTATCACTAGATTGTGAGTTCCTTGAGAAAAAGAATGTTACCTTACTCATCTTTTCTCCTCATAGTTTAGCAGAGTGCTTGGCACATAGTAATAATTCAATAAATATTCACTGAAATGAAAAGACATTCAATGGGCCTCAGTTCACTTTGTCAATTATTTGGACATTGCTTGTAAGAATATACAGCTTTTTAAACATACGAGAAGATACAATGAACTGTTTTCCAGAATTAAGTAGGACTACAGCAGGTTATCTCCTGAGTCCCAACTTCCCACTGCATCACCAACCATTCAGGGTCCCTGTTGTTGATTCCATTCTTGACTTTATTTCCAGTATCTACTCCCCTCGGCTTTTCTGGTCTTCTTTCTTGAGACCTGAAAATTGACCTTGACTTTATTCATCCATCAAACACTTACCAAAAAATACTTATTATCCCATGCACTTCCTGGCACTGTGGTTACAAGGAGACAAGGCTTCTGCCCTGGAGGAACTCATATTTAGTCAGGGAAAGCGATTTGTAAAAAAATGGTTATAAGAGACAGAGAGACAGTACAATAGAAACATCCATGGACACTTGGCATTTAGAATTCAGAGTTGTACCTTGAGAGAGCCCCTGAGAATCCATGATATAAGGATATATAATTTTAGTCAGGTAGAAAATTGAATGAAACTACCGTCAAGGTTGGTAGGCAATGAAAGTAAGTCACTTAACCAGTAATTGAGGCCAGATGCCTAGACAGGGTGTGGATTTGGGCCTGGCATTGGGGTTCTTTATTCTTCCTTAAGCACATTGTTACACTCATTACAGATATCAAGTGATTGCTTAAAATTTTCAGGTATATTTCATCATAAAATTATATACTATTATGGGGCTCTCAAAATTGGTGAGTTCTCAAAGACCTCAAGAAGGTGTTCTTATGAATATGAAGGAGATATTATATATACTTAAGAATAAATTCATCAACTATATAACCTGTGCAATGAAAGCTACAAAATATTGCAGAGAGAAATTAAAGATCTAAAATAATGGTACAATAAACAATATTTATGAATCAGAAGACTCAAAGTTGTTAAGATGTCAGTTCTCCCCAAACTGACTTATTGATTCAATGCAACACAATAAAAAATTTTAAAGTCTTTTTTGTAGAAATTGACAAATTCATTCTAAATATTATATGGAAATACGTAGAATACCTAGGAAGGACCTAGAATAGTCAAAACAATTTTGAAAAAGAAGATAGCTAAAGGAATTACACTATCTGATTTCAAGAGGAACAAGAGAGTTACAGTAATTAAGACAGTTTAGTATTGGTGTGAAGACAAACATCAATGGAACAGATTATAGAGTCTGAAATTGACATACATATATTATATATATATATATATATATATATATATATATATATATATATATATATAGCCAATTGTCTTTCAGCAAAGGGGCGAACATAATTCAGTGGAGAAAACTCTTTTCAACAAATAGTGCTAGAATAATATGCAAAAACATTAACTTTGTCCTTTACTTCACACCATACACAAAAGTCAACTTAAGAAGGATTGCTATCTGAAATGTAAAAGTTAAAGTTATAAAACTTCTAAAAGAAAACAGGAGAAACTCGTACTAAGAGTAGGCAAAGATTTCTTAAATAGGTCATAAAGATTACAAACCATAAATGATAAACTGTACTTTATCAAAATTAAAAACTTCACTTCTTCAAAAGATACTGTTAATAAAATGAAAACACAGCCACAGTTGGGAGCAAAATGTTTGAAATATACATATTTGCACAGGACTTTTATTCAGTCTATAAAAGAACTTTATAACTCAGTAATAGAGAAAAAACCTAATATTTTTTTTTATGGGCAAAGGAGTTGAAAAAGCACTTTGCAAAATAAGATACATAAATGGCCAAAAAGAACATGAAAAGATGCTTAATAGTATTAATCATCAGGGAAATGCAAATTAAAATCACAATGAGATATCACTACATACATATATATTAGAATGGCTACAATTAAAAAGACTGATAATGTTATGTGCTATGGAGGATGCAGAGCAACTGGAAGTCTCACACACTGCTTGTAGGGGTGTAAAATGATAAATCATTTTGGAAAACAGTTAGGCAGTTTATTATAATGCTAAACATACACTTGCCTATGACTCAGCAATTTAATTCCTAGGTATTTACCCTAGGGAAATGAAAATACATGTCCACACAAAGACTTCTACGGGAACTTTCACCTTAGTTTCATTCATAAGCAAAACTAGAAACAACCCAAAGGTCCATTAACAGTTAACTGGATAAACAAATCCAGTCAATGAGCATATGTAGAATATCCATATAATGGAATACTACTCCATAATAAAAAAGAATGAACTACTTATACACACAATAACATGGATGAATCTCAGAAACATCATGTTAAACTCAAGAAGCCAGAAACAAAAGAGTACCTACTATATATTTTAATTTATATGAAATTACAGAAAAGGCAAACTAAGGTGGCAGAAAGCAGATCAATGTTGGGTTATGTCAAATGACTTAGGAGCCAATTTGAATAGGGTCCCATTAATCAAAAATTGGACAATCTGGTTTTCAGTAAGCTTAAAAATTACAACGGAATGAAACGCATCAAGTGTATTTCAGTCCATGAGTTTATAATGATACTAAAACAAATACACACATTAAAAATATACGTAAGATAAATTAACAATTGTGGAAACAAAAATGTTGTTATAATGTTTTTACTATATTTCTAACAATATCTTGGCCTGACTCCAAAGATATTAAAATTGAGAAATGAATTATTTATTGAATATATAGCTATTGAAAGAAATTGAGGCAAAGGGAAATGTGTTAATTAGTAAGGATGCAAGTGAAAAATTTTTTTTGCTTTAAATATTTCTTAATGTTGTTTCAACAATAAACAAAACTTTGAAACTTTTTTTCTATAAACCATCTGACCTTGTGTTCTACCCACAGAAATCCCCTGAATTCACATCACTTGTCCATTCTCAATTTGTGTAGTTTTTCTTCCCTCTTTTCATGTTTGAAATGCCAGGTTTTCTGAAATCTCCTAGTTTTATTACTGTAAGTAATGAAATGACAGGTAATCTCCTAAATTCCAGGCCACTTGGGTTGTATTTTGACATATAATCATTCTCAAAGTCCTAGGTTCACTTTTGATCATGTCTACTCTGGCCCATTTGAGGACTCCGATCAGTCCACAGGCATTTGGTAAAGGCTTATATATTTTCTCCCTTTAGGTTGTCATTTAGTCCTGAGGGAAACCAGACTAAAGAATCTGGACGGATTCATAAAACCTATCATAATTAATGAGGAAAAAAAACAAACTTGAAGGGCAAGCTCTCCTGGCAATTATCAATTTGTCTCATAGTCAGAAAACAATTATTTGTACCTATCGCCAACTAGGACTGTCTGGTAAATACAGACTCTGAATGTGGCCCAGAAGAAAGGGAAGTTGTGTGTGGGAAGAGAGGAGGGGAGATCGTGTGTGTGTGCCACCAGAATTGTATTCCTGCATGTAAATGAGGGGAGGGTGTAAGTTTAGAGTTAGAAAAGACCTTAGCAATGATCTAGTCCATCCTTTTTTATCTTGCAGACTAAGAAGCAAAGACTGGAAGAAGTTAAATGAGCCGTGGTCCTCAGACAAGAACTCAGGGCACTCTGAAGCCTAATTTAGAATCCTTTCTGCTCTATCACCTGCATATTTTAAAAAATAAATTGCTTAGAAACTGAAACAGAAAAATTCAGCAGACAAGCTTTTAATAAATTTCGGTGTTCAGTGACATTGAGATTTTGACAAAACACTAAAAACTGCCTAAGCCATAAAGGCGTTAAAATATTTATCTAAAAAAGTTGAAAACAAGAAAGTGTAAAGTTAGCTCATGGGTTCCATACAGCACACATTCAACTCTTGATCATTTCATTCCTCATTCAGCAGTATTTAATGAGTGTCTGCTCTCCCTCAGGCACAATGCCAGGTGCTAGGGACCTACAGCACAAAGTCCTTCCTAGCTCAGAACTTCCAGCATAGCAAGGAAGACAGTATATTAAAGTAGTAATTAAAGTGTGTTAGATGTTAAAATTGGAGATATGCTAGATTCTTTAGATTTACCCGTGGAGAGTAATTCAAGCTCTTTCTCTTCTGTTACCAATATATTTCTCAGCTGCCTTTTTATACCATCATTTGAGTTTCCCAAATTCTTTTCAGTAAAACACTTAAAACAACAAACATTTCCTGAGCACCCACTGGTGTGCCATATATTGTGTGAAATTCTGCAAGAGAATTCCGAAGTAAACTAGCAATGTAAAAACCATTATATATGAGGACAAATTTTTTTGGATTATATATGCCTGATAAATTCAGTACTTGACAGCACAGGTGATCTTAAAAATAATTTGATATATCTCAATACTTTAGACTCCCAGGTTTTTTATAGTATTCTTAACAGGTTTTGTTAGCAAAATCAAAACCCCTGATCATTTCCAGAGTGCTGGAAGGCTCTACTGGATTCCCGGCATGTTTGAATGAATCCTCTCCGTCTTTAAAAGGCCAGCTCAGAGCGCTGCTCCGCAAACGTTTCTCTTATAATCTGCATACATCTTTCGCCCCTCCTCCGTACTCTTAGAGATCCCCCACTTATACAGCATTTAGTATATATTCTTTACAATATTGATTTTGTATATGTCTGTCTTCCCCTAAACTGGATGGATCATTAAAGACTGTGACTCCCCATCCCCCTGCGCAGTCACTTTAAGAGGCAGTCTCCTTAAGAGGCAGTCTCTCCAAATCCGTACATTCACCATAGAAACAGAAATTCCATTCATAAATATAGGGGACTCTCTCATTAACTATGGGGCCCTACTTCCCTCCAACTTGCAGCAATCTGGTTTATTCCATGGAGTGGAGAAGGAAGCCAAACTGGCTGGATGCAAAGGGAATGGCGTCAGTGTGAGGTCACGCCACATTGTTCCGAATGCCATCTTCAAACCGCAGTGACATTAATGCAGGATTGAGGGATGCAGCTGGAGGAAAGATACGGACCCAAGTTACCCAGCATACGAGCAAAGAGAGGGCAGGATAGAGAACAAAGCGGGAAACCTCGCGGGGCGTGGCAAGCCACCTGGGCGCCAGCAGCGAGCGCCGGCTGAGAGGGAAAGTAAGCAGCGGGGAGCCAAGCTACAGTCGGGCAGGATGGGGCGGGACTTCCGGAAACCATTTGCCTGAGTGGCAGGGGAACCGGAAGTGGGGGTGCTGCTGCTGCTGCTGGTGCTGGGGCCCGAGGAGGGACGCGCTGGAGCGGGGCCGCCGGGACTGAGCGAGCGACAGACGCGCCACCCGCCGACGCCTCAGCCGCTTGGGCCCACACGGACCCTCTGCCTCAGTGAGTGTATCCAGGGTTGTGGGAAACCTGTGGCTTAGAGTTGGGGGTTGGAAGGGACTGCGATTTGTTATTGTGAGAGGCCCGCGACCTCCCCTCCCCCATCCTCCAGGGCCCCTCCCCCACCCCCTACTGCCGACCCTTAGGGGACCGCGCGCGTTCGCTCCCCATGCTTGGGCCCGGCGTTGGTTCCCCAGCCGCCCACGCTGCCCCCGGACCTCCAGGTCGCTCGCGGGCCCTCTTAGCGCCTTTCTCAAACACCCCACCCTCAAACCTGTGGACTCTCCTCCGCCGCTGGCCGCCTCCTCCACCTCGTCTTTCGCCGTAGAGGAATACGGTGGCGGGGCGCACCGTCCTCTCCACCCCCTGGTGGAGGCCGCCTTGTACCCCCAGCTTCCTTTGGCGGGTGGTTCGCCGCTGTCAGCACCATTTGTAGCAACTCTTCTGCCTCTAGTCTCAGCTGTTGCCTTTCCCTCCATCCCCAGTGTTGTACCTCTGACCCTCCTTTTCTCTTTCCTCTTGTCTGAGAGGCGTTTAACGCCGGCCCAATTATTCTGTTGTTTTTTGAGCACTTTTTCCTCCCCCTTTTGTTAAAAAATTTCAATTCTTTAGGAACTTCTCTGTTTCTTTCTCTAACATATCTTAAAAATGCATAGACTGTTACAACTCAGAAGGGATTATTTCTTGGAGGGCTAGCCAGTCCAGCACCTCATTTCAGAGATAGGGCCCCACGAGGTTGGTTATTTGCCCAAGGTCAAACAGTTAGTTAAACCTGCCAATGGACAGGTATTATTAGGTGTTTTTTACCCGGTCCATGTCCATTTACCAGATCTGAACCTTCTGGCCTATAGGTTCGTCACAAACCCATTATATGTCGACCCACTGTTCTGCTTTTCATAGCTCTCAGGCCAGCGTTGCTTTTCATAATTTATGTATAAACTTTAAGAAAATCAAACATTTGAAGTTTGGCCTCTTTTTAGAGCTTACCCACAGAGAAATGGAAGACCATCAGAACCTACTCTAGGACCTCATTTTGTAAAACTTTAAATTGGGAGAGAGGAGGTAAAGGTGTGCAGAAAGAGGAAGGAGAAAATACGGAGAATTGTCTACCCTGTGTCTTTAGATTCTTCTGGGTACATTGTTCTGATATAAAGGTTGCCTCCTTGCGGGGGAACAGGGGAGGAGTAGGAAATCATTGTGCTTTAATTGGTTAGCTTGGCCTTTGATAATAAATTATGGATGTGCTGGAACCCCAGGGACTCACCCACCAGCCCACTGAGGCAGGATATTCAGGATCAAGCCTGCCTCTCTCCTTCAGAATAACTCTACCTACCAACTGCCTCTGAGACAAAATGAAGAGTCTTAGGTCAAAGTGGAAACATTCTAAATCTTTTCATTCTTAGTGCAACTTTCCTCCTACATCTGTTTCCTGGTTGAATTAAAGAAACATCCAGCTCAGCTTGAAAATTTATCATTCTTTGTTGTTAAAACTGATTTCTGTTTAGACCCACTACACCATGCTGGTATAATCATCTAGAAATAATGCTGTTATGCTCTTGTAGTCCAAGTTAAGTAAAGAAGATAGAAAATTCAGGAAAATAGGAAAATGCTCTGCAAGTCTTTTACTCTTCATCTACCCACAGAATTAATTTTAATGGACAGTCAAAGCTTTCCTGGTCAATTAACAAAACTTGGTGTTCTTCAGGCCTTTATCTCCATTTGGCTGGGATTTTTTAACTGAACCTGCTGTTAGTGATGTCAGAAGTTGATGCTACACTCAGGAACTTATGAATCAGTAAGGTGAGATAGGAGTCAAATTCCCTAGTTAGTACTTTATAGATCACAGCTTTACCCAGTACCACTATGTTACAGTATTTCTCTCAGCCTGAGTCAAACCCCAAATCACTCAGATTTTGGTGACTTACTCACAGTTGTTCCCTGGATAGCTCAAAATTCATTCTTCATTTTTATTGTAAAGAATACAACAGTTTATTTTATCTAATTCCCAAATTATTTGCATCTGCTAAATGCATAGTCCCTTAGTTTGTACATTTCCAGCCTCTTAAAGAGATTGCATGGGTTTCTGGCTGTTTTTCTTTACCTATGTTTAAAAATGTTACCAAGCCATAGGCGTAGGTAAAACTGAAAGCTACTTTGTATTGTAAGATTTTGATTTGGCAAAATAATACAAAATTCAAGTGTCTGAAGGCACAAAGAAACAAATTTTTGCTCAGATACTTTGCCCTTTAGAGGAAGAAGAGGATGACATTGAATTCATAGTTAAAACAAACGAACAACAACAACAAAAAAACAGACTAGATAATTGGGAATATTGTGTTATCTTCTCCCAGTTCTACCTGCCTGGTAGCCTCAGATAAGTGACATTTTTGTTCCTCAGTTTCTTTACCCATATAGTTTTTTCATTTTGCCATGAAAAAATTTAAGACCAAGATGAAAGTATTTTGTTCAGGGAATGCCATTAAATCGGAGAAGTAGTAATAAAAGATAAAAGTAATTGACTTAATAAATTAGAATTTATCATTGTTTCTTATACTCTTTTTTGTATAGAGCCTGATGTCCTTTGCTTAAGAGTAGTAGGTTTTAAAATGATATCACCCAGAGATCAAATTCTGGCTCTCCCTATCATGGAGCAGGTTCCTTAAAACTGAGTTTTAGTTTTTATTTAAATAACAAAGCTCCTAGCACAATATCTTGTAAATAGTAAGTTCTTAATAAATCTTAATTGCAGTTATTGTTTTAGATCAGTTTACCTGTTGGAGGAACTCTGATGATTCTATAGTTTATATAGATCATTGGTCTTGAAAGTAGAGTATGTCTACTCCCAGGGATGCATAACATGATCCATTGTAATACAGGGAAAAATTTAGAACTCTCTTCATTTATTTTTTATGTAAAAAAGGAAAAAAGTAAACCTTATTGATACATGTACATGTTATAATATAGATTAACAATATAATGAACAGTACAATATACAAGTTAACAGTAATTCACATTTAATTTATAAATATATAGAGAGGTGCATTTCAAGATTCTAAAACATTAAAAAATGTTTGGACCCCACTAATCTGGACCAGTCTTTACTCATATGCATTACTTTACTTTATGCTTTTCTATTAGGTGTTCACCTAGCCTGTCTTTGAATCTTTCTTGTAGGAATCTGTCTTGAGATACAAGCCATGTCATTTTGTAGTCATATTTGTTAGAAATTTGCCTCACTGTATTATTCTGTCTCTTGGCCCTGTCTTCCTCTTTGGGGAACATGCAGAATAAGCCTAATAGCCTTTCCTAGTAACGGTTGAATACCTTGACAACTATTTATGCCCCCTGTTTTCCTCTTCCCCAACCAATTTTTCTACAGGTTCTAAACATATCAATTTTTTCCCAACTGTTTTTAATATGACAGGTTTTCACATTTCTCCCATCTTGGCTCCTTTCCTTTAGACACCTTCCAGTTGTCAAAATTCTTTTAAAGTTTTTCAACAAGATAAGTACATTGTATCCCTAGAACTGAAATGAATTTAAGGGCCTGCATTTTTTCTTTTAAGTGGTGAGGGATGTATTTGAATACATATTATTATGAAGATACCTCATGGTCACAGTTTGTCACTCTTCTTTAAACCAGCAGTCTCTGACCTTTTTGGCACCAGGAACTGGTGCTCCTATCAGAATCTAATGCCTGATCTGAGGTGGAGCTGAGACGGTGATGCTAGTGCTGGGGAGCGGCTGCAAATACAGATGAAGCTTCGCTTGCTTGCCTGCTGCTCACCTCCTGTTGTGTGGCCCAGTTCTTAACAGCTGCAGACCAATAAGGGTTGGGGACCCCTGCTTTAAACAATCCCCGGTAAAAATAGTTTTAGGACTTGAAAAATGGCATAGACGATAGAGGCTTTGTTCATCCTCTTGAGACCAAATCAAAGTAGTGACAGAAACATTGAGCAAACAGCAAGCAAAGTCGCTTGGGATCTAGATGAACAAAAACACTACAACTAGAGAGTATATTAATCAACCTGCAACGGGAGGAGGTAGGAAATGGCGAAGACCGGACGAGGCTACCCAGTTGAGCCGCGGAGTAGGACAGAGGCTGGGACAGAGACTGGGGCAGCGATAGCCGGCACTGCAGATGCCTCTTAAAGGGGCTGTGTCGCCAGCGGACTTTCGCAGTGACCAACCTGCTTGCTCTGAGCACCAGCGCCAGGTAGGCTGCTCAGGAGGAACCAGGGACTTATAGTGGGAAACTGACTTGGAGCGAGGGCCAGAGGCAAGGCTTTCTCTCAGGCAAAAGTGCTGGCAGTATACATTGTCCCTCTATTGAGCCCTCCCGCCGCTCCCAGTGTACAGATCCAGTGCCACCATAGCTGAGATGTCATCAAACTGGATAACAGAGGTGGCTCCCCCTAGAGGATTCCCTGAAACTCTTCCTCCCCCAACTCACGGTCCTACCCAAGCCACATACAGTTGTGTCCTCGGGGCGAGTCCGATGCACCTTGCTGAGCCCACTCCAAGACTCACACTGGTGGCAGCTGGCCTTGAGTTCTGGTGTGGTTTCTTGAGGCAACTATAAGCATGACATCTGTGGATTGCTTGCTGAATCTTAACTGGTGGCTCCAGAGGGGCACAAGGTAGGCTAAACTTGGCCTGCAGCTGGACCCCTCTCAGGACTGTGCCGCTGGACACCTACTACCCAAAGCCACGCTAATAAGACTGGGAGACTTAGGAGCTGTGCTTAGTATGTAGAAACAGACACATAAAGGCAGCCATAATGGTAAGACAAAGAAGCAGAAACCATATGAGAGAACAGAACAGAGCTCCAGGAATAATGGAGTCAAGCAATCTAACAGACGCAGAGTTCAAAACACTGGTTGTAAAGAACTGTAACAAAGAGATAATATATATATATAGAACTGGAAATAGAAATTATAAAAGGGAACCAGTCAGAAATGAAGACCACATTATCTGAGATGAATAGTATATCAGATAGACTCAACAGAGTGGATAAAAAAGAGGATCGAACCACCGACATAGAGGATGAGGAAGCCAGGGACACTATATCAGAACAGCAAGGACAAAGAAGCCAAGGCTGTGATAATAATTTAAGGAGCCTATAGGACACGATTAAATGTAAAAATGTCCATGTCATAGGGGTACCTGAAGGAAAACAAGATGTTGAAGAGCTATTTGAAGAAATAATGATGGAAAACTTCCCTAACCTGGTGAAGGAAATTGACATACAACCCCAGGAGGCTCAGAGCATCCCAAGAAAGAGGAACCCAAAGAAGCCCGCACCAAGACACGTAATTCAAATGTCAAACGTTAAATACAAAGAGAATCTTAAAAGCAGCAAGAGAAAAGCGGTTCGTTACCTACAAGGGAGCGCCCATAAGACTGGCAGCTGATTTCTCACAATGCAGGACTATGCAGGACAGAAGGGCCTGGCACAAAACATTCAACGTGATGCAAACCCAGGATCTACAATCAAGAATACTTTATCTAGTAAAACTATCATTTAGAGTCGAAGGACAGAGGAAGAGCTTCCCAGACAAATAAGCTAAAAGAATTTATCACTCTAAGCCAGTATTACAGGAAATGTTGGAAGGACTTCTTTAAGAAGAAAAACCATGTATCAAAAGCATGAATAAAGAATGATAATAACTACATTCCTATCAACAAGTACCTCAAATGGGAAAGAATTAAGTGCTCCAACCAAAAGATAGAGTGGCTGAATGGATAAGAAAATAAGACCCCTCCATATGCTGCCTACAAGAGACTCACTTCAGATTAAAAGACACACAGACTAAAAGGGAGGGGATGGAAAAAGTAACTGCCTTGACAGATCTAGAGGGTGTTGGACTGAATGAAATAAGTCAGATATAGAAAGACAAATATCACATTTTATGTACACGTGGAATCTAAAGAACAAAATAACAACAAAGAAAGAAACTCATAGATAAAGAGAATATTTTGAGGGCTACCAGATGGGAGAGTTTGGGGAGGGACAGCAAAAAGGGCAAAGGGATTAAGAGGTGCAAATGGATAGTCGCAGAGTAGATACAGAGATGTACAGTGTAGCATGGGGAAGATGGTTAATAATGTAATATGTAAGTGGGAAGAGAGGTACTAGATTTAGTGGGGTAATAGCTTTGTGAGTTATGTGGATCTCTGATCACTGTGGAAAAAGTTTTAGTTATATAATCATAAAGTAAGAGTAGAATTATTTTTCTACTGTTAGTTGTGATTTCTCAATTATACTGTCAAATAACTGTTAGTTAACTTTTGCCTCAAAATACCTAACATGTTAAGTGTTTACCCAGGTGGGAAAATAAATGAAAGCTAACGAAATGGGTTCCTTAAATCTATTTAAAAAGTTAGGAAATAGGCTTTATCAATTAGTGGAAATTGGAGCTGTTTGTTATTATTTTTCTTTATATATCTAATTTTGGAATCCATAAGATGGGAAAAGTTGGTTGCCTCTTGTCTGTCTCAAGGCTAATACAGTTTTTGATCAGTAGAGAAGAATGGTAATGTTTAAATTAAAACTATTGTTAAGCATCATGTCATATTTGACCTGAATAGCCAGACTAAATCTAAATTTGAACTTAGACCCAAAGAAACTTTTATATAGAAGATACAGACTTTTATGGACTTAGAAACAAAAGCAAAACCCCCAAATTAACCAACTCTTTGTGACTGTTTTAACCCTTTTAATCATTTTTTTCCTTTAATTTTTAATTTTTCCATACCTTTCTTAGTGAAATCCCAAATAGACACCATACATACTCTCATTAGAATATACAAATCCACCTTGCAGCTCTTCCTGATTCTTATATTTTACGTTGCTGTTTTTAGTTCTGTATAGTATTTACATATGTCTTTTGGATGAAATAGTTAGCTATAAAAACTCCTTTTGGGAGTCACCATGAACTGGCTTGTAATCAGTGAGCCAGATGTGACATTATTTCCTGTGCAAATTACCTTAATTGTCCAATCCTCGTTTTCCTCATTTTACAGCACTTTTGTAAGAATTAGAGGTGGTATGTATAAAACATAGCACATATAGTACTTCATAGATAGCTGTTATTTTCTGATAGTTGCAAATTTTAATAATCTAAAGAAATATATACACAGGGCGTGGATTGTATTTTACATTTTCAGTCAGGTTTGGGCCTAAACCCAAGCCTAATTTTTGTTAGACTTAAACGTCATTCAGAACTGAGCTTATCTGTGTAATGAGTGATACAGTTTAATCCTCTTTCCAAGAAAGCTTAGCTGTGTTTGAAGATGGCAAAAGAAAGAAAATTCCCTCCTTTTTCATAATAGGAGGAAAAAAAAAAAGATTTTTCTCTTTCATCATCCTTTGCATTTGCCAAGTGACCTCTTGAGCCTAATAGCTCTAGTAGAGTTGTTTGAAAACAGTCTGGTTTCTCATTTGTCTTTCTAGAAGATTAGCATTTCTAAAATGTCTGAATTTCATTTATTTCTTCTTCACCACCAGATGCCATATTTTGGCTTATTATTAATAAAATTTTCTTAGCGGAGACCTGTCAAAAATAAAATATATCTAGTAAACATTTGTCAGAAACCAAAGCCTTTGACTAATTTTATCATGATATGTAATACAGTTATTTGTGCGGTGCTAGTAACCAGTGAATTCTAATCATTGCTGTAGTAATTGTGTAACTCTGTAAGCCTAAAAGACTCTAGTATAGATTTTATTGAACTATAAGTGTCTAATTCCTTGTGTCATTTGGTAGTATAGTAATATGTAATCAGGAAAAATAAGCATAGATGTAAAATATATACTTGAAAACAGATTTTTTAAATGTAATACACTATTCCTAAATGATATTCAAACCTGTCTGGAAGTTTAGTAATGTTGGACATTTATAAGACTTGAAGCAGTTGTGTCCTGGAACTCGTCTCTACTGAAAATAAAAGTCTAGTTGTTTTGTTTCTAGGCAAAACCATAATGAAACTTAAATTATGATTTAAAATCTGACATGTAGTCTTTAAGCGGTAACAAATAAATGCTCCTTTTAATGAATGGAACATGACAGACATTTTTTTTCTCAGGAGTAGAATGAGCCAGGGAGACTCTAACCCAGCAGCCATTCCACATGCAGCAGAAGATATTCAAGGAGATGACAGATGGATGTCTCAGGTAAAAGAAAGTGCACATGTATTATTCACATGAGATGAGTCTATTCAATTTTTGAGTCTTTTGACCAAAGGTACAAAACAATGTTTTTACTGGTCAACAAGAATTTATTACTATAAATAAAAGCCTAACATTAGAAACATCATACCTAATCACTATCTGATGTTGGACCTGAGGAATATTTTTAAGCATGGTAATTGCCTTCTGTTAATTTAAAAAGATAATGTCTCTACAATAGTCCTTTTTTTAAGCTTTTTTAAAATTTTGAAGTAGTTTCAAAATTAGGCAAATATTACCAAACTTTAGAAAAAATTCCCTATATCCTTCATCTAGACTTAACATTTTGCCACATCTAATTATCGTGTCTGTATCTATTTGTATGTATACCAAAATACTGTTTTTTTTTCTGAAGCATTTGAGAATAAGTTTCAATCTTCATGTCCCTTTACTCCTAAATATTTGTTTATTTTTTAAGAACAATGATATTTATAACTTTATTTATTTATAACTTTCTGTTATTGTCTTCCCAAGCTTCCGTAACTACAGTATAGTTATTAAAATTAGAAAATTTAACATCGATATTATCTGTTACCTAATCTGAAAACCACATTCAGACTTCTCCAGTTGTCCCAATAATGTTCTTTGTGTCAATTTTCTTCCCAGTCTGGAATCAAACATTGCATTTATTTGTCACATCTCGTCCTCACTTATTGTCAGTAGGTTCTGGGACGTTAAGCAAAATGATGTATAATGAAGACCAGTTTTACTATACGCTAATTGATATAAACAAGAGCTAAGTTCCTACGGCATCTTATCAACATTATAAGAAAACAGTATTGTGTGAAGTGACCTTATTTGAGGACCTGTTGTATTAACTTTGATCACTTGGTTAAGATAGTGTTAGCTTAAACCAGTTCTTATTTTTTTATAGTATGGGCCCATTGGTTCCTATTTTATTCACTGGGTTATAGGCCATTGTAATTTTGAAGCTCAAATTGTCCCAGGTTTAGCAAGTGGCAATCCCTTTAAGCTGGCTCCTTTGTCTTCTTGATGTGTCCCATTGATTTTTTTTAGAATTATTATTATTTTTTTAGCATTTTCTTCTTCAGTATTCTTAGCTTCTTTTTAATAAACTGTTCAATTAATAATAACTATATTTAACCTTTATCTGTTTCTAATCATGTTACCTCTTTGAAGTAACAAATCTGTATGATTTTAAGTCTCTAGTTTCAAGTTTTAGTATTTAGTGATTGTTTTTATACTCTTTATAGTTGTGTAGTGGTCTCTTTCTGTTATTTTCTTCCCAAGCTTAAAAATCAGTCTATCATCTAACTTATTTGGAGTCGTAGTTAGATTTTTTCCCAGTTGTTCTCGTATGGATCAACTACTTGGTTATTCTTACTTAATCTTCCTTGTTTGTTTATGTCTTTAAAAAAATATTATTAAATATTTTTGAGCATCGGTGCATTCTATTCATCCTAAAAAACATTGCTAATAGAATTGTTATTCTCTGTATACTCTTCATTGATCACGTTTCTTTCCCTGTCCTACCTCCCCACTCCCAAACCGGTATTCTAAATTTGTTATTTTTTTCATGTAATCTCTTTGGTGGTGAGCACATTATAGTGTGTACAGTTATTGAATTATAGTGTTGTACACCTGGAACTTGCGTTATGAACCAGTGTTACCTCAATACAATTTTTTTTCAAATAACATAGTATTTCCTGCATTTTTTATATTTTATGTAAGTAGTATCTCTCTGAATATATTTTTCTTCAGTATATCATACATGTTAAAAGGATAGCTGCAGTTTATTTTCTCTCTTTAAATAGTATTTCATTGCTCTGTATGAAAATACTAGAATGGATTTGTTCATTTTCTCATTGATGGAAATTTAGGTCATTTATAACTTTATTAAAAGTAGTAACTAAAACTAGATGCCTTTGTTGTTCCTGGCATAAATTAGCAATGACTAGGAAAAAATTAGTCAAGTGAAAAAAAGTGAATATTAAATTTTTTTAAAAAGTTGTATAATGTGGAAGGACTAACTTTACTAAATATTAAAATACACACACAGAACTTGATTTTTAAATATAGTTCTCCAGTGAAAGGGACCAGGGCTTCTTGGAGAAATGATTGATTTCTGCAACTAGAACAAAAGAAAGATAAGCCTGGAGCATCTTGTAGTGTAAGAAAGTAAGGAAGTACTCAAAAAAGAAAAGGAAAAAAATGAATGGCAGAAATATCGCTAAAGTGATGTGTCCTCAGTGCATCACATAGAAAACATGTGATACTAGATTTCTTATTGACAATATTAACTTTGACTACTTGAAACCAATCTAGAAGAACATCCTAAGTGCAAAGCTGGAAAATTTGAGCAATATAATAAATGATGATATGATTGGTTTTTAACAAAGAATAAAATAAATATTCATTAATCCAGTCTGCTATAAATAAATGATTGGATGGATAAGTAGGGAAGGAGGTACAAATCTTTACAGAACAATTTAATAAAGATAGAAAGAAAGAGGGAAAATAAAATCATCATTAGAACACCATAGTAATAATTACTGCAGGCAAGATACATTGACGAATACTATAATTAATGGACACAACTTTAAGGAGAAGGCAGTATCTTTGTCTAGCCTCAAAGCATTTCCCTGTAAATTACTTTGGTGGTTTTATCATACAACCATTTTTGTTTTAATACCCTTCTCTCCAGAAGGTGGAACTTAATCCCTCCCACCTTTAGTGTGGGCTGGATTTAGTGTCTCATTTCTAACAAATAGAGTATGGAAAGAAAAATAATCACTTTATAGTAGAGAAATGGTGGCAAACACCACTTTAACCAAGTAATTGATGTTAACTTTACTTGTAATAAGTCATATCGGTATAATATGCCCCCTGATGCGTAATACAAGTGCATATCACCTCTGTGGTAGTCTTAGAAAAATCCATAACCTCAGTCTATTCACGAGAAAATATCAGACAAACCCATATCAGAAGATATCTACCAAACATCGCATCAAGGTTATGAAAGACAAGGAAAGACCAAAAAATTCCCTTATTGGAAGAGACTAAGGAGACATGTAGACCAAATGCAACGTGACTTCCTGAATTGATTCTAGAAATAGAAAAAGTACATTAGTAGAAAAATTGGTGAGATCTGAATAAAGTCTGTTTTAGTTTATAGTCTTTACCAGTGTTAATTTTCTAGTTTTAACAAATGTACCGTGCTTATGTAAGATGTAAGATCTGAGGAAGGGTATATGGGCATACTCTTACTATCTTTGCAACTCTTCTGTAGATCTAAAATTATTTCGAAACATTTTTAAAAACCATGATTAAAACAAGTATTGAAGTGATACTCAGTACTACCCTTGAAGTATTGCCAAAATATCAAACCCTACTGTAAACTTACCTACCACATATCAGGAACTACCTGGAACAGATGAACAGGTTCACCACCACCACAAGGATGCAGACAACAAAATCCAGACTACAGGAGATTCTATAAGTCAGAAAGTTACAGTCCTTAAAAAGTAAGTTTAAGAGATGGTGATGGAGGAGGAACTTGTAGATTAAAAGGGATTTAAGAAACAATTGGGTCTTGATTTAAAAGAAAATAAACTATAAAACAAAAACTTTTTTAAAAACCATGATTAAAACAAGTATTTTTTTAATATCAACAAATAACCAGTGTTTTTTTTGTTGATATTAAATAAAGAATTACTATTTGTTACTTGTTGATATTTGTTGATATTAAATAAAGAATTACTATTAATTTGGGGGGAATAGAGTTTGTATCGTGGTTATATATTTAATCCTTTAAGATTTACGCACTGAAATATACATGAAATGATATTTCCTCAACTTGCTTCAAAATAAACGATCAGGATGGGTGGGGCAATAGTTGGGGAATGACTGAAATAACTGGCAGGGCAGTAAGTTAGATGATTGCTATATGGACATGGAGGTTCATTGTACTCTCTCTACTTTTGTATATGTTTAATATTTTCCATAGTAAAAGGTTTTTTAAGGGTGTTATTAAAAGACTTGACTGTAGATAAATTTAATATAAATCATATCAAAACATTAACCAGAAAAAAGGCTCAGCAGCCTTCTTTTGAGGAAAATATTTGCAGTAAATATTAAAGATGAAGCATTGATATTTTTGTTACAGTATCAGTAAAAATACTTGCAGTAAATATTAAATATATTTGAGGAAAATATTTACAGTAAATATTAAAGATGAAGCATTGATATTTTTGTTACAGTATCAGTAAAAATATCCGTAAGGTACCACTAAATAAGTATTTCAATAAACATGACAGGAAGTGTTTAACTTTTTAATTCTCAAAAGTACAGCTTAAAACAATAGGGGGATAGGCAGAGAAATATTAATATCCAGTGCAGGTACAAGTATGGGAAAACCAGTATTGATATATCGCCAGAGTCAATATAAATATTGCTCTTTTGTTAAGAAGTTGGAAATATCCATGAAAATGTTAATCCCCTTTGACCTAAGAATTCCCAAAATGTAAAAATACGTATAAATTTCTTCTTCACAGTAAATGGCTACTGGCAAGTCTATCAATTGGAGAAAGCTAAAAAAAAAAAAATTAAAAATGGGTGTGACAGTGAATACATTCAGTAGGATGTTATGTGGCCATTAAAAATTATGGTTCTGAAAATCACATACCTACATGGAAAAATATTTGTAGTATAGCATTAAGCACAGTTATAATGACTGCTATTTATTGAGTACCTACTAGGTGCCAGCCAAAAGCTGGACCCTTTTCACAACTCTCATCTTCTCAACTCTAAAACAGTTGCCAGCAGGTGTGAAAAACAAAACTCAGATTATGTGCTTGCTTAAGGTCACTGGACTAGAAAGTAGACAAGCCAGACTTTGAACATAGGTTTTTTTGTCCTCAGATAGTTGTGCCAGAAGAAGGTATGCATAATGATTCAACTATATAAAAAGGGTGGGAGGTTAATGTAAAAAAATGGATGAGAAGAAAATGCCCCCAAATAGTAATAGTTACTGAGTTAAGATGGTAGGATTATACCTGTTTTGTTTCGATCTGTTTGTTATATTTTTCCAAACTTATTGCAACTGCTTTTATACTTAAAAAGAAAATGTAGGGTACTAGAACTTTTAGAACAGCAGAGACTGAATTCCATGACATTCTATAAATGAGCTATTTTATGAGTTCTGAAAGGTAGTTGGCACTGTATATAGTATACGCAGTAGAGAGTTGACATAATGTGAAAGTGCACCTGCTCATGAGCTAAAGTTTTATTCTTGCTCATCTTATCCCTTCAGTTTAAAAACTTATTCAAACAGTAGTAATTTAAAAAAAAATTATTTACACAAAACATGAACATGAGAAAAAAGAAAAAGCAATCCTAAATCCTAGCATCTTAAAGAGGAACTGTTTTAATAAATTGTCAAATAAATTGACAATTAATAAATTGTCAGAAGTATTTTTGTATTTTCACCTGTAGCAGATGAATAGCTCAGTTTCACCACAGTGTCATCTGCCATTGGTATTATCAGCAGATATACTTAAATAGTAACTACCTTAATTCTTAGGGGAAGCATAATTGAAGGTAGTTTGAGAAAAAGAAACAGCATTCAGACCTTTCCCTAGAACTGGGTTGGAGACCCATTGCCTCAAGTATTGTGTACATTTGTTTGATGGGTGAATATAAAAATTTAAATATAAAAATTTAAACTATGTCCTTTATTATTGATGGGTAAAATCCATTTTAAAAAGTGTCTTGTGCCTTTAGAGCAAAGAAAAGTATTCCAGAACTAACTTACCACTGCTTAGACTGAAAAAGGCTTGAGTCCTAGTTTGCCAGTGTCTCATATTTGGAGTTAACAGACATTTGCAGAGACATTTGCATATTAAAAACATCCAAGCAAAATACATACCTCTTGATAGAAAAAATAGATATAATACTTTATCCACCTCTTGGAACAAGTGGAAAGATTGAATATGAACTGAATATTAGATATTATGGGATTATTGTTCATTTTCTTAGATGTGATAATAGTTTTGTGATTTTGTAAGACACTGTCCTTTGGAGATGCATGCTAAAATATTTAAGGACACAGAATCCATGTTTGTAACTTACCTTCAAATGGATCAGCAAATAAACAGATAAAGCGAATATGGAGAATGTTATTGTTGAATATAGGTGGAGGAAATAAAGGTGTTTGTGGTCTTACTTCAGCTTTTCTGTATGTATTTCTGAAATTTTAAAAAGTTTGAAGAAAAGATACATTTTTAAAAAACATGTTAAATGTATTTTTCTATTCTAGTTTCAGTAAAATTCTGGTTTTCTTAAGCATACTGGAATGATCAATATGGTAAGAGTAGGGAGAAATTTCCAGCAGTTAATAGCTAATCAAGAGGAATCAGCTTTAGGGACAAATAGAATGTTTAACAACAGAATAACTTGTTGGACTTCTGGGTAGGCCAAGAAACCTCACAGGGAAAGTGCTAGTTTCTAATTTTTCTTTGTTCTTCACACCAGCACAACAGATTTGTCCTGGACTGTAAAGACAAAGAGCCTGATGTACTGTTTGTGGGGGACTCCATGGTGCAGTTAATGCAGCAGTGTGAGGTAAATGTGGAAGGGATGGGTAGGGGTGGCTCTTGGCTACTAATGTAAATCCATTCATTGCGAGCAGACTCTTATTTTGAGCTGAACCTACAGATTTATGCATGATACTTTAGAGAAGCTCTAATTCAGAGTATAAGGAAAATCAGACCTACCTAATGGGATTCTTTGTGCCACTAAGCATGACAAGACCAAAAATATTAGCCTTTTTTAAAAACTAAACTTCTTTTTTTGCCTTGGCTTCCAAGAAGCTTTACATTATATTTATTATATTCTAGTCACAATTTTCAATTCTTATTTGTATTTTACTATTTTCTTACTTATATTTGCTCATTTTTGTTTGTTCTAGTTATGATTCTCAATTCTAACTATATGTGTTTTACAATTTTCTTATATTGCTATTTTGTAGTGAGCTGTTCCAAATCTTTTTTTAAGGTTGGGCATTCTTCCAAGGGAAATTTAAAATAAAAGATAGCTTTATTTCTTTTTGGCTCCAGCCCTTTAAATTTTTTCATATTATGTTTCTGCTTTTCTCTATTCCTTTAAATCAGGGATCCCCAACTCCCAGGCCACGGACCAGTAACACTTTATGGCCTGTTAGGAACTGAACCACACAGCAGTAGGTGAGCGGCGGGCAAGTGAGTGAAGCTTCATCTGTATTTGCAGCCGCTCCCCAGCTCTAGCATCACTGCCTCAGCTCCACCTCAGATCATCAGGCATTAGGTTCTCATAGGAGCACTGGTCCCTGGTGCCAAAAGGGTTGGGGACCGCTGCTTTAAATGGTGGAATAAAAGGAAAGAAGAATTTATTGAGTTGGCAATTATAAATGTTGCTACCTCTTAAGGGACATCAAGTTGAGGTGTGACTCAGTTCTTGAGACATAATGCTGCATGAAGAACTGAGTTATACAGTGGCATCTTCAAAGCCCTTCAAATTGTAACACCATTTGCAGTGTTATGTTCAAATACAGAAAATGGAAATTGTTATTTCAGATGCCTTACAACACATTGCAGTTGAGAAATTTTATTTCCCAATAATTTTAGCTTAAATAAATCACGTTTTTCTCTTTTTAGATATGGCGAGAGCTTTTTTCCCCACTCCATGCACTGAATTTTGGAATTGGGGGAGATACAACAAGACATGTTTTGTGGAGACTAAAAAATGGAGAACTGGAGAATATTAAACCTAAGGTGAAATGAAATTTACTTTTTAAAGAATATCATTAATCTCAAGTCTTTTTCAGATAAATTGTCTGAAACTGATAGTAAAAAAAAATTGCTTTTTTAAAGCATTATTCACTATTCTTTGCTTCATGCCCCTTTAAGATAAATGATGTTGTCGTTGCTTTAGATCATTCCAAATACATATTTAATTAAGAAATCAGTGTATTGCTTGCTTGGATGATATTTATAATTGTTATAATTACCTTCTTCAGTTGTAGGAAGAGATTTGGCGCTAATGTGAATGTGAGGCAGTATGAGTAGAAAGTTGCTCAGAGGTGGGCCATGGGAGCAGGGCCAAAATTCACTTAAGGAAGTAATTTCAGATCTGTTTAACCATATAAACAAATTGATAATCAAAGCCTCCAAGTTCTTCTGAAGAAAATTTGAAGCATATGTGAACAAAGGTTCACCATAAACATGTACCCAGTACCTTATTACATTAAAATGTCCTGCATGTAATTTTTTTCAACCCCAGAGAAAAAGACAAAGCCGAGCCACTGATAACAGTTGCTTTAGTTATACTTTATTTTTTGCCTCTCTAATAGAAAAACTCATGCCTTCTTTTTTTTTTTTTTTTTGCGACAGGGTAGAAAGTTACTTTGTGTGTCATCTAAAATGTATTTTTCTAGGTGACAGCCACATTTGTAAAATGATTTTTTAAAGAGAAAAAACTGTTAAAAATGCTTCCAGCATCCACTGCAGTGACTCTTTTCCTTGAGAGCAACTGTGTATTTTAACCCATTACCCATTATGATGGGGGTAGCAAATATTTTTCCCCAAGTTTCTTAGATTTCACTTTAATTTTTTTTTTTACATGCAGAGGTTTTATTTTTATACATTGAATTTATTATCTATGCATAGTTTCTGGATTTTAAGAGATTAACTTCTAACTCCACAGCGATGAAAGAATTCTCTTATTTCCTTCTACTACTATTTTACTATTTCTGAATTAATCTCCTTGGAATTTATCCTAATATATATGAGGCACGAATTAGTGTTTTAAGGTGGCTGCTCATTTGAAGATATCCAGTACCATTTGAGAAGTTCCTTTATTCCTGGGTAATTATCTCCCCTTCCCCCTATTTTTCTTCCCTGAATTATAGGTCATTGTTGTTTGGGTAGGAACAAACAACCATGAAAATACGGCAGAAGAAGTAGCAGGTGGAATCGAGGCCATCGTACAACTTATCAACACAAGGCAGCCACAGGCCAAAATCATTGTATTGGTATGTAGTCTTTGGGTGGGTAGAGACCGTGATGTTATTAGGTCAGGTGAAGAATCTTTTAGAAATATGATCGTTCATGAATATAAGGAATCTAGGTGGAAGCAGCTTATGATACCGCTGAGAAACTTTTCTCTGATATATCCCATTGTCTTACCGGTCTCATCATTTCTCAGACCAGCTGTGGGGTCATCTTTTATCTGCTCATCCTTGTTTAGAAGTGGAAATCCTCTTTGTGGTCTCAGGTAGCCTTATTTATTTATTTACTTACTTACTTACTTACCTATTTTTAATGTCTTTTGATAATTTTTAAAGCTGCATATGAGACTTGTCCTAGTCCTGAGTCTCTATTAGACCTGGCTTTGGATTAGCTTAGATGTGTTGTTACGTACGTTCCACTGTTAATATGTTAAAGGTGGTGTATTTGTTAGAATCTCTGAGTTCTCTAACACATCAGAGATTTTGTCACCAAGAAAATAGGTATTTTATAGTCTTACCTTTAACAGAAATTGCTATTCTTTGTAGAATTAAAGCATTAAGTCTTCATGGTCTCAGAGATAAACAGCTTTCTATTTCAATGTAAAAGTTTACCTATAGATATCTTTACCCCAACTAAAAATGTGTTTTAGCAAAATCTGGTATGTATTTAGGTTTTTCATGAGATAGTGTTAAGAAGGTAGTCATTTATTCAACAAACATTAGGATTACTGTGTACAAGATACTGTCCTAAGTCTTGCACATACAAAAATGAAAAGACATAGTCCCTCTCAAGAAGCTCACAGTCTAGTAGATCGACACAGCAGTATAAAAAGAGAATAATTATACCATATGCTAATGGAGTAAGGGGAGAACAGGATGTATTTTAGACATAAAAGTTAATATCTGAGTTTAGTGTTAAAGAATTAATTGGTCTCTAGACAAATGGGGATAGGAAAGAAGAGAGGGCATTAAGAAAAAAAAAGAATGATCAAAGGCTTATACATGTATGTGTTTGCTGAGTTAGTGAACAAGAAGGCTAGAAGAATTTTAGGATTGTCATTGAATATAGTTTTGAGACTGGGATGGTTAGGAGAAAGAGGCCACAGCCGGGTCATGTAGTAATGTGTATGCCATGTTAGGAGTTTGGATTTCACTTTATAGGTGCTAGGGAGCCAGGTTAGGTTTGGTTTGGTTTGGTTTTATGGTATTTCATATAGTGTACTTGTTTATATTTTGCCTTATTCCAGAAAGAATTACAGAGTCCACCTCTGAAGTACAGTGTCTGGTACATAGTAGTTGCTTAGGACATATTTATTGCATTAAGTTGCTGAATAAATTCTCCATAAATATTCTTCGTTTCAACCAGATTTTTCAATTTGTGGTATACAGTGGTTCTACCTATAATACTAAAACATTGACAATAACTTAAATAGTCAACTGCATGGAGAGATGATTGCATAAGACATTAACTATAATAGCAGTAATCTTATGACACTTCTGAGGACTATGGGAAAACAATTTATGATACATTTAAGTGAAAAGTTGGAATACTGAGTATGTATATTATATTTAGAATTACTTAAAAGTATATATACACACACACACACACACACACACACACGATTGAAAAAGGCAACAATTAAAATAATTATTACATGGTAAAGGGATTAGGAGCATATTTATCTTTTTGTTTCAACATGATATTTTAGCAATTTTATAGGGAAAATCATGTTGGCATATCCTTAGTACTCATATATTAAGGAAAATACATAAACTATTTTTCTCATCCTTGCTTGAAAATTAAAATAGGTATGGTGCCCTGTCTTGAGGCTTAATCATTCTTTATGGTTTTGACTGCCGTGGTATTCTTTGAAAGTCAGAACAAAGTATATACTTAATTGTTCACTGACCATCCTTCCTGGTTGCTCATTGTATCTCAAGCAGACTTTGATATGTCAGCATTGAGGGCTGCTCTGTTTTGTTAACTATTAGATGCAAACCCTTATACTTAACAGTCATATAATCTAGGGTTTAGGGTAACCTCATCTATGATGTTTTTGAGGTGCTTAACAAGGATAGAAGGAGATAGACTATGGTAGCAGTCATAATTCTCTTTTGGAACTATACAGTCACACAATAAATTGGTAATCAAGGCCCCAACATTTTGCTGAAAAAATTTTAAACAGACACGAACAAGTACTTATTCTGGGCACAAAAAACATATTTTCTTTTAATAGAATACCCACAGAAAATCTATTTTTGGTAAATAAGATCTCTTGCCATATTCTATAGGAGAAATGGAGGGCAAAATTTTTGCCTAAATAACTAACTGGGTGTGTGGCGTCATTAGCTGTAAACCAACTAAAAGGTCGGTATATCTGACAATTTTATGACAGATTCAATATCTGTAAAGGCCATTTCTAGTTTGAGATGTTAAAACCTTGCTCTTGCCATATGAGACCAGGCTTTTATTTACTATAGTAGAAAGACATCTGATTTATCTGAAAATTATATGAGATCATTAACATATAAGTTAAAAACAGATTTAGTACACATCTCTTTTTTAACCTACCAGATGCTGTGTGTTTCTGATTCATCAAGACAGCATTTGTTCCAGCTCTTGTTTCTCATGTGTGGTAGTGCAGGTTCCATGTGGCATTAATCAATAGATGTGTATTTGAGCTGGATTATTCTGGCGACTGTTGAAAGTGATGTGAAGGGAAGACAACACTGGAGGTAGAAAGACCAGTCAGGATATTTTATATTAATTGAGGTGAATAGTATGTTAAGTTCCCATTATATGTATATATAAGATATATATACATTATATAGCAATGTATATCATTAGAATAGAGAAAAAAGAGTGGATTAGAAAAATATCTAGGGTGCAA
The DNA here is from genome assembly GCF_902729225.1 of Pteropus medius. NCBI lineage: Eukaryota > Metazoa > Chordata > Mammalia > Chiroptera > Pteropodidae > Pteropus > Pteropus medius. The sequence continues at coordinate 67,003,874 of NW_024349800.1, forward strand.
AAGCTGAGTAATTCAATGATAAATAAGGTATGTAGGATGAAAGACTTGGGATGTTGGAATGACCAGTTATAGAGAATGTAGGAGCATAGTTTGGCGGAAGATGATGAATTGCTTTTGGACATGTTAAGTTGGGAATGCCTCAGGAACATTCAGTTTTAGTACTATAGCTGATGTTCAGTATGTAGTTCTGAAGCTCTAGGAAGAGATCTGGGCCAAAGTGTTTAGCATAGGAAGAGCAATGAGCCAAGGAGAAGACCCTGAAGAATACCCGCAATTCAGGGACAGGAGAAGGAATAGGAACTCATGAAGAAACTGAGAAGAAATGGTCAGAGAACTTTTATTTAACCAGTCTGTCCAGTGTTTCAGAAATCAAAGGTGTAAAAAGTGCCAAATGGAGCAGGTGTTCCAGTACTTGAAATCACAAATAAATAAGTAGAGAAAAGCAAGTGACTCTTCTCATCTTATGTTTTTCTCTGCCCCAGGGTTTGTTACCTCGAGGTGAGAAGCCCAACCCTTTGAGGCAGAAGAATGCCAAGGTGAACCAGCTCCTCAAGATTTCTCTACCGAAGCTTGCCAATGTTCAACTCCTGGATACTGATGGGGGCTTCGTGCACTCGGACGGTGCCATCTCCTGCCACGACATGTTTGATTTTCTACATCTCACAGGAGGGGGCTATGCAAAGATCTGCAAACCCCTCCATGAACTGATCATGCAGTTATTGGAGGAAACACCTGAGGAGAAACAAACCACCATTGCCTGACTGGCTCTCATCAGTGTTAATGGCATCCCAGCTTCCTCAGATCAGTTATGTCACTGGCACTACAGAATCCTTCTCTTTCTTAAGGCACTTTGCTTTGTAGAATGTTCCTGGAAGTTCATATCTAGTGTTTGAAGGGGAGGAGGGATTTAAACTGATCCTGTACATAGAAGGTTTGTTCGACACCGAAGAATTAGCCAAGGAAGATTGTTGTTTAAATTTGAAACCAGAAGGGGACTTTTTAGTTGTATGTGTGATACATTCATTGAATATCGCTGTTTTTCCTAGGACAACATCAAGCCTCAGTACTGAACAAAATGAAGATTCTTTTCTTGGCCTTCCTTTCTGTGGATTATGTCACATATAATAGTGATCAGAATCACACCTACTTGGCTTTAAAGCAGATTTTTTTCCCCCAGTTTTGAAGGTTCATAATTTAGCCTTTTTATTTTACTTTGCTCAATTAATCTCAGTGTTTCAACATAATAGCAGACTGGGCATACTTGTCATTCAAATGTGGGAGATACTATAGTTACAAGTGAGTTTGTTCCACTTTCTTAATCTTTCCCAAGCTTAGCAGTGAAAAATAGGTTTTTCCCTATTGGGGTGACTCTGTGGAGGGTATTTTTTTTATGCTGCTGAATATCATGTCTATAATAGACCCATGCATGCAGCCTTTCCTCTTCCCCCCGCCCTTTTTTGGTCCTTGTTGACATTACAAGCTTTTAACACATTTTTGACCTAGGAGCTCTGTTGCTGGAAGTATAAGTCCCCAGCCAGTTAGTCTCATGATGATATTACTGATGTGTGACTCATTCTTGTGTGGTGTTATGTGCTCTAGAGTCTGTAGTGCTATCCACATTCAGAGTTCTGGTTTGTTTGTTTTTCTCATAAAACCTGTTACAGTTTCCTTTTGGGGGCGGGGAATCAGAACTCATTTCCCATTCAATTAGCCCTGACATTATTTCAAGTTTTATAGTGTCTTAAGGTGTGTATTTTATTTTTTAATTGGCTTAGTTTTTAAATTATATCAGTCCAGAAAATTGGCCTTTTCTCATGGGGAAACAAGTGAAGCTGCTCTTTAGAATAGACATTCTATTTGATCCCACCAGTTTAGTAAAAAAGAACTAGGTTTGTTTAACTTTTTAGACTTCTCCTTAATGTATTCATCTGAGAATTTCTTTAAGAGAGCTCTTTTTAATCTTAAATGGTTTGTTTGAGCTACAATAACTGCCATTTAAAAAATGATGAGACAATAGAAGGTTTATTGTTCAATATACCTATGAAATATTTCAAACTGGATCTATAAACATTGTTAACTGGACCAGGTGGGTATTGAAGTTAACTCATCCAAGTGTGCTCTGCAGCGATTCTGCTTAACATTCAAGTTCAGTAATTAAGGCATATTTTGTATGTTCCGCTTGCAAGGCAAATAGCAGTGCTTTTATGTGTTGGAAGGAGGTTGCTGATTTGTGCTAAGAGCCACTTCTGATTGAGAGAGAACTTGGGCTGGTTTTTTTTTCTTGTCAATCCTCTTTTTAGAATCTTTTTTTTTTTTTGTCTTTTAAAAAAATAACATACTTTTCTAAATATATCATGTCTTCATTAACAACAAAGTACACATGGTGTTTACTAAACTTTTTACTATATTGAAATTTCTTTCTTAATTTTATTAGCCCAGGTTCTTGAATTTTTCAAGACAGATTTTTTCTCTTAGCTGAGGTATACTTCTAGAGAGGAGAATTAAATTAAGCCACAATTTTGTGTGTGAAAAGACAGTTTCCTATCCAGGTCTTCTGTTTGTCAGAGGGTGGGAGTTGGTCTTACAAACCCATTAGGTTACTTCGGCAGCATAGGCTTTGAGCTTCTCTTGGCTAAGGATTACATATCTCTCTGTGAGCTGGCCTTCAGCTCCTTGCTTATGTGTATAAACCTCGGATGTTACTACATTTTCTATCTACCAGAGCTATTCAAGCAATAGTATTTGAACCACTATCCTTTTAAATAAAAGTCTGCCTCATTACTAATGTGCAGATACTGAGTCCACTTTTATTTCTTGCCAGCTTGCTTTGCACTACTTCAGGCAAAGTGTTCATCTGGTTTTCTTTGATTGACATCCCAGTTTGCTACAATGCCAGAACTTAATGCTTAATCTTTGGATTTCTCATCCATACACACACACGTACATGTAAAACTTAAATGTACTGTCCAAGTGAAATGTCCTAGTTGTCTTTGTGATTAAGGGGCCAACTTTCCAGGCAGCTAGCACAGGTATTCTATTTTTTTCCCCAGCAAGTTTTAATTCCTTTGCCTACCCATTCCCACTGCGCTAGATGGCAGCTGGTGATGGCAGTATAAAGATTTCTGTGGTCACATCCTGAATATGGCAGGTGGAAGGTATACTGAGTGGAGTGATCTAGGACCTATTGTTTTGCTGTCCATAATATTCTAGACAGCTATGGGCAGTGCTCTGGCTACCACCTTGGGCCTGTTTGGACTGTTGAGGGCATCTGCCTAAACCTGAATCTTTTGTCAAAAACCTTAACTCAGCAAAACAAATCTTGAGTAGCTTATGCCCTGCTCTTAAGAATTCTGTCTTGTTAAAATTCCAACTTTCTCATGCTTTTTTATTTTTTTAACTTAGTCACTGTTTACAGTTGTATGCTAAAGCCTAAAATACTGTCTGTGCTGTGGTGTATGAGCATTGCCAATTTTATATTTATTGCCGTGAAGAAGAAACTAAAAATATATAAAAATGTGGAACATGTCCACGCTCCTAAATCTGTGTGGGTGCATGTGGGAGGAGTGAGTTAGGGTCTCTTGAAAGGAGGCTTTTTGGAGTGGGGTCTCCCAGGCTGCCTCTTGGTGTACTTGGGGATCACTGCTGCTGGCTGACTGACCTCCCCAATAGAAGTTTGTGATTCTGCTTTGGCAAAGTTTCATTGACTAGTAGAACTCATTCTGTTTTAGTGCATATTTCAATATAAATGTAAACATTTCACTCAAACTTGATGTCTTTCTGCCTCATTTGTCACAGTTTGGATTCCAATGGAGAAAAGAAGAGCTCTGGTTTTTTCCTACCTTACCACAAGCAAATTGGATACTTAGATCATCCTGCTGCTTTTCTGTGGGACTGAATGTACCAAGCTGACCCTCATCACTTAATCTTAGAGGTGTAAGATGGTAGGGTAAGATGAGCAGATACATAAATAAGTGGGAAAATGGTCAAAGGAAATGTTTCAGATTGGTTAAGAATATCTAGCTTTTAAAAACTGAATTAACTCTTAAACCATTAAACTGACCTTTCGACCCTTTTTCCTAATTTCAGTCTTTAGAATTTATTCACATTAAATATCTCAATTTCCATTCTTTCTCCATTTCTCACACTAATAATTACCAGTTTTTCTTTTTCATACTTTGGAAGATCTCTGCTGTTGCTCTCATCTTGAACTTAAGTGCTTCAATTTAATTGGACTTTTCTGAGTTCCTGTGCCATCTAGGAAGAAAAGCATCAGGATATTTCTCATCTGTTAATTACCTAAGTATTTTATGTAGGTGCATCCCCATTTTACTGTTAGCTGAGAGGTCCAGGGAGGATTTTTATTTTGTGAGTCATGTAATTTAAATGAGTGAGCTGAGATTTGAACACAGCTTTACCTAACTTCAAAGTCCTTGTCCTTGCCACTACTCATTCAACCTCAGGTATCGTTTTAGCTCTGTAGATTCTGATTCACTGAGTTCGTGACAGATATATCCTTAGTTCCTTAGAAGGTCCTGGGAATGAAATGACAATCTTACTTGGACCATGGCAACAGCTTCCTTCAGTCTTTAGCCAGTGTACTATCCATTTCCATCCTCCACATGGCCACAGAAACTAAAAACCAGCAGAATTAGATTGTGTTACGGAGAAAGAATTACTCATGAAGGGGTTCAAAGACTGCCTGGCTACCATATTATGTCAGTAAGTGCAGATTGACACGAAGACACTACTTGGTTAAATAAGGAAACAGGAGAGTAAGTACAGTCAAAATAATGGCAGAAAGATAACTTTAAGCATTGTCAGCTTCCATATGCTGATCATGGGGGTAGGGACCACAATTGCAGATGAAAACATTGAATGAAGGTTCATATCAGACCCTCAGAACACAGCCGCTTCCCTTGAAGTCTACTCTTACACATGGGTCGCAGAATGGTTTTGCTGATAACTGAGTTCGGATATAATGCAAAGGACCACCTCATCTGAACTGGGTGAGTAGTATCAGTCTCAGTATAACAATGTGACTAAGGAGTCCAGGACAGGAATGTTGAGCATGCACACAGTTCTCGTTTCTCTGTCACCATCCCAAACTAAAACAGCCTGCCCCACATGCAGCCTCTTGAGAGCTGTATGACAAAAACAAGGGTCAGTTACTCAACTGGCCACCAGGGCCTATCCTAATAATTAACATCCCCAACCACCCCTGTAATAGCAAATTGCTATGCTAGTATAATGTTCTTTAGCAGCTAAAAGTCTGTTTTTTGTAATATTCACTTTATCTTCACCACAGTGATGCTATTGGGTTAAAATGGTTTACTTACCAGAAGAGGATAAAATTTGGAGGTAATAAACAGGCGTTTTTATTTTTCTAAATCATACCAAGTTCCTTAGGTTTCCCCTAGATCACAGCAATGGTGAAAGCAGCCTGGGTCCTGCAGCTTTGTTGACTATCCAGATAATCCCTTGTGAACCTCTTCCATACCCCAGGAGAAATGGAAGAGACAGTAGTGAGTAGTGTGGTAGAAGGGAAAGCTCCTTCATTGCATCTACTTGGAGGAAAACTGACAAAACCGGCAGGAGAATCCATTATATACTTCAGCCACGACAGGGGTGAAATCTTAACTCAGCTACATATTTTTACATATGAAGCAAAGATCTGAAATGTTTTTCTAAACAGTTTCCATGGCCTGATTTTATGCTATACTTTGCCTTTTGCTTATTACCTGGCTTATTTTAGCTTAAATCATCACATCAAAAAATACATATCAAAAAACACTATACAAAAATATATATCATTTTACACACTAATCAAGCTTCAACAGCACACCTGTGGAGAATTCATGACACATCAGTACTGCAGCATGCTCACTGATAATCACTGATAGTCCAAAGTATTAAATGTAACACCCAATCTTCTCCATGACCTGGCCATCTTCGATTCCTATCTATACACTCCTTACTTTGAACTTTCATGCCAATAGCATTGAACTTTGAGTCTATGCCTTTGCCCCAAGTTGAGACCCCCTATCTGGAGTATGCTCCTGCTCCTATTCATATTTTAAGAACCCCTCAGGGATACCTCCTGGAGTGTTTTCTGGTTTCTATTTCCAACTCTGGTCTATACTAGGTCTCTCATCTCAGTTCTTATAATACCCTGTGTAAATATTTTATCATTGCACTTATCACTGTATTATATGCTTACCTATTTGTCTATACTGCTATATTACGAATTCCTTAAGAACAGAGAATGTGCTTTAAGTATCTTTGTATTTCTAGCACCTAACTTAGTGACTGGTACAAATAAGCCACTGAATAAATGAAGGAATGAATGAATAAGAGATTAAGTGATTTGTTCATGGTCTTCTACCCAGTAACTGTCAGAATTGAAACTGGAATATAAATCTTTTGACTACAATTCCTGTTCTTTCAATGGTACCATGCTGCTGCTTCTGAGAGACAATAGACATTATTCTTGCTAGTGATAAGGGCAAACAGAGTTCATTTAACAAAAACAAAGATGCGGTACATATCTATTACAAAATTTTCGAGACATTTCTGGAATTGTTTGAGTAGAACTAGATGGAATTAATAGTTTTTATAGGAAAAGTGAACAAAGGTATTGTGAATGAGAAAATCACCTTTTTGAGGGCTCTGAGGACCAAAGAAGTAACAAGAAGCTATGGGATGTAGCCAGTGTCTGAGCCAGAGTGTGAAGACCCTTTCTATTATTGAGAACAACTTGGAATAGATTGGGTAGCTGTACATGATCTTTAGATTCAGCCAGAGAGGAGTAAAATGTTCTTCAGTTGCATCTTCAGATTTCTTAGCCAGAGACCCAAGCTTGCTTGAAACAGGAGGATGGCTGGCTCATTTTTATCAGTTATCTTTGGAGACACAGATTTGAGTCGATCAATTATTTATCTGCTTGTTTTCAGCAACCTGATGACCAGGCTCATTTCCTGGAAAGCTCTGATGTTAGTTCCATCACATGGCCACAGGGAAGCAGATGCAAGGCCTGAATGTATTGCACACATTTCCCATTCCAACTGGTGAAAGCCCAGGTTTAGGAAATGGAAAGTGGCTGATCCATCTCGTGTAGAAAGTCCTGCCCACTCAGTCAAAGCTGCTTTCTCTTGACTCCCCCTCCTGTTCCTCAGATATTTTAGGACAATGAATGCAGCCAAGCCCAGCTCCTGTGTGTGACATTTAGGAGGACAATGAAGATGAGATGTGGCTTCTGAAGGCTCAAAAGTTTAATTTGCCTAAGGTGTACAATGCAGGGCTTTAAACCTACAACTTTCTGACATCAAAGTCCTTGCTTTTTCCTTAATACCATGAAGCTATGTGACAGTTTTCAGACCTTATCCCCAAAATGGCAGAGCAAATGCTGTATCTTTAGCTGATTCCCAATCTATATGCATCCCATTTTCACAGTCCTCGAAGTACAGATAACCAGATAGCCCTGGGAAAAAGACAGAACTTGCTTGATGGCAAGAAGTGCTGTGGTCTAGCTGCTGGGCCTTCCTATGTCCAGGACAATTCTATTTGAGCTCCAAGTAGATACACTGAACCCTGAAAACATAGAACTTCAAGTCCATTTCTTTCAGAGAGTTTGATTTTGCAACTTTTTTTCTGGATTAAAGTTATACCAGTACTTAATTCTAAAATCTGATTTGATTCTGCCTGCTACCCATAGGCATGACCACTCCCTAATACCCAGGTTGCTAAATTACTTGATGGGACTCAGCTAATCCATTTACTGTGATTCTTACTGTATGCTACTCTTGGAGCAGTCTTAAAGTCATAATAATACCCGCGAACCAGATGAAATTTCTTTCCTGTCTTCTTGCTCCAAATCTCGAAAATCCTGTGGCTTAAAATGGAGCTGGACCCATGTAATTCTGGGAAACTTGTCAGCTGCCTGCTGAAAGGTCTCATTTCCTAGGCCCTTTCTATACTCAGGCTCAGAAGAAGGGCCTACGGTGAAGAGAAGGAAGTCATCTGAGCCTTGTGACCTCACCTTTCCCCCTTCATTACCAGGGCTCAGGTTGGGCTTTTTATATAATATGGGGAAAATTCAGTAGCTTGGACCTCTGCAGAGGGCCAAGGGGGCTGCCTTGAGGCCTTGACATCTCCTTTGCAAGAGTCTGGCTTTGAGACCCAGAACTGCCCTTCTTTTATGCTGATTGCTGCAAACAAAAAAGCCTTCTCTCCTCTTAGGGCTGCCAGACCTAAAAAAGGGCCTATTCACAGCTGGGTTGTGCTGTTCCCTCCTAGGGGGTTGAGGGTGAGGGTGGAGGGTAGCAAGGCTGAATAAAGGTCACTGATCTGAGAACAGCAAGAAAGTCTGGGGCTGCTATCCTCCTATCCTGTCTGAACACTGATAGTGCTGAGGATTCAAAGGGTAAGACCTTGAGACTTTGCAAAAGGGAAGGATCTCTTCTGGGTTTATTTGAATAGATTTCTCCCAAGATATTGCCAAGAGAAAGGTAGCAAACAGAAATATTGATAGTTCACAGTTGTTTGGCCCCAAAGCAGTGTTTCTCACAATTCATTGTGCATAGCAAACTTCTGGAGTGCTTGTTAAAATGCAGATTCCTGGGTGCCACACCTAGAGATTGTGTGTGATTGAATAACTGTAAGGAATATCTGGGTGTGCATTTTAAATAGGCCTAGGGGTACATTTTGCCCCAAAGCCTAAGAGATAGACTTGGAATGTTTCTCTCCAGCCTCCCCACCCCCTCAGCTTGGGCTTATAGTCACCAACCAGCATCAACCAGCCTATAACAGAGACTCTATGAGCCTTAACTTGGGTTCTCACAGCTCCCAGGAAAGTTTCTGGCACATGGTAGACCAGTTACATTACATCAGGCTAAGTGGGAAGCTCAAGCTCAGGGTGTATTTCTTAGAGTGCCAGGTTTACTGGCAAGATGAGGAGGAGTTCACAATGGAGAAAGTGAAGTCCAGTTGGAATATGTAAATCCTACACTAGATCTCAAAACTGGGTACCTCTTGTTATCCTGAGGGTCCTCCAATTCAGGTTTGTCTAGATGTGCAGGAAAGAGGACTGGACCAAAGCGCAAGAAACTTGAGTCTAGCGAGCTCTTAACGAACTGACCTTTTCTGGGCTTTGCTCTCCTTATCTGTAAAATGAGAGGGTTGGCCCAGGAATCTGCTAAGGTTCTCTTTGATCGACTGTCTAGGGTTTTCCAGGCTGGGCAACTTGTTTCTGGTCTTCATCCTCAAGTATGAATGAATGCTTGGGCAGGGGCCAGGTCTAATTCTCCCACTCACCATTTGTCCAGTATAACTAGAACAGTCCCTGTCACATAGTAGATGTCCATTAAATATTTATTGCAGGAATGAATAAATATTTGTAATTAGTCATAAGGTAAAATAGTTTTCATTGGAACAGTGCCCAGGTAGTAAGGCAGGGGCAGGGGCTGAGGCTGCTGGAATCATGAGAGAACTCTGACAAACCACTGGCTCAGGTGGCTTCATCAGGGTGTCTGACAACTTCAGAGGTGGACACAGTACATTCATTTTCCTTTAAACATATTTCATTTGTCTTATAAAAGAAATTCATGTACATTATAGAAAATTTATAAATTTTTAAAAGGTATAAGATATTAAACACCTACAATCCCGTAATTTTTTCTTTTTGGGGGTAATTTTCTGTACTTTTGGAATTAAAGGACAATGATACATGTTATTTTAAAAACCACCTGTATGTGATTCAGATAATTATTACTAAATTTTTACGCATTTTCAACGTTTTTCTATGCATGTCTATGTATTTGGAAACCACACTGTTTCTATAGGGTGATATTATGAATTCTCTGCTTACATGCCCCTTAAAGTCTTAAGCATCGTTTTTGATGCCTTCATGATAATAGTGCATTTAACCACTCCCTCATTATGGACATTGAAGCTTTTTCCTTTATGCTTTATATTATAAATATCAAAGTGATAAGAATAGCTGCTCACACATTTTATCTGTATTTCTTTGGGATGGAGTCCTAGAGTGGAATTATTGGGTCAAAGAGTATGAATTCTTTAAGCTTTTTGAAACACAGTGCCAAAATATTTTGTAGAAAAGTTTTCACCAATTTACATTGAAAGTCACTAACTTTCAATGAGCTTTGTAGCCACCTCTACAGAGGAGAAAGCCCCGCAAACTTTAAGCCTTAAAGCTTCATCCCTGAAGCTGTGTGGCGACTTCAGTGCGAGGTGAGAATGCACAGGGCTTACTTCTGCAGTTCTGCCTCAGCTACCCCTCAGCTAGCAGGGCGACAGTCCTGTTTTCTAATTATTCGTTTCTTAAGATCTCAGGAGAAAAAAATGGCCCAGGGGTGGAGAATGTCAATGGTAATGGCAATGGGTGGGCGTGGGGGTGGCGGGATCCCATCCCTAGATTTGAGCAGAGAAGAATTTAACAAGACTGCAACACCTGGAGATCCTTCACGGAAACATCTGTCTATTCCAAAGAAGCTCAGGACAACAAAAGAGGAGATAGCGGGATAGGAGTTGAGCTGGAAGGCTGCGGCCCCTTTAAGGTCCATTCCGGAACCTGGCCCTTTAAATCTGTGTCAGAAACTGACGTCAGCCCGCGGGCCAGCCGCCCGGCTGTTTACTGCTTCGCGGCGCCGCACTCTTTCCGAGTTCCGAAGGCGCCAGAGCCGCCGCGCCTGCCTGCTCTTAAAGGGCCCGCACCCGGGAAAACTCGCCGGGCCGCGCGGCGTCCCGTGGGTACCAGCTATCACGCCCCTAACCCTCAGACTCTCCTCCCTTTGCGACCACCCCCGCCGCTGGCTTCCTCTCCCTCCCTTCCTCCCCTTTCCCGGCGTCTGCAGGCTCCCAGCAACCAGCCGCCTCCTTGCTCACCGTCCTGGCGGGCGGCCGCAAGGTGTCCGGGCCGTGCTCAGCCGCTCGTGAGCTGGGGCCCCTTCCACTGGCCGTTCCCCACACTTTCTCCTTCCCTTCCCTGCCGCCCCCTCCCCTCCTGGCCCCTATGAGCGTCTCTGCGGCTCCAGGGAAGGGACGTTTCCTAATCTCAGGCCGGGGTTAAAGTTCTGGTCCTGGTGAGATGCTGGAAGCTGCGGCCGGAGCCGCAACCTGTCCCGGAGGTGTCCTGTCGCCTGTCGCTGCCGCCGCCACCACTGCTACCGCCGCCACTGCCGCCCTGCCAGGGCCATGTTCGCTCTGGGCTTGCCCGTCTTGGCGCTCCTGGTGGCCTCGGTCGAGAGCCATCTGGGGCTTCTGGGGCCCAAGAACGTCTCGCAGAAAGACGCCGAGTTTGAGCGCACCTACGTGGATGAGGTCAATAGCGAGCTGGTGAACATCTACACCTTCAACCACACTGTGACCCGAAACAGGGTGAGGGATCGGCCTGGGCTGGGAGCTGGTGGTGAGTGGGTGAGCGGACAAGGCTAGGCAATTCTGTCAGTCCCCTATGAATGAGCTGCCTCACTGGGTTCCCGTTTCCCAGAACCATGCTGGACCTTCTTGGCCAGTCTTCCTTCCTTTGCCCCCATTGTTTCTCTGAAGCTCCCACTGACAAGTTCTGAAGTTGTCTCATTCCCATCTTCTCTTTGACCCCCTCCTTTCCACAGATGTGGTCTGAACAGAACTGACTTGCTCCCAACAACCAAAATCTGGTAGCTATTTGGGGTCTGAGTGAAAGAGAAAGCCAGCTTGCTACTGGGCTTGGCCCAGAAAATCCCAGAATGAGACAGGCTCTAACTGAAAGCCCAGGCAACTTATAGCTGAGGTTCCCCGGAGAGTTGAATGCAGGACTTCCCAGGCTGCTAGAACTGCTGGAACCTTCCCAGCCCTCTTCTAGCCTTAGAGAGCCAGCTGGCCTTGGAAGTTGAAGGTGGCATAGATGAGGTCAACTCCAAGTTGGGTGGGAGGAGAAAGAGAATTTGTCTACTGTGAAGAATCTACCTTACCCTGACTTCGCTTTCATTTCTTTCCCAGTGGTGAGTTGAACATGGGCATAGCTAGGTCCAGGAAGCCTAGAGCTGAAGTTTGGAGAATTCTTGCAGCTCGGCTGTATGGTCTTCTGTCCATCTCTCCCCATGACTGGATTTACTAAGAAGCAGTGAGATTAAGAATGGGAATCTGGTTTTTTTTTTTTTCAGGATGGGAAGGGATTTGGTTTCTACGACAGGCCAGGATCTGCCTTCAGTACCTGGGTCTTTAAAGCTTGAGCTCCTCCTGTTTAGAGCACTTTCTTTCCTTTTTTTTTTCCATATCTGGGGTCACCCTGAGAGCTGTGGCTTCTACCCCTCTGAAAAATTGCTGCCCTAAGGTTTCAGCTGCCCAAAAACAAGATTCACAGGATTTATTTAGTTTTATTTTTTCTTTAAACTCCTGCTGTCCTATATACTTTCCTCCATAGCATGGAGAGTGAGAGTGTTTCCATTTTATAGAGGGACAAATTGAGGCTTAGAGATGTGAAGTGACTTCTCCACAGCTAGGGATAGAATTTGACTTTCTCGGCTCTCAACAGTCCCTGTGTGTCTACCTGCTCCCCGCCCCCACCAGATTAGTTGTTGAATAGGAGCTTCTGACTCACAGGGAAGAACGCTGAAGTGTGTTTCTTGCTCTCGTGTGTGTGTGTGTGTGTGTACATGCACATGCACATGTATGCAGACGTGTGCATCCCATTAACATGGATAGGAATGGAGTATCCTGGAGAGGCCTGATATTTCCACTGTTTCCTGTCAGGAATTGAGGCCCTGCAGTTGCTTGGGTTCTGTTGCCCTGCTTGTACCTACCATCCAGGAGCTGGCCTCTTTCATAAGCCTCTCCTCTAAGTCAGCACTAGTCCCTCCTGGAGACTGGGGGCTGCCCTGGCAGAAGAATGGGTATGGATAGCTTCCCACCCTATCCAACGTGGGGAAAGAACAAAGCCGTTGGCGTGAGGGAGGGCAGGACTCAGTCTCTGGAGCCATGTGTCCAGGTGGCAGAGGTGGAGTCACCATGAGCTTGACTGAAGGGCATTTCCATCTCATTCTGCAGACAGAAGGTGTGCGTGTGTCCGTGAATGTCCTGAACAAGCAGAAGGGGGCTCCTTTGCTGTTCGTGGTCCGCCAGAAGGAGGCTGTGGTATCCTTCCAGGTGCCCCTAATCCTGCGAGGGCTGTGAGTAGGACCTTGGGATCAGGGAGGGGGTAGGCCTATGCTAGGCCTTGCCCAGAGCCTCACCCAGGTCCTCACCTAGGGCCTCAGACCACCCAGGAGCCCCTCTGTTTCACCTGCTCATCCCTAGAACCAGGAGGCTAGTCAGTGGCATAGGGCCAACTTAGAACCTGTCAGGTAGGGGTAGGGGGGTGGTGGAGACCAGAGTGGAGGGATTGAGGCCTTGTTCCCCTGGAGTGGCATGCTGGTTGGGGCAGTAGTCATGTCCCCACTCTCTGCTTTGGGCCATAGGTATCAGCGCAAGTACCTTTACCAAAAGGTGGAACGAACGCTGTGTCAGCCCCCCACCAAAAATGAGTCTGAGGTCCAGTTCTTCTATGTGGATGTGTCCACCTTGTCACCAGTCAACACCACGTATCAGCTCCGGGTCAGCCGAATGGATGACTTTGTGCTCAGGTCTGCAGGGGAGTGAGGAGACTATGAGACTGGCCTCTTTCCCAAGCTCTGGTAGTGATCATGGGGGACTCTTCTCTGTCCTACAGGACTGGAGAGCAGTTTAGCTTCAATACTACAGCAGCGCAGCCTCAGGTAAGATTCCCCTGTTGACTGCCCTTTAAGAGGAGAAGTGGTGAAACTTGAACGTAGGAATGGGAGTGGTCGGTGGTCTTTGTTGTGACTTTCAGGCTGGCTGGACTCTCCCAGAACAGAGGCTCTGGCCCCAAGATGCTAAGGGGCAGATAGCCTGGGAAGTGCAGCAACATGGGCATCTGGCTGCTATCTTTTCTACTTGCCTCTCCAGCACTATCCTGAGTGCCCTGCTGAGATCAAGAGGAGTAGTATACAGAAAATGGGGCTGCTTATATAGTCACAGCATTTCTCCCTAGAGAGTCTCCACTGCCCAACCCTGAGAGAATTCACACTGTTCCCTTCTAGAAGGGCAGAGAGAGCATCCTCATGAGATGGGGCTCTCCCTGCCACCCTCCCTCTGCCCTCAGTACTTCAAGTATGAGTTCCCGGAGGGAGTGGATTCAGTGATTGTCAAGGTAACCTCCAACAAGGCCTTCCCCTGCTCAGTCATCTCTATCCAGGATGTCCTGGTAAGTGGCCTGCCCTTTTACATTCCACCAGCAGGTAGCAGGGCTTCTAAAGAGAGGGGACAGGGCCCAGGTCCCTGCATCTGCCTCTTTCTTCCTCCTCTGTAGTGCCCTGTCTATGATCTAGACAACAATGTAGCTTTCATCGGCATGTATCAGACTATGACCAAGAAGGCAGCCATCACTGTGCAGGTAGGAAATGCATATGAGCATGTGGGAGATGTGGCCGGTGATTGGCTTTCCAAACTCCTACTTTTCCCCTGCCCCATTCCTCCCCTGCCTACATGACTAAGTCTTGGCCCATCAGTCCCTGAGACATCGGGTCCTCTGATATATGTGACAGTTGAATCATAATCTCAATCGCCTTTGGGGACAGGAAAGAGCAGCATACCCTTTCTGGCTGTCATATCTACTTCATTTACTGTAATGATAGCAAGGAGAGGAAAGGGGTCCTGGCTGAGACATTGTGCCTGTGTTTGGTAAAGGCTGAAACCTATGCTGAGGGCAGGGGGGTGAGGTGGTCATGTTTACCTCACAACATTCAGTAGTACAACTGATGGAGGCAACATGGTCCCTCCATTTTTTCTCCTGGCTGATGCCCAGCCTGTAACAGGGCACCCATGGGTTCCATGATAGTGGGGCATACACACGTTTGCTTACCTGGCCATAGTGTAGGTTCAAGATTTGGGCTCTGGAGTCAGATAATTCTGGCTCCACCACTTACTAAGCTAACTTCTGAACCTGTCTAATAGGGATAATGATAGTACTTACCTCATAAGAATCTTTGGGAAGATTAAGTAAAATAATATATAAAAAGAGTTTAGCATAATGTCTGGCTCAAAGTGCATGTTTGGAAAAGGATGATGATGATAACATTGATGATATGTATGATGATGACGATGATAATGATATTATCATTATCATCATCCTTGTCATCTTACAGCGCAAAGACTTCCCCAGCAACAGCTTCTATGTGGTGGTGGTGGTGAAGACAGAAGACCAAGCCTGTGGGGGTTCCTTGCCTTTTTACCCCTTTGTAGAAGGTAATTTTGTGTCCTGGGTTGGCTGGGCGTGGGGAGGTCTTGGTCACTTCCTGGAAGGTAGAAAAGCCTGCATGACCGATTGGCGGATGTGATGGAATATAGATTTTTGGCCCCCAACTCTCTCAGGCCTGGTCTCACCAACTCTAGCCCAGTCCCAGGCCACTTGTTTGTCAGTTTGACATTTTACTTCCAGATGAACCGGTTGATCAAGGGCACCGCCAGAAAACCCTGTCAGTGCTGATATCTCGAGCAGTCACATGTGAGTGTGGGTGGCTTAGTGGGGATGAACTGGCCTCTGGCTTTTCCTCTCAGACCTGGGATAGGAAGGATGATGAAGACCTACTCAAGCAGGCTGATGGGGTAGGAAGAGGGAATGTTCTTGGTAGGGTTCACAATGGGAGGGCCAAGAGGTGAGTCCCACTATAACTTGGTACAGAAAGTCTATGACTAAAGAATGAGGTACTGAGTTCTGGTTTTCTCTGTGCTACTTAAAAGCAGTATAATCTCACTGAGCCTCAGTTCCCCCATCTCTATAACAAGGGCAATAGGATCTGTCCCATTAGTCTTGCTAAATTGTGAGACTTTACACAAAATTAGTAGGAAAGTACCAGGCGCCTTAGTCATGCTCAATAAATATTTAGTGAGTGATTGAACGGAGCCCTGTGTAAACTGGAAAGTATAAGATAAAAATAATGGATGGTGATAGGAGGGGAAAGAAGCCGCCTCTTCTATCCGGATTCTTTATTTAGCAAATATTTATTTATTGAGCACCTTTTGTGTGCCAGGTGCTATGCTGCAACTGTCGTCTTTAGGGAGCACCTGTCTAGAGGGACAGGAGCCTCTTGCTGTGCAGGGGGCTGAGAGCTGTGATGAGCAAAGAACAGGTCACTTTGGGAATGCAGGACAGAGAAGGCTTCCTAGGGTGTAAAATCTCTGAGCTGTGTTTTAGGTTTAAGATAGAATTTTCAAGAAAGAAGTAGAGGAGAAAATCCTTGCAGAGGGAGCAACATGAGCACAGACAGGAATTATGTCAGAGTCTGGCATGTTTGGGGACTAGGCAATTGTTCACACTGACTGGATTATTACATTTGAGGGGAGACGTGGTAAGAGATTTAGCTGTGTCATAATTGATCTGTTCACCTTCCTGCTTCCTTTCCCACAGCTGAGGCATATGTGGGTGGGATGCTCTTTTGCCTGGGCATATTCCTCTCCTTCTACCTGCTGACCGTCCTTCTGGCCTGTTGGGAGAACTGGAGGTAAAGTGAAACTGTGGGAGTCTCTCCTGATCCAGAAGAGATAGGGCAGAGGGTGGGGGAGATGACCCAGAAGGGCCTGAGCTGGTCCAGGGTAATCTTCCATACCACCAGCAGGACAGGGGAAGCAGGACCCTGTTGGAATCTGTGGTCCAGGAGCCTCTCCTGGAAACCAACCCTTCCCCTCAACCTTCTTCCCAAGCAGGGAGACCCCACATTGCTTCCTATCTTGGGAGGAACCCTGGGATCATGGATGAAAGTTATGGGGTGGAGAGGGTAGAAAGCAGGCCAGCCCAGCATAGGAGAGACCCTTGTCCTGCCCTTCTGGTTTGCCTCTGGATTCTATCCCTGCAGGCAGAGGAAGAAGACCCTTCTGGTGGCTGTGGACCGAGCCTGCCCAGAAAGCGGTACCTCCAGAGGGCCTAGGTGGGAGGGAAGAGTTTGCTTTGTGTTTTGGAGGTGATAGTGATGGATGGTTCCCTTGGGGGTTGGAGGAAGCTGTCTGGGGGCTTCTGGATATTCAGATCGGTACTAACACTGTAGGTGGACATGGGGCTAGGGTACTGTGCCCATCCTTCCCTAACATGCCTGTCTGAAAGGCTGCTTCTTGATTCATTCTCTGGGTCTAGCTACACTGTCTGCCTTAGACAATGGGGCTCATAGTCTCTGGGATTATTAACCTTTCATTCTCTCTCCCTTTCTTCTGTCCCTCTCTTTCTATCCTCCCTCCTGCTTGGGACCTTCTCTCTCAGCTTCTCTCCTTGGTAAGCTCCAGGTGCTGTGGGCAGAGTTGCTGGAGTCCAGAGTTGGGGAGAGGGGGAAGCACAGGGGTGTCTGGGTGGGTTCTGGACAGGCCAATACTGTCTGTCCTTACTGCTGGTAATTAAAGTGCATCAATTCCTTGGCCTTTCTCTCTCTTTAGGGAGGACAAAGGGTGACAAGTGTTTCCGCTGGGGACACATGTGGGAGGGACTTCAGGGCAGGTGGTGGTGGTAGGAGTGAGCTATGTTTGCTAGGATGGTTTGCTTATTTGCTGCTGTCATGGCCCCTCTGTGTCTCTCTTCTCTGTCTGGATTCTTCCTTCTCTCTTCTCCCTGGCTTTTGGCCTCTTTTTGCTTCTAGGGCTAAAGGGACCTTGACTTCTCATTGCAGGTCACCCTCGGGCCCTGGCTGACTCCTGCCCTGGCAGCGCCTCTTATGAGGGTTACAACTACGGCTCCTTTGGTATGTGTCAACGCCAGAGGTTGTGCTAGCCCACTCACAACCCAGTCTTCTGAAGTTGCCACGTCCAAAATGGCAAATTGGCAGCCAGCTTCCTCAGAGCCCCTTGGGGATGAGTCCAGCATCCCCTTCCCTGAGGTCTGTCCTCACCGCTTATTCTGCAGAGAACTGTTCTGGATCCACCGAGGGTCTGGTTGACAGTGCGGGCACTGGGGAGCTCTCCTACACTTACCAGGGTGAGTGGGCCAGGCAGGGCCAAGTAGTGTGATGCAGGGCTGGCGCTGGCTGGGTGAAACCTGATGGTGGGCGGTTGCCTCTTCTGCCAGATGCCAGGACAGGGAAAGACCTGCTGCCTCCCACCCCTCACCTCCTTCCGCCTTTCGTCCTTGGGCCCACTTCCCTGGTAACTTTCCCTTTCCTTTGAAGGACACGACCAGTTCAAGCGGCGCCTCCCCTTTGGCCAGATGCGGCAGCTGTGCATTGCCATGGGTAGATGTGGGGAGGGGGAGCGCTGCTCTGCCAATCAGTTCCTGCCAGGGTGGTTGACTGGAGCCGGTGGGCTCTGGGACCAGAAGGATGCTTGTGCATGGCTTCCCCATCTAATGCCAATAATTATCAACTCTTGTGTCTTTTGAAATAAGCAGGCACTGGGCTCTGATGCTGGTAGGCTGGCACCCCAGTTAGCCCTGGGCCAGATTTTCTGGTTTGCTGTCATGTTCACCAGCACCCTCACTCCCTGGCCTGCTGGAGCAGGGCTCATGGGCAGGGGTGTCATATCCTGGCCCCTGGAGGCTTTGGTCAGGCAAGGTCACAGGAGGAAGCTTCTGAAGGCACAAGAAAAGAACAGGCTAAAGCAGCAGGTGCTCTTCCTAGAGGCAGCCTCTCACCTTACCTGAACACCAGGGCCCACTAGGTCTTTGTGGGGGCCAAGGCAATGTCTTTTCAGATCCCACGTGGCTGGGTACCTTCTACTAAGCATGACTTTTGCCAAATTCAGTCCTGCTGCTTGAGTCTGGGGCCCAGGGTCTGCTCAGTGTCCTGGTCTGGAAGCCTTAGCTCAGTAAAGAGGCCACGCTGGAGCAGTCCCTGTTTGGTGGCCTCTGCAGAGCCCACCCTGTTTCGCCTCAAGGACTTAGGAGCACTTGGAACCTACTCCCAAGGCCTGGGCCTACCTCCATCCCTGCTCTGAGCCCACAGTTTGCCTCTTCCCACTACCTAGTAATTGTGACAATTGCCCCAGGTGGTTGGAGACAGACCTGGATCTGTGCCCACTGAGTAACCCTTCTCTCCTGCCCTTCCTAGACCGCTCTCTTGACCCTGTGGGCACTCGGCCACGACTGGACTCCTTGAGCTCTGTGGAGGAGGATGACTACGACACGTTGACCGACATCGAATCAGACAAGAACGTCATTCGCACCAAGGTCTGACACCTCGTGGGCCGGACCTGGTCAGGGGTTCCCCAAGGAAGGGAGGTTCTATATCAGGCTCCAGCTGGGGCAGGACAGATTCCTGAGAACTGACTCAACTGCTAGCCCTTATGGGCTGATTGGCCAGCAGCAATGAGACAGTCAAGAGCCCTGCCCTCCGGAGTCCTGGCCCCTCTTGTGTTTTTCTCACCCGGGCGAGAGGGCCCTCTCCCAGGCTGTGGGAAAGGGGGCTCACTGCAGCTTCTCCCCAGCAATACCTCTATGTGGCCGACCTGGCACGCAAGGACAAACGCGTTCTGCGAAAAAAGTACCAGATCTACTTTTGGTGAGTGGACAGGGTGAGTGGGGCTTCCTGTTATTGGTGGGGTGGGGCGGCCATTCCTCAGGTCCTGACCATTCGCCAATGCCCTCCTACTCCTCAGGAACATTGCCACCATTGCCGTCTTCTATGCGCTTCCTGTGGTGCAGCTGGTGATCACCTACCAGACGGTGAGCGGGTGGTGGCCCGTGCTCCTAGGCCTCTGCTGAGTGGCCTCTCGGACCTGTGAGCTCCCCTTTACCACGATCTGGGACACCACCCCAAGTGTACAGCCTGCCAGTCTGGGGCTCTGGAGCAAACACAGGTCTTAGGTTGCAGGGCCTGGGTTCAAATCCCAACTCTGCTTTACCAGCTGGGTAACCTTGAGCAAGTCATTTCACTTCCCTGAGCATCAGTTTATTAATCTGCAAAATGGGGGCAGCACAACACTAATGATGGCACCTTCCCCAGGTTGTTGCAGGGATTCATGTAATGAAAAGTCCTGGGACTTTCTAAGTCTCAGTTTCTCTTCTCTTTTCTCTGTATTGGGGCAAGAACCTCTGTACTGGGTCACGCCCCAGGGTTTTCAGCCATACCCAGTGAGGGGAGACAGTGACTGTGCTGAAAGGAGGACTTGCCTGGTAAATGTGTGCGCACACATACTGGCTGTGGTGGCACTTCCTATCCATGGCAGATGAGACAGGGTGATGTGGCATGGGCTAGAGCCTGCCTCCCCCTTACCCGGGCAGAGGGCTGAGTTTGGTGCTTTAGTGGCCCCGTTTCTGTTCCCATTCCCTGCCGCAGGTGGTGAATGTCACAGGGAATCAGGACATCTGCTACTACAACTTCCTCTGCGCCCACCCGCTGGGCAACCTCAGGTGAGAATAATCTTGGGAGGCCCCTTCCCCAGGCGAAAGGTGAACCCAGGAAGGAGGCAGAGGTTCTGCAAATGCCCTCCTCAGGTTGGGTAGAGGCCAGGGTATGAGGCCGAGGTTGTGCACCCCGTGTCATCCTTCTAGCGCCTTCAACAACATACTCAGCAACTTGGGGTACATCCTGCTGGGGCTGCTGTTCTTGCTCATCATCTTGCAGCGGGAGATCAATCACAACCGGGCCCTGCTACGCAATGACCTCTATGCTCTGGTGAGGAGTGCCTGCCCTCCCACTGAGGCCTCTGCTGCAGGCGTGACCCAGCCCTGCCCACATACCCACTCTACCTACATCCCACTCCTCTTTCATGATCTCCCTGTTTGGGTCCCTTCCATCCTCCCTTGCCACCTCACTTCCCCTTTCTCTTCCCTTCTCTTTCTCCCCAACAGGAATGTGGGATCCCCAAACACTTCGGCCT
Organism: Pteropus medius; assembly: GCF_902729225.1. NCBI lineage: Eukaryota > Metazoa > Chordata > Mammalia > Chiroptera > Pteropodidae > Pteropus > Pteropus medius. The sequence continues at coordinate 67,024,718 of NW_024349800.1, forward strand.
GTTCTATGCCATGGGCACAGCCCTGATGATGGAGGGCCTGCTAAGCGCTTGTTATCACGTCTGCCCCAACTATACCAATTTTCAGTTTGGTGAGCGGGGCCTTCCTATTCCCTGGCTGAACCTACAGCAGGGACCTGCCCACGTCCTTCACCATCCCAAAGTCACCTGCAGATATCCCTGAGGCTCTGCCTCATAAGAGACTCCAGGGCTGCAGTGCCTGTGTACACACACATCCTAGCTTATAGAGAATAGGCATCTGGATGCTATTTCATTCATCTGTCGAGCCTTTCCTATGGAAAGGCAAGTGCAAGCACTGAGTAAACAAAGATTAATTAAGATATGGTCCCTGATCTCAGGGTGCTCAGACTAAGTTGTCTCATCCGGGGAAGTGAGACCACGGGTGACAGCCAGTGGGTGGCAGTGTGATGTGACAGAGACAGTTAAGGGACTGGGGGTCAGGTGCCAGCCTGCCCCAGCTTGCTCTGGGGTCGTGAGTCAGTGTGGGGGCTCTCTCTTCCACTCTGATTGTCAGGGCCAGGAGTTTTCATGCTGAGACTCGGTAAATGTTGCTGTAGCTCAGCCCTTGTCCCCCGTCCTAGACACATCGTTTATGTACATGATTGCTGGGCTCTGCATGCTGAAGCTCTACCAGAAGCGGCACCCAGACATCAACGCCAGTGCCTACAGCGCCTACGCCTGCTTGGCCATTGTCATCTTCTTTTCTGTGCTGGGCGTGGTGAGGCCCCCACCTGCTCTGCTCACCCCGTAGGAAAAGTGTACGCACGTTCACACATACGTGCGTGTGCACACACACCCTCTCTAACCTCCTTCAGGAGAGATGCCTGCTCCTTCCCTAAAGTTCCTTCCCTGGCCCCTCACAACCTGGCTTGGCTGAGCAGCTGCCTGCCTCCTGCAGAGGAAGGGTGGGCTGGGGGAGCAGCTTTCTTCAGCATCTCCTCAGCCCTGCCCTCGGTGGCCCCTGGCAGGTCTTTGGCAAAGGGAACACGGCGTTCTGGATCATCTTCTCGGTCATTCACATTATTGCCACCCTGCTCCTCAGCATACAGCTCTATTACATGGGCCGCTGGAAGCTGGGTGAGGGCATATCCAGGGCAGGGTACGGGGAGGGGACCTGCTGGGCCCCATGGAGTGAGGGGTTGGTGGCCTCAGGGACCTGGATCACAAGCAACTTTTGCGTTCACTGGGGGCCTGGAGGAGTCACTAGTGAGGAATCAGATGAGGTCTTGGCCTCGCTGTGGCCTCCAAAGGCCCCGGCTCCTCAGCTGGCACAGGCTGGGGGCCGGGGAAGAAGGACCTTCTCCTTGCAGACTCGGGGATCGGCCGTCGCATTCTCCACGTGCTCTACACAGACTGCATCCGGCAGTGCAGCGGGCCCCTCTACGTGGTACCTAACCGGCTCCCCAGCCCCTAACCTCCGTCTGCTCTCTTCCCTCTGGTGGGGCAGGGGTGAAGCTGAGGGCCCAGGGTAGGGGGGACCGACTGACTCGGGCCTTCACCTGCTTCTCTCCCTGTCTCTCTTCCCCTCTCTCAGTCCCCCTGTCTCTGCTTCCCTCCAGGACCGCATGGTGCTGCTGGTCATGGGCAACATAATCAACTGGTCACTGTGAGTCTGGCCACTGTCTGTGGTCGCCTGGCTGGGTGGACACCTGGGGACTTGGCCAACCACTGGCTACCTTGGGGGCCATGGACAAATTCTAAACTTGAGGCATGAGAGGTGGGATCTGGCAAGAGAGGAGTTGGCACCTGGCGTTCTAGAATCTTCTGTGGGCCTCTGAACCCAGACCTACATCATAATAAAAATGGGGTAGAGACAGGGGCAAGCCCTTTTCTTGCCGTTGCCCTCCTCTGCTTCACTAGCCCTCCCTCCCTCTTGCCAGGGCTGCCTATGGCCTCATTATGCGCCCCAATGATTTTGCCTCCTACTTGTTGGCCATCGGCATCTGCAATCTGCTTCTTTACTTTGCCTTCTACATCATTATGAAGGTGAGTGACGATGGCTAAGCCTACTCTGCCTGCTGTCCTGTGTTTGGGGAGGGAGATCGGCACAGCCTACCCCGGGGCAGCACTGCGATGGAGGGAGAATTTTTCTGTCCATCCATCTATGCCAGTGAGGTGTGAGGCGGGGAGAAGCTAACGTCTCTTGCATGTACCCCCTGGGAACCAACTATGTCCTAAGAGCCACTTACTGAGCACCTTCCATGTTTTAAGAATGGTCTGTGAAACTGGTAGCACTTAAGGCTACAGTTGGTAAGAACCCTGTTCAGTGTAGAAAGGGTTGAGGAGGCGGGACTCACTGAATCTGTGGCAGGCTCGGAGCTCCGAGGGCCAGGCGCTTCCTAGGGGACCCTCATGCTATCCAGTGTGAGAGGAGCACCACGCATAGGGAGAGCCCCCTGGCCAATACACCCTGCCAGCACAGGGTTCTGGGCAGATGGAGCCCAGCCAGGGTAGACATCAGCAATGAGGACCGCAGGCTGCTAGTACAGGGACAAGCTGAGCTGTGTAACTATATGAGGTGACGGTACGAATCCAAAAAGGCTTCCTGAAAGCATGGGAAGGCACCAGGAAAGCAGCATCTAGGGCAAGCCGGGAAATCTGGTCGGGTGAGGCCTGGCCCTCAGGCCGCTTTTTCCTTCCTCACCCCAACTCCCAGCTCCGAAGCGGGGAAAGGATCAAGCTCATCCCCCTGCTCTGCATCGTCTGTACCTCGGTGGTCTGGGGCTTTGCACTCTTCTTCTTCTTCCAGGGACTCAGCACCTGGCAGGTGAGCAGTCATCCTGCCGAGGAGGTGGGAGAGTCACTCACAGGGTCATTTTGAGCCAACACACGGCCAATTCTCTTTTCAAACATAGTTTGTGAGCACCTCCTGTGGCCAGCACTTTCACAGTGACTTTCTTGTTTAATCCTCCTACCATGCTCGCATGAAGGGTCCCCATTGTACTTATGAGGCAGCTGAGGCTCAGGGAGGCTAAGGGACCTGCCCAAGGTCACATAGCTAGTGAGTGGCACAGCTTGAGGTTGAAGCTAGCCAGCTCTGTCTTCTTAGGACACCTGCCACGAATTAGATTTAGTCCTGTGATCCGAACTAAGTCTGCCACAGGCTCTGCCTTTGACGTACTAATAATCTAGTTTAAAAGAAGGACTGTTAATTCCTGGGTTTCTGTTGACAATATATTGCATGAGATGAAGGATATAGGCAAGATGGACAGGGGAAAGTATAAGAGGGCAGAGTTCGTAGACCTCTGTGAGTTAAGAGGTCCAGGAAAGCTTCCTGGAAGAGGCAGGCCTTGCTCTTGGCCTTAAAGATCCTGGGTCATGGGGAAGGGCCTTGTGGCCCAGAGATGCTATGTCCTGTGTAATGATACAGAGGCAGAACTAGATGGAGCAGATTTGGGGCTTAGTAAATGTACTAATTTAGGAGTCAGATGAAGACTGTGAGCTCCTTGAGGGCAGGGCAGGTCGTTCTTGGTCATCTCTGTGCTTTCAATGTGTGGCACAGACAGCCCCCAGACAGAGTGAGGTCCAGCCCATGTTCGTTGGAAAAAGGTGATAGGTATACCACAGAGGACCTTGACTGCCACAGGTCATGGCTACTGCCTGGCTTGGACAGAGGTATGTAACCTGACAATTGGGCTATTGAAGAAAATGAGCCCAAAGGAGCCCTGGAGGCCTGATTAGAGCAGAGGGCAGAGTCCAAGGTGTGGACTGAGTTAGACACTAGAAGGCTTTGTGGCCTTCTGGTGTCTCAAAGTCATCACAACCCTCTGCTCTTAGTTCAAGGGAAGAAGAATCTGAGGGGTGGAAGATCAGAGTGAAAGAAAGGAGAGGGCAGAAGCAGGGAGAAATTTGTAATAAAAGCCAGTTCTTTGATGTGGGAGTCTAGGGTAGGGGGCAAGCAGAAAGGAAATGCTCTCCCTCCTGGGCTGGGAACGGGGAGAGCCCTGGACGAAGAGCGCGGTGCCAGAGCGGTGTCAGCAGGCAGCTCTCCCTGTTACTGCCCAGAAAACCCCCGCCGAGTCACGGGAGCACAACCGGGACTGCATCCTTCTTGACTTCTTTGATGACCATGACATCTGGCACTTCCTGTCCTCTATCGCCATGTTTGGGTCATTCCTGGTACGTGAGATTCTTCTGGCTGAGCGAAGAGGGTGTAGTAGAGGTGCAGGCTGTTCCCTTGCCTGTGCTTGACTCAGCATCCACCCCCCAGGTGTTGCTGACCCTGGATGACGACCTGGACACCGTGCAGCGGGACAAGATCTATGTCTTCTAGTGGGAGCTGAGCCCCCTTGCTTCATTCATGGGGCCCTGAGCTCCTATGCTTCACTGCCCGGAGCCTCTTTAGTGCCTGGGGTGTGAGTCCCACCCCTGCTGCCCAGTGCTGGGTAGTGGCGGGACATGAGGCCTAGCCCAAGCCTGGCCTGGGACAGTCACAGGGATGGCCTTGAGCCTTGCAGCTGCCCTCTGCGGGGGAGGAGGCCTGTTCCCCTTCAACCCCAGATACTGGCTAAATTGCTGCTATCTTCTCAGTGTTGGACCCTTCTGTGGTCCTTGTCTTTGGCTCTCTGTTTGTCCCTCTGCAAGAGGAAGGAGGGAAGTGTTGCCCCGCCCATCTCATGCGTCACATTCTGCCCGCCAGTCCCCCAACCTACCATCCCCTACCCTCGCTCCCCCACCCCTCCCTCACCCCAATCCTGGGGCCCAAAGCCATTTCTGCCTCAGTCTGGGGCCTGATTCTCTGTCCTGCACCAGGGCCCCACTTCTTTTTGGGGTTATATTTGGCTGCCATCACTGCCCACTCTGGTCAGCCAGGATAGATAGGGATGGAGGATTTTGGAGGCTGGCCAGCTGGTTCCAGGCCTTTGGTGCTAAGACCTGTGAAGGTCTGTGGCTGGCTCTTTGGCAGTGAGGGGCAGCCTATATGTGAGAACCAACTTTGATCTGAGGTGTCACCTTCTTATTACATCAGCCCCCATACTGCTGCTGGCACCAGGATTGGAAAGAAAAAGCAACTGACCCTTTTTCTTCCTTTTTTTTTCCAGGCCCTTAATCCTGCCAAGCTCCTGCTAGGGGCCTTTCAGTGCCATTGACATTGCCCAAGAATGTCCAGGGGCGAAGGAGGGAGGATTCAAAGAGCCCAGCCCATCCTGCCTCCTCCACAGCCACAGGAGCCCCAGTGCCTATCTTAGAAAGGGGCTCAAGAAAGGGACATGACATTTCCCTCTATGTCCCTGGTCTCAGCCTCACTCTAGGACCCAGGGCTGGCTCCTAAATTTCCGTCCTTCTTCTGCCAAGTTCTATGTTGGTCACACACATGCGTATATGTGAAACCTTGGAGTTTACACTGAGTGGCCCCAGCTCTGGGACCTCTGGCTGCTCTGGTACTAGGGTCCCCTTCACCCTACCTGGTCCATTCCAGATGCCAAGGTTGGGGAGGTCAGGTCAAGCCTTTGCCTCACAGATGGGAATGTGTTTTATTCTCCCCAACTTGTTTTTATAGCTCTCCTTTGGGCTGGGGAGAGGAGGTGGGTCTGGATCTTTTTTCAGAACTCTGTTTAATGTCTGTTTCCATGCTACAGTTGCATTTCTGTTTTCTATGAACGAGTCAGCATTCAATTAAAGAAACAACCAGATGCAGTCTCAGGCCCCTGTTTGCTCCCCCTTTCTGATTATAGATGTTGAGAATGTGGAGTGGGTTAGAGGCCTTCCATTTTCCAGTTCTTCTGGTCTACCTTTCTCTTTTCTAAACCACAGGCCCATTGGGAACAACAGTTCCTTGATTCCCCCATATTTTTCCTCTCCTTTGAGCAATGGCATCAATTCAGTAAATATTTATCTGGGGCCTGCACCATGCCAGGCACTGTGTTGGAGAGGGTAGTGTACTAAAAAAGCCATAGCCATGCCACCTCACCTGAGATCTCCCTACCCCTTTCTGGCAAATGGCAGTGGCCTCTGCCTACCTAGTTCCCACCTACCCATCAGGCAGCTTCATTTCTGGTCTGAGCCTTTCCCAGCTTGGCAGGCTGCAGGTGCAGTGCTCCCTGCTGTGGCTTTAATGAGTTAGGGTCAAGGCTGGGGTCCTGCCCTAGGATGAGGGATGCCTCAGTGGGTAGTACTCAGGGAACACAAGATGGTGATGGCTAGTGGGTGAGTGGGTGTGTGGATGGCAGACTCCAAGGGGGGCGGAGTTTTGAAATGATCTTGAAAGGTTGGTATAGGTTTCAACAGGCTAAGGAGGATAAGATTTGGGGAGCGAGGAAACTGGTGAATTCAGAACCCAACCAGAGGTCTTGGCATGCTTTCCTTGCAGATACCACTAGAGGGCGTTATCGCTCTACACACCAGTGCTAGCCTGTGTGGCGTCACTTTAGGGCTTGGGGGTGGGGAACGGAGCTCCTTTCCTCTAGCAGGAAGCCCGCCAAGGGGTGAGCTCTGGAGTTAGGAGGCTGACTGCAGGAGCCAGCCCTCTCCTGGTGATGCTAGGTGTGTCTGTTGAGTGTGCGGTGGAGAGTATTAGCTCCTGCCAGGCTGCCCTAGGATGGGGGTGGGGGTTGACTCAGTGGGCCGCCCAGAGACCCCACTTGAAGTCTTTCACCTTCTTTACCTCCTTCGATCCCTTCCTGAGACCCCTGAAGCCAATTACACGCAAGATATGAGTGGATCTCCTTCCTGGGGTCACAGAGTCCAGTCTGTTCTCAGGACAGGTAGGGACCATTCCTAAATGGGCAGAGAAAGGGATGAGAGCAGCACCTGAGCCTCTTACCCTGGTGTTGGAGTCTCAGGCCCTGCCAGGCCTTAGAGACCCTCTGGATGGGGGCCAGGGTCAACTGAGGAGGCCCGCTTAATCCCCCCCCCTCTGCCTATAACTCAAGACCCACCCCAACTGAAAGCTCTTCTCAACCTGAGCAGAGCGGCACCACTGAAAGGGTGAGTGGGACAGCCTCTCCAGCTCTCACACGGGGCTCTACGGGGAGGTCCAGGTTCTGCTACTCATGACTCATCATGTGGCCTTGTGTAAGATGTTCTCTGAGCCTCAGTTTCCTCATCTGTAAAATGGGGGTAGTGATTATGTTCTCACGATGTGGCTGTATTAAATGAGAACATTTGCAAAGTGCCTGGCACGTAGTCAGTTCTCAGTAAAAGTTACTTCCTATCTCTGACTAGAGCTAAAAGCCCAGGAGGAGAGGGTGGCTGGTTTGTCCCCTACAGGCCTCAGAGATGGACTCCCCTACCCCCACCCCCACCCCCTTTCCTCTCTCTCTTTCTCTGGCCAGACCTTCTTAAATTTCCCCCTCCCCTCAAACTCAAGGGCAGGAAACAGTGAAGAAGGAGCAGCCCTAAGTCCAGATAGCAGGGAAAGCCTTCTGGTCCTGTCCATAAAAGGCTTTTCCCGCTGGTTCCCTGCAGGCAGCACAGCCCCGCCCTGCCCGCTCCATCTCCAAAGCACGCAGAGAATGTCTCCAGCAGCCCCAGCAGACTGCTCCAACTTGGTGTCTTTCCCCAAATATGGAGCCTGCGTGGAGTCACTGGGGGGTCTGGGGGTGGGGAACAAAGCCCATTTCCTCTAGCAGGGAGGGGGCCGCGGGGTGAGCCAGCGGGGGAGGCTGACATCACCACAGCAGCAGTCTTTAAACCCCTCATCCAGCCAGCGCCCCATCCTGTCTGTCCAAGTCCAGACAGAGCTGACTCCTTCCTTCAAGCCTTGAAGAGCCCCTGTGAGTGCATTTGTCCCCGGGTTGGAGGGAAGCTGGGCTCAGGCTTGACAGAAGTGGGTGTATTGCAGGCAGGGCTCGGGGGAGGGGTCTGGTCCCTAGCTCCCTGGCTGGGGGAGCCCACCCTCTCAGCCAGCGTGCATTCCTAATCTTCAGATGGGGAGGTGGTCCTAGCAAATGGGTGGGATGGGATTGCTAGAATCCTGAGTTGCTTAGACTGGGCAGCCTTGGGCTCACTGAAATGCCCAAGAAGACTTGGCTGGTGAAGAAGGATTGATGGTGGTAACCTGGGAACCAGTGTGAGGGGGAGACTTCCCATTTTTAGCCATAGTCATACCATAGGGTATGTGATAGGCTTGAGGTGTTGTCAGGTTAGACCCAAGGCTCTATTGTCCATTGTGCATCTAGGAAGATGGATGTCCAAGGAGGTGAGGAGGTGTGTGAGCACACTAATGCTAGAGAGTAGTGTCCCACTGTTGGGTCCTCAGGGTCTGAGCTGCATGGGGAGAACCCCTGGGAAGCCCCTGAGGCAGTGGGAAGGACCACGAAATTCTTGGATTCTGGAACAGACTGGGGTGGCAGGGTGCAGGGACAGCTGAGAGAGATGATTTTCTGGGTATACAGCTCCATCCGTACACTGAGAATGAGAGGTCACCCCGCTACAGACAAAAGAGTGGAGTGTGGGCACTGCCAGGACCTTTGGAGCGATGGCTTGGTTGGCTGTCAGGGCTGGGCAGGCCTGGGACTCTGGGCCCTTCAGAAGAGTCTGCCTAGTCCCCTTAGTAGTTGCCATTCAAAGGGTGGTGGTGAGTAGGATCACTCTTCTCTGTTCTTGGAATTTAGATGAGCCACCCATCCTGCCATCTCAGAGATCCATAGGTGCTCACTCCTATTTTCTGAGTTTTATTTTTAAGAGAGAGGGGGCACTGCAGTCCTGGAGAGGCCTCTGGTTCTGCTAGGTTTTCCAAGTTCCTGCTGGTAGGAGGTGTCCTCTGACCTTTTGCAGCTGGACTTTGTTTTTTCTCTCAGGAGACGGGAGGCCGATGGGAACCAAAGGGCAGGAGGGTCAAAGCAGACCCTTATCCATTTTGTCCCAGGAACCTTTGTCTAGAAAGTTTCCTGGGCGGGCTTCTGTGCAGCTGTCTCCCTCCCCCTCCTCTCCTCTCCCTAGCAGCTCCAAGGTGGGACCAGGTTGGTCTTCATCGGAGGACTTTGAGGGATTTCTTGGAACTCTCCATTGTCAGACTCTTCACCAGGAGGGAGCAGGGAGGGGGTGGAGGTGTGTGCATTTCACCCCTGCCCCACTTGTTCCTATCAAAATCCAAATATTTTCTCTAAATCTAGGGGTTGCAACTTTATGTCCTTGTCACCGGGAACCTTGACACCCTGACTGTTCTGAGTCTCCTGAGACTGTAACCCTGGGGGTGGGGAGAATAATCTGCTTCCATCCTGTTCTTCACATCACCAGCTTGTGTTGTGGAAGGTGGTTGGGTGGGGAATGCAAGAGGGCAGGGCATAGAAGGTAGTGCTTGACTGGGCCACAGGGATGCATGCAGCCTGACTGGCGGAGAGGGATGGGGGATGCACGGGTAAGCTGAGATGGGACGGGGAGCAGCATACAGGATGGGCTGAAATCACTTGTTCCAGCTGACTGATGGTTTTTGATCATAGCACTTTGCCCAGGAGACTTTGAGTTATTGTGAAGCAAGGGTGAGATACGAAGCAAAGCCGGGGAATGGGAGGAACTTACTATTTATAGACAAACAGAGCAGAGCCCTCTGCCTTTGGGTTCTCTGGCATCACCGGCTGGGAGAGGGGTGGTGGTACTCAGAGAACCTCATCCTCAGAGGCGGCCCAGCCCTCACTTTATAAATAAGGAAGCAGACCCAGGGAGAAGTGAGTTGCCCAGTGCCTAGAATTTAGATGAATCCGTCTTTTGTTCTTTTTCTCAGACTTTGTTGTCCTCTCATGGCATGATTTTGAAAAGGTGTGGAGGCTGGAGGGGGAAGAACACTTACTATTTTTTTCCCCTTGGTCAGGGGCTGGCTCTCCCAGGTCACTTCCAGGAGACTAGCTCTGGGAGGCACAGGACTGGCATTTGGAGGAGCTCTGCTGAGGGACAGGCAGTATATTAGGTAGTCACAGACACTGTCTCATCGAAACATTCACAGCCCTCTGAGGTAGATATTTTCCTCACTGAGCAGATGGGGAACTCGAGCTCAGAAAAGTTGTCAGCCGTGGGGAAAGGAAGGTTAGGGCAATGGAGTTTGGCAGGTGACCTGGGACCATGAGAAGTGACGATGTTCACTCTGCTTCCCATGGTAGCTGGTGTGGAGAGGGTCTCAGCAATGACAAGAGAGGGAGTCAGAGGAATGAGCTATTTCCATCCTTAGACCATTCTTTCCTTCCCAACTCATGACCTCTCTGAGGCCAGGGATGGGTTTGGCCTCATTTGGTACTTCGGATGAACTCTGGGCACCACCCCAGGTTGATACCTGTGGCCAGGCTAGGCTCCTCTTGACCAGCCATGCCCTTGTCTGCCTGGCATCCACCTACCCGGCCTTGCCCCTGTAGACTTAGCCTCCAGCAGTACGGCTCCCTTGAGCAGGGCCAGTCTCGGGCCTTCAGGGCAGCACTTGTTGCTGGTCTGGACAGGCAGGTCCTTGGCTTCGGGTTTTCCCTGGAGGATTTGGCTTCTTGGTTACTCAGGGGAAGCTACTACAGTGGTGAGAAACGGCATGAAGGAAAGTCCATGGGTAGATCAGTTTGCGTTTCTCTCTCTCTCTCTCTTCCTTGTGGCTCCCCTGAGGAAATGCAGCTTCTTGGCCAAGAGCTCTTGGGCTTTGCTGTCTTCCTAGACCTTGCCAGGGGTAGATAAGTTTGAGCCTTTTCAGCTGCAGGCCAGAGGCTGAGCTGACCTGGCAAAGAGCTAGCATTTTTGAGTTCCAGCTTCTGGGCTAGCGGAGACATGAGTTGGAGGTAACCCCATAACCTGAGACAGAGCCAGTGAACCGCCTCACACCTAGCTGGAAAAAGACACCTGCTGGCTTTATTTTGGGGGACAATGTGGCTTCCTCCAGAAGGCCTCTCCAGTGTATCTGTGGCCAATCTTGGCAAAAAAAGAATGCTCTGGATTAGGGATTGTCAAACTATGGCCCATAGGGTAAACACAGCCTGCTGTTTGTATAAAGTTTTACTGGAACAAAGCCATGCTCATTTGTTTATGTACTGTTTAAGGCTGCTGTTATGAAACAATAGCAGAAATGGCCTGCAAAGCCTAAAATACTTATTGTCTGGTAATTTACAAAAAAGCTCACTGACCCCTGGCTCCAGAATGCCCGAGATCTGGTCTCCTGTTTCTCTGGTCTCCAAGTTTGGAGAAGCCCCTGGCCTAGATGGGCAATGCCATGAAAACAATATCAGGAAGAAAGGGGAGAAAGATAAACATCTAGGAGGGTTGGGCAGCCACAGAGCTAGACCTGCCCGGCACAAGTGAAAGTGGGGCTGCTCTCTCACCCCGATCTTCCCCGTTGCTGGCTGGTGCTGCTGTAGCTCTCCCTAAACATGGCCAACAAGGGACCTTCCTACGGCATGAGTCGTGAAGTGCAATCCAAAATTGAGAAGAAGTACGACGAGGAGCTGGAGGAGCGGCTGGTGGAGTGGATTGTGGTGCAGTGTGGCCCTGACGTGGGTCGCCCAGACCGCGGGCGCCTGGGCTTCCAGGTCTGGCTGAAGAATGGCGTGGTGAGTGACAGCCTGGGAAGGGGAATGGGGCTGTGCCGCCCTGCTGGGGTCATGGGGCAGGCACCCTGAGCCAAGTGTCAAGCTGTGTTCTATGCTTGGCAGATTCTGAGCAAACTGGTGAACAGCCTGTATCCTGATGGTTCCAAGCCAGTGAAGGTGCCTGAGAACCCCCCTTCCATGGTCTTCAAGCAGATGGAGCAGGTGGCTCAGTTCCTGAAGGCAGCTGAAGACTATGGAGTCACCAAGACTGACATGTTCCAGACTGTTGACCTCTTTGAAGGTACAGAGAGAAAAGGGGTAGAGGAGGCAGGTGAAGGACAAGTTACTGAGGCAGGGACAAGGGATGACCAAAGCATGCCACGATGACGGGTCAGCATAGCAGGAATGGGATATGCCAAGGGGAGACCGCACCACACTTACAAGGGCATACCATGTGACCTACTGAAGCCTCTTTGGATTCTGGGACAACCTTTGCCCCTGGGTTGGCCATTTTTCTGAGAGGTGCGAGCAGGCCTTGCCTTGGGAGTCTTCTTTACAGTTCTTAAGTTCGTCCGCCCTCCCCTCTTTCTTCTCACAGGCAAAGACATGGCAGCAGTACAGAGGACCCTAATGGCTCTGGGCAGCTTGGCAGTGACCAAGAACGATGGGCACTACCGTGGAGATCCCAACTGGTTTATGAAGTATGTGGCCACTGTCTGCATGAGAAAGGTGTTGGACTGGGCTAACCCATTAGTGTGAGTGACCTGGGGAAGCAGATAGCTAGGAAGGGACAAAGTGAAGGTCTAGGATAGGGGCGAACGGGTCCCCGATGCTTCTTAACTTCTCCCTCTTGTGCTCAACCAATCTCCCTGGCCTGTGGGAACAAGCTAGATTAATGAACAAGGGGAGTGAAACAGGGAGGCAATGGGATTGGGCTAGGAAGTAACAACAAACATAAAACAGGTGGAAAGTATGAAGTCCTGGCAAGTCTTTATCCTGGTTCCTCCTCTTCTAGGAAAGCCCAGGAGCATAAGAGGGAATTCACAGAGAGCCAACTGCAGGAGGGAAAGCATGTCATTGGCCTACAGATGGGCAGCAACAGAGGGGCTTCCCAGGCTGGCATGACGGGCTACGGACGACCTCGGCAGATCATCAGTTAGAGGACGAGGGCCAGCCCCCAGTCCTTTCCTGCCCCGGCTCATTGGCTGCAGCCATCTATCCCGCCTAGCCCACCTCACCCACACCCGTGTAATTCCTTCAGCCCCGGCCAAGCTTCGAGTCTCCGAGGCTCTGTCACTGAGCAAAGGTGACTTGCGCTTGGGCAACTCTCCCCACCCTCCTCAGCCTCAGCTGAACTTCTTACCCCAAAGCACTGCTCCCTGGGCCCTCCTTCAACCTCCCACCACCTCTACTGAGCTGAGCAAGGGGGTGTGGGCTGGGGGTGGTCTGGGGGTGGGGCAAGTCCACTGCGCTCCTTGGCAGCAGATGCCCATTGAAGGAGACCCAGCCCAACCTCCCCCCATTTTTTGCTGGAATATTTTGGGGGTTGAAATTCAAGAAGGAAAAAAAAAATATATATATATATCTCTATCTATCTATCTATCTGTCTATCTATCTACCTATCTCAATCTTTTCTCGGGCCTGGCTGGTAGAGTTTGATTTGCCCTAGTCACTTCCGTGTGGTTTCGGGAAATACAAACAGGGAACAGGGCCACCTGTGTTGTCCTGGTTGCCATCCTCTGAAGGACTCTTCACATTCCAGGATCCCAGGGGGTCAGATTCTTTCAGACAACCAGGCAGTGGAAGAAAGTGAATCTCTGGGGGACTGACAGGAAGGAGGAACTACTTGGCAACTTGCATTAGCTCTGGGGAGGCAGAGGAAAGGAGATGCGGAATGGCAGAATTGTGTGGAAGGTTTTTATTCTGGAAAAGCTGTGCAGAAAAAAATTCAACAAAATGTTGCTGTGAAGAGAAAACCAAGCCTTAAGTGTTCACTTTGCAGAGGAAGACAGGATGGTAGCAGGGTTGGGGCAGCAGTGGCTGATACCCGTCACAGTCCTGAATAGACTCCCCTAGTGAAGCAGCACAGCCCTAGGTGCTGTGCCCATTCCCAGCTTTGCCAGGAGCACTGTACCGGTCCTTCGGGATGAAGGGTGGGGGTGATGGTGAAGGAGTCAGGGGTGTGTTCATGGTTGGCTTCTGATCAGGCAGCTGCTTTCAGGGCAAGTGTGCTGGGCTGAGAGCTGATTGCCATACCAGAATGTCCAAGGTCCAAGTCTTAGGTAGGAAGGGAAGGGAGAGAGGAAAAGCCCGCTGTTTCTGGGTTCCTGGGTCACTAGCAGGATGTGCATGTCCAGGGGCTCTTCCCAGAATCCATCCCTGAGCCCTTTTCCCAAGTGACCCCAGTGATATTTCTGCTGAGATGCTCTTCTGGCCATGGTGGGTACCTTCTCATCCATGCATGGGTGAGGGTCCCTATGACCTATACCAATGACTTGCCCAGGAGAAATGAGGATGGAGGCCTGCCCAATGGGGAACGGGGGACAAGCTCTTGTCCAAGACCTCGGCAAAATCTCCTGTTCGGTTTGAGGAAGATCCTGTGGCTGCTGCCACACTGCTCTCCAGCACCATTCCTCTGCCAGTTGTACCTTAAGAAAGCCCTGGCCCTCCCTGAGCATAGACTCCGGACTCCAGCTGGAAGTATCAGGACGACCTTCTCCTGAGAGCTCCCAGGACTTCGGAGCAGCTTTCAGAGCTTCCCCAATTTGGGGAAGGAGGAGCCTACTCCATGTTGAGTCTGTTAGGCCCTGGGTCAGCAAATCTCCTCCTTCCCCTGCAGCAGGTCTGGGGGTATGTGCTGACGAGGGCAGTCCAGGGCACTCCTGTTCTGGGACAGGCTCCAGTCCCCTTGATCCAGCAGGTCTGGGACAAAGAGACCAGAGGTGGCAGAATGGCCTTCACTCTCTGTCTCCACTCCATCTGGATCCTTGCTGTTACAAAGTGGCACTGATTCTAGTTCTGTCCCCTCTTCCCTGGCTTTTCGGCTTCGTTGGGGCCAGTGGCAGGGTCCACTCCTACAAACCGGGTGAGAGGCCACATTCTTCTGGTTCAAGTATACTTCTAGCATGTAGTATACTGTCCATAAGATGGTAAAACAGCCGACCAGCAGCAGGGTCTGCGGGGAAAGTCCACCACCTAAGTTAGGGACAGTTTCCCAAAGCCCACAGCCTTTCTCAGCCCAGAACAATGAGCTCAGAAAGTTTCTCTACTAGAGACTGCCTTTCCCACCCCAAACCACTCACCCACATACACAAGGAATGCCCTCTGAGAGTTAACTAGCAGAGGGGCGGCCCTGGTCTTCCCACCTCCTTTCTCTGGGGACCAACTGGGGACCAACTTTCCCAGGACCTTCCTGCCTGCCTTTAGTGTGAGTCGTGACCCTACTACCTTGAGGGTGTTAGGGGTGATGGTGTAACCATCTTCCTCAGGAATTTTCAACCCAGGAGGGCAGGGCAGAGTGAAGCCATCATGCAGGTATTTTCCACTCATGGCACCTTCTAATAGTCTGTGAAGAAAAGAGACAGGGATGCCCTGCTGATGTCACCTGCCCTCACCCATCCTCCCACCTTATAACTGAAGAGGGAAGCCCCGTGGCAAAAAGAGGAGGGATGTGCTGTGGGTTCCCAGGGAGGTGGAACTTCCTGAGTGGCCTCTTTCTCCAATTCCCAAGAGTTGCCTTCCCTCTGCCATGTGTCTATACCTACCTTTGTCTGTCCCTGATGTCTACCGGACTCCACACAGAGCCATATAGGGTCAGCTGCCATTGCCGGAGAACGCCAGCCTGGAAAGTCTCATTTCCTAGGGCAGCAAGTGAGCCACACCCCGCTGGCCATGAAAACAGCAGAGGCCCTTCCCGCCCCACCACATGGTCTGCTGCAGTTGTCTGTGTCCCACTGACCCCAGGGTTCTGCAGATGTGTCTCATGGGGTGCCCTCAGGGATGGGAAGGGGAGGTTGAAGGGTGGTACTCCGAAGCAGAGTTGTTTTGCCTTTACCTCTTTATCATTTTGGGGTTTCAACTGAAATTATGCTTGGAAAAAAGAAGTCCTACTAAATGAAAGAAAGGTCTGAAAACCACTGGTCTAGTGAATACCTAACTGGAAGGGTTGAGTTCAATTTCCAGTCTCCTCACTAAAATACCGCATGACATTATTATGCAAGTCACTTCAAACTTCTGGGTGGGCCTCAATTTTTCCAAAATAATGGTGGAAATTAGTCCTGCCCTTCCCTGACTACTGGGGCTGGCCAAAGGATAGTTACATGTGAAAAGACTTGAAATGTGGTTTCAACAAGGAAGGTTTGTTGCTTTCCTGAGGAAAAATGGATCAGTCACTTCTCCAGGGAATATGAGAGGTAGTATAAATGAATAATGTTAGATATTAAAGCCCCTTTTTTGGATGAGCATACTTCTTGGTATCTTCCTCGTCGGTCCAATGGCAACTCTATGTATTCTACATGGGGCAATTTCTGTGGGGACTCTGAGATCTAGAGGGACCAGACGACAATCACAAAAGGCAGAAAGTCAGGGCCCTGATGGAAGGACAGGCAGGCTCACCTACATCCCTGACAACGAGTCTGTAAGTCCCTCTCGCTCTTTCCCCCCAGCATCGCACAGTGGAGAAGGTCCAATCATTGAAGCCATTTGGATCCCTGGGGGAAAGAACAGAACAGAAAACCTGGAAGGCCTGGAGCAGGCAACTGACCCTTTTGCCAAGAAACATCCCTTTCTTACTATAGTAGCCATGAAAATGTAGCAGTGTTGTCTGAGCTATAGCTATTAGGGAGGGTGCCATGAAGAGTCCTCACATGCTGTCCCTTGCACCTGGGATCTCATGGGATGAGGGACTTGTGTCAATGTGTTGTAATGGAAAAAGCAAATGTGGAACAAGCACAGGCTGGGAGTCAGACAGATCTAGGTTTAGTGTTACTTTCTCAGGGACTTACTAGCTCTGTGACTTGTTTCCTCATTAGGAGGTCACAAAGTCTACTCTGCATGGTTCTTATAAAAATTAGAGAAAATATATGTAAAGCACCATGCTTAGCACATCGTAAGCACGTGCACAAAACATGTAACGAATGGCTTTCAGCTGCCAAGGTCAGTCTTGGTAACTTAGGACAGTGCCAGCGTCCACTTTGTCGGTATCTCTTCCTCGAAAAGGCCCTTGCGGCAAAGAGTTCAGAAGGTATAGGCAGGTATACGTACGAGTCCATGCTGCGGGGGGCGCCGATAAGGGACATCATGCCACTGGGGCAAAAGAGTTTCAGCTCCAAGCTGCCACGTCGCGGGTGAGTGATAGAGACTGTCACTGCCACATGCTCCAGGGTCTTCAGCCCCGACATCTCCAGGTCCATCCTGCTGACTGTAGGAAGTCAGGCTGGGCAGCTGGGAAACCAGCCCCATAAACACTTACGCTCTTACTTCACCCCAACATACACAAAGGCACATGCTTATTGAAGGCACATACGAATACCCATGGCAACCCTGACTGGGGCCTCATGTACATGAGTAAGTAAATGCAGTGGCTGCTTTGAAAGAGTTTATAATCTTGTGTAGAGTCTAGTTGGGAAGACAGCACATACTGAAAACACAATATAAGAACCAAATGGAGCAACTTCAACCATTCATTCATCCAAAAAATAATTTACTGAGTACCTCCTACATTTCAGGCACTGTACTAGGTGCTGGAAATATAAAGATAAGTTGGACATGGTCTCTGCCTTCTACCTGCAAGTGGAAAATGATATGGCGTGAGGTATACGTAACTGATACTAGAACAGAGATGAGTCAGATAGGTTTAGGCACATAGCAGTTAGACACTCTGAAGAGAGAAATGAATGCAGATTGGCAGAGAGGGCTGGTAGAGGGTATTCTAGAAGGGAAAATGGCATGTACAATGGCAGAGGTGGAAACAAACAAGTTTCATATTGAAGGGAATACAGAATTAAAAAAACCTACTGAAGTGGATAAACTTCAAGGAAATTATTCTGAATGAAAAAAACAAAATCAAAAGAATACGTAGTACGTGATTCCATTTATGTAATACTCATGAATAACATAACTAGAGAGATGGAGACAGATCAGTGGTTGCCGGGCTTTAGCGATAGGTGTGTCCAAAAAGGGGTGACACAAAGTAGTCTTGTGGGGATGGTACTGTTCTGGATCTTGGTTGTGGCAGTGGTTACACAAGGCTACACATGTGGTAAAACTGCACAGGGCCACACACACAAACAAATATGAGTGCATGTCTGGTGAAATCCGAATAAGCTCTCTGGATTGTACTAATGTCATTTTCATGGTTTCAGTATTGTACTATAATTGTTTAAGACATTAACATCAGGAGAAGGGTACCGGGAACTTCCCCGAACATTTCTTGGCAACATCCTGCGAATCTACAATTACTTCAAAAGAAAAAGTTTAAAAAAATATAAACGACCAAAGTAGAAGATTCAACTAGGGAATATTAAGAAATCAGGTTGCAACAAGAAATAATTCTTTCTAAAGCACCTTTTCTTCTATTAATTCATTCCAACAGGCAAGGCAGAGAGCAGTAACTATTTTACAGACGAAGAAGCTCAGAGAAGTACTGAAAGTTGGGGCAGGGATGAGAAGGGCTTTAAAAACTTATTTTAGATCCTTTTGTAGTTCATAAGTGTGATGACTGGGTGTTCACACTCTTGTGTGAGATGTGCCTCCTTTAAACCTCGTTACAACATCGGCACATTACCCATCTGACGTAAAAAGGAAATTTATTTTACATAAGCAACCAAGAGCTATTACAGATTATTGAACAAGGATGAAGTTTATTGTGTTTTGTTTGTTTGTCTGTTTTGTTTTTTAAGTGCTTAAAGAAGGTTACTCTTAACAGCTCCGGGTGGAATGAATTGGAGTAGGAAAAAAGAAACTGGTGACAGGAGAGATTAATTTTCTTTAATTCTATCTGCCTACTCTTCAAAGCCAATACCCTCCCTTCTCTGAGAGCAACTTCCTGTCCTTCTACCTTCCTCACTCCCTTCCCGACCCCTTTATCCATCGGCCTTCTCTTTCTTACCCGGCTAGGATCCCACAGCTCATCTCTTTAGCACTCTCTTATTCACATCTCCAGCTCCCTTTGCTTTCTTTTCCTTTCACAGTAACTATCTGGCGAAAGCCCCAAACTGGATCAGCCCAATTATCCCCTTTCTTGGCTGGATCTTCCCGCTTATGTCTTTCCTATTACAAATGAAAAACAAAAACAAACCCTTTCTCAACTCACTTCTTTCTGCCTAGTGTTAGCAATTTGGACCCTAGAGCCATTCAGCCTGGGTTCAAATCCCAGCTCTGCCATTTACTAGCTGTGAGAATTGCATTAGTTTCCTTAGCTGTAAAATGGGGGTAGTAACAGTACCTACTTCATAGAATTGATAAATTAGTTAATGTACATAAAGTGTTTAGAACAGTACCCGGTAAATAAAAAGATTATATAAGTGTATTACTCCTTTTTTTTTACTGTTAAACTTCTTGAAAACGATGCCTGTATTCACTATCTCTACCTCTTACCCTCCCATCCATTCTTAACATTGTTTTTTCCTATCAAAAAATTATAGTGTACATGGTTTTAAAAGTAAACTGTTTCTGGAGTGCTTATAATATAAAGGAGCAGTTCCTTACCCCGTTCCAAACAATCTTTGTCATCTGCTCCCCACAAACCAACACTTACTACTTTTAGTTGTTTTCTTCTGGGATCTACCTTCATATTTCTAAGTAATAAGCATGTATGGGTAGCTATTTCATGATTTATCAATTTTACAGATTATTTATTGATTTTCGGTTATAGCAGATAAGGATTTAATATCACACCCATACCTTCTCCCCACTTGGCCCTCTCCTCTGCCTTCTCAAATTATATCACAATTTTTCGTTAGATCGATACTTTATTTACCGTACAATGGCGTTATAAATATGTGGAATTTAGCCAAGTAGTGTACAATGATTATATTTCATTTCTTGAATTTGATTTTCCCCTCTGGAGTTAATTGTCCCGTTGCTTCGTTTACTTGAATTCATGCCCCTATCACTATTTCTTCCCAAACTCCACAAAAGAGCCACCTAACTTCTCTGAATACAATTTTACAAACAAACAAACAAGTCAGGGGCTCCCCCTCAATGCCACTGTCCCACTGGAGAGCCTCTCCCTGGAGCCTTCTGTGCCATTCCTCTCTGCTGCACTGCTCTTGGGTTGGGACCTTCCTTGACCTCTCACTTGGGCTTTGCTTCCTCTCTCTTCCCCTTCTCTCCCTTCTCACTACTCCACTTCCCTCCCTCCCTTTTCTTTCCTCCTTTCCTTTTCTTGGTTTCCGCTTCACTGCAGAGGAAACCATCTTCTAGCAGTTTTCAGACAAATGTGTGTGTGTCTGAAAACATCCTTATTCTACCATCCCATATGATTATTAGTTAGGCTGGGTTTTACCAACTGAAAATAATTTTCCTCAGAATTTGGGAGGTATTTGGAGGATATTTTCAAATGGCCAGTGGTCCCTATTATCTTTGAAAGCCAGTTGGAAGCTCTAACTATGGGGTGGAGCTTTTCAACTGGTGGGCTTCCCTAAAGGTAACTGGACTGGGACAGGGCTGTTTCCCACATATCAGTATCTCTAAGTCTTTCAATGAGGGATCCTTACATTTCTCCAAGGAGGAATCTTCCAACCTCTTGGCTGCCAGTGCCTTGGGATCTGAGCGGCTGCTTGGTAGAGAGGGTCCCTCTCTCTCAGTACACTGTCTCTCACTTTCTGCTGTTCCAGGGGTCCCTGACTCTGGAAAATAAACTTCCCAACTCCTGCCCGGATAAGGAAGCGGCTATCTCCTGGCTACTAAGGATGGGAGAAGGTCTTTGGGAGTTTACCTCTTAATTGATCCCTGTTTTTAGTCTCATACCTCGTCTCTGTCCTCTGGAGAACACGGGGCCTCCAAGTCCTGAGTCTTTGGGATTCTGTGGCGTGAATGGGCTTGTTTCTTAGTATCGCCCTTGCAGGTATTTGCTACGCAATTTTCTTAGCCCTGCTCACTTCTCCATTCATTTCTATCTTCCAAAAATGTGATGAAATCTCTCATTTGCTGTGGTCTCCTCTCTCATTCACTTTGTCCTTATGCTTATACCATTTTTATTCCTTTATTCTTACTTTGGTGAGGTTTTGGGAGAAAGCAGAGATAAAAGCACGTGTTCAATTTGCCATCTTTAACCAGAAATCTCCTGTCCCCATGAACTATTCAACCAACTGCAAGTTAGCTTTTGCCCCCTATGAATACATTGAAACAGTTCTTCTCAAAGTCACCAATGGCCTCTTTGATAAGGCCATCTCTTCTCAGTCATTTCCTTCAGAGGCTCTTTTCTTCTGGCCACTGCTTTAACGTTGGCTGTGTCCTGGGTCCTCTTTTATTCTTTATCTACCCACCGAAACTTGTGAACTCATTCTTTCTCAGACCTTTTTACTTCCATTTTTATGCTGATGACTCCCAAATTATTACTTTCAGTCTAGACCTTCAAACTTATTTATTCAACTGCTTCCTGGATATAACGTTTAGATAATGCACAGAAGCCTAAAACATGGCAGAACCAAAATTCTCTTCCTCAGTTTTTCACACTCTGTAGCCCTTGCCCAAATCTATTCTTCCTCCTGGGTTCTTAATCTCATTTGATGGCATCACCATCTAACCAGTTGCCCAAGCTAAAAAAACTTAGAAATCTCTTTATATATGAAAAAAAATATATAATACTTATCTACATAAGTATATTTATATATACATTTATATATAAACTTTTAGTGTAGGAAATTTCAGACATATATAAAAGCAGAACAGATGTGCCCAACACCTAACTTTAATAATGATCAATATATGGCCAATCTTGTTTCATCAATGATCCCTACTTTTTCCCCTTCCCAGATTCTTTAAATGGAATCCCCAGGCGTCACAACATTTCATCGATAAAGATTTAGTATGTATCTCTAAACAATAAGGCCTTGGGAATCTCTTTGACTGCTCTCCTTCTCACTTACTGCTAATATCAACTGGTGACAATTTATCTGGAGGGTTCCCCACAGACTTCAAGACAAAGTCCAAACTCCTTACCATGGCACACACGGTTTTCTGGCCCTGCCGCCTGCAATTTCAGATCTTCCTCTGCCCCTCATACCCCATGCTCCAGCCATATCACGTGACTCGCAGCTCCCTGAAGATTGCATTGACTGTGCACATACTGCCCCCGCTGCCTGGATGTCCCATTTTCACCTCTTCTCCTAGCTAGCTCATATGGTGAAACTCAGGTCAGTCACCAGTTTCTTGGAGAACCCTCCTCTGTCTTCCCTAGTGGCAGGAGGCATCTCTCCTCTGACACCTATGTCATCTCGACTGCAGTGCTTATAATACCGCACTCTACCTGCAGGCTGGGCTGTTTTCCCTGCCAGATAGTGAGCTCTCTAAGGGCAGAATCATGCCTTACCTCTGACTCCCCGCAACCGAATGCGGTGCTGGGACAAGGCAGGGGTCACATATTTGTAGAATAAATGAATGAATCAATTAAGAGACACTTCAGGGAAATAAATAAAAGACTAAATTGCAGGGGAAAAGATAGGGAAAGATCTGGGGAGGGGCAAGGGATACAGAGGGATTGAAAACCCCATTTCAAGTTTTGAAGCCTCAGGAATGGTAATAGCACTGACAAAAATGGAAGACACTTGGAGAGCAAGCTGGTTTTTGAGAGGTGGTAATGAAATCTATAATTTTGTATATGTTAAATATCTATCAGTGGAATATTTAATAGCAAATCAAGGAAAATATTCATAGCACAGTTAGAGGAGAGCATTAATATAGCAGAGAAGGAGCTTACAGAAAGTCAATGACATAGAACATTACAGAATGTTATAGGATCCAAAAAGGGCCCTGTGAGTACTTGTCTGGGTTAGCGTGTATACACAGTGGCATGCTACATGTATTTTCTTATTGGTCTATATAGGGACTGGGTGGCCACGCATGTGAGAACACTAGAATTATTTTACTAGAACTAAATGAGTTAATACTTAGAAAAGTGCTTGACACAGAAGCAGCACTCAAGTCCTACTTGATGATCACCATCTTATTATTATTTGGCTTTTGGTAAGGTGGAGTCTTTTTCAACTCTTACCCTCTTGTCAGAAGATCCTAGGGCTTTATCTGCCCATAATCTTGGGGAAGCTATGACAATCTCTGTCCTCTCTGGTAAAGGGTCAGAATAAGATTTCAATCTAGGAATCATTTGTACGGGAGAAGTGGTAGCTGAAGCTCTAAAACCAGCTGCACTGTTAAGGAAGAAAATGTCGCGGGAGGACCAAGAGCCTGGAACGAGTACAGAAGGTGCTCACGCCTGGGAGCATGGGGACGAGGAAACAGACAGCACGTGCCTTGGGCAGAGGAGTGGAGGAGGCTATGGGGCAAGGAACCCACGGATGCTGGAGAAGGAAAGGGGCTACTACAATGGCCTCGTTTATAAGGTCGAAAGATGACCTCTGACCCAGCTCCTGGGTGTGACCAGGAGAGGTACCTTGATAATGAAGTTAGGCTTCAGTGGTCCAGAGAGAGTGTGATAAAAGCGAGCGATTGCTTTGGATAATTTATTTGAAAGATAACAGGTTAAATGCCTAGACAGAGTGTTAGCCACATTCTCAGACTGCAGATTAGGATAAAAGGATAAGTACAAGCAGTGTTCAGGAACCTTCTATAAATACACACAGATTTTCCTGTGTTTTAGACAATCCTCCTAAACCCCACTCTCCCTCATACCCTCTGGTAGAGAGTTCAGACCCAGAGTCAGATTTAAAGGAACTGAGGGGCCCTAATATTTTCCCCATTTCCTGCCAATAGGGAGAAATAAAAACCTGTTTTGCTCTCAAGCTGCACTGCGCAATATGATAGCCACTAGCCACACGTGGCTATTTAAATTTAATTATAATAAAATGAAGTTTTAGTTCCTCAGTCACACTGGCTACATTTCAAGTGTTCAATAGCCTCAGGTGGCCAGTAGCCACTGAACTCAGCAGCACAGGTAGAGAACATCTCCACCTCTGTAGAAATTTCTATTGGACGCGAATGATCTATAGTCTTAGTGGTATTTCACCTCTTCTATCTCAGCCATGCTCAGCTCCCTCCACCTTCCAAAAAGTTCAATTTCCAGCCTATAACTGCACATACTTCCTTCAACCTCCAAGCACACAAACATACCTTCTGTTCTTTCCACTCAGTGTTAAGTGAGTCCTAACAGAGGGGAAGGCACCTTTGCTGAGCTCGGAAATTGTAGCACAGTCCTGCTTGCCACCCTCCAAACTGATAACAGGCTCCACTAGCAAAACTCCTGGAGTTTCTACCTCCCTTAGTTTCATCCTCTTCTCTCCACCAGTCCACCTCCCAGTCTCTGCCCAGGACAATTTATCCTTTCTTGTGTTTCCTAGTGACAAACAAGCAGTTGCCAGATGCCTCCATTCCTAGAGAAGTTTGTCAGACATGCTGGGGCAATATCCCTGGTTGGCGGGAAGCGGAGGATAACAAAGCTGGAAAGGACCCTAACCCTCTCCTAAGTCAACCTCTGATCTGACAGATGTGACTGGGGGTTACGCTGTTCCTTAAATGACAGGAAGCAGTCCTGGGTGGGAGGTAAAAGTTAAAAAGCACACTATCTCCAAGATACAGGAGTTTCCAAGACAAAGCCAGGGGTTTCCGACTGATCTGCATTCCTGGGACTGCTCCTGCACTTGTCTGCCTTGGCTGATGCTTCATGCCCTTTCTGAGAAAGCATTCCTTTTACGGAAAACGCAGTGAACTGTGCCCATGGATTTCCTTCCATGTAGAGGGCAAATGGGCAAGCACTGGACATGGTGCCCAGTGAGACAACGGACTCTTCCCAGCGACACCTCTACCCAAGGGAAGCTGCCCCTGACCCTCCTTTCTGAGCTCCCTTCTTTGGCCATCCTTCCTCTTATCACTGTTCTGGTTTGATCACTTCCTATGAGAGGCACAAAATATGACATGTTTCAATTTTCATAAAAAATAGCAAATAACTGTCAAAATTTCTTGAGGGGGAAAAATTCCCCAACGAGTTGGAGGTAGGGAAACCCTCACGTGGGAACTCTAGAAAATCTGCAGACAGATGATCCTCTAGCACAAATTTCTCAGTCCGGCTTCCCTCTTCTCTGGCGACGGGCTCAACCTCTGCTCAACACAAAACCAAATCTCTGACTTACAAACCTCAGACAACCCCAGTGACCCCGGGTGTAATGGAGGCAGTGACAGACTGGCAACTGCAGTCTAAAGAGACATGCATTCTCCTCTGTTCCACCCCAACCGACCCCAAGTGACACTCTCTGTATTAGACAAAGCTGAGAATCAAAAGAAGACATTCCCAACTCCTTTACTTCATCCAAAGACCACTGGGATGAAGAGAATTGTCTGGCAAGTTCTCGGCATGGAAGTCAAAGGAACATCTTTCAACTCTTGCCTAGGCTCCCTGAGTCCCAATCCCACTCCCCTCATTAGCCTTTCTAATCAGTTGCTAGGCAGCTCCTTTCCACTACTAGCGACTTAGGAGAAAGGTCTTGTTTAAGCAGCCAGGGGCCCAGCCAACTCAGAAGCAGCAACATGTCCTAAAATGGTCAAAGAAAACTCCACAGGTCTGGCTGGAGCTCAGCTCCTCATGGAAGGGGGTAGGACTCAGGGAGGATGATTTCCCCATCACCCCGCCCCAAACCTCAAGCTCAAGATTAACCCCCTTTCTGCTGACTACTTACCATTCCACAGGACCTCCAGTGAGCTAGGGGACAGAGGGATAGCCTTGTTCTCTTTTAACATGGGGCTGACGTAGGAAGCTAAGTATGGAACAGATGTCCAGATCTGTCAAAGGAAAGTGGGGGGATGGTAGATGAACAAACAAGACTGAACACACACACACACACACACACACACACACACTCACGTTCTCGTTCTCTCTCTCATCAACTTGATCTTTAGAGCCCAGCTCTATTTTTCCTTTCCTCATTACCTTACTTTCTACTCCTGAGGCTCCTGCTGACACCCTGGAGTGCTCCTTATGGCACCGAATCAAAGAGCCGAAGGAAATGGCTGTGTCCAGGGTGGAAGATGAGAACCAGAGCACTCTGAGAGTCCCAAGCAATACTCAGGTCCCATTTACTCTTTACAAATTGTTTTGAAACTTCAATTATAGTGATGGGCCTGTTTCTTCATTTGTGAAATGGGTATCAGTTGGGATGAGGGTAAATGAATGAATGAACATTTACTAAACACTTATAACATGCCAAGCAATGGCTTAGGCATTTAGACCTTGGTCCCATACGGGGTTCCCTGCCCTGTCAACACCTGTTCACCTTGGCTGCATTAACGAGTCTCCAAGCATTGAGCAGGCCAAATCCATGCTGGTGGCTGTGGCTGAAGCCTGCCTCGTTGGTAATCCAATCCGCACGGCGATCCTTGTACTGAGAGGACAGAAGTCCCATTTAGTCTCTTGGACTTCCAAAGAAATCTCGACAACCCACCTCTGGCTTCCCTGCTCATCCTGCTGGCTGATCCAATCCAGACTCTCCCACTAAGGCCACTGGGAATGGATTCCCCAAGGAAAGCTGGGACAAAAGGTCAAAGCACCATGATGTCACCACCCCAATGGACTGCTTCTAGACAGGGAACGAGTCAGAGGCTCCAAAGAGAGGGAGCCCAACTAGAGCCCTCCTTTGCAGGTAAAACGGCATCAGCAGAGAAGGTACAAATGAGTTGAGGTCTGTGGTCTTGATGGGGTCCCCACCCATTCTAAACACATGCAACACTGAAAGCGCTTTGGCACCTAATGTCTGGGACATTTAGAGACTGAAGCCTCCTGATATCTCTTGGAATCAGAACTCTGGGGAGGGCTGGGCCAGATCATCTGTCTGCCTGCGAAGATCTCACCTGGGTGGCTGTGAAGACAATGATGTGCTGGATGTCACGCCACGTGAGGCAGGGCCGTACCTGCAGCATGAGGGCTATCATGCCAGCTGCCAGAGGGGCTGCAGCTGAGGTCCCTGTGTGGCCTTCAGTGCAGCCTGTGCCCTTCTGAAGGTCCCAGTCAGTGGTCACCTGGGAAGTGGAACAGAGAGGAGGGGGACTGGGTTAGAGAATGTGCTGTGGAGGGTGGGGTACACACTGGTCCTCAGAATAAGCCTCCCAGTTGGGCCCTTCCTTTGTGAGAGCTGAATCCTTGACCAGAGAAAGGCCCACTAGCCAGTCAGGACAAGGGAGATCCTGAATCCTTCAAAGCCTCACAAGAGAATTTTTGGATTGCTGAGAAAGAAGAATACAAATTAAAGAGTTACTCATGAGAGTCTGGTTATGGGGGAAGGATTCAGACAGGGCCCTCTCAGCTAATCCCTTTGTGGCTCCAGGAAGCCACAGGAGGAATGGGAGAGGCCTATATGCAGAGGACGGTTTCCTGGTTCCCATTGCTCTAATCACCCATTCCCAAATTCTCCACCCTAACCTCCACTCCCAATGCTCCAGACCCTGAAACCATGCTAGACAGGGGAAGTGGCTAGGGAGCTGGAGCTGGGACAACGGTGACGGCACCATTCAAGGAAATCCAACTTGGCAGCTCAGCGATAAGGAGCTGGAGTGACATCAGTGCAGACAAAGAGTGTTCCCAGCAAGAGGGAACTGTCCCCTTGCCCACCCCGTGGGTTTAGTGTCTACACTGGGTTTATTGTCTACACTGCCTGCCCGCCCTGGCCTGGGATAATCGACAGCATGAGCTGCCTCACTGTTCTGGGCCTGGTACCTCAGTGCGGTTTCTATGAGTCCCCCCTTCTCTATCTGTGGCTCTGAGTGCGAGCTGAAAGTGGGGGTAGGAAAGAGGAAGCTGCCTATGGGGGAGAGATGGCATCTGTCTGGCATCGGTTTCTTTTCATGCTCTAGTCAACTCTGGCGTTACAAAGGTTTTGGCTGAGGAGGGCCCTGCCCAAATCTGCTCCTCGATGTGGCACTTTAGATGTAGCACATGGTGCCAGTGTTAAGACCGGCGAACTTTTTTTCTTCCAAACTTCTCTTCTGGGTGAGATACCAGGGTCCTAACTTCTGCCAAGGCTGCCCTTTCTTCACTGTACTCACAGCTTCCCTCCTAGCTGTTATAGTAGCTGCCAACAGATACAATTTTCAGACTCTGTGTACTCCCAGAAGGGAAAAAAACTCTCTAAGTTGTAGTCTCAATGAGAGTGGGAAGCCTGGTCTGTGCCAGGGAACAGACTGATTTTTTCCTGTTAAGGAAACGGCCTCACAATGATAGTTTAGTGTGTAGCTGTGAGGCCTGTGAACTTGCCGATGGTGGCAGGAGCCCCATGCAGCCATGGCGAAGTCCAGGGAAGTGCCCCTGGCAGCCAAATAGTGGGCGGCATGTGCTTCCATTCCCTGCCCTCTGCCGAGCTGATCACTGATCAGAAACTGGAAACAGGAGGTTTTCAAGGCAAAGACGTCCCAAAGATGGGAACTTGGCAAAATAAAACTTTTCATTTCTGGACAAGTTACAGTTCCGATGAAAGGTGGTAGTAGGGGCAAGAAGAGTTGAGTTAGGAAAAAAGCTAGGTCCCTCAAAGCAAAACTGACAACTGGGGCGCCCTGATGGTCCCCGGGTGGGGCCAGGATGGGCAGGTTCCTGAGAGTTCTGGCAGGGTGTGTGGAGTACTGTATGTTTCCGCTCTTCCTCCTAGCCCAGCATAGCCTGGCAGGGGTGGTGGGGAAAGTGCCCTCTGTACCCGACCCTCGCCTACTGAGCAAAGCCTGTCTTGCTTTTTACTTTAATCCACTCTCTTTTCTCTTCTCCCTGGGGTGGGGGTCGGAGGCTAGGGATCAACTGGCACAGAGCCTTGGAACACTGTGTTGACCAGAAGTCATTTACTGGCAAAACAAAATTTCAGTTTTGGAAAATGAATTTGATACAGTAGGAGACAAAGCAGCCTAATTCCCAATGGTCCCAGAGAGACCTCCTAAACCCAGCCACTGAAGAAATCGGACGCCACCTGGCTCTAGCCCGGCTCCTGCCTGGAGCCGCATCTCCATATTACATGACTATGAGCAGCGGGGACCCAGGCAGGTACCTCTTCAGTGATGACCCAGAAACCTGGCTTGAAGCTGCTGGGATGGAGCTGAGCCAGCTGGGTGTGGGCACTGGACCCTGAATTCTTTACAAGGTTCCCATAGCTTGAGGAGCTCCATTCCTTTGATCTAACCTCATGTTTGTGATGGCCCCAATTCTAGCTCCAAGGAAAGAGCTGTCTCTTGGGCCGACAGAGACATTCTTCTGATTCCTTATCCCGCCCATCCTATAAAGACAACCATGAGCTTTACTCCTGATAATGAACATGACCAGAACTCATAGTACTTACGTAAGGGCTGAACAGCAATGCGATGATGATTTTTTTAATCTCACAGAAATTAGCCAAAGCCCAAATTCTACCAAAGGAAGATATTTCCAAGAAGTTCTTTAATCAATGTGACACTTAATAGTTCCTCTAACAATATATAAATTTGCAAGTTAACATTTTAAAATAAAAACCATTTTCATAGGTTTATTTAGAGTCCTCAGCTCTGTTCTTCCAACAGTGGAACACCCTTAGAGATACAGCTCTGCTAGAGAAGAGGAACCTCAGTGACAGGACAGGGAGGCAGAGAACAAAAAGAAAGAGAGAAGTATTGTGGGCAGGGCCAGGAGTGGAGGGCCTGGGGAGGCACTCACAATACTCCGGAGCATCTTGTCGCCGCCACTGAAGGTGACTGCCAGCATGGAGGCACACTCCTCTGCATAGGAAGGCATCCGTCCCTCTTCATCTACAGCACCTAGGGACAGAGTTTGGGACACGAGAGCTGAGATCAGGGTCTGAGAATATCAAAGTTATTTTGAGTTATCAGCTGAGGGGCTGTCCTGAGCTTAAAAAATGATTTCAGTGGCCCAAGTGCCTCAGACTGCCCGCATTCCTTACCCGAACAGGCAATCTCAAGTGGCAGAGGGTATTCTGTGCTGTGCCCTAACACCATTCTTTCAATAGGCTCGCTTCAGGGTAAAACTAGGGGCATTCTACTTCTATCCACTCAGACATTAATGTTCCTCAGCATTTATTAATTATCTACTGTGAGTCACATACTGTGCGTGCCACTAGGGCCATATGGTAAAGGCCAGTACTGAGCTCAAGGAGTCTATTGTCAGAGAGAAAGTTGAGTAAGTAAATAAATAGAACTGGGATAGCAAATGCTATGGTAGGGAGCACAGGTAAAGGGCATTTAATTTAGGCTAGTTAAGGGGAGGGGGTTCAGGGAAGGCTTCAAGCAGAAGGCAAGTGGCTCAAGGGAAGAGGGGCTGGAGCAGAGGCCTAACCAGTTGTAGCAGGTAGAGGTGGGGTGGGGTACGTCCAAATGCTGGCTTGAAAATGTTCCCAGGACATGGTGACTTCTAAGGAAGTCCTGAGGTCCTCTGAGAGCAGGGCTAGTCCCTCCTATCTGAGCCTGAAGAGAAGATTGTGCTCACACTGAGTGACACACACACAATAAGATAAAGTCCCCTTGTCACTGAGTGACACACATACCAAGATACAGTCTCCTCACCAGTGAGTCAGTCTCTATCTCTCGCACGCACGCGCGTGTATGCGTGTGCGCTCACACACTAGGAACCTCAAGGTCGCTACCTATGGTGACTGTGTAGATAGAATTGGTGTAGCCGTCGTAGTTGCAGTTGTCGTTGTGCTGGCCCCCATTGCCACTGGCTACCACAAAGATGCTCCCAAAGCCCTGGCGGCCGGCGATCACCCCATGTTGCAAGGCAGCCTGAGGAGAAAAACACCAAGGGATCAGCTGAGAAACTCACAGAAAGACCTCTACCTTCCACGCCAGTCACCAGGAAGCTGTTTTAAGCTGAGCAACTGTCTGATGGATGCACTCTGCTTATCAGAGGGGTGGGGCCAGAAATGGGAAGCCAAGCACAAAATCAAATGGAAATGATTTCAGAGCACTGTTTCATTTCTCTCTCAGAATTTGTGCCCCATCCCCCACCTCCCAGTTAGGTGTGCTCTTCCTAAAAGGAGGTGGCGAGGCTAGATAGCACAAGACTGACACTGCAAATGGGAGTGGGGTAGGAGAGGGAGCAACTTGTAGTATTCTTCTAGGAACTGAATGAGGAGGGTGTCTTGTGTCTGCTAAAGTCTTCATGCAATTCATAGTTACCTTTCCAAGCTGATGGGGGCCATCTACCGTCTTCCCATCATCATCCGGTCCCCAGCTGTTGAGAAATACCCAGAGGGAAGAGCCAGAGCCAGGCATAGCTGCCCATCCAGGCCCCACAGTCTCAGCTAGCCACCCCTCTGCCTGGGCTCTTATTCTCCTCCCAAGGGTTCCCATATAGGAGCATTAAGGGGCATAGGGGTCAAAGGTCCAGGCCCACTCCAAAGTGGAAAACAGAAGTACGTGCTAAAGTTCTTTTCTTTGGAAACTTTCCCAATTTAGGACTACTTCAACCTGCTCCTCCTAAAAATCCTTTCTCAGGTCCCAGGGAGCAGGATCAGGACACAGTTGTAGAGAGGAACAGGGGGCCATCTTCTCTTGATCAGGGATCTATCACTAGGCTTGATGGAGAAGCGCCCACAAAGGAAGTATTCAATCTGTGTAAGTGCTTAGGTCTAAGGAGTTCTCTATTCTTTGTCTAAGAGGAAATGTACATTGTGGTGTTGTCATGGATTTAAGGGAGGTACTGGTTACGGGGAAGAACAGGTGTCATCAGTGCCATGGAGGCAGCCTAATCTTAGTTCCTCTTTAATCCCACCCCACTCTCCTGCCATAACCATAACCTGAAGTGGCAGGTGCATTTATGTGTACAGGGTAGAGAGGACTGATGCTGGGTGTTTAGCTTAGCTGTAGTTGGAGAGGAAAGCCCACTTTCTCCCAGGAGTCTTATGAGTTTATTAAACAAATAAACATGGGGCAGGCTGGAGTACTCCTCATGTGACAACCTGATTACTGGGGTGACACCAGGCTTAAAGACTGAGAACCCTTTGGCTGGAGATCTAGAGAAATGAGGGCAAGGATTTTAGGCTGAGACCTGTCTGCGTCAGCTCATTCTGCTGTTCTTTTGTTGGAGAATTCATCCCAGGTGCCTGAGCCTCTTACCCTATCACCTGTTCCTGGCTCTGCCTCACCTGCAACTGTAGATGTCATTGATCTGATAGTGCTTGTTGAATGCCACAGCCTCCATGCTGTCTGTGAGGGGTCCATCTAGTAACCGGATACCTAGGTGGTAAAGGCCACATTAGCTCCTCAGTAATGCTCATCTCCTAGATGAGAAACTGGGTGGTGAAGAACCTCACGTGGAGACTTACTTTCTTTCTAAGTGCTCCTGTTTTTTATACCAGGCATATGTACCTGCCAGAAATATTTTTTAATGTAATGCTAAATCTTAGACTTTAAGGATCAATTGGGTCTGGTGGGAAGAGGCACAGGCTGAAATGTAGATAACCAAGTTTGCCTTCTTATTTGCATCTTTAATCAAGTAAAACAGCATTGTGGTGCTTGATACATAGAAGGTACTCAATAAATGGTACTCATTACCATTAACTACTCCCATGGATGCCTAATTTCACCCTCTAAAGTGGGTGACATCCTGGTGACTCCTTAGGGACCACTGGAGCTTTCAGAAGGGACTCGAGCCCTGAAGGTTTTTGGCTGCTTCTGTAGCCTCATTTACAGAGAGGGCTACTGCCCTCTGCTGGAGTGTAAGAGGAATACAGCCAATCTATTCAGTTGGTGGGTTCTAAGCATTTATGAGGAATCATGGTGAGGGCTCCCTCATTTATTCTTCTCACCTTCTGCCTCGAAGACTGAGAAGTGAAGGAGTCCTAGAACAACCCTCAGTGGAGGCCAGGGCTGCTCAGTTCTCTTGAAAAAATGGAGAGCTGGGAGACGGGAGAGACATCTCCACAGACATGTAGGGTCAAGGAGGAAGGGCAGATGAGAAGGCATTTGGCAAACCGAAAATAAAGACAACACAGATAAATCAAGAAGGCATCACAGATAGGCATAACCAAGATCGGAAAAAGGGAAGGAGAGACTGAGCAGGTGGGGCTTGGGGCCTCTTTCCTACATCAGAGCATTCTCACTTTTATCTGTTTTATATGGCGGGGTTTCTGCTAAAAGTATGTCTGAAACACCACTACACTGAAAAAAAATCATTGGACTGATTTGTCCCACAGACAGCTATTATGAGCTTACCCTTTGTTCTATGCTGTGTTCGTGTTGAGGGTAGGATAAAGACAGTTCGGAATTCAGGGGATGGGGGCAGGGAATGAAGACCGCCATCACAGGAGAAACCTACCGAGTTTAGACTGGAAGGTACCTGCTATGCGGCTCCCATAGGCCACTCCCACTGCACAGAAGCTGTTGTTGGGCACTGCAGCAATCTCTCCCGCACATCGTGTGCCATGGTGGTTGCCATTCTCCACATCCGGGTGGGGCATAGGGTCAGGGTCATTGGAGTTGAGGTCGTAGCTGCCCTCAGGGCTCTGAAACATTGGGTGAGGGGCAACAGGTGGTCACTCACTGGTTATAAGAGGTCAGGTCTTGGAGCTGAGAGAGAGAGGGAAACTGAGTCAGGGGCTCTGAACCAGGGCAGCAGAACCATCTCTCTCTGCAAA
Source organism: Pteropus medius (assembly GCF_902729225.1). Taxonomy (NCBI): domain Eukaryota; kingdom Metazoa; phylum Chordata; class Mammalia; order Chiroptera; family Pteropodidae; genus Pteropus; species Pteropus medius. The sequence goes on from NW_024349800.1 coordinate 67,057,935, forward strand.
CCACACAGATTACAAGATATGAGGACAGGACACATTGGAGCAAAACTGAGAAGTGCTACAGCTCTCAGCAAACTTTTCTCTTGTCTGTTATAGAAATGTACCCAAGAGACTACTCCATGACTTGGGAAACCTGGGATAAAAAGGGTTTAGGGTCAAAGGCCAGGCTTCTGAGAGAGGAATGTGCTCAGAACTTGCATGGACAGGGAAGTTGCCTACAGGGGCCACTTCTTACTCTCCACCAGGGAGTGAAGATGGGAACCAGAAAGTATCCCTGGGGATCCTCTCCCCTGCTGAGGGTAAAGCTACTCCCTGTGTCTTAACTGCCAGTGTGGAAAGCTGGTTGGGGAAGAAGATGAAAAACACCATTCCACCTCCCAGGCCCTTTGGTTTGGCCCAGTGACCTCTAAGAAAAGGGATAATAAGCCTGAAGGAGGTAAGACATGGGGGTGGGAGGGGTAGTTCTGGGGCCACTCACATAGTTGGGTGCAATGTCCCGGATGGTGTGTTCCACTCCATCATCAACTACCACCACAGTCACCCCTCGCCCAGTTACATTGCGTTCCCATACGCCTGTCACATTGATGTCCCTGCCGGGGCTCCGCTGGTTCTTCTATAGGACAAACAGGGTGAGGAACTGTTTCAAAGCCTTAGGAATCCAATGACACATAGCATAGCCCACAGAGATACAAGTTATAGCTAGCAGTCCCTTTCACTCTTGGTAGCCATCAAAGAGCCAGACAGAGGTTGTGGACCAAGGTGTCCAGGAAAGCTTGGCAGCATTCATGGGCAATAAAGATGAAATGGTGACTAGGGTGAAAGATGGATGATAAAATTATTATACCATCTAATATATATTATATTAACATTACACAATATAATGTTAGTAGTTAACACTTATAGAGTTTACCATGTTTTGGGCACACATATGTAAATTAATGTGTCCTAACTACCTCTACAAGGTAGGTACCATTACAATCGCCATTTCACAGAGAAGGAAACTGAAGCACAGAGAGGTTAAGCAGCTTGCCCCAAAGCACACACTATTAGGTGGCAAAGCTAAAATCTGAGCCCAGGCATCCTAGCCCCAGCACCCACGTCTTAACCGCTGCAGCCCACTAGCTCTTTAGAAGTGAACACAGGAAAGGTGGATCACGAGGAAGAATGCCACAGAAGTCTACAGAAATCTCTCTTCAGGAAAAGGATGAGGACAACTGAAAAGTAATATAGCCAAAAGCCTATTAAAGAAGTGGATACTCAGAATCTATCCATCTGAAGCTGAAAACTACAGGGCCAGACTTACCAGGTGCCACTGCTGTGGGTACTTGGGGTCATTGAAGTGGACACTGCGCTTGGCTCGCTTTAGCAGCTTCTGCTCTGAATGCCAGCGCACAGCTTCATGCCTGGCTAATACGGCCTCTGCCTGCTGCCGGACGGCCTCTACCTGCCGGTGCCCAGCTGGCTGGACGAAGAGGTAGTGCCCCTGGAGCTGCCCGATGCGTCCGGCATTTACCAGCCCTGCTGCCTGGGCCAAGGCATCTGCTTGCTGCTCCAGAGTCTCTTCCTCCCTCTTGCCTTCTGGGCTGTCCAGATGCACAGCCCAGCTTAGCCCCCTTGGACCTTGGGCCCCAGGCCCACCTGTCCCTGCCAGGCCCATGACCCAGGGAACCAGTAAGAAGAGCCCAGCTAATTCCAGCCAGAGGCAGGTGGGCAGGCCCAGGGGGGCATCCAAGTGTGGCACTTTCTGCCTCCCCTTCGGCATCAGAGCAGTAAGCTGTAGACAGAGAGAAAAGACATGAAAGATAAAAGAGTTGATAACTGCAGTAATCTGAGAAGGAGACTAAGCCATCAATGTATAACTGGAAACTCCCAATCCACTCCTTTAAAATTTTTGTTCATGCTTATTCCTGACCAACAAATATAGGCCCCCACGTGGAGTGTGGGCCAGTACTAACCCCAGTGGACACCTCCATCGCATGATGGGCCAATCTCCATCTCGCTAGATAATCATGTAGCACGTCCAGTTGCTAACAGGCACCATGCTGCTCTCTCCCATTGTTGCCATGAAGAGGGCTCAAAAGTCTAACACTCCCACAAATTGCTGGCAGAATCATGACTGTTCTTTAGAAGAGACCCTTTTTCCTTCTTTAGAGGGGACAAAAATCATTCCCCAGCTGACTTCAGTCTAGTTGTTCTTAGGACTAACTCCCCCCGGCAGGGCCCCATTCCCACCTAGCTCTATGTGAGATTGAGCTCCTGGTTCGGCTAACCACCTTACACTCATTTTGTGCAAATGGAGAAAAGGACATGATTTTCACTGTGAGTTCTGTTGACTCTGAGCACAGACTGCAGACGTGTGGACCCCAAGAAAGAAGAAATGATGTCCTCCCAAACCCAGTGGAGCAAACAAGGCTAGCCATGAACTCCAGGACCTGTAACCAAAAAAAACCTGGCCAATCATCAAGAATCATTTCCAGGGACCTCAAATAGGTCATAGATTGAACAGAACTGGTACAGTAAGGCCAAATCAGTACAAAACCCAGAAACTCTACTTCTTGTCCTAACCACCATACCACCCTCCTTTCTTTTTTTCCTTAGAAGCCAAGAAGAGGGCTTGAACTGTAATCAAAAACCCCTCTTGAAAAAGTAGGTAGTACTGCTTCCTAGAAGTCCAGATGGTAGCTAACTTCCTGATTTCTGGATGTCAGGGGAAGTAGGAGGAGGCAGGAGGAAAGGGAAATGGGGAAGACCTGAGAATGCAAACGAAACCAAAAGGCAACTGAGAGAGAAGAAATGACAGGAAAGCAGCACTAAAGGGCTACCCTTAGTTACTAGCTTAGCAGGTTGGCTTGGAAGTGAGGGCTCAGGCTCCAAACCTGGGACTGCCACCCATGGTTAGAAAGAAGGGCCAAATTACAGCTAACTGGTGGGCAATCATGGAGCTAGAAACAAGTGAATGGGTGGCATGACATGTGTGTACCTATTGGTGGCTCACACACTCAAACGGATTTGACTAAAAACATTACAGAAAAATGAGTGTTTTACCAAAATCTCTTTGGAAAGGTTGAAAGGAATTTATGCCGCCTAACATTTCCTTCCAATATTCTGCATTCCACATCTCCTTCTCTCATTTCCTTTTATGTTCTCTGGCATATTCCCTCTCAAATTCCTCCTTGCCCTCCAACAGCCTCGATTGTCCCAAGATATTCAGATGACACTGCCAGTGTGCATAACTTATTAAGTAAAACAAATCTTGTTAGCCAGATAGTGACCCATTTAGGCAGGCTCCTTAAGTCCCAGTAGATGCCATAGACTTCCGTAAGAGAAACCAGACCACCACTTCCTTCCATCCCTTTGAAAGAGCAGTTCTCTAGCCCCCACCCCCAGACTTCCTGGAATGGAACCTTAAATACCCTGTGAAAGCAGATCTCAACCTCACTCAACTGCTACGTACATCTTTATAGCTCCTAGGTGCCAAGGAAGAAGAGGAACAATATAGACAGCCTAGAGTCCAAGATTCTGCTCCCAAGAGACTGTCCTCCTCTCACCCTCTACACCCTGTTCCTAGAAACCAGGCTGCGTACAGGAGTCAGTTTCATTGATTTCTCCCTTTCCGGCCTCGATTGCCCCGTGCAATGTGCTCCTCTCCGTAGAGGGACCCATACTGCACTGGAATCCCAGACGCCGGTGCCCCGTGTCCCTGGGCTCTCCCACGCCAGGACTAAAGAAGCACTCTGTGCAGTTTCCTCATCCTCGGACAGCAGTTCCCCCAGTTCTCGGCCACCCGAACATCCAATGCCCCGCCCCCACCGAGTTCCCAACTCACCGGTCGGGTCGCAGCTCCTGCCGCCGCGGATTCCCGGGAGCCTGAGGAACTAGAGACAGTAGCATCACTTCCGCCCGGCGGCGCAGCCAATCAGCAGTGGGTCCCCCGCCCGGGCCGACCGGCGGGGAGCAACCGGCGCTAGGGGCATCCTCCGCCGGGAGAGGAGCGTGCAGGTGTGGTGGGCTTCCCTCACAGGGCACCACCGTCCCGAGTTCTCGGGCATCTTCAAGAGGGGCCCTACCCAGAGTGACCGTCTTCTTCATGGCGTCCTCTGGAAAGGGCACCTCGGTTGCGACCTTTAAAAACATCTCATTCCTCTTCTCCCTCTGACCACCATTGCCCCGACTCTCCCTGTAACCTTTTTAAAGGAGCTCCTCCTTCTACTGGGTCTCCCTCCTTCTTGCCATCGCATCTCCCTGCGTTCCGGAAGAATCCACTTGTATTTTAGTGGGTTTCCGCACATCCGCGTCCGCTAGACGGTGCCAGCTCTGGCCGCCAGAGGGCGCCGTCGGGGGCGGCCGGTGCTACCGCGGCCTCTCCTATCCCGGCCGAGCCTCGCCCCCTCTGCTCCTGTCGCCGGAAGTGGGAGGTGTCGCGCGCGGGCCCGCGCTCGACCCCTCCCCCCGAGCCTCGGCCGCCCCCTCCCCCCGCTCCGCCCGCTCAGGTGCGTCCCGTCCCTCCCCCACTTCCCTCCCCAGGGCGCGGCGCCAGAGGGGTGTGCGGGGTGGGCGCGCGGGTGGTGGGCTGCGACGTCGGGGCGGGAGCGGAGGTGGGGGGCGTGGAGGGTGCCGGGAAGATGCGGGCGGGGGTCCTGGCCTAGAAGTGGAATGGGGGCTGGCCACCGGGTCGGCGGGCCGAGGGGAAGGTGCATAGGGGCTCTGGCTGGCGGGAGCGTCCAGCTTAGCTAGTCTTCTGGTAGATACAGCCGTGTGTCCACTGGGTGCGCTGCTAACCCCATTGTCCCTCTGGCAACTGTCCCTCCCCCCCACCACCTTGCTCCCTGTTCAACCCCTGAGGCCCTGTCTCACCCAGGTCGCCGCCGAGTTACGATGAGTCGGCACGTCATGCTCATGATTTTCCACCCCACGCCGCAGCCCGCAGCCCGCAGCCCGATGTACCTGCCGCCGACCTTTTGGGCTCTGTAGCGCAGAGCTGCATGTATGACCCATGCCTTGTCGTTTTATTTACCCTGTCCCATGGGCTCTGTTGGGGCAGGATGTTTGCACTTGAGGGAGCAGTAATGGCAACTTGGGGTCCATTTTCTCCTACGAGCTTTGTATAATGGGGGAAACTGAGGCACGGGGGTCTCTGGCCTGTTGTTGAAGTGTTGACAAAGACCAGTGTCCTAGGCATTCTTGCCCTATGCGTTCTCGAAGGTTCAAGAGTGTACCTATACTACTACTAAAATCAAAACAAGAATTTAAACTAACCCTGTGTTACACTCCGCCCCCCCGATATATTTTTTCTTTCTCATCACCATAGAAAGCCATGAGTTTGTCCTGAAACATAAAGGATGACTTTTTGATGTAAGAAAGTAATCTCCCAGTTCCCTTACTTGGATTACCCTGTTTTTCAGCTCATTTTCATACTAGCGTAACCAAGATTGTCATACTCCCTTGTAGTAACTATAGAGTCTACTTTCTTCAGTCAGTGCTTATCAAAAGTTTTTCATTAGTGGGATGCACACTGATAGTAAAAGATACTTGGATTGCCCAATATAATATTGCTTTTTTCTCTCACATGCAAACACTTCCTCACAACTTCTAAAACTAATGAAGAATGCCATAAAGTGATTTAAAAACAGGATATTGTTGATACTATGGCAAAAAAAAAATGCGTTAGGTAAGGTAAGTATCTGGATCATTTGGAAGATTCTCACAGACTAGTCTACTGTAAATTACGGCATTTCTGCCAAAAGTTGAAAAGCTTTGTGCAGACCCCTAGATATTTGTATAAATATGGTGATTCCTGAGGATCGATGTCTATTGGGAACTACTTAACTGCATACAATGGCTGTATTAATGCCCTACTGTAGAATACTCTTAGGTGTTTTCTCCTGGAGCCCAACTTTGTGTTTCTTTTCTGGAACAACTCTGTTGTGTTGACCTTTTGAGGGGGAAAGACATTTGTTTTAAGAATTTGGAACTTGTAGCCTGTAATTTGTTTCTGAATGCACAGAGCATGATGGCCGCGTCTGAAGTAGCTGGCGTCGTGGCCAATGCCCCCAGTCCTCCGGAATCCTCTTCCAGTTTATGTGCTTCCAAATCAGAGGAAGATCTCCTAGATGGTCTAAGGTAATGTGTGGATTCTTGGCTGGGAAGATTTCGTTTGAGTAATGGGCTTTCGAACTGGGTTTCTTTTGGACGTATAGCGGATCTTTCCTCTTTTTTGACTCTAGTGGCAGTACACTAGATTAAGTTTTTTAAAGGTAGACCGACTGATCTATATTTGTATTTTTAATACCTAAGATAGCATCTGACACTCAGCAGACATGCTAAATGTTTGTTGAATAAATAGATTACAATACAGGTGGTCAAACGCATCCAAAAATGCAGATATTTCCCTACTCTATCCTACATGGATTGTATATTCATTTTATTACATGTTTATGTGTAATATATATACATACAGATAAACATCTGTTATGTACACACAGATTAATATCTGTATGTATATGTATTACACATAAATATAGTAAAATGAATATACAATATGTATATATGCATACATATATGTGTGTTTGTGTTTACATGTCTGTCTATAGATAAATGGATAGCTTTGGTAATAAGACTTACCACTTTATATATATATTTTGTCTTCCATCTGAACTTTTGAAGGCAGGAATTATGATTTCCCAAGCTTGCATCTTACAGGGCTTGACACATTGTTATGTACAATGTTGTATTAAATTGACTGTATATTCTACCTCAACTTATTTCTAGAGTACCTAGGACTTAATACAATAGGTAACACTGTACTAACAGCTTTATAGAAACTCTTAATCCTTATGACAATCCCAGAAGGTAAGTGCTAACATTATTCCCATTTACAGGTGAGGAAACAAACATGAAGAAATTAGTAACTTGCCGAAGATTACCAAGCTGTATTGGAGTCAGGGTTTGAACGCAGGCTTGTCTGACTCCAGAGTATTTAATAAATATTTGTTTAAATAGAGAGAAGTTTGTTAGTGAATGGGTAGTGGAGAAAAATGTTAAGTAAGCCTAACTACAAACTTGGATCTTCATTTTATAAATAAAATCAGCCACATACTATTAGTAATAATATCAGCTAAGGTTTATTGAGCGTTTATTATGTGCCAGGCACTGTGCTAAGTAACTTCTTATGCATTATCATATAATCCTCAAAATAATCCTATAAGGTAGGTAATATTACTTCTGTTTTATAAATGAAGTTAAGTTACTTGCCCAGAGTTAAACAACTAGTAAAGAGCAGAGTCAGGATTCACATCCAGGTACTATGTCCAAATTTGTAATTAGGTGTCCCCGCAACCCCTCAACTCCCAGCAAGGAATCAGCACAGAGTATTTATAAAGCTTTTTTTCACAGGATGCTATCTCAGTTGTTATATTTTGAATAGGTGTTATTGAGGAAAGAAAGGCACAGTGACCTGAAGCCTCAGTCAGTGCTAGTTTGCCGTGCTTAACGAGTTGACAAAATCAGTTTAAAAAAGATAAAGAAGTTTAACACAGATTCAGTTATTATTCCTGGGTGAAATACTTAAAGTTGTGAATATTGGATGTCATTGTAAATAGGTTTTAAAGATCTCTTTAAAAACCAATGTGTTAAGCCTGTGCTAAACAGTAAAACAGCTATCCCAATGTGGTCTGACTTGTCTCGGTTAGAATTTTTAGTAACAGCTTGAATTTTGAATTCAGAATTGTCTGTACTTCAGACCACTTGAAGTAAAGATGCTATGCTCTGGAAAACTGTTGAAAGAACCTAAAAAGTGGTTCTGATCAAAGTTATATATAATTAGTTTAAAAATTATTTTTGTGAAACAGTAGAATAAAAACTATTTCTGAATTAATATTTTAGTAAAATATTATGTGTAACTAAATTAACACATGCAACTAAATGAAAGATTCTCACTAGCATTAGACTATCTCATTTGTTTCCTTAGTTATTCATATTGGCCTAAAAATTTTTTTGAATCTTGAGAGTCATTACATGTGGTCATTTACTATAGACTGTCTTCAGAACCCAGGTTCTTATAAATATCAAGCTATACTCCCTGCATGTGAGGTAAACATTACTAGATAAAAACTAAGTTCCCTTTCATTCTGATAATTTGGGGGGCTTATTTGGTCTAGTTTTATTCTTTTAGTGGTTATGTTAGAAGTATTATATGTTTAATCCTCTTTAAGATGTGAAGAGAGAAACCTTTTATCTTATGTTTTTGATAGCCCCAAAGACCCTGCACAGAAGCACAAGAACTCACCTCTGTCAAGTGTAAGTAGCCAAACGATAACCAAGGAGAATAACAGAAATGTCCATTTGGAACAACCAGAGCAGAATCCTGGTCCGTCAGCAGGTGACACTTCAGCAGCGCACCGGGCGGTTTTAGCAGAAAACTTGATAGCCACAACCCTTTGTCTTTCTGGCGGTGGGTCTCAGTCTGATTTGAAGGACGTGGCCAACACAGCAGGAGAGGAGGGGGACACATGCCTCCAGGAGAGCCTCCATCCTGTCACTCGGTCTCTTAAGGCAGGGTGCCATACAAAGCAGCTTGCCTCCGGGAATTGCTCTGAAGAGAAATCCCCACAAGCGTCCATCCTAAAGGAAGGTAGCAGGGACACAGGCTTGGATTTCCGACCTGTAGTACCTCCAGCAAATGGGGTTGAAGGAGTCAGAGTGGATCAGGATGATGATCAGGATAGCTCTTCCCTGAAGCTTTCTCAGAACATTGCTGTACAGGTCAAGTATCAAGTTTCTACTATTCAAATGGAATTTGGGCTTTTTTTTGTTTGTTTTTTTTGAGGGTAGGAGACATTTCTTCATGGTTGGTAGAAAACTACCTTCTCGTTTTTTTACTGGCAACTGCGATACTATTTCCATATAGTGCTATGTGATGACCTCATCCTGATGTTTGATAAATAATAAAGCCAGGAGCCATTGTCTAATTGTGGCGACTAGGAACTTTATGATCTACATATAATCTCTCACTGAGTAATTGATGAGTGTAAATCATTAGCATTCATATTTCCCATCTTGGTCTTTGCAGGAGAAATCCTTGTTAATTCTCTGACCTACATCTTAGAAGTACAGTGTATCCTGCCTTCTAGTGACTGGTGTGCTTTGTTGTAGGAGGAAGGATGGGAACCATAGGTTGTAAAAAGCGAAATCTTATCTCAGACTTGAGGCTGCCTCTCCATTCATTGTTGGGTCTCGTTCAAGTTATTTTGTGGGATACATGCTTACTCCAGTATGGATGCCAGTGTCTATTAGTCAGAACTACAGTCAGTGCTTTTCTTGGTATGAAGCCAGAGGTAGCTTGCTAGTTACTTGTGGCAGATTTCTAGGTAGATGTATTAGAGTAATTTTTCCTTTTAAAATGTCACTGAACAGTTCTGAGTATAATTGTTTCTTTCTTTATAGACTGACTTTAAGACAGCTGATTCAGAGGTAAACACAGATCAAGATATTGAAAAGAATCTGGTAAGTACTTAAACTGTCATGGTTGATATATGATATCATGAATGCTGAAGATCTAGGATCATTCCTCAGTTGCAACAGGTACAGGAACCTCCAGGGAAGGAAGAAATCTTTTCTTGACCACTTACACTAAACACTTTACATAGAGTATTTATTTTTGTCTAAGGTGTGGTTTGGATGACTATATAGCAATTGAAGGGGCCAATTAAGAAGTTAAAAATATACTCTAGTATCAGTCCGAGGCAGGAGTAGAAACTGGCAAGCAATTGAGCCAAAAGAGGCCCAAAGTTTTGTTTTATTTGGCTGGGTTCTTTTGGGTCGTGGTGTGGTCCATAATCTTTTCAAAAGGCAGTAGGACTAGGTAGGTGTTAGGCTTAGTGGCAATTCAAGAAACTTGGCTCCTGTTTTATTTGCTACCCTTTTCACGCATTTATGGTAATTGTCCACTGCCTGCATTTGAAATTGTGACTCCTTGTGCTTGGAAATTAGCCACTGATAAAACAATATATAACAGCCCTTTGGCTTGTTAAGATGAGATGGATTGAATCAAGTAATTTACTTTTTGCCTTTAAATTATCTACTTATAATAATAGTATGTACCTTAAGACTTCTTTCCATGAGACCATTGTTTTTTTCTCATCCTGTTTTTCTAATGAATCATCATGAGCAGAGAAGATACCATAAGGAAGTAAAGGGAAAGACCTATGGTTAAATAAAAAGAATTCTCTAATCTGTTAGTTTCATTTATTGGGTCTTAACTTTTCTTTAACTTTTCTTGGGTTAGGGTTCTCTTTCAGAATCTTTTGAAAACTTTGAATTCTCATCTCAAAAAGATTTATACACATACTCAAGAATGCACACACCCCAATTTCAGAGTGTTCAAAGATCTCTAGGCCCATTCAAAGACCCAGTTTCAGAATCGCTGTAAAGATGTGATACTGAGGAGTCATCTGTTTGGGGAGCCTTAATCACATTTTCATACATAGACTAAGGACTAGCTTATCCCAAAGCTGAAGTCCCATCTTGAGGGCTTATTTTTTATTATCAAAATTTGATGTTTTCCCTTATCCACTTCTAAAACCTTTTCTTTGAAAATAGTTATTTTTTAATGAAAAAAGTCAGTTTAATGTTCTCACATTACATTTTACTTGGGCTACCATGTACCAAATGTGTTTTAAATTGACCCTCTTTAAGTTTTAGTATCTCTTTGAAAGGTAACCATTGCTTTTCTTGATTTACTGATATGAGGGAGGCAGAGCTGAATTGTGATCCTTCTACTCCTTGCCAATTTGTTCAATCTGAATTGTAAGTTCCCCAGACCTCTTTGTGGGTCTGTCCGTTTTCAGAGCTAATGACCACTAAGAAATCCTATTTCTGGATGCATTTTGGTAAATGATCTATTCTTTGTTTTTGCCCATTTTCTTTTTTCTCTTTGTGGATGATGAATGCCTCCTTCTTCCCTAGAGCAGGGATTGGCAAACTTTTTGTCTAAAGGGTTGGTTAATAAATATCTTAGGCTTTGTGGGCTATATGGGCTCTGTTGTAACCTCTCCACTCTGCTGTTGTAGTGTGAAAACAGCTTGTAAGCCATTGGCTGTTAACTCTGTTCCTATAAAACTTGTATTTATAAAAACAAGCTGTGGCTGGATTTGGCCATAGGTTGCCAGTCCCTGCAGTGTCGTACAAAAGAACTTCCTGTAATGATAGAAATGCTCCATATCTGTGCTGTCCAATATGGTAGCCACTTGTCACATGTAGCTACTTAGCATTTGGAATGTGGCTAATTGGCTGAGAGGCTGGAATTTAAATTTTCTTATTTTAATTAGTTTATATAGCCACATGGGTAGTAGTTGCAGTATTAGGCACTGTAGCCGTAGAGCTTTGCACAGTGTCATGAACAGGCACCTGGTGAATGTTTCTTGCAATTAAATTTGGGAATTACACTTTTCTTCTGTTATCAATAGGATAAAATGATGACAGAGAGAACTCTGTTGAAGGAACGTTATCAGGAGGTTTTGGACAAGCAGAGGCAAGTAGAGAATCAGCTTCAAGTGCAATTAAAGCAACTTCAACAAAGGAGAGAAGAGGAAATGAAGAATCACCAGGTATTCTGCTTATGTTAAAATTGTCAATAAGTAAAGCCACAGTCCCTAACCTAACTTTAATTTTGTTTCCAAATTAATAAAATTAGAAAAGCAATATTTAAGTTTTTAATGGTTATCATAGAATTTTAAGAGTAAAAAGAACCTTTGAGGGCATCTTGTTCAAATTCTCACTTCTGTTTTAGTTCAGCAAGAAAGGATTATTTATTTAATATAGTTTGGTGATGTAATTGACTGTCTACCTAGAAAATCATTTGGTTAGACTCATATCACATTATATTAAAAAATACAGTTCTAGGTAGATTAAAAATCTACATATAAAAACGAAAAATATTTTAAATTAGAAGAAAATCTATATAGAAGAATATTTATAAAACCTCAAGTTGTAAGAGGTCATTTGAAGCCTGGCAGAAAACCCAGAAGCCAAAACAAATTTAATCAATTTCACTACATATAATTAACAACTTTTGATATTCCAAATTATGCAAAAAGCAGTAAAAAGGATCAATGTTAGAATGAGAGAATATATTTGTAATCCATCTGATGCAGGGTTTATTATCCATGACATTCTGAGATTCCTAAAAATTCATGGTAAAAGTCAATCAAGAGAAAAACCATGAAAGGTTATTATATTAGTTCTCTATTGCTGTGGTAACAAATTGCCATGAATTTAGTGGCTTAAAACAACACAGATTTATTGTCTTACATATCTGTAGGTCAGAAGTCCAACATGGGTTTCATTGGGTGAAAATCTAGGTATTGGCAGGAGGAAGCTCTAGGGAATACTCTGCATTTCCAGCTTCTAGAGGCTGTTTGCATTCCTTGCCTCGTGGCCCTCTTCTCCATCTTCAAAGTCAACAATGTGGCATCTCCGACCACCTTTCCCTAATCGCACCTTCCTCTGATCACAATTAGAAATGGTTCTCTATTTTTAAAGACCCATGTTATGATTAGATTGGGCCCACCCAGATAATCCAGGATTATCTTCTCAATATCAAAATCTTTACCTTAATCACATCTGCAAAGTCTCTTTTCCCATGGAAGGTAACATATTCACAGGTTCCAGGGATTAGAATGTGGACATATTTTGGGGGAGGGGAGACTACTCTTTTGCCTATAACAGTTACATTCTTGAATTAGAACTATCGACAGTATGTTTAGGTCAAGTAAAAAAAGCAGGATGCGGAATGTATAGTTATAAACAGTAATTCACCAAAAAGGAAAAGCAAATGGGTAATAAATATATGAAAAGAAGCTCAGCCTCACTAGTATTCATTCACTCATTCATTTAGCAAATATATTTCGAGTTCCTGATTTAGGCTCTGAAGGTTTAGTGGTGAACAAAACACAGTCTTTGCCTTTGTTGAATGCTTATTCTAGTTGGAGGAGACACTGAAAACAGTAAAGAATGTGAGTTAGGGAAACGCTCATTACAAATATTAGATACTATTTCTCCTCCCCCAAGAGATTGGCAAAAATGAAATAAGTTGTTAAGAGTGTGGAAAAAATGAACTCTCTTCAGACATTGGTAGGAGTTTGAATTGTAACATCCTTTTTGGAAAAGTTATTAGGAATTGTCAGTTAAAATTTAAAATGTACATTTACTGTGACTTAGTAATCTCATTATTAAGAGTCTATTCTGCAGAAGTAAAAGTTTTTGTATGAAAGTGTAGACATCTAGAGTCTTTATTACAGTATTGTTTATAGTTATAAAAAAACTGGAATCAACCTGATGGACTCTTAACAGAGAATGGTTGGATAAATTGTTTATATACACATAATGTTAGCTGTTTTTGAGTTAGAACTATTGACAGTATATTCATGTCAAGTACAAAAAGCAGGATGCAGAATGTATATAAAATGACCTTGTTTAAAAAAACAAAAAGCAATGAAGTTCATGATAGAAGTATACCTGTATATGTGTGTGAATGGAAAAAGATGTGAAAGTACAAAACAGTTAACACATTGATTACTTTGTGGGTGGAAATGGTATGAATTAGGGGGTGACTTAACTTTATCACTTTTTTATTCGACTTCCTACTATGAAAATACATAAATATAATTTTGTTAAATAGTAAAAAAAAAAAAATCTCACAAATAATAAAGTAGAACCAGATCAAAACAAAACAGGACCATATTTGTTGGAAGTAACAAACTCCTACCCAGTGCAAGAGTGCCTTTCTTGACAGGTGTTCATTCAGCCTTTATTTGAACACCAGTAATGGAGAGCTTACTGCTTCACAAGGTGGTACATTCCATTTTTCAACAGTTGTGATTGTTAGAAATTCTTTCTCCTGTTGCATTGAAATCTGCTTTTTTGTAACTTACTTTCTTACATCTAAATTCTAGTTTTTGGAGCTACTCATCAACAAGATTCTCTTAAATTCAATTTGAATTTACTAAAGTCAGTACGTTCATTTGTAATAGTTGAAAATAACCTTCAGACTGAAAGAACTAATCTATTTCCTTCTTTATTTTTGTGTGACTGTAATTGTGTGGGACTCAGGAGATATTAAAGGCTATCCAGGATGTAACAATAAAGCGAGAAGAAACAAAGAAGAAGATAGAGAAAGAAAAGAAGGAGTTTTTGCAGAAGGAACAGGATCTGAAAGCTGAAATTGAGAAACTTTGTGAGAAGGGCAGAAGGTAAATGATGCTGTTGAGAATAAAAACCCGATGTGTACATGTATGTGCATAAGGGCCAGTCCTGTTTGTGTTCCTAGTTTTTCTTTCAGTCTAATTTTTATTTGAAAATGCACAAATAAAAACCTCCCAGTGATTTTAGGTTTTTAGCACCCTATGTTAGGTTCAGTAAAGAAAATTTCAGAGATTCATTAATACTTTGAAATAATAGCAGATAATTGTTGGGTCTCAAGTTTGATCAAGATTTTGATATAAAAAATTTTTTTTGATATGCATCTAACATCTATTTTACTTGCTTTATAACCTGATTTTTTTTAAAGTTTAGGCTATGAGAATACTTTGATTATAGTTATGGTATTCAGCACCAAAAGCAAACTTCAAACAGTAACATTGTAAGTTGTTTGGGAAGACTTATTTAGTGGATCTGTATCCTCTTCTGGGTACTGTAGCAAGACCAAAGTGGTCATAGAATTTAATCAAATTTAAAAATTTTCCAAGTTTCTTAATGGGAACTGTTTGGAAATCAAAATAGCTGTGAATACTGTGATGATTTTATTTAAATTTTACTAAAGTGCATTTTTGTTTTTCAAGCAAACCTTGGCTTGCTAATGTATCAGAGTTAAGTGAAAAGTAGCAAACTCAGTTGCTGAGTCATTCTTCAAGTATGAAAAGATGATAAGTGTCAAAGGGCAATAAGTATGAAAGATGATAAGTGTCAAAGGGCAACATGACTGAGAATGTTTGGGAGAGGGCCTCAAGACCAATCACTTTTTCTGTTGAGAATCTAGTGATAATGATTGCTCAGTTGTCCATGATGATTCATATGTTAGCAATTATGAAGAATGTACTAGGAGCAGAACACTCCTAGGCTTTATTATCGATCAAAACAGCTACCACCATTACCACTCAACATCAACAGCATGGCCCTTGTCAATCATCTTCACAGTCTATGTGGGAAAGATGAAGCATAGACAGGTACATGTAAACAGCTTAGCAGAAAAAAATTTAAAGAACAGAAGTTGGGAAGGTGAGTCTGTAATTTTACTCTAAGCTTCATGAAAGATTTCCTTTTGATGTTTGATATCTTCTTACCATTTGATCGGGTAGCTACAAGTGATGATTGATACTAGCAAGTTTACTGCTTGTAGTCTTAAAGATCCAGCTGGGTTTTTTTAGGTATGTCATGGGTGTCAAGAATGATGCTTTCTGTCATACTTTCTGTTAAATGTGGGATTCATTTTTCCAGAAGTAGAGGAAGAAGCGTTCTGTGTGTATCTTTGTTCTAGCATAGGTTTTGTTTAGCATTCCATTATCCATAGAAACTGTGGGTACAAAGATTCTGGTCATTTTATTTTCTGCTCAGGCTGCCATAACAGTACTGCACACTGGGTGGCTTAAACAGCAGAAATTTATCTTCTCACGGTTCCACAGGCTTGAAGTTCAAGATCAAGATGCTGGCAAGGCTGGTTTCTGGTGAGACCTCTCCTCTTGGCTTACAGACACAACTTCCTTCTTGCAGTGTTCTCACATGGCCTTTCCTTTGTATGCACACTCCTATTGTCTCTCTTCTTCATATAGGGACACCAGTTCTATTGGATCAGAGCCCTATCTTTTTTTTCTTAATGACATCATTTAACTTTCATTACCTCCTTAAAGGCCTCGTCTCCAAATACAGTCACATTGGGGCTTAGGGCTTCAACGTATGAATTGGGGGTGGGCACAATTCAGTAAATAATGGTCATATTTATTGTTCACAGCTCTTTCATTCATTCAGCCAACCTTTATTGAATACCTACTATGAGCCAGACAATATAGATCTAGAGAATAAAAATCCCTCCAAGAGCTTATTGTTTAATAGGGCAGACAGGTGAATAATCAGATAATTACAAAGTAGCACAATGATACTATGATAACGGTGGTATGAAACATTTAGAAGAAGCATGTAACCTAGACTGGATAGAGGGAGTCAGAAAGGGCTTCCCAGAGGAAATGGTTCCAAAATTGAGTCCTTTTAAAAGATAAGGGGGAACATGACCACCAAATACGTCATCCTTGGTTTGATCCTGGGTTAAACTGTAAAGGACATTTTGGAATAATTAGGAAAATTTGAATATCTACTGCATATTAGGTAATAATATCAGTTAAATGTTTTGTGTGTGACTTTGGTATTATGTGATTATATAGAAGTTGCTCTTAAGCAATAACTTGCTAAAGTTTCAAAGGTTAAATTTCATGTTGTCTGTAATTTTCAGATGGTCAGAGAGAGAGAGAAGTAAAATGTGGCAAAAGTGTAACAGCTGGTGAATCTAGATGAAGGGCATATGTTCATTGTACTATTAACTTTTTGGTGTGAAACTTTCAAAGAAAAAGTTGCAATAGTGGGGTAGATTTAGGAAGAATTAGCCAGGCAGAGGAAAGAGACATTGCAGGCAGGGGGCCCACAGGGAGAATAGCAACTGAGCTGTGAGGTGGAGAGGAATGAGGCTAGCAAAGTAGTCAGAAGCCAGATCACAAAAGGCTCATATACAACCTTAGGGAGCTTACGGGTTTTTCCCCTTATAGTAAGATATATTGAAGGATTTTAAGAGAGGAGAAGTAACAAAAGATGAAATCTGCATTTTGGATGGAGGACTTTTTGGCAGTTGAAAAATGGATTGGAGTAGTGTAGAGAATCCTTTAGGAGACCAATCTGTCAGGGCCTAGGTTAGAATAAAGGCGAGAAGTGAACATGCTTGTAGGGCACTAGGGGCAATACTGGTAGATGTGCAGGGAAAAGTTAGTAACTCCCATAGTTCTAGCTTGGAAAATTGAAGTTCTTTTATAAGATGTCTTATCTATTTTACTCATATTACAAGTTTCAACTTAAATTCTACCTCCTTTGTGAAATCTTCCTCACATTTCTTCCTGAACTAGTTTCTCCTTCCTCGGAACACCTCTACAGCTCTCTGCCCATTTAGCACTTATTTTTATACTGTACTCTACTTTTTTTTCCACTCGTGTGTATCTTTGCTGGCCATTTATTGTAAAGGCTAAGCTTTTTTTCTATGTATTATAAAAATAAATTTTATTCTTTTGTGTTCTTTTTCAGGACTCATTCAGAGCTATATATCTCATAATTATTCGACAAGTATTCATTGAATCACTGGATAGGAAATTAAGAGAATTTCACATTGATATTATATAAAGATAAACTTAATAGAATTCTGCTAAGTTCTTTGTACTATTTTGACATAGTCACTTTGTATTTTAATGTAATTAAAAATTTAAAGTAGACATCCTGAATTGAGCTCCACCTCACAGCTCAGTTGCTATTCTCCCAGTGGGCCCCCTGCCTGCAATGCCTTTCTCCCTATTCTTTGCCGGGCTAATTCCTGTATCTACCCCCACCACTGCAACATTTTTCTTTGAACTTTTGAACAACAGCAAACAAATCAAAATTTCAGGTTAGTCATGTATTTTTTTTTTTTCCTGGACACTTGACTCCTTTTTCATGGATGTTGTCTTGGTTTTTTGGGAACACTATCTAGTTCCTGGCTTGCGTCCTTCAAGATTATTGCTAGCATTAGAAAAGTGAAGCTTCCATACTAGTGCTCTTCTAGGGCAGAACTTCTTTTTAAGCTCCCTACCTTTCTGACTAATCAAGAATGGCAGCAAGTAGGGCTCTTCCAGAATAAAAGATGTTGAGCTTGCACTTTAAAACAGGGTCCCCAACCCCCAGGCCTCTTACGGGTACTGATCGTCTGCCTCTTAAGAACCAGACCACACAGTAGGAGGTGAGTGGCAAGGAAGTGAAGCTTAATCTGTATTTGCAGCCACTCCCCAGCACTAGCATCACCGCCTCAGCTCCCCCTCAGATCATCAGGCATTAGATTCTCATAGGAGCACCTGTCTCTGGTGCCAAAATGGTTGGGGACTGCTGCTTTAAAGGACATCATCAATTGATTCATAGAAGTACTAGATTAGAACAAGTAACAAAAAAACTACAATATCAAACATGATTTTTTTTTTTAATGCTCTGAGCTTGCCTGATGAACTTATATGATAGAGTGATAAGTAGCAAATCAAGGGAATTATTGTTGGAAGCATTACTTTGGATGTGATACAAGAGTATGCTGAACTGAATTTGACAAACATGGGATTGATTTTGGAAATTTCTCCTCAAATGTTAGTTTATGTAATTGGTATGCTTTGAAGTCCTGATAGTCCAGCAATCAGTAAACCTAGTGTTTCTTAGGTGCAATAGCAGTGAGTCAGGCTGTTGCAACATCCCATATTTTGACCAGAGCCTTCAGTCTTTCCAGCTTTCTGTATCATTCCCAGTAATTCTACACTTTGACCATATCAAGTCCTCTTTCTTGTTCAGTGACCTCACTCCATTTTCTACTAGTCTTTCAGCTCTCTGGAAGCATTTTTTTTCCTTAGCCAGCCTAGACTCATGGTTCGTTACTTTAATTATTCTCTTACCATTGACATAAATTCTCTGATGTCTCTTTCTTTTCATTTTTCTGTAGTACTCCAGTCTTGGTCAGGTCAGTCACCTGACCTCTATACCTTGGCTGCTGAGTGCTGCTGGAGAAAATAATACAACTGTGTATCTTGGGGCCAGAATAAATTTATGACTTCCAACAATTACCTTGATTTTCAGGGTTCCCTCTTCCTCTGAAGGCTGTTTCAAACTTTTACCTCTCTTTCTAAACTTCCCGTTTCCACCATTTCTCTCCTTAATGTTAGCAGAACTTTTTATTTCACTGGAAAGATAGAGGCCATCAAGTAAAACTTCCTTTAGTTTCCTCACTGTCAATAGACACATCCACCTTTCTTCCTGTCTTTGTGTCCGAATCTAAACTTTCTACTTGTATGTGACTTTAATTCACTTTCGCTTCTACCATTTCTCTGTAGTGGCACTACTGTCTCCTCCAGTGCCTAAGCAGAATAACTTGGAGCCATCCTAACTTCCTCTCCCTTAGCCCCTTTACACTACATCTACTTTTACCAAGGTCTGTAGATTCTTAATATTAATTATCCCTTTCTCTTCATTAATTCTGCCACTGTCGGTTCAGATTCTCCTCAGCTAGATTACTGAGGTAGGCTGCTAAGCTTTGCCTCCAGTCTGCCTCCTTTCTCATTTATATAGTGGACTGCTATTGTAGAAGTCTTCCTAAGATACCATTCTGATAATGTCATTGCTTAAGATCCTTCATGGTTCTATATAGTTTTTAGGATAATAGCTTAGACTCTTTAGGTTAATATAAAAGGCCCTCAGTTACCTAGTCCCTGTCTACTATATCTTTTACCATTCCCCCAAACCACCATTTTGGTTTATACCTAGTACTACATGCACTTTCCTGAACTCACAGAAAACTCAGCCTGTATCATCCCTAGAAACCTTTCCCAGATGCGCCCTTACTCCTCCCCTTCACGCACCCTGACCATTTAGATGACTGCTCCTTCATACTACCCTAGCATGGTGTGTATGCCTCTGTCTTAACAGATACTTCTGATGGTCTTTTTTTTTTTTTTCATTTGAATGCTTCCTCCATTATATAGTTAGCTTCTTGAGGGCAAATATTTCTATTATTGCTGTGTAACAAAACCATCATAAAACTTAGTGTCTTAAAATGAGTAATTTATTATTCCTCAAAATTCTTTGGGTTGATTGAGTCTCTGATGGTTCTGCTAGTTTCCTTCGGAGTCATTCCTGTAGTTGTAGTCAGATGGCAGCTGGGGCTGGAACCTCCAAGATGGCGTCATTCATATTTCTGGGAGATACTTGGAAGGTTGGGCTCGGCTGGAACACTGGGATGCCTAAGCTGTTCTCACTCTTTCTCTCCATGTTGTCTTAGGGCTTTTTCTTCTTTAGATTGTCTTTCCAGCAGAGGAGCCAGATTTCTTACTTGGTGGCTCAGAGCTCACAGGAGTACAAAAATGGAAGTTTCCAGGCTTTCATAAGGTGTAGTCTTGGCACTGGCACAGTGCCACTTCTGTGGCATTCTGAGCCTCAGGACGAGCCCAGATGTAGTGTTGGAGGGGACTGCAAAGAACGTGAACACCAGTAGGCCTGATTCATTGGGAAGGATCCATCTTTAGAGATTCGGTACCACAGCAAGTAACATATCTCATTTAACTTTTTCTGTTCGGCATGTATTAGATAAAGGAAATCTTAGAAGTTATATAAATAAGAGACTCATAATTAGAGATGTTTTAGAAATATGCAGGATGAATTATGGGGAGAGACAGAGGCTGGGACATCGACCAGTAAGCTCTTATACAATATAGTTAGTTTAAAAGCATCATTATAAGACTAGTGGTGATGGAATGAAAAGGAGGAAATGGATTCAGGAGGAATCGATGTCTTGATTATTTTAAAGATTAAGATAGAAGAAGAAGTAAAACAGAACTTTGCTGTTTTGACCTAGATAACTATATTGCCATGTGGATAGTGATTGGGAAGTGGAATTCCAGTTCTTAGTTTTGTGCTTAAAATAATAATGACGTGGAACATGGAAGTTAAAATACTCAGTAGGCAATTGGAAATGGGAGACTTGATTACAGAGGAGATGTGATGTCTTGAGTTGGAGTTTACTGCATAGAAGTGATAGTTGAAACAATGGAAGTGAATTTTCTGTGGAGAAAAGTTTAGGATAGGGCTCAGTTCCGAACCCTGAGGTACACCTACAGTTTGGGAGTAGAAAGAGGAAGAGAAGGCAAAAAGAATAATCACAGAAAGAAAGGGAAACAGTTTAGAATAGCAGAATAGGGTTTCAAAAGAGAGAAGATGATTAAGAGTCAGAAACTGCTGGGAAGTAATTGAGAACCAGGTCTGAATAAAGGCCATGGTAATTATTGAGTATAACCAATAGATTTTTAGGCAGGAGAATTAAATTATTGGATTTATTCTCTCCAATATTATTATGAACATTTTCAAACAGTAGGAGAAGCTGAAAGTACTATATATACATAAACAGTTACCACCTATATTCAACAATTAACATTCTGCTAAATTTGTTTTAGTAATATTTTTCCATCTATCTCTTATCTTTTTATTTATCAATCCATCTTATTTTTATGTGTATCAGAGTAAGTTGCATTCTCCAGTAATTTTACCACTAAACCCATAAACATGTATATTATTAGCATTAAATATTATTTCCATTTCCTTTTTTTTAGTAAAAATGTATATGCAGTTAAATACATAAATTTCAAATGTACTATTGGATGAGTTTTGACAAATTTATATACTTGTGTTATTCAAACCCTGTAAGGTTGTAGGGAATACTACCATTAAACCAGTAGCTCCCTCATGCACCTTCCCAGTCTGTCCCTGTCCCCACTTTCCCAAAGGCAACCACTGTTCTGATTGTTTCACCAGAGATTAATTCTGCATGTTCTAGGATGTCACATAAATGAAATCATACAAATGTGCTCTTTTGTTTAGGACTTCTTTAACATAGTGCTTTTTTAAAAAATTAATTTTTAGTTTTTTTATGGTGACATTGGTTAACAAAATCCAATAAGTTTCAGCTGTACACTTTAATAGTAAGGCATGTATATATTTACATTGTGTGTTCACCTCCCATAGTTAGATTTCTTTCTGTCACCACATATTTGACTCCCTTTACCCCGTCTACCTCCCCTCTCCTCCTCCACCCCCTATCCTCTGCTAACCACTATTCTATAGTCCATGTCCATGAGTCTCTGTTTGTTTGTCCTGTTCATTTATTGCTTTTAGGTTTATATTCCACATGTAAGTTATATTGTGATTTTCACCTTTTCCGTCTAGCTTATTTCGCTTAGCATGATTTCATCTCTCCTTATGGCTAAGTAATATTCCATTATATATATGTACCACAGCTTCTTTAGCCAATCATCTATCGTAGGACGCTTTGGTTGTTTCCATGTCCTGGCCACTGTGAATAATGCTGCTGTGAACATTGGTGTGCAAATATCTTTTCAGATATGAGTTTTCTTTGGGGTAAATACCCAGTAGAGGGATCACTGGATCATATGGTAGATCAGTTCTTAGTTTAACATAGTGCTTTTGACATTCATTTATGTTGTATCTTTTTTATTA
This sequence comes from Pteropus medius, assembly GCF_902729225.1. Classification (NCBI taxonomy): domain Eukaryota; kingdom Metazoa; phylum Chordata; class Mammalia; order Chiroptera; family Pteropodidae; genus Pteropus; species Pteropus medius. The sequence continues at coordinate 67,080,246 of NW_024349800.1, forward strand.
TCGAGTAGTATTCCTTTTGTTAATATACCATAGTTTGTTTAGCCATTCTTCCTATTGATGGGGCATGTAGCAGTTTCCAGATTTTGACTATTATGAGTAAAGCTGTTAAGAACATTCAAGTGCAAGCCTTTGGGTAAACATATACTTTTATTTCTCTTGGATAAATTCCTAGGGGTAGAGTTGCTAGATTAGATTGTAAGGTAGATGTATGTTTAGTTTTATAACAAATGGCCAGATATATTTCCAAAGTAGATGTACCATTTTGCACTCTGCCTACAATGTATGAGAGTTCTGGTTGATTCATATCCTTGCTATTCAAATGGTTGTGTAGTGGTATTTCATTGTGGCCTTAATTTGCATTCCCCTAATAACTAATGATAATGTTCACTTTTTCCATGTGCTTGTTGGCCATTCATGTATCTGTTTTTGCGAAAGTGCCCAGCGCAAATTTTTGGCCTCTCTTTTTTCTTCTTTTTTTTTGGTTGAGTTTTTGGCTTTTTTTTAGTGTATGATAGAAGTTCTTTCCATGTTCCAAATATAAGTCCTTTGTCAGTTATGTGTTCTAAGAAAGTTTTCTCTCTGACTTAGCTGTTCATTTTTTAATTGCATCTTTTGATGAATCGAAGTTTTAATTTCAGTGACATCTAATTTATCAAGTTTTCTTCTGTAGTTATTACATTCTCTATCCCGTCTATGAAACCTTTGTCTACCCTGAAGTAGCAAACTTTTGTTTTCTTATGGAAGCTTTATCATTTTAGTTTTTATCTTTATGTCTTTGATCTATCTCGGATTAGTTTTTCTGTATGGTGGTAGAGGTTCAGGCTCATTCTTTTCCATGTAGAGATCCAGTTCCAGCACCATTTGTTGAGAGACTTTCCTTTCTCTGTTGGATTTCTTGCCGTATTTGCCAAAAATCAAATGATATGAGTCAGTTTTATAAATAGTAGGTCTGTTTCTGATTACTAGTCTATTGCATTGTTATATTTATCTTTATGCCAAATCACACTGTCATAATTATTAAGATTTCATAGTAAGTCATGAAGTTAGATAATGCAAGGTCTTCTGCTTTTTTTTTCTTGATTGCTTTGGATATTGTAGATCCTTTGCATTTTCATATGTATATTTTAGAAGCAGCTTGTCAGTTTTTACAAAAACAAAAACAAAATTGGTGATAACACAGTTGACTTGAATCTATAGATCAACTTGGAGGAAATTGACATCTTAATAATATTGAATCTTCCAATGCATAAATGATATACCTTTGTTTATTTAGGTCTTTAATTTATGTTAGCAACATTTTATAATTTTCAGTGTACAGGTCTTAGACATCTTTCTTTAAATCTCTAGAGAAATTTATTCCTAAGTATTTTATGTTCTTTGACACTATTTAAGTAGAATTAAATTTTTAAAAAATAGCCAATTGCTTCTTGCTGTATGTAAAAATACAATTCATTTTTGTTTATAAACATTGCACCTATTTTTCTAAATTAGTGTATTAGTTGTTTATAGGTTCCTTAAGATTTTCTACATACAAAATCATGGCTTCTGTGAACATACAGGTTTATTTCTTCCTTTCAAATCTTAAGCCTTTCATTTCTTGTAAATATTATTGCACTGGCTACAGCCTCCAGTATGGTGTTGAATAGGAGGGGTAAAATAGACATCCTTGCCTTATTCCTGCTCTTAGGAGAAAATGTCCAATATTTTACCATTAAGTTTGATGATAGCTATAGGATTTTTATAGATGCCCTTTATCAAATTGAGGAAGTTCTCTTCTATTTCTAATTTTCTGAGAGTTCTTAGCATGAATGGGTGTTTAATTTTGTGAAATGATTTTTCTGCATCTATTGAAATTATCAAATGATTTTTCTCCTTGGACAAGATAAATCGTTTTTATATATTGCTGGATTTGTCTTCCTAATATTTTTAAAGGATTTTTGTATCTATGTTTATGGAGGCACATTGGTCTGTATTTTTCTGATTTTAAAAAATATATTACTTGCCAAGAGAGTGATATTAATATCTCTATGATTATAGATTTTTCTTTTTCCTCTTAATTCTGTCAGTCTTTGTTTCTTATATTTTGAAACTGTGTTGTTAGATATATATGCATTTATGATTGTTATATGTTCTTGGTGAATTGGTCACTTTATCATTGTGAAATGTCTCTATCTTGATCATGGTCTCTATGTTAAAGTGCGTTTAATGTACTATTAATAGAGATACTGCAGTCTTCTGATGCTTGCTCTTTACATGGTGTATATTTTTCCATCATTTACTTTCAACTTGTAGACAGCATATATTTTGGTCTTTCTATCTATTCTGACAAGCTGCCTTTTAATTAAACACTGTGTTCTGTTTATATTTAATTATTGATATGGTTGGATTTAGGTCTCCTCTTTTACTATGTAAATGGCATATTAATTCATTGAATATTCTTTAGAATTCTATTTTAATTTGGCCTTTTGTCCCCCAGAATATACATTTGTTACCCAAATTCACTGGCAACATGCATCATAAAGGAAAACTGCATGCCTGCTATTTATGCTATATCAGAAAGCCTTGTAATTTTCTTGAGTAAAGTATTTGGGAAATTTTCATAGTCTTAATTGTAGAAACTTAGAGCTATCCCTTAGATTTTTAAAAAATCAAAAAATTTTAGGTGCAATGTACATGAAATAAAATGCATATATTTTAAGTTACATTTTGATGAGATGTTACAAATTGATCACGCATGTAAACACTAACACTATCAAGGTATAGCATATACCCATTATCTTGAAATGTTCCCTTTATTCCTTCTCAGACACTGTTCTTTGTTTCTCCCATTCTCAGGTAAACACTGATTTGCTTTCTGTTACTGTAGATGACACTTATCTTTTCTAGAGATTTATAACTAGCTTCTTTCACTTGGCATGTTTTTGAGTATGTTTTGATGGATATGAACTCTAACAATAGTTCATTCTTTTTTTAAGACTATATTTTTAGAGCAGCTTTAGGTATACAACAAATTCAAGAGGGAAGTAGGGATTACCCATATGCCCTCTACTGCCATACATGCATAGCCTTTCCATTATCAACATCACTCAGTAGAACTGTATATTTTTTTTTACCAAGGTTGAACCTACTTTGATATATTATAATTACACAAAGTCCCTAGCATGCCTTAGGGTTCACTCTTGGTGTTGTACATTTTACAGGTTTGGACAAATGTGTGATGACATGTATTCATAATTATAGTATTATAGAGTATTTTTCACTGCCTTAAAAATCCACTGTGCTCTGCCTATTCATGTCCCCTTCCTACTACCCTCACCCGGCAACCCTGTTTTTTTTATCGTCTCCATAATTTTGCCTTGTCCAGAATGTTGTATAGTTGGAATCATGCAGTATGTAACCTTTTCAGATTGGCTTCTTTCACTTAGTAATGTGCAGTTAAAGTTTCTCCATATCTTTTCATGGCTTGATAGCTCATTTCTTTATAGCATTGAATAATATTCTGTTGTCTGGATGTACTGCAGTTTTTTTTTATCCAGTTTACTAGAGGACATCTTGGTTGCTCCCAAGTTTTGGCAATTATGAATAAAGGTGATATAAATATCAATTTTTTTATAGACCTAAGTTTTCAACTCTGAGTAAATACCAAGGAGCCCAATGGCTGGATTATAGTATGGCAAGAGTATGTTCAGTGTTGTAGATACTACCAAATTGCCTTGCAAGGTGACTGTACCATTTTGAATTTGCACCAGCAATATATGGGGGTTATTGTTGCTCACATTCTTGCCAGCAGTTGCTGTGTCAGTGTTCTGGATTTTGGCCATTCTAATAGGTGTGTAGTGGTTTTTAATTGTTTTAATTTACATTTCTCTGATGACAAACAGTGTGGAGCATCTTTTCATATGCTTATTTGCTACTTGTGTATCTACTTTGGTGAGGCTTCTTTTAAGGGCTTCAGCCCATTTTTTATGTGTGCTTTTTGTTGTTGTTGAGTTTTAAGAACTCTTTATATGTTTTAGATAACAGTCCTTTATCAAATGTGTCTTCTGCAGATATTTTCTTCTAGTTTGTGGCTTGTCTTCTAATTCTGTTGATATTGTCTTTCGCAGAGCAGACATTTTTAATTTTAATGAAGTCTAGCTTATCAGTTATTTCTTTCATGAATTCTGTCTTTGGTGTTCTATCCAAAAAGACATCATTATACCCAAGTTCAAGTAGATTTTTTTCATGTGTTATCTTCTAGGAGTTTTATAGTTTTGCATTTTACATTTGGGTCTGTGATCTGTGTTGACTTAATTTTTGGGAAAGATATAAAGTTCGTGTTTAGATTCTTTTTTTTTGCATATGAATGTCCAGTTGTTCCAGCATCATTTGTTGAAGACACTATCTTTGCTTCATTATATTACTCTTGCCCCTATGTCAAAGATCACATCTTTATATTTGCTCAAGTCTAGTTCTAGGCTCCCTATTCTGTTCCATTGATCTTTTGTCTTTTTTTGTTGTTGTTGTTTTTGCCAGTTTCACACTGTCTTGATTTCTTGATTACTCTAGCTCTACACTGAGTCTTGAAGTTGGGCAGCATCAGTCCTCCAGCGTTGTTCTTTATCAATATTGTGGCTATTCATCACAACATTAAATAGGTCTTTTTCTCTCCATGTCAACTTTGGAATCATTTTGTTGATATCCATAAAATAACTTGCTAGGATTTTGATTAGGATTGCATTGAATCTATAGATCAAGTTGGGAAAAACTGACCTCTTAACATAATTGAGTCTTCCTATCTGTGAACATGGAATACCTCTCCATTTATTTGTTTGTTCGTTTGTTTGTTTTTAGGCGAGGCAACCCTTGGTTGACCTCACAGATTGCAAGGACTTTGTCAGCTTACAATTCTTCATTTTTTATTTTTTATGCCTACAGCACCTGGTCTTCCTAGGGGCCTCTCTATTTATTTAGTTCTTTGATTTGTCCATCAGAGTTATTGTTTTCTTCATATAGATTTTGTACTTATTTTGTTAGATTTATATCTACGTATTTCATTTTTTAGGTGCTAATGTAAATGATATTGTGTTTTTTTATTAAATTTATTGGGGTAATATTAATAATATATAAATTTCAGGTGTACTACTTTATATATAATACAACATCTGTATATTCTATTGCATGTTCACCACTCAAAGTCTAGTCTCCTTTTGTCATCATGTATTTAACCCCCTTTACCCATTTTGCCCTCCCTCTACCCTCATTCCCCTCTGATAAACACCATTCTGTTTTGTGTCTATGAGTTTGTTTTTGTTTGTTTTGTTAGTTTGTTACTTTTTCTTTCATATTCCACATATGAGTGAAATCATACAGGTTTTGTCTTTTTCCATCTGACTTATTTTACTTAGATAATACTCTCAAGATCCATCCATGTTGTCACAAATGGCAATAGTTTATCTTTTTTATGGCTGAGTACTATTCCATCGTGTGGGTGTGGGTGTGGGTGTGGGTGTGGATGTGGGTGGTGTGGTGTGTGTATCTTTATCCCGTCAGTCCATGTTTTGGCTATTGTGAATAATGCTACACTTAACACAGGGCTAAATATATCTTTACAAATAGGCGTTTTCGTGCTTTTTGAGTAAATATCCAGAAGAGAGATTGCTGGATCATATTCTTAATTTTTCGAGAAATCTGCATCCTGTTTTCCATAGCGGCTGCACTAATTTATATTCTGATCAACAGTGTATGAGAGTTCCTTTTTCTCCACATTCTCTCCAACACTTATTATTTCTTGTCTTTTTGATAATGGGCATTCTGATGGGTGTGAGGTAGGATCCCAGTGTGGTTTTGATTTACGTGTTCCTAATAACTAGTGATCTGAACATCTTTTGATGTCTGTTGGCCATTTGTATGTCTTCGGAAAAGAGTCTGTTGAGGTCTTTGCCCATTTTTTAATCAGATTTTTTTGGAGGCCAAGTTATGTGAGTTCTTTATGTAGTTTGGATATTAGCCCCTTACCAGAGGTATTATTTACAAATATTTTTCCCCATTTGGTTGGTTGCCTTTTTGTTTTGTTGATTGTTTTTTTTGTTTGTTTGTTTTTTGTTTTTTGCTGTGCAGAAGCTTTTCAGTTTGATGTAGTCTCATTCGTTAATTTTTTTCCTTTACTTCCCTTGCCTTTAGGGTCAAATTCACAAAAACTCCTCTGAGACCAAAGTCCATAAGTTTTCTTTTATGTATTTTATTGGTTCAGGTCTTATATTCAAGTCTTTAATACATTTGAGTCATTTTTTTGTATATGGTATCATTTCTCTTTCCAGTATTTTATTATTAATATATAGGAATGCAACAGATTTTTATATATTGATTTTGTATCCTGCAACTTTAAGATATTTGTGTTTTTTTAAAAAAATAATCTTTCGGTGGAGTCTTCAGAGTGAGTTCTCTCTATATAGAACTATGACATCTGCAAATAGTGACAGTTTTACTTCTTCATTTACAATTTGTATGCTTTTTTATTTCTTTTTCGTACCTAATGCTTTGGTACTATGTTGTATAACAATGGTGAGGGTGGAGATCCTTGTCTTGTTCCTGTTCTTAGGGGAAAAGCTTTCAGTTCTCACCACTGAGTATGACATTAGTTGAGGGTTTGTTTTTATGGCCTTTATTATGTTGAGGTACTTTTCTTCTATACCCATTTTATTGAGTGTTTTAATCATACATGGATGTTTTATCTAGTCACATGCTGTTTCTGCATCTATTGATATGATCATATGATTTATTTTTAGTTTGTTAATTTGATATATCACATTGATTGGAGGCTGTTGAACTGTCCTTGCATTCTTGATTGTGATGTATGAACCTTTTAATGTATTGTATTCTATTTGCTAGTATTTTGTTTAGCATTTTTACATCTTTGTTCATCAGAGATACTGGCTTGTAATTTTCTTTTCTATGTGTCGTCCTTGCCTGGTTTTGGTATCAGGGTAATGTTAGGCTCGTAAAATGATTTAGTAAGTATTCCTTCCTCTTCAATTTTTTTTGAAGAAGTTTAGAAGTATTGGTAATAAATCTTTGAATGTTTGGTAGAATTCACCAGTGAAGCCATCTGGTCTTGGACATTTGTTTTTTGGGAGGTTTTTATAATTGTGCTGTTTTCCTTACTAATGATATTTAGGTTTTCCCATTCTTCATGGTTCAATCTAGGAAAGTTGTTTAGTTTTTTAAGAATATTTCCATTCTAGGTTATTGAATTTAGTGGCATATAGGATTTCATAGTGTTCTCGTATAAACACTTTCATTTCTGTGGTGTTGTGTTGTAACTTCTCTTTCTTTTCCTATTGTATTTATTTGAGTTGTCACTTTTTTTTAGTCTGGCCAGAGGTTAGTCAGTTTTTTTAAAATAATTTTTTTATTTTTCAATTACAGTTAACATACAATTTTATATTAGTTTCATGTGTACCACATAGTGATTAGACAATTAAATGTCTTACGAAGTGATCACCTGATAAGTCTAGTACCCAGCTGACACCATTCATAGTTATTACAGTATTATTGACTATATGCCCATGCTGTATCTTATACCCCTGAGGCTATTTTTATAACTGGAAATTTGTACATCTTAATCCCTGTCCCTTTTTCATCCATTCTCCCAGCACCCTTTCCCAACTGGCAGTCATCAAAATGTTCTCTGTATGTATGAGTTTTGTTTATTTTGTTTTTTTAGATTCCACATATAAATGAGATCACATAGCATTTGTCTTTCTCTGACCTATTTCACTCACCATAATACTCTCTAGGTCCATCCATGTGGTTTCAGATGACAAGATTTCATTCTTTTTTTTTTTTTAATGGCTAAATAATATTCCATTTTATAAATATACCACCTCTTATTTATCCATTTGTCCATCAATGGACAGTTAGGTTGCTTTCCTGTCTTAGCCATTGTAGACAATACTGCAGTGAACATAGGGATGCATATGTCTTTTTGAATTAACATTTTGGGTTTCTTCAGATAAATACCCAGAAGTGGGATTACTAGGTCCTTTTTAAGTCTTTTTTATCTGATATAAGTATTGCTACTCCAGTCTTTTTTGCATTTCCATTTGCCTGAAATGTATTTTTCCATCCCTTTACTTTCAGTCTGTGTGTGTCTTTCGATCTGAATTGGATTTCTTGTAGGCAACATATGTATGGGTCATGTTTTCTTATCCATTCAGCCACCTTGTGTCTTTTCATTAGAGCATTTAATCTATTTACATTTAAAATAATTATTGATGCATTTGTGGTTACTGCCATTTTATTAGCTGTTTTCCGATTGTTTTCGTAGTTCTCTATTTCTTTCTTATTCTCTTGCTCTCTCTTGTATGTCGTTGACTTCTGTAGTGTTGTGTTTGGATTCCTTTCCCTTTATTTCTTGTATATCCCTTATAGATTTTTGGATTGTAGTTACCATGTGCTTACCATGTAGTTACCATATACACCAAGCTATGTTTATAGCAGTCTATTTTAAGTCGATGGTTGCTTAAGTTCAAACACATTCTAAAATGTATCATTTTTACTCACCCTTCTCCATGTTTATGTTTTCGTCATTATTTACTACTTTTGTGCATATCCCTTAATTTACTGTTGTAATTATATATGATCATCCTACTTTTATCTTTTAACCTTTGTGCTTGCTTTAGTGTTGGTTGATTTACTGCTTTTATTATGTGTTTGCCTATGTCAGTGAACATTTTTTTCTTTGTGATATTTTCTTATTCATGGTCTTGATTCTTTTTTCTTCTTAAAGAAGTCCTTTTACCATTTCTTATAATACTGGTTTGGTGGTAATGAACTCCTTCAGCTTTTTCTTGTCTGGGATATTCTTAAAAAGATTGAGACTAGTTTTGTGCCCCAACATATGGTCTGTCCTTGAGAATTTTCCATGTGTACTTGAGAAGAATGGTGTTCTGTCATTTTGGGATGTAAAGTTCTATAAATATTGGTAAAGTCCATTTGGTATAATGTGTCATTTAAGGCTGGTATTTCCTAATTGACTTTCTGTCTAGATGATCTATCCATTGCTGTCAATGGAGTATTTGGGTTTCCTACTTGTATTTTTAATAATTGCATTTTCATCAGTTTCTTCTTTTCGGTCTGTTAGTAATTCCTTTATATGTTTTGGTGCTCCCAACTTGGGTGCATATATATTGATAAGTGTTATGTTTTCTTGATGAGCTGTCTCCTTTGTCATTATAAAATGTCCATCTTTGTTTCTTGTTACCTTTTTTATTTTGAAATCTATTTTGTCAGATATAAATACTGCTACACCTGCTTTTTTCTAGAAGCCATTTGCTTGAAGTATCATCTTCCATCCCTTCACTTTGAGTCTGTGTTTGTCTGTGAAGCTAAGATGTGTCTCCTGTAGGGAACATATAGTTAGGCCTTTTGTTTGTTTGTTTGTTTTCGTTTTGTTTTTTTAATCCATTCGCTACTGTATATTTTGATTGATGAGTTCAGTTCATTTACATTTAGGGTGATTATTGATATATGAGGACTTAATACAGCCATTTTATCTTTTGTTTTCTAGTCGCTCTGTATCTCCATTGTTTCTTTTCCGTTATGATTCTGTCTGCTATGTTAGTTTAGCAGTTTTCTATGATTTTTTTCCTTCATTTCCTTTTTTTCAATGTTTTGTGTCTCGGCTCTGAATTTTTGTTTTGTGGTCACCATTAGGTTTGTGTAAATGTCTTATACATATAAGAATTATTTTTCTTTTGATTACCTCTTGTCTTCATTCACCTGTACCTGTTCAGTCTTTTTTCTTCTCCCCTTTTATTATTTTGTAACAAATTATCCCTTTTTATATTGTGTGTTCATTACCAAATTACAGTAGTTATAGTTATTTTTTAATGTCCTCTTTTTCCCCTCTTTAATCTTTATGTTATAATTAAGTGTTTAATATCCTATTCTGAAGTAGATTTGCAGATTCCTTCTTCTGTCTGTCTGTTAGTCATTTTATTCAAAGTTTTGTAAACTTTTTTCTTTATTTCCAGCAAAAGAGCTCCTTTAAACAATTCTTGAAATTCAGGGTTTATGATAAATTCTCTCAACTTTTGTTTGGAAACATCTTTATTTTTCTTATCTGAAAGATAACCTTGCTGGATATATTATTCTTGGCCAATGGTTTCTCTGTTTCAGTATTTTGAATATTTCTTTTCACTCTCTTCTGTCATGTTTCTAGTAATAAATCAGATGATAATCTAATGAGTTTTTTTTGTAGGTTACAGTTTTTTTCCCCTGTCTGGCGAATTCTTTGTCATTAATTTTTGACATTTTAATAAAATGTGCCTTCAAGAAGGTCTTTTTTCAATTATATAATTACGTATTCTGTTAGCTTCCTTTATTCTAAAGTCTAGTTTTTTCCTTAGGCCTAGAAAGGTCTCATCAATTATTTCTTTGAGTAAGCTTTCTGTTTCCTTCGCCCTCTTATCTCCTGGCACACCTAATATCCTTAGATTGCTCTTTCTAATATAGTCAGATAGTTCTTATAGCGTTATTTTTATTTTTATTTTTTTTAACTTAGTTCCCTCTCTTTCCCCCCCTAGGACATTTCTAGTTTTCTGTCTTCTAGTTCTCTATTTCTTCCATCTGGATTGTTCTATTTCTAATGTTATAATGCATCACTCATTTATTGAGTTCCTCAGTTCCAGAATTTCTTTTTGGTTCTTTTTTTATAGTTTCAGTCTTTTTGGTAAAGTATTCCTTTTGTTCATTAATTTTATTCTTCAGTTGATTGAGCTGCCTTTCTGAGTTTTCTTGTATATCATTGAGTTTCTTCATAACTACAACCTTTAATACTCTGTTATTTAAATCATAGTCTTCCATGACTTTGAGTTTGTTTTCTAGAGACTTTTGCTTTCAAGTTACCTAGGTGGTTCCTGGTATTTGATAGATTGTTTTCTGCACATATGAGGTAGTGATATCTTTTCTTGTTTAGATACTGTTTTGCACTCAGCAGTTCAGCAGGTTGATACGTAGGGTGCTTTGTTTTCCTGTAGATGGTATTACAGTGCAAGTTTTTGTTTTCTGTTACCTGGACTATTTGTGTCTCAGAGATTGTGGTAGAGTCAAGTTGCTTTGGTTTAGGTGGGTATCCCCCTTAGACCAGGTCTCCTTGGTTGTAGGATACCACTGTGGTGGGGGAATGTGGTGGGTGATGGTGAAGTGATTTTGATAGCTCTCAGAGCTAACTCCTTTTTCTGCTGTGTGTTTGGCTTTGCTGGGTGCTGCCAGGGTTTCTTGAGCAGAGGAAGCAGGTTCACGATCTCACGGTTCCTTTTCTTTTCCAGTAATGGTGGTAGGCAACACTGTTGTTTAACGCTTTCCTAGCCATCTTTACCCAGCTCTGCTGTGATGGAGAGGAGGAGAAGGGAGATGCCTTTTCTGGGAGGGAAACTGCTTCTGCCCCTCTTACCCTCCATTCTGTAGTGTGAGGGCTGCAGCCTGACTTCTCCCCTACTACCATGTTCACTGGAACCATGGTTTGTGTTGAACTGCTTCTGTGGACACCATCCCTGTTCTTCCTCCATCCCGCCTTCCTTACTAGCCTCCCCTACCTGTACCAGTAGACCCACTTTCTGATGTCCTGATGCATATATCTTTTAGGCACGTTTGTGTGCTGAGCAGGGGAGCCTCTGTTAAGTTATAGTTGTCAAACTTACAAATTTAGGGGGAGAAATGATAGAATCTTCTCACTCTGCCATGATGCTGACATCACCTTGTGTTTTTAATTTCAAATTTCACTTGTTCATTGTTAATATAGGAAGTCAATTGACTTCGGTATATTAACCTTGTATCCTTCAAACTTGCTATAACTTCTTATTCATTCTGACATCTTGGTCACCTTGAAGTCCTTTTCCATTGATTGCCTTTTTTTCTTGACCAGAAGTTGGAATCAAAAGCATTATCCTAAATAAGAAGCCAGCATAAAAGCTACTCACCGTTTAATTATATTCACATGAATTTCTAGAAAAAAACGAAAAGCATAGTGAGAGAAAGCAGATCAGTGGTTGACAGTGGCTTAGAGTGGAGGGAAGGGATTGACTGCCATATAGTAAATATTTTAGGCTTTGCAAACCATATAGTCTCTGCCACAACTAGTCAACTCTTGTAGCATGCAAGCAGCCGTAAACTATGTGTAAGCTAAATGACTGTTGCTGTGTTCCCAAAAAGCTTTATTTACAAAAATGGGTGGCAGCCTGAATTTGACCCACAGGCTGTAGTTTGCCATCCACTGCTCTTAACTATGGATTGTGTTTCCTGTTTCTTCTTATGTTGGTAATTTGGGGATAAATCCTAAATATTTTGATTAATGTATTGTAGAGACTATGGAATCTGTTACATTTCTCCAAAAAGTCTTGATTTAAAAAAAAATTGTATTATCCTGTTTCCTTGGTTGGGCATAATTGTCATAATCTTGTTTGGTAGACAGCAGCTGTGGGCTCTATTCAGTTCATTTAGCTGTAGCTGGGTTCTTTAGAATCGTTTCTGTGCATGCACAGTTGAGGGATCATCCAGAGATTTGGACAGATTTAAATGCAGAATTTGGGGCTCACCATCTATGTTTTTTTTTTTCCTTTGGAGAATTTTCTCCTCATTTTCCAGCTGTTATGGTAGCTCCTGATTTTCTCCTTTAGTTCTTGAGCTGGTAAGGCTCCAAGGTTTCTATCTCAGTTTTAGCCATCAGCATGGACTTGGCTGGGGCTTGCCCTTAGACAAATCACCATTAAAAGAAAAAAAAAAAACAAACAGTGATATTTACTTCTTCCAAATGTCAGATCTTCTCCGATTCATGCCTTGTTTGTTTGTTAGTGCTTTCAAATAGGTGCTTTTTTTACATTTTATTTAGAATTCGTAGCTTTGACCTATCAGATCTGTCTGTTAGGAGCAACTCTACCCTTATTGGAGCAGACCTCTCCATATTTAATTTTTAAAAGGTTAACTCTGGCTGCTTTAAATTAAATGAGCTAAAGTACAGATAAACTGGTGTAAGGAAGACAGTTTCAGCAAGATAAAATAAGGGCCTGATTTATGTGGCCAAGGAAACAAAAGGAGGGCTATTCTGAAGTAGGGTTCATGGGATTTGTTGACTGGTAGAGGGAGAAGAGTAGTAGTGACAATGAGATGTCTGGGATAGCAGAGGTGAATATAGGACATGGACCCGGTTTAGGGCAGTGGCTTTGGGGATGGAGGTTGTAAATTCTGCTTCTTTTTTTTAATGCAGCTTCATGGAGGTATATTTTATATATGGTAAAATACACCTATTTTAAATGATGAGTTTTGACAAATGTATACAGTCATGTAACTACCACCACAACCATGGTATAAAATACTCCCACTACTCCAAAAGTTCTCTCATGACTTTTTGGAGTCCATTTCTGCCTCCACCTTGAGTTACTGGCAATCCCTGATCTGATTTCTCACTACAGTTTTGCCTTTTCTAGAACTTCATGTAAATTAGAATTATACAATATATAGCCTTTTGTGTCTTGTTACTTATTTAGGATAAAGCTTCGTAATTCATACATGTTGTTGTATGTATCAATAGTTTATACCTCTTTATTGCTGAGTAGTACTCCTTTATAAGATTATTACTAAATTGGTTTAGTAATAATCATTACATATTCATTAGTTGATGGACATTTGAGTTCTTGGCATTTTTTGTTATTATAAATAGAGCTGTTCTGAATATTCAAATATAAGTTTTTATGTGAATATGTTTTCTTTTCTCTTAGGTAAATGCTTAGGAGTGAGATTGCTGGGCTGTATGTTTGCCTAACTTTATAAGAAACTGCCAAACTGTTTTCCAAAGAAGGTGTATTATTTTACTTTTCCGCCATCAGTGTATTAACATTGCATTTACTCCATATCCTCATTAATACTTGATATTATCAGTCTTTTTAGTTTTAGCCATTCTAATAAGTATTTAGTGGTATCTCATTGTGATTTTAATTTGCATTTCCCTAATGACTGTTGGTATTGAGCATCTATTTATGTCTTTATCTGCCATTTGTCTGGGTTTTTTGGACCATGTAGCTTTTCAAGTATTTTATCCATTTAAAAAAAGGCATGTTGTTTTCTTACTATTTTACTACTCAATAATCTTTTTATCATACATGCATTTTGCAGATATTTTCTCCCAGTCTATGACTTGCCTTTACACTTTTGAAATGCAAAATTTTAAATTTTGATAAAATCCAGTTTACCTTTTTTTCTTTTGTGATTCATGCATTTTGTGTCTCAAGAAATCTTTGCCTAACCCAAAGCAAAAATCATTTTAGTCGGAAGAATGGCATTGTTTACATTTTTGTAAGTGTCTTCAATGGAAGAAGCTTAATTATCCTAATTCTGCATTTAATTTATTGTAATACGTTGTTTTGGTTAAAGTATATGAAAATAATCTGGCAATAAACACAGCTTGGTAAATGGAAAAGTGAAGAGTATTTTAATAGCCTTTTTAGATAATTGTGGATATTCTCTTTGATAGTTCCCTGAAACTTTACAGGTGATCGTTGCTTAAAGGGGTAGTTGCGTTGTGAAATCTGAAATCTGAACATTTTGTGCTGTTGACTAAAATCCATTGGCTTGCCTTGCAGTTTGAATGGATCTTTTAACCGTGTTGTGTAGGGGAGGAAAAACTTTAACCTCTACCCTGTTAGGTTCAACATCTGGGGCCTGCGAATTAAACTGACAAAGACAGATTAAACAGGAGGAAAAATCAGTTTACGTATGCGATGTGATTCATGTGGGAGAACTCAGTAATGAGTAACTCAAAGGGGTGGTTAGAATTGGGAGCTTATATACCATCTTAGTAGGTGAAAAGGAGAGGTGAGAAAGGCACCTATGAGAAGATAAATGACTTCTTAAAAGGAGGGGAGAAAGGGCACCTGTGTGACTTTTTGGGAATATAAATGAGTTTTTAGGAGAACAAATAAGAGACGAGTTTGTGATGATATACACGTATGAGTAGTTTTTCTGTCTCCTTCAGGGCCATAAAACTCCCCTGAAGGAAGGAGTTAGGGTGGTTTTTATTTGCATTTGCCCTCTTCAGAATAGAACTGCCCTGAAGAGGAATTTATGATAGCCTTATTTTCCAGAAGTTGCTGCTTTTAGTCAGATAAGGGAAGCTCCTAGAAGGCTTTTTTTCTGTATCTGTTGAACCTCAGATAGCTTCAGCTTTAAATAATCTTTATTCCAATTCTGAAATTCCAAGTGGGTCTCAGTGTTGATTTGGTAACAATGCATTGGTAGTTTGGAAAATATTGGTTCAGAGATATTCAGGTCTTCCAAGTGTTGACACATTTTATTATATAATATTTAAAGAATCACATTAGTTTATATCACTATTGACTTTATCAAAATAGTCTTTATAAGTAGTGGGACCCTTCAAGCTCCCAATGGCTGGTACAGATTTTCTAAAATTCTAATTTTTGCTTGAAAGTAAGAATTTATTGTTGGCAATATGACAGTTGTTTTCTTTGAAATAACATGAGTTCTTAATTCATTTTCAGTTACATCTGCCAAATTGTCAAGTTCAAATATAGTTTATCTACCAGTTGTTTTTTTAAGTAAAAATGGTGTCTCATGAAAAGATAGGTTAGTTCAACTTATAACTCTACATGTTCTCACAAGTGTTTTTCCTTGAAACAGCCATTATACTTTGGCATGTAACATTTCATCAATTAGAATATTTAAAAGATGTGTATTTAAGTGTGGAGGTTTAATAAAATGTTTTTTATGGCTTTATCATGGACATCCTTAAGTAAAACTGTTTGCCTTCCCCCAAGTGCAAGTATGTGGTAGTAAAGAATACAATGGCTAGTGGTATAATTTGATGCCACTTGCCTTGATTTGTGTGTGGTGCCAATATTTTTATCCATTATAGTTTTTATAAGTGCCCTGTAAGTGTCAACATAGTTGTTCTACGATAAACCATGAGATTCAGAAGAGTTATTCAACTTGGATAATTTGAGCATCACTTGTGTTTGTTGCTAAGAATTCTCACACATCGTCATCTTTGGTATTAATTGGTGCCAATACTAGACAAATGCAAACAAAATAGCAAGTCTCACCAGATCTGTATATTTGTTTATTTGTAAAACAAAATTATAATTCCACAGATGAAATCTTAAGCCTTCAAATTTGCAGCAAATTCTTTAATGAATTACTGTATCACTGAAAAGTGAAACTACCATGATTTATTTTACTGACTTTCCATCCAGCAGGCATGTGTGTTAGCAGTGTCATCTGTACAACGTTGTGCTTCTTCAGTTAATGCAGTACAGTAACTTACTTGGGTAGGATGCCTACACGGCTTTTTTACTTTTCGTTTAAAAAGGTTTAGTAGTTTTTGAATTTTTAAAGAAGTCATCACATCTGCATTTAAAATAATTCTTTTTTTTTCCCCTGAGTAGTCTCAGAATGCCACTATAACTTAACTAGCACAATATAATTAGAAAATGCTCTGTTGCTTAAGATACAGTAAAGTAAATTATTAACATCTATAAAGCCAAGAGGATGGCTTTTTGTCATACTTTGTTTTTTTATTTACAATTTTCCCAGTTTCTTTGGAGTAGATTCTTTCTTTCCATGAGTCAGATACCTCTAGGCCAGTTGCATCTTTTTTTAGTATCTTTAGATATAATCTTCCTTTTTTGAACTAGTGATTCATTTTTAAATAAGAGAAAAGTTACAAATAAAATTTCTTTTATTTTAGATAATATTGAAATAAAATAATACATTTTAGATATGACTTAAAATTAAGTTTTCGAAGTGTTATTTTTATATATTTAAAAATATTAAAAATATTATTACAGAGCAAAGTAACAAAAAGTACTTGTTTCTACCTAGATGCATGGAGAACTTCAAATTTTACAGTAATTTATTTGACAATAATGAGATTATAGAAATTATAGCAAGTATTACTAAAGGTAGCTAGTGAGCACAACAGAAGTTCTGAGAAGGAAAAAATTTGAGAGGTTGAATTATGCCCTAAACCTAGTACCTTAGAAAATGCTAGAAAACATAAGAATACAGAAGTATATGTTCCATTAGCCATCAAAGTGATGATATCACATGTCATGTGGTCTCAGGAGAACTCCATTGTACATTCATGAAAGAATGAGAATGAAAAAGGCAAATAATTTTAGTATTATTATGAAATTAGTTTTTGCTTCATGGACTAGGCCCTCAAAGGGTTTTGGAGACTGTGAACTATATTGTGCAAAGTGCTATCCTAAATTATTTCTTTCATACCTAGGGTTTCCATTACTAACTCTGTGCTAGTGACACTGTCATTTATATCTGCAGCCCAGATTACACCGCCAAGTGTTGGATTTATAAATCCACTGTCTGCTGAATTACCTGGATTGCTTCCTTAACTTGGTGCTCTCTTAACTCTTTGGCCTTTGCACATGCTATTTGTTTTGCCCAGAATTTTCTTATTTCTTTTGTTCACTGGGAAAACTACTGAGTTGTGGGCCTGTTGGGGGCAGAGACTGGGCATCTTTATATCCCCAGATTTTAGCAGAATGCCTAGCACTAGGCTGCTTAGTAAATGTTGTTGAGTTAAATTGAATCAGGGAAGAATACCAGCTTCATAAACAACAAATTTACAGTTCATTCCAGGGTAAAGTTTTTTCTGCTTTATGTCTGATCTCATTTATTCTCATTTATATTAACTTCAGTTTCAGAGAAAAGGAGTTCATAACCTACCCCAAATTTAGGACAGATAATGTTATATATTAACTGGCCCAACAGTTTTTGTTTTGTTTCCTTTTGCTTTGTCTAGGGCATAAGATATTCTGAAAAGAAGATATTTAGGCTGAGGACTCAACATCTTAAGTTTTAGCTCACTCTCTGACTATTGAGGATATTTCACAGACACTTAGCATCTGCTTTTCTCCATTAAAATCACCTGATTTCCACTACTGCTAGTGGTGGAGAAAATGTAAACTACATATGTGTTAGTTTCTCTGAAGGAAGATGTTCTAACATCCAGATGATAACTAACATTTACTAAGTTCTTAACTACATGCCAGAGATGATTCTAAGTGTTTTACATATTTTAACTCATTTAACATGCATAACAGTAGAAGAGGTAGATTCTTTTATTATCCTCATTTTACTTTAAGAAAATGAGATACAGAAAAAGTTAAGTAACTTGCCAAAGGTTGCATAGATTGTAATAGGGTCTGGTTATGAACTCAGAGCTTAATTTGGCGCCAGAGTTGTGTTGTTAACTACTGTAAGTAGCTTCCTCTCAAATTTAAATACATTACTTTTATCATTAACCTATGTTAGTACATATGCACAGATGCTCATTATAGCATTATTTATAATTGTGAAATTGAAAATAACTTGAGTACCTAAATAAGTAATGATATATATGTACAATGGATAGTTATTTAAAAATCTCATTTTTGAGGAATAATTAATGATACGGAAAAATACATTAGGTTGAAAGGGTAAGATAAAAAAGCAGTCTTTGAGAAGCATATATAATGGATTTGTATATTACATATACTTATATATACAGATATTTTAAAAGACTAAGAAGAATTATAATAATGATTCTTAGTACTGCAGTTGTAAGAAATTGAGTTAAAAATACTTTAAAAGGAACATTTGTTAGATATGTCTCATGTGCTAGATGCCATATTAAATTTTTTACATGTTTCCTCAGTGAATTCTTCCATGAGTCTCATGTTGCAGGTACTACTCATTTTTTGGGCTAAGAAACTGAGGCCTAGGAAGTTTAAGTAACTTGTCTAGGATCATATAACCAATAAATGGAAGAGTCGATACCTCTACTTTAGATTCTTTGTTTTATATTTTCTAAACTTTTTATAATTTATTATTTACATAACCAAAAACAATATTAATTTAAAAAATTATGCAAACATTGGGCCCTACAACAAGTCAGGCTTGTACACTCTGGGAGAATTTATTCATTTGAACCATTGTGTCCCTGAACTAGCTATGCAAAATAACAGAAGCATAGGACTTGAAAGAAATTAGACCAAGCATTTAAAAAGTTAAAATAGACTCAGTGGTTTCTATTCTACCAATAATTTTTTTGACCGTCTACTATAGGGAACTGATTTTTTTTTCTGGTATGGGTGGCAGGTAGAAGTAGTACCCTTTAGTAAAGTGAAATCTGTTATATACGTGTGTTACAGGTTAATTAATATATAAGGCTGAACATTTTTATGACTGTTTAAGTTGTTTGCTAGTAGTTGTTGTGACTGTGGTTGTGGTTGCTAGCAATCCCTTTTCTCTTTTATCTCAGTGAGGTAGATGTGGCCAAGTGCCCAAGGGAAAAGATTTTTTTGTATGTGAATATGCGGAAGCCTCCATGGGCACTGTAAGAGGATTTTTCTAATATAAACATTTATCTGTAGTTGACAAATATATTTAATGAGTTAGAGATGTTCAGTGAGCATCTGTAGTTTTCAAGAATAACATCGATCAAAGAAGGCAACTGTAATTTTTTTCCTACAATTATCCCATTGTCAAAGAGTGACGAGTAGGCTAAATGGGATGATTGATTGACCTCACAACATATTCATATATTCTTACAGTAAGAGACTCCTGACTCATATTTTTTAATTGAGGAATATGTTGTAGCAGGAAAACACATCTACCTATAAACCTTTTTCTAAAGAACTATTAGAGAATTTTTCCTCTGCAACGAAGTTAATTTGGAGAGGACAACACATGGAGTTCAAAGAAGAAAATGCCCACCTACTCATTTCTGTTACATAAGTAGACCTTGTCTATAGAGGGGCAGACTAATGTTAGTGAATCAGTAAATGATTACATATGTCACACACACACATACCCTATATACGTCATCTGTGAAATACAGAACAGGGATGTGTGGAGGATTGGGTCAAGTGTAAAAAGGGACCTCAGAATTTATTAAGTGAATTGCTCCCTTTAAAATATATACGGCTACTGAAAATCAAGAAGAGGAATAAAATTATTTCACTGAAGAAAACTAGGAACATTTTTTTTTAAAGAAGTAACTCTTCCCAACCTTTTCTTCTTATTGTCACCTTTTAAAATCCAGCAAAAATAATTGAAACATTTCCAGATTATTCTGTCCACTGATCTGGGTAATCCTGTTGCTTTCAGCCATAAAACTTACTATAGTCAAGTGTAATACAAGGAATTTCTTTTGCTGGCTCTGTTCCTTTATTGGTACCTTCAGTACTGAGCAGGGTGCTTGACTGGCCTACATCCTCAGAAATCCCTCAGTACTAGGCAAACCAGGAAATTGGTCACGTTAATCCAGTGTGTGTAGTACACTGTAGGCATGGAGCTTGGTGGGGTGGGAAATGTAAGAAGGGAGGAAAGTGATAGAAATGAGAAGTCCTGAAGTATGAAGAGATTATTTTCTTTTGAAGAATGTTTGCTATAGCTAAGAAAATAGGAAAATCAGTAAGCCAGTAACTGTGTGCTTAGTAATGAATTACAGATGAATGTTAAATGGACCCCTGTGTTTGGTCCTGCCTTCTTCAGTACCCATGTCAAAAGACAAGTTGGGAAATAATTGGAACACCATAATGATTTTGAGCCCTCTTTGGATATAGAAGAATGTTCTGCATTCAGGGGTTTTTGTTCTAGGTGTATTCTTTCCTCTCTGGGTAACTTTAGGAAGTGGAGATGTGAACATTTTAACATTTCATTTTTACTTTCAAATTTTACTTGCCTTTATGCAATTACCACTTTAAATATTATTTGTCTTTATCTATAGTTAATACTTAGGGTAAGACTTCCTGTACTATACCCGGCAGACCAATTTTGGGTTTTACTTTGCCTTCGTGTCTTTCTCCTGTTAGCCTTATTCTTGGTTTCTTATCTTACAGAGAGGTGTGGGAGATGGAGCTGGATAGACTCAAGAATCAGGATGGTGAAATAAATCGGAACATTATGGAAGAGACAGAACGGGCCTGGAAGGCAGAGGTGAGAAGAGCTGCTACGTTGAAGGCCTTGATTTTGGGCTTCCAAGATGGTGTATCTTTTCAGTATAGTATTACACCACTAAGCCATATAAATATTATACCATATAGGCACTAAGCTTTTGCATTTGTTTTAACTTTCTAGGGGTAGCTTTGTGTATGTAAAATTAATAAAAAATTTGTGTGTGTGGGTGTGTGGGTGTGGTTTCCTTAGATCTTATCACTAGAGAGCCGGAAGGAGTTGCTGGTACTGAAGCTAGAAGAAGCAGAAAAAGAGGCAGAATTGCACCTTACTTACCTCAAGTAAGTATCTTCCCATTCTAGAATTTTAACAGTCCTTCCGTTTTGTGTTTTTCGTTTTGTTTTTTTAGGTTTGAAATCCTAGGCCAGCTACTCTGTTACTTATTCTGTCTTCACAGGAATTTCAAGGTCATCTCGGTCTGTGTAGTAGTAATTGTTCAGTGATTTGTTTTCCCGTATTCTAAACTTCCTCATTCTCTAACTCTTCCTTTCTACAGTTTTTTAGTTCTGTGTTTTCTATTGTATTATTTCCAGTTGTATAAACAGTATCTTTTATGCTGTCAAAGCATAACAGATATCTTTGAAGATTTGTTTCTTACGTAGTCTTTTCTCCTCTTTTTGCCTTGGAATCTGGAGGACCCTGTGGCATTTTTAGGCAGACAAGAACCTTGTCTCTGTGGTTGGTCTTCTTTCTGCAATACTTGGCTTAGGAGATGCTGTAATTAAAGTGAGAGAAAGACCTAAATCCTTGGCCTTCTCTTGCATCTGGTTCAGTCTCCTCTCTCCAGCTAGTATATGCTATCTCAGAGAGTTAGGAGTTAGGCATTCTTTAATTCTGTAAATTCCTGTTGGTTCCTTGAAAGGTCAACTCCCCCAACACTAGAGACAGTTCGTTCCAAACAGGAGTGGGAGACAAGACTAAATGGAGTTCGGATGATGAAAAAGAATGTTCGGGTAAGTGTACTAGTGGGTGATCATTGAGTCTGAGTTAATCTGTGCTTAAACATTTCTGGTGATAGGGAGGGATGTCTTGCCTTGCTGCTTAGGGCCTATTCTACCCCTCCCTTTGTTTTCTTCATATTGGATGGTATTCTCTTTCTAGAGAGGTTCACCCAACTAAGCAGTAAAGAATGATCCTTTCCTTTCTTTTCTAGGACCAATTTAATAGTCATATCCAGCTAGTGAGGAATGGAGCCAAGCTGAGCAGCCTTCCTCAAATCCCTACTCCCACTTTACCTCCACCCCCATCAGAGGTAAGAATGCTGGTTTTGGGGGTCAACCTTTCTGTGCTGGTGGCAGCATCCATCTTTCGCTTGTTCTTTGTAAGAAGATACTGGTTTTACTATTATGTTATTATTGGTATTATTCAGTATAAGAGTTGTTCATTTGATTCTGCTCCAGTTTCGTAAATTTTCATTTTCTTCCTTTCATTCCTGCTCTCCACCTCTTCTCCTCTACAGGCAGACTTCATGCTTCAGGTGTTTCAACCCAGTCCCTCTCTGGCTCCTCGGATGCCCTTCTCCATTGGGCAGGTCACAATGCCCATGGTTATGCCCAGTGCAGATCCCCGTTCCTTGTCTTTCCCAATCCTGAACCCTGCCCTTTCACAGCCCAACCAGCCTTCCCCACCCCTTCCTGGCTCCCATGGGAGAAGTAGCCCTGGCTTGGGTTCCCTTGTTGGCCCCCATGGTCCACACATCCCTCCTGCCGCCTCCATCCCGCCTCCCCCAGGCTTGGGCGGTGTTAAGGCTTCTACTGAAACTCCCCGGCCCCAACCAGTAGATAAACTGGAGAAGATCCTGGAAAAGCTGCTGACTCGGTTCCCACAATGCAATAAGTAAGTATCTTTAAGGACTAATTTTTAACAGTTTGTCAGAGAAATGTTTATGGACTAAAATAGGGGAGATTTCATGGATCTTCCCCTTGAGTATAGCATAAAATCTCTCCTTTCCTTTTTAGGGCCCAGATGACCAACATTCTTCAGCAAATCAAGACAGCACGTACTACCATGGCAGGCCTGACCATGGAGGAACTGATCCAGTTGGTCGCTGCACGACTGGCAGAACATGAGCGAGTGGCAGCAAGTACTCAGGTAAGACAAGCTACTTGGGAGAGAACTCAGACCTGCTGAGATGTTGGGGAAGAGGCCAATTTCAGAAAAATTTGAGGTGGGAAGCAGCACGGCAGTCAGGGGTATCTAGTCTGCTTTTGTCTTTGCTGGCTTGGGAACTAAATGACTTCGTTTTGTTATATGCTCTGTGACTCAGACTCTTTCCTTACTCTAACATTGTTTCTGCCCACAGCCACTTGGTCGGATCCGGGCCTTGTTCCCTGCTCCATTGGCTCAAATCAGTACCCCAATGTTCTTGCCTTCTGCCCAAGTTTCATATCCTGGAAGATCTTCACATGTAAGACTCTTTTTCTTTGAAAAGTAGGATGTGAAAGGAATGGGTGGGTTAATGAGGAGGGAGCAGGTTTGTAGATGGACTGCAGTGAGAAACCATGATCTCAGCAAGAATCTATATTTGAACTTTTATTTCTTTTGGTATAAAGTCTTTTTGCTACATGGATGGAATTATGGACATCGTAGACAAGGAGACCCAGAGGTTTCTTACTCTTTTGACCATCCCTTCTCTGTTCTGCAGGCTCCAGCCACCTGTAAGCTGTGTCTTATGTGCCAGAAACTTGTTCAGCCCAGTGAGCTGCATCCAATGGCATGTTCCCATGTGTTGCATAAAGAGGTGGGTGCTCCATACTTTCTTTATTTTCTACTCTTTCTTTTCTGACAACTGAGATAATTTAACTTTTCTCGAACATTTCTTGATACTCATTGTTCATATCTAAACAAAGTTTTTAGTAAATTGTGGCTTAAACATCAGCAGAATTCAGGATACTGTCTGCTAGGATCTCCCAGCTTCCTTTTACTGTGTACCATTTTAGGGGACTGGATAAGTAATTCACAGAAGAGCAATTTATATTAGAGCACTCTCTTAGAAAATGAACGATAAAAAATACATATCTTAACTGTTTCAAATATAGCACTGTCAATAGACTTTGCTTAGATGAGAGGAATGGAATAGGGAACCTCAATTTGAGATTAGTAATTCTATTAACAGAATAGCTTGAAGGCCTGCCTATTAGAGATTATCTTCTCAAACTGACGAATTATTCCCATCTTTTATTATGTTACCAGGCAGAGTTAAATCTCTTAGCAGCAGGGATGATTTTTTTTTTACTATTTTATTTTATTCGTTTCGTTTTTCTAAGAGGTAGAAACTGAATTTATATCTAAATTCTTGGTAAGAGAAAATCCTGAATAAGATTTGAGAACAATAGCTATTAGGAAATGGAAGCTCATCTCAGCCTAAATGGATCATAAGAAATAGTAAGCCTAGTTATTCAACAAAAGGCAGCTTTACGCTATTATTAGCTGATAGTGAATATTTCCTATAAAAAGAACAGATTCACCTGCTCTGAAGATTTTGGTGTGGGGTGGGTAAGAGCCAGTGAAATAGCCCTCTTATCCTCTGTGATAAGAGCTTTTCTGACTTAGTAAATATTCCTTAGATCTGTTGAACCTTAATGGCACCTTCACTCTTCCTTCCCTCCATCTTTCCAGATAAACCTGAGGTATGTTTTTCTTTCTTTCTAGTGTATCAAATTCTGGGCCCAGACCAACACAAATGACACTTGTCCCTTTTGTCCAACTCTTAAATGACGGACCTGACTGGGGAGGAAGAAGAGGAGAAACTTGATGTGAACAGGAAGCGCGGGTTCAGATTTCTAAAACTCTATATTTATACAGTGACATATACTCATGCCATGTACATTTTTATTATATAGATAATGTGTGTATAGAAAGTCTGTATTCAAATGTTCGTAAATGAAAGTATGTATATTATGCAGAAATGGTCTGACCCCTTCATCTTGCAATTCGTTTGGGGGATACAGAGTGTAGCTAAGATGATGTTTAGTTTGATCTTGCAATTATGATCTTCCTGCCTAGGGCTGTTTTCAAATACAATATAAAAACCATCTAGGAAGCTGCTGTTGCTCTAAGGCCATCCTGCTTTGATTTGGCTCAACTGCAAGTCCATTTTCTTAAGGCTCATGTATGCAGATTTGAATTCTGGTGCTTACCTGCTGTCCAACCAGATGCCTTGCTTACTGAAAGCCTCCAGAATCCTTGGTGTTGTGGTAGCGACTCTACTCCAAATGGATAAAGTGAGACTGATTGGGGGCAGGGGGGATGTAACCCTAATAGTTTGACTTTTCATTGAGTATTTTACTGTGTTAATGCTCATTATTTGTACATAGACTTTAGGTTTACAAAAATATTCTATTTTACATCAGCAAAATTCACAGTCCAAGAATAACAACATAACCAAGTCCCATTTCCCCCATGCTCCCACAAACTTCTGTCAACCCTACTACTTCCTAGATAGTCATCTCTTTAGAAACTAGCACGACCTATAGGTCTTTCCTGGGCCAAGCCGTCCTTTGCCACCACTGATGTGGCCACCCTTGTGAAGTCCTTATCTCTTCCCCTTCATTTCTAGTCTAGTCTAGCTAACCCCCTCCCCCTTGATGGTTAAGGCAGTTGGCTCACAAATAAGTTGTTTAGTGACCTTGGGTGAGTTCCAGGCAGGCACTGGGGTGAGGAGATGTCCATGCAAAATTACTTTCAGAATGATCTCGGGATGCTGGGTTTTAATTTTTGAAGCAAGAAAGCTATGGAGGACATGTTTCCTATCTTGGGAAAAATAGAGACCAAAATGATGCGAAGAAGGGAGATTGAGTTTCAGGTTTATAAGTCATTTGTTCCATGGATAGCTATCTGGAACTAGCTTATTTTGCCACCTCTGCTTATTGAACACTTCTGGTTTTTAGGTTTATACCTGGGAAAGCTATGACTCTATTAGAGTTTCGAATCTTTTCCCATCCTTTTTACTCCTATCAGAAATGTCTTCAGTGCCCTCCTTTTCTTTTGGAATTAAACAAGTAAAAATGAAGTGTTAATTTAAAAAAAATTAGCTCTAGGGGAAGGACATTATTATATTACCAATAGCTAAATTTTCCCATTCTGGGACCTGGAAGTGCTTACTGGCACTAGCAATACATATCAGGATAGCAAAAACATTTCCTTTTAGATCCATCTAGATTCTCTCCTGTTTTTGTTTCTCTCTTCCTTTTTTATTTTGCTTCCTTGCCTGTCAGCTCATGGACATATTCTTTCCTTTCTCTTGCATTACTTGCCCATGCTTATTGACTGGCATCAGTGTTAGGAGCTGGGTTTTCCAGGACCTCATTGGCATCTTTTAGGGTCATTGAAATGGCATGAGTATACCCCGCTTTGTAGAGGTCAGATGACCACTTTGGTTAATGAAATATTAATGTTTCCAGTTTGGTAGCTGTCACAATCAGGAAATGTGGCAAAATGGAAGACCAGTTCCTTTGTTCTTTTCATTTGGCGGGGGGATTCATTTTTTTATCTTATAATCTTCAGATTTTATTTCCCCTCAACTTTGCAGCAGCCCTTGGGCCACCTGTAATATTTTTTAGGATCCCCTGAAAATTTAGAAATTAGAAATGGGTATAAAAAATATTATGTTTCTTTTCCACAAATCTTTGAAGCCAAAGGTGTAGAGAGAAAAGGAGGGAGTAGGTAGGGGGGTTTAACTGCTTCCTAGTAAAAGCCCTTGAAAGCCAACTGTAGCAGGAGGACAGGTGTTTTAGAGAGTTGTTCATGGGAGCTGGGGCCTCATTTGTTGCTTTTTTCTCTTTCTTGTTCAAGATCAATCAGAAAGCAACACTGAAGTTTTGGCCACCCACGTTCTCCCTTTTCATTCTGTCCACTGGCCTGCCACAATAGAAGCCATTCAGACCAATGGGAAGGCCCTTAATGCAGTGAGTGGAGATGGAACAGTCATTTTTCTGGAGTAGAATTTAAAAGTAGAGATATAGAATACATATTTTTACAAGCAAGAAGCTGTTGTCAAGATTTTCTTTTACACTTAGAGTTTAGTTTCAGGGTAGAAAGGAAGAAACTGTAAAAAGGAAAATAAGCACAAATTTTCTCCTAAAAGAAAACAGGACAATGAGACTTACTAATGAAGGGGTTTTATGCCCTGGAAAGAACTGGGGAAAAGCCAGTTTTCCCCAATATGGGTAGAAATTATAAAGCAGAAGGTGGCATTTTGATTTCACGGTAGCAATTCTGGAAGTTTATTTACACAGTAAGTTCCGAGCTGGAAGTGGACACTCTCCAGTCTTTCTTGTCAGTCTTTGTGGTTATGGGCTGTTCCCAGTTAGCCAAAGTAGCACCAAGTGCAGGGGAATGAAGAGAATTCAGCGGTGGGGTGGGGGACACGGACGGATGTGACTCAGTATTCCTGGTTTTATTGGTTTATGGCTTGTGGTCAGCTGGCTGAGGCCAGGATCTCCAGAGGCCCTCCTTCTATTTCCCTCTCCCTCATCAGGTACTTCCACACTTGGTAGGTCCCATGCCTGGAAGAAGTGTGTTGACCACCTAGGAATAGGATCCAGTGGATATACTAGGAAAATTCAGCTCTTCCCACTAACACCGGCATCATAGCTGACTGTGTTAGAACTGATAGGAAATGAACTTGGTCCCCAATACATAACCCAAGAACCAGCCTTGGTACCCAAGTACTCTTAGGAGTGGGGAGTAGAGAGCAGGACGGGGAAAGTATGGCCTCCACTGAGGGGCTCTTGTAAAGGAAGTAAGGAAGCCCTAAAGCTGCCATCCTTTCTCCAAGCAGCTTTGTTATTGAAGGCGATGATGCTAGAACCAGAAAGCCCTGTGTTCCTGACACTCTTGGTATAATACTTATGCCACTGTGGGATGCTTCGGCCAAATAAATAGAGGGGACATTAGAGGAAGTGAGAAGGCAATGGCTCTCAAAGATCTTACTACAACTTACACCTGAACAAGAAGAAACCCAGGCAGGGGTATAGGGCATCACTCCGATGCCTGTTGAATGAATCTTTAGAATTTCGCTTTCAATTAGGAGTGGTCTCCTGTTTATTCTTCTTAGTACATCAGCTACAAAGCTCCAGGGACTAGGGAGTTGGAGGTGGGAGTGAAAATGTAACCAGGAAGACAAATCCCAGCTCTGCTGTATTTGCTATATTCCAACTGCTTTCCCATAGGGCACCTGGGGCTTAAGGGGGTTGGGATATTTTAATGCTACCTAGCATATGCAGAGCAAAATGTTCGGATAGAGACAATTGGAATTAATTAGGTAGAAAGTCATTTGTTAGATGGAACTTCTTAGTGTGCACTTTGCATTTAAGAGAGCTAAAGAGCTTTTTGGCTAAATGAGCCCTTCTTCCCATCTCACTTTCGGTCAGGCTGCAACCACAGAAAAGAAAACATTAGGAAGCAACACCCATCTTAGGAGATGAGAGTCTATCTTGGAGATGAAGTCTGAAACTGGGACTGGCTTGTGGTCATGTTTCTGCCTTTTCTAGTTTTAATCCCAACTGTTCCCCGTCTTCACACTCCCTCTCCTCCTCTTCCAGCTGTCCCCATTTGTACAAACATTCAGTCTCATTTGTACAGATATTCAGTCTATTTTTTGTTTAATTCAAGAGGCAATCTTTGCACCAATGTTAGGCTTATTGATACAGTTCCTTTCTCAAGCAAATAGCAAACTGCATTCACTCCTACTGACTTTGGCCAGCAGGGAAACAAGATTGGCCCTTTCTCTGCCAGGGTACTGCAGAGACACACACTGGGGTAACCTGGGTGTGATGCCACTACTTCTGAAACTAAGAAAAGAATACTTTGGATTGGAGAACTGAGAGGGTTGGTGGGCAAAGGTTCCAGACTGAAATTTGAAACAGCAGAACTTCCCAACTCAAGTTTGAAGTGACCAGGATATTCCCACACCAGAGCATTTCTTTCTTCCTTCTCCTGTTTCCTACAGGTACAATCCCTGTAACCCACCTTGCCAGCTTTTACTTTTCTGTCAAGAATAGGCATTTGGTGGGTGGGTGAGGGTCCTGAGGTGCTCTGGCCACAGGTGCCATCTGTCTCCTTGTGACCAAAGTGAACCACCAGATGTGGTCCAGGGGAATCCGTCTTCTGCCCATGGGCCTCCTCACTTCAGCAGGGAGATGTCATCAGCAAAGTCATCATGTTGATGGCGTAGACAGCGGAGACAGCGCCACTGACACACCATGAGGCAGAGTGGCAGCATGAAGAGGGCGCAAATGGCAGCCATGACATAGGCAATGGTCATGAGTGTTGATTCATCTGTCTGAGGAATGTTGTAGCCACAGTCTTCCATGTCTGGGGTGACAAAAGGGCCTTCCACCGCTGCCGTCCTGAACTCATCGTGTACTGGAGAAACAGCAAATGTGAGTGAGCAGATTTCATTGTCATATCACAGGATTATACAACAAAAAGAACTCCTGATAGGCCTTGAAATTAGCCCCTGAGGAGGCCAGGTGAAGGTGTATCTCCTCCTAGGTCATTGGGAGTGACGGCCTTTTCCTGTATACCTATATAGTAGGTCTGATACGTAAAAGTCAGTTGTTCTGAGTTGACTAAAAAGCCAACCTCATGCACACTGAGTA
This sequence comes from Pteropus medius, assembly GCF_902729225.1. Lineage (NCBI taxonomy): Eukaryota > Metazoa > Chordata > Mammalia > Chiroptera > Pteropodidae > Pteropus > Pteropus medius. The sequence continues at coordinate 67,109,858 of NW_024349800.1, forward strand.
AACTCACCTGCCACTGCTGAAATCCAGTTGTAAAGCCCTGCTGCCATTCTGAAGTAGCATTCAACCTTACCATACTGCAGCTGCCAGGGTCACTATAGGCTTCACCTACTGCCCTTGGATCTATAGTTTCCCAAGATGCCAAGCAGCTGTTGCTGCCCTGGGTCTCCAACAGAGGTTCCCAGTCCAGGCAGGGGTCACCATGCCAGGCAATACCGAAAAAATAAGCACTGACCCTGGCTTTTGCACAATATGTTGACTCTGGCCTGAGGCAATTGTTAACCACCTCCCAGACTCACGGGCCCAGGTATACTGACTGCTGGACAGGGAGAACATGGATAGACTGACCCCACACTGTGGCGCTCTCACCATGGCAGGCACTGACAGCAAAGCCAATTCGTTTTCGGGCCCGATCAAAGACGACATAGAAGCCCTCCATGATAACAGCTCCCATAACAGTGCCGGTGGATGACTGTGAGATGGCAAACTTGTAACAGTCGTCTTGAGACGTGGCCACGTCTTCCACTGGCCGCAGGTATTGCTAAGGATAAGGAATCAGAATGAAAGTATGTCTTGCTCTCTTCCTCACTCCATCCTTCACCTTAACTCTGCCTTCTAGGTGTCTATGCCCTGAGGTCACTCTTCCCTTTGTCATCACTGAGCTCTGAGGGGTTGGTTTTTCCAAGAGCCCTTTACCACTGGACACTCATCTATTTTGTCTTCCAAGTTGTAGGAAACCATGCCTGCTCACTATCTCCCTATATGTACTTTGTCCTCTTCCTAGGATCCCACTGACTCAGATTAGGGACATACCTGTGGAAGGATGGTGATGCGGAAGGACTGATTGGTCACTTCACCCATTAGGTAGAGTGAGATGACGGGGAAAATGTTCCAAGGGGTAGTCCCTGCTTGCCAGCATACCAACTGTTCCCCTAGCCAAAAGCCGTCTGGAAACTTCTCCGTCTGTGTTGGTAAGAAAGGGGTAACAATGAGGAAACAGACTCTTTCAACATCTCTCTGCTCCCATTTTCTGATCACATTTACTGGGCCCTTGATTTGCTTTTCCATGGAATATCCAAACTGAAAGGTAAACTGAAACCCAAGAATTAGAGGAAGAGAGTGGGAGAGTGAGGCCGAAACTCTGTAACAGGGTGGTTTTGTGATGAGCAAACAGGCCCATGGAAGAGAACAGTTTTTAAGAGCTCTAAGCGGAAGGGTCTAGGGGTAGACATCTTGTCTCCTGTTTGAAGAACGTGACTTTCACGGACTTCCTCTGACACACTATCATCTCTGTACCCCCGTCCTTAGTCCCACTGACCGAGGAGGCTGCCTTGATGGATTTGACTGCAGCTTCAAAAACTTTCTTGGGCAAACGAAGGTTGGTGGTGCCACTGTCCACGATGCTCTTGTCATAGTTGTACTAAAGGGGAGAGGAGCGGGTTAGGAGCGGGTTAGGAGCCAACTGTTAGACCCAGGAGCCTTTTTTGATGCCAGGCTCTGGCCAGAGTCAGAAGGGCGAGTCTGACTGTGGGGTCCTGCTTGGGTTGGCATCCTGGCCACTTCTTAGGTGTATAGCCTCAGGCAAGTTACTTAACCTTGGTGCCTCAGTTTCCTCATCTTTAAAATAAGGATAATAATAGTACCTACCTCAAAGAATTATAACGATTAAATTAATACAATTGAAGTGCTTAGAGTAGTGCCTGGTACAAAGGAAGCATTCAGTAAGTATTAAAACATTATCTTGGGTGGGCAGACATTCTCAAGTCTTGAAAATAAAAATATCTTGTATAGTGGTCTTAACTTTTCATAGTATACTTAGATCTACTCTAATTTAGCATACATAAAGAAACAAGGTAAGGAAGACCCAAATGGTTTAGCTGCCATTTATTGGGTACTGCTGTGTGCCAGGCATTGGAATAAACACTTTATTTATTATCTGGCTTCACCATAATCTTTGGAAAGCTGTTTTCACGTATTTTACAGATGAGAAACTGAAACACAACATAGTAACTTGCCTAAGGACAGATAGCTAGCACGTGGTAGAGCTAGAAACCCAAGTCTTCCTGACTCCAAAAGCCGGACTTTTGTATTAATCATATCATACTGCCTTGAAAAAACTTGCCTAAGGCCATAAAGCAAGGCAGTGACTAGGGTCCAGACATGCTTTTTTCATTACTAGATCATAAGCCATGTTGTCCCTGTGAAAGTCCCTAGCTCCAAAGCCCAGGCCCTGCTGTGTGACCCTTATACTCCTGTTCTAGGCTCAGCCCCCAACCCTTTCCTCAGGTCCTGCACCTCTGCCTTGTCCTCCCAATCTCATAACCCAGAGTCTGACCTCACTCTGCGTTGCCTCCCCACTTAGCTCTTCTTGGTTCCCCCTTGGTTTTATTACCTCCTTGCAGTCCATTTTCAGATCCTGTCCATTGATCTCTACCCGCACAATGATCACCTCATAATACCACTCCCGCCGGATGGGTGTGTACCAGAGGCTGCCTGTGTACAGTGAGTGGTCGATACCCCCAATGATCTAGGGAGAAAAAGAGGCAGATACCTGAGTCCCAACACAGAAGGATGGCAAGTCACCCAGGGAGCAAGCAATAGAACCAGTAATTTCTGGGGGTGGCAAAGCCCTCTATAGATCACCTTTCTCATCTTCCTGCTTCTAATCAAATCATGCCCCAAGTGACTTATAGTTTCTAAAATGTGTTAAGAAAACGTGTGCGGGGAAGAGACTTTTCAGGATTTTTATTATTTGTTTCAGAATCACACAGTCCTTGATGTGAAGTTATTTAAACCTAAACTAGCACAATAAATGTTGAATGAATGATTATTTGCTTCTATTATAAATTTTATTTTCTCTGCTTGTTGGAGATGGAGCACCATTCACCAGTTGTCCTAATTAATTAATAAATAGACTTTCAAACATATCTCTGCTTTCTGATCATCAGACTGAATAATTTTAATTCAATAGGTCTAATTTTCATTTCCTTTGAAATTTTCCTAATCATTTCTGATCCTTTCCAAGTTTACCATAGGTGCCTTGAATCCTTTCTGGAATAATGCAAGGAAGAAAAGGATTGAAAAAGAAAAGTGGGGCTGGGGAGTACAGAGATTCTAAATAGTGGAGCCTAAGACTGGTGTAGCTTTGGAGGGGAGGCAGATGGTACCCACCTCTTTGCCCAGTGCCAGGACCTCCCCTAGGACCTACTTACCATGCTCCCTCCAACTGAGGCCAGCGCTTCTGACTGGTTGAGGGGGAAGCCAGCACCACAGAGCTGCAGGGAGAAGAGGTTGGGAACGTGGGTCTGCTTTACCAGGGAGTCAAAGAAAGGCTCCAGAGAGTCATCGGGCTGCGGCAGAAAGAGACAAGGCGTGAACCCTCACACAGAGGGTCTTAATAGACTGAGGGCAGCTTTCTGCCTCAACTGGAAGGCAAAAGCAAGGACTTGGGGGATGTTCCTTGGGAAAGACCATCTTGAGGTACCGAGTTTGGTGGAGAGAGGGTTAGCGAGAGACACTGGCGATGAAAACAGAAAAGTACTGATGGGCCCACAGATCTCTAGGAGCTTTGGTCTCTGCATGCCTAACCTGTTTCAGATTAATGGGCACTCTTATTCTTAAAGATCTTAGTCAGTAGAAACCACAGCCTATTCCTGTACCTATCACAGCATGTCTCACGATAGTTCTGCTTTCTATAGGGATAATATTCAGACTGCCATTCTATCTCCTTTTTAAATAATCCTTTAAGCTGATTTATTTCTCTCCCTTAGTCAGTCCCCTCCCCTTTTCTTTCTCAACTCCATCCCTGTGTAGCATGCAGTGTGCAATGTGTAGTCACAGTGTCTGAGGCGAGGCCTTGTTCCACTCACCCTGGCGATCTCAGCATAGGCCAGCCCCAGGATGCCTTCCCAGTTGGAGCCGTTAATGAAGAACTTGTCTGATTCAGTGATGGCAGCAATGTTGGCACGCACAGTGACATTGGGGCCATGGGGGATGCTCACCAGGTCGGTGCCCAGCTCCCCCTCCCACTTCCCCTGGGTATAGGGTACATACACGCCCTTCCGGAGGTCCCGGTATGTGCTGGACCTGTGGAAAAAGGCAGAGATTTGTGGATGCGTAAGGACAACAGTTGGTATAGGGATCCAGCCTCAAAGCTATTCTCAAATGCCTAGCCTTATCTCAGTGGCATCCTAGATAAGTAAGATACTTTTAAGCTGCTCAACAGAACCCCTAGGGAGATCAATCACCCAGAACAGAATGTAAAGTGGCGTTGCAAATAGAAGAGGGAAGCTGTTGCTGGGGCTTGCTTTCCTGTCTCCATAACTCATATTCCTAGATCTTGAGCTCAGGCCCTATGAAAAACAAGCCTAGGCTTTGTGTATTGTGCTTTTTGCTGCTGAAAGGACAGCTAGGGGGCATCTCCCCACCCCCGCTCCATCAAACTCCCAAAGAAAAGGAGCCATTGATTCTCTTGCTGCCTTGGGACCCAGTGGTACCATCTGAGTGGTAGAGAAAATACTAAGCAGAGTGAATGTGAAACCTCTGCAGGTTCTTCCGGAGGAGGGATTTGCATAAGCATCTCAGCAGAGCATGAAGGTATTATATACCACACTTGTATGAAACATGCATATCTACATGTGATACCCCACCTGTTTAATCATGCCACTAACCAGGGCTGTGTGTGTGTAATGGGGGACAGTGATGGGACTGGGACAGGGACCTAGAATGAATTTTCTTTCATTGATTCTGAGCACAACCCACTTCCTGACTGATTTCTCTAAGGGAAGTTAAAGGGAAGGCGGCCTTAGAAGGCAGGAGTTGGGGAAGGTGGCTTTGGCATCTGCCTAGAAGTCCAAGAATGGGATTTAAGGCTCTAGTCACATGTTTTCACACACAAAGATACCTCAGACATTAGATATCCTCACGTCACTTCCTGCTTTTATGCTAAAGGGACTCCCAGGTCATTCCTCACTACCTCTCCTACCTTAAAAACCCACTTCAACCCTCCCTTCCACCAGTTAGCTAAATCCAGCTGCCGAACTCCAGGTGGTGCAGGGAGGAGACATTTTAGCTTACATTCCCTGATACTGGTCCAGGCAGTGGGCTTTATGGAAGGCTCTTTCTTCACTTCTGTGAACTGTGCAAAGTCACCAAGAGTGGCCCCAGGTGAGAACAAAACAAAGCAAGCTATCACTGCAGCCTAGACTTCATTGGTGTCAGAAAACAGAGCCACTGAGGGGGTGTAGGGTCAAGTCTCCTTGCCTCTTCATTCAGGAAGAGAGAATGAGACCGCTGAGATTGCTCTGGGAGCTCTGGGGCTGCTCTCCTTTCCCTCCCACAGGAAGCTGCCTGGTCTCAGTACTGAAGAACTTCCTGGCTGCCCCTCAACTTAACCTTTCCTCAAATCCACCCCCATCCCACTCTTCGTTCCTAGTCACTGTTGCCTTCTTTTCCTTTCCCCTTCCCCAGCAGGAAGACAGGATCTGAGGAGCTAGTATTTCTCTCTTCAGTCCTCTTTCTCTCTGACCCTTCTTGGCCCTGGATCCTTGGGAAGGATTCTTCCCTTCAGCTCTCCCCAGGACTCACAGCTGTCTCTGGTAGTAGCGATGCAGAAAAGGGTGAGGGGCAGCCCCCACTGCAAAGTTACTGCTTCCTGTGTCCACCAGGATGTTGAGCTGTCAGAGAAAGGGGAGAGGAATACGTTATCAACTGGAAGCTCTGAAGTTACCACCACAGCGTCCTTCACCCCGCCAGCCACATAGCCTCCTTTTGAAATGTCCAGGGTGAAGCTTCCATGAGGTAGGACTGGACAGGCAGGCACCTGTCCAGTACCACGACCACAGACAGAACATGCTGTCCTATGACGTCCTCAGCATGGCCTCAGAAACCTTGTGTCTGCTACTGTCTTCTCTATAGAATCAACATTTACTGTGTCATCAGAGCCACATTATCTCTGTGTGTGTATGTATTATCTCTAGTCCTGTCTCTCTACCCTGAGATTTCCCTTACTTACATTGTTTACCTGTCTGATTCTGTCTTCAGAGCTTGCCCTTTCCCCTCCTTTTCTAGTTCTCCTAGGAAGCACATCACTCAGCAGGCAGCCTTGTTTGTCCCCCTCCAGCTCAGAAAGGACTGTTCTAGGAGCTGGCACTGGTGAGGGGGGCTGTGGGGCCCATGATGGCAGGTCGGTGCCCACATGTTTCTGACCCTGCCTGTAAGAATGAGGCTTCCCATGAGGGGCTCCCCTTCTGTCTCAGAGGTGACACAGACCAATGAGTCCTACTGTCAGAAATGGTGAGGAGTCAGGAATCCAGTATCTCATCAGGGCCCTGGTTTTTGGCTAAATGAACATGGACAGGTGTCTTTTTGGTATTCCTTGTGCAGCTCCTAGCATCTCTTTTACTTGTCCCTCCTTCCTCTTTTGATGGCCTGACCCCTCCCTTAGTCAATCCAAAGCCCTTTTTTGAATGACTAATATATCCTCATAGGCAAAGAGGAAAGGTCACTGTCCTGAGAAACACAGTCATCTGTAAAGTGAGTCCTTTCTTGCCAACTTGCCAGGTCCACCAACCTCAGCTTCTCCCCTGAGCTCAGGGCTTTTCTTTTCTGTATCTTTTCTCCTCAGTGCAGTGAAGTCAGCTGACATCAATTTGGGTCCAGGCTCTGACATTGTCACCATAGGCAGGTCACCATGCTTCTCTGGGCTCCAGTTTCCTCCTCTCTGCTGGCTCCTTCTTGCTCCAGTGGTCCTCTGTGGCACTGCTGACTGCACCTCCCCCAAGGCCTGCTCAGGCTTCTTGGCCTCCCTCAGTCTCCAAAGACACCTCTTCACTGTCACCCCAGCTCTCTGACCCTGCTTTGGCCCTCCTTCCCAGCTCCCCACTCCTGGCTTGGTTCCCATTTTCCTCCCTGCCTCTTTCCTGGACTTCTCTCCGTTGTCCCTTTCCCTGGTCTCCCAGCAGCCTCCAGGCTCCAGATGCTCTGCTTTTAGAGAGAATCAATAAAGCTGGAGGCACAGCAGTTCAGATTTCAATCAACAAAGTTAATGATTAAAAAGGCTTCTTCACCCACCTACTCCCCAGGATCCTCCTCCCCCACCTGTCAGGACTCTGCTCCCAGCCCAAGTTCAGCCTCCTATAGGCAGGGATCCCTGCTATCATGTGACCACAACACTGGTCCCCGTGGCTGTTCATGGGAGGACTGCCTAGAATGTGTGCCTGGCTGGCTCTAGGAAAATATCACCACTTTTTACACTGGAATAGAGCTTTTACCTGGAGATTTGACATCCCAGCTGTTTCAGGCCCACCCTCTTCCAAACACCTCTCCTCTCCTTCAGAGGGAGGGGCTCTTTCTGTAGGCCACTCCCTCTCCAGCCAGGAGGCCAGGTCACTCTAGTTGCCCTTCCAGTCCCAGCCTTTCTCCTTGTCTGAGGAAGAAAGGCTGGGACTGGAAGGGCAACTAGAGTGACCTGGCTTCCCCTTTTCACCTCAAAGGAGGTCAAGCCCAGGGAAGAATGACCCCCTCCACTCCCATTTCGCTCCACTCCCTGCTCACTCATCCTCTAAGAGGAATTCAGGCCACCATTGATCTCTCTTCCCCCCGCCGCCCCCCAAAATGGGAAATCAAAATAAGCAGTTGAGATTTTCTCCTGAGCAAAATGTCTGTCCTCTGCAGTGCGATCCTGCCTCTGAGAGAAATGATTTCTGGTCCTGTGCTTCAACATATCTAGCGTGAACCCCCTGGCCAACCTCCCACAGAAGTCTCTGATAGGGCAGGGGCCTTTGGCATCCAGGGCTACCACACGCACCATGAAACAGGGCAGTTAAGGAGAGCCCAAAAGAGGAAAATAGTGCTGCCAAATCTTCTAAGCAAACGCCTTTACCTCTCATTTCACCTCTTATTCCACCCAACAGAGGCCATCAGTTGGGACCTCCCTCACCTCCCACAACCAGGCATTGCAACCTGCCTGGCCAATCCTTTGGCCACACAGGCCAATCCTTTCTCTCAGCTGTCCCTCCTCCTGGCTCCAGAGGGACTTCCATCTTGGCTTGAGAGCCAATTCCCTCCTCCCTTCTCAGGCACTTTACCCCTTAATTATCCCTGTCCTTCAGGTCCTTCAACTACCCTGCTGTTCCCCCATCTGACTCCCACCCCAAACCTGCATTCTTCCTACTGGCATTTACAAATGCTGAGTCTATACATTAAAAAAAAAAAAAAAATCTTTAATCTCACATCCGCCTCCAGCTACCATCTCTCTCCTTTCCCTTCACAGCCAAAGTTCTCAGCCAAGCTGTCTTCATTTCTTCACCTCCCACTCATTCCACAACCCATTCTAAAAGTGAGTTTCGCCTCTATCCCTCTCTCCACTATAAAACAGCCTTTACTACAGTTACCAATGATTTCATGTCACCCAATACAAAAGACATTTTTCAAATCGGGCCTCATTTTACTTGCTTTCTCCGGATCATTCAATACTGCTGACTTCTCCCTCCTGAAAACACTCTTCCTTGCATCCTACTGTGTGGTTGTCCTCCGTCCCTCTGGTCATATCTTCTCTGTCTGTTCTGCAGGCTCACTTCTCAAGCTTTGGGCTTTGGCCCTTTCCCTCTTCTGCCGCACTCTCTCCCTAACATGGTTGCAGCTGCAGTTACCACCAATATGCCGATAACTCCTAAGCTTAGAGCTCTAGCCCTTTCCTCCCCTTTGAGATCCAGAAACACATATCAAACTGCCTCAAAGGTACCTCACATTCATGATGTCCAAAGCTGACCTTACATGGACCAGTCCATCTGTTTTTTCCCAGTGTTCTCTATACTAGTGAATGACATCACCATCCATCTGTTCCATAAGTCAGCAACTTCAAAGACATCCTAACACTTTCCTCTTCTTCACATTTCTATCCAATGCCTCAATACTTAACAGCCTTAAAAGACTCTTGAATGTATTTATTTCTTGCCATCTCCTTGCCACCTGTAGGCCAAGCTATCATCATTTCACCCTGGAATATGACTGTGGCTTCTCAACTGGTCACGGCACATCCAGCACCCTTGACCTTTCCAACCTGTTTTTGCACTTTGGCTAGAGTGATCTTTTCAAAGTGCAAATGTGACCATGTTAACCCTCTCTAGTGTCGGTGGTTTCCCTTTGCTATTAAAATAAAAACTTAAAGCATTAACATTTCCTACCAGGTCCTTCATGGTTCAGCCCTGCCTACATATCTAGCCTAGCTTGTCTCGTATTCCCCCATGCCCTCTGCCTACTAGCCACACTGGCCTTATTTCAGGTCCTCAAACCAGCCATGGTCCCTCTACTCAAAGGCTGTTGCACAGGTCATTCACTCTGCTAGACCATCCTCCTTTTCACTTGCCGTCTTATCTACTCATCTCCTATCATCCTTCATTCTGAGCTCAAAAGGGACTTCCTAAGGGAGCAAGACCAGGTGGTATTCTCTTGTTAAAATGCTGCCATAAAACTTGCCACCCTAATTTCACATTGACTCTCATCTCCTTTTGTATCTGAATTTTTAAAAATCCCCGTTGTGTCCTTAGTAGGTGTCACAATGACTAGCAGTAAGTATTTCTTGAATTAATGAATGATTAAAGGAAAGAAAAGGGGAAAGAGCTACCCTATATTTTGGGGGAGGAAAGGTTCCTTCAGTGACTCCCAAACTGTGAGAGTTTTTAGGTTATAAGTGTGGCTCTCAGACCTGCCTTCCTCTCACCAGTCTCCCTGGTTTGACACAAGATGTGAGTCTTCAGGCAGCCTGGAGTCCTGGAGCCATCTTACTTCTTCCACATCACTTGGGGCCCTGCCAACTCAGGAGTCTCCTAGCTATTGCCTTTAGGTGCCCAGGGGACCAAAGACTGGGGGTCAAGGCTAGGTCAGTGCCAATCACTTAACAAACAAATGTGCCCCTGGGACCTTCGAGGGAAGCCAGCTTCATGGGAAGTGCTAACAAGTACCACAGGGAAAGACACACCTGCCCATTTCACTCTGCAGATAAGGCTCCCCTGGGGAAGTCTTCAGCAATAGATGTTGGGTGATTAGATAGGTATAGACTTGGTGAGTTTATGGTAAACTCTTTGTTCCCTAAATCCCAGCTACCTTGGGCCCAGCTCACACTAGCAGGCAGCTCAGATACTTCAGGCTAAAAAGACCTTTTAGGAGGCATCTGTCCATTAGCCTGGAGAGATGGGGCTCTTTACAATTCTGAAAGATCTCTATTAAGATCCACATTTCTTGGTAGTTTATCCTAGGGTGTTACCAGTTTGCAAACCTCTGGGGAGGGGGCTTTAACTCTAATTCTTCCTACCTCTAATTGTCCTAGTCTTTTTCCTTCTGTTTGGCCTCAGAGTTGATCGGAGAAGAGCTCTTATACTTTTGTATAACAAGCCTTTTAGCTAAACTGAGATGTAGAAGCCTTTCTTCTATATTTCTGAGGAGGAAACTGAGACCTAGAGTGAGTAAGCGACTTGACCTATCTTACACAATAAGCCACAAAGCCAGGAGAAGGATCTATTGGTTCTGACCAAGCCCAAGTGTGTTCTTTCATCTCCTTTACCTTTCCTTCTCTCAATTGGAGAGAAAGCATATGGTAGATTGTTACACTAATGAATCATACCCCCTGTATCCATGTCCTTGTGTGATCCCCTCTGACACTGACTCTGGGCTTGGCCATGTGACTTGCTTTGGCCAATGGGACATCAGCAAAGGAGTTAAGCTGAGGTTTGATAAGTGCTTGTGCATTGGGCATTGCCCTCTTGGAATGCTACCCTGAGATTGTATGTGAAGCTCAATCTGGCCTCCTTGAGGATGAATGACTTCATGGAGAAAGAAGCCCAGCAGGCTCAGCTTAGTCCGGCCCCCAGCTGACCCACGAGCTGAATGTAGATACATGAGTGAAACCAGGTAAGACCTGTAGAACCACAAGCCAATGCACAGAATTCCAAGAAATAAAATGGCTCTTGTCCTCAGCCACCAAGTTTTAGAGTAGTTACACTGCATCAGATAACTCATACAAAACTATCTGAATTGATAGTAAAAGTATCTAACTGGGATAAATTCCTGGGATTCTTGACCTTGGGGGCATCTAACCAACCATAGGTCAACTCCAGTGGTCACTTTTCCCCTTCATCACCATGCTTCTTGTGAGGTTTCTCAGTAGCACAATGGACTCTCACTTCTGCACCTTTGCGTATGCTGTTTTCTTTGCCTGAATTAAACTTTCAAGTCACAGTTTAAACATACTTTCTCCCAAAGCTCTTGCCTTGATGCCCCCAAACAAGATTAGGTCCCTCCTCTTGTAGGTCCTCAATAATACCTGTGCTTCTTTGTATATCACTCATAAACTTTTAATTATTGTCTGTCCCACACACTGTGAGCTCCACAGGGTGGGAGCACATTTGTGTCCTTATTATCTAATTCTTACCTAGCCCTCAGTAGGTGCTCCATAATGATATTTTTAAACTGACAGTAATTGCCTCATTTCCTGTAGTTCTCTGTGACACCACAGACTCTTGCTATTAATTCTCAGCCCCAGAGTCTTTGCAGGGGTGATTTTCAATCTGGTACTGTGCCTGGTGACGATGACATTGACACCCACCATAGCCATGCAAGCTGACTGAATATCCACCAAGTTCTTAGAGTAAGTTGTAGTGACTTCAGGGATCCTCGCTCCCAGAGCCTTCTGAGCCAACTTCATCTGCTTTCCTAAGTGGATGTTCTCAGACCTGAGCATACCTAAGGCTGAGAGAAGGGGGCAAGGAAAGGACATAAGGAGCCTAATGTCAGCAGCTGGGAGTGGCTGAGGGCAGCAGGGCACCTAGCTCCTGCCTCAAACTGAGTCCAGCGATTGGAACCTGTCCAGGTTTCTCCTACCTTGACCAAATCAGCTGACTCAATGAAAATGGATTCCTTTCCCCAGATAGATCCCCCACCTTCCACTTCGCTCTCCAGATTGAAGCTGGCAACTGATACCTGGGAGCAAGCAGGCTGCCAGGCTCCCTACCTTGGATTGGGATTTTGTAAGGAATCCCAAGGTGGCTGGGTCACACCAAACCTTATCTAGTATACCCTGTTTAGACAGGATGCTCCATTTCCCCCTAGCCTTAAATCCAACTCAACCAATATTTATCAGTGCTTCTGATTCCAATGAGATGGTGGATATGAATGGTCAAAAATATACATGTCTGTTCTGAAAGATCAGATCTAAGACGATTGGCAAACTTTTTTTTAAAGCAGTAGAACCCTTTTCCAATCTCATGCAGAATCCCAGTGTCCCAAAGAGAGAAAAAGCAGAGATGTTCTGTTTGAAGGAGGTTTTACTTCTTCTGTGTCCATCCCATCCCCAAGGTAGCTGGCAAACCCCTCGTCTGTGAGGTATCATGGCTGCTATTAGCTACCTGCTTTTCATTGTCAGACCTAAGTCCTTCCTGCTGTCTAACCATATCCCACCCACAGGTCACAGTGGCTTCAATCTTCTCTGGGTCTGTCCTCAGTTGCAAATGAAGCTGATGCGGCATAAACCCACTTTCCTCCATGGCACCTAGGTTATGCTCAGCACATAGGCTTGTTTGCTCGAGCCATTGGGAGATACCAGGGTTCGCTTCTTGTGCCCCTTGGCAAAAACTCCACAGGCACTGGAAAAGAATTATTGGTGGCGTTCACTGAGCCTGAGAAGCCAACCAAGGAGACATATTGACTGGACACAGTAGGATTATAGTGGGCAACAGAGAAGGTAGCCATAGGGCTGTCACCATTTAGGTTTGATGAAAGGATGTGTTGTGGTGGGAGAGGCAGGGAACTCAGCCAGTAGCTTTGTGTTTTTGTCAGAATCTCCGAGAAAAAAGACCTAGGAGTCCTGGCTCCTCCATGTCAGCCCCTAGGACTACTGATTCATCACTCTCCTCAGAGCATGTACCTCCCTTCTCAGGATCCACTGGCCACAGCACCTGAAGATGTGACAGATGAGCATCAGTGAATGCTTCCCAGTCCTCTGTAGCCCCTTGCCAGGGGAAGCTCAGGGCAGCTCTAGGACTGGGAAAATGGCCCGGCTCCTTCCCAGAACTCGCCATTGCCCAGGCCCCAAAGAGAGATGGCTCCAGCAGACAGAGAAGTTAGCTGTCAAGTAGCGGGACTTCCCTGGGAAATGTTTCTCTTCCTGGATTTTCAACCAGAATTTTCTGCTTAGCTCTTTATTGGAGATACTGGAGAAGGGATCCTGACCTTCAATCTTAGTGAGAGGGCATAGTCTTTCTCAACGCCCCCACTCCCAGATGAACTCTTTTTTTTTTTTCCTGACCTGGGGAGGCAGAGAAGGAGTGTGTGAACTGACAACAGGAGGGTCCTAGCAAGGGCCTATGTGCAACCTGAAGCCCAATCCCAGTCAATCCAGTGGTCTCAGGGACTGGGTAGGCACCCTTAGAACTAGGATTCCTCCTGTTTTGTCTAGTTTGGAGGGTGATTCTTTGAATTCAATCGTTTTCAACATTTTTAGTATCAGAACTTAAAAAGAAAGAAAGAGAGAGAGAGAAAGAAAGAGAGAGAGAGAGAGAGAAAGAAAAGAAAGAAAAAGAAAGAAAGAAAGAAAGAAAAAGAAAGAAAGAAAGAAAGAGAGAAAGAAAGAAAGAAAGAAAGAAAGAAAGAAAGAAAGAAAGAAAGAAAGAAAGAGAAAAAGAAAGAAAGAAAGAAAGAAAAGAAAAGGAAGAAACATAACCTAGAATTCCACCATATAAAAAAAATAAAAGTTGAGCTATTCTGGGAGGGCCAAGAGATCTGGGAACAGGTAGGAGTGGGGAGTACTTGGCAATGGGAAGAGTGGAAGGTATAGAGCTTACCTTTCTCCTAACCTTCTCCCTCATGCTCGTGGTCCCTTTACAGAATTTCAAAACCCACAGTTTGAAAACCATTTTAAGCACAGTGGAGGAAAACCACTTAGCCCTTCTTGGTTTCTGAGACCCTGAATCCTCATCATTTTATATTTCTCTGGTCATTTCATCTTGCTTCCTTGATCCCTAGTCTACAGATGATATTTTTTCCCTGATCATTTTCTTCTTTTATCTTCATTCTCTCAAAGAGTATTTCATTTGCTAACATGGCTTCCACAACCACCTCTCTGCAGATGACTCTGGGTCTACCTGCCTAGTCCTAATTTCTCTCCTGGTTTCCAGATTCCCATTCTCAGCTGATTGCTGGATCCATCCACAAGAATGGTCCATGGGCATCTCAAAGTCAACCAACATGTCTCAGACTATAGAACACTGGAAAGAATCCAGTATTCGGACTTGGAGTCCAAAGACCTGGATTTGAACACTAGCTTTGTTCTTAGCTGAGTAACTGGGCAAACCACTTAATCTCACTGACCCTCAGTTTTCTCAACCCCAAATGGACATGCTAATACCCATATCTTTTAATAAAAGCAGAATAATAGATATGAAATTTTGGTAAACTGTATCTTATGCTTTAAAAGCTTGTTCCTTTTGCAGTGTTCCCTGATGTAAACAGGGAGGTTGGAAGGAGGGGAAGCACCTTCTTTTCCCTTTCCCTTACCAGGGGCAAAGACCACTTGGGTGACCCAATAGGTGAGCGCTGGCCCTCGAAGGACCTCTCCCTCTTTCTGTCCTCACTGCCACCACCCTCCTTTAGGCCTCTTGCAACCCAACTGAGATCCTCCTCTCAGTCTCTAGAGTATCCAAGTTATCCTCCACACTGAAGGTGTTTTCCTCAAATCAAAACTACACTAGACCATTTCTCTTCTCATTTATTACAAGAACTCGGCTGCCTCTAGAATAAAACCCAAACTCCACCCAGCCAAACAGCATCCTGACGACAACTTCCAGCTTCTTAGCATTGCTCGTGCCTCTCTTCATGAAGTGTTCCTCCCTACCACTCTCCAAATAGCAAAGCGTTCTCCTCTTTCTAGGCCATATTCAAATGCTACCCTTTTCCAGCAAGCCTTCCTAACACCCTGTCAGAAGTTACCACTTCTGTCTCTGCACTTCCAAGATTCACTGTTCTTCTATTTGTACTAAATGCATTTTGTCTTGTGTGTTATTTAGGTGTTTATATGTGTGTCTCATGCCAAATTGTGAGCTCTCCAAGTGCTAAGACTGTGACATTATTTTTTTTTTCTGCATACAATAGGTGCTCAACAAATATTTGTTAAACTCAATCGACTATCACCAGATTTCAATCCTAACATTCAATTATTATCCTGTACTTAGATAGTGATGCTCATACCATTATAATGAAATGACATTCCTTCATTTAAGGAAAAAAGAATAAAAATACTTTCACCAAGAGCTCCAGTTCTGCAGTTACAGTTGCCCATCAACAGTCCCATTCTTACAGTTTATTTATTCATTTGCTCAACATTTTTAGGTGCATGTTCTGAGCCTGGTACTGTCATAAGTATTAGATAAAGAGAAATAAGACACTGCAAAAAATAAATAAACAAATTAAAAAGGCATCGTTCTCAAGAGCTTGATGTTGTATCAGGGAGACACACAAAAACAGTTATATTACATTTGGATAAGTGTAGTAAGGGACATATGAGCGGGTATCGTGGGAGAATGGAAGAGGGATGTTCATGATAAACTCTCTTTCTCTTCCAGGACACACAAATAGGTGGCTGGGTGTAGCAGGAGGAACAAGGATAAGACGGGGATCTCAGCTTACTGGCCTGCCACCTTGCCAACTGTTTACCTTTTCAGTTTCTACTCCTTCTGCTGGAAGCTATGAATCATAAGAGAATATATGTGTATATATAGATATATATTTATTGTAAAGAATAAAATAATCTATGTAGAATATATTTTCAAAACTTTACATAAACTACAACTATAAATACAGGTATATATTTTATACAAGTTCTGCTTAGGCATCACTTCCTGCCTTCTTGCCTATTCCCTTAATGGTCTTGTTTTCTTTCATTCACTCCATATCAGAATCTCGAAATCATCTTTGACACCTTCTTCTTCACCCTTCACACCAGTGTCACCAAGTCCTTTCCATCTGCCTTGTACTATTCCTTGCATCCTGGTCTTCCCTTTCCTTTTCATCTTATCACAGCTTCCTACTGTCCTTGACATTAGTGCTTCACATTTGGATTGTGTGACAGAAACTCCTGTCCTGTATCTCAGTTCTATTTCTAAAATTCAGATATCTCTTCTTAAAAGACTGCTTTCTTTATGTCATTCCCCTGCACAAATAAATCCAGTTTTTCCCTCTGCAGAAGAAAGTCCAAACCGTATAGCTTGACACTTAAGGCCTTTGGCATTTTGGTTTTATCTTATTTACCCAAACCCGTAACATTAACTGGACTGGATTTCTCACTGAACAAACATGCCTAAGCCCAAACACACATAACTCATTCTCTCATTTGTTGGTGGAGCCTCTCCTGGTCTGCGGGACCTCATCTAAGGGAGGGAAGAAGTGGATATATAAGTAAAATGCAATTACATTTCCGTGGGACAGGTGAATTTCCCCTCTGGGAATGGCCTCCTTCCTTCTCCATCCTCCAAGACCATGCCTACAGCACACCTCCTCTGTGAGGCTTTCCCTGATTTTACCTCTTCCTGAACACCTATAGCACTCACTCTTGGTACTACTGTAGATAGATCAGTGCTTGTCAAACTTGAGCCACAGCCTCTGAAATTGACTCAGTAGGTCTGGGATTCGGCCAAAGAATTTACATTTCTAACAGGCTCTAATGACAAGTTCTGGCGACCTCATTTTGAGTGCCACTGCGATGGATTACCTTGTACCAGCATTCATACTTTCACTTCCACACTAAACTTTTTACAGGCAGAAAACTTATGTTCCAACTCTTTGTGGATCAGCCCCCAAACCCAGTAATTAATTGCATGGCACATAGAAAGTGCTCACTTTTACTTGTTCAGAGTATTTTGCCATCCATATTCTTACATAGTACTTAAAACAGCCCACCAGGCAGGGAGAAAGGGCCTCCTTCTTGCAGACTGTCAGGGAGAGAATCAAAGTCACTGCAGAGCAGAGACTGCTGTCATTGATTCGGGTTTGGAGCATAGGGTAATCCACAGTCCTTTTTTTTTTTTTTTTAAATCATTTTTGTTGTTTATCATCTAAAAACCCAGTTTTTAATATTTTTTTCAAGTAGAATTGAAATAATTCAATATTATTTTATATTCACAGTCCTTCTGACAGTGGTCTCCCTGGCACTGGCTCCTTGGGCTGGTGTTGAACTTTAAGCCCACTTTCCCCTTCTCCTAAAAAGGAGCAGGAAGGTACTGACATTTATTGGGCAATTACTCTGCCAATTTCTGGGCTGGGGGATGTATCATAGAGGTCCAAGGAAGTACAGTAACTGGTCCCTCGGTTCTACACGTGTAAAAAACACAGAGGCCCAAAACACTCGTTTTTATGCTTCATCACATAGCACAGAAGAGGCAGAAGTGGCTAGACAAGATAAGAGAAAGCAACTTCATATTTACTGGAGCTCAATTACGTGTCCAGGTGCACTGTTCCAGGTGCTTTCGCCTACATAGTCTCATTTAATCCTCACAATTACCTAGCAAAGGAGATCTCATTTCACCCACTTTAAAGAGAGGCAACAGCCTCCGAGGTTATATCCTTTGCCCGAGGCCACATAGCTAAGAAGAGGAAAAACTGGAATTCCTGGTTTGTCTGACCCCAAAGCCCTTGTTGGTTCCACAGCCCTGTTCTGTGTCCATGTCACGGGATCTATGCACAGTTTTCACAGCACATCACGGTCCCAGGTCTCCATGTCCTTCTGATGCCTGACAACACCTGGCATCCTGGTGACTATGCAGCTGGGGGTCTAGATTCAGAAAATGTCCTCAAACTGAGGACTGATTTGAGACTGTTTCTGGGGAAGCTATGGTGCACAAGAAAGAGAAGGGATAAGTAGGGGGAGACCAGAGACTTGGATCAGCCGGGAGGCAGGAGGACTGGATGGCAGGGACCTAGGAAGGCTTGCTTCCATCAGGTAATTGGGAGGTGGAGGCTTGTAAGAGCTGTCCAGGGAAGTGTAGCTGTTCCTATACATAAACACACTTGTACCTTCACAGACCCTACCAAGGACAGGAGTCCTGGACAGAGATCCAGAGAAGGAGAGTGGCTCACAGAGATGGGCAGGCTCAGGTTCAAGGTGACACACACCAGCACTCACAGAACCGTCCTGGCACCCATGCCCAGATACCCACAAAGGAGACAAATGTGCATAGAGGTCAGCCACGGCACCCCATGGAGGGCTGCTCATGCCCACACTCCCATGCACCCACAGAGGTGCAGAGGGTGCAACCTCCACCAGCCACCTTGGAGGTACCCTGGAGGACTATAAGGAAGGATGGAAAGAGCTAGCAGTATTTTCACCATCATGGCCATTTCCATCCCTGCTCCCCACGGCACCTATATCAGCTCATGGAAGGAGTCTCATTCTTAGAAGAGGGTACTGGCTCCTTTGCTGCAATTTGTCCTTTCTCCAGGCTCAATTCAGTCCCCTCTGGCCTGAGGCTTGGAGGCATGGAGCAGGGGAGGGACTGGAGTGCAGATGCAAAGAGGTGAGGGTGGAGGAGGAGGGAGGGGCTGATGAAGGCAAGAGTTTGTCCAGGGCTTCTGGGCTAGACTGAAGGTCAGAGGAGCTCAGACACCTTACTTTGCTGTCCATGTAGCAGTCCAGACAGTGAGAGAAAGGGCCTGACCCAACTCATGCCAGGATTCCTTGGTCTTCAAGGTGCCAGGAATTATGGTGGGAACCACAGTTCCAGGAACAGCAGAGGAGGGGATAGGGTTGGGTGACCAAGATCTGGAGTGGTGGGGTTGGTGGACTCAGGCTTGGCCAGGGCTGACACCTGTTCATAGTGCCCCCTATGGCTTGGACCCTTCCCCAGGTCAGGTTCTCTGCACTGAAGTGTCTCTCTTGCCCTGAATCCTTACTGAGGGGAGGCTGGGAAGCCTGTGAGGGGAAGGGAGGCGGGAAAGGGGAGCTTTGGGAATGATTGTTACCAATATGATCCCAGAGGAAAGGATTGGGAGAGGGTCTCTCCTGCCCACACCATCCAGCCCACTTTAGCAGGAGCCAGCATGCTGCATTCCCAGCCTGTTCTCACTCTGCTCATGCAGGAAGAAGGGTAGGGCTAGCCTGACGACCTTACCGTCTGTGGGGGGCTGCCCACGGTCATCTCCACGTAGTAGCCCTGACCGGACTTGCCCCTCAGGTTGTCCACCATCTCTACAAAACTGCCCCTCCGGCCAGGATCCTCCGGCTCCTCGTCAGTGTCCCGGGGCAGCCTCAGTCCCAGCGGAGTCCCCCCAATCCCACTCCGCAGAGGCAGCCTGATGCCAGGCTGAGTGCAGTGGGCAGGCAGCACTGCTGAGCCCATCCACAGCAGGAGCCAGGGCAGTGCTTGGGCCATAGTGGGCCCTGGCCTTCTGGCCCGCGGGACTCACTTGGGCCCACGTCTGTCCCTGTTGTTTGCCCCCAACTCTGGTGGTGGCTTCTCAGGAGAGAGAGCTGTGCGGCATCAGGGCTCCAGAGTCTGCAGGCCCCTGAGCCAGTCCCGGGTCCAGGCTGTGGGTATCCGGCAGGAGCAATCCGCAGAGAGGGAGAAGGTGAAGAGACAGATACTGGTTACATCTGGCCAGCGGCGTCCAGCCTCAGCACAGGTCTGGGAGAGGATGGCTTGGGACCTCCGGGCGGCTGGGCGGGGCGGGCATGGCAGGTCGGCAGCGACTGGTTTCCCTGTCCTCCCGGCAGGTCAGCAGCGGGGGAAGAAGCAAGGCTCCGGGCTCCTGCAGCTGCGTTTGCTGGTTAGGCCACCATAATCCAGCTCCCAGCTCTCAGGCAGGCTGGGGAGGCGGAAAGACTTGTGGCGGCGGCTGTCAAAGCCAAGGGTTTTCGCTGTTCCCTGGGATCGCTGGGAAGTGTAGTCTTCCCTGGGCAGGCAGCCCAGCTTCCGGCGCTGGTGAGGGGTCTGGGATGCCCTCTGCCGAGTCGGAGTCCACCCTGCAGGACCCTGGTGAGCAAGGTTGCCTTGTCCCTCGCAGTATGAGAAGGGCCATTAGAGTCGAGTGTCAGCAGACCGCTCATTCTGTCTGTCCATCCTTCATTCTGGCATCCACTGTATGCCAGGCATTCTGCCAGGCACTGGGGCTACAGAGAGAAATAAAATGCACATGAACCCAACAAAATGATGTGGCCCTAAGGAGTAGGGGTTTGGGGGGGACCCCTGGGAGATTTGAGAAGACTCAGTGAAGGAGGTGGTGATATTTAATAAGAGCCTTAAAGAATGGGTGGAATTTCCACGAGCACTGGAGCCTGCAATCTGTGGCCAGATGAGAGCCAGTTGGGTCTTCTCTCGGAATCTTTCTGTGTCTTTGATGCTCTACCTGCCCTCCACTTCACTGCAGATGCTGTGACTTCTCATGACCTTTCTGATTTCTGTGCTGTCAGTCACACTAAAGGTAAATGGCTGTTGTCAGTTTTAAAGTGTTATCACTCCAAGAAATATCTGTATATTAATTGGTAAGAGCTTAAAGTGAAAAGCTTTAGAGCTCTAATAGCTTAAGAGAGAAAAGCCATGTGATTATATCAACATATTATTTATCAAATGTGGAAAGCTGTTGTTAAAATTCAGCAGTCATTCTGATGAAAACTACAGGGAAACTTCTTAAATAAGGTAACAAAATCGCAGAAAACATAATAGTAACAGGCTAAAGTTATTTCCATCAAAGTCAGGCTCAGGAAAGGAAAGGACATTATCACTGCTCTTACCCCACATGGTTAGGTCAGTCTAGCTAACTCAGTAAGATGAGGAAATGAAACAAGTGCTATAAATATTAGAAGCAAAAGAATCATTATTTGCAGATTATATGATAGGACAGAAAATCCTAATCAATAAACTGATTAGGCACAAGTTAAAAATAAAAATTGATAGATTAGTGTATGTATGGGAATTTTGTATATGATAAAGCTGACATTCATATCAGAAAAAATACATTATTCAATAACTGTTGTTGGGACAACTGGCTATCCATTTGGAAGGAAAGAAAACCCCTATCTCAGATAGTTCAAAGAGCTTAACATTAAAAATAAAACTATTGGAAAAATAGAAGAATATGTTAATAATCTTATGTTGAAGAATGTCTCTCTAACAAAGGTAAAAGATGTATTTTTTTAAATGGGCAGGCTTAAATACTTAAATTTTGAACACTTCTGTAGAATCAGACTTCCGGTATTCCAATTCCAGTTCTGCCACTTAGTAACTGAGAGAGCCCAGGCTAATTACTTGTCCTTTCAGTGTATCAATTTTCTCATTTGTAAAAAAAGAACAACAGTACATACCTTGTATGAATTAAAAGAGATAACCCATGTAAATCACAAAGAACGATGTCTGGCATATTGTAAATGCTTAATAAAGGTTAGCTATTAGTGTTATTAGCATTATAATTTCTGAGAAAAATGACATTGACAAAGTTAAAAGATAAGTCACAGACTAGTAGACAACATTTGTTACACAATAAAGAGACGAAAAATAAATGTCTATAATATATAAAGAGCTTCTACAAGTCAATAAAACCCCCATAACTTGGTAGAAAAATAACAAAGGATGTGAACAGGTAACACAGAAATTCAAATGGCCAATAAACATATGAAAAAAACTCGACTTTATTAAAAGTAAAAGAATGTAATTAAAACAACATTTAGATACCATTATCATTATTTTTTTGCTTCTCATAATGGTAGTATTTGGTGTTGGTGAAGGTGTTGATTGGACTGTAAATTATTCCATTTTTAGAGAGAAATTTGTCAATGTCTATTAAAATGTAAAAAAAATAAACTTTTTGAGCAATATTAATTTTAGGATCTTATCCAACAAAAATAACAGTAATTTTGCATTGTGTACAATATCGAAACTGGAAACAAAAGAAATGATTATCAGTAAGGGAATGAGACATTCATTCAACTGAATCCTGCTTAACCATTGTAAAGAATGGAGTAACTTCTTTCGAACTCACCTTGGAAGATGTTTATGACATGTTAAATGAAAAAAGCAAATTGTAGAACAATATGTACATTATGGTCCCATTTCTGTAAAAATTAAAAAGTATACACTTGTGCATATATATCTATACATATAAATTTACATCTGCATAAGCATTAAAATTCTGGTAGATAGGAACCAAAATGTCAACAGTAGTTTTCTCTGAAGTGTCGGATTCATTCCTTCCTTTGTCTGCTCATTCATTCATTCACTCAGCAAATGTCTATTGAGTGCCTACTACGTGCTAAGCACTGTTTTAGCATTGTGGATACAACAATAAGTAAAGTGGACAAAATTCCTGTCCTCATGCTGCTTACATTCTAATATAGGAATACAGACAATAAAGAAATAAAATATACAGTATTTCAGATGGTAATATGTGGTATGGAGAAAAATAAAGCAGAGGAGGGAGATGGAAGGGCAGTTTGCAATTTTAAATAAGGTGGATTGAAAGCACAGAGGGAATATATCACATCTTTATATAATTTTTTTAAATGATAGAATTAACGAGTGTTTTTCTTTCTTATTGTGTGGGTGATTTTCTGTATATTAAAAGTAAACAGTATGAAAAGAGAAGAAATATTTTAATAGTGGAATTTCTGACCTGGAAGTAAATCATAAAATCTGGGACCGATTTGTTTTTTTCCTCCTCCATCCTTGAAAAACCACCCCTAAGTGGTCATCCCTGACTGCAGAAGATAAATACAGTATGTGAAATTCTCAGCCTCTCTTCCTCACTCATTGGGCATATTACTGGTACATCAATTGGTGCATCGTTTTAGATATTTACCCCCTGCCCCAAAGACTTGCTTTCTTAATTATTTTTGCCTACAAGCATTTAAAAACTGGTTTGCATTTCTGAGTATAAACCTATAGGGAAACCTGATAAAATGCGCATTGCTTATCTGTATGGATAATCCCACTAATCTCATAGTGATCCTTATTTTATTAGGTCTTCTTTTGAGAGAGCAAGAGATCCATGCTGAAGGACAACAGTTAAGAATTTTGATGGCTATTAAAGTTAACCAGATTGATTGCAAGTTCTTGGACATAGGGACCAAGCCTACAAATGGGTTTTCGAATCTGTTTTGTGCAAAGTCTGTGATAGATGAACTGGTGAGCCCTTAGAGTTTATTTCCAGTCTGGTCCCTTTGGCCTCTTTGTGAGACTTTTAAGGAGCATAAAGAGGAAAGGGGAGAGATGATTCGTCATCTGCAGGCAGACCGAAGGAACTAGAGGCAGACCTGCCACAGAAGGATTTAAAGTTAACCATGATGACTGCATTCTGGATATCTAGTTTGGGATCTACAGGAAGAATAATCTGATTTCCTCATTCTGGGACCAGCCCAGAGTGGTGCTGGGACTAGTTTCAGGAGTTAGGAGCCAGATACTTTTCCACAACGGAATTGATCAGGAGCTTCTCCAGGTGCTCCACTCCCCTTTTCAACTAGTAGCATCTCTTAAATTTACTGTTCTCGTTTTCCCACTGATGTAAAGTCCAGAGCTGTTTTTGCCACTCTTAACTTTTCCAGGAGTTGAAGATGTATGAGAGAAAGAAAGATTTGCCTTCTGCGTAAGCAGAACTGAAGCTCTTTGGAATTGTATTAGTAGCAACCCTTCTGCCAAACAAGGTGTGTGGCGGGGCTACACATTGTGCCACTTTTTTTCTTCTTAAACAGACTCTTTGATATATTATTATCGCCATCTTGCAGATGTGCAAACTGAGCCCTGTGCTCTGGTGAAAAGATGACTAGAAACTAGTCTCTTAACTCCTGGTCAGGTGCTCGTTGATTTAATCAGAGCACGGGGGAGCCGGTTTTTTTTGTGTGTGTGTGGGGGTGTCTCTTTACCTTACATTCACATTTCTTTTGTTTATTTAAAGCTTCAGTGGGTTGATTATTGATGATCAGTGTATTATTCACCTGATATTAATCGCACTACTAAAAAATGATGAGCAATAAACTGCCTTAGTTAATTCACGTTACTGTAAATACTGTGAATGGTACTTTCCTGCCTGGGAAGAAATTCTCCTCATATCTAAATTCAGAGCTTCTTTTTAATTCCTTGAGGACCCCTCATCAACTGTCTTGGACTACATCTCCCGTTGGGCAGAACGCCTTGGTGATCCGACGGGACATCTAACCAATCCAATTACAGAGCTCTCATTCAGTAACCTATTGATTCCGGGTAGAGGCGGGACTTTCAGTTGCTAAGTTGGTACCCTTTCCGGAAGTGGTTGTTGGCCGCTGCAGGGCAACACCCCGGCGTCCCTGGAAGCGGGGAGCCGGGGTGGTGCTGGGGAAGCTGCGCAGTTCCCGGAGCCCTCTAGCTCAGAGCCTCCCAGGGTCGGGGACAGGTGAGGATGTCCCTGAGGGAGTGGTTGGGTGGTGGTGGGGAAAGGAAGGAAGAGGGAGAGTCGAGGCACTCGTGTGCCAACGAGCGGGATGTGCACGAGTGTGGGCGGGAACTGAAGGAAAAAGTGAAAAAAGGAGAGACCGGACTACAGTGCATCTATCCAAAATCTCTGAGTGGCGGAAGGGGCCATGGTGCTGGCGAAGGAGTGACCGCGGGCAGTGTGTGAGCTTGCGAGGCGCTCGTTTATTTGTCCGGTCCACAGTGTGTAAGGCCCGGCCTTCGAACATTACTTGAATATTTCTCTTGTGGGGAAGCTTCCTCCAGGTCGGAATTTAGGGTTAGCAGACCCTCTGCCGTCTTTTGCAGCAGGGAAGTTAGAAAGGTTTTGTTTTTCACTTTCTTTACATTCTTTAAAATCTACCGTCTCCACCTGGAACCGCTGTCCTCTCTTGGCTTCCAAGATTGCTTTCTCTTGGTTCTTCTAACTCAGCCCTCCTCAGCCGCCTTTGCAGCCTCCTTTCTACTCACACAGCCAGCTCCGGGTGATTTTACCCAGAGGTTCAGTTACCATGTATTTAAATGTGACTTCCCAAACTATGGCTACAGCCAGACCTCTTTCCTGAGCTCAGACTTGCTTACTGATCATCCTCAACTGCACACTTCCCTAGCCTTCCTGTTTCCCCTCATCTGTTCCTTCTCTTGTAGTTCCTCTCTCAGTGAAGGACTTAACCATTCACTTAGCCAAGTCTGAACCAGGATTTCATTCATCTAATATATGCAGTGAATATTTGTTGGGTATTTCCTATATTCTAGGCAGTATGCTAGGTGGGGCTATTGGCGTAGAAATGAACAGATAACAGCGAACAGGATACTGGCTTAAGTGCTCTGATTTCCCTCCTTCCTCTCTCACTGTAGACGTCAAGTCTTATTATTCTGCTTTTAATACCTATAGGCTCTGGTCCCTTCCATTCTCACACTCACTAATTTAGTTCATAATTTTTTGGCCGTGCTTTCAGGATAATAATATTGATGGTTCTAAAGCCATGTCTAAAACCTGAGTGGTTTCTCTGCTTCTTTTCTTGCCCTTCTCTAATTAGTTCTTACACAGCTGTCATAATTATGTGAAATCCTGTATTGGCTCCTCATAATGTACAGGGTAGAGCCCTTTATAATGCGCTCCTTGCCCTCCACTGTAGATCTCTCTTCTAACACCCCTTCCTTTGCGCTCAGCACTCAGGTCATGTCAGAGTGGTTAGAGCTCAGGCTTTGGAGTCACATAGATGTGGGTGTGTGTGTGTTCTGCTGTGCCATTTATTAGCTGCAAAAGCTTGGGCAATTTTTTTTTTTTAACCTTGCTAAGCCTCAGTTTCCTTATGTGAAAAATGGGGGTAATAATCTCTAGTTGACAAGATGAGGTGAGATGATTTACATGAAGCATTGGTACAGTTCTTGGAACATAGGAAGTGTTAAGTGAATATAAGCTTTTGTTGTCATAATCAATTCTTTGCGGCCACCACATTCTTTTCTCCTCCTTTCCTTTGTGCATGCTGTTTCTTCTGCCCTAAATCCCCTTACTCCCTTATCCTGGTGAGCTCTTGCTTATCCTTTAAGAACCATCGCAATGGTCCTCTACTCTGTGATGCTTTCCCTGATCTTCCAAAGTAAGGTTATTTGCCATTTTGTGTCCCGTTGTATTTTCTGTTACTTCCCTTAATCTGCCTAACATGTTATGTAATCATGTGTTTATGTGCTTGGCTTTCTGATTAGGCCGAACTGGAGTTCAAGCCCACGTGTAATCAAGTCTGTAGCCCTAACAGCCCAGTGCCTGACCCATGGCAGGTGTTTAATAACTGGTTATTGAATGTCTGAATGGCCTTAACTTATATTCCCTGGTACTGGATTTGTCTTCTGGAACAATGTAGAACAAGCCCTTTAAAAATGTGAATAGTAATAACAACAACAACTGACATTTATTGAGATCTTACTATGTTTTAAGTATTTTACATGTATTGAATTATAGTACTTCACAACCCTTTGAAATAGATATTGTTATCCCCATTTTACAGAGGAGGAAACTGAGGCAACTTGTCCAGCTGGTAATTGGTAGAGCTGGCATTAAAGCTAAGAATGTTCTAAAAACTGTGCTCATTACTACTACATAATCAACTCTAATGTCTTCCACTGTCTCCCTAAAGCCTTTTCCAGTAAATCTTTTTTTCCCCCACTGTGGTGAACTTTATAATTGTTCAAGGAGGCAGGAAGAAATAAATACATAGAGAACTGTAATCATGCATATGCATGTATATGCTTGCTCTGTTAGTGTTCAGGTGTACAAAGTTTTTTGGCTCTGCTGACAAATCAGACAGCATTCATAGGAAGGTAGCCACAACATCGAAGGATTGGGAAACAGTGGCATGTATTGAATGGAAGGAAATGCTTAGCTTGGAGTAGAGAAAACTTGCTGTCTGTAGGTACAGAGGGCAGAACAGGCAATGGAAGAAGTTTCTGAGAAACTGATTTTTGGCTTAATATGGGAAAGACTTTTTCATAGTGAAGAATTATCTAACTATGGAATTGGCAAATAACATCAATAATACTGCTAAATTTGTTTATGGTGTACCAGGGACTATGCTTGGTACTTTACAAGAAGTATCTCATTTCATCCTCAAATAACCTTTTGATGTAGATTATCATGATTGTTTCTGTTATATGCATGAGGTATAGAGGTAGAGGATGTTGCTTAATTTGCCCAATACAGCTGGTAAGAGTGAGAGCTGGGATTTGAATCCAGGTGTTTCTGGCCCCAAAGCTGATGCTTCAACCGCTATGCTGTCTATCACTTAAAGCAGAGAGAGGAAAAATTTGGCATGGGGTGGGGGGCAGTTAGATGAAAGCTCTTACGGGTTTTTCTGGCTCTTGAGATTCTTTGGTTCTGTGTTAGTGGTTTATAGCAGAGACAGAGTCCCTCCAGTTTACTTATCTTATTTTGGGCTTGGTCAGAAAATGCAGAGAAAGGAGGGGGCATGGCCCATGCAAGTTTGTGATTTAACAGGAGAGGCGGAACAGATTTCCATAGAAAAAAGTAATATTAAGAGCAATATGCATCTATGGCCATGCTACCCTGAACAAGCCTGATCTCAGAAGCTAAGCAGAGTCGGGCCTGGTTAGTACTTGGATGGGAGACCACCTAGGAAGACCGGGTGCTGTAGGCGTAAAAAAAAAAAAAAAAAAAAAAGAGTAATATGCCTATGAACACATGAAAACTATGTTCTCACTGCTGAGGAGGTTATAAGTTGATGGGAGAGGCTGAGGTTAGCCATGGAGGGCTTCCCGGAGGAGGTATATGAGCTACCTTTTTCTCTTGCTAGATTCTGGGATTAGCAGGAGATGGATGAGTGCAATTGGATGATCCCTCCCCTATAATAGTTATGGCTCATAGAGGGTCTCAGGCCTGGTGGCAAGTAGATCTTACCAGGTTTCATCTGATCTATTGATAAGTGCTACTTGGAGTACAATATTGATGGTTCTAAAGCCATGTCTAGAGTGCTATGATTGACTAATGATGTCCTCCATAGTCTCAGGCTTGGAGGGAAATGTTAGGACATGTGCCATATATTTGCTACAGCAGATTCCAGGGCTGCTTTCTTAGATATCTTCTCTGTTACCACTCTAGGCCAGGTCATCATTTTCTCTCACCTAGACTAGCTCATGGTTTCCTACCTAATCTCTCTAGCCACTCTGATTTTCTTCCTTTCAATCTGGCTTCCATTCCAGTATGTATTCCCAGTGGCTGCCAGAATGATCTTTCTAAAATGTATATGTAGAAAAACCATTTCCTGGCTTTCAGCTTTCATAAAGGCCAAATTCTTGGCATGGCCTGGCTTCCACTGACCTCCCCAGCATCATCTCCAACTATGCTTCTTCTTGTTTGGTGTTATTTCTTTTTGAAGGGCCTTTGCATGTGCTGCTGTTTCTGTTAGAACACCTTTTCCTCCTCTCTTTGTCTAGGGAATACTTACTTGTCCTTCAGTTCTCAGCATAGGCTTCATCTAAATCAGGCTTATTTCCTCTAGAGCTCTTACCTCATTTATACTTATACATTTATCTGTGACTGTTTGTTTTGTCACCGTCCTTCACTAGACTGTAGCTCTAAGGGAGTAGCAGCTGAATCTGTTTTTAATCACTATTTCATCTCTAGTGTCCAGCTATAAATAAACCTAGCTCAATATTTTTCGAACGAATAAATGAGCTCTAGTAGTCATTAAACAAATATGGTTTCTCTTACCCCTACTATCCTCATTTCTATAATTCCTGTCCATTCGGCCCTGTCCTTGCCCACATCTTTTCTGAAGCCAGGCAAAAAGAAGAAAGAAAGAAGGTAGAATATAGCTAGCCCATTTTTAAATTTTTTTTCTGGCAGAAGGTTGGTTTGACATTTGAGTGATCCATAAATGCAGATATTCCAGGTTCTTCCTGATGTTTAAATAGTTAAACATAGGTAATTAGCTATTAGGCACTTTGCCATGAGGACGGAGATTTTACCTGCCCTATGCTTTCTGGAGATGGGATGTGTGTTGGGTAGGTCACATTTCTCAAATGAGGAATTTTTCAAATTCTCTGAAATAGTTGATACCATATCTTGAATAGATCATTGCCTGTTTGACTGAATAATATCCAGCCTGATGTTCGGACTAATATTAATTTCTCCCTCCCCAGGACCCCTTCTTTTTCTCTTTCCCCCTCATCTCTAACTCAGAAGATTAAAGATGCCAGTGATTCCTTAAGCTACCAGGCAGTGGGCCGCACCTATTGCACTGGTTCCTGGTACTTTTCTGCTCTGTTTTTTTGGAGTCGGTGGCTGTGTGTAAAGAAGCTTAAGCATTGTGTCTGCAGCAGGTTATGGATTCTTAGGTTAGGGAGCAGATTCCCATTTGGTTTTATGGCTGCTTCTTCCCTTAATCATTCTTAGTGAGGCACTGCTTCAAGTTACTCCTTGCAGGTGTCATGGCAGGAATGATAGGTGGCAGAGCCTGGCTCGTTGGGGTCCAGTGGACTGACAAAGGGAACCATCTCTTGTGAATCCTAAAGCAAGACACCTTGCCCATCTCTTAGCTGTCAGGGTGCGGAGAGGGCCATGGTAACGGTCCCTCATAGATCCTTTGCCATTTATCATGGTCTCTCTCTAGGGATCTTGGAACAGATTCAAAGTCAACAGATCTGGCCATTTCCTGAGCACTCGTTGCAGGACACATCCCGACCTCCTTTTGATGACAAGTTCTTTCTGTTCACTTCCCCTGTTTTTAGAGGGCTGTGTCATGCTTGCTGCTCCAGATGGAACAGTGACAGCTTCTGAAGAGGTGGTACAGGAGAGGTCAGGACCTGCTTCTCCCGACTCCTCTTGGTCGCACCAGTGTGGCTGATGCCTCCTTAATTGGGGGACGAACTCTGAGCAGAGCTATCTACGGCAGCTACTTAACAGGGTGACTTGTCTCTGTGTCATCAGGCTTCAGGGTGGGAGCTGCCATAGCAGGGAGAGTTGGTGTGACCTGGGGGTCCTGAGGTAGTTGCTGGAGTAGGGATAGGAAGGGAGGAGCAATTCTAGAACTGCACCAGCTTGTCACTTGAAGAATTTGGCACCACCAAGTCCCTGGAGCTAGAAACCTTGGATTCAAGTTGGACTCCTTTCCACTCTTTTCCCCACATCCTAATCCTATTAAACCTAACATCATAGCATCCCTCCTATCTGTCGCTTCTTTTCCATTCCCACTGCTTCCGCCCTAGTTTAAGCTCTCATCATCTTTCACCTGGATGGCAGTCTCCTCAGTGGTTTTCCTGACACCAGTCTCTCATTTCTCCAATCTAGCCATTCCACTCCTGCCAGTTTTTATCCTAAAAAAAGGCCACTCTGTGGCACTTTCTTTCACCAAAGTCCTCAGTGACTCTCTCCCTGCCCGCCTTTGCTACAGGGCAGTGTCGAGGCTCGTTAGCATGGTCTGCAAGGCTCTCCATGACCAGACCCTGACCTGGCTTTCTACCCCAGCCCCTACCATGCATGCTAGTATCCTGCACTCCAGAACACCTTATCTGCACATGACCTTCCCTCTCCCTAGAGTAGCTATCTCCACTATCAGAACTCTGGTCAGCCCTTGGTATCAGCTCCTTGACCAAGCCTTTCTTCATCGCTTCAGTGGGAATATGTTATTTTTCTCTTAGTACTCTCAGTGCAGGATGTGTTGTTTCCCCTTCTGCCTTGTACTACTGTTGAAGTCATGTATGCTCCGTCCACTAGAGTATAAGCTTCCTGAGGGCATTGTCAAATGTGAATAGGAACATGCAAATAGGGATATGTGTTGAGACAGTGTGAGCACACTGGGGTATGTTGGTTTATGGGCAGAGGCGTGTACTGCTAGTAATTTTGGTCACTAGGGTTTTCTAGCTAGGAGTCCTATACTGTTAATTCTTTCTCCCATTCAAGGGAGATAGGAAGTCAAACTCTTGAGAGAGTCGGGTTTTCAAATCTTTTGTGGTCTGCTGAGTGTTCAGCAAGCTTTTGGGACATGTGTCTCAGGGAACTTTCTAGGGCACAGAGCCTGTAAGGCCTGAGTTCTGAGCTGTTGGTCCCACCCTCCACTTTCTCTGGAATCTGGAAAATCCCTGGCTAAGTTGGCTCGAAGAGTCTGGTCTGACCCAGATGCTCCATGACCCAACTCCAACTTTTCTTCTTCTAAGCTGGGTCACTGATTTTCTCTTTGGTTGGGGGGTCTCTGGGATGTAGGCCTTCGAGCCCAGACCAATCATGGCTGGAAGACCCATCCGCATAGGAGACCAGCTGGTTCTGGAGGAAGATTATGATGAGACTTACATCCCCAGTGAGCAAGGTAAGAGGCCTGGGGTGTATTGTAGTAGTTCTTCGAGGGCAGGAATTATCTTTGATTTATCTTTGTTCATCTGATGCAAAGTGTAGTACGTGCACAAGGCTCCTCAGTATATTTGTGTTAGATCAGGGTTGGCAAACAGGCCTAACCTGGCCTAACCTGGCCTAACCTGGCCTGTTGCTTGTTTTTGTAAATGAAGTTTTATTAGAAAATAACCACATTTATTTGTTCATGTATTGTCTATGGCTGCTTTCAGGCTGCAGGGGCAGTGTTGAGTAGTTGTGACAGAAACCATATGACCTACAAAGCCTAAAATATTTACTGTATGGCCCTTCCCAGAGAAAATGTACTGACTTTGGGTTCAATAAGTAATTAAATACTTTGTGTGCTAAGACCAGGGGAAACCAA
The DNA here is from genome assembly GCF_902729225.1 of Pteropus medius. NCBI lineage: Eukaryota > Metazoa > Chordata > Mammalia > Chiroptera > Pteropodidae > Pteropus > Pteropus medius. The sequence goes on from NW_024349800.1 coordinate 67,141,533, forward strand.
ATTTCTTAAGAACAAACTGAAGTAGTTTTTTAAACAACAATAACATTATTAATAACAATAATAACAAGATTTATTCAGTGCTACTATGTGCCATTGTCTTTAGTAAGGACTCTATATCTATTTCCTTTTCAACCCTCACAGCAACTCATGAGTTAGGTACTATAATTAAACCCCACTTTATAGATGAGGAAATGGAGACACAGAAAGATTTAGTAACTTCCCTACAGTCACAGGGTTCTACTAAGTGGTACAGCTAGAATCCAAACCCAGTAGTCTTATTTCAGGGCCTGCACTTTGAAGCACTATGCTATTTTAGGGGTGAAGATTCCTTTGAAATTCTCATGAATCATGGATTTGGACACACAAATTTTACTTATAATTCTGATGTTTTGTAGGCCTGTTAGGGGTAAGAACTCTTGCATCCCCAGGAATCTGTCGATCCCACATTAAACTCTGGACTTTGCTTATAGCATGGGATTTTTGTTTAAAATTTTCACGTTAAATTTATCATAGTTAGAAAAGCCTGAATTTTATATCATAGTTAGAAAAGGCTTCCCTACTCCAAGAATAAATACTTCTTTCAATGTTTTCCTCTAGGTTTGTTCTCAACCATTTATGGAGTAGCTCAGCTTTCCCTCACTGCTTGGGTGCTGCCTGTGTGTATTTGGGTCTACTTTCTCTTCTTTTCCATCGGACTGTCTAGTTATATACCAGTATCGTACCTTTAACTACTGAGACTTGATAATAAATTCTAGTATCTAGTAGGGCTGAAATACCCTCATTGATTTTTTTCTTCAAAGTTTTCTTGGTAATCTCGTTTATCTCCCCATAAACTTCAGAATCACCTTGTCCAGGGGAGGGCTCTGTATGTGGGAATTGTTAGTATCTTAGAAAAAGTTGTGCTAAATCTATGAATGAACCTAGAGAGGAGTAACATCTTTATGATGTTAAGTCTTCCTGTCATATCCAAGAACACTGTATTCCTTTTCATTTGTGTCTTTTTTTGTTTATCAGGAGTGACTTAAAGTTTTCTTCATATAGGTTTTGCACATTTCTTGCTCAGTTTATTTTTTAAATATTTTATCTTTTTTGTTTACTGTTGTAGATGGGTTCTAATATTTTTCTAAGGATCTTTATAAAAACTCTCTTCTGCTCAGTCTGAGTTTAGACATCTTGAGCTCAAGCCACAATTTTCTGCTTATACTCTTGCCTCCTAGTCTGCTCCACTTAGCATAAGACTGTTCTTCTTACAGGTCATATCAAAACTCAGATTTTAAAATCTTCTGTTATGCTCAGCATAACACTATTAGTGGGGTTTGTAGGGCTCTGTACGATCCAGCCTGGCTACCTGGCCAGGCTCACCTGGTGCCACTCTCTCTGTTGCTCACTGTACCAGTCACGTGCCTTTCTGACAGGTGGACCAAGCTGCTTCTTGCCACAGGCCCTTTGCACCTGCTCTTCTTATGCCTGAGTGCTCTTTCCTCAGTGCTGTGCATGGCTGGCTTCTTTCTTCTTACAGGTTTCAATTGTCACCATTCTGAGCTTTCCTTGACTCTTTCTGATTTTTTTTTAATGCCTAAAGCACCTGGTCTTCCTAGGTGGTCTCCCATCCAAGTACTAATCAGGCCTGACCCTGCTTAGCTTCCAAGATCAGACGGGATCGGGCATGTTCAGGGTAGCATGGCTGTAGACAGCCTTGACTCTTTCTAAAGGAGTGCCCCCTCCACCTTGACATTTTCTCTTATACCTCATTTACTTCATTGTGTTTATCAGAAGCTTTACCAGTTTGTATAGTTATCTGTTTATTTCTTTACGAGCTGTTTCTTCTACTTGAACATAAGCTTCATAAGGACAGAGACCATTTTTCTCTCTTTCATGGCACTTGGTGACTGGTACATAGAAGGCACTTAAAAATATTTGTGAAATCAATGAATAAATTAATCCCTGGCTAGCCAAATTTCAGTAGTCCTTTGAAAATGTGCTTTTTTCCCCCTAGTCCCCAGGCATGTCAACATCCAAACTCTCCACTGAGGTGACCCATATTGGTGATGTCTCTCTGGCCTGGGCAATTATCACAAGTATTGATACCTCTTGGGAATTTATTTCATTAATCCTGGGAGCTCTGGTGACATATGCCAATGATCTCATCTATCTTTTTTCTTCTAGGTGAGATAACTCTTAACTCAGTACATATATCTCCCTTATTCCTCCAGATCTCTCTGGCAAAAGAGCCTTTCTAAATGCTTGGTTTCAAAAGAGTACAAAAAAAGTATTAGAGTCCATGATCTATAGCAAAATTGAAAATGAAACAACTCTCATGGAAGAGAGGGTTCAGTGAGTGGGTTCTCAGCTCAGGCATCCTGTGACCCTGACAGATAAATCTCCACATTCTCTCTGCTCCCATAGCACACAGTGCATATCTCCCTTACAGCATGTGTCACCTGGTTTGTACTCTAATTGTGTGTTGGTAAGATCTCAAGGGGCTTAGTTTTCTGCAGTGTTCAGTACATGCTTTTGTCTGAGTGATGAGCACTTTTGTACTAAGATTTTTGTAAATCTTGGTAAATCTTGTGTCCTGGTAAGGCTGCCCTCATTTAGGATGGTTCTGGCTGTGGCTATTGGGATTTTTCCTGAGGTACTGAAGTCTTGGTTTTACTTTTTTGCCTTTGTGATATCTGGCTTCAGATTATATTCTTGGTGTATGGCAATAGCATGCCTTGATTTAGGAGTACCATTTATAACTAATTTAAGAAAAGTGTATAATATAAAGGTAATACCTGCTCACTGAAGAAAATTTGGAAAGTAAAGGCAGCGTAGAACAGTTGTTTGGTAAAAAAAATCTTGTTTTTCCTTCAGTTTTACACTCAGTGCTTCTGACATGAGATGTGTGGTTTTTTTTCCCCCAACACTGACAAATTTTCTGACACAAACTGGATGTCCTACAATTCAGTTCAATTCTGACATTATCTACCTGGAGTAAGCATCAGATCCCACAAATTAAAGGCTCAGTCCCACAAGAGTGCCCTCACTGCAGATGCCAGTTGCAAGTCTCAGGTTGTCCCAGGTACTTCTAACTAACCAGATGTACACCAGAGTTCCCATGACCCCATCCTCAGGTTTAATAATTTGCTAGAACAAGTCACAGAACTCAGAGAAACACTAATGTTTACCAGTTTATTATATAACAAAGAGTATGATAAAAGATACAGGCCCACAGCCAGATGAAGAGATATATAGGATGAAGTCTGAGAGGATCCCAAGTGCAGGAGCTTTTGTCCCCATGGAGTTGGAGTGCAGCACTCTCCTAGCTGCACTGTGGATGTGTTCACCTTCCTGGAATCTCTCTGAACTCCATAGTTTAGGGATTTTGTGGCAGCTCATCATGTAGACATGATCGATTAATTCATTTTTTAGCCCCTGTCCCCTCTCCAGAGAATGGGGGGCGAGCTTGAAAGTTCCAAGCTTCTAATCATGGCTTGCTTGGTCTTTCTGGAGACCAGCCCCATCCAGGAGCCACCCATGAGCCCATCGAATCACTTCACTGGAACGAAGATGTTCTTGCTACTCAGGAAACTACAAGGTCTTAGAAGCTCTTTTAGGAACTGGGATCAAAGACCAAATATTAATAGGAACTGGTGGCAGAGACCAACATATGTATTTCTTATTATTTCACAGGTTGTGAGGTTTTTCCTTTTCTTCCACTTCTCCAGCTGTCTTACTTTTCTACCCTCCTGCCTCTCCTTGCAGAAATTCTTGAATTTGCCAGAGAGATTGGAATTGATCCCATCAAGGAACCGGAACTGATGTGGCTGGCGCGGGAGGGCATTGTAGCCCCGCTGCCTGTGGAGTGGAAGCCATGGTGAGTTAGCAGGGGTGCGGCCCACTGACTTTGCCTGTCAGAGGCAGAGGGAGCCTGATGCTGGGGATCAACTTTAACCAGTCACCTTTAGAAGCCTGTCCTGCACAGAGTTTGGGACAGCAATGGGCCATTCCTCTGCTGGGCTGCTTGACGCTTTGTGGTCTCTATGAGGGGTTTAGCACTTATACCCAGGGTCCCTACGAGCTTCTGCCCTGGGTCAGGTCCTCTAGCACTAGTATCTGTTTTAGACATACTCAGGAGGTGTTGTTATTTCTTGCACACTGATATTGAGAGTGACAATATTGAGACCTTCTGAGCATGTCCAAAATGGATGCTGGTGTTAAAGAGCTTTATGGTGAGGCTACACATATGGACAAGGGTTTCTTCTCTCTTGGTAACCAATCCCCGAATTTGAGTAATCTCTTCATGAGTTGGTTCGTATTGGTGGATTTGTTCATATTTTCAGTTTCCATCTGAGCTCTTTGGATTGTGAGGGACAGAGACTCAGGTTATCTCAGGGAAACAAAGGCTAATGGTGAGGAAACAGACTGACCGAGGTGGGGAAGCTAAAAGGAGTCACAGCACTGCTGTGTCTCCTTCCTCCTGAGGATGCCTCCTCTCCCACTCTTGGTGACGCTGTTTTCTCTGTTCTGCATGTCTGCTCTGTTCTCTTCATCACATGCACGGAGCTCTTTCTCCAAGCTGTTTCCCTAAAGTGCCATTAATTTACTTCCTTCTATAGCATGGTCCCCAGATGTCTGAGGGGTCCGTTCTTGTGCTGGTATTGTGCAATTTTGTGTGCAAGGTGTAATTACCCTGTTTTTATCCATCCACTTAATGTGTTGGCCGTATTTCAAAATGACTACAGTTGTAGCCTTATTCATCTCTGCTGAAGAATTGTAATCCTTTTATCTTCTCCTCACATGGGAGGCTCCCTATTCTCTTGATCTTTTTAGCTGCCTTTCCTTGAACCTTCTCCAGTTTCATGACATCTTTCTTGTAGTAAATCTGTTAGCACTGCATACAGTATTCCAGGTGCTGAGGACTCATGGTTGTGTTGGTAGGAAAATGGTTTCTGTTTTGTTTCCAATACCCACCCTGATATCCATATTTGCCTTATCTAACCTCTATCTTCTTTTTCTCTATTTTTTAACTTTGTATATATCTGTGTTGTTTTGCTTTTGGATACTTTTTACATTAAAAGCCACATGAGAAATACAGTCAACATAATAACACCCTAATGTACATGTACTCAATAAATAAATGGCTGCAGTGATATTAAAAAAAAGTGGATGGAAAGAAGGAAACTGTCATTGGTTATGGTCCAGCAGTGTGCCAGGCTTCGTGCCAGCTGGATTCATACCTGCTAGTGGTGGCTAATACTCCCTCATCCTGTAAGGAGAGTGTAAAGTATTTCTCACTTTTTAAAATAGCAAAAGTCATTAAAACTTATGTATACATGTCAGCTTTTACCTAATTACTCCCAATTCTAAGATTAATTAATTGATGAATTCCTTCCAGATCTTTAAAACACAGACACACACATACCCCACATACATGTATATCCACATCGCACACACATTATTTTTTTCTTAAAGTTTATTGGGGTGACATTGGTTAATAAAACTCTATAGATTTCAAGTGTATAATTATGTAATACATCATTTGTATATTGCATTGTGTGTTCACCACCCAAAGTCATATCTTTTTATCACCATATATTTCATGTTTTGTTTTTTAAACATTGGTGCTATACTGTATATATTGCTCTTCTATGTCAGTGCGAAGGTCTACCTCATTCTTTATCAGTTGCTTACTTTTCCATACATAGATATACCATGATTTTAAAAAATCCTGATTTATTTAACCACTTATATTGAAGGATAATTAAATTTTTTTCCTAAATTGACCATTACATGTGGGTCTATTTCTGGATTCTTTGCTCTCTTCTCTTCCATTTATCTCTTTGCCTTTATACCAATGTCATACCGTTTGGATTACTATAGCCTTGTCATAAATCTTGAAATCATTTGGAGTTAAATCCTCCAACTTTGTTCTCCATTTTCAAAGTTGTATAATAGGTCCTTTGTATTTCCATATGAATTTTAGAATCAGCTTGCCATTTTCTACAAAAACTTTGTTAGGATTTTGGGATTGCATTGAATCTATAAATCAATTTGGGGAGAAGCGACATCTAAAACAATATTGAGTCTTCCAACAAAAGAACAGGGTCTCTCTCTTATTTAGGTTTTCTTTAATGTCTCTAAGAAATGTTTTGTAGTTTTTAGTATACATCTTGCCCGTATTTTGTCAGATTGCTTATTATTTCATATTTTTGTTTCTGCAAATGGTATATTTAAAATTTTTAATTTCCAATTTGTTGCTTTTATACAGAAATAAAATTGATTTTTGTACATTAATCTTATAGCCATGCTAAACTCACTTATGCCAGTTCTAATAGCTTTTTTTGTAGAATCTCTAGGATTACGTACATAGAAGAACACATCGTCTGGAAATAAAGACATTTTTATTTCTTCCTTTCTAATCTGGATACTTTTTATCTCTACTTCTTGACTCATTGCACTGACTAGAACCTCTAGTATAATTGTATAGAAGTAGTGACAATGGACAATTTTTGCCTTGTTCTTTAGGGGAAAGCATTCAGCCGTTCACCATTAAATATGATGTTAGCTATATGTTTCTGTAAATGCCCTTTGTCAGGATGAGGAAATTCCCTTCTATTCCTAGCTGGCTGAGAGTTTAAATGAGAAATGGATATTGGATTCTCTAAAATGTTTTTTCTTGCATCTATTGATAGAATCCTATGATTTTTCTATTTTGATCTGTTAACAATTATATTGATTGATTTTCAGATATTAAACTGACCTTATATTCCTGGAATAAAGTCTGTTAGGTCATAATTATATATTATTTAGTTTGATTTTCTAAAATTTTGTTAAGTATTTTTACTCTAAAATAATATTTTGAAGGGGACGAGGTAGATAAAGTTTGGGTATTTTCTATTACTGATTTCCAATTTTATTTATTCATTATATTTATTCTTTGTTACAAATTGAGACTTCTTTTGTGGCTCAGCAAGTGATTTTATCTATGTAAGTGTTCTATATGTGCTCGGTAAGAATGTCACGTCTCATTTTTGGATATAGGGTTCTATAAATGTCCTTTATATCAAACATGCTAACTGTGTTTACATTTTTCTGTATCCTCAGTCATTTTTGTCTTGTCTCACTCTTGAATGATAGTTTAGTCGAGTATAGAATTGTTTGTTGATTATGAACAGCCCTTTGAAAATATTATGTACCCACTATCTTCTGACTTCTGGTTTTGCAAATAAGACATGTTTTCTTGGTCTCATTTGTTGTTCCTTTGTAGGCAATCAGGTTTTCCCCCGTGGTAGTTTTTATTATTTTGTTTTTAAATTTGATGTTCTGTGATTTCACTACAGTGTATCAAAGTATGGTTTATTTTTAATTATCATGTTCAGGATTTGGAGTGCCTTCTTTCTTTGAGGACTCATGTCTCTTCAATTTTGGAAAATTCCCAACTATTATCACTTTTCTTTTCTGGAACTCTTACTAGAAATATACTGGACCTCCTCCTCCTCCTTCCCCTCCTCCTCTTCCCTCTCCTCCTCCCCCTCCTCCTCCTCTTCCGTTTCTTAATTTCTGTTTCATGTTTTAAACTCACTTTATCTTGCATGTTGCATTCTGGATAATTTCCTTTGGTGTGTTTTCCAGTTCACTATTTCTTTTTCTGTGTCAAATTTGCTGTTTAACCCATCTGTTTTTGAAAATTTAATGACTACCAACTCTTGCAAGTTCTATTATAGTTTTTTTCCCAGTATTTCTTGGTTTTTTGAATTATGCTCTTTCATTATGGATTCTACTCCTTTTATTTACTTATTCATTTTTTTCTGCTCCTTTTCTATAATAATGGCAAATGTAGTTATTTTTAGTCTTTTGATCTACTCTGCCAAGTTTTTTTGTGCGCTAATTCTTCCCTTCATTGTGTCACTGATTTTCCCTCATGGTGAAATGTTTCTTCATGTGATTTGTAATTATTTATTGAGAATTTTATGAATTCATCTTCTCATTTTTAGGTTGTCAAGTGGCTTTATAATGGCTTCTGCCAATGGTTTTTCAGTGGTTGAGGACTAAATTTTTATATTAGTTTCCTGACTTGGGATTTCCTTATCACATTTTAGCCTCTATATCTACATGTCTTGGGGTTTTAATTTTTTTTTTATTTTATTTTGCTGTCTAGAACCTGGAGTGGATGATGTGCTTCCCTGTTGTTTCCATGGCCCTCTAGGTTCTTTCATTCATGGAGGGAGCATTCTTAAGGGCCCCAGACATACGCGAGGGTCTCATTTCCAGTTTCCAAATTCGTGGAGGCCTAAGGCCACATTTAGTGTCTGTAAATTAGAATTAAAACTGAAGTTCCCAGGGCCTGTATCCAGGTCAGATATCAGCCTTGACCTTTCAGTTCATACATTTACTACTCGGGTTTCATGATTTCTTTATGTTTCATGTGAGAATTTCTCTGTCTGGCTATGATGAAAACATTTTTTGTCTTATTATTTTGTTGTTGTAATTGTTGTTATATATTAATACGGTATTTATCTGTGTTTGCATGGGGTAAAAAGAGGTCAGATGTTTTCTTCCGTAAAGCATGTTCTCCGAAGTTTTGTATGTTTCTTTAGAAAAAATTTCTAGAATTTGAATTAATGTGTTAAAATATATTCAGAGTTTAAATATTGTTAATTAATACCAAAGTATTTTCCGTTAAAGTTTAACAGTCCTACCAATAGCACATATTGTTCGTTTAAAAATATTATGAATTAAGAAATTGTCGATCAGAAAAAAAAAATCAACCCCCAAAAATTGTCAGTCCAAGGGTAAGAAATTATACCTGGTTATTTTAATTTGTATTTCCCAAATCATTCAGAGTTGAGTTGCCCATCTGTTGTTGGCTGTTAGTTTATCTTTTGTGATTTGCTTGTTTATATCCTTCGCCTTTTTGTCTATTGTGTTGCTTATCTTTTCATTTTTGTTAAGGAGGTAGAACTCTTTGATTTTTCTTTGTATTAATCTTATGCTACTGTTTGCTCCCAGTTTCTTTTAATTTTCTTTATGCTTTCTTATGCACTGAAGAAGGCAAAAACGTCCATCGTCATCACTTCTGTTCAATTACACTAGAGGTTCTAGTTAGTGCATAAGTTACAAAATATTTTTGTAAATTTTTTTTCTGGTAAAACATACATGACTTTACTGTTTTAACCATTTTTAGATATACAGTTCAATGGCTCAATGTACATTCACAGTGTTGTGTAACCATCATCACCTATCTCCAGAACTTTATCTTCCTAAGCTGACACTATGTACTCATTAAACAATAACTCCCTCATTCTCCCCCCTCCCCAGCTCCTAGTAACCTCTGATCTACTTTCTGTCTCTATTAATTTGATAGGTACTTCATATACCTATCTGTTTAGGTACTTCATATAAGTGGACTCATACGAAATTTGTGCTTTTGTGATTGACTTATTTTACTTAGCATAATGACTGCGAGTTTCATCCATGTTGTAGCATGTGTCAGAATTGAATTCCATTTTAAGACTGAACAATATTCTAGTGCTTGTATATACTACATTTTGTTTACCCATTTATTGTCAGTGGATATTTGGGTTGTTTCCACCTTTGACTAATATGAATAATGCTGTCATGAACATTGGCATTAAAACCCAAGTTCCCAGGGCCTATATACAAATATCTGTTTGAATCCTGCTTTCAGTTCTTTTGGGTATATACCCAGAAGTTGAATCGATGTGTCATGGTAATTCTATTTTTAATTTTTTGAGGAACTGCCATACTCTTTTTTCACAGTGCCTATACCATTTTACATTCCCACCAACAGTACACAAGGGTTCCAATTTTTCTACATCTTTGCCAACACTTGTTATTTTCTGCTTCCTTTTTGATAATAGCCATGCTAATAGGTGTGAAGGGATATTTCATTGTGGTTTTAATTTTTTATTTCCCTAAATTTTAGTGATGTTGAGCATCTTTTCATGTGCTTATTGGCCATTTCTGTGTCTTCTTTTTCACTTTTTACCCTTGATATATATATTTTATTACTTCTATGTATTTTCTGTTTTATTCGAATTGAGATTGAGTTTGCCAGGTTTCATAAGGAGCCCTAGATTTTATTGGGATTGTATTGGATTTATATTTAATTTGAGGATTATTGGCTATTGAGGAAATTTACAGACTTGAGTCTTTCTGTTCAGGAACATGGAATCTCTAATGTTTTTTCTTTTTCTTAGCTTTTTGGTAAAGCTTTACAAAAAATTTGCATTTTGGATTTATACCTGGATATTATATATTTTATATTGCTATTGTGCATTTTTTTTCTATTAGCTGTCTTAATGGATTAGTAATAGTGGATCGGATGAATGGTTTATTTTGGACTTGTCCGTGGTGAAACACAGATTCTTGAAACCCACCTCCTACATTATTTTCTTCTATTGTTGATCCCCACCAGCTTGGATTGTCACCTCTTATGATTTTGGAATGTTTTATAAGGCCAGAGCTTTCACAATGTATTTTTTTCCTCAGACCATTTATAAAAATATTAAGCAAGGTCTAGCTTAGAATTTATTGCCAAGATACCATAGTATTTGTACTTAGATACCATCTAAAAACGAAGTTTATTCCTGCACTAGTCTAGCGTGAATTCCCAGGAACTCCAATGATTATATGTCTCCTGAGATATCCCAATCCTTTGTTCCTATCGAAGTTAGCTCCTTTATTCTTAGCCAAACGGTACCCTTCAGTTTTGTGTTAATCTTTTCCTCTTTTCTCCTTTCCTCCCATCTTCTCTATCCCTCTTCCCTTTTCCCCTAATTCCTCTTCCTCCTCTGCCTCTTTGCCATTTTTCTTCCTTTTCTTTTTTTCCTAAGTAGCTTTGGACCTGAGCAGAGACTAACTTCTGACCTCTGCTCATCCCTAGCCAGGACATCACAGGTGATATTTACTATTTCAACTTTGCCAATGGGCAGTCCATGTGGGACCATCCCTGTGATGAGCACTATCGAAACTTGGTGATCCAAGAGCGAGGGAAGCTGTCAACTTCTGGAGCTATTAAGAAGAAAGACAAGAAAAAGAAAAAGGAAAAGAAAGACAAGAAGGACAAAGAGACCTCCAAAAGTCCCCTGGTGAGTCCATAGAAGCCAGATCCCACAGAGGCCAGGGTTATAACCTGAGGGGGTATTGGGAACCTCTGGGTGTTTATAGCTGGGAGGTTAAGAACAATTACAATAATATAGTAATTTCTTGATACTTCATCATGTGAATTGTGCCTGTCTTCTGGCATGTTTTCCTTTCAGCTTCTAGAAATTGTTAGTATTTCTAAACAATTCCTTTTTTCTGCCTTGGGAAGTGTATATTACATAATAGGATGGGTGAGAGAGGGTGCTCTGCTGAGGATGGTGGTTTGTAGTAGTAAAAGAAGTGATGTCATCTGCCCCTCTGGAGAGTGGGGGGACAGGGAGCAGTTGGTGAAGGCCAGAGAGCCTTGATGAGTGGAGTGTCTTTCTTCTTCTTTCAGAGTCAGGCCTTCCTACTGTGGGTTCATTATTTGTCTCAGTGGTACGAATTCCTATGCCAGATCTATCCATAAGTCAGCTGTCAGGACACCAGTGTCTTCAAGATCCCAAAAGAAAAGTTTGGGATTTATTCACTCCTGTAGATTACCTTTGTTGCCGGTGTCCTTGGTTAGTGGTGGATAATGGAAATTTGGTTGCAGTGTGATCACCTTGGTCTCAAGTAGCTTTCTTGCTCAGAGTCGAAGGTGTTCTTTTCCATTTTTGTTTTATTTGTCTGTTCAGTATGTCTGTACTTAGGAGGCAGAGTTATTGCCCTCATTTTATAGGCAGAGGAGCTAAGAGTTGGAGCCATACTGAAGTGAGGCCTGGGCTCTCCCAGCACATTGTGGCAGTGCAGGGAAACCTGCCTTCTTCCCCTCACCCAGCTGCGAGGCGGGCGGGGCACATTGAGGAGAGTGAGGGTCAGCCAGGTGGAGAGCACTGGGGATATCTTTTCAACCCTCTCAGTGGTCCAATTGATTTGCTCTTTTGTTTATAGTCTTTATTTCCCACTAGTACCTAGTGCTTGCTTCTCAGTGAAGATTCCTTCAGCTTCCTTTTATCCTTTCCAAGGTGTCCATTCTGGCATTGGATGGTTGTTGATGAATTCATCCTTTTTATTATTTCCAAGCTTTACAGAGACTCCTCTCTCCTTTCCCTTCCTCCACATACTACTACTCATGATTCTGAGAAGTAAGATAACAAGCCTGTTCCTCAAGATAGAGAAAAGAAGGGTGATACTTTCCAAATAGGCTGAATTTTCTAATGTCATATATTTGAAAGGCAAAAGATGGACAACAGGATTTTCACTAACCCAGGATTATTGTAAGTGATAATCAGCATCTGGCAGGCTGTGGCATGACTAAAGGCGAGAGAGGGAATGAAGTGAGGGTTCTGGGTTGGAGATTTGGGTAATAGCCTGCATTCTGGGTGTGTGACTGAGTTCCTGAAGCTCCCTAAAAAGGATTCTTTCTGTGGTTTCAGGAGCTGGGGACAATTGGATAATCCTGGGCTGTAGTCTGGATCTTAGGTCTCAGGACAGATGTCTCAAACCTGAGTTTGCCCAGGGTACAGCCAGGTGGGTGACCTGGACTCAGGTAGTTTGGGCTCTCACGGTGAATTCTTACAGAGTATGGTTGATCTTTAGAGTTTCTTCTAGCCTCAAGGTTCTCTGGCTGTGTGGATGTCTCCTGAGCAGTACCAACTTGTACCTGTAGAAGACTCAGACTGTGTTTCTAAGGCTCAGCTCACAGTTAGGTTTCCCCTCTTCTCTCCCTTCTTAAATAATTCTGGTAAGGTTAGTGGATTTTATAAAATTAATCAATCATAGAACTGAGAGTTTGGTGATACCTTAGGGATAACTTGGTCGCTGACTTTCAGATTTTCTTTAGTAGTGAAGCCCTGTCTTCAAATCAGGTCCTCCATAGAGATCCAGCATATAAAAAGTGGAGCTGTTGTGATTGAACCTGGGGGTGTAGGGCTTGGTGATGTCCCTCCTCCAGCGTGTGCACAATGTAGCAACCCCCAAGGTACCATGTGGAACCAACCTGCAGGTTCCATGGAGCAAGGTTTGTAAGCCACGATCTAGTCTGGCCTCTTCTTTATAGATAAGGAAACTGGGGCCAGAAAACAACAAAAGCTCAAGGGAGCTTTTAGCTTTTCTTCCCTCTTTGGTTTTTGTTTTACTTTAGATGGAGGGTGGGTTTCTGCTAAGGGCTTGTCAAGGGTTGAGGGAGCAAGTGTAACTCAGAAGTGTTTTGTCTTAGTTTTCTCTGCATGTTTATATACCCATCTAGGAAACGCAACCTGATCAGGGACTTCTGCCTTCTTCCTCCTTTCTCCGCGGCCCATCCCCTCTCTCAGCACCTGGGCTTGCTGATGTGGACCTAGACCAAGAGATGCAGGCTAGAAGTGAGGGCTCCTTTAAGAAAGGGAAGAGCCCATGCATGCTGGGTGACACCCCCTGGCCTCTCACAGGAACCCTGCCCAACAAGCTACAGCCACTCTCCAAAGGCCAATCTTCCCGAACCCACCAGATCATTGCCGATGTGGAGAAAATTTTAGGCAGGGCCCCAGCCCAAGGCAGGACAGAATTAGGAGATCAGCAGGGTCCAGAGAACCCCCAGAAGCCGACAGAGAAAATCTACCTGGGGTTTTCAGACCCTGAAATAGAAGAGCTGGAAATGAGGACCAGACAGCAGAAACCTGGCATTCTGGGCCCTGAGAACAGCAGGCCCCTCCAAAATGCGCAGGATGTGCTAGAAAGCAGGAGCCAGGCCTCTGTTCACTCAAAGCTTTCTGAAACCATCAAGGGCCCACAGTTGAAAGGGGAGCAGCACAGCCACAACGTGGCCAAACTGAGCTCCACTGGCCCTGGCGGGGACAAGGGCCAGAGCCCCATTCCCTCATCATCCCCTGAGGAGGACCCTTCCCTTTCCCCTTGTTCTTCTAACCATATACCGCCTGCCAGGAAGAGCAAGCTGTTCTCGTTAGATAGTAGCCAAGCAGAAGACCTGGGCTGGCAAGGTGTTTCTGGGGAAGGTGGGAGCATGGGCCGGGGAAGGAGGAGGAGAGAGCCCCCAGGATTGTGGATGGGACAGGTCTCCAAGCTTGTTAACAAGGGCACCCCCGGGAGCTGCAAAGAAGCAGAGGGCAATGACCCTGAAGTTCTAGAGGCCTCAGCTGATGATCTACCTCAGGGACCCTTCCTAATACCACCTGATACCCTGGCATCAGAACCATCCCAGAATGCCCTGTTAGGAAGTGCCCCTGGGGCATCTCCCACCAGTGAGGAGAGACAACCATCAGGGTCTCCAGATCCCCCCAAAAAAGACAGGAACCCTAGTGGGTCTGGGCCTGACTTGGAGAGCAGCAGCAGCAGCAATCTGACCTCTTACCTTGGCTCTCAGATACTGGGTGAGGTGAATAACTTCCCATGGGACATGCAGAGCTCTCGGGGATCTGAGCGGGGCATGGATCAGTCAGAACCCTGGACCAAGATCTACAGCCCCTTTCTAGTGCCCCAGTTATCCCACCTGCAGAGCTCTGCCGATGAGCAGTCAGAGAGTGAAGACTATTCTGAGGATCAGAGGTTCTACCAGCACATCCTGCAAATGGTCAAGATCTCCAGGCGGCTGGAGGGCCTGGAGCAGCCTGAGAACATGCAGGAAATTTCATGCAAAGACTTTGCCAACATGGTCTGTTGTATGGCAGCTGAGTGTTCCAGGATGTCTAGTGAGGGTGAGCACGAGGCCATCAGAGCCATGGAGAGGGACCCAAGGTTTCTGGCTTGGAGGCCAGAGCTACTGGAGCATCCTCAGGAGGTGGCCCTTGCTCCGGCTGGGCTGGAGGCCTCTCAGCAAGCCTGTTTCCAGCCAAGCAGCAACCCCCTCAGGCAGGGGCTAGTTGAGCTGAGTTCCAACAGAGAGCTTGCGGCAGAGCCAGGCAAGATGCAGCTTCTCAACCAGGTAGGCTTCTTAGAGAGCATGGCCTACAGGCCTCAGTGAATGTGGCAGCGAGGGAGCAGATTGAGTTGACATCTTAACGAAGCTGTCGGGTCTGCTTTCCTGTTATTTGCTCTCCCTTGGTAACTACTGATCCCTTAACTTCTCAGGATGGTGATCTTAGGGGATGACATATATTTCATGTTTCTTCTATCCCATCACCTGCAAGATAGTGGCTGAGGATACCTAGATTTCCTGGGTGGTTCACATGCTTTGAAAATGATCAGTTTTGAGGGTGAGAGAGGTGGCACCAATCCTGGCACTCATGCAGGATATAGGTCCTTCCCAGGATTTGGGAAGCCTTTCCCATCAGCCAATTATAAAGAGAGGTCCTCCCAAGTAGATACCCTACCCCTAAGCTCTGAACTGAGTCCTTTTCTCAAAATCACAGAAAACAAGAGAATTAATACTGTCATGAGGGGCTGAATCCCAGAATCTCTCTACCATCCTGTAAATTGCTTCTGCTTCTTGCTTCCCAGGGTTCCCAGAAATCATGTGAATAACCTGTGTCAAGCTGTGCAGACCCTGTTTGTTCCTTCACTTCCTCTTGTACTGGGATTTACCAAAGAGTTGGGCTTGCTCTATCATTTTGACCCTTTGATCCTTTAAAGAGTAACACCATATTTTTCATTTAGAAGAAGTCAAGTTGGATCAGAGACCATGGGGGTCAATCTGAATTTCCCTGGCTATTCTGCTATTGCCCAGCTGTGGCTTTACCCAGTTGTTACCTCTGGTTCCTAATTGCTAGCGTACACTGGTTCTCTGTTAGTTCTAATAACTACTGTAGCACTATAAATATCAGATAAGCAGCAGATTATCCTGAAAGTTTTAATTAGCCCAATGGCAGCAAGTTTATCTGCTATGAAGGACAACGCCATGCACAGCCCATAGTCAGAGTTAATGGCCATCTTTGAAGATGATCAGCTAGGGGCCAGGAATATATAATTTCCTTGCTAACCACTGATTTGGTAAAGGCCTGGGTGAACAATGCCCTCAGTGTGCCTGTCTCCCTCCCTCAAGCCCCCAGCATGTTAGCAAATTAGCCATGTTAGGAGCCTGTAATTTTCCATAAATACAGATTGGGAAGAATTTTGCTTGCTGCTACACTGGGGCTAGTTGGGAGGGTGGAAGTCAGCAGGAGCAGGCCTGGTTTGCTCACAGTTCACCTCAGAGAAGCTTGCCAATGCTCCTTTTCTGCCACAACCAGGAGGCAGTGTAAAATACTGGCTTAGAGATAGCCCTGGGTTTCAAGTCCATGTCTGCCCTCTTTGCTAGTCCTGTGATTTTGGACAAGGGTCTTGACCTCACCAGTCACCATTAGCTCATGTGGGGACTGTGGCCTCAGGCTGTTGTGAGAGTACAGTGAGACATGGCATGTAAGGTGCTTAGCTTGATGCTTGGTGCTCAGGTAATGTTGGCCAATTTTATTATCAGCTCCTTTTCTGCCTAACAAAGATACTCTGCAACAGGCCAGGTGATTGGGAATCTACAAAGGCCTGGGAGTGGTTATTATGTCCCCTTTCAGATGAGTGTCTGATGCCCTTCCCCTGCAGAAAGGGATACTGCTCAGAACCTGATAGTCCAGCCCCTAGGCTGAAGCTGCGGGTGAGAAGATGGGTGGCCTGATCTTCTCCAACCTGACCTCCTCCAGGTTCCCCTTTCTTTCTTCAGTCTCTGTGGGATTAGAGAGAAATGAAATTTTTGTTGTTGTTTTATACATTTTAAGTTGAGAAATGAATTTTAAAGAACTCTTAGTAAATTGTCACCAGAATGCTATCCTTGTCTCTTCTTCTAAGCCCAGACTATTATAAATGTGAATCCCTATAATAATAGTAATTCCATAACCTTGGTGTAGCCCTGGACCACTTGCACATACTCCTTGCATTCATTATCTCGTTTGAACTTCTCAACAAACCGTAAGTGATTGGACACACATCATCTCCATCTTTCAGATGAGTAAACTGAGAATCTAAGAGTCCGTGAGTAGCCCGAGATCTCAAAATTCTGACACCTAGGCTGTTTTTTCCCATCCTTGCTGGCATGAAGCCTTCATTTGGCCCTCCTGAGAACAGGGAAAAGGGACTAGTCTTTTGGCAAGGCTTCTGTCAGCCATTTTCCTCATCAGTGGAGTAGGGAAAGAGTTCTTTTTTGGTTGCTTATGTATATTGTTTCACAGTTAATATTTATTTTACACAAGGCAATACATGCCCATGTTAAACAATGTCGAATAGTACCAAAAGGCATATAATAAAATACAACAGTTCTCTGGTGTGTGTACCCCTCTCCAGAGGCAACCGCTTTCTTCTGGTGTTTACTTCCATATTTATAAATAATATGCTTAGACTGCTTTTTCATGATTCATCAGTTTTAAACTTTATCTATTGAGACTTCTCATCTTGGTAGATGAGGCATTTGTCTCTGCTCTCCCCTCCCCCACACTTCCTATGTGGCTTCTGAAAGGAGAGCAGAGCCCTGTGCAACATCTGCCAGATGTGAAAGAACCATTTACTGTGAGATAGCAGAAGAGTTATGAGAATCAGGAAACCATCCTGTGATTTCTCACACAGTTAGCACAATGGTAATTTCTGGATGTTGTGTTTCATTAGCAGCCTCTGAATGGAGATGGTTTAAATTTGAGCGGGCAGGATTTAGATGTTTTATTTTTATATCTGTCTCTAACACTCTCAGAGCCATGTGGTTTCTTGGGTTTGTAACAAGCTGTTTTCTGTTGCCCAGGCCCTGGGCTCCTCGTTAGCCCCAGTCCACATTCCTCTTGGAGGCCTGGCTCCCTTACGAGGCCTTGTGGATGCCCCGCCCTCTGCTCTTCGCGGATCTCAAAGTGTGAGCCTGGGGAGCTCAGTGGAGTCTGGTCAGCTTGGGGAACCCACACTGGTAAATGCTTTTTCTTGCATTCAGTGTATTTAGTTTACTGTGGGGCCTCTGTGTACCATGCTAGGAACTATGGCCCATAAATAGAAAGAGAGGGCATAGGTTGAGTCCTGAAAGCTCATAATCTACTTGGGAAGGTGAGTCACACCTCTGTGATGCTGAAGGTGGAATCTGGGCAGTGGAGGTTAGACCCATGCCATAGAGACAGCAGTGCTGCTTTCCCAGTCTGTGCAGGCAGGGCAGTAGGAGTTGGGGAAAGGAGGAATCAGTGTGAGCTGGAGTTACCAGGGTCAGCTTCGTGGATGAGGTGGACTTGCTCTAAACAGAAAGAGAGTGGGGAAAGTACTCTAAAGGTCTTTTTAGCGAGTCCCTTGACTTTCTTTCTCTATTTTTGAGCCTTCACAAGGTCTCAAGACCTCTGCTCATGCAAAGTGTCTCTTGGGCTCCATCCATGAGGACCAGAATGCTCTCAGCCTCTTGGCTTTAGGAGAGGAGACCAACAAGGAGGATGAGGTAGAGAGTGACAACCAGGTAACGCTGAATCCTTTTCCTGGCCTAGAAACCCTCTGTGCTGTATATATTTTTTTGAAAAAATTTTATTGTGGTAAAATATATATAACATGAAGGTTACCATTTTAACCAATTTTAAGGATACAGTTCAGTGGCATTAATTACTTTTACAGTGTTGTACAATCATCACCACTATCCATTTCCAGAACTTGTTTATAATCCCAAACAAACACTCTGTGCCCACTAAACAATAACTCCCCCTTCTCTCCTCTCCCCAGCCCCTGGTAACCACTGATCCACTTTCTTTCTATGAATTTGTCTAGTCTAGATATTTCAAGTAAGGATAATTATACAATATGTGTCCCTTAATGTATGGTTTCTTTTGTGTGGTGTAATGTTTTCAAGGTTCATCCACGTTGTAGCATATATTAAAACTTCATTCCTTTTTATGACTGAACAATATTTTATTGTATGAATATACCACATTTTGTTTATATATCCATTCATCTGTTGATGGACACTTGGGTTATTTTCACCTTTTGTCTAACCTCTGTGTTACTTTGAAAATAAGTAAAAATGGTTTTCCAGTCCACAGCTTCATTTCTTGCCCAGTCTGTATACCTTCCGGGCCAGACTGAGAAAGCATAATCAACAAAGAGCCTCCTGGCCCTCACCCTCGGCTGTCCAGTTTCCTTTGACTTGCCACTCATAATCATTTTTGTTTTCAGAGTGTCTGCAGCTCAAGTGAGCTTCTTAAAAACCTGCACCTGGACATTGGGGCCTTGGAGGGTGACCGTGAGTATGAGGTAAGAGCCCAAAGCCCCTGCAGGCAGACGTCTCAGCCTGCTGTGTCCCTCTTCGCTCCTTTAGCCTTTCTTCCTGTGGGATACATATTTGGAAGGAGAACCATTTTGCCCTGTCTTGTTCAGATGGGATTTCTGGGGCTTGGAGAAGCATAAGAGTGGAAAGAAATCTGTCTATTTACTCATTTATCAAATAAGCACCAATTATTGTATGTTTCTACAAGATGAGGCACTTTGCTAGGTGCTGTAGGTCATATAAGCCTACATTAAATGTGATTCGTGCCTTTTAAGAGCTTATAGTCTCAAAAAAGAGAGACTTAAATAACTGGAACACAGAGTAGAATGCAATGAGGCCATAAGGAAGGTAAAACAGAGTGCCACGGGAGGGCAGAGTTAGGGACCTCTTGTCCATTAAGATCAACTAAGAAAGGCTTCATTGAGAAAATGACATCTGAGGTGAGTCAGGAAGAAGGGTGGGCAAGACTAAACAAGCAGAGGTGAATGGTGAGAGAGAAGTCCAATGGGCGCTGCAGAGGCAGAGGCAGAGATGTGGGGCAAGTTTGGGGAAGATGAGGTGTCTGCTTTGACTGGAGTTCAGAATGTATATGGGAGAGAAGTGACAGATAACACTGTGGAGGTAGATTGGGCTGGATCATGGAGGACCCAAGTGCCAGCTAAGAAGTTTGGATTGGATTACACAGGCATTGGGAGTCATCAGAGGTTTTGAACTGAGGTGTAACATCATCCGGATTCTTAACATTTGTTGAATGCTGCCTGCATAGCAGGCCACTGTGCTAGGCACCATGGGAGATACAGGGATCGGTAAGATATGGGTCTGGGCTGGCCTCAAGGAGTTTGCCATTGAAAAGAGAAAAAGGACACTAGGTACTTGGCATTTTGTAGGTGTTCAGTAGATGTTGAGTAAATGAATATTTAGGAAATTATAAAGTAGGGCAGCATGCATAAAGAACTATAGCACAGGTATACTGTTTGGAGGAGTTCTGAGGGAGAAGAAATTACTTCCCTAGAGATCAGGGAGACTTACTGGAAGAGATGACATTTGACCAGGGTCTTCAAGAATGGGTAAGTTTTGGATGTGGGGAAAGATGTAAGAGATATTTTAGACAAGCGAACAGCTTGAGCAAAGGCACGAAGCCTGGGAAATGAAGAATACAATTGGGAATAGATTCTGGAATTACCCACCTCTGTTCCCAGCAGTCCTGTTGCTTCTGATCTCTTCCTCCGTGATCTGTCTTTCACTGTCACCGAAATATTCTTCATAAAACAAACAGAACCCAAAACTCATCATGTTGTTGTAAAACCTAAAAATTCTAATGCATCTTTGTACTTGAAAAGGAACATTTCCTACTATATGTACTTTGGTGTTCAGTTTATTCATTTTTAACAATTAACATTTCTCAAAATATTCCCAGAATATTCGCACAACTCATAAATCGTGAGGTCAACAACTCAGATTTTCTACAACATTTAAATATTGATAGCAAGCTTAATTGAGCTTCACAATCTAATATACCAAATTCTTTTAAATATTTTAAACACTTTAAAGTAAAATAGATCACTCGCATTTTATTAGAATGATCAAAAAACTGAGCAGTAAAACAATAGTGCTCATATCATGGATTTAAATTTGTTTCCTTATTATCTCTTATTATTATGTCATTATAATCTCTTATCATGTTCCTGTTATCTCTGACTCTGTTTTCTTGGTCTTCAGCTCCCCTGGTGAGCCAGATTTAACATCTCAGGCTGGCTGAGGTTGTAGATGCGGGCTGACAGGCCCCGAGTTGTATGCTGGCCTTCCCAGGTGACCCAACTCTAGCCATTGCAGGCTCCTTTTTATAGTTAGGCTTTCTCTATTACCTCAGAGACCGTCCATATTTTTGGCTCTGCATAATTGGATGTTTTGATTGTGATTTGAACACTGTCTTCCAGATGTGACACTTTTCCCCTAAGTGTCCCATCTTTATCATCAACTTTATCTGTGTCTACTTTGAAACTCTTTGGAGTGGGGCCTGGTCTGCTTGCATTAAATCTAAAACCTTTAATCTCTTTGCTTCTCTGAAATGATAGCTTTGTTTCTTCTTATCTACCATTAAGACCTTATGATACTGATAGAGCCTAGAAGGATGACCATGAATAGGAATGGGATGTCAGGAGGACTTACTTTTGGAGAAAGAGGATAGCTTTCACAAAACTGAGCAAATTGAGAGTAGAGATTCTATTCATGTCTATATGTCCAGGACCTGGCCCACTGCCCGGAACATAGGAAGGATGTGGATAAATTTTGCTGAGCAATCGAGAGAATGAACGAACTATGCTGAGACAGGGAGGCTATCCTGGCAGATTGCACTGTGCTTTTTTCTTCCCTTGGCTTTCCCATGTCCTGAGTAGAGTGGGTACTTTGTCCCTGATGTCAGCTCGTAGACTGAAGATCCCAAAGTAGATTGATCACGATGAATTTGATGAACTTGGACTTTGGGCTAGTTAATTTTTATTTAATAATGGGTTATAAATGTCAAGAAAAAAAGGGATTTTCGTCTTTGACATGTCCTGGATTTCTAAAGAGTTCCTTTCTGATGATTATATATTTTTTTTGGTGATTGGAAGCTTTTAAACATATTTCTTATAACCTCTTATTATAAATAGGCAACCCAGTGTGATGGGGGAAAATGTCTGGAGTGGGAGATGTATTTAACACCTCCCACCCCTGTCTCTAGCATCTCAACAGATTTAGTTCTTTTTGCCACATGGAATATTGGATTCCTGTGTTCTAACCTCAGGCAGGAACTAGGGCTTTTCCTGGCAGGAAGGGTTCATGGTGGGGATGAATAAAGGGTTTCAGGACTTGACAAAGCTGCCTGTGCTTGGACCATGCTCTTTGAAAATGGCTTTTGTTCAGGTTTATAAACCTTGGATCCTCTGGGCTGCTCACCTCTTTCCACTCCTGGGCATCCTAGGTAGCCCTAGATGGAGAGCTCCTTCCATGGTTTGTTCTATCCTGTCTCACCGTCAACAGTCACTTTGCTCATGATTCCATGAGAGGGCAGTAGGATGGCAAGAATGCCTCTCTCTCCCCTTCCCCCTCCTCTCCTGCCTTCAACTTAAATCCATTTCTAGTCTATTACAGAATCAAAAGGGATAGGTTTTTTGAAACAGACACTGAGAATGAGTGTGAATGAAAGAGGGAGGCTGAAGGATAGTGGAATAGACCTGTGGCCTTGTGGAGCTGGTATAAAGCCTATCAGCTGATCAAAGGAGAGGGAGGGAGCTGGGCTTAGAAATAACAGGATGATGTCAGCGTGACTGGAAAGTGCTAACAACACCCGGGAGCATGCAAAGAATTGAGACCAACTGGGTAGGAATGAAATGTAGAAAATAGACTGGACTGATGGTTGGCTTTGTAGAGGTCTCCCCAGAACAGGATCTAGGTGTGGACATCGTGTTCAGCATGCCCTCCCTCCTGAGCTGTGTAGATTATGAGAACGAGCCCTGGTTTTTGTGCTCTGGGCTGGAGGAAGATAATTGCAGTATTGGGGGGCCTCATGGCTGTTAGGGGGTATGTTAAATATTTATGAAATGGTTTTCATAGGCACACTACTGCACGCCTTCCTCATGCAGGTGGCAAGGTCTTTTTTGAAAAAGCAGCAGAAATTTGCCTTGAGATTGTTGTAGCCGCCAGCCCCCGAAAGACACACGGACCACCAGGAATTAGTGAGTCATAGGAATCACACTCTTTATTCAGCCAGCTGGGTCTGCCGGGGGTACGCAGACCCCAAATTAAGCAGCCCCGAAATGTAGAGGTATAGGGTTTTTAAGCCCTAAATCCCATTCCTCATTCTGTCTTAAACACAAAGGTCTATTTTTCTCCTATTCACTACCTGTCAACCCACAGGTCAGTTGTGCAAGCGGGGGTACAGAAGCAGAAGGCTTATTGTTAGAATGTTATGTTCCCATGGGCGATAGCCTATGTTCCCATGGGCGATAGCCTATGTTCCCATGGGCGATAGCCAAGCAGTAATTTTCTAGCCAGCACAAGATACTCAAGGACCTGGGACTGTGACAGGAGGAGACAGGAGGAATCTGAGCACAGATGAGCTGAGAACAAAACTGTGCCGAGGGTGCAGTCCCCTGCCCTTGCCTGTGTATCCCATAGAGCACAGATGTAGGAGGCTACGCTGGAGCCTGGAGTGTGTATCCTGGGCAGGGCCTCAGGCCTTGGGCCCCGTGATGGGATGAGGAGCAGGGGCCCATTGAAAAGAGAGGGGCATATTGTCCAGCGGGTTTTGTAGACATTCATCTTTCATTCATCCATTTGTAGATAATCTACAACAAATGTCTAGTCTCCCTCAGCTGTCCTTTCCTTCCAGATATACTTCTGGCTGTCTTGTCATTTGCAGTTAGTTGACATGGATGCAGAGAATGCAAGCTCATTTGTTTTAATATTAACCATGTTTTAATATTTCAGTGTTTAGGTAGACAGAAGAGGATAAGCTCCATCATGGGAAAATATTCTTTTGAAGAATTCAGGCTGGAGAATGGCTTAGACTGAGCCTAGCATTATTGTAGTCTGGCTGTATTCTCTCATGTATAAGATTGGGAATCTCTGCCTATATCTGGTGTCCGCTCAGTTTTGATAGGTTACTTGTATTTCCATCATCTTGAATATGAATAGTTAACATTTGTTTAGCTATTTTCCATTTAATAAGCACTATAACAAATATAGTCTAATCTCTGTATAACCCGGTAAAATAAATGTTACAGCTCTATTTTGTAGAGTAGGAACTCTTACCAATATCTTCATGACACACTTTCTCTTATTTATTTACCTATGTAGCAGCAGTGTTAATTTCCAGACCTCTCGTCCTGTTTCCCTTCCTTCAGAGTGGCCTATGAGTTCAGTTTATTCAAGATGAAGCTGTCTTATCCACAGTTTAGCAAATGTCTGTGTAGTCTTTAAAGTTCATTGTTTGAAATTCCATCAGCAGTATTTACTGAGCACCTGTTATATGCCAAGCACTGAGGATAATAGGGAGCTGATCTGGTGAGGGGAAACAGACAAGGAAGTCAGCAATTACAATACAATAGTTGTTAGGAAAGAGGTTGCAGAAGGCTTATCTCAGAACAGGACAGGACAGCTACCCAGGGAGGAAGGAGGGCTTCCTGGAAAAATGTGATGCTATGAGGACTAGTGGGAGTTTGTCAGGGTAGAGAGCATGTGTGTGTGTGTGTACATGTGTGTGTGTTTTAAGAATGTATATGGCAAAATAGTGAAATAGCATGATTATTCATAGGCAGGAGGAATGGATATATCCAGGGTGTGGCTAGAGATGACTCATGAGAAGCAGGTAAGGGCTGGGCCATGCGAGAAGATGTGAACTTTATCCTGAAGGCCATGGGTACTGTTTGTGGTCTGTCTGTACCTCTTCTGTCTCCTAATCCAAGGTCTGCTGCCTTTAATAAAGCATGAGATGAACATGGCCAGGTAAATTGGCCCTGCTTTTAGTAAGCGAGGGAGTGTGGCTAGCCAGACACCCCTCACTCACCCTGAGAAACTCCCACCTCTTTGGAGTCCTTGGAGCCCCACATACCAGTTATTGAGCTCCTGTCGAGTGCTGGCCACTGTTGGGGATACTGAGATGAGGTGGCTTGCCTCACCCTAAAGATGCTTGTCTTGAAGAGGAGTTCATCTTGCGCCTTTCTCTTAACCCAGTGATCATGGCAGATTTCTTTCATACTACAGGTAAGGGATGTTGGGAGGATGGGCAGCATTGGAAGCTGCCCTGCCTTCATGTTTTTCTTCTTGGGATAGGCTTACAGGCTGGTGACCTTGTCACACTGTGTCCAGTGCCCTTTGCTTAGGGCAGTAAAGGCTCGTAACTAGGGCCACCTGGGACATTTTACTTTTCTCCATATTCACCTGAATTCCTTGAGGGCAAGATATATGTCTTGTTCATATTTTGGTTCCCAAGACGGTGTTTGGCACATAGAAGGTGCTTAGTGAATGAACATGTTGATCTTATCATCTAACATTAGTTAACATTTAGGGAACACTTATGGTATGCATGTCACAGTTCTCAGTTCTTTAATTCAGGGGTCCCCAATGCCCAGGCTGTGGACTGGTACCGGTCCATGGCCTCTTAGGAACCAGGCCACACTGCTGGAGGTGAGTAGCAGGCAAGGGAGCGAAGCTTCATCTGTATTTGCAGTCACTCCCCAGTGCTAGCATCACCACCTCAGCTCCACCTCAGATCATCAGGCATTAGATTCTCATAGGAGCACTGGTCCCTGGTGCCAAAAAGGTGGGGACTGCTGCTTTAACTCAATGAGTGTTAACTCATTTAATCTTTCCGGTAACTCTATGAGATAAGCTTTACTTATTCCCGTATTTTAGAGGAAGAAACTGAGGCACAGAGAAGTTAAATATTATTCGCCTAAGGTCACTATAAGCTGGAACCAAGATTTGAACCTAGGTAGTCTGTCTCTGAAGCTGAGCTCTGAACTGCTTTGCTTTCCTGCCTCTCTTTAATGGTCCTGGGAGAGTTTGAGTTGGCTTGTCAGTAGGCTGCCAGACAAGCAGGCAGGTGGTCATGTCTTTGGGTTCAACAGATCCTTTAACAGATAGCATCAATGAATGCTATGTTAAGGCTGCTCCTTGGACCTTTGGACTCTGGTCATCATGCTCCTCGTTTGAGTTTCCAGGGTAGGGAATCAGAAAGTCTCAAAAATCCTTGCTCAGAAGTTGTTCACACTGGCAGCCCAAGTGTTAGCACAGATATCTTCTGGGAGGAAGGTTTCTCTGCCTGAGCCCAGGAGAGATCGCTGGCTACATTTCCAAGGGCGGGTGCAGAGTCTTTCTTTTTTTTTCTATTTTGGCCAGCTCCAGAGGTTTTTCCTAGTCTTTAAAGTGTGGTTTGTGTGTGTGAGAGAAGCAGGTGTGGCAGCTGTGGAGATGTGTCCCCTATATCTCCTTTCAAGAGACCCTGGTGAGGGGACCTTAGTGGATTGGCAGCCTCCAGCTGCTACACCTTTGTTTCACCCTGGCTCATGCCAAAGCCATACTTATTGATGGAGCACAGCAGGCCCTAGAGCAGGGCCATTTTTGCCTGATGCAGGACCCCCGCCGGGCTGGCCAAGACATTTCTCAGAACTGTGCTGTGGCCTGAGGCTCTTCTTACTCAAGCCCCCTCCTACCCTCTCTCCTGTCTGCAGGTCTCAGACCTATGTTCTAAAGCAATGTTCTAAAGCAGGAGTTCCCAACCCCTGGGCTGAGGACCAGTACCATTCCATGGCCTGTTAAGAACTGAGCCGCACAGCAGGAGGTGAGCGGCAGTCCAGCAGAGCTAAACTTCATCTATTTGCAGCCGCTTCCCAGTGCTAGCCTCATGGCCTCAGCTCCACCTCAGATCATCAGGCATTAGATTCTCTAGGAGCACTGGTCCCTGGTGCCAAAAAGGTTGGGGACCACTGCTCTAAAGGCTCTCATATCTTCTTTATCTTTCATAGACATTTCCCCTCATAAATTGTTTATACACCTAATCCCATCTTGGCATCTACTTCTCAGAGGACGCAGTTGATGTCCTCTGATGGAGGACCTGTCACTAGGGTTGCTTGTACAGGAGAGACTTCAGGGAGAGAGCATCATGCATTGCTATTGAGGAAGGGCACCCTCCTGATATTTTTTCCCTGCTGCCTTTTAAAAATGAAAAATAGAAATTCTAGACTCTGGTACTTTAACGTGATTCTCCATTATCATCATTGTAAATAAATGTTGACTTCTGAGTTTGCAGTCTTATGATTTGGCAGTTGGGGCCGGGACGAGACAGATTTACTCCTCGAGGAAGTGGTAGGTGGTGATGGAGTTACACAGTCCAATGCGGTGGTTTCCAAGCCCATCAGTGGACTGGGGTCAGGTGTGGCATATCCAAATCTCCATTGAGTTCAAACTCAGTAGGCCTGGGGTGGGCCCTGGGAATCTGTGTTTTAAAAGGCTTTCGGGGTATTTGATTGATACCATCGGTGTCAGAACTAGAGTACTGGCCTATAGGAATCAAGGAATGGCTGCTCTGGCTTGTAGCAAGTCTCTAACTTCTTTTAATTAATTTCTGACATCTTCCTTCCTGACATGGTCTGCTGCTCTGCAGGAGTCTCCAAGAACAAGCAAGCCAGAAGAGAAGAAGGATGTCTCTCTTGATGCAGATGCTGCCCGTCCCCCTACTCCAGGCAAGCTCTTCAGCCAAGGTGCAGACAGCAGCCTGAGCAGTGCCAATGGCAAAGGGCTGCAGGGAAGAGGGGAAAGTGCTTGGCTCCCAGGAAAAGAAAAGAATGACAAGAATGATTCTGTGAGGTCCAGGAGTCTGGCGGACTCTGGAGGCGATGAGCCTGCTAAAGCCAATAAAAAAGATTCACCAGAAGACCCAGTGGCTGCAGGAGAGGAGGATTCCAGGAAGGAAGAGGAAGCAAAGAAGCCAAAGAAGGAGGCTTCTGTTCTGAAAGAGAGTGGATCAGAAGCCAATGAAGTAAGTCACTTTGTCCCACATGGAGTTGCTGGCTGCAACCCTCTTCCGCTCTCTTTGAGCCCTGTGGAGGTTCCTGTCCCCAGCACCTGTCAGTTAGGTTACAAGAAGGCTCTTCATTGATTTCTGTGGCTCCTTCTGAACCAACTCAAGATACAGAAGTCTTGCTATGGCAAGACCTAGCCAGTGACCCAAATGGACAGAAGTAGGACCCAGCAGGGAGTGCCTTTGGCATTTTCAATTGTCCAACCCTTAGTCCTGCTCCTCCTCTAGGTAGATGGTGAGGAAATTAATTTAAAGAGCTTTTAACTACTTCCTGGAAAAGATACTCTCATTGTGCTTTTTTTTTTTTTTTTTTTTTTAAAGGATAGCATCAAACTTCCCTACCGCCAGCTTTTAACCATCTCCACTCCACTCCACTCCATTCGGCTCTCCTTACACATGTAAATCCCTGTACTGAGCTGGGCTGCCCAGCCTGACTGGACTGACGGCTGGTGCATGCTTTCCAGAAGAGATGGATTTTCGTTTGGGTTTAGCTCTGTGTTGGCATTATGGCCTGAATGGAATTCCCTGAAGTGATCACGCCCCTCTGTGCTCTGCTCTGGCTGACTTTTCTGTGGGTCTGTTTCCCCAGGAGTCGGAGATTAGCGAACATGTGAAGGAACTACAGTTCTCAGACTCCTCTGCTTCTGACCCCAAGTCCCTCCTTGGCCTGGTGAGTCTGAGATGAGGGACAGCAGAGTGGTGGACTTGTGGGTCCCTGTGCTTAAGTAGTTTGCCTAAAATCACACATCTTGTAAATGGGGAAGTTGGGATTCAAACTTAGGTCGTGTCTAACTGCAGTTTCTCAGCCAATTAATTATGGACAACACTACCTATTTTATTAGCTTGTTATAGGAAAAGTGGGTAAAGGATGTAAAACGTTAGCATATAAACATTAAATCAGTGTTGCTGTTATTACTGTTACTGCTGTGTGAATTACCTGTGAGGTTACGTGAGATCATTGCCTCTGGGCACTTGCAGGAACAATACATGAATCTAAGAGTTTAGAGACTGATTGTGTATGCATGTGTGTATGGGATCACTGAGCTATGGTAAGGACCAGTCTTCAGGCTCTGGCTAGGAACAATGCTGTGGTTTCACTTCTAGAGTTAAGAGTTTGACCTGGAATGCTAACATCCATTGTTTCTTTGTCCCAGACCTTCCACCAGGTCTGCTGTATCCCGGCTTCATTTGCCAGGTCTGTATCTAAGGGGAGTAGTTTGGGGTGCTTTTTGGCAGAGCATTACCTCTAGAAATCATGCTCCATCTGTTTGGAAGAGGCAGATCAAAGGGAAGGGATTAGTGGGAGAGAGTCAGGGATGAACAGTAATGATATGAGGGAGTGCAGAGGAATTAGGAGGCTGTGTGCTCTAGCCCCTCACTGAGCCATGGGCTGAGGAGGCAGATGGCAGCTGCATTAAATGGAGTAGAACTCAAACTGAAAGGAAAATGTCACTGAAAAAGAAAATTTATAAGCTGGGGATGGAAGGCAAAAACCATCATGAAGAATAGCTATGTCTCAGAATTCTTGGAAGCAAGGGCTCTGGCCCTTCTGAAGGAGTCACTGTGTGGAGAAATGTTCCCATTTGTATTTTTCTTTTCTATGTGAGTGGGTGGAGGAAGCCATGGACAGCAGGACCAGACCTTGGCTGGGCTCCTTCCATTTTTCAGGGCTGATGACAGAACTATCTCTAGTAGCATACTGTCAGGTAGCAATCCTTCACTTAGCCCAGCGGCGATCTTAGGCATGGAGGGGGCGAGAGCATGGTTCTGTGGCAGCCAAAGGGTAGCGGGGAGCTGGCATTTGTGTGGGCACTTGCTGCCCATCCCAAAGAGAAGCCTGTGGAGAAAGTGCTGCTGATTAATCCCCATTGTCCAGAGGGGCACCTTTATGGACAGGGGGAAAGAACAAGCTGGAAGAAGCCTACCAAGCCTAATTTCTAAGCTGCCCACAGGTATTCTGGCACTTTGGAGAGACAGCTGGAAAGTGACATGCTTTGCAGCATGTGACATGCAAAGAGCTTGGGCTTTGGAGTCTGCTCAGGGCACATCTGCCTGCAACCCCATTGTTTATCAGCTGTGTGACCTTGGGCAAATGACACATGCTCTCAGACCTTCCTCAACTGGAAGATGATGCTGAGAAGTATCAGTCTCACAAGGTTATTTTTCCTCCATAATTTTATTATGAATAATTTCAAACATACAGAAAAATTAAAAGAATTTTACAGTGACTGTCCACATACTCACCACCTTGAGTCTACAGTGAACATTTTAACATATTTGCTTTATCTTTCCATCTAGCTATGGCATTATTTTGAAGATTAAAATAATTAGTACATGTCAGAATATTTAGCACAGTGCCCGGCACATAGTAGGTGCCTTTCTGGAAGGTTGATGGAGGAGAGGCCCTGATGGGTGCTTACTGTGACGGAGGCAGAGATGACCTCCTTGTCTCCATTGTCTCTAGGACTTCGGTTTTCGCAGCCGGATCTCTGAGCACCTACTGGATGTTGACGTGCTTTCCCCAGTCCTGGATGGAGCCCGCTGGGAGGTGAGTCTCACTGGGTGATCGGCTGGGGCTTCACTTTTTGGGATAACCCAGAGCTGAGCCCATCCCATCCCAGGGTACATTTCTGAGAGTTCCTTGCCTTCTAATTCACTAAGGCATGGCCCTGACTCTACCTGTGATGGGGTTTCTGACCGTTCCTGCTCTGTTGCTATGAATCAGGTATCCCCGCACCCACATTTATCTGTTTATCCATTCATTTAGCAACTGAGGATTGACCACGTGCTCATGTGAAAAGCACTGTATGATTGTGGATTTCAAGGCACTTCCCAGCTTGGCCCATTCAAACTTTGCAGCCTCATCCTCAGCCCACCTGGCAGGCACCAGCTGTGCCCAGCACTCACCATTCCCTGGGCACCATCACCTCCACTACTCTGCCTGCTGTGCTCCTTCTCCTTTTGTCCCAGCTCCTTCTTGGTCTTGGAGGCTCACCTCTGACAACACTTCAAAGCAGGATGAATCGTTCCCTCCCTTTGCCTCCCTTAGTGCTTCCTCTGTTTTATGATTCTTTATCTCCCCGGCCCCATAAAAGCTCTGTGCAGGCATAGGTGACTTCTGACCCAAGGTTGACAGAGACACAAATCCTGGCCATAGGGAGCTGTTATGAGAAGAAACTGGGGTAAAGAATGTAAAATATTAGCATATAAATATTAAATAAACATAGCTATTATTACTGTTACTGCTGTGTGAATTGCCTGTGAGGTCATGTGAGATCATTGCCTCTGGGCTCTTGCAGGAACAATACATGAATCTAGGAGATTAGAGACTGGTTGTGTGTGTGTGCATGTGTGTATGGGATCACTGAGCTATGGCGAAGACCAGTGCTCAGGCAGGCTATGGCCAGGAAGGATGCTGTGGTTTTATTTTCAAAGGTGAGACAAGAAGATCATTTTTTCCTCCTCTGTGGGTTTGTTAAGAGAAGGGAGATTCTGGCAGATGGTCTCTGCAAATTTAAGGGAGCAGTCGAGTGAAACAAATTTGTTGGGTGAAACAAACAAGATGTTTAATGTGAGTCAAGACTGGGAGCCCTTAGTGAAATGAGTAGGAGACAGGGTAGAGCTGTGAGGCCGGTTGCATTTGAACCTGACACGTTCCTCAGCTCTGGCTGACAAGTCTCCTAGGCCAGGAAGGCTCTGCTGCACCTTGGTCACCCCCATTTGCAGCCCTGGAGGGATATAAAGGCACAGACTACGGCAGGTGGGATCAGTCAGGAAGGGCATGGAGCAGGTGAATTGTGAGTCATTTTTGGTAGTAGGTAAGCAAGGAAGTTACCTAGTTGGCCGGGCAGGGTATATTTCCATTTCTCTGGCTCCAAAAACTGACCATTATTAGAATATTTGGGGGCTTTAAAAAGACAGATTTCTAGGTCCTGCCTAAAACCTAATGAGGCCAGCAGCCTCTTTTTGAGTCAGGCCACTTGGTATAAAGCAGTAGCAGGGCCTGGTTTGGATTTGGTTCTCACGAGGCACCCTTTGCCAGCCCTGGCAGAGGAAACCTTAAGCGATATCTCATGACTAGCACATTAGGGCATGGAGCAGTGCTGGACACTCAGGTTGGCTGACCACACAGAGCCTGGAGAGGCTGAGAAGGGAGGTGGGGCTGGAGGACCGAGCAGCAGCCTCTTTGTGGAGCAGACTGAACCGTAGGTGCAGTCTCCTTTGTCTTTCCTGTGGGCTCCTACCCATGTCCTATATTCTCTAGAGGCCAAGCCAGTGCAAAGGCTTAGAATCGAGCTCAACAAGTTTTTGTTCACTTAAAAAATTGTATGCAGTTTTATTGAGATATAATTGACGTATAATAAACTGGACATATTTAAAGTGTACCATTTGTTAAGTTTTACCATGTGTAGACTTTTCAAACCATCACCACAGACAAAATAATGATTATGATCAATTATAAACATGATGAATTTTTAATAAATTACAAAAATGACTATAAAATTATTTCAATAGTATAAAAGGTCAAAGTCTTCTGCTTCCTACAACCTTACTCCCACAGGTGGAGACTATTAACAGTTTCTATTAACATTTTTCACATGCCTTTCCAGAAAATTTTCTGCGTACATATAAGCATATATCTATTTTCTATTTATCTTTTCTCTTCCCAGAAAAATTCAGACTGTGTTACAAAAACTGCTTGGCAATATGGTCTTTAAATTTGAGGATCAAATTTAAATTTTACTTATTTCTAAGTTATTTCAGATCTACCTTACTCTTTTTATTGGTTCCAGAGCATTCTGCTTTATGAATGCATTGTGATTTATTTAAATGGGGACTGGACCATTGACAAAACGAAACCTTGAAGCTGAGTTAAGAACGGAGGAATGGTGTCTTAAGCAATGTTAGGCTAGAGGCTGAGAACATACTCGCTGTCTCTCCTTTCTGAAGAGTACTGACATGGATAATTTCCTTGTCTGGTTCTTTTGATTCCTTCCTGGGCAAAAAGGTCTAGGGATCAAATGAAACTACTCGAAGGACCTCTGTCTGGGTACTTTCCCAAGGTATCCCCTTTTCTCTAGCAGGGGTTTCCGGCAGAAATATAGGAGATGAATCAAGAAAGAAACAGACATCGTAGTTAGTTTTTTCTGACTGAGGGCTCAATACCCAAATTGTTATTACGACCACCTCACTTTGTTATCCATCAACTTTTAGTTTGTTAAATAGATTGGCCTATGTGATTTTTTTTTTTCTTGAGAAGTGAGATAGGGAGCTATTTGTGGAACTTGGTGTGATTTGTAGGGAAGAGAAGTTTTGAGTTGAACACTGGAAGGGACTAGAGCTGAGGCGGGAGGAGGCTTTCAGGCCCCTGCTGTTGTCTGCGGGCTCTGCCCAGGCTGATGCCATTAGGAGTGGCAGCACTGGCAGGGAGCCCTTCTGCTGTGGGCACCAGGAGGTACTTACAGGCAGCATTTCTATTTTTAATGTAATTTGGGGGAGCTGGCTTTTAGTTCAGGCTCTGCCCTTCCTCACCCATCCAGATGGCAGAGTCGGCCACAGCTGCTGGGGCTCAGACTGCCAGTGGAGAGGTGTGGAGGGCTGTGGGCACAGGGCTGAAGGCACAGCGGTGTGCCAGCTAGGCCAGAACCCCACTGAGGAAGATAGAGTGAGTTGTCTCCTGCCCCACTGCTCCTGTTAACCCTTGTGTTCCAGAACAGACGGGGCTCCTGTCAGTGTGACAGAAGGAGTGCAGGTCCTAGAATGGGGACTGGCACTGGCAAGGCGTTTTTTTGTTTGTTTGTTTTTGTTTTTGTTTTTGTCCTTAGGCTGGGAGAGCAGGGACAAGTGTGAGTAGAGGAGCTAACATTTGCAGCAGCCTTCTTTGGGCCAGGAGTCAGGGGTTATGTACATAATCTAATTTAATCCTCACCTAAAGCCTTGTGAGCTCTGGTTTACTATGCCATTGTCTAGCGGAGGAGACAGACTCCCCAGGCAGAAAATGCTAGAACAGATGATGGAGTTTAGGCTGACTTCACTACTATATCCTATGGCCCCACCCCTGCAGAAAATATTCGAACTTATCAAGAATAGTTCTCTTTTTCACCAAATTTGTCCAGATGCCCAAGCTATAAAATGAGATTTGTTCTTTGTTTTTGTTTTTTGTCTTTTGGATAGGTGGTACAATCTCTGACTGGAAAGGGGGCATCATAGTCCACTGATGGGTGCTGGGTGCTGGGGGGAGCTCAGAATGGAAAATAGGAACACTCTGTCTTTCTTCACATGCCCTGATGGTACCAGTTTCATCTGGAGTACAGCACTCTCTCGTTTCACCAAGTCTCCATCTCTCCAGGACCCTTCCTCTTTAATGTACTTGTCTGCTCACTTTATTTCAGCCTCCCTATAAATCATTGACACTGGAGATCTGGGGCCTCTGTAGATGTGGGGTGTTCATGAATTTCTCTGCTTTCTCCTTATAAATGGCAGTGAAGCCTTCCAACTGCAGGAGACAAGGATTTTTTTTTTCTTTCCTGTGTGTTTTCCTTCAGCCTATAGCTTCTGGCTCTGCTTGTAGTGGCTATGGTGTCTGACTCACCCTCCCCAGACCAACAAGGCCAGCCCTGGAGCAGCTGTGAACCTAGGGGCTTAGCCAGAGCCCCAGGAGGCTTTACAGTAAATGGGCTGCCTCTTCTGTATCCCAAGTGGTTTTCACTCACTCAAGAGCCACCTCTCAGTGCTTTCTCCGAGGCATGGGAGTCAGTTGGAGGATTGAGGGACCACATATAGGCCTCTCTAATATACACTTTCCACTGCTACTGCTTACAGGCCCAGAGGTTGAGAAGAGAAGACAAAGATGACAGCCAGTCCAGCCAAGATGAGCTGCAGAGCATGCAGTCCAAAGGCTTGGGGAGGTACAGTATGTGGGAGGCTGCCCTCAGGGGCCTTTAGGTGTGTGGGCTTGGGCAGAATTCCTGGCTTTGGTCTGCAAGGCTCAGTGTGCTCCTTCCTGAAGGAGATGATGAACTGACTGGATGGCCTTGTAAAGAGTTTGTGTGTGTGTGCATGTGTGTGTGCGTGCGTGTGTGTGTGGGGGGGAGAGAGAGAGTGAGAGAGTGTGTGGAGTGCACGCGCAAGTGAGCGAGCTCCACCTCAAACCCTCTGATTCTGTACCAAGACAGGAATGTGAAGTGCTGCTGGATGCCTTTGGTGGGACTTTGTGCACATTAACATCAGTATGGGGCCAGGGCTTTGTCCTTGTTGCTGGATTGGATTAAGCTGCGTTTGTGCCTGGTCATGGGCCAGTACTGGAGTCATGGCAAAGGATCAGTTCTGCAACTCAGAGCTCTGATCAGGGCCCTGCTACATCAGAACTGGCTGCGGCTAAGTGAGTGAGTGAGTGTGTGTGTGTGTGTGTGTGTGTGTGTGTGTGTGTGTATGTGTGTATGTGTGTGTAGTGTGTGTGTGTAGTGTGGGAGTAGGGAGCTTCCAGCTTCTCAGGCATGAACTCGTGATAAGAGAAGGGCTGTCACTCCGGAAGGGGAAGATGAGGAGTCATTCTACTTTTTGGACCTTTAAAAGCTATCAACATTCTTTCTTAAAGCTAGAACGTCATGCATTTTCTATAGTCTGACCACTCAAGTTTGACTTCTTTTTTTCTCCCTAATTTCCGCTCAGTTATTCCATCCCTCTGTGGCCCCAGTAATTTTGAATTAGCTCTCACTTCCAGGCTAAGCATATGCAGCACAGGGACCTGGGAAGGCTGAGTCTAGTCCAGGCAAAGGGAGCGCTCAGTTGCTCAGTCGAGAGTCTCTCCTTCCTGCTTTTCTGGCTGCTTTGCCCTCTGTGTTTCCGTGTGGATGTGGGGCTGGGGTACAGCTTGGAAGGAGGAATGGATCTAGGTCCACACACTATACTCCTCAGTCTCATTCTGCTCTTCAAATGGAGGGGCCTGACTGCTGCTCTGGTTGGCTGACCAGGTTGTCTCCTCCACTTCTGCTTGGGGAGCAGCTCAAGAGTCCTCTTCACAGCCAGGCCTCTGAAGAAGGGCCTCCGCAGGCCCCTGCGGGACAGCCTGAGTGGAAGGGGCCAGCGGAGCCCGGGGAGGAATCTGCAGGCAGCCCCGTCCCGCCTGTTTCCCTGCAGAGGTAAGGATGAGTGGGAACCCTCTTGGGGTGGTAGTGGGGAGAGCTGGGATGAGTTTTCAGCCCAAGCAGCAGCAAGAGAAGTTTCTTTCTGCTGAGTGTCCCATATGAGCTGGGAAATGAGGAGATCGGCCTTTTTCTAGTCATCGGTCTACAGCTAAAGTTGGGGTGCACAGCCTGATTAGGGGAGCTTAGAAACTCTTGAACTAAGAAGGGTCTCTTCTGACCCAACTACCTCCCTGCCAGGGGCTGGGCAGAGACTGCTGTTACCCAGGATGCGTAGGTCCTGCTAGGAGGACCATTTCTCCCAGTCTCCCCACATCAGCCCTTCCCACCCAGTAGTCATCCCACCTCTAGTTCAGCAACCCCCCGTAGAGCCCTGTTGTGTGCTAGGTCCTATGCTGAGGCGGGTGCAGAGACCCAGGCTTCCCTGAGGCCAGCTGAGAGGACCTTTGTGCCCCAGCCTGGTCCAGAGCCTGGTGTATATTTGCTAGTTCTGTTCTGGCAAACAGAAAGCTGGTCTTAGAGCTCATCCAGTTGGAATGAGTCACTAGGGGAAGTTGAGCAGCAGCGATGTTCAATCACCAGCTTCCACTGAACACCTGCTGTGTGCAGAATTTCTCCTTGGGCCCCATAACCATTCCATGTCCCACGTGGGACATGAGTATCTGGTCTTCATTGTAAACAGCTTGGGAAGAGGCAGGGAGTGGAAAGTGAGCTTTAAGACCTGAGATAGAGAAGCTGTTAGGGCTGCCTGTGTTGTCCCCATTACAGCTCTTTGACCCCGAATGAGGTACATCTGGAGTCTCTCACCTTTCTCCTGGCTTTAACACATTTGCTTCCTTATTGGTATCAAGGGAGGAGATCCCAAGCCCATCTGCCGCCTATAAGAGGGGCGAGGATCAGCGCTCCCAGGCTGAGAAGCTGGGCACTGGGCAGGAAGAGGCCGAGGAGTCCAAGCAGAAGGTGGCAGTCAGCCCCACCCTGTCAGTCTCTCCTGAGATGTAAGGGCCAGTTTTAACGTGTCTCTTCCCTGTTCTCCATTGTGTGTGGGTGGCTTTAGTGCCCATCCACTCTTGGGTGGTGGGGAGGGGATGCTGTGGACCAAGGGGTGGAGTGGGGGGAGAGTGAGTGTCCCCTTGGTTCTGTGAGCAGCCTTGAGACCCCTAGGCAGCCATCACTAGTCCTCGTGTGGGTTAGCTTAGGTCCCCAGGGCTCCCCTCATCAAAACTTGGGGTACAAGAGTGGAAACAAGGGGGTTCCTTTTGGGTCATTAGCAGAACCCCAAAGGTTTTATTGAGATATTTATATACATGAAAGTACACAAATCTGAATTGTACAAGTCAACGAATGTTTACATATATATACACACCATGTAACCAACACCCAGATGAGATGGAGAACATTTCCATCCCTCGAGAAAGTTTCCTCATGCTCCTTTCCTCTAATCCACCTGTCCCAGGTCACTACTATTTTGGCTTCTGTCTAGTAGATTTGTTTTTTCAGTTCTCCAACTTCATTTAAAGGAATTATATGGTATACAGTATATATCATTTGAGACTGGGTTTGAAGCTCACTTATGTGAGCTTCACTTAGGTGGTTGCACAGAGCACTTCTAGAACTTAGAAATTGTTTAGCTTTTCTTCTCCCATTTTCACCCTCCCCTCTCTTACCCCTTTTTACAGATGAGGAAACAGGCTCAGAGAGGCAAAGGGTCACATTGCTGGTCAGTTGCAAAATTAGGACTAGATTCTAGTCAGTAGGGTTATAGATTTCTGACTTTTAGTCTGCAGCCACTGTTCCTTTTCTGTACCTGGAGAGAGACAGGTGCAGGGTTATACAATTTTTCCCATCTGCGAACTGAGTAGTACAAAAGAACTAAGAGTCTCAAGGATTTGGGGCTGACTGTTGAGCAGAGACAGGTTCATCCACTAATTGCTCACAGAAAGTGTCACCAAGACCTGGCAGGGCACATGAACTTATCTCATGTCATCACTGTGGCACTGCAGGACTGATGCAGGGACGGGATAGCCCCATTTTTAAGGTGGTGATGTATCCCACAATGACAGCTCTAACCTTGAGGAATGACATGGCTTTCCCAAGTGTCCTTGGTGCCTGTGGACAGACAGATCAGTGTGCTTTTTATGGGCACAGGAGGTGAGTGTAGTTCAGAGAGAAGACCCTGTGGGCAGAGGTCAGAAGTCAAAGAGTTTCTACCTGGGCCTTCTGGGAGAGAGCTGGGCAGTGAGAGGAGCCAAAGCACCTTTGTGTTTCTCCTTTGTCCCAGTGAGGCTGCCCCTGCCGAGGTCTCAGGAAAATTTTCCTTGACAAATTT
This sequence comes from Pteropus medius, assembly GCF_902729225.1. Taxonomy (NCBI): domain Eukaryota; kingdom Metazoa; phylum Chordata; class Mammalia; order Chiroptera; family Pteropodidae; genus Pteropus; species Pteropus medius. The sequence goes on from NW_024349800.1 coordinate 67,179,815, forward strand.
ACACAGTATTCATAGGCAATATCATTTGTTCCTTTCCTGAACCTTTTCAGGCCCCATAACTTCCTTGTCATTATCTTTACAACTACATTAGGAATGGATTGATTTTCTGGGTTTTGTGGGGAGTAGCTTGGTGTCTCTGTCTCATTTGTACCTATGGGTTTTTAATTTGTGGAGGTGACTGAGAAAACAGACCAATGTCACTGAAAGAAGAATTTGTTACTAACATTTCCAGAGAGAAGAAGGCATGCCATGTCACGCAGGGCCACATGGGTAAGGACCAGGGCTAGTCAGGAGGCAGAGGAAGTGAGAAGGGAGAGCATGGCCCAGAACTTTTCTTGTTTTTTTTTCTTTTGTTTGTTTGTTGTTTTTTTGTGGGAGGAATGAGTGAAGTAGAATAAGTACCCTGAGTGAGTGTAGGATGGGATGGGTTGAGCAATTTTGTGGATTTTGGGTTAGGGGTGTCCTCTAGTTGCCTGGTACTTGGTCCTGGTTGATTTAGTGTAGAGAAGTATTGGCTTGGTGTTGCGAGTTAGATAAGGAGATGTGAGAGTTAGATAGAGTCAGGATTGGTTGGTTTGCATATGACAGACATGTTCCCTTTTGTGTCGGTAAGAATTGGCTAGTCCTGGGAGGGGCAGTCTCCCCTTGACCAGCAAGCTTTTTAAGATGTCGAAACTTTCTAAAATACAGAAAATAGGAAAACACGATTAATAGAGTATGCCAACTTTCATAGATGTTGTAAAACTGAATCAGAAGGAGTTACGAACAAAGAGTAGGCCAGAGAGCATGGGCAGGGCTAGCAAGAAGCCACTGCTGTGCATGCTTTATGGCCAGAAGGCCTGGGTCTGGGAAACAGGGATGTTCTTCCCTTTGTCGTTGCAGCATCTTCCTTCGCGTGCTTGTAGAGAGAGGGTAGCTGAATTAAAACCACTAGGTTGATTTGAGAAGAGACAAGAACTCAGCTTCAGTAGTGTACAACCATTTCAGAATGTCCGGGTGCCATACCTTCCTCCTTCTTCTCCCTCCCTGCCTGCCTTCCCTCCTTGCTTTCCTTTCACATTTCTCAGAGCTACTTGATGGCCACCCTGAAATGACCGTGCTTCTGCGGAGCCTCCTCTTGGCCACTAACTGTTAGAAATTTGGTCTCACTGATGCTAATACCTGAAGAATGGCCTAGAAATCAGACCTGCCTCTTCCTCTGGAGTCCTCAACTTCTCAGTCTTCTCAAAGATCTTTCACACGCATTGTTGACTGCCTTGGACCTAAGCTGGCAGTTTAGGATACTAGATCTTCCAAATGGGAACACAGCGAAGAGGCTCACTGAAAATAGGCCCATTTGCCTGCAAGCCAGGTATGCAAGCCAGCTCACTAGTATGTGTAGACTGGGCACATGCTACCACACCCTCTGATGCCCCATCTTTCTGTAGCATCTGTCCCTAGGGCTCCACATAGCATCACAGCCCACAGGGGAGAGAGACATTAAAAGGTACCATCTCAAGATTAAAAGATGTTTTCAGCCAAGGTTGGAAATGAGTTGGAGGGTTGATGAGGTGGAGAGCTGCAGGGGGAGGCTCTTTTCAAAGGCAGGATTCTCAGAGGAGGTGGCAGCCACATCTCTTACGTCTGCATCAGTTGGGCTATGTCATGGGACTGAGAGGAAGCTAGGAATTGGAAGGAGGGGGAGATGGAGCTGGGAGCAGAAGAGAATTGAAGGCAGAGCTCAAGACTGTTTCTGGTCTGAGTTATAATTTTAGGAAAGGGGGAAGGAAAGATTTTAATGGTATTTCAGAGACATCAGTGGCCTTTTATGTCTTCCTTCTCTCTCTGATCTCAAGGGGCCAAAATGAAATTCCAAAGGCCTTGTTTTCTTCTGCTGTTCTAATCTTATCCCACACACTGTCTTCCATCTGCTGCAGTATTAGAGCTTGAAGGAGAAGCAGGTTCTGTGACCCCAGCAGGGAGACTGGCTCCCCTTTTTCACTCTTGCCCCAGTGCTCCTTGATTTGGACCAAGACCACATACTACTGAGGTTGATTGGGTCACTGTACCAGGCCTGCCACAGCCCTGAGCACTGTGGAAGAGTGGTTGGTAGTTGTATGGTGAGATCAATTCCTAACATAAGATTTAGGTACCTGGGAATGCAAACACATACTGGCCTTTAGGAAAGCCACTCTGGGAGGCAAAATACTTATGCTTTCATTGTCCCAAATGTTCTTAGGGTTTCTCTTTGGATGTTTCCTTCATGAACCAGAGTACAAGCAACAAACAATAGTTCTTACATTATAGGCATCTTTGTAACCAATACCATAAGTCCTATCTTACCACCCAACCTTATGCATCCAGGTTAGTTCTGAATTTCTTTTACCCACTTCCAAATATTGAATTAACTCGAAGCAGATGAAAGAGTGGCATCATTGGGGAGATATAGAGCATGGCATTCCTGTTGTGCTCTTGCTACATTCTTTGGCTTAGGGAATGGTCTCTTGCCTGGCTTTCTTGGCAGTGTGGGATGGGGGTTTCCTGTTCCTGGGCCTCCATGGACTATTCTAGGTCTCAGGGCTACAAAAAATGCTGCTGCTTGTCCTACTGGCTCTTATGCATTGGCCTCTGTTCAGTTTGGGAGGCAAAGAACAGCCTCTGGGGACTTTCCAAACTGCTGACATGAGCCTCAAGTAGCAGGTAGAGCTCTAGTGGGGAGACAGAAAAAGGGCTTTTCTGTCTGAGCCATTCTGGGGACGAATCCGTTAGGGATAGCACTTTAATCCCTCCCTGCTGCTGCCAGCTCTTGAGCTATTTCTTCACCTTGGGCTCTAACCTACCAGGTCCACTGAGAGAATGCTATGGGCTTCCCTTCTCCCTAGGCTTTTGAGGCGTTAGCCACAGTGGGGTTTGTCCTGTAGAACAGATGGTGCTTGTTATGTCCAAGAGGGGCAGCCTTACTGCTGGCCCTTGTGTGACCTGATCGGCATATGTGATTCCTGATTATGGGTGCTCCATTAGGATTCTGTATGTGATCTATAGCTGTATAAATTCTGATGCCAAAAGGTAAATGGATATTAAAACTAGATAAACGCTGTTTCTCACCATTGGTAGGCAATCTCCAGAGCTTGCGGCTTCCCCAGAGCCGCTCTCAGAGGCTGCCCTGAAGGCCATGGAAGAGGCAGTGGCCCAAGAACTCAAGCAAGACCAGAGGCAGCTTCTAGAATTGAAGCAAAAGAAGATGCAGCAGTTGCGGGAGAAGCTGTGGCAGGAGGAGGAAGAGGAGATCCTCCAGCTTCACCAGAAGAAAGAGAAGTCTCTCAGGTCCTGCCCCTCCCCTTAGATAAGCGGCTCAGGGCCTCACAGTGATGTGGGGAGTGGGGGACATCTTCTCTCGCCCCGGAGACCACAGGGATGCCCGGGGCCCCGCCAAGACTCCTCACTGGCCTGTGTGGAGGAATAGGCTCCCTTGCCAAGGATCATGACCCCTCCTCTTTTTGGAAGAGAGTTGGGAAACATGATCTCAATGGGAGTAGCTAACATTTTTTGACAGGTTATATTGATCCATGTACTTTATATCTATTACTTTGTTTAGTCCTCTGAATGGCTCTTATAGGGTATTGATATCAACCCCAATTTATAGAATCTATAATTGATAAGAAATGAAGAAACCGAGGCATGGAAAGGGACGACACTAAGGAGCAGCGGAGCCGGGCTTCACTCAGGTGGCTTGTCTCTGAGGCTCGTTTTCTTAATTACTACATTGTTCTTTTTGGGAGTCAGGGCCTGGCTGGGACCCAGTGAGATTGATAGGGACCACATGATACAGTGTGAGGTGCTCTTGCTCAGGACCCAGAGGTTTCTATTTGGGTTTGAGTAGCTGGTTGGGAGGTCCTAGACAAACAAGACACTTAAGTCTGGGCAGGGCCTGAGTGTATGCGATTGTGTGTGTGTATATATTCGGGACCTCTGTGCTAGCTCATTTAAAGGAGTTTTCTTGGAAACTACCCAATAATTTTCACATCTATCTCATTGGTTACCCCTGGTTGCAAAGGAGACTGAGAAATTTAGTCCTTTAGCTGGGTCTCTTTACATGAGAGAATAAAATCAGGGTTTTGTTAGTAAGGAATATGAGAGAATGGATATTGAGATGTTAACAAGCAATCTCTGTCACAGTCCCATGGGGAAAGTGCTACAAAAAGGTGTTAATGTAATTCACTTATTTGGCAATTTAACTAAAGGCTAAATTTTATCCTCTTGGACAGAACATCCAAAAGTGGTAGAGACTTTTTTTTTTTAATATATATATATTATAGATAACAAAGACTGTATAAAACATTCATGCTTAATTTAGAGATGCTAACAGAAAACCAACACCTGACTACCAGAGGGTTGGGGACAATCTCAGCCCAACACAGGATCCGCTGACCCAGTGCCCTTATATCACCCCTCCTGGATCCTCTGCCAGGGAACATCCCACAAAACAGATCTCCCCACAGCATCTTCCTCTTCTAGCTAACTGAAAACTGAGGCAGGGGCCCACCCAAACAGGGTGGGGCTCAACTCGCTTTGAGAGGCAGCGCTTAGGAGAGGATCCTGGCGGTGGTTCCCTGCCAGCCCACCAGGCTCTTCCTCTCTTCCTGGCCCTACCCTGGGCTTGCCTGACTGGGCTTTTCATCCCTCTCCAAACCACTCCCGACTCCAGAGTGTCCAAGAGCCCTCTTGGGTTGTGGTGAAGACTCGCGTGCCAAAAGTATGTGACTTAGGACCTGCAACACAGTATTTGCTCAAGTAATGGTAGTTCTTATTTTTATTTTCAGTTGAAATCAATATGGTTTCAGTGGCCTTGACTAAGTGATTTCTCTGTGGGCATTGCCTTGCCTGGCTCCCTTTGAAATAGTTCATCATGAGAACTCTGTTTCTCTTTATACATAAGCCTTGCTGAGAGGCGGGGCCTCCTCTCTGCTAGGAAAGTTTGATTTGGTAGAAATTTCTGGAAGCAACACTGACCTTAGAGCAAATATTTCTTGAATGAGCAGGCAAGCTGACCCTTATTTTCTTTAGTTGTAAAATGACGAGTTTAGTTGTAAGACAAAGAGAGAGAGAGTTGTAAAATGAAGGACTTAACCTCTAAAGACCCTTCCAGCTCTAACATTCTGTGATGCTATGTGTAAAATTTAGCCATAGGACAGAGAAAGGGTTTCTGGAGAATCTAGAAGAAAGGATTTTTACTTAACTCAAATTTTCTGTCGTAGTGGAAGGGAGCAGTGCTGCTGGGAACTTGAAATAGAAAACAATCCTAAATCTTTTTTGGCTTTGGAATTCATTACAGAAGCTTCTCAAAGAAATTGTCTTCTGAATCTTTTTTATTCTTAGGCTTGAATTCCCTGAGTGTACAGCACACAGCCCTGGTCATGTGGGGGCTGCGTGAGGAGGATGTGGTTTGTGTAAGCAGAGGGATGTCTGCTTGGAGTGAAATGGTTACCATTGTTAGTCTATAAATAAGATACCCTCATAGATAATCAAAGCTCGCTTATATTTGGGGGGGTGGGTGATATTGTTCAAATTCAACATTTATTGAGTACCTACTTCATGTCAGTTATTGTGTTCAGCACCTAGGATAGAACAGATTTTAAGACAAGATTTCTTTCTCTGAAGAACCTCCCTGACTTGTAAGGAAAACAGACATACAAAAGATTAATTATGATGCAGTATGATGCATGGTACAGAGTGGTATGGGATAAGAAAGGTCCCCATATATTGTGTGATGGGAACAGAAAGGCTAATTGATGAATTTGGAGGAAGTAAGAAAGACTTCTCTGAGAGGAGTGAACTAGGTGTTGAATGACGAATATGGATTTGTCATGTAGAAAAGGGCATTCTAGGCAAGGAACCAGCGTGAACAAAGGCCAAGAGGCAAGAAAAAGAGTATGGTGGGATTTAGAGGTGGTGGCTCATCTGATGTGGCTGGAATAGAGCCTGTGGGGTGGGGAGTGAAAGGATATGGAACCAGAGTCAGGCTGGGGTCAGACTGTCCATCCTTGAGTGAACTTGGAGGCAGAGGGGAGCCTTTGGAAGAAACACTGTTTTGGGATCAAGCAGCCTATAATCTGTTTCCTGTGGCAAAGGGCAAGTGGATTTCATGTCCCCCTTTACCCTGGGAGATATTATAGGGAGGCAGCAGGACCCAGAGGCTGCGGTTAAGTTCATCCTTAAGATTTAGGGAGCTTCACAGGCAGTTTATAGGCTTTTGAGGCTGAAAGCCGGGGATTATGACTAGAAGAGGAAACACCTCTGGAGCTTCCAACAAACTTGCCTTTTCTTTCCTTCCCAGTTCACTGAAGGAGCAGTTGCAGAAAGCCACTGAGGAGGAGGGGACTCGGATAAGAGAAGAGGAAAGCCAGAGGCTGTCCCAGCTCCGGGCCCAGGTCCAGTCCCGTGCAGCAGCAGATGAGAACCAAATCAGGTGAGTGCCTACTATAAGCTGCCCAGCCCCGTGGAGGGGACCACCCTGAGTACACTGGCCCATTACCATTCCCTTCTCTCTGCCCAGGGCCGAGCAACAGGCTTCCCTGCAGAAGCTGAGAGAGGAGTTAGAGTGCGTACAGAAGGCTGAAAGGGCCAGCTTGGAGCAGAGAAACAGGCAAATGCTGGAGGAACTCAAGGAAGAGATGGAGGCTTTGGAGAAGAGAGAACAAGCTTCCCTGAATGCTGAGAAAGAGAAGGCTTTGCAGCAGCTAAGGGAGCAGCTGGAAGGGGAGAGGAAAGAAGTGAGCAAGTAGAGTGGAGACTGTTCCGCTCTGGCTGCTCCCTGGGCTGCCTGGGGAGGGACTGAATGGAGAAGAAGAGCCAGTCTTGCGCGTGCTCGATGGGGAGCCTGGTGGAGAGTGGGTGTCTGCACAGATGCGTGTGGAGATGGTGGGCCCATTACTCTGGGTGGATCCGGCTTGTCTTAGGGCAGGTGCTAGCCCTGGTCCCCACGACAGAGCGGAGGGTACTGCAGAGGTCCAGAGGCCCCTCTAGGGCCAGCTGGGCCAGCAGCAGTGTTATCAATGGCAGTGAAGAAGTTTAAGGGGAAACGATTTGTGGATTTAAGATTTCATGACTGAAAGAACTTAGACTAGAGGTCCTGCGACAGAGGTGCCCTTTCCCTGTCCTTGTTCTTCAGGGGCAGCCGTGATTACCTTTTATCTTTCTCCTTTTCTCTCCTGCCATAGAATGAGAGGTTAGCACACTTAGAGTTTTTTCTCCCTTGTCCTTACTCCTTGTCCCTCTGATCTGATGGTCTGTCTCTAGGTAAGAGGCTGAAGTAAGTAGCAGGCCATGTGGAACTTCTGTTTTCTTTTGGTGGAGAATGGAGCTTTGGCTCTGTTACAAGGAGAAACTTCAGTAGGGTCTGGGGAGAACGTTGTACTGCAAGTACTCCGGGCAGTTATGCTAAAACTTCCAGCCCTCCCTGCCTGGGGTCTCGTTCATAGGCATGAGCATCACCGTGTGCCTGTGGCCTAGCCCAGAGGCAGGGCTTTGGAAGCAGTGACCTGAGGTTCATTGCTCCTCCACTCTGGCCTTCATGTTCCTGTTCATTTCCTAGTTGCAGACTTTAGGGACTGAATTATATTGGAGGAACAAAGATGTGCCTGTGGTTCCCCTGAGCCCCCTTAGCTCGAGGGGTATGGGAATGGATTCCTGGCTCTTCCTTCCTCCAGAGTCAGTGCCCAGCCAGTCTTCCCTGCCCTGCATCCTTCACAGGCTCTTTGTTGTTCCCCAGGCAGTGGCAGCACTGGAGAGTGAGCACAGAACTCAGCTGGAGCAGCTCTCTTCCTCGCTGGAGGCCAAACACAGAGAGGTGAGATGCTGCCGGCCTGGCCTGTAAAGCAGAGCCTGGGCAGCCTGGTCTCTGAGTATAAGCATCACGGCCCCTTCATGACTAATCCTTAGAACTCATACCCATCTCTGCCACAAGGGAGGAGGCTTCTCTCTCCCCATAGTTCATGAGGAGGGATACTAGGTCCCTGGGAAGTGAGTTTCTTACGGCCACTCTGCAGTGCTCTCTGTGCTTGGGCCTCCTCAGGTGGTCTCCAGCCTCCAGAAGAAGATAGAGGAAGCTCAACAGAAGGAGGAGGCCCAGCTGCAGGAGAGCCTGGGGTGGGCAGAGCAGAGAGCTCAGCGGAAAGTTCACCAAGTGCTGGAGTATGAGCAAGAGGTGAATGCTGGTCTGCTTCTTTGGCTTTGTGTGCGCCTGTCATGGATGCTCTGATAGCTGGCCGGGCTATTGTCCAAGGGGTCTTCCACTTTGCTTTGGATGGCTCAGCTGTACTTAGAACTTCTGGTTCCCTTTTTATGTCTTAGTTCCGCTGAGGACAGGTGCTGCTCCACCCTCTGCCCCTGTATGCATGTGGGGAGGGGGTGCTGGAGTATTGCTGTGTATATATCATGTGTCATGTATGTGTGATGTGTATGTTTTGTGTGTCGGGGAGGGGGAACACTGGGGAGGTGTGCGTATGTTGCATATGTGTATGAGACCTTTAAGTGCTTCAGCCCTCGAGTACTGGTCTACTCTCAGTCCTGCATGTTGTATGCCTATCGCCTGCCCTGCAGCTCAGTGGCCTCCTGAGAGAGAAGCGCCAGGAGGTAGAAAGGGAACACGAGAGGAAGATGGACAAGATGAAACAGGAGCACCAGCAAGTGGTGGCTGAGGCCAGAGAGCAGTATGAAGCTGAGGTGACTTGGTCCAGCATGCATGCTTGCATGCGCGTGCACGTGCATCACACACACACACAGGCCCTTCCTAGCTGGCTAGAGGGCAGGGGAAGGGGACAAATTGTGGTCAGGGCTTGTGGGAGGCTTTCTTTCCTGGCCCCCTGCAATGGTGAAGTCATTTTTGCCTTTTAACTAAAGCATTAGATTAGGAGTGCTTCCTCTCCATCAGGCAGGCTGCATTATCCTCTCATGGTAATAATAGCTAACATATTGAGCTTGTACTATGTGCAAGCACTGTTCTAAGCTCTTTATTAACTCATTCAGTCCTCATAACACCCTTACAAGGTACATAACTATCATTATCTCCATTTTAAAAATGAGGACACAAACTTGGGGAGTATAAGCAACTTTCCCAAGCCCACTCTGGCTAATAAGCAGAGGAACTATGATTCAAGCCTAGACTGTGTGATTCCAAAGCCTTCAGCTTTAACCACCCTAACACCATGCCACCAGGGTAATCAAAATTCCAGGACCAAGGAATAGATTGCCAAGAGCAAAACAATATGTAAGTATTATCTGCCCATCTTTAGCCCTTGGCTGGGAAAGTTCAGTTATCTAAGTGGCTCGACTCCAATTTGTCTTGTTCCTATTGGGGTGAACAATTGTGGGGTGGCTGACTTTCCCCCACAGCTGGGCCTCTGCCTGGGACTTCTAAGCTGCTGCCCCAGGGATTGTATCCCAGACACTTTGTACAGTCTTTCTCAGCACAGAAATAGCAGGCTGTGAAGAAATGTAGTTGACTCCCTTCCCAAACCAATTCTGACCTTGCTGAAGAATAGTGATAATTTATTAATGACCTCTCTTCCCTAGGGAAGGGTAGCTGTACATGATGGAGCAGTAGAAGCAGCAGCCTCTACTGCTTCTACTGCTTCATGAGGGGCATTTCCTCATGACATCTGACCAGCCTCTGCTTCAGCAGCAGAGGGGGTGCAGGCTTTCTGGGGGAGTAGGACCATGCTATCTTTGATGCTCTTCTTCTCTAAGAGCTGGCCTTAGGGAACTGATGGGGTCTTTGATCTTACTCACTCAAAGCGGCAGGGGTGTGGGGGCCACTGCACTTTCCCACCAGCGGCCCCACCCTCTGTGCAGGAGAGGAAGCAGCGGGCTGAACTCTTGGGTCACCTGACTGGAGAGCTGGAGCGCCTCCGAAGGGCCCACGAGCGAGAATTGGAGACTGTGAGGCAGGAGCAGGACAGACAGCTGGAGGACTTACGGCGTCAGCACCGGGAGCAGGTTGAGGCTCTGGGTGGCCACTTGGGGCTCACCCACCAGACACCTCCATGCAGGGTAGAAAAATGCTGGGGGCAGCAGGACAGGATGGAGCCTGACAGCTTCAGGAGTGGGGGTGGGGTGGGGGAGTGGGGTCTTGCATTGGCCATCCCCAAGTTAGAGCATCTTTGCTCATTTGTTTTCTGGGCCAGGGCACATCCCCAGGATTAGAAGAGGAGGTCAGCCCCTCTAGGGCCTTGGGGTTGGTACCTTTGCTTCTCCTTGCCACCACCGGAAATAAACAAGGTGTGATGCTTTCCTGGGAGGCCACAGGAGCTAATGGGAGGAAGCCTGAGCCCATCTTGGAGGGTCTGCTACAGTATGGTGGGTCAGGGCCCCTTCTGCCCCTTCAGCTAATGCTTTGCACTCTCTACACTTACATCTTTCTCTCCACCTACGCTTCTATGTAGGAAAGGAAACTCCAAGATTTAGAGGTAGAACTTGAAACCAGAACCAAAGATGTCAAGGCCAGATTGGCTCAGCTGGACATTCAGGTGAGGGAGTGGGAGTGGAAGACAGGATCTCCAGGTGTCCTTGACCTTGGAGTCATCGCTCCCCCAGAAGAACGGGCCTTTCTGTCCCTTCGACCTGGAAATGGCCAAGGGGCCCTGTTTCTTTCCTTCTCTGACAGGAGACTGCCCAGAAGGAGAAGCAGCAGCTCCTTGATGTGCAGAGGCAGGTTGCGCTGAAGAGTGAGGTTTGTCTGCCTCCCTTGGCCTCCCCCCTTTGTCTCTTCCCCTTTCTCTTTCCTTTTCTCCCCGCCGCCCACCTCGCCCCAACACTCCACTTTTTGTTCACTTGATCTCTCCAGGGCATTGGGCTTATTTGACAAATAGTACCACTGTATGGAATCCAACTCAGGACCCTCAGGGAGTGGGGCTGTGGTGGGAGGACGGGAACCTGCACATCCTCTGACCGCGGACACAGAGACTTCACTGTGTCAGTTCCACCCTCTCTCCCTGCTCTTTGGGCCTCCCTGTCCTTTAGGGTTGCCTGTTCCCTACCGTCTTCTCACTGTTTCTCCAGGTGCTTCTATCTTTTCTTCTGCTCTAGGAAGCCACAGCCACCCATCAGCACCTGGAAGAGGCAAAGAAAGAGCATACCCACTTGTTGGAGTCAAACCAGCAGCTCCGAAGAATTCTCAGTGAGCTTCAGGCCTGCAAATTGGAGCTGGAATCCCAGGTGGATCTGCTGCAGACCCAGAGTCAGACGCTGCAGAAACATGTCAGGTGGTGTAGGCATCCTGCACTTAGCCACCCCACTGCCTCTTGCTTGCCCGCTGACCTCTGCTGCTCATGGGCCCTGTCCACTCATGGCTAAGTTAACAGGCAAAGGAGCTATGTCTGCTGCATTTTGTAGGGGTTGGGAGGTGTTAGGAGGCTGTGAATAGTTGGGGGTCCCTGGTTTTACTGTTCATGCCGCAGCCCTGCCTCAGGGACTTGACAGGAGTGAAAGGATGAAGAGATGGTCCTGCTCTCTACCTTCCCAGGAGTCCCAACTGTGTGCTGCCTGGCCTGTTTTATCATGTGATCCTCCTCACCTCCTCCCACCTCACACTCCCTTTTCCTACTACAGTGATCTGGAGGCGGAAGCTCAAAGACAGCGGGACACATTGAAAGAGCTGGCAGTCGAGAGTAATGCTTCTCCACGTTTTGAGCCAGATCTCCACATTGGAGACCTACGAAAATCTCTTGTGACAGTGAGCTTCTCTATTCCTGGGACGGGTTAGGATGGCTGGGCTCCGGCACCAGAAGTGGGTAGAGCCTCAGGAGGGGGCAGGGCATCAGGAGGGGTCCTGGCTCTCTACTCTGTGTAGGGCCTTAGCCTCCTGTTCTTATCATTTCCAATCTCCCATCTCCATCTGTCAAATGATATCTGTAAGTAAATAGTGCTCAGCAGCTAGCAGGGCTATTTGTGTGTAGGCCACTGGGAGGGAATTCAGGGTTCCCTGAGCCTGCAGTGTATCTGCTTTTGTTGCATTTGGTGGGTCTTTCTTACCATGTATTCTTAGAACCAGACCAAAGAGGTACCCTCTACTTTCTCCCAGAGCAAGGAGGAGACTGACTTGTCCTTGGACAGGTGAGTTCCCATAGTCTATCTTATTTTGGGTTGAGGATGAAATGGAGGGGTGAGTGCCTGTATCACAGTGCTGGTATAAACTAAAATGAGGTGACAGCGATCACCAGTGGAGCTTGGTTTAGGGAAGGGGACCAGGAGGATTGAGGAATCTTCTCTGGCAAGCCAAGTAGGTGCCCACTGAGTGTTAGCACAGCCTACTGGCATCTGCTGAACCCCTGTTTGAGGGTCATGCTGATGGGAGCATCTGGCCATCTACCTGATGGTGTCAGGTAGGACGACACAGGGCAACACGCCCCATACTGTAGTATTTAATGGCGGCATTTCCTCACACTGCTCAGCCCCAGCCCTGTAATCTGCTCAAGATGGGCATCTGCTGGGGAAGTGGTCGAGCAGGGGCGGGCTCTTGGAGTCTTTGCTCACCCTCCCACCGCAGGCGTCCCTTACTCTGCCTGTCCCCCACAGCATCCGGCACTACTTCTCTGCGGAGGCGGTAGCTCTCCGCGGTGCCAAGGAGTTCCTGGTGCGGCAGACGCACTCCATGCGGAGGCGGCAGACGGCTCTCAAAGCGGCCCAGCGGCACTGGCGCCACGAGCTGGCCAGTGCTCAGGGGGCGGCCGAAGACGTGCCAGGCACTAAGACCTTGGATGATGTGCGCAAGGACCTGGAAGAGGTCAGGAGGGTGGAGGACAGCCTGCCAGCCCCACGAGGAGAGGGGATCACTGGGGGAGGCAGGGAAACAGTCGCTTTGGGGCACGTCCTTGATTGTTCTGGTGATTCCATGAGAGTGTTCACATAGGCCCTGGGGTCACTGGACAATTCTTGTAGGGCACCTGGACAGGGGATGCAGGTTATGAAGCTCCATGAGGATGAAAGCGCCTTACATTTATGAGGCAATGCGCAGTGTGCAGAATGCTTTCTCTCAGTAAATCATTTGGTCCTTGCAATAACTATAGATGATGCACAAGGTAGTAGCATTATTCCCATTTTTTAGGTGAAGAATATAAGTAAGGTTTTTAAAATCCAATACCTTGCTTATCCTATCACACTGACAATTTTGTTCATAACTGAAAATCTTTTGAGTACACTCAGCATAAGACTGAGTTACTTGTACATTTCCGATACTCTAATTTGCAATGGAAAGGCAGTGACTTCATGGTTGTTATTATTAGTTGGGATCACAGATCTTTGAGGGTCCTGGCAGATCATACTAAGTCCCTTAGAAAGCTGATGGTGCTCAGAGCCGGTGAGCAAGCTTGGGGCCCTGTGGCCTCTAAGAATAGTGTGGGGACAGCAGAGGGCAAGAGGCTTCCCAGGGGATGTACATGCTACTCCTGCGCCACCATTGCTCCTCCAAATCCCTCCTTGATGATGATAGTGGTGATGATAATAACCATTTGGTTAACAGTAACCATTTGAGAATTTATTAGGTATGGGCATAGCACTCAACATGTAACATACTCTATCTCATTTAATTTTCATCACCCTGTGAAAAGTAATATTTCTCTTAGATGAGAATTAAGACTGAGAGTTAAGTCATGTTCAAGATTATCCAGCCAACAATGGCAAAGCTGGGACACCAGCATCTGTGTGGCAGTCACCACATTTCTCCTCCCCTTCCTCCTTGGCTGCAGGAGACCAGACACCTGAATGAGATGAAATCGGCCATGCGGAAAGGCCACAACCTGCTGAAGAAGAAAGAGGAGAAGCTGAATCAGCTGGAGTCCTCTCTTAGGGAAGAGGTGCAGTCCTATGGCCACGTAGCCTTGTGCCCACGACCGCCTCTTCTGTTTCTAGGATGTGGTTGGGTTCTTTGGGCCTGTGTCAGGGAAGCTGGGCCTCTAGGGCCCAGGATTGTAGGCTTAGGGCTCCTGGGCTGGTGAAAATGGCAGTGGCTTCAGCTTCGTGTTTGGGTGTTTGTGCCGAGTGGTCCCGAGAGACCCAGAGCCTCTTGCTGAAGGTTCTTGAGGATCTAGCTCCTGCCCTTCCCCTGCCATGGTACCTGATGACCATGGTATTCTCAGGGTGTTGGGAATAGATGCACCTAGAAGGTTTCCCTACCTTCCCTGGGGCCTTGTAGACTTTCCCCTGGATGCCTAAGGAATGGATGTGTCTGGAGGGAAGCTTAGGTGGAGAGACACTGCAGGGAGAGTTTATTAGGGGGAAGGGTGGGCATCCGTGTGGTCCCAGTGGCTCAGGTAGTTGAGTTCTCTCAGCCCAGCCTCCTTCCCACACCCCTTGCAAGACAGCCCGCATGATGTTCCTGTCCTAGGACTTTGGGTCTCAAGGAGTCCACCTACCAAGTGCTCAGTCCCTACACCTCACAAGGGCAGTGGGCAGAAAGCCCAGGGAGAGTACCAGTAATAACTGCTGCTTTTACCCATAAGGCTTCAGATGAAGACACTCTGAGAGGAGCCCCCACCAAGAAAGTGGTGACCTTTGACCTCAGCGACATGGAAGACATGAGCAGTGAAAGTTCTGAATCCTGTCCCTTGCCTCACAGTGAGTGGTGGCAGCAGGGAAGAGAGGGAGAGGGAGGACCACAGTTTCCATGGAGAGGGAAGAACTTGGAGAACAGAGGTAGAGCCCCCTTCCCTCAGCCTTGTGTGGGTAGGTCTATGGGAGCCAGTGTCTGGAGAAGGTACTCAGTAAATTCTTGGGAAGGAGTGAACCAGCGTGGCTTTGCCAGCACACAGGGCTGAAAGGATCCGGGAAAGCCTTCCGAATGTGCAGGGCGCTTTACAGTGAGAAGTGTTCCCGTTCGCCGCTCCCTTCTAGTGTCACTTTCTGGGAAAGTATTCTCCTTCTGCCGCTCTGGCTTGCAAAGGACCCTTTCCTCCTTCTCCAGGGCCAGCCTCCTATTGCACCATCTGGAACACAGGCCCTGCCACCCCCCATTCCCCAAGTCAAGGCCAAGGGGCTGTTGTTTGGAGGAATGGGGAGGGGGCAGGGCAGTAGGGTGCCACATTGCCAGCTGGGCCCGGGCATGCTCCAGTGCCTGGAACCTAAGTCCTTCCTCATCGTCTGCCTCTTCCATTTCAGTCACTCTGACTGCAAGTCCTACCTTCCCCAACAAAATCCACTACTTGAGCAGCTCCCTGCAACGGATCAGCAGCCAACTAAACAGTGTCCTCAGCATGCTGGGCAGCCTCAGCACTCAGCCACCACCGCCACTCCTCACTTCCACCCCAGCGCAGAACCCTCCCTGGTCCTCCAGGAGCACTTCCATTCCCATCTACCCCTCCTTGGCCCAGGTCTCAGCCTCATCCCCTGCTACATCCATGTCTACGCAGTGGGCCTGGGACCCAGGCCTGGGCCCCAGGCTCTCCCCCTCTGTGACTCAAACAGTGGATGACTTTCTGGTGGAGAAGTGGCACAAGTATTTTCCAAGTAAGCCTCCTCATGGGCCAGCGTGGTGTGTGTTCCTCCTCTTCCTTCTCTCTTTCTTCTCCTCTTCCTTTTTCTCTCTTTCTCCTTCACTTACCCTTTAACTCTACCCCTGCCCCTAACTTTGGCATGGTTCATTGAGCCATTGACTGTGGATCCCTGGGGAGAAAACCTTGCTGGTTGCCCTGCAGCTGGAGGCTCCATGGGTCATGATGGTTTGCCTGGAGCTTGGGCTGATTGGGACCTTTATGACTCCAGAGCTCAGCAGAACCTAAACGATCATTGTCATCATCATAATAGCTACCATTGTGTGCATTATATTATGGCCAGGCATTTTACTCCATAGAACATTTGTTTTACTCCATAGAACATTTCATTTAGTCTTTATAATAACCCTCTGAGGTAGTAATTATTTATCCCCACTTTACAGATGAGGAAACTGAGACTCAAGGAAGTTAAGTAATATTTTCCAGGGTGCCCAGTGAGTGAGCAACAGACAGGGTTTGACTCCATGTCTTTGTAACTCTAGGATTCTGTTTGTAACCCTTGGCCATATGGCTTCCCCTTGCTTCTGGGCTGGGTGGCTTCCCCTGGTGTCGTAGCACTGCTGAGGGATGTGAAAAGCCATAAAAACAGTTTTGGGAAAAAATTACATCTCCCCATATCAACCCAAATAGAAAAGTAGATTAAGTTTTAGAAATAAATACAACAATTCCTATCGGTCATCTTTCATTCAACCACTGAAAATTTCCGTTGTTTTTTTTTGTGGGCACAGCCTTTTCAGTTATGGGGAGGCAGCCTACTTGGGGCTGGGTCTGGCTCAGCTGAACTAATGCTCATTTTGAACCATTTCCTCCCACTTTCCAGCTGGAGTCCCATTCCTTAGCAGCAGCCCTGCCCCCTTGGAGAACAGGCTGGGTTATGTGTCTGCCAGGTAAGCCTCCATGTAGGTTCAGGGTGGAACCATGCAGTTCAGCTGTTCACTGTGCATCCCTGAGCTGGCAGGACCTCTCAGGGGAACAACTCACGGTCGTTGCCCAGAGAGGTCAACCAGGCCCCTAATCCACAAAGCTGCCTGGGTCTGAGACACTCCTACAACCAGAGGAAAGTCCCAGTGGCGGGCAGGGCGTACCTGGCGCAGCTCCATGAGGAAGCTGCTCTGTGGCACCCTCTGGGAGAAATCAGCCCCTGGCCCCTCCAGCTCTGGAATGTGGCCTTTGTATCTGCCATTACACCCTTTGTCTGCTTCCTGCTTTCCTCAGTCCTGCTGAGTAACATCTGGAGCGAGAGGGGCACCCGTGGGGGAAACAGATGGGCAATTATTTAAACCTGTTATTAATTTCCCATTCATCTTATTCTTTGCCAAACGTATCCCCCACAGCCCCCCCATCCATAAGTATACCCCCTTCGGCCAATTTTGAAGGTGGTGCTGGGCAGGTATTTGAGTTGACATTTGGGAGAACTTTTGCTGATGAGATTGGCCCAGAATTGGCGAATGTGGGAACCTAGAGCCCTGATATCAAGAGTATTCACCCAGAAGAGGGTGGAGGGGTGTACCATTTTCCCTTTTGGGAAGGTTCCAGAGAGGCATTCCTGCCAGTAGAGGAAGCTTTTAATTGCTGAAGAGACCCCAAAAAGGCTGCAGCTGGTGTGTTGAGATGGAGAGAGAGGCGGCTGATGTGACGGCCTCCGTTCAGCTGTACTCCATGTCCCCCCTTGTTCCGGCACTCCTGCCTCCTCTCTCCGTCTTCTCTTTTCATGCTGTCCTTTTCCTTCCCAGTGAGCAGCTCCGTCTACTGCAGCGTCCTCATTCCCACGTTCCTGAGGCAGGCAGCACCAACTTTCAGGGCATGATTGAGGCTAACCGGAAGTGGCTAGAACATTACAAGAACGACCCTAAGTTGTATCCTTTTAGCTGGTTTCCACACCCCAGTCCCTTCTGCTATAGCTTCTGCGATGGCTGAGCTGGGCTTTAGGGCTTGTGTTTGTGCCCTTGGGGGCCCAAGGAGGATTCTGTTTGGCTTTTGACCTTTCCTTCCATGGCCCTTCCCCAGATGTGCTCAGCTGCTTGTGGAGTTTTCCTTTACCTCATGGCCAGACATCTCTTCTCCTCAGTGCCCAAGCCAACAGCCACTTCTGGCCTCCTGCAGCTGAGCCTGAATGAGAACAACAAACTGAATGTGCATCACTATTTTAGGCCTTGAGCAGTGGTATTTGGTACACCTGGCCTTTCCTGCACCCAGATCGAGTGCCTGAGGAGGGGCCTGTACTTTATTTCCTCTGATAAAGCATTCTCTTGTCCTCTCTTTGCTGCTTGCCCCACTCAAAACTTGGAGGAACTGTGGTGGTGGGGCGGCTAGGTGAAAAGGATGCTATAACTGAAAGCAGTAACCCACCCCCAGTGACCACGTAATGGGTCCCAGGATGAAATGTGTGGACTGCTGTGAGCTCCTACATGGACATGGCAATGCTACTGATGTGGGGCATCAGGGACATCAGCACCTTCAGGAGGAAGAGGTGGTATTAGAGGAGTTGCTATCAAAGGCCAAGGGATTCCCTTTAGAGCCAAGTTGGTCCCTTGGACCTGCGGGGCACTGCACGGATATGTGTATGGTGCTTACTTTATCAGAACAAAGCCCCCAGTATGTCTGTACCCTGGGACCAGGCTCTGTCTCTCCAATACCTCAGCCTCATAGAGATCAGACTTTTTTCCCTAACATCCCATTTCCTGAGCCCCCTGTTTCTCCTTTTGACTGTCTCAGAATTGGGCCCAGAGCCCTTCCAGAGATTGCTGGAGGCTAGGGCCCAGAAGTTTGGTCACCTGTCTTCTCTCTGCTGGCACTGTGCTGTCCTCAGGAGCACTCTTTCCCCTTCCCTGGGGCTCCTCCCTAGAGCCCTTCTCAGGTCTTAAACACACAACTTTCAGGGAGACAACAAGCCATAGGAAAAGTCTGGGGTGGCTTCTGGTCCTTGTCTCGCTTTTCTCCACCTTGGGTATATTCATGGGTTCTTACTTCCATATACCTTTTCTTCCTGTGCCCCTGCCCACCCCCAATACCCTGCTGCCCCTTCTCAGAGCTTGAAGACTTGTTCAGAAGGAGGCGAGTGGCTGGGCCAGTGCCTGGCCTTGGCAGTGAAGGATCTCGTGCCAGTCGGAGCTGCTACCATTCTGGCACAGCTCCCTGCAGCTCCACCTCTCATCAGTGGACTCCCTGGGGATTATGGGGAACATTCTCTGATATCTGTCTCATTGTTTAAATAAAATACCCCCATTTTTCTTGTTTTGAAAGCTATGGGGTTGCCCTTGCCTCTCCAGTGCATAGAAACCAAGTCTCCACCATCCCACCATTTATTTCTTTGTCTTAGAATAAGAAACTAGGATTCAGTTGGCGTTTTTTACTCTACTCCCCATACTGTTTAGATATCAGTCTACCACACAGAAAAAAATCCATTTTATTGGGCTCATTCTATGTGTTTTGGGACTAGCTCCTGTATCACAACCACCTCTGGTGACAATCCTGTCTTTTGTACATCAATTAAATCTCTGCAGGTCCATTTTTTATAAGGAGACTGTGTGAATGTGTCTCTTCTCTGAAGGCCTTTGCCTCTTTCCTCTTAACAGAGGAAGGAAAAATCAGTATTCACAGGACACCTCCTAGGTGTCTGATCTAATCACAGCAAACCTATGATGTCGAGATTTTCATCTTCATCTCTATAAATGAGAAAATCAAGGTTCAGAGATCTTTAAGTGCCTGTGGTCCTAGAAAAAGCCAAGTGCCCTATGAGGCCGAGCTCTCACAACCCACTTGTGGCCCCGAAGCTCCCTATCCCCTGCTGCCAGTCTTGGAAAGTGCTGACGTTTTCCATCGCTCCCTTGGCCCTGCTCCCTACTCCACCTACCAGAAGAATACCCACTGTGCTATCTCCCAAAGGCCACTTTTCCCCATGCATACAAATGAAAGATAAGCCCCCTGAAGTCCTAAGCTGGCAAAGTTAGATATTTTTCTGCTCCAGTGGTGTGAGCTGCTTGGATCTGTAGCAACAGAAATGCTGAGAACCAACTTGAGATGGCTGTGTCTCCTGGATTTGCATAAGAAAACCACCTTAAAAAACAAAAAAGCAAACAAACTAACCCAGCGTTTGCTGTGTCCCAGTGTCCCAGTTGCTCCAGAGAAGGGAAGGAGGAAGGGAGCAAGATAACATTTGTCTAACACCTTCTGTGTGCCAGGTACTTTTCATGTTATCTCATGTAATGCTTTAAAGCTATGAAGTTGGTATTTTATAGATGAAGAAATTTAGGCTCAGATTAAATGACTGTAGCTCAAGATCACCCAGGATTTGAACCCAGGTTCATACATCTCTAAAAGCCTAATTCTGTTGACCACACTCCCATATGTCAGCATCTCCTGTCTTCCTTATAGCTCACCCAACAGTCCTGGCCAGCTTGTTCTGAAGACCTGGGTCCAGGAACGGGTGCTTCTAGCTGAGTGGGCAAACCTCCCCTGGGCCAAGGTTTACAAAGGGACTTTTTAAAAAGACACCAAATTGTCCCATCCCTCTCCTCATGGACTTTAGAATTTAGCTTGGGAGTCTAGAATCATAGACCTTTGGAGCTGAAAGGAGCCTTGCAGATGACTGGTTCAGCGGCGGAAGAAACGGCCTGGAGAGATTATACAAGTTGCCTAAAGTTACAGTCAGTATGTGGCAAAAGTAGGGCCAGAATCAAGGAGTCCTGACTCCCAGCCGAGGGTTTCAGGAATATTTTTAAAAGGATATTTATTTTTAATAGGCTGTATGTTCACATGGCTCAATGTTCAAATGGTACAAAAGTCACTCCATCCGTGGGCTATCTAGTCTTCTTGAAGGTAACAAACACACCAGTTCCTTCTGGAGATTTTATACAAATACAAGGAAAGAATGGGCACTCCTCTTCCTCTTTACTGGTGGGGTTAAGGGTCGTTCCTAACATAGGAATAGATGATTTCCCAAAGCTCTTCTGTGAGATGTTCATTTTCTTAGAAAGGATCATAGCCCCACCTTATCCCCTCAACTGCCATGAAAACTTACACACAAAATGGCAGTATGGGGAGGGGAAAATAACCCTGGTTTTCGGACACCTGGACTTACTTTTGGCTGACACCTACAAGCTCCGTGACATGAACAAGTCTTTTCTAGGGCTGTGCCCTCTCTGGTCAAAAGCTCAAAGCCTGAATCGATGCTCCAGGGAAGCAGGGTGGCTGCCTCAGTTTCAGTGATTCAGAGGTCTGCTTTGGGTCTGCCATCTTCAGAGGGAGGCTGGAACACTGCTGGTGGCCTCAGCTGGGGAGGGGTGCTGGTGGTGGGAGTAAATGAGGCCAATCCCGCCACCAGCTTTTTGTGTAGAGATGAGGAAGTGATGGTTAAAAAATGGAGTACCTGTCATCACCAGTGTCCTGATGAATTGGAAAGCCCTCCTGTGCCTCCTTTCCGCTTGCAGCTCCTATCTGCCACTCCTGCCTCTTCCACTGAATTTGCCATCTACAGCAGGTCTGTTACACAGAGTGCCCAGTGAAGGGCAATAGAACACTTTGTCATGATGGAGGACAGGGATGTCTGCTCTTGAGAGGTAGGAAGCAGAGGGACAGCTTGGTGATTCCCACTCTCTGGGTTAAAAGCAGAGGGGGCATGAAACAAACATCTCCACTTTATCCTCTCTCTGCCTCAATTTTCACATCTGTAAAATGGAGTTAATAGTACCATAAAGTGGTTGTGAGCATTAAAGAAGTTAATCCATATAAAGTCCTCAAAACATTGTTTAGCACATAGTAAGGGGAGTGATGTCACTAACATGACGACATAGGTTGTTCCAGACTTTGCTCCCTCTCACAAGAACAACTAATAACTATTCATGGACAAGACACCACTGAAAGGATTCTAGAACATGGGAGTGAGGCTGAAGAACCTACCACCATTAACACACACACACTCCCTCCCTCCTTCCCTCTCCCTGTCCCTCCTTCCTCCCCCTCCCCCTCCTCCTCTCCCTCTCCCTCTCGACCAAGGGAGTACATTATAAGAGTAAGAGGAATGGCTACATGCTGATTGCCTTGCCCCTCCCCAGGCCAGTGCAGCAGTACACCAAGAAGCCCCCGCTGAGCCTTTGGTTCCTCCAGTGGGAAAAAGGAAGCCCTCACGTGACATCTAGCCCCCTACCCCCAAATTGTGGGTCATTTCGTGGAGCCCCTACTCTGGCTTTGCCCCACAGGGATCAAAGGGAATCTATGGGGCTCAGCTGCTGGGAATCTGATTGTGTCAGAAGTGGGGAGGGGCTTCCAACAACCAGCACTTGGATCTTGGCAGATCAAGTTCCTACCTGTAGACCCGCAAGTAGTATTCTCAATCAGCGGCTTCGCTTATCTGCAGAACCAAGTCAGTGCAGTATGACCAGAGAACTTGGCAGAGTACAAGTCTGTCTGATTTGGGTCCTCAGAGAGTTTTGCTGGCTGATGCTCAAGCAGCAGAGCTGAGTCATATCCCCACCAGCTGTAGAGTGTGGCTCCTGGCCCCATGTGACAGAAAAGGCTGTTTCAAATACCTGGAAGCTGCATAACCCAGTATGGCTTGCTCTGAGAGGCAGGTAGGCAGAGCTAACTACTCCCAGAGCAAGTCAGTGGCCCTGTTTGTCTAAAGGACTTGGGGCATGAGTTGGCTTGAGTTAAGACCACAAAGAGCCTCAGAAGCCTTGGAGCTGCTGCTGCTGCTGCACCCAGGCAGGGAAACTAATTTGTATCCTCACTTATTGTTGAATCATCCTTTAGCCCACGTGACCAGGGAATCTTACCAGAGCACACAGGATGCTGCATAGCTCACCCAATAGCCCTGCTTGAACAGCCCAAGCACTTAAACAGAGAGCATAGCCTGTGTCCCTCTGCAGAGAAAAAACAGTGGCCTCACATGACCAGGATATTCAGTGTACACTTCTGCCTAATTTTGGTCCTCAAACAGTGAGCCATGCAGATTCTGGGTCCTGTCCTGCTATCCTGTCAGAACAAGGAAACTAATTCATAGCCCCATCTACTACTGAGTGTAGTACACAGTCCTGACTGTCTAGTAAGCCTGACCAGAGAATTCAAGCAATCATGGAGCTCCTCCTACAGCTTCACTTGGGCAGGGAACCAAGCTAGCAGTCATGGTCATTTGTTCTCAGCCAGTGGCATACCTTCCAACCGACCTCGGGGCTCAGAAAGTTGCCTTGCTCCCAAATAGATCCTAATAGCAAACCCCTCCTACCCATGGACATTACCTAGACATATCTAGAAACCCAAAATAAGCTGACTTATAAAGTACTGTCTCTGCCAAAGCAAACTTGCAAAGTCTAGAAGAGGAGACCATTTACTCAAATGTTACCAACAGAAGCAGATACCAACATAAGATCAAGGAACACGAACACGAACACACACACACACTCACATACACATGACACCATCAAAGAAAACTAATAAATCTCTAATAACTGACCCAAAGAAATGGATATCTATGAACTGTCAGACAAAGAATCCAGAATAATCCTTTAAAAGTTGTTTAGTGAACTACAAGAATACACAGACAACTAGATAAAATTAGGAAAAACAATACATGAACAAAACGAGATCAACAAGAAACTAGATCAAAACAAATAAACAAACAAAAAAAAACCCCAAACCAAAAATCAACCAAACATCTTACAGCTGAAATATACAATAACCATACTGAAGAATTCGGGAGCTTCAAAGGCAGACTCGACCATGCAGAAGGAGGAATCAGCAACCTATAAGGTAGGACATTTGAAATTATCCAGTCAGAAGAGCAAAAAGAAAATGAAAAAGTGAAATTTATAGGACAAATGAAAAGAAAATACTTGCAATGGGAATTCCAGGAGACGATAGAAAGGGACAGAAAGTATACTTAAAACAATAATGGCTGGAATTTCCCCAAACCTGGAGAGAGAAACAAACATCCAGATCCAAGAGGCCCAAAGAACCCCAAATAGGTTGAACCTGAATAGGGCTACACCAAGACACATTATAATTAAACTGTCAAGTCAAAGACAGAATTTTAAAAGCAACAAAGGAAAAGAGAAATTAGGAATCTCCATAAGATTGTAGGTATATTTCTCAACAGAAATATTTCAGGCCAGAAGAGAATGGGATAGCATATTCGAAATATTGAAAGAAAGAAACCATCAACCGAGAATAGTATACCCAGTGAAGCTGACCTTTAGAAACAAAGGAGGGACAGAAACTTTCCTGGACAAACAAAAGCAGAGGAACTCATCACCACCAGACCTGGCTTACAAGAAATGCCAGAAGGAATTCTTTGGAAATAAAAAGGTGCTAATTAAAATCGTAAAAAACATAAGAGGGCAGTGTAAAACTCACTGTAACGGCAAATATATAGTCAAAGTTAGAGTCTGTATAATATGGTAATGGTGGTGCATAATTCACTTACAAGTCTAATTTAAAGGTTAAAAAATAAACAGTAAAAATAACAACTACAATAATCTGTTATTAGTTACACAATACAAAAATGGAGAAATTGAACATCAATAACCTAAAGCATGAGGGAGAGGAGAACTAAAAGTGTAAAACTTAGGACTTCTATTGAAGTTGTTATTACTTTAAAATAGGGTGTTATAACTTTAAGGTATTTTATGTAAGCTTCATGTTAACCACAAGGGAAAAACCTATAGTTATTACACAAAGGAACAAGTCCAAGCATACGGATACTGCAAGACAGCAAAACAAAAAAGATAGCAGGTTAAGAAACAAGGAACAATGGATCTACAAAACAATCAGAAAACAAAATGTCGATAGTCCTTACATATCAATAATTACTTTAAACATAAACAGATTAAATTCTCCAATCAAAAGTCACAGAATGCTGAAAGGATTTTAAAAAGTAAAAAACAAGATTCAACAATATGCTGGCTACAAAAGACTCACTTTAGCCTTAAAGACACACATAGACTGAAAGTGAAGGGATGGAAAAAAATATTTCAAGCAAATTGTAACAATAATAACAAAGGCAGGGGTAGCTATATTTATATCAGACAAAATAGATTTTAAACTAAAAATGTGAAAAGAGACAAGGTCACTATACAATGATAAAGAGGTCAATACATCAAGAAGATATAACAATTGTAAATATTTATGTGCCTAACACTGGAGTACCTAAATACATAAAGCAAATACTAATAAAACTGAAAGGAGAAATATATAGTTGGAGACTTTAATACTCCACTCTTAACAATGATTATTTTACCTGACAGTGGGGTTCCTCTCAACGCGTTGTCCAGGTCTTAATGCCTTGAACAAAGAACTGAGCAAGACACTAAAATACAGCAGAAAAGAATAGTTTTATTAGAAGCAATAGTAGAAGCAAGAGAAGAATGGCTTAAAAACCTGGTAAAAAGCCTTTGGGATTTTAATCCCTATTTGCTGTGGGTGGTTACTTTTCTTAGAGGGGTGGGCTTTCTTGATTGACAACTAAGATTGACAGGATCAGTGACTCATCAATTGCTTTCTGCGCATGTTTGTTTCCAGAATTCAGTTGGTTATAATGATATTAATGAACTTCTAGGCACATGCATCATTATAATGGTATAATGAGGCTCAGGTGAAATGAAGGTCATTGGGTCTTCATTGCGCAAGTGTGAGTGACTGGCTGAAACAAGTACCCAATTATCTGCTTGTTTCCTCATTGGAGTTACTTTTAGCTCTAAAATGCCTTTTGGCTTGCTTAATTGTGGATGGACTAGGGCGGACACTTTCTAGAATAGGATGATCTCAGAGACTTTGCAGGTGGACCAAAACCTCCTAACTTTCCCGCCTAACCCTTTTCTAAGAGCCCCTTTTTATTAGTACAGATATTGAGGGATAGGAGGTCTCTTCTGTATCTGCTTCCTGCTGAGGAGGATCATAGTCTTTATCTATTGGGGCTTCATGGAGCTCTTTATCTCTGCCTTAGTCAGGATGGGGTCTTGGGTTTCCTACCAAAGTTCCACCTCTGTCCCAGGACAAGGAAAAAGATACCGACTTGTTATTTGAATCATATATCTAGTTATGTTTCTATCATTAATTTGCCCATCATGTGGGTAAAGGAAAACAGGCTTGGTTAATATATTTCATAAAAGAAAGAACAAAACTTGAGTTAAAGGTCTCCTCCCCTCTTGGACTCTAAGGGCTCTGTTTGGCTTAAAGCCATTTCAGTCTTATAATGGGCCAAGGATAACGCTCAGCTTCAAGGATCCTTATCACCAGTTTTGAGGTAATTATCTAAGTCTGAGGGAGAGAGTCTTTCACCAAAGAAAGGAGAAAAGAAAAGACTTAACTAGGTTTACTAAAAAGATTAAGAATTTTGCAAATGATGGCCTATATCAAATAGATCATCCATACAGAGAATCAGTAAGGAAACAGCATATTTGAACAACACTAGAGACCAAATGGACCTAACAGCTGTGTACAGAGATTTTATCCAACAACTGCAGAATACACATTCTTCTCAAGTACACATAGAACATTTTCTAGGACAGAATAGGCCATATATTAGGCCACAAAGCAAGTCTTAGCAAATTCAAGAAGACTAAAATCATACCAAATATCTTCTCTGACCACAGAAGTCAATAACAAGAGGAAAACTGAAAAATTCACAAACTCCCTTCTGAACAACTAATGGATCAAATAAAAAATTAACGGGAAATTAAAAAGTATCTTGAGACAAGTAACATGAAAACAACATAACAAAATTTATGGGATGCAGCAAAAGCAGTTCTAAGAATGAAGCTCATAGCAATAAATGCCTACATTAGGAAGTGAGAAAAATTCCAAACCAACAACCTAAGTACACCTTAAGGAACTAGAAAAAGAAGAACTGAGGCCAAAGGAAGGAAGGGAATGATAAAGATGAGAGCAGAAATAAATGAAATAGAGAACAGGAAAACAATAGAAAACATTAACCAAACTAAGAGTTGGTTCTTTGAAAAGATAAACAAAATTGACAAAACTTTAGCTAGACTAACCAAAGAGAGGACCCAAATCAACAAAATTATAAATGAAAGAAGAGACATTACAACTGATACCACAGAAATATAAAAGATCATAAAAAGCTACTGTGAACAATTATATGCCAACAAACTGGACAACCTAGAAGACATGAAAAAATTGTTAGAAACATACAACCTACCAAGACTAAATCAGGAAGAAATAGAAAATCCGAATAGATCAATTACTGGTAAGGAGATTGAATCAGAAATAAAAAATCTCCCAATTAAGGAAAGCAGAGGACCAGATGGCTTTACTGGTGAATTTTACCAAATATTTAAAGAGTTAATACAAATCCTTCTCAAACTCTTCCAAAGAATTTAAAAGTTGGAAACATTCCCAAACTCATTTACAAGGCCAGAAAAGGACACTATAGAGCAATGTCCCTGATGAATACAGATATAAAAATTCTCAATAAAATACTAGCAAGCCCAATTCAACAGCACATTTGGAGGTGTGGTGAAAAAAGAATCCTTATGCACTGTTGGAGGGACTGTAAACTGGTACAGTATGGAGGTTCCTCAAAAAATTAAAATAGAATTACCCTATATTTTTGTAATACCAATTCTGGGAATAAAGCCAAGGAAATGGAAACACTAACTCGAAAAGATACATGCACCCCCATGTTTGTAGCAGCATTATTTACAATAGCCAAGACATGGAAACAACCTGTGTGTCTCCATTGATGGATGAGTGGATAATGAAGTTGTGGCACACACAATGGAATATTATTCAGCTATATAAAAAAAAAAAACCAAGGAAATTCTACCATTTGTGATAACATACATGGACTTTGAGAGCATAATGCTCAGTGAAATGTCAGAGAAAGACAAACACTATATGATCTCATTTATATCTGGATTATATATATATATATAAAAAAAAGAGATCAGATTTGTGGATACCAGAGGTTGGGTGGGGAGGAGGAATTGGATGAAGGTGGTGAAAAGGTATATAAGATAAACAAGTACTAGGGATGTAATGTACAACATGGTGACTATAACACTGCTGTATGGCATGTATGCAACGGTTGTTAAAAGAGTAGATAATAAATTCTCATTACAAGGGAAAATTTTTTTTCCTTTCTTATTATTGTATGGGTGCTAAACTTATTGCAGTAATCTCACAATATATGTAAGTCAAAGCATTATGCTGTATACCTTAAACTTATACAATGATTTATGTCAATTGTATCTCAATAAAACTTGAAAAAAAAAAACCATGTAGTAAGGACTCAATAAATGTTAGCTATTATTACAACCCCTTTAGGGAAGTCAGGAACCATAACTGAGATTCTGGAACTTCTGCGACTTCCATGATCAACAGCAAAGTCTTAGACATAAGGGGCAAAGATATGGCAAGGAAGAGTTTGCTGGAGTATTTATTGTACTCCCATTTGTGGCCAGTTGTGTGTGAAGGAGGACTCTAAGGAAAGGGGGCGTTGGGAGAGGGAGGGAAGGAGAGAGAGTGCGAGTGAGAGAGTGAGCACACTTGGATGAGAAAGGGATACAAGTTCAGACCATGGGGTCGGCTGGCAGGGAGGCAAGAGGCAGAGGGGAGCCTGTTGGGATTGAAGTTGCCTTGGGAAGGAAGGGAAGAGTGGCTCTTGAGGTTCCCTACAAGTACCAAGAGCCAGTGCCTGACAACCACATGGACTCTGGGAGCTTGAAGGACACAGACTCGACCACTCTTCTATTCTCCAGTCCACCTGTTGAGCCACTGCTGGGGCAACTGTGGGCACCTTATCCTAGGATTGGAAAATGGCAAAGATAGGATAGATAGGACCTTTTCTGAGCACCTATTAGGCTGAGGTTGGACCAAAGCGTGGCTCCAAGGCCTCTATTTATGCCTCCCAAAGACCTGGGTTCAAATTCTGCTTGCTATTTACTAATGGGGCATTTTTGGAATGATTTCTCTCTCTAGGCCTCACTTTATTTGTATAACGGGGCTGAAAATACCTCATACTGAGAGGATTAGTGAAATAACCTTTCTCAAGAACCCTAGGTGAAGTGCCTGGAAACTGTAGTATGCTATGCAAATGTAAATCTTTATTCAGCCTCTGCTGAATTCTTTCAAGGGCAAGGCGGCCCAACCTCTGTTGGCCATCTCTGAGCTGATTATTAGGGAGATTTCTCTCATAGTTCTGCCCTGTAGCCACACAGAAAAATGCCCCCTCTCTTCTTTCCACATGCCAATGAAACAGGATGGTCACAGATACCTCCGCTGCCTCCTCTTCCCTGTTACATGTGTGTGTGTGCTCATACAGGAGTTAACGGGTAGAGCCCATACATATTCTCACAGGGCTTCTTATAATGGCCTGTTTTCTTACTGTGAGTCAGTATGAAGTGCTTTACCTACCTACAGTCCTTACTGAATCCTCATGACAATCCTATAAGGTAGGTCATATCTTTATAAGATGGGAAAAAAGGGAGACTTGGAAAGATTGAGCTAGTAGGTGTCAGAATCAGAATGCAAACCTGGATCACTATAACTCATTCTGACTTTTAGACATGGTTGTGCCTGTGGTCACTCTGCATTCACCCTCATGAGTATGTGCCCTTCCTACCGACAGGGACTAGAGGGCAAATGTGAGGGGGTGGGGAAGGAGGTTCAGAGCAGCTTCCGTCTTTACAGGAACAGGGTAAATCTTCTCAGAGGAAAAGCTTGCTCATCTACCCTTTCTCTTCTTCCCTACTGCTCTCCCCTGCTTCAGAGGCCAGTAGGCCTCTGACTCAAGGAAGGACAGTGTTTCTGCCTTGAAATTAATAGCTCTTGTCTCCCCATCCTCTGCCCCACTTCCTTTAGGAGACAGTTGGCAGGCCCTGGGGCCCCAAAAGCACTCACTCAGCTAGAGCCAGAAGAGGTAGGTAGAGATTTTGGGCCTCTGGAAGGAGGCAGTTGCCTGTTGGGATCAGTAAGAGAGACCCATCCTCCAATTGTGACTGCCATTATCTCTGAGCTTTGCTTAAGTAACTATGTAGAGGCTGAGCCTCAGTTTCTTCATCTGAGAATGGGATCATTTCATGTGCCTAGGGGGAAGCTCACCACCCGCCTGTCCTCTTCATCTGGTGCCCCAAGTGCCTGGCAAAGCACCACACAAACAGTAGGTGCTCCTTGAGGCTTGCCTCCATGGAAGGCCCACATCTAATTCCCTCTCCCTCCCTGGTGTCCTGAACTGCTCCCTTAGGCTTCAGATGTCCAGGAACCCGGCAGGAACCCCCTGCAGCCCCACAACAAAGTTCTGCTCAGCTTGGTATGCTGCTTGCTGCTTGGCTCAAGGGTAATCAGACCTCGCGGTTCTCCCCAACCTGGTCCACCAGGTTGTGTGTATGCACGCGCGAGAACTCTCTTTCAGTCTCTCGTTCCTCTGGGGAGGTCTCACGGCCTGAAAAACGGACCTGAGAGTTCTGGGAAAGAGAACTCAAGAACCCAGGGTAGCAGAGTAGAGTCAGACGCTATAGAAATGTTGGGTGGAGGGCGAGGTTAGGGCCTTGTGTCCTCAAGCCCCATTCTCACACTTGGGCACTATGTGGGCCGCTCTAGGCTGGGTTTTTTGTGGGTGTTATATTACAGGGCAAGAATGGGTGCTCTGTGGGTTCTAGGCAGCCACGGACACACGGGGCTGTGTCCTGGAACTGTGCTGTCTGCCTTGGCCTGGCCTGGGAAGGGTAGAACTAAAGAGAGAATGACACTAACAGCAGCAGGAGGGCTTCAGGGCAGAGCTCACCATAGTGATGAGGTCTGCAGGGGATAGCACAGGACACTGACACAGCCGTGCTGGGGTGGCACGTAATCACTTGTTGCCCCTTCTACTTGGATATCTGTTTGGAGTCAGGGAGCCAGGTGTTAGCTTTCGGTTGCTACCGACATTAATGGATTTGAGGATATCATCAGCCTTCAGAGCTTCCTTCCCTTCTGGCAGACACTGTGAGGTCTCATGGTGACTTTCAGTAGGTTCTCCAGGGTAGCAAGGGATCCTCAAGTCCCACTTGCTCCCCTGGATGCAGCAAAAGCAGTTCTAAGAGAGAAGTTCATAGTGATAAATGTTCACCTCAAGAAACAAGAAAATTTCAAATAAGCCACCTAACTTTGTACCTCAGAGAACTAGAAAATGAAGAACAAGCTAAGCCCGAAGTTAGTAGAAGAAATAAAGATGAGTGGAAATAAATGAAACAGAGACTAAAATGACAGTAGAAAAGATCAATGAAACTGAGAACTAGTTCTTTGAGAAGATAAACAAAATGGACAAACCTTTAGCTAGATTCACCAAGAAAAAGAGAGGGCTCAAATAAATAAAATCAGAAATAAAAGAGGAGCTGTTACAACTGATACCACAGAAATACAAAATTTCATTACTATGAACAACTATATGCCAACAAATTGGACAACCCAAATAAATGGGAAAATTCCTAGAAACATACAACTTACCAAGACTGAATCAGGAAGAAATAGAAAATCTGAGTAGATTGATTACTAGTAAGGAGATAAAATCAGTAATAAAAAACACTTTCAACAATCAGAGGTCTAGTACCAGATTGGCTTCATTGGTGAATTCTAGCAAACATTCAAAGAAGAATTAATACTAATCCTTCTCAAACTCTTAAAAAAAAAAAAAAAGAACAGGAGGAAATACTTTTAAACTCATTTTATGAGGCCATTATTCTGATACCAAAACCAGACAAAGACACAAGAAGCCGACTGAATTCAACAATACATTAAAAGGATCATACACTATGATTGAGTGGAATTTATTCCAGGGATACAAGAACGGTTCAACATCCACAAATCAATCAAAGTGATGCACCACTTTAACAAATATAAGGGATAAGAATCATATGATTATGTCAATAGATGCAGGAAAAGCATTTGACAAAATTCAACATTCATTTATGATTAAAGGCTCTCAATAAAGCAGGTATAGAAGGAATAATAAAGGCCGTAAATGTCAAACCCATAGCTGACATCATACTCAATGGTGAAAAGCTGAAACTTTTTCCTCTAAGATTAAAAACAAGATTAGGATGCTCACTCTCACTACTCTGATTCAACATAGTATTGGAATGCCTGGCCAGAGCAATTAAGCAAGAAAAATAAATGCCATCCATATTGGAAAGGAAGAAGCAAAACTGTAATTATTTGCAGATGACATATTACATATAGAAAACTTTATAGACTCCACCAAAAAAACTGTTAGAAATAATTAAATTCAGTGAAGTTGCAGGATACAAAATTAATATACAAAAAATCTTTTACATTTCTATACATTAATAATGGACTATCAGAAAGAGAAATTAAGAAAACAATTCTACTTACAAATTGCATTAAAAAGAATAAAATACCTAGAAATAAATTTAGCCAAGAAGGTGAAAGACTTGTACACTGAAAACTGTAAGACACTGATGAAAGAAATTGAAAATACAAATAAATAGAAAGATATTCCATGCTCATGAATTGGAAGAATTAATATTGTTTAAAATGTCCATACTACCCAAAGCAATCTATGGAATCAATATGATTCCCTATCAAAATTCCAGAGACATTTTATACAGGAATAAAATAAACAATCCTAAAATTTGTGTGGAACCACAAAAGACCCCAAACAGCCAAAGTAATTTTGGGAAGGAAGAACAAAGTTGGAGGTATCACACTCTCCCTGACTTCAAACTATATTACAAAGTTATAGTAATTAAAATATGATATTGGCATAAAAACAGATATAGATCTATGTAGCAGAATGAAGCCCAGAAACAAACCCACACATACATGTTCAATTAATTTATGACAAAGGAGCCAAGAATATACAATAGGGAAAAGGACAGTCTCTTTAATAAATGATGTTGGGATAACTAGACCATTTTCTTACATATACAAAGATTAACTCAAAATAAAGACTTACACATAAGACCTAAAACCATAAAGCTTCTAGAAGAAAATATAGGTGGTAAGCTCCTTGATGTTGGTCTTGGGGATGATTTGTTGGCTCTGACTCCAAAAGCAAAGGCAACAAAAGCAAAAACAAACAAGTGGGGCTATAGCAAACTAAATAGCTTTTGCACAGCAAAGAAAATCATCAATAAAATGAAAAGGCAACCACTGACTAGGAGAAAATATTTGCAAATCATATATCTGATAAGGGTTAAAATCCAAAATATATAAAGAAACTCATACAATTCAATAGGAAAAAACCAAACAATTTAATTAAAAAATAGTCAAACGATCTGGATAGACTTTTTCCCAAAGAAGACATACAGATGGCCAACAGGAAAGGATACTCAACATCATTGATTATCAGGGAAGTGCATATCAAAACCACAAAAAGATATCACCTCACACCTGTTAGAATGGCTATTTGTCAAAAAGACAAGACATAAATTCTGGTGAAGATGTGAAGGGAATGTTTGCACACTGTGAGAATGTAAATTTGTGCAGCCACTGTAGAAAACAGTATGGATGGTTCCCCAGAAAATTAAAAAATAGTACTACCATGTGATGCAGCAATCCTACTTTTGGGTATTTATCCAAAGAAAGTGAAGACACTAATTCAGAAAGATATCTGCACCTCCCATGTTCATAGCAGCATTATTTACAATAGCTAAGATACGAAAACAATCTAAGTGTCCACTGTTGGATAAATGGGTAAAGATGTTACGCACGCACGCACGCACGCGCGCGCGCGCGCGCGCACACACACACACACAATGGAATACTATTCAGCCATCAAAAATAATTAAATATTGCCATTTGTGAAAACATGATGGAACTTGAGGGCACTATGCTGAGTGAAATTAGTCAAAGACAAATACTGTATGGTCTCACTTACATGTGGAATTAAAAAAAAAAACAAGCTCATAATTATAGAGAACAGATTGGTGGTTGGCAGAGTTGGGTTGGGCAAATGGGGTAAGGGGGTCAAAAGGTACGAACTTTCAGTTATAAAATAAATATGTCCTGGGGATGTCATGTACAGCATGGTGACTATAGTTAATAATACTATATTGCATATTTGAAAGTTGCTAAGAGCAGTAGATCTTAAAAGTTCTCATCACAAGGAAAAAAAATTTTGTTGTGACAGATGCTAACTAGATGATCATTTTCAGATATATACAAGTATTGAATCATGTTGTACACCTGAAACTAGTGTTATGTCAATTATATCTCAATAAAAAGCAAGTTAAAAAATTGGCAAAAAACCAACAAGGCACAATAGTTTATTCCTTGTCACCATGATATCTATATATATCTTTTAAAACCATAATCAAATTTCAAATAAAGACAAGAGTGAAGTCTTGCTTCTGTTTACCATGCTGCTATTATCTCATGTACAACCAAAAACATGCTAACAACCCTCTCCCTAAAAGAGGATTAAAAAAAATCCCTTGTCCAAAAACAAAACGAAATAGTTAAAATGGTAAATTTTATGTTGTGTGTCTTTTACCATGAAAACAAAACAAAATAAAACAAATGCCTGGAATGCACATTCACAAATTGTGATTCAGTTGGGATTGGTGAGATCTAGGCTTTTTTTTTTTTTTTAAATTTTATTAGCATTTATTTGATGCTAAATTTATTCCCGTGTCATAAGTTTTTTGTTTCTTCAGTTTCTTCTGGGATACCTTTTTTTTTTTCTGTGCAAACTTCTCTTCCAGTTTAGGAACAATCTGCTCTTTTTCAGTAGGGATCATCTTGATATGGCAGGGAGAGGTCATGTAGGGGTTAATCCACCCAAAGCTCTATAAGTTCTGCACTGAGTCTTGGGAGCTTGGTTCACCTGAATGTGCTCGGTGACCAGAGAATCCACAACTAAATCCTTAAATTTACATTACTCTCTGCATTTTGAAGCATGTGCAGCAAGAATTCAGCACTCTTTTTAGGCCACCGACCCTCCATTGTAATGACTGAATGGCACACATTGCTTCTGTAAAGTGACATCCTTCAGATACTTGGTGGCTTTTTGGATATGCATACTCTTGATGACCTGGGCAGTTTCATGAGTGTTCTTAAAGTGAACATGAAGATTTGAACCTCTTGATTTGCATGATTTTGTGGGGTCAAGAGAATAGTGAACCATTTTGGGGGGTCACTTCAGGCCACTTACGAGAAGAGCTGGTGTTTAACAAGCTCCTCAGGTGAATCTGATGTGCAATTAAGCTTGAGACCCAGCAATCTAGCTCTGGTTGTTGGTAGAAGGGGGAGATCAGGGGAATGGTCTCTTTGAAGGTCTTCTTAGAGGAGGGCTTATCAAAATCGAATGTGCATACAAAAACTCTGGGGATTTTGCTAAACTGCAGATTCTGATGCAGTGGCTCTGGGGTGAGGCATAAGGATCTGCATGTCTAACAAGCTCCTAGGGGATGCTGCTGCTGCTCCGTGGATCACACTTTGAGTATAAAGGCTCTAGAGACAGTTGATGGCCTTGTCTGGGGTGAACAAAGTGGAGATCTGGAAAGGAGCAAGATATTTAAGATGATTGCCCCAGGTACAGAGTTCAGCGATGAGAACCTGGGAATGAGCAAGCGGAAGTTTAGTGGATTTGTGAATTAGCTTCTGGGTACAGTTTAAATAAGCAGGTTTGTGGTTCAGCTAAAGAATATATCAAGATTAGAGATTATCAGCACATAAAATTGTGTGGATTTTGCACAATTCTATCTGAATTTCCAGACCTTGTGTTTTAAAGTAAGGGGCCCAGCTCAGCTGAACACAGATTAAACTGGGTCAAGTTTTGTTTCTCTGTTGCCTCTCTAAATCCTTCTCCCACATGATCCACCTCAGGTCCCAGGTCTTCTGCAACAGCCAGCCATTAATGCTGAATCTCTGCCTCCTATGGCTGCCTCTCCCCAGAGTAAAGTACATCAGAGCTCCTGCCCGCCCAGCCCTGCATGTCGGCTCACCTACTTGAATTGGTCACTAATAGTTTCACACCGATTGCTTTCCTGTCAGTAAGTCCAGCTGGTTCACCTTCACCTGGCAACATCCTTGGGGTGGAGCTGAAACTCAGCCTCTGAACCACGGGACATGGGGCAATATGGGTTCGTTGTTAAGGAATCAGACACTTGAGTTTGATTCTCATCTCCGTCAGTTCCTGCTCCTCTAATCTTGGATAAGTTACTTAACTCCCCAGAGCTACAGCTTTCTCAGCTTTCAGATGAAGATCGTGCTGCCTCGCCCCCAAAAGCTGCGTGAGGTTCTGTGAGACAAGGCGAAGAAACTGTTTTGCTCAGCACCTGGCACATAGCATAGGGCTCCGTGATGTAGTTTCATGACAGGGTTTTCCTTTGCAGCCCTTAGGCGGTGGCTCCATTCTTCTCTAGCTTCTGGGGATTTGTTCACTTCCTTGGGTTGGGTGGAGCTGGGGCAGATTTATGTTTGTTTCCCCAGTGTCCAGCATGCGGGTGGGGGTGGGGGTGTGTAGGGGTTGGCTGTGCCGTAAGCCAATTCTGGGAAGAATTCTCAGGCTTGATCATCGCGCTTGTAGTTTTGGAGGTGACCTGCAGATGGTGCGCGCAGCCCTGGGAGGCGGCCGGTCCTCCCAGGACGGAATGAAGCTGGGCTGTCAACAGGTGTCTGGAATGCAGGGCCTCATTCTCACTGTTCTCATTAATGCCATTAGCTGGGTCTCTGGCGTGGATCCTAGGTGTGGGGCCCGAGATGGAGTTTCCACATGGGCCCAGGAGTCACCAAGGAGCACATTATCTCTGCCCCCTCTTCTTTTATGGTGCCTCCTTGTTTTGTAATGTAGTTACTCGTGGGCAGGAGCTCCTCGGCATCCCACACTCCCTGGGTGCTCAGGGAATTTTTATGGAATGAGTTGCTTTTTGAAAAGTGCTTCTATTAAAGGTCA
This sequence comes from Pteropus medius, assembly GCF_902729225.1. Taxonomy (NCBI): domain Eukaryota; kingdom Metazoa; phylum Chordata; class Mammalia; order Chiroptera; family Pteropodidae; genus Pteropus; species Pteropus medius. The sequence goes on from NW_024349800.1 coordinate 67,216,181, forward strand.
TGCGTCTCAGCTATGCAGCCCCTCACAGTGGCTGAGACTGATAAGCACAAACCCCTTCCTTTGTCTCCAGCCCTTCCCTTCCCAGTTCCTCCTCTCAGTTGCGGGGCAACAGCAGGCCCCAGACTCACCTTCCTTCCAGATTCCTGATGCACAACTCAGCCTTGACTCAGGGTGCTGAACTCAGGTGCTCCCTTGTACTTCTTGGGTGCACCTTCTTTTCAGCTGGGGTCTCTACCCCTGGGCTTTTGCTGTCTCTTGGGCGTTTCCATCTCTGCCTATCCAAACCTTCATGTCCTCGAAGGCCCAGGTCACATGCCCCCGCCCCGTGCTGCCCTCTTAACCCTCTCATCAGAGGCTCCTTGCACACCTGCATGTGGGCACGTTTCCACCTGGCAATCTCATTGCCAGCTCCTCCAAAACCAGGTGAGGTAGGGTTCTGGCTGCTTCTCTTTGGCTGAGCTCCATTCCCCCTCATCCATGAGCCCTTTTCACCTCTTCGAACTTTGATGACCTCACTTCCTTTCCCTTTGGTCTCACCCTAACAGTCAGCCCAGAACTACAGGCTCTGGCCCCACCGCCAGGGTATACATAATCTCTACCTCCCTCTCCCAGTTCATAGGAACCTCTTATATAACCTAACTGCTCACTAGTGGTTCTGCATAGCTTGTTCCCCTGGCTATACTGTATTCTCCTAGAGGAGAGAAGCCAGTAGACACCCCCAGCTCCCCATACCAGGTTCCCCAGAGCTCTCACCAAGGTTGCCTCATTTTATAGCTAATGAAACTGGGGCTCAGAGGGGTTTTGGAATTTGCTCAAAGCCACACAGCTGGACCCCCTTAGGGCCCAGCACAGATCTGAGAACAGAACAGGTGCTCAAGGACTTACCTTGGCTAATTGAAAGCCTTTTAAAAAGCTTAACGTGCTGAGTTAGAGCTCAGTCTTCTCAAAGTTTTTCCATGAGAGATGACGGCCTGTTATAGGGGCCTCTCCTTCCTCCCTCTCTATTGGTTTTTGCCAGATGGGAAAAAAGCTACCACGTAGAAACATAACCTTTATTGCACACGGCGCTGGGTCTTTTTTCATAGAAAAAGGTATTAACACATAAGCATCTGCAAATTGAAGCAACTCCTGGTTTTCTTGGAACAGTAAAATCGCATGCAGTGTCTCTGAGTTTGGATTTTGGTCTTTGTCAAAACCACCTAGGTTGGAGAGAGAATGAGGAAGGAAAAATTGCTGAGTCTTTGTGCCTCTGTCTCAAAATAAGGTGAGAGAAATATGTATATATATATATACACACACACACATACATATATATATATGTATGTGTGTGTGTGTATATATATATATATAGCTTGTCAATGTGTTCTTATCTCTCTCTATATTTATATATCTCTCCACGCATATTTGTGGGGTGGGGGGGGGTTTGACTTGGACTGTCAAATTCTTTGTGCCCTGGCTTCATGGAGAAGAAGAAAATAGTTTCATTTGTACAAAAGAGTTCTATGTACAAGCGTTCATGACTTGGGGCGGGGTGGGGGGTCTCTTTTCATTGTTGGTTGGTTTTTGTCTGTCAGCTTTATATAAATAACGCAGGAAAACAGCCAAGTTGGTGTTTGAGGGCTGGAGGTGCAGACAGGTCCAAGCGTAGGGCTGCTCTTCTTGCTGTGCCCCTACACCAGAGTATAGGACTTGGAGTAGGCCCCAGCCCCCTGCTTCTGAGACCTTCCTACCCCCGACGTGCTCATCTCAAGAAGTGAGTCCCTGGAGCCCCCCATTTTGGTGTGTGGGCCCCCGGCCCGTGGAGGCTCGGTGCTGGGGGCTGGAGGGGCAGCGCTAGGGGCAGCAGGGGGCTCCGCAGGGGTGGGACCAGGTGCTGGGGGGGCCGTGACAGCTGGGGGTGCTGGCATGGCCAGAGTCCTCTGAGGTAAGGTGGCTGTGGAGGCGGCAGCTGGGGCCCCTGGGTGCGGGAGGCCCAAGGGCTTGCTGGCAGGGTCCAGGGTCAGGTGGCGAGCCTGGGTGTGGTAGGTTCGAGGCAGGTTCCTAATGGAGGCCTCACGGGGTGGGACCACGGGACAGGGCTCACGTCCATCCGCCTTTCGGAAGAAGGCCTCTGACTTGGCATACAGGGGCAGGTTACAGTAGTCACCTGAAATCACAGAAGCAGAGGATGTGAGAGGCAGAGGCTTCTGGGAACCTGCTTGTTCACCTCACCCCCCCACCCACCGATCTTCTCCCCAAGCTGGCATAGGAGTCCCTCCACAGGATGGGCAGTGAGGAGTTGAGGAAAGGTCAGGTGCTTGACCTCTTTGAGCATTAGTTTCCTTATCTGTGAAATGGGGATAATCACATTTCCCTACAGGGTTACCGCGAGTACTGAATAAGATAAAGCATGGAAAAGCTCCTCAATACAGTGGCTGGCACATATAGTAGTTGCAGTAAATTGATACTTATTGTTAGATGATTACTATAAGCTGGTCAGCTCCAGCTAGTAGAGAGCTCACTTCTGAAGACAAGGATTTCCTAAGAGCTCTGGCTGTTAGAAAGCTTTACCATGAGGAGGAAAGAACTGTCACTCTCTGTCACTTCCCCACACTGAACCGAATTCTGTCCTCTGAGGACCCAGAGAGCAAGGCCTCCCCCTCTTTCCCATGCAGCCTCTCAGATGTCTGAAATCAGGTACATTTACCCTTCCCTTTCCTTGGTCCCCTCTTCTCCAGGTGGAATGTTCCAAATTTCTTAAACTGCCCCCTTATCCTGATCCCTCTGCTCACGAGCACCCCATCCTGTGAATGTGCCTCTGTCCCGTTGACTCTGGCAGGCACTTTCCTTAGATGATCTCATTTCGTCCCCACAGCCCCCTGGATAGGCTAATACCTACCTGCGTTTTGCAAGTGAGGAATTTGAGGTTCTGAGAGATTAAGTAATTTGCCCGAATTCGCACAGCTAGAAGGGGTGGGGCATCATTCAAGGCTGCTAGTCTCCTCAGTTCTCGATTTTCTGTTACCCTCGATGACCCTGAGCCCTCCAGGATAGTATGGCCACTTAGAAGGTCAGTACTGAGAAGACCTGACTCTAATGGTTTGTTTGACTGTGGTCTCAATATCTGCTGATAGACTTTCCCTCATACTCCCTCTGGTTATCCTAGATCTGCCTTGCTAACCCCAAAGGACATGTGCTCTGTCCAGGGCCCTGAAGTCAGATGATTCCCAGTCAGGCCAGGTCACTGCCCACCGTGAGGTTTGGCCACCAGGGGCTAAGCTGCTAGGATTGCTCCTTTGGGTCTAGATTAAGTTCAAACAGCATTGAGACCAATGGCCATTGGGCAGTTTACCCCACAAGGGATCTCTTTTCACCCTAGCATAACTTCAGATTAAGGGACTGATCACTACTTAACAAGAACCTACTATGCACCAGGCACATATATCATTTCTAATGCCCATTACAACAATGTAAAGTATACACTCTCATTTGTATTTTACAAACGAGAAAATTAAGGGCAGAGAGGTTAAGTGATTTGCCCAAGGCCACAGAGATATTAAAAGATTGAGCCAGGATGTGGACCCTCATCTGCTTGCTCCCCAGTCCTTGTTTTTTGCGCTCTCCCGCACTGTCAAAGATCCCTGCTGGGCTGGCAGGATCCAGGTCCTGTTAGGGCTAGGCCTAGCTAGGGCTCATGGGACTTGGGGGCTGGGACACAGCAGAGGAGGTGGCCTGGGCACTCACTCTTGTTGGCCCGGTGAGGGATGGGCACAGCCACATTTTTGCCCCGGTCGGCATCCTGGGGCTTGGGTGGGGAGGCGGTGAAGCGGCAGATGCCAGGCTCTGAGGGTGTGCTCATGGACGTCATGCTGTCAGCGTTCTCGTTGGTGCCTGTGGTCATCTGGTCAGAGGAGCTGTCAGAGATGAAACACTCGGTGATCTCGAACTTGGCCTGCTGCAACTGCTCCTCCAGCTTGGCGTGCTCGTAGGCCCGGGCCAGCTCCTCGTAGGTGGAAGAGGCACTCTCAGTAGACACCATGCTGTTCCGTCCTTTGTCTAGGGAGATGGACAGCATAGGGTTAAGAGGAAATGAGTGGGTTATGGAGAGAAGAGTGCAAATAAGACCAGACTGAGCAGTTGCCCTACCCCTAACCCCAGCAGCCATCTGAAAGCCTGGCCATAGTGTGAGCCAGGCTCAGAAGATCCTGCTCCCCCACTGTGAAGGCCTCAGTGGTGACAGGAGTGATCCCACTGTTTTTGAATAAAGGGCAAACACTTTTCATTCTTGAAAATAAGCAACTATCCCCAGAACACTCAGCCCTTTCTCCAACAAACGTCATATGTACTATTTTCTCTGACATTTTGGGGGGGAAAAAAAATGAAATCCTTGTCCAGGTAGAGCTCAGTGAGGTTCAGTGTTTTTGTCATAGCCATACAGTGAGTCAGTGGCCAGCCGGAAATAAAACTGACTTGTGTCCTGGAGCCCATGAACTAGTGGGTAGGAGCTGGGAAAATGGAAGGTGAGGCTGGATTATGAGGGAGCTGGAAGAGAGTGAGCAGGACACAGTCAGGGCCCCTGGCTCACCTGTGTCCTGGGAGAGACTTGCACTGTAGCTGTCACTCTCAGTGACAGTGACACCATGCTGGGAGCCCACGGTGCGCCAGTCAGAGGTGAGGGTGCGGGCAGGTGTGGAGGCCTGGCACTTGGTCAGAGTCCACTGGCTTGAATACCGGTTTCGGGTACTGTGGGCTGACTTTACGTTCTTCCTGGACACTGGATCTACACAGAGGAAGAAAGAGCTAACACCTTCCAACGGAGGGCATTTAGGCTTGGGCAGCTGGCACTTACCAGAGACCGCAGTGGGGAGTGAGGGAGGAGGAAGCTCTCTTGGGAATACTGAGCGTGCTGTCTTTCCTGACCACATAACTGGCTCCAGAGGAGAAGAGCAAGAATGTCGAGGCATGGGGGCAGTGGACAGCATTCTGGGGTTCTCCCCACCCACCCCATCTTTCCCTCCTCTGCTGCTGCCTCCTGACAGTGCATCATTCCCTACAGTCCTGCTGTCTAGAGTCACAGTGCTAGAGGCAGAAGGCCCCTAGGAGCAAGAACATTTCTAGGTAAGGAAACTGAGACCCAGAGATATAAGGCTGGTGATACGCTCAAGGTTACAGCTAGTAAGTCTGCAGTCAAGGTCTCCAGACTCTGGAGGTCTCCAAAGTCTCCAAGGTCTCCAAAGCTCTTTCCATTCTTCCATGATGTTCCTCACTCCTTTTTTATTTTTTATTTTTTATTTTATCACCTCTGCCCCATGCTGTGCCCAAGACGCCCTGTGTAGGAAGAGGGCTGTCTCCCTGGGGATGATGCATACTGGTGCCTGGCCGGATGTCTGACATATCGATGAGGGGTCCTGTGCTCTGGATGAGGGCTGGATGATGCAAGGAGACACCAGTACAGAAACTCTGTGGGTTGACAGCTTGGCTGAACTCGGCATCTGCCACGGGGATGGTGGCCTTGTCATCTCCTGGGGAAATAAGGACAATCAGCAGGAAACCTTCTCTTTGGGCACTATCTTTACTTCCCAAATTTCTCTTTTGTCTTTATCCAATGCTGAGGCCCAGAAAGGCCAGGATGATTTTCCCTTAGAGAAGGAAACAGCCCTTGAAAGAAGTTGCGATACAGTCTAAAGTTGCTGAGTTGTTGATAGGGCTTCAGTTAGAACCCTGGGTACTGTCGTGAGGGCTGATGGTTGCCCTTTGTGTGGGTTGTAGCCTGGAGAAGCACACTCAGAGCAGAACAGAGAGCCTGTAGTACTTGTCACTCACCCAGCTGCTTGATGCCTTCCTTGTCCTCAATGAGAAGCTGGACCCTGGGGATGTCAATGTGTAGTCGTGGGCCCTGGGGTGGCCCCTTCACAGGGGTGTCAAAGCTTCGGTTGTTCTTGCTGTGGGAAGAAGGGCTAGAGGTGGGTGACTCAGCAGCCATAGGGGTTGGTTTTTTTGTTTTTTGTTTTTTGTTTGCAAAACAATGGAATCTTAGAAGCCTGTCCCATGTGGGTGGGCGGGTGGGGGTGGGGAGGTAAAGCGAGGGGAGGAAAGAGGAAACAGCTATGTGATACTTACCTTATCAACATTTCTGCCAAACTCTTTGCATCTGTAAAACAGCAGAGAGAGGGGCTAGGTGAGAATGAAGTCTGAGTAGGATGAGAGTGGGAAGAGGCAGGGGAACAAGGTGGGAGAATTCCCTAAATTGGGGCCAAGGCTGGTATCCTGAGAAGAAGAGGGAGAAATGTAAGGATTCTAAAACAGTCCAAAACATGATAAGGTCTCACTGCTCCCAATTCGGGATTTGACTCAGGTCTATTTTCCTTTCCTTTCTAGATTTTTATTTAATAGGAAGGTCGTTCCCAAAGGAGAGTACGTAAAAGCTCCATTTGCTTCCTGAATTCACTCTAATTAAACAAGACACCATGGACACCAATGGCAGGTCTGTCCTTAGTTATCTATTGGGGAAAGGAGAGAGTGGAGGATGTAGTAGAGGTGGTCAATGGGAGCCCCAGATGACTATTAACCAAGAAGCTTCACTTCCTCCTCTAGGGTATCTATCCCCCAAATATTCATGGATGGATTTGGGGGTCCCTGCTTTGTTTCAGAAGGACCTTGAATAAGATCAGGACTCTCAGGTTAGGAATTGGCAAGACAGGAAAAGCAAAGGTCCTGGTTAATCTATTAGACCCCTGATAACTGAGAATGATCTGTCAGAGTGAATCTAGCTGCATGCATGCATCCAAGCTTTCAAATACACCCATTTATCCATTAATCATGGATCATCCACCTATTAATCCATACATCCAACTATCCACCCACTCATCTACCCATCCAGCCAACTGTTCATCATCCACCCATTCAACTCTCCAATCATCCATCCATTCAATCATCAACCCATCCAACTATCTCTCCAGCCATTCATGTAATTATTCATTCATCTATTCAACCATTCATCTAATCATCCATTCATCCATTCATTCATTTAAATATCTAACCATCTCTCCATCTTATCATCCATCTATCCATCCAAATATCCATTGATGCATCCATTTAATCATCAGTCTATCCAACTATCCATTCAGCTAACCATCCATCCCTCTCTCCATCCCTCCATTCGTACAATCATTTATCCATCTAACCATCTGTACATCAAACCTTTTATTCAACCATCCATCCAACCATCCTTCCATCTATATATCCTTCCACCCAACTATCCAACCAGTCATCCACCAAAGCAACCATCTAATCACTCATTCATCCAATCATCCATCCATTCATCTATTCGTCCATCTATCCAGCAGCCATCCAACCATCCTTTGAAACATCCATTTATCCATTCCTCCAACTCCTAAACAGCGTAGGCAGTGCTAATCATTCTCTTCTGTGCTACTGAGCCTGGCTTCTCACATTAGACCGTGAACTCTATAAGGGTTCTTTGAAATCCTTCTTTATTCATCTTTTTACCTCCAATGTCTGGCAGTATCCACAATATAGCAGATGCTAATAAATGTTTTCCAAATGAGTAAATAAACATTAAGTAACTAGTAGGTGCCACACACTCTAGACCCATGCCCAGACTACAGTATTAGGTGTTGGGATAGGGGATGACATTAAAAATATTTGACAATGATGTGGCATTTAAATGCCCAGTCAGAACTGAGTAAGGTCCTAGAGAACACCTGTAGGTCTACTCTTTAGTAGCCAGATCCTGGAAAAGTCACAGGGTTCCTGTGTGAGAGAATAGCACATCCAGGGTGAGGAGAGCAACATCCGCTTACCAATCAACATGGAAATGTTTATATCTTGTAACAAGCTGTATAGTTCTACCAATGTGAACTTCTAAAAGTCAGCCTTGGTTAGAGCAGGCACAAAGTCCTGGGGAAGAAGCAGTGAACACTAAGGAGGTTTTAGAAGGTTGGAAGGGCAGCTATCCTTTCAAAGGGACACGGGCACTCTGTCTTGTCCAGATGGTGCTGTGAGCCAGTGGAAAGTGGCCAGTGGGGCTGAGGGTCAAGATTCCACCTGGGAAGCCCACAGGAAACTCCCCCACCTCTGAGTCGCTTCAGCCTCTTCTCCTTCCTCTTCTTGCGCACGATGAAGAGCAGTGCCACCCCCAGTGTGGCCAGGATGACGGGGCAGCCGATGGTGAACAGCTTCTTCACATCATCTCCCTCACCTTGAGCAGACTTAATGGGAGGGATGGTGCCTAATGGGGGTGAAGAAGGGAGTCAGATGTCCCTTATAAGTTGGGTGCTGTGTAGATTCCCATGGGCGAGGGAGCCCGTTGATCTTTCTTGCTGCCCTTGGCCTCAGTCTGACCTTCATGTCATGATGTAGAGCTCCTCCCCTCCCCTCTGCTTCCCGCAAATTCTGGTCCCATTAGGACAACTATGAACAGTTGTGTAGTCTTTACACTACATTATGAAATTAACGACTCCCTGGGTCTGTTTTAGAATTATCTTGAAGTCTCTCAGAGATAGTCTCTTGCCTGTTGGAGTTCAGTGTTCATTTCTGGAGGGTGGATGACAGTCTGAGATTCCTACACCTTGCTGGTAAGGTGGGGTTGGGGTTGGGGGAGATGGTGAGAATCTTAGTAGAGAGAAGTCAGGGCAGTGGGATCCTGGATTCTCTTCCCTAGATGGGGACGAAAGCCACTAAATACCCTGCATTCTCTCCCTGCTCCCTCTCTCCATGGGCAATATCTGCTAGCCTTGAGTGCCTGCAAAGAGACAATGATACATTATTCTGCTGACACAGCCCTCTGCCAAGCCCTGATTGTTGCCTGTTTCAAAGCCTCACCTAACAGTCATCTCCTTCATGAAGCCTTCCCTGTTTGAGCCCATCCCATTCCGATACCACTTTATTGTTTCCTTAACACATAGGTAGACTTAATTTAGCTTGTGACAACTGATCCCTGTGAATGGAGCCTTCTATGCACCATTAATGTATGTGTGTATGCATGTGTGTCAGTGTATGTGTGCACGTCTTCGTGTATGCATACATGTTTATGAGTGTGTGTGCATGCCTGTGTGTGAGGTGTCCCCATGTACTAGACACCAGTTAGTGCTCACCAAGTATCCATGTGTTCATCTATCTTTCCAAGACTTCCTGGCAGTTAGATTAGAATTATGTGACCAGTGCTGGACAACAGAGTGTGAATAAAAGTCATGAGTATCAACTCCTGGCCAAAGCAGTTAAGAACTAGTGTACCTTTTCTCTCTCTTTTTGGTGACCTTAGAAGCTACATGTTCAAGATAACAGCGCTAAAAGATGGTGGCCACTCAACGCTCCTGAGACTTTATGAGAGCAAGAAACCAATCTTCACTGGGTTTAGCCACGGAGCTTTTCACGTTCCTCTGTTATTGCAGCACAGGCTCTCCCATGCCGGCTAATACACCATACTAACAGAGGGTTCTCAGAGGGCAGGACATCAGCTGCATCTCTCCCTCCCTCTCCATCTCTCTGAGCCATGGAGAGCAAGGCTCACACTTTCAAAGACCCTCCATCCTTAGTGTTACTGACTTGTTTGTCCGCATGTCAATCTATCTGTATTGGTCACTGGTGCATCTGTCCACTTAACCTGCCTACCAATCTGTTGCTCCTTTTGCCTATTTATCCACCTGTCAGCCTTTCTCCTGACTGTAGTGCTGCTGATTTTTCTATTTGTTCATCTTCCTCTTTATGTATTTGCCTTTCTGCCAGCTTCCCTGGCAAAACCTTGCTCCAGCCTCTGTGCTGCCCAATTCTACTCTTTCCGACTTACTGCCATCGTAGTCCAGGGTGGCGAACTGGGCTGTCTCGTTGCCACAGCCAGCACTGTTGCAAGCCCTCATGCGCAGCTCGTACCACGTGGCCTCTCGTAGTTCAGTCAGAAACACTTCCCCAGAGGTGTTGGCCCGCAGGCCCTGCCAGGCCCAGGTGCCCTTGGGCCGGTACTCCAGTCTGATGGCTGTGATAGGACAGCCCCCATTGTTCCAGCCCTGCAGGTTAAGCCGAGCATGTGTAGAGTTGATGTGGGTGAAGAGGTGCTGGTCTTTGCCGAAGGAGGGCTCTGGGGGGCCAGAGGGAGAGAGAGAGAAGTTAGAGACTAAGAGGGAAGGAAGGTGCATTCTTCTGGGCTGGAAAAATTTCCCCTGGGGGCGGCTGGGACTGCAGTGGCTCCAGGGGATGAGTGGCTACCACAGATGAGAATAGGGATGCCCCAGGGAACAGAGGCAGAAGAGAGGAGGGAAGGACCTGGAGAGAAGGCCTCAGCAAAGGAGGGAGAGAGATGCAGGAAGAAGGAAGAGAGTGATTTTCATCTGCCACCCCAGCAAGGAAGTGGGACCAGTTTTTCCTACTGTGATTCGTTTAGATGCTGCAGTGATGGGAACTAGGTTGAGTCTCTCCCTTCAGCCTCCCTGCTTCCCTGTGTTCTCTTCCCCTATCCCAGCCATCTTCCACTCCTTGTCCTGGGCTTCTTTCCCCCCACTCTTCTTTCCTGGGCCCATCTCTCCCACCCCTGTCACTGGGCCTCACCCCGCCCATGGGTCTTGGCCTCGATGATCTCGCTGATACGTCCGGAGCCCACACTGTTCTTAGCTGCCAGCTTCACCTTGTACCATGTGCCACACTTGAGGCTGTCCAGCTTGAAGGCCCGCTCGCTTGAGCTGATGAATACATCTTTCCATTCCTCACTGTTGTCCACCGAGTACTGCAGCACAAAGCCTGCCCGGGAGGTTTGCATGGCTCAGGTGGGTCGGGGAGAGACCTGGGATGCCTGACAGGCACCACGGGGGCTGGGCTCAGGTAGCGGGCAGAGTGGGGCCTTTGGTCATTGGGAGGGACAGATGCACTTTAGAGACAAAACCGGAAGGACCTTGGGTGAATTGTACTGTTCTCTCTCTTCAGCTGTTGTGTTAGAGTTTAGAAGCCAATGTGGGGAGCAGAGCAGGAAACCAGGGTTGTGAGGCTTAAGAGGGATCCTGTTTAGACCTCAGTGCTCCACGTGCAGTCCTATGACAGCAGCGTGGCATCATCTGGGTGCCTGTCAGACATGCAAATTCTCGGCCCCCACCCCAGCCCTCCTGAATTAGAATCTTCTTACAAGATTTCTTGGTGACTCATGTGCATGTTCAGGTTTGAGAAGAACTCCATCTAGTAGTTTGTCCACTTTTACAGATTTAGAAACTGAGGCCCAGAGAAGAAAACAATCTCTTTGGGTTCGCACAGCTCACTAGTGGCAATGGGGTGGGCGTTCCAAAGCCCAGGCGCCTAGGCCGCTGTACTTTTCATGGCCCTTGGGTAACATCCTTGTGGTCTGAATCACCCCCCTATCACTTCCTGGGAATAAGTGGCGGGAGTGGGTAAAAACCCTTCCTCTGCCTCTGGGCCCAGAATTCCTTCCCCTGTCTCCCCCTCCTCATCCAGACCCCTCTCACCTCGGATGGAGCTGCCCCCATTGTCACCTGGAATCCAGGTCAGGGTGATGGACGAAGCGGAGGTTTTGGAGACAGTGAGGCGGGGCTGGTCCGGGGGAACTGTGAGGGGAAAGCCGCCAGCCCTCACCAAAAGGGTTGTCTTCTGATGGGAGGTATGGGGGTAATCCAGTGGGAAGGAGGGCAAGGGACTGGCTTTCCCACCTTCTAGGTGCTCCCCTCACGCCTGGTCATTCTCCCCACTCCTCCTGCCTCCTCGTCCATTTGATACCTCTGATCCACTGAGGGCCAGTCTCCCTGTTGGTTGGTCGTCGTCTTCCATTCAACAACTTTCTCTCTCACGATAGAATTTCTACCTCTTCCTCCTCCCTGCCCCCACCTGAGCCAGACCTGCCTCGCAGGGTCTCACCTTGCACAAGAAGGTTGACGATGATGGTGTCGAAGCCCCCCGTGTTGGTGGCCGTGCAGGTGTAGTAGCCCGAATCCTCAGCCTTCACAGCACGCAGCAGCAGTGTGCCGTTAGTATGGATGAGCCGGTGCCCATCCATGGACACGGGGATGGCCGAGTCTTCACTGTGGGGAGTATGGGTTATGGCAAACAGCCCCTCACTTGGAGCCTCCCCCATATGTGTAGGAAAATATTGCTGGGAGCAGAAGGAGGCTTGCTAGGGGACTTTGGATTATTGGGTCTTAGGGTTTCTTGGCAGGTATCCAGTAATCTTGGCCTTGTGACCATGGAAAGGAGATCCTGAACTCCCAACAGAGGAGAGTCAGGGAGGCCAGGCCTACTTGTGAGAGTGATTGCTGTGTACTCAAGAAGGCCTCCACAGTGTTGGAGGTGACCACGTCAGCTAGAAGCAGGGACACCCCATTCTCTTCATAGATCTTCTACTATGCTCCTCTTTAGGGTCTCTCCTCCCTCCAGGGTCCTGCACACACCTGTCCTTGGTCCACTTCACAGCAGGGGCTGGATCTCCCACTGAATTGCAAGGCAGCCGGACATCTTTCATCCAGGGTGTTGTCACTGTGCCCCCAAAGGAGATAATCTTTGCTGGAGCTACAAGGAAGAGAGGATGAGGGCCACTGCACTTCTATACCCAACCGTGCCCTGGCCTCCCTTTCTCAGAGTTCCCCAAATTTCACATTAAGTCCTTCCTCTTCTACCTGACCTCTACCTTGGGCTTGAGGTGAGGGATGGGTGCAGGGAATTTCAGCTGAGAGTCCTTGATTCAACAAAGCATTTATAAAATACCTCTTATGAGTCAGCTATCACCTGAGACTCAGAGGATTCACAAAATGACTAAGATTTATTCCCTGTCCTTAAGTTGCTCACTGTCCAAGAGGGAAACAGATATTTAAAAATATCATTACAGGGTGAAAAATACTATGGCAGTAGTAGCTACAAATTCTCATGGGAGCACAAAGAAGGTGGTGTGAACTCTGCTGGTTTGTTGGTGGTAGAGGTTATGACCAGGGGAGGCTTCTAGAATTGGAAGATGTGACTTGAATCTTGAAGGCTAAGAAGGAATTCAATATGCAGAGAAGAAAAAAAGTGTGCCAGGAAGAGGGAACAGCACTGAGTAGAGGCATGGAGGCCTGAATCACATGGCAAGTAGAGAGTCTGCAATACTCAGGGTGACCAAAGCCCAGGGTGAGTAAAGGGGAACAGGTGAGAGCAGAGGTTGGAGGGGTGAGCTGGAGTAGAAACATGGTGGCTCTGCCGGCAGAACAATGAGGCTGGACTTCCTCTTGAGGTCATGAGGAGCCACTAGAGGCTTCTAAGTAAGTAGCGACATGTTCAAAGTAGAGTTTTAGATAAACTCCTGGCTGCTTGCAGAGGATGGTTTGGCGGGGTTGGTCCTGAAGGATGTACATAGACCAGAGACAAATGGTGGCCAGAGTGCAGGTTGGAGGTGATGTATGGCTGTAGGGATGAGATGAGGGTGCTCAGGATAAGAAGTGCCAGGACTCGGGGTCTGACTTGTTTTGGGGGAAGAGATAGAAAGGGAGGTGAGGATGACTGCTAGGATTCCAGCTGGGCCAACTAGGTGGGTGATAGTGTCTTCACAGAGACAAGGCACGTGGGAGGAAGAGTGGCGTAGGCAGGAGAGATCGGAAGACTTTGCCTCATGCTGAGCCCAAAGTGCCTGGGGACACCTACACGGAGCAGCTAGAAAACAATTGGATATAAATGTTCTGAAGCATAAGAGATGGCTAGACTGACGTGGGAGTCAGCAGAGTGACTGAGGTCACTTGGAATGGGAATGTAGATTGACAGAGCAGTGGCAAAGCCCTGGTGTCAACACATATGGGCACAGAGGAGAAAGGAATGTCCCGGGTGTGTGGGGGGCAGGCAGGAGCAAACTGAGAGGACCAGGATGCCCAAGCAGCATCACAGAAAGCAAGGGAGGCAAAGAGGTCAAGGGCCCAGCAAGAACGTAATCCTGTCAGGTATCTCAGAGATCTCCAGGCTCACGGGTACAGGTCTTAAATTAACCAAGTGACTAAGCGTTTCAGAGGACCACCGCGGGCCCCTCCGAGCCAAGTGTCCTTTCCTGGGGAGAGAGAAGATGTAAGGTAGTTGAGCAAGCAATATTTAGGGATCTGGGTGCAGAAAATAGAGGTTCCTCTCCTGTGAAGGCAGTACTGGGGCGATGGGGCTTGGGAGAGTAAGGAGGTCTGGGAGAGCTGCTGAGGAGAAGGAAAAGGGCTGCTCGGGACAGTGGAGGACTGCTCAGTGGCAGAAAGACAGGCCGAGCAGAGGGGCCTGAGTTAAGATGGCCCCCACTGGGGCCAGAGAGAATCTAGGGGGCCTTGGGGAGGGTGCCAGGTTCTCTAGAGACCCGGTTCTGAACCCGGTTCTGCCACATTGCTGGGGCTGGCTCCTTGAACTTGTCCATGTCTTAGTGTGTGTTTTGGAGGGGAGGAGGGGAATAGCAGTGCTCATCTCTCCTAACTGACAGGGCTGCTGTGAGGACAGAAGAGGGAGATGTGTAAATGTGTTCTAGGAAGTACAAAGCCCTCTGGAAAGGTTATATATAGTTTGTGCTCACAGAGGAAGGGGACAGCCTTCTGCCAAGACACCCAGGCCGTTGGATGCTGTCTCAGCCAAGGCCAGCTGTCCTGGGAGGATTATAGGCTCTAGACCCATTTCCTCCTGAAGGAGGTAAATTTAGGGGAAGGGGATGGTAGTGCCTCTGGGAGGAAGGGTCAGAGCAGGTTAGAAATGCTGAGGCCATGTCGAAAGAGCCCCGGCTTGGAGCCAGAAGAGCTAGCCTACCACTCTTAGCTGTCTTGCAGGCTATGCCACTCCTGCTCAAAGTGCTCAACTGTAAATGAGATAACAAAACCTATTGGCAGGGCAGGTGGAGGCCCCTGGTCCACTGCTGGCCCTCAGTGAGGGCTAGCTGACTCTGAGCCTGTGGCAGGGGAGGGCTGATGCCTCTCGTGCCCGAACCAAAGGCAGTTCACCTCCCCAGGACTGGCTGAGGCAGAAACTACCCCATCTGAGTTCTGGTCCTGGGGCCCTGAGCTAGAGAGTCATATGGCTGTGAGAGGAGGCAGGGCCATGAAGAAGAGCCAGGGAGGCCCAGCGTTGAAGTAGAGGACCTGAGGTCATGGGCTTATGTGGCTAAATCCTAGCCCCAGGGTTGGTACAGAGGGCAGCCTAGCAGCTCTGTGTGACTGCATCTGTCTTGATCTTGGGTTGCAGCCTCAGAACTGTCATTGCCTGTAAAGTGGAGGCACATGTACCCCCATGGCAAATGTATGCCCAGGCCAGGGATTTGGTGGGGCTCTGTAAGGTCAGTCTAATTTGCCCTGTGTGCAGCCTCTAGCCCAGAGCCTCCTTCACGATGTGCACTCTGTAATGTCTGTTTATCAAATGAACCATCAATCAATCAGTGGGGTCCCCTCTGCCTGAGGTGTCCAGGCTTCAGGATGAGGGGGCTCTCTGCAGCTCTCCGGTCTGTGGAAAGCAGTGTACCCTGCCTCAGGCCTCTCCGGAGAGCTGAGCATTGGGATAAAGTCTCTGCTGGAGGCTGGGGGGCTAACTCCTTCTTTCGACCCCAGAGTGGAGTTTGGATTGGGAGACCCGGGTGCACCATGCCCACCCTGGATATCATGCTGCCTTGAGCCTGTTGTGAGGCTTTCCAGGAGTCAGGGGGCAGCAGAGGCCCAGTGTTGGTGGATGCAAGAGGGAGGCGGGTGGCCAGCCAGCTCCTCACAGACAGGGTGGAGAGGAGACATCCCTTTTGGGGAGCACCAGAATTCTAGAAGGGGCTTCTAGCAGCTTCTGTCCCTCTGGTCCAGCCCCAGGCTGCTCACCCTTGCCAGCAGGCTCAATGGTGACCTTCTCGCTGCTGTTGCCCCGGCCGGCGGAGGTGACAGCAGCCACCCACAACAGGTACTGCTGCCCACGGTTCAGGTGGGCAATCCGGTAGAAGAGCTGCTCTGGACTCGTCTCATACTCGCTGGGAGCCTGCAGGGCAGAGGCCAAGAAGTAGTAAGAGCCAAGACCCTCGGGCCTCCAACTCCAACCTTCCTCGGGACCGTGTGCTCAGAGGAAATGATGTCCAGGTGGGGCTGTGGAAGGGGAGGCAGGATCCTGCCTACTTTGCCTTTTCTGGTTTTGGAGCAACAGTGAAAGAATCTACACTGGGCTTGGCCCTGGGAGCTGATGGGCCTGCTCTGCGTTGTTGCCAGCTCAGCCTCAGTTTACCTCTTTGATTGATCCAGGTGCTGGCAACTGTGGCTCTAGGTCAGGGAATGTGAGAGTTTTGGGTGAGAGATGGAGGGAGTTGGGAGAAGGGAGAATGTAGGAGGGAAGGTCCCAGGAAAACCTTGAGAAAAAGGAGTTCTGGGAAGAAGCTAAATTACTGCATTTGTCTTATTAGGGTTGTAGACAGGCTCCCCAGCCCATCCCTGCTCGGAGTCACCTCTCTGCCCTGCCACCTAATTATCACTCCTTCATTCTGCAGGCAGCAAACCCATCCAGGGGACGAAGGAAAGGGAGAGGGAACTATGAGAGCTTCTCTGGGCAACACTTTATTAATAATTATTAGTGGTATAGATCCCACATATATTTGTAGGTTATATAAATCTATAAATTTTTTTTAACCAAATGACAGTTTTGACAAGTTGCCAACAAAACAATATCAGATCCCAGTGGTTTTACCAGTAGCTTTGATGAAAAGATTATGTTGCCTTGGAAACCAGGGGCTCAGATATTGAAATGAATTTGAGAAGGAGCTTTTGATAAGCGCTAGTTTGCAGACCTCCTGTCAGCCTCTTCCCTGGTGCAGGCGGGATGGGGCTGACTTTCATTTTATTTTATTTTTTGGTCAGCCGCAGGGAAGGGAAAGGAGGACAGCACTAGGGCCTCTTTGAAATCAGGGTGGAAGTCTAGGGAGGGGGAGCCCCTGGAACAGATGGGGGGGCCCTGAGGCCAGAGGGAGCTAATAATTATCTCTGCAGTCACAAGATTTTGCACACATGTGCCCACATGCACACATACACGCAGACATGTAGATGCATTCATCATGTGCTGAGGGACAGACCTCCAGACAGATATCAGGACACAAAAGTGTATTCTCTGTGCCCCATGGAAGGGCTGAGGGGCCCAGTGAGTTATAACAGGAGAAATCTTTTTTGGCCTCAGGCTATCTGCAGGGAAATGTTAGAGAGAAAGCAAAGGCATCCTGCAAAACACACACAGCTCCCTGGCAAACTTCTCCTGCCTCCCTTATGAAGATCTGGCCTTGAACCCAGGAGGTCCCTGCTGGGGACAGGTGCAGAGCCACCCTGAGCCCTGGTAGTTGGAAGTCCTTTCAGGCTACAGCATCCAGGGGACTGTGTTCATATCTGTGCATGAGGTAGGGTGGTAAAGTGTCTTCGACAGCTGCCTGCCCTTCTTAGTAGGCCAATGACCCATAAGTGTCTTTCATGGTTCCTAGGGTCTCAGTTTTCTCTCTTGCAAACTAAGAAAGCAATAGAGCTCTGCCTGCCCTGTGTGGTTACAGTGAAGCACAAGTAAGGCAAGGGGTGTATAAATTCTTTGTAAATTGGGACATATTCTTCTCCTGGCTCATTTTTCTGTGAGGGAAGAGGTGTGTATATGTATGTGAAGGAAAGTTGAGTGTAGCTGCTTGTATCAGTATTGACCTGAGTGTATACATTTGTGTCTACGCAGGGCAGGAAAGGTTTGGCTTCCTCTTGAAGGTATCAGCATCTTATCCAGTCTTCCTTTTAATCTGGACTCCCCAATAATCTGATTAAATCACTTTAAAAAATACACAACCATGCCCCCACATAAAGTCCCAGTGGATCAAAGGTTTTAAAAAAAGGTAAAAATACAAAAGAAGAAACTATAGGTAAATACTTATCTGTCTTTCTAATCATAAAAATAAAGGCAAAAATCATGAATGGAAATAATTTATAAATTTTGATTATATAAAAAGAAAACCTATGGTGTACTAAAAATAGAATCAAAAGGCAAGCAATGAACTGGCAAATACTTGCAACCTATATAATAAAACAAATGCTTATTATCTTCAATATGTAAAGAGCACTAACAAATCAGTAAGAAAAAAAATGAGCCACCCAAATAAAAAATAGACAAAGCACATGAATTGACAATTACCCAAAGATGAAAAAAAAAAACCCAAAAACAACCATAAAATAAGCATATAACAATAATCAACTAGTAATCAAAGAAATATAAATTAAAATAAGAGACCCTTTAAAAAAATCCAACTGGGTTGGCTTTAACTCAAGCGGTTACTTCATCACGGCAGACTACTAAAAAAAATCCAACTGGCAATAATGAAAAATATATAATACCTTGGATTAGCATGGGCACAGGAACAAGTACGTACTTACAATGTTGGTGGAAGCATAAATCGGTGCAAACTTTCTGAAGGGTAATTTGCAAATGTGTATGCAAACCTTAAAAATATTCTTTGTGACCTAGGAATTCCTATAGAAAATTATCCTAAGAAAATAATAAATCAAGTGCATGAGACATTTATAAAGAATGCTCAATGAAGCATTATTTATAACAGTGAAAATTTGAAAATAGATTATGTATAGGATAATGGGGGACTTGTTAAATAGATTATGTACATACAAGCATTCAAGATCATAAATAAAAAAATATTTGATGGTGTGGGAAAGTGCCTACATATATTACATGAAAAATGTAGATTATATAGCATTATGTAAAATTTTAATTTTATTAAAAAAACCCAAATCCATAATATATATACAGATCAAACACTGGAAGGCTATATACCAAAACATGGTCAATGTTTATCTTCAGAGAATGAGAGTACGAGTAATTTTTACTTTCCTTTCTATTCTTTTATATATTTACAGAATTTTCTATAATAAAATTGCATTATTTTGATAATCAGAGAATAACGACAATTTGGTAAAATTTCTAACAGGACTTAGTGCAGCTCTGGTCCACCCCTAGGGCATAACTCTCTGGGAGCCAACACCACATGCAGTTTCCCACATCTGTTCTGAGGATGCTGTACACACACTCAGACTCACACGCATTAGTCTCTAACCACACTCTCATACTCATGGTTTTGCATTGTCACATGTATAAGAGTGTGCCCTCATCCTTTGCACTCAGTCCTGGAGTTCTTTCATAAATGAATGTGTAATGCAGTTGTTTGGAACTTGGAATATATTTGTGCAAAATGGTAACATAACATGATCACACATGGTGGTTAGGTCCTGGGTCCCTCACTAAAATAATGTGGTTGAAATTCTCATCACACTAGCACACCTGGCCCCTTGTGTGACACTGTCTGATAAGTCTTCCTGCGAGAGTGGAGTCTCCTACATGCTCAGGACATGCGCAGGAAGCAGGAAGGGACCCAGTGTCTCCAGCAGCAGGAGGAGGACAGGAGTTCTGCTCTGGGACCTGGAGGGGGTTTCCCAGCCAGTTGACTCAGGGTTTCTCAAGGCTGAGTTAATGAGGAGGCTGGTCTCCCAGATACCCTTTGAAAGACTTCATTATCAGAGGAGAAATGACTGCACAAACTCAAGCTCAAGAATCATTTTGTGAAGGGAAACTTGCCCAATGTCTAAGGCTTTACAATTGCTAGGCTGCTAGCAATTTATCAAACGTGTGTTTAGTGACAATGATGTTCCAGGCACAATGTCTGGCAGCTGGGGACCTAGTGATGAAACGATGCTGCCCTTGTCTTCACAGGGCCCCAAAGACCAGTATGGGAGACAGAAAAGTGAACAGTTAATTTAATGATTTTAGTGTATGATAGAGGGTGAAGAGCACGTCATGGTAGGGATTAGCAGGGGCAGAGGCGTAGGGGTATAAAAAGGCATCATGGGTGTTCAGGATGGTGACAAACTTAGTGTAAGAAGAGCCTAGAATGTGTTTGGAGGAGGGGAAAGGGGAGAGTAGGGAGAAAGGGGGCAGAAGACATGGCTGAAAATGTTGACTGGAAAACTGGCACTATCACCCAACAATGGCAGGGTGCTTTCAACCCAATACGTGCAGACCCCAGGAGCCAGCAATTCCTCTTCTAGGTGCATACCCAATAGGGACTCATGTGCACCAGGAGACACATACAAGGATGTTCACAGCAGCACCATTTGTAATAGCTCCAAACTGAAAACTACCCAAATGCCTATCGGTGAATAGCACAATGGATAAACTGTGTTATGTGCACACAATTGAAAACTATATAGGAGTGAGAGTGAATGATCTACAAGTTATACAACAATGTGGGTGAAATTCACAAATTAAAAATAATGTTGAGTAAATGAAGCCAGATAAATGGTAGGACTCCATTTTTATCACGTATAAAAAGAGGCAACACTAATCTGAAGTCAAGATGGTAGTTACCCTGCCAGGGGGAGGGTGGTGACGGGAAGGGGCACAAGGAAGTCTTTTGGGGTATTGCAATGTCCTGTTCCCTGCTCTGAGTGCCATTTGCCTGAGTGTGCTGGGATTCATGGAGCTCTACAGTCACAATGTGTGCACTTTTCTGCATGTGAGGATGGAGAAAAGGGGATGGAGTCACTGAAAAGACATTGCTGGGCTTCCCCTCTGGTAACAGAACTCTGGCCTCACTGGCAAGGAGCTGGGCCACCTGCTGCTCTCAGGGTAATTCAGAAAGACCACAGGAAAGCAGAGAGCAGAGGAGGAGATGATGACACAATTACTGAACAATTTCAGGACAGCTTCCCTGGCTGCCAGAAGCTCATCTGCAGATGCTCGGGCTGCTGTCACATCACAAGTTGCTGGCAGAGGGAAAAGCTGGCCTCCTCCTGCTTCTTGCTCCCCAATCCTGAGCACATCTCCTAGACAGTACTCTCTCTCAGTCTTCCAGTGGGCACCCCTCAGCCTCCCCACCAGACTGGAAGCCCCCTGAGGACAGGTATCTTTGTACCTGCTCTTGTAACTACAGCAGATGTGCTCCATAGTAGTCATCCCACAGCACTTTGTGGTTGAGTGGCTGGAGATAAGAGGCAGAGGGAAGGATGCATATTATGGGGTGTGGCTGCATAGCCCACTGCACCCACCCACATCCTCTCTTCCCTTTTCATGGGGGCCCTCTGATCCCTCTCAGCATTCAGTGGAAGGGCAGGAGCTAGCCCCCTGCACTGTGCCCCAGCCTGGGGGCCACTCCTCTGCTCCAGGGTTTGGGCACACATTGCAGTCTCTCATTTCTCTCCCCTCAGCTAGGCCCAGGCCCTAGAGAGATGGACTAGAGAGATGCCCTTGTTTTCTCTCAGCTATCCCCATCTTTTCTCCTCCCTTCAGCTAGCTCCATGCTGAGGGGGCCACTCAGCACAGAACCCCAGCAGGCTTTCAAGTCCAGACTGACCACGCTGAAAGGTGATTCATTTCTGGAGGCCATGGACCAGCTAATTCCCAGGCAACAGCTCTGGGGCCTGCCAGGAGCTTCTTTGGTCAGCCAGACCAGAAGAACCAAGGCCCTGGCCTCCATTTCATGCCTGCTTGGTCTTGGCCCCTGACTCAAAGGAGCCTCCAGGGCTTGTGACAATTTTGCAGCCCATGAAACAGAGGACCGACCCAAGATAAACATTGGGTAAGGCTTCAGCCACTCTTGTGTGACCAGTGTCTATTCTTATCCATGAATCCAGGTAGAAACAAAGATAAATGCAGCCCCAAGGTTTGTCCTGGAAGCCGACTGATCTATAGGGTAGTTTTCTACTTCATCCTTCAGCCCTGGGCTTACTTACCGGCTGGCCAGACCCGGGACTGGAGCAGAAGATGGTGTACTTGCGGATCACCCCATTGGGCTTGGTGGGGGGGAGCCAAGACACAACCACACTACTTGCAGATGAAGGGACAGCTTTAATGCCAGCTGGGGGACCTGGAACTGAGCAGGGAGAAGGCCAGGTCAGTTTAGAGAAAGGAGGAGCACAGCCTTTGGGAAAGAATGACAGGGTAGGGAGAGTGAGGCAGATCAATCTGGGAGTTTCCTGGAGGAGATATCCTGAGATATGGTTTAAAGGCCAAGGTTCCAGCATGGTAAACAGGGGAGGAGAAAGACAACCATTTTGGTCTTGTAATAAAGTCTCTGAGATAGAGGCAGTGGGAGTGGCCAGCTTCAGAGTTGTTTGGCCAGAACCAAGGACTTAGGACTCACAAGAGAAAAATAGAACCCATGATGAATTCATCTTGATCCCTATGAACCTAACCTGCTCCCTCCCCAGTGCTCTACTGACTAATAGCTTGTATTTAGGTCAAAGAAATACAGTGGGCACTTTGCTCTTTTTGACTTGTGAGTTCCTTGAGGCTGAGGGCTCCAAAGATTGACAGAGTAGACTTCCTCCTGAGGGTGAAGGGCTGTAGTCAGCCAGTAGATGATTGTGTTTCCTGCCCATGAGTTGCTGACTAGGCCCTTTCTGTTTACAAGAGGGAAAGTGCTTTAAAATTGGCTGGGAAATCCATCCTAAGTGAGTCCCAATTCATATGAACTCTGACCTCCCCCTACCCCATTTCTGGGCCTGCCTGGCTTGGTCGGGACCTCAGGGCTCTCCTGGCTGGGAGACTAGAAGCTTCCTGTTTTCAGCCCACACTCTCCTTCATCTCTCCCTTGCATTGTTGTGTGCTCGTCTTCCCTCCTGGGAGCTTTAACACTCCTTCGAGGACAGTGATAGTATCATATTCAACTTATTTTACCTCTCTGAGCCTCAGTTCCCCATCTATAGGATGGACATAATGACAATCACATTAAAGGTTTATAGAGAGAATTAGTGCTAATTAAAATAAAGCACTTGGCATAGTGCCTGACACAGAAGACATTTGAAAAATCACAATGGTTATTATTTTGCATTCCTTTACCTGACTCTCAGCTTCTAGCACCTATCTCATTTTTTTAAACTTAGTGATAAACAATTCTAGGTTAAATAAAGTAACTATAGACAGCATCATCTTTCATCCAGGGGCCTGAGCCTAGAAGTCGGCAATCCTTGACTCGACTCTACCTCATTGCTGCTATAGCCCTGCCATTTCACCTCTGCCTGGTGTCTCTGCGGTAATGGAGTGCAGAGGTCTATGGATGGCCACTGGGGCAGGTATGTTAACTGCTGTGTTCAGATATTCTCTATCCTTGCATACTTTTTTCTTTATTATTTATTGAGAGAGGTATGTTGAAATCTCCCACTATGATCGTGTATTTGTCTATCCTTCTAGTTTTGTCAGTTTTTGCTTTTATATATTTTGAGATTGTTATTAAGGTTCATACAAATTTGGAACTGTTTTATTTGCCTAGTAATTGAGTCTTTTATCATAACAGAGTGTCCTTTATCTCTAATAACACTTTTTGCTTTATAGCACACTATGTCTGATATTAATATTCCAGTTTTCTCTTACACTTTTGCATGGCATGCCTTTTATCTTTTCCCGTCCTTTCATGTTGAACCTTTCTATATCTTTATGTTTTAGATGTCTCTTATAAACAGCACATATTTAGATTTTGTTTCGTTGTTAGCCAGTCTGACAGTCTTTATCTTTTAATTGGAGAATTTTGTCAATTTACCTTTAATGCAAATATTGATGTATTTGAATTCAAATATTCCATCTTCCTAAATACTTTCCATTTGTTCTACCTATTTTGTTTTTCTTTTTCTTTCCTTTTGTGCTTTCTAGAATGAGTGTTTTAAAAAATACTCTATTTCTTCTCTATTAGTTTGGTTATTACATAGTCCTTCACTACTTTTAGTGGTTACTGAACAGATTACAACGTGAATCTTTAACTTACCAAAGTCTAAGATCATTAATTGGCACTTTTCTTCTCAGACAATGCAAGAGACTTATAACTTCCAGTTATCCTCTCCCAATTTATATGCCATTGTTGTATATTGTAATTTTGCAAATATTTTAGACTGTCCCCAAGATGATGACATCATCACCATCATTTCTATGCAGTCAATATTAATTTATGTTTCCCCATACATCCACCATACAATTGCTCTTCTTTTCTTTCTGCATCATTGATCTTCCACCTGGCATTATTTTCATTCTAACTAACTAAAAAATGCCCTTTAATATTTCTCTAGGGCAGGTATGTTGGTGACAGATTCTTTTTTTTATTTGTCTGAAAATTTCTTTATTTCATATTAATCTTGAAGAATATTTTGCTTGGCATAAAGTTATAGGTTGATAACTATTTTCTTTTTCATACTTTAAATATACCATTGCATTGTTTTCCAGCTTCCATAGTTTCTGATAAGTTAGCTGACAATCTAATTGTTGCTCCTTTGAAGGTAACTGGTCTTTTTTCCTTTGATTGCTTTGAAGGTTTTTCTCTTTGTGTTTTTTCATTTAGAAGCTTTATTATGATGAGCTTAGGTGTGGATTTCTTTAAGTTATTGCCTGTAGAATTTGTAGAACTTCTTGCATTTGTAGCTTGATGTATTTCATCAGTTTTTAAAAGTTTTCAGACATTTTATTTTCTGCCCACTTTCTTTTTCCTCTTCTTTGGGATACCTTCTAGCATCTTATACATCCTTGATATTCAGAACGTGGTCCATGGATCAGCAGCAGCATCACCTGGGAGCATGTTAGAAATGCAAAATCTCAGGTTCCACCCTAGACCTACCAAAACAGAATCTGAATTTTAACAAGATCCCCAAGTGATTTCTATGCACAATAAAATTTGAAAAATCACTGCTCTATATCTTACTTGCTCTTTTATTTTCCATTCATTTGTTTTTCTGTGCTTCATTTGGATATTTCCTTCTGACTTATCTTCTAGTTCACTAGTGTTCTCTTCAGCTGTGTCTAATTTGTTTAAACTTACGTATTGAGTTTTTAATTTTAGGTATTAGTAGCTTTTGTTCCTAGATTTTTCATTTGATAGTTTCCAATTCTCTTTAAATTCCAATCTTATTAAGAATAATTATTTGAAAGTCCATATTTGATTTTGAAAAAAATCTATGTTTGGAATCCCTGTGGGTCTATTTCTTTTGTTTGTTTGTTTGTTTTGCTGGCTTTTGCTATTATTGTCCCTATTGTTTTTTATTGTATGGCAGGCACAGTACTTGCAAAATGTTTATAAAAATAATTTGAGGCCTCAGATGATGTAATCTTCCTAAAGAGAGAATTCATGTTCGCTTCTGACAGGTACCTACAATTTAGGGCACTAACAACCTGGGGTTGCTTCAGTATAACTTCCATGACTTAGATGATCTGAAGCTGAGTTGTCTACTTTTGGTCCCCTAGAGTGTTGTCCTTCATGGTCTTAACTCAAAATGAGGAGGATTCATCAGACAGACCCACACACCATGGCAGGCCCTGGCTTCCAATTCATGTCTTTCTAGTTGCTCATATTCTCAGTGACTGTCTTTAGGTTCAGCAAATGTCCCCCAGGGGAAAAGCCACTCCAAATGCCAGGCTTACCTCCTGGGCTTCCCCATTCTCTTTTGGATCCTGGCTCAGTAATTCTTCACTCTCCTGCCAGCTATCTGATGCCTTCAAGCAGGTATTTAAAAAAATATTTTGTTGAGATTTTCTAGTGTCCTCAGCAAGAAGGAGAGAGAGTTTGGGTTACCTAATCCATCATTACTTGAAGTGGAAATTTTCTGATATGCGTCTCTAAACTTGTCCCTCTTTTTCTCTTCATCCTCACTGCTGCTGCCCTAGCACACATCTTACTCTTCTCTGCCTAGATGCCCACAGGTTCTAACAGGCATTTCTGATACTAGTCCTTGTCCCTCTATCCCCCTCAGTCATCTGCACTTCTATAAAAGTTACCTTCCTAAAACACGGGTCTAGTCAAGCCTCTTCTTCAGTTAAAACTTTTTAAAGTGGTCTAAAATCCAATTCAGCTTTGTACTCTGAGGCTATGTGCCTAGATTTGGTATTCACAGGGGAGCTGAGAAATAGGCAAGAAGCTTTGTTGTTCATAAACTGAGTCCAGCCAAGTCAGCCTAAAACCAAGCTTAGACTGAGAGATGTGGATGTACATAAGAAACGAGCTTGAATTTACATGTTTGCATTTGATCTTTTAATTTGTTTTTGCTTTTATCTAAATTTTCTGATAATTTTCTTCCTCTGGAAACATGCAAAATACTGAGGGGTGGTGGTGGTAGGTGAGATGTCACAGTGTCTTCAGATTAGGATATTTGCCTAAGCTCCCATGGCAGAGCTGGAATTGGAATGTGGACCTATCTGCTTTCCAAGTCAGCTGAGAAATAACTGTAATAACTGCCACCTATAAATGGGAGAATGTGGTGAAGTTGGGGCAGCAGTAGTGGAGTAGGCATGGTTGTCTGCCTCCCTATCTGCTATTATTCTTTCTTATTCTTTGCAAACAGAGCCTCACTTCTGCTTGGGTACAGGAAAAGTCATTTCTCTACCCCTTAGAGAAAGCTGTCTGCATTGCCTACACCAAAGGATGGGGTAAGTCAGCCATGATAATTCCATCCCCCTTTCAGTGACTGGCTTAACAAGAGGCATGTTGCCCCATGGTGGCCAATGGGAAATGAGGATAAATCTGTTGAGGGGGTTTCTGGAATTGTTTCTTTCACTCCCAAGAGAGCCATGACCACAGGAAGAGACTGCTTTTCTCACTCTGAACTCTGTCTTGTCTGGTGTGATGCCTGGAGCTGTAGTCATCTTCAAATCATGAGAGGAACAGATAACATGCTGAGGGTAGCAAAGCAGAAAGATGGGGACCACTGAGTTAACCAAACCTGGAGCTACCTTACTTAAGACTTCTTGTTATGTTTAATAATAAATATGCTTATTGCTTTAATCTTTTTTTAGTTGTAATACTCACAACCCAAAACTTCCTAACTGACACAAGTTGTATGATGAATAGAACAGAAGACATAGAAGCATAAATGTCTTGATAGGGGAGTGACTGTCAGTAAGTTGCTTTAGCTCTCTAGGCCATGGTTTTCTCACTTCTAAAATGGAAATAATACCTACCTCAGGACTGTTAAGAAGGTTAAATCATGCCTATAATAGCACATCACACATGTGTCAAATTATGACCACTGTTCTGGATGAGATCTCATCTGAAAAAGGATTCTTCTGGCCTAGACCTCCCTTTGGAGACACAAATTCCCTCAGGGGCACCTAGGTTCACTGGCAGCAGTCATTTCATTGCCGGCAACTTGGTAACCTTAAAACAACTATTATTTGCTAGCATTTGATATTTTAGAAAGGGTTTTACAGTTAACGATTCTTACACTAACTTAATGAGATATCACTTGTCCCCATTTTATCATGAGAAAGTTGAGATTCAAAAAGGTTAAATGACCTGCCAACAAATAATAGGGCTGGGACATCATGTCTATGGTGTTTTCCAGTGCCCCCTCCATTCTGTGGAGCTGATGCCTTGGGGCCCCAGCCTTGCCTGTGTGTGTCCCTGTGTGTGGCTCCATAGGCAGCTCTAGGCTGGATGGTTGAAAGCTCCCTGCAGGGAGGGATGGTGCTCCCTGACCTCTGGACTCCTTACTGGGGTCTCACCTCAGTCAGTTAAACATATACAAGTGCTTATGGCTCAGGTCTTGCATCAGAATAGGATGAAGGAAGTCTGGGGGGCCCCAGTGGTTCACTTTTAGAGGCTGGGAAGGTGCCTGTGCATGTGTGGCTCTGAGCTCTGGAAGGGGCCAGGCTCTGAGCACCATCCCTGTTTGGTCTCCACATAAGAGCATGTGGCTCTGTCTGGAGCTGTCTCAGGAGGCCCTGATCAGCGGGGATTAGTGACAGAAAAAGTAGGGCAGGTGAACTGGTAAATACTTAATTGCTCAGAGCTTATGGTAGGGAGGGGCTGATCTGATGGAAAGGGCGGGGCGAGGGGGCTTGGGGAGCAGGGAGCTTTAAGCTGAGCTGGGAGCTGGTCTGGTCTCCGAGCATTAGGCTGCTGTAGGAACTTCACCACCACTCCCAATTTGAGCTGTTTCTTTTCAACTTCCCTAACTCCTTCAGCACCTTTTGCCAAATTGTATGTGTAGAACCTAGACTTTGGAAAAACTGAGGCTGAGTGGAGAGGAAACCACAATACCAACGATGGCTATTGTTTCTTAAGTGTCTATTGTGGGCCAGCCACTTTTCATATAAACCAACTCTTCTAAAAATATAGTACCTGATTCAGAACATGTAAGAATCAACCAAGTAGAGACAGCCAACAAATCTACTGTTTTCTTTTGAAAAAAAAAAAAAAAGAATCAACTAAGTGATGGGGTTGGGGTGGGGTGAGGTGTGCAGCTCTGGGCCTTGGATGGAAGTCTGTCCCTTCTCCCAATCTGTTCTCTCCTGGGTTGACTTGGCTCCCAGCCTCCCCCCATTCCCTTATTTTGTCACTGTACCCTTGAGGCTGGGCTCCTTATCCCTGATCTTCCTCCAGTTCTGTACCCATGGAGAAGGGCTTTGAGACCATAGTTCCAAATGGAGGCATATCCCATTTCCTCCCTGAGAGACCCCCAGAACACCAGAGTCTGGGGCATGGCCATTCTGGGGCCTCTATACAGTGACTGCCAAGTCCTAACTCAGGATATGTAGGGTGATGTTCCAGTTTCCCCCAACCCCAAACATCTGTACTCAGAAGGAACCAGGCTGAGCCTTGCAGGGGAGCAGATGCCACAAAATGCTTGCCCTTGGGGTGGGGGTCAGAGGAGGAGAGGCTTTATCTAGCCTCCGACCCAGTGTTGAAGGAGGAGATGGTTACGGTTGCTTCTATGTTTGCACACGAGTCCCAGAGCATTTCTCCACCACCCATGGTAAGCTTAAAGTTAAGGGACTTGCCAATAAATAATAGGGCTGGGGCATGTACTCTCCCAAAGCAGAGCCCTAGAGTCCTCAAAAGGACAGGAGAAAGAATGGTGCTTGCCCTTCTCCTTGGATGATGTGGGCAGTGGGGTGCTCAGCAACAAGGGCATGCTCAGCAACAGGCCCTGCGGAGCCCACCCCAAGGGCTGAGCCCTGGCAGCCTGGAGGAGACACTCACCATCCTCCTTGGTCTGGATGTAGAGCACGCTGCTGCGCACTCCATCCCCAGCCTGGGTATAGGCCAGCACCTGCACGCTGTAGTTGGTGAATTTCTCCATGCCTCGCAGCTCCACTCGCTCACGCGTGGTGGTGATGTTCTGCATCTCACCCCACTCTGCCGGAGACAAACAGCCTCTGAGTGCAGCCCAGGCTGGCTACACTGCAGTCCCCCTGCTTTTGCCCCTCCATCAGCCTGGGGTCCAGTCGGGCTTACTTCACTGGGCTCAGACCTTGAGTACATGTGGTGGTGACTATGAAGACCCTCCACCTCAAGGTACATGGGGGCAGATTTGCTCTCAGGCCACATCTCTCCCCAAGTGGTCCCAATAGGCACCAAGGCTCTCCCCCACTCAGTGAGGACCCATCATCCTGCCAAGAAACTTGCTATAGACTCCGAAGAAGAGCTTAGGGAGAGGGTCCCATGGGAGGGTCAGGGTATTAGACTGCTGAGCTGACAGCTCTCCCACTGGGACTACTGGGCTTATAGAAGACAGGCCCAGACACTGGTTGAGGACAGGCCTTGTAGAAGCCAAGCACCTGCACACCCATCCCAGCACCTCACCAGGGACCCAGGGCAGGCAAAGGGTCCAAGGCAGAGGACTGGGCCAGGAAAAAGCAGCAGCTTGCCAGGGTCCAGAGGGTGAGAATGCCATGCCCAGCTTGAGGGGACTCTAGGTCAGTGTGGGGGAATCTCAGAGGCCTGAGCAGTGAGACCTTCCTTTTTCAGGAGATCAGAAAGCAGGGCAGACCCATCTTTCTCTGGATTGGAGCCAGAGAAAGACCCAGGAAGAGGGCAGTGTGGCCAACAATTCAGGTGGCCTTTGGAGACTGGAGAGGCCAATGCCTTCCTCACTTGGAGGGGCTGAGCTGGGGAAACAAGTTCTGGAAAATGAGGGACCATCTGTTACCTGGCTCAGCATAGACATGTGAGGCTATTTCACAGCGTAAGAACTTGGGAGATCTTTAGATCAAATGCCTGAACTCCAGGCTCTGTGCTTTGGAGGAGACAATGAAGACAGTGGCAAGGAAAGACACTTCCTGTTGGCAGTGTGTCTGGGCAGAGCAGAATCCATGTGGGGAAGGGGAGGGCAGCTACCCTGGAGAGATGACCATGAGCTGGAGACCCAGGTCCTCCAGGACAGAAGGGAGGGACAAAGGGCTGGTGATCTGGCTCAGGTTCTGGGGAGCAAACTCATTGTAGTCCTTTGTGGCCCCCAATAGAATTTTTCCAGAGTTAGGGATGCTAGTTCTCTGGCTGGCATAACTGCAGACTTACTGGTCACTGCGAGGTCTGTGTATACCAGTGGTCAGGGCTGAGTGTGTTTGTGGGGCTATGCAAGCCTGTTTGGACCAGTGCATCCCAGAGAGAGGAAGGCACCGAAAGGGCGGGACATCGTCTTGGTTTTCCTCCTCCTGCCATTCCTGCTCCCAGTTCCACACAGGCTTCTGTCTGCCCTCCTCCAGGTGCTGTGCAGCTCCTCTGCACACACTGCCTGTCTCACTGGCTGGCAATGGGCAGCTCTCCTAGGTTCTTCCCTGCTTCCTCCTCTTGCTCCTTTAGCCCTAGATGGTGACAGCTTCCTGCTGGTGCTAGTCTCAAGTGCCTCCCTTCATATCCCTCTGAAAGCAGTGCTTCATTAAGCTCTCTTCAACTGTCCCCTTTGAGTGTGCCAACTCTTCCCTACTGGGACCCTGACTGATATGGCCATAAAGGCCAAATATCAACACATTACATTAGAAAAGCAAATATGCCCCATCACTTCTCAAGTTATTCCCAAACAGACTGCTGTCTAGGAGCAGCTGGTGTCCCTCCCTCCACCAGAGAGGTGACCCTGACCCCTGGCTCTGGCCTGGGATAATATGTGCAGAAGAGGGGGCTGCACTTCCACTTGACATCCCATGGGAAGATGCCCAGCTCTAACTAAGCATGGATGCAGACCCCCACTATACTGTACCTCTCATCCTGAGACCCAGCCATCACTCCCAGCAGACTCACCCCCATCAATGTAGAGTGACCAGAAGATGACCCGATAGCCTTTGAGGACTCCATTGAGAGTGCTGCGTGGGGGCTCCGACCAGGAGATGACGGCCACATCAGAAGTGATGGACAAGGCCCGGACATTCTCAGGGGGCTGGCTGGGCACTGCATGGGGAGAGGGGAGACCAAAGGGCCCAGTCAGGGGATTATAGCAGCATACAATGTCTCAGACCAGGCCCTACTGCCCGGCCAGAGGAACTTCAGGTTAGACAAGTGGAAGGACCTCTCGACTCAGTGATTAGAGTTTGGGCCAGGAAGTGAACCAACTCTCCTTTCCTAAAGATTTGGGTAGAGATCTTTACAGATTTGGTTCCTTGCTCTCCGGGTGGCATGTCCCTGGTTCTGGGTAAATGTTGGGGGAAGAAGGTGATGAACTCTAGGCAAGAGCCCCTGGGAATTCACCAGTGGGCACCACAGCCCAGGAAGTCCACCTCTGCTGAATGTGGCAGAGCCTGGAAGACCTCCAGGTGGCCCTGGAAGTATCTGTAATTGATGATCTTCTCTGATGGCTGTCAGCCCTTAGGAGGCACCTGACCAGGGCGTCTGAGCTGAAGCCTGGCTTGAGGGACCCTTGCGTCTTGGTACCAAGCTGAAGGGAAGGAAAAGAAAAAGAGACAATCTCAGCTAACCCCGGTGAAGAGGAAAAGAGGTTCTATAGATGCCTTTGGGACTTCAGGGACCATTACACCCTTGTCCCTGTCCCTGCGCATGAACACACCCAAATGCCTCGGGTGGGAAAACACTTTCTGAGACCAACTTAGGTGGTCCATCGTCCCTTTAACCCTCTCCCTCTGAGGGTTAAACTTTTGAGCTTAAACTAAGTTCCACTCTTGAGGTTGGCCCTGTGGAGCTCACACTTTCTGAGACGACAGAGGGTGGGGACACCAGGCCCCAGGAGTCACCTTGGCTAGGGACGACATGGGTATCACTTCCCACTGGCTTCCAGAAGTGGAGGGCAAAGGGAAAGGTGCTGTCTGCTTCGCTTTGAGTGGGAGAAAAGAGGAACAGGCTGGATGGAAGGTAATTAGATCCCGTTGCCCCACAAGAGGCAACTCTAATTTTTATGAGCATTTAAATGATAATACATCATCCTAACTATCCTCTTTGAGAATGATTATTGTTTCATATTACTTAGGTGTAAAAATATAAGCACCATGTAATTAGGGACCCAGTGTAATAAACTAATACAGATCGCCCGTTTGAACAAAATGAAGGTAATATAATTATGGAAAAGACACTATTGCTAAAGCAGGGGCCCTTGAATACCCCAGGAGGAGTGCTAATATTGCCAGGAAACGATCAGGATCTGACAGGCTAACGAGGGCCTTAATTAAGTATGAAAAACTGCTGAGCAAATGCTGCTGGAAACTTTCTTCCTCCTCTCCTCTTTTGTTTGGAAAATGACTCCACATGCTGATCTCTCCTTGTTGGAAATTCCAGGTACCCCCCGTCAACCCCCAAAGCAAGGGAGGTGATGCTCTGATGGAAGCCAAAGGTAGGCCTGGCCTGGCTGTTTCCTGGCATGGCCCTGGGTGGTCGTGAGCTTAGTGTTTGGTCAAGGCATTCTGGTGTGGCTTGGGACAGCTCTTCCCCCTGGATGTGTCTTCCCCAAGCATCCTGCATCCAGTCTCACTCTCAAGCAAGAGAGTAACCACAGGGTGAAGTAGAAAGAGTGTGGGAATCAGGGTCAGGCCTGGATTTTGATCTGAGCTTGGTTCTTTGCCGGACAGGTGATTCTGGACAGGTTACTTCACTTCAGTGAGCCTTGGCTCCTTTAATGGATAATGACCTAGCTGTTAGTGCTTTGTTCTCACAGGTTCTTCCTGCACCAGCACCAGCAGAATCATAGGGGGGATTTATTAGAAATACAAATTTTCAGTCCCCCACCTCAGAACTGCTGAAGCAGAAGCAGGAGGGCCCAGCAATGTTTGTAGCCCTCCAGGAGATTCTGATGTACACACAAGTTGGAGAAGCACTGTGGTAGGGCACCAGTTGGGATTTGTACTGCTGGTACTAAAGACAAGCTGATCTTTCTCACCGCAGCCAGGCCTTTGGCCAGCATCACAGAAGGGAGGGGCCAGTAGGGGGGATGGTGAGGATATGGCATGGGGAACGGAGTTGGGGAGCTGGTTGCAGTGTAGCTCTCCTCCAGAGCTTCTCTGTGACTCTCTGCTTCCTATGCACCTTTCCCTCTTTTTTGTGTTCTCCCTTTTCCCCAGGGGCCCAGCGCTCTGGGGCTACAGAAGTCTGCTCTTTCTCAAAGCCCAGCTTGTGCCCCAGAGCAACTAAATGTGAATCTCTGGGGATGAAGCCTGGGCATCAGTATTTTGAAAGCTCTCCAGATAATTCCAATTTGTAACCAAAGTTAAGAACCAGTGGTATGAGCTAATTTGCTCTCAAGTATTTCTGACCTGATGCGTCCTCCTTTCCAAGGCTTTCTTCATATTCAGGGGAAGAGGTAGGGCATTGCTTAGCTAAAGGAATGACTCACTAATGGTGGAATGTTGGATATTATAAGGGGCAATGGCATTATGCTCTCAGGGCAGTCAGTCCCCTCCCTCTGCTGGGGGCAGTCTCAGACTCAGCAATAGGTTTTGATCTCAGACCCTGGTTTTTGGCTAGAACATCAAGAAGGAAGCTTGAGAGAATGCTGTGCTTCTTTATTCTGCTCTTTGGTGGGGGGCTGTGGCCAGCCCGGACCCATTTCTGGAGGTCACCAAGGGTCACATCTGCTCTCCCTACCTGGCACAGGCTCAGGTACCAGCTGCTCTTCTCTGTGCTTGGAGAGCAAGCATGCTCCTGCTTCCTCCTGACCTTCTCCCCTGGGAGAAACTGAGCCCCTTAATTTACTCATCAGAGTTTGGAGTTTTCTCTAGATATCAAAGAATTAAGTTTTAAAGATCAGGCTCTAGATCCTCTGCCACAGTGATCTTGGGATTTCTTAACTCCACAGTCACATCTCAGGTCCTTAACACAGATGGTGGACTTTTACCAGCCCAGAAATACAAAGGTAACTTGGCATCTGCCCCCTTTTCATCTGGGAGGCTGTAAGGGAGGAGAAAGAGGACCCAAGGTATGGAGGGAAAAGCATGGGAAGAGAGATGGGTGAGGGCCAGAATGAGGGAGGAAGAACAGGCAGAGGGAGAAGCATGGATGTAGAGTGTACAGACAGCTGCTCAGACTGGCCAACAGGTCAACAGACTGATGAGCAGAGCATAAGCAAGTGATGGCTAGAGAGCCAGCCAAAAGGATTGAGAGGCCTGGGGTACTCAATCGACCAAGCACCTCTCTAGGAGCCAATGGGCAAGAGGAGATGGAAGGATCCAGGGAGGCCGTGTGGACCACAAGACCATAATGGGGCCAAGGAGTGAGTGGAAGGGCCCCAAGCCCTCCCTGGCAGCCCTGGATCTGCCCATGGGCAGGATCTTCACCCTCTACCCTCTGCTGGGACCCTCACCATCCTCCAGGGTGGTGGCATTAATCTCGCTGGACGAAGGCCCTGTGCCAGCCCGATTGAAGGCTTGGACCACCACCCCATATTGGGCAAACTTCTTGAGATTGTCCAGGGTGTAGACCTCACTGTCCCCAGTAGCTTTCATCTCCACAATGCTGTACTGCCCATTGCTGCCAGGACTGTTCTCTCTGTAGCCAATCTGGTAGCCCCGGATGACACCATTCTGCAGCTCCTTCTTGGGTGCCTGTGAGTACGGGATGGGGAGACAAAGACACAGTGACACTCTGAGACGATGCTCTTCAAACCAAAGTCAAATTACATCACTCCTCTGCTCCCAGCTCTTCAAAGGCTCCCATCTCACTCAGAGTGAAAGTCAAAGTCCTTAAAATGGCTGTACAACCTTATATGATCTGACCCCCATTAATCCTCTTGAACTCATCTCCTCTCTCCAGTGCTTGCTACACCCCAGCACACTGGCCTTTTTGCTATTCGCACCGCCTGGGGAACACTCTTTTCTTGGATATCACATGGCTTGCCTCATCACCTCTGTGCTGTCCTTGGTGAAATCCCCCTTCTTAATGAGGCCTTCCTTAACCTCTTATGTCAGATTGCTCCCTGCCCTTTGTCCAGTACTTTTGACATTTCTTCTGGCTTTATTTTTCCCCATAGCACTAGCATCATCTGACATTCTATATATTTTACTTATGTGGGACTATCTGTCTCCATTAGAGGATAAAGATGTCATCTGTTTTGTTTCCTGCCATCTTCTCAGTGTCTAGAATGGTGCCTGGCCTATAGTAGGCCTTCAATACATGTTTATTGGATGAATGAATAAATAGGGATACCATTTGGCATGGGCTCAGGGGCCTGGGAGAAATGGAACAGAAGACAAAAAGTAACCAGATGGAGAGAGAGGTGAGCAATTAGTTTGAATAAAAAGAAAGAATCCCAAGATACCACTTCATACCCACTAAGTCGCTATTATGAAAAAAAAAAAAAAAGGAAAATAACAAGTGGCACAAGTTGGGGAGGATGCGGAGAACTTGAAACCATTGTGCATCGCTGGTGGAAAATGGTACAGCTGTTTGGCAAACAGTTTGGCGTTTCCTCAAAATGTTAAACATAGAATCCAGCAATTCCATCCTTGTATACACCCAAAGGAATTAAAAGCAGGGACTCAAACATATATCTGTACATCCATGTTCAGAGCAGCATTATTCACAACAGCCAAAAGGCAGAAGAAACCCAGGTGTCTATCGATATGAGTGGATAAACAAAATGTGGTATATCCATACAACGGAATATTATTCAACCTTAAAAAGAAAGAAAATTCTGATATATGCTACGACATGGATCAACCTTGAAAATATTATACTAAGTGAAATAAGCTAGACACAAAGGACAAATGTTGCATACTACTACTTCTGTGGAGTACCTAGAATAGGCAAATTCATAGAGACAGAAAGTAGAATAGAGGAGCTGGTTTTGGGTTGGTGGGGAGTTATTGTTTAATGGGCACAGAGTTTCTGTTCGGGATGATGAAAAATTCTGGAAAAGGAGAGTGGCAATGGTTGCATAACATTGTGGATGTACTTTATGCCACTGAACCGTATAGATAAACATGGTTAAAATGGTAAATTTTATGTATGTAAAATGGTACATATGTTTTACAAGTTAAAAAAAAGAGTCCTTTGACTTTTGTGTGGGCCCAGCCCTCTTGGAGCATGCAGCTGGATTGCCCTGGACATCCTGGCCAAGAGCTGGGGTGTGTTGGGGGCTGATGCCTGAAGCCAGCTCCTAAATGGAGGAACAGAGATGAACAAGGACACATGGGTGGGAAGGGGGCGTTTTGGAGCTCTGGCTTGGCTGGCAGGAATGAAGGACTGATCCCAGTTAGCCAGGTGAATGGAGAAAACTCCACTGGCATCAGTCTAGGGGCTGAAAAACATTCTCACCCCAAGCTTGAACCCTGATACATTCACTTCACACATATTCACACACATGCACACACACAAGATCCCAATATATTTCCTCACATCCAGAACCATGAACGTGCACATCCAGACCCATCAAAGCAAACATCCTAATCCACACACCTACCCCCCGCCAGATGCATCTAGATCCATAAATAGAAACTGGATCCTTTAAAGAGTAGGCTTGCCCATCTATAAATTGAGAGAGAGCATCCACTTTAGTGCATATAAAAACAGCTTGAATCAGAGTTTTAGAAACAATGAAGTTAATTTAAAAGCTCACCTTTTATTGTACTAAAAAATAGTGAGATCAAAAACAATTAAGTTAGTAAAACAGTCCCACTGTTTTTTTTTAATTCAATGAATGTTTTAAATGAACTGCATTTTTAAGCTCACTGTTAATTCAATAAAATGAAGTTTTTAATTTAACAGAATTGTTTTGAACTCACAAGATAGGTATGTGTGTATATTTACTTGACTTGACTTTTTGTTAATGCCTGAATAATGTTTCTCTCTGCACTTGGGCAGTCCTGTTTGCTAGCTTGTAAGTAGGCAACTTTCTGAATCTGGGTCTTGTATCTGCACACATATGCCTATGCACATTCACACACACACACAGATAGACATCTATTCTGGACACAAACACATCTTCAAGATACTCTTGTCTTCACATAGACATATACTATCATATTACATACACACATCCATACTGACACACATTCTGATATATATATCATTAGACAATGATACACATGCCTACATACCCAGAGCCACCTATACCACAATATACACCTGTACACAGAACCATATGAACTTCATTCACATCAACATATACTGGCAGAGGCCATGGATAGGCATCCAGGCATACCCTGCTACTTACATATATATTCACATATTTGTATGAATCTTGAGATCATGCTCGCTTGCCGGCTCTCTTCTCTCTCTCTCTCTCTTCTCCTACCCCAAAGGCACACTCAGGATTTAAATCAATCTTAACAATATTTCTCTGAAGCATTAAGAAATCAATAGGGCTGATTGCAAATTTATGTCATAAAGCAGTGGTGATCCATCTCGTGGAAAGAGTCTTAAAATGAAGTGACTTATCTTTCAAGTGAATCTTTATTTTTCATTAATCTGTTTCTTGGTGTTAAAAAAAAGTCCCCTGAGAAGTCAGCCCAAAATTTATTGACAGGCTAGTTCATTCTGAACTTCTAACTTTCTAACCAATTTTATTTTTCATTATGAGAATTTGGAGAAATAAATCTGATTCTAAATTTTTATTGACCTCCAGTTCGGAACTTTGTAGCCAAATGTTTCAGTGTTTTACATATTTATTCGTTCTTGCCCCCATCTCCTGGCTTTCTCGGGGTGTTTCTAGGAAAGGGGCCCAGAGCCAGTATGCAGATGAGACTTGGGGATTAGACTCTTTACCACCAGTTTCTGAGGAAAGCACTGGAGCCCAGATCTGAATATAGGTGGGAATCATGGCTCCAGGTATCTACAAGTGGGCTAGTCCCCAGGAAGGACCAACTGTCTAGCCTCTGCCTCACTTTTGTCCTGGTCATTTCTCTAGGGGAGGAAGGAACCAGGCTATGACGTATTGTGCGCATGTGTGTGTGCAGTCTTTTTAAGGAAAATTCCACCATGTTCTTCTGAATCTCTTCCATTCTCAAGCCTACCTTTCTGAAAGGCCCATAAAGAAGACTAAAGCTCCTGGACTTTTCCTATCAGGAATTAGAGTCAGAAAATGATTTTGGACATTTGATCCCAGATGTAGATGCAGCAACTCCCCAAGTCCCACTGTTGATGTGAGAAAGCTCCCAGAAGAACACAGGTGGGCCCAAGAATGCTCTCTGTTCGTGAACTTCATGCATCAGGCTATGGTGGGGAGACTGGGCAGGGGCTCCAGACTATGTGTGTTTAAGTCCTGCACCTATCACTACTTGAATGGTTGTGGGCAAATGTCACCTAGCACCTCTACACCATGGTCTCCTCTGATGGATGGGGATGGAAATACCTCTGTCCACTCTAATTCACAGAAACAGAGGGTCACATAAATTAGTGTAAGAAAATATTTGGACACTAGAAAATGCAGTGCAATAGGAAGCCAACTCTTCTCTGTCCATGGCAGGGACAGAGAAGTTACCCAGTAAATTGTTTCTTGGTCCTGTACAAAGTTGTTCTGATCTATTTCTCTGCCCAACTGTGGAATCTTCTCTATGATTTTCCTTAAGAGACAGATTCTTCAGATGCCCTCTAGATTTTATAAGTTTCCATCCCTTAGAAATGACTGCACATACTGATCTGTTTTCTCTATAGCTCTCCCACACTCAGAGATAGGGAGGGCAGTTATTTTCATCCTGTCCTGTCTCTCATCATCCACAGGGTCATCTTGAACTTTGCACAAAATCAAATCCAACTCGCAACCTATCACAATGTGCAGGGTTTGGCAGACAGGCCAGTGTGGTGGCAAAACCATCTTTCCTACTTGGTATTGCCAAGTTCTTCATCTCACCCCACACACAGATCTCCATTAGAGAGCCAGGGTGGAGAAAGAAGTGGATCAGTGGGGGATCTGCTCCTGTATCTTCCTCCTTCTCCTTTCCTCCAACATCATTGGGTTTAGCAAAAAACAGGCATAGGCATGATAAAAGACCAGAACTAGCTAGCCTGCTGGGGCTTCATTCCTGGACTGAGGAGGGAGGAGACAAGGAGGCATCTCAGGGGAGATATTCAATCTCACTTACCTTCCATGTCACTTGGATGCTCTGTGAGGTCACTGGCTGCAAGGTGACATCTATGGGGGGCCCATCAGGAGCTGGGAGGTGAGGGGAAGAACATTATGAGTCAAGTGTTAGAAGAAGAAAGTCCTACGTTCTTACTCTTTTCCTCCTGAGATGGAGAGAAAGGAAATGCCCATCTATAGAAGCAGAGGACTTTTGTTTGAGTCTCCCTGAAACAATCATAGGATTTATGTTTCCTCTTTA
The DNA here is from genome assembly GCF_902729225.1 of Pteropus medius. Classification (NCBI taxonomy): domain Eukaryota; kingdom Metazoa; phylum Chordata; class Mammalia; order Chiroptera; family Pteropodidae; genus Pteropus; species Pteropus medius. The sequence continues at coordinate 67,255,580 of NW_024349800.1, forward strand.
TTCTCCATGATCTTTTAAGAAAAAGTTTGATGGTATAAAGTGTAGGTAAAGGTGTGCAGTGTTAAGAACTCTTATACACCGATCATGGGACAGCAAGTTGGTACAACACTTTGGAAGACATTTTGGCATTTTTTGTTAAAAATAGAAATATGCTCGTCTGATGTCTATAATTCTACAACTGCTTATATTCAGAGAAATTTGTGAACCTGTGTACTAGCATATAAATACACAAATGCTCACAGCTTCAAAATGTAAACAACAAATATTCATCTGCAATAGAATGGACAAATGAACTGTGATATAGTCATGAAACGGAATCCTATACAGCACTGAAAACGCAAAAATGATACAGCTGTGCTAACAACATGAAGCTAGCAAAAACTTTTTGATTAAAACAAGGAATAAACAAAAGAATATATAAAGTATGATTTCATGAATGCATTCTATTGGAAAATAGGCAAAATTAAATGTATGGTTTATATGTACATCCATTGTGGTGACAAAATAAAAAAGAAAAGCAAGAAAGTTAAGATACTAGTTACTTCATGGGGGAGGGGTGGGATTATGACTGGGAAGGGGCTTAGGGATAACCTCTGGCATGCTGATAATTGATAATGTGTTTTGGTTATTCTAGGTTTTACTTTACATTATTTGTAAAACTGTACATATATATGTACTTTTTGCATTATTTTATATTTCACAATAATAAATGAGAGAAAATATAGCAACAGAGATATTTTTTAAACTTTCAGAAAACTCCATGACAAAAGTAATGGAAAGTAATCCAGGGCACTAGTAACCCATCCTTTGCATATCTAGCGCTTCTGAGTTCATCAGACAGGCTAGGACCCAAGGAGTGGGGGGGGAAGAACCATGGACAGCTCCCAGAAGCCCACAATGTAGAACCCCATCTGGGAAAAGTCAAGCAGCAGAGCCTCCAATGATCCAGAGGCAGACATGAACAAATACCTTGGGTTCTTGCCTTCCCCCTTCTAATTGCAAGCCCACTGCCAGTGAACAGGGTCGGTGTGGGCCCCACATGGCCCTGCTCGTGGAGACCATGGGCAGGGGCAGCAGGGTGAGGTGCTCACCAGCCTCCTCAGTGCTGATAGTGAGCTCCTTGCTCGGCTCACTGCGGCCAATCTTATTGAAGGAGTACATGCGGATGCTGTACACGGATGCTGGATGCAAGTCCACAATGTTGGCCTGGTTGATGGTGGGAGAGATGTTGCGTGTAGACTGTTTGAAGTCCCAGGAATCTGCAGACAGAACCACAGCCAGTCAAATTTCAAGATTCCTCCCCAGCCTCAAGCATGAACACATCCCAATCTTGACTTTGTTGTCCAGGAGAGGTCTAGCTCATATAGACTGCAGTGAAGAGGCTACAGGCCTTAACTGTACAGAATTCAAGGGGTATGTTCCATGAAGCTCAAAGAGACCAAGGGATGCCTGAGGATGTGAACAGCAAATGCAATGCATGGAAAAGCCAGGAAGTCTGATTCTCCTCTGCCCTACGCCAGCTTGCGAACTCAAACCTCAGATGGGGGTCAGATGAAATGTTTCCCAAGGTCCTTTCCAAGGTCGCCATTTGCTTGCTGTCCCTGAGGGTCTGATTGGTCAGTGCCCATCCTCCTGGTTTCTCACACCACATTAGTGACTTGTTTTAAGTGTGATATACCCCATCCACTAATAGTCCCAGTGCAAAGAGGGAAGCCAAGTCTTCTCTCCCTTTCTCCTTCTCTTTGTATGCTCTTGTACTTCCTTCCCTTGTGCACTGGTGTGGGGGTAGTTTTGAGTCTGACTTGGTGGGGTGACAGACCTTGTGCCAGAATCCCCAGTCTAACCCCACCCTCTTCTCTCACCATCAGGAGAATGGTGTCTGAGTCTTTAGGGTCAGGCCAACAAAAGGATTAGCATGCCCCTGATTTATCTGGGGGGACTAGCAGCCCATTCCAGGGCTAATGTTTAGCAAAATCGTAGAACATGAAAAATACCAGAAAAGTGCCAGGGATACTGTGACAGTAAGCACTCTGAATCTCCAGAGGAATTCAGTCATTCTTTTAGTATATATATATTTTTACTGTGCACCTACTGGGGGATTCCAGAAAAAAATGGGAAGGGGTTTCAGTTACAGCAATGCCTCAGCTAGAATTCATAACTAGATCACTTTATTGGCACTCCACTTTGAAAATAAAATAAAATAAGGCAAAGCACAAGGACACAAGCTGGTAGCAGGGCTTAAAAATCTTCCTAAGTCATGTCCTGATGTTGTATTCAGTCTAATTTTCCGTTCCTTTTAAATCTACAGTAGAGGATCCTGAAAATTCTCAGTCGAATTAATCAGGAAATAGCAGAATAAATCAGGAAAGAAGGCTAGCACATTCTAGAAAGATTTTTAGGAAGAGGTTTTTTAGGTTTTCTGTTTTTTTTTTTTTTTTTAAAAGCTGATCAGGAGACTGGTTCAGCAGGAGAGACTACCCTATTCTCCCAGATTCTGGTTAACTGAGATTTAGATGTTTTTCAAAATACCATTTTTAGCAGTGCGGCCTCGTCATCTGTGAAAGGCACTGTCCCAGCTCCCCATCTGCAGTTTTGCATTTAATTCTTTGGTTTCATGAGCCAAAGTCACAAACGGCCGGCTGTGGATGCTCATGAACACATTTTGTGCTTGTCTTTTATTTAAAACACCCTAACCACCAGGAGAGTCACTCTGTGACTGTCAGGTTAAGCCAGAATTGCAAATAGGTAAGCTCCACTCTGCTGTGGGCGTCTTTTGGTTTAGGAGAGAATGGACTAGCAACATGGAGGTAGGTGTTCACTTGTCTCTGTGGCATCCTAAGAGCTGGTGCCAGCTCACACATCATTCTTGATTTGCCATGTTTATATAAGGGAAACAGTGGTCAAGAGGTCAGTGCATTCATAATTGATGAGTGCAGGCAGAGGCAAGAGACCCACATGATGTGTCAGCACACAGTGGGTCTAAGGAAAAGCGATGCTAATGTTTACCAAGCATCTGTGATGCTCAGGTGCATGCTGGAAAATGTAAACATTCACTATTTACTCCTCATCCCACAAAAACATCAGTGCCATAAATCCACAGTATAGGTGACCACCATGTAACCAAGCCCAATTTCTCACTTGGTTTCTCAGGTATGTTCAGCACTTGAACTTCTCCCTTCTTGAAACACTCTTCCCTTGGGTTCCCTGATAAAACATTTCCCAGCTTTTCTCTAATCTCTTGGGTCATTTTATTTTTGCTGTCTACTTTGAAGGTGCATCTTCCCTACCCTACTATTAATGATTTATTCTGCAAGGGTCCATCCTAGGCTCTCCTTCTCTCACTCTAAACACTTTTCTTACCTATGGCTTTTATTTCCATCTGTACACAGATAACTCATAGATTTGTATTCAGCTTGGATCTCTCTTTTGAACTCCAGATCCTTAAAGCCCAACTGTTTACTCGACTTCTCCTCTTGGATGTTTCAAAGACACCTCACACACACTCAACATGTCCAAGACAGAGTATTGACCATACACCCTGTAAACCCATTAACTTTCTGGGTTCCTTGTCTCAAGAAATGGCACCACCATCCATCATGTTGTGCCAGAAACTTAGGTGTTGTTCTCGACTCTTCTCTTTATTTCCCTGCCTATCAAGTCCTATAGCTTTTGCATCTCATGTACCTCTTGAATCTCTCCACTTTCCTCCATCTCCATCCCTACCCCAGGCCAAGCCACTTGGAAATGACATCCTAACTAGCTAGCCTCCCAGAACCCACGGTGTGCCCCCTTCCATCTGTTTTTCACATTGCAGCCATCTCTCACTCTACAAATATGATTGGCACCTCTTACAGGCCTAACACTATCCTGGCATTGAGAGTGGTCTTCTGAAGACCAAATCTGATACTGCTATTCTCTTGCATAAGACTCTTCAATACATTTTCCTTGTTCTTAGGATAAAGACAAAATTTCTTACATGACCTAGGTCCTGCAACATCTGGCCGTGTACGCCTTTCCAGCCTCATCTTTCACCACACTTCTCTACACTCATACAGCATTTGGAGCCCCTATTCATTGCACAGTATCTTCAATTACCCAAGGGGACGCTAAGCTCCCTGAAGGCAAGAGCTATGTCTAAAACTGAGCCCATCTCCCCAACTTTGCATGTGTTGGGTACTTAAAGCTCATCGTTGGTTTAGATCACAGCTTCTTTTTTTTTTTTGTTTTACTTTGGGCTTGGAGTTTCTCTGCATTTCGTAGTCACAGTAAATACTTTTTACCTTTCCCTTCCTTGCCTCACTCAGCTGCCAATCACAGGAAGGTTAGGAGGAGGGGATGTCCCAGAGAGTGGCCCCTTTTCCCCTGCTTTTTCCAGTCATTTGCAGGTGGAGTTGACCTTGTGTTCTCAAATCATCTTTGATGTTGGCACAAAACAGCTCTCTCTCCACAACTCTTTCAGGCTAATGCATCAGAGTCAAATCTGGAGGCATCTAGCTGATTTTCCAAACTTGATCGCTGCCATATCTCTGACCCTGAATAGTTGAAATCAGGGGCCCTACATTCTTCCCTTTCCTTTTCAGCTCTCTCAGAGTACTGAACTAGCTTTGGCGAATATTGTCTCTTTTAATATTCCCTTTCATATGAGCCTGGCTTGCCCAGATTAACATATTTCATTAAGGGCTCTCTCTCCCTTTCTTCATCAAAGGGTTTATGATGCAAAATATTTTTCTTAAAAAATAAGGCAGTGGCTGGGGAGATGTCAGTGCCTTCTACTCTGTGGGGCGCTTGCTGGGAGGGGCCCTGGAGCCTTTGGTTTTTCAGGAGATACATTCACTGTGGAGGGGGAGCAGCCTGGACAAAAGCCACATCTGGAGCATTCAGCTGCTTGTGCTAGAGAAACAAATCCATTCTGCATCTCTGATTTTCTCCTTGCATCATGGTTCTGAGCCCCTATGGCACTCTCTCTGCAGCCCCGAGAAGAGGTTCCCTGGGTCACAACGACTGCACACAGCCTCCCAACACCAGTCCCGCTCACAGCTACACTCCAGCACACATGGAAAGACACGTCACACCAGGCTGGCTCACCCCGTGGTGGCTGACTGCTGGCACCACAACTCCGCCTTCTGGGCTTGGAGGGCCGTCCTCAAATAATCCACCCCTTCTTTTTGCTTGGGGAACAGGGGCGAAATGTGGTGTCTGCATTTTTTAAATCTGCACAGCGCCATCTGATAGATTTGTGTGGACGGTGCTATTTATCATTCAGCATTCATGTATTATTACTCTGCTGCCTGGGGCCAGGAGAAGTCAGCGTGAGCGGATGGCTTAGAAAGGGCAGACTTGGTAATTTCCCTTGGAAAATTAGCATGATGAGCAACATGGCAGAAAACCTGGCAAAGGCACAGTTGGGGCAAAGAGGGGGGTCAGGAGTAGATGGTTTGGATCTGGGGTGGGTGTGGCCTGGGGCAGGAGGAAGAGGGAAGGGAGAGTAGAGGCACAGGATGGAGAGCCGTGGAGGGTTAGTATGTGCCAGGCTCTGAGCTAGACAATTCTACATGTCACCACACCCACTTAATCCTTACAACCCCCTGATAAGTGGGTGTTATTGTCTCCATTTGATAGACAAAGAAACGCTGAAAGACATGACATAGCTTGCAAAAGATCACCCAGTTCTGACACTTGGGCACCCTGTCTTCTGCTTTGGCAGTGGTTCTTGTTCCACTATTTCACATGCAGGAAAAAGGTCTACTTAGACACACACACACACACACATTTATGCACAACCATGCACGTGCACACCCCCCTCCTTTGAGTTGCCCATCTGTTCCCTAGGATACCTTTTTTAGTTCTCATGTAATGTAGTTTGTGGTGTATTACTTGTGATTGCATAGTGCTTTGTAATGGTGCTGAAAGTGCGTGTGTGCCTGTGTGTGCGTGCACAGTGTATGTTTCACAATTGTTTTACGATTGCATTGTAAGCTCCAAGAGCAACACTCTGTCTCCTATTTCTTTTCCTTTCCTACCACATGGCTGGTGCATGATTCTGCAAAAAATGATGGCACTCAGTACATGTTGCTGACTGACAGACACATGTATTTCAGCCTGTAATTCCCAAAGGACTGTAACTTGTCAAATGAAGTATTTGAGTTAGAAGTGGGAGAAAAACTTGCATTTATTAGTGGTTTATGACAGCCCAGTGCTAGTTGCTTTGTCTTTAATCCTCAAAACAATCCTGCAAGGGAGGCATCGCCATTCCCACCTTAGGACAATGAAGAAGCTGCGTTGTGCTCCTGGCCTCTGACTGACCCCAATGGTGACCCCTGCAGTTCTCATGGAACTCCTTTTCTTAAATGCCTGGACAGATGCCCGCGTGAGTGGGATGGTCTGGAGCAGTCCAAGCCAAAGGCAGGGGGCAGGACCGGCTGGCTCCTCTGTGCTCTTGATCCTGTGATTTACTTTATAAGTGCAAAGCCCTTGTTGAAGGGAGACTCTGAGGTTGAGTTTTCGTTATCTCTCCCTCTACCCTGTCCATCCTTCCTGACACCCTGGCTCTAGAGTGGAGTATGGCGGTTCTTTATCTTGCAGGGGAGCCAAGGGGGTTGGGGGAAGATGCGGACACTCTCTGAAAATTACGTCTTCCATGCCCACTTCTCCTTCTGCATTGCTCTCCAGATGTGTGATGTTCTCAGCTTCACTCTGCTGACTGGTGCCCCAGGAAAGGTTTCCACACATTAGAGAGTGGACAGTGGAAGGAGAGAGGGCAGCATAGGGGAGGAGGGCAGAGAGGTAGTTACGAGGAGCAGTAGGGGAGCGGTAGGAGTGACAGTCCAGGCATCCACTCTCCACCCGCCAAGATGAACAGAGCCCTGCCAACTGTATCAGCCGGGCAGGGAGACGGAGCGACCACTACCACATGGAAATGTGAGCCTGCATACAGACCTAGCCCTTCCTGTCTGGCTCCTGGGCAGCTCGTGCCCAGCCTCAGAAAGTCCTAAGGTGTGAGATGGACACAGTCAGACCCCTCCTCTCCATGCTCTTTGTCTCCACAGAGGCCCTGCTGCCCATCATCACCTTGCCCCAGCTGCAGGGCTTTAGCAGCCTCCTTGCTAATCTCCCCTCCTTCCCTCGGGTGCCAGATGAATTTTTCCACAGTGCCATGTTGCTTCAATCTCCCTCTGGGAGCTTAGCCATTGTCAGTGGCTCTCAATGACTTTCCACAACAAAGCGAAGGCTCAGCCCAGAGGACCCATCTCAAGCTGGCCCCAGAGCATTTTTTAGTTTTAATGCTTGGGAAGTAGATCTGTGAACCCTCTGCTAGATGTGTCACCCCATGGGCTGCACCATGCCTTGTTCAGGCTCTGCCCTTCTTTTTCCTTGAATCTAGTCCATTACCTCTCAATCTTTAAGACACAGCTCAATGTAGCCTCTGTAGGACCAGAGAGATGCTTCCCTGTTGACCCCTGTTGGAGGCAAGCCCTCTTTCTCTCTGCAGCCCTCTTCTTGCACTCAGGGTAAACTCCTGGGTGGCTGGCTGCAGCCTGACTTTTCTCCCCAACTAGACTGTAAGCTTCTGAGGGCCGGGACTCTCTTCATAGAAACCTGTATCAAAGATGACTGACCCAGTGCCCTGGATCTGCTTCTCCAGAGGTAAATACACAGCTAGGAGATTTGCTTTACTGTGTCTCATTTCCACTCACTCAACAACCATTTGTGGAGCATCTACTATGTGGCGGGTACTGTGCCAGGTGCTGGGAAAACAGCAGGGAGTAGAACTTGGACCATCCAGAGGTGAGAACAGCCAGCCAGCCAATGATCACATACTGTGCTAAGGGATCCAGAAAGAATATGGAAGACTTCGGGGCAGAGGGTGGGAACAAAACCTTGGACCCACTCTAAGGCCTAAAAGATGAGTTAGAGTTGGCAGGAAAAGGGAGGCTAGGGAGGGCTGAGTTCTCTAGATTCTTTGTTGTGTTTTATTTTAAAATGATTTTGGAAAGCTTATACAGGCTTATGGTATCAAAATCAAAAGGTACAGAAGGATCCAGAATGAGAAGCATGTTTTCCTCTCGATCTTGCATTGGTGCCATCCAGGTGCCCTCTCAAGGCGACCACCCCGCTGCTCCCCATTCCTCCTGCACTGTCCAGAGATTTGTACGCAGGTAGAAACATGAACACCTATGCCTCTTTTTTTTTTTTTTGGCATGGTTCACTCTCAAGGCTTCTTGTCTCCTCTGAGGTCCCCTCTACCTGACCATGCCCCCACCCTGTTTTCTTAGAGACCCAGGGACCCATGGGGCTTCACAGTGGTGGGCAGCCTCATAGGAGTTAGCTTGGGTCCTAGGGGAGGGATCTGGGAAGGCATCTAGGAGGAGGAAACTTAGATCTAACCTTTCCAGGGACTCCCATTGCCCCAAAACCCATTCTTGGTAAGGACTGGCTCTCTGACCCCTAGTCAACCCCATCATGCCAATCCAGCAGTGCTCAGAAGACCCAGTCAACCCCATGATGTCTGTCTCTGATTCCACAGACACAGCCCTGAGCCCTAAGTTCAGGGCCTTTGAATTGCTTTAAATCAGACCACCCTGTGGGCCTTGGCCTGGGGATAGTTCTAGAAAGGAGCTGACACCTCCCCTCCATCAACTGGGGTCCCTCTGTTTGCCCCCCCAGTTCCTAGCCTGACAAGTGTCCCTCCTTTGGGCCACAGGGGCTTGTGCACTGGTGGGTGCCAGTGTGTCTGCCTCAGATGGCAGCTCTGAGGCTCTAGGGCTGTCCCACCAGAGGGGCCCAGGCAGGGCAGGTGGCGGAAGGGCCATGGTGGGCACAGCACTCAGCGTACCTGACTTGTTTTTGTATTCGATGTCGAAGCCCGTGATGATGCTGTTCCCATCAAATCGCTGGGTCCAGCGCAGGTTCATGCTCCGGGCCTTCACCTCCCGGATCTCCAGCTCTGGAGGGTCTGGGGGTTCTGGGGCATGACGGGGGAGGGAGCACAGTGAGGATGGCAGCAAAGACCTTGGCCTTCTTCCACCCCCAGGGAGAACCAGAGATTTGCTGTATTCCTGGGGTTTGGTGTCAGCTGTGGTCTACCCAAGGACCCTGCAATCCTGGGATGTGGGCAGTGCGACTGGGGGCAGCCCAGCAGCAGAGCTCAGGCAGAGGGGGCACGCTTGTCTCCTGCTTTGTTCCCCTCCCTTCCTTGGTCTGGCAGTAGGCAGGCCTTTTCAGTGGGACTCCTCAGAGCCGAGGGCCTGTTTATCCCCTATGCAGAGCCCCCAACTTCTCCCAGCTTGATTTTCCCTTCCCACACATCCTCCAGGCCCCTGCACTTCTGGGAGCCAGCGTGCCTGACAGGGGCTGTAGCCACTACAAACTTTGCTGTCTGAAGTGTGTCTGGAAGGACCCTTATTGCCTGCTCTGGGCAGGAAGGAAGGGGAGAGGAGCTTTTCCCTAGAGGCCAGTTCTTGTCATCTTCTGCCACTGTGTGTGTGTGGGCAATGTCCCTGCTCTGCAAGTGAAGTTAGCAGCAGAAACCCGGGCCCCTGGGAGGGGTAGGAAATGGTGGAGCAGGTGAGGGTACCTTGCACAGTGAGTTGGATCAAGCCCCGGTCCTCCCCATATGAGTTGATGGCATGGCAGCTGAAGAACACTGAGTCCCCACGGTCCGCAGGCTTGAGCTGGGGGGAGGCCAGAAGGGGCAGGAGGACAAGGAGAGAGGGAGGAAATGGGGAGAGTCTTTTAGAACTAATCTGCTGAAGGGGGCTCACTCTAGTGAAGATCAGTGAGGCCATATTCTTCTGGGAGGGAGACCCACAAAGGGTTTTGTCAAGGGCTTCTCTTCCCAGAAAGTTCCACGGATGGAAGCATGGAAGAGGCTATGCAGGGAGGGACAGAGGGGTCAAGGAAGGAAGGAGGGCTGAGAGTCCGGGAGGGAGAATGGAGCCCAGGGGTTCCAGAGAACAGGGAGGGCTGAAAGGTCCACACATTTCATGGCGGTGGGGTTGTCAGAAAGCAGATATAGTGAGGTTCTAAGGCAGAGGTTACTGGGTGGAGAAGGGAAATAGCTAGGAAAGGAGAGGTACTTTTATGGTATGTGGAGGGGCTCCCAGCCTTCCCATTTACTTCAACTGGGTACAGATGTAATAGCTGCGGGCTCCCTACTTTCTGAGAGTTGGGGTTCCCTGAGACAGGGGCATGGGCACTCACCTTCAGTGTGGAGACTACCTCGTCGCCATTGTCCTTGGTGGCGATGGCATACCGCATCACGCGGTCTGGGTCGATGACCGTGTCCCCCTTCTCCCAGCGGATAATGATAGGTCGCTCACCCCGTGCCGTGCAGTTGAGCTCCTTGGGGTGGCCTTTGATGGCGATGGTGGTGTTGGGGTGAGAGGTGATCATGGCTGGTACTGGGGAGGAGAGGAGGTGCAGGAGGCCCCAGTGAAGGAGGGGAGGCAGGCTGGGGGAGGGGCACGTGCCCACGCAGATGCCCCGACCTCCCACTGCCCCTCCCCGCAAAACACCTCAGCCCCAGGCAGAGGGTCTAATAAAGGTTGAGGGGTCTATAGGAAACCTCACTTGCCTGTCCCTTTTCTCCCTCTCCCCACCCATGACTGGGGCAACCTCTCTTCACCAGGGATTCTTATGGTCCATGGACTCCTTGTCAGAATATTTTTAAATGCGTACTATATGTAGAATTACAGAGGAAACCAGATATATTGAAGTATAGTTATACAAGTATTGAAAACCTTCAAAAGCAAACTTTTGAACAATATATGTTTTTATCAGATAAGATCTAGTGTTGGGTAATGTTAGCATGATTTTTTAATAATGACGATTATGATATTTTGAAGTATCTGCAACAAGTGTGATGTGAAAGTATCTGTGGATTTCTATTGGTGATAGTCACCGGTACTGCTGCTGCTGTGGTTGGCCGCTTATGTTCAAAATTTCACTTAGAAATTAATTTAAAAAAAAAAACGTGATTTCCCCCACCCCAAATTTTGGACCCCTTGAATCGGATCAGTGCACTTCCTAGGGGGGTGGTCTCTGGACCCCAGGCCATGAACCCTGCTCTGAATCACTGGGGCCTCTGCTTTGTGTCTGTGGCTCAGGCTCTGTCCACATCAGTCAATTGGTTCACCTTCCCAAAGAGCTGAGAAACCCCTACTTTTCCCAACCAAATGCATCAGAAAGCCCTGAGTAGCACCACTGTAATTAGGACCCCTTAAGCTGGGCTAACAGGACCCCACCACTCCTGCCCCCCCCCCACCCCATCCCCACTGCTGGCCTGAGAAAACCATCATGAAACAACCAAGGCCCTGGCTGGCCATCAGGAGACGCCTCCTACTGCCCTGACAAGAGGCAGCTCAGTCCTGACCTTCCTCCAGGAATGAGTGCCATGGCGGAGAGGGTAGAGAGGTAGGGGCAGAGGGAAAGATGGTCTTAGCTGCCAGTGAAATCCCATCCTCTCTCTCCCATCCAATTCAGTAAATATACATAGAGCACCTATGCCATTATATGGCACCATGCCAGGCTTGGGGGACACACATGACATGAGAAGGGTTCTTGCTTTCTGGGGAAAGAGAGGGGAGGAGGAGATAGAGACCTGCATGAGCAACATGAAAATGAGGAAAATTTGATGAGTGTTTCATGAAGGTATTAGGAGAAATTAATTTTGACTGAGGGGTACTGGGAAGGCACCATCCATCTATTCAATAAGTATTTATTTAGCATCTACTAGGTGCCAGGCCTTGCGCTGGGTTCTGGAGTTAACAGTGAACAGAACAAACCTGACCTCAGGGAGTTTCACTCTAGTGGTGAGAACAGATGACAAAACGAGCAATTCCAGCAAAGAATGGAAAGTACTATGCTAGGAGAAATGCACAAGAGCTGACACGGCAGGGCTTAAATGGGGAGAACAGAGGCACCGTGGGCAGTGGAACCTGCTGGGGCAAAGGCTCGGAGGCAGCAATATGCAGGTCCTAGAAAGGTAATTGGTCTGATGCATCTAGAGGACTGTCCTTGTCCTTGCCTTTTTCTCACCACCTTCCTGGGAAAACGCGCCTCTCAGAGTACAGGTCCCCAGTGGCTCTTGTCCTGGTAGGAGTGCCCATTAGCCATGCTGGAGGACATAGGTTGGGAGGAGTTGTGGTTGATGGCACCATGTCCCTGACCCACTCCAGTGGCTGGCCCTTTCTTTCCTTTCCAGTGTCCTCAGGATTTCTTTCTCCTCCAGCTTTAAAGACCTACTCAGAAAATGTTCTTCCCAGCAAACTCTCCAGGGTCATCTGACTTCTAAGGACAAATAAGCCTTTGGAGAAAGAAAGGAAAGAAGCCATGGAGCTGTAATGGTATGACCTGAGATGCCAGTCAGTGGGTGAGGAGACATTTGGAATGGGTGTGGGGGAGGTGAAGGGTGATTTCTGACGTCCCTAAAGTCACATCATACAACCAGCCACCTCCTCTGCCTTCTGTCATGCAGGACTTGGTACTGAGGGCAGCCCAGGCCTCCAGCCCCTGCACCAGTATCCCGGCACAATCTCCAGCCCCAGCTCATCAAATAATGAAGCAGATAAATTTTATAATGCACGGCATTACACCAGGATATACAATAAAACGTGAAAGACAAATAACGAGGTGCAAGTTATAATGAAGAAAAAGCCTGCAGTCAGAGACATCCGAGTATGAATTATTGAGTACGGTTTTACACTCTCAAGGATGTGCGGAGGAATATTTTTCCATCAAAGATTTGCATAATTCACTCGTATAAACCTGGGTGGAATATAGAGTAAGATTTTACATCAACAAGTCGGGCCTTGCATTGCAGATGCCTCCATTTTTCCTGGAGGATTGAAATGCGGGGAGGAGAGGCACGTGAGTTATTCCCTCCCCGCCGCTGCCCCTGCCTCACAGTGACTCGTCAGAGACTGGGGCTGGGGACCCGTGGCTGGGCCAAGCCCTGAGACCTTCCTAGGGAAGAGGGGTCCTACTCCTGAGAGGCTGCTGTTGAAGCCACAGAGGAGCTGGGGGATGTTCATGCAGAAGGGTGTATGTGTGTGTGTGTGTGTGAAAAGGGGTGGGAGCAGGATCAAGCCTCAGCATAGTACAGAATTATAGACTCCATTTTACCCTTAGGCCAGTGGTCCCAGATATTTTCGGGCACCAGGGACTGTTGCTCCTATGAGAATCTAATGCCTGGTGATCTGAGCTGGAGCTGAGGCGCTGATGCTAGTGATGGGGAGTGCCTTCAAATGCAGATGAAGCTTCAATTGCTCACCCACTGCTCACCTCCTGCTGTGTGGCCAGGTTCCTAACAGGCCACAGATTGGTACCAGTCAGCGGCCCAGGGGTTAGGGACCCCTGCCTTAGGTTATGTACCTTTGAACAGTGTTAAACCTGCACATCCATATATGTCAGTCCCACCTCAGGGAGTTTGTCTTCCCAATTGGGTTTGTTTGAAGAGCTGGCATGGGGGCAACCAGAGACAACAGGAGCTCCAGATATCCTGGACAGGCCTCAGAGCCCACTTGTCCTTCAGCCCCGAGTAAAAAACATACCTGGGGTCTAGGGTGGGTTCCCTTTACCTTCCTGCCAGGGCTGCTCGTGAGGCGGTGAGCACCAGACAGGACAGCCCGATGCTTTCCTCACAGCCCCACAGTTCAGGGTGGGTTCAGAGGATCCCATCAATGAAGAAGAGGAGACTGCTTCTGTGCCCCACCCTGCCATCACCTTGAAGGGCTTGGGGCCAGGCAGGCCTGGTTTCTACTCATGTCTCTACTAGCTATGTTGTCTTCGACACAGTTTATTTAGCTTCCCTGAGCCTCAAGTTCATTTCCTGTGATACGAAGACATGGAAAGCTACTCTGAAGAGTTGTTATGGTGGCAAACAGGGTTCATAGATGTGAAGTGCCTGCCACGTAGCAGCCGTCGAAAAAATCTATTCCCACCCTGAGGCTCTCATGCCCCTCTCCAAGAAGAGCATCAGATAAATACATGCATACCTTAAGATATTACTTGCCAGGCTATTCCACAGAATCACAGAACTCTAGAATTCAGAGCCCAGACAGTATTCAGTATAGTAGCACTAACCACATGTGGCTATTGGGTACTTGAAATGTGGCCAGTCCAAATTGAGATGTGCTGTAAGTGTCAAACATACTAGGCTTCAAAGACATAAGAGAAAAAGAAGAATGTAAAATATCTCATTAATAATTTTTACATTGATTACATGTTAATATTTTAGGTATATTGAGTTAAATAAAATATACTATTACAAATGAATCTCACCTGTTTCTTTTTACTTTTTTGAAAATGTGGCAAATAGAAGATTTTAAATTACATATATAACTCGAACTTTGTTTCCATTGAATGGCACTGGTGTAGATCGTCTACATGGACACTTCCTTTTATAAACAAAGAAACTAAGGCCACACAGGGAAGCAATTTATCCATGGTCGCACTGCTAGTAAACAGCAGTGCATCTTAAAAGTAGACAAATGGGAGAGGGCAGTACTTAACACACAAAGCTATGATGTTCGTGGTGGAAGGTACAGCAACATGAGAACTATTTCTGAGTTCTTTAGGACAGTGGTCCCCAACCCCTGAGCTGTGGACCGGCACAAGTCCGTGGACTGTTAGGAGTAGGGCCACACAGCAGGAGGTGAGCGGCCGGCGAGCAGTGAAGCTTCATCTGTATTTGCAGCCCCTCCCCAGCACTAACATCACCACCTCAGCTCCACCTCAGATCATCAGGCATTAAAATCTCATAGGAGCACTGGTCTCTGGTGCCAAAAAGGTTGGGGACCACTGCTTTAGGACTTAGTTATAAGCTCCAGATACTCATGAAACATTCTATCTTGTTCTGGGCACTCTACTCAACAGAAGATGTTAACGAGGTAGAGTGTGACCAGGAAGATGGGCAGACTTCAAACCATGCCATCTGAAGAGACCTTGAACACTAGGAATGTGTAACTTGCATGGAGTGGGAACGACAGAACTTGTATTTGGCCTTAAGGAATTTTCCAGTAATTTTCGCTGTTTGGAGAAAGGACAGCAGCAGGAGCGGTGAGCTCTGTGCACTACAGGTGGACAGACAGGGGCATCACGAAGATTCAAGTGGGAAAAAATACAAAGGGATTGAAGTCCCTTATCTTTGGGCCCCTGGAGGTGTCTGGGTCTCTAAAGAGAGGTCAAAATGGTCTGAGAATCCAGCTCTCTGTTTTGGGAGGCAATTATGTGATTCAGGATATGTTTTTCCTTGCATACAGAGGTCTTAGCCCCCTGTCTTGGGCAAGAAGCAGAGAATCTGCCTCCTCTCTTCTCCCTGGCCTATAGGATTCCTGCCAACACGAGAACAGAGAACTCTGCCACTGTGCCACGGCCTCCAACAGCCACGGTGCCCTCCTGTGCCCACAAACTGGAGGCCTCCCTCCGGTTGCTGTTCAGATGGGCTTAATGAGGCAGTCCCCTAATAGAGACTTCCCCAACCCATCTGCTCTCTTCTTCCTTCCACCTCCCCCTGGACCACAAGGTCTCTCTGCTCCACTGAATCAGAGTAATAAACACGATTGAACTCTCACTGTGCTGAGACCTGACTGTGCCCCAAAGCACTTTCTGGATTGAAGGCAGACCCCAAGAATTCTCTAGAGATATATACAGTCATCTGAAGGAGAAACACACACACACACACGTGCACACACACACAGACATTTTATAATTACTTTTTATTGGGAACTTCCCATGTACCAGGTACTAGCAGTATTTTAGTACTCTACATGAATTAACTCATGTGAGGTAAGTACAGTTATTATTCGTCTACTCCCAAGCCTGGGTCCTGATGTATTTCTTGACTAAGCTCCATGGTCTATGCCCGTGATGCCGTAATGCAGTAGGTAACAAGCTGGATGCTTCTGCCTCTTGGCTGTTGCTCAATGATCCTCACAACATCCACGAGAGGTAAGTCTTATTAACCCCATTTTTTCAAACGAGGAAACCCTTTTTAAGCCTGTATTACTGTGGTTGCAGGGGCTGGCCACCTCTCGCCGTCTGTCTGTCTGCCACGTATGCACACAGTATCTGGCTTTAGGAAATGGAATTTGGCTGTCACCAAAAAGCTGTGGCTTCTCTGTGGTGGGCAGCTGCGGCAGGCCACTTCCCGGGCAGGCACGGGGAATGCAGCTCTATGGGTACAGTGGAGAAAGCAGGGAGGAGAAGGGGATCGTGTGCACAGGGCTGTGTCCTGAATGACAAATGCTAATAGCAGCCACAAAGGCAACACATTGCTCCAATAGGACACGGGAGGCTTTAATGAGATACAACTTCTCTGCTTTCCTGCAGTGTAATTCAATTAACAGGGAAACCTAATTTCTTTGTACAGAGAGGGGTTCAGGGGGAGATTCTCTGAGGAACTGAGAACAGGGAGGGACTGGGCCTAAGGATATCAGGGAGACCCATGTGAGAAGGCTGCCCCTTAATACATAGCTCCTTCCAACAGGGCCCCTTAGTTGGGGAAGGTGGGGCTTTTCTCCGAGGTCTTGTGGGAGGTCCTGGTGTGACCTGGACACCTCTCATCTGGGCATTGAGCTTCCCTGGCACAGTGTATGTCATACTGCAGTGTCCTTGTCTCCTTGTCTCTGACTCTCCAGGGTACAAGCATCTCTATCCAGGACTCGGCATATACTTGTGGACAGAAGAAAGGCTCCTAAGTGCTGGGCGCCTCTCTTGCACCCCTGCCCCTAGTGTCCTGGGTCCATCTGCCCTTGTTCATAGTTAGATTTACTCCAGGGCAGGGAGCAGCCTTACTGGGCTTTTGGCTCTCAGGCCACTGTCTTACAGCCCTGGAGAAATCCCAGATTTCCTCCTGCTGGTTCCAATGGGGACTATTGGCAGGCGCCAGGGAGAAGAGCAAGACCCTGGCTGCAGCAGAGACACCCCTCCCCTGCTCCAGGGCCCTCCTGGGGCAGCAAGCCGAGGGGAAAGGAAATCAATTTCAGAAACAAGACAGTTGTCAGAATCTGATGTAACTGGTTTCCGTCTGTGAAATTACTCGTAGGCCGGCCCCTGTCACCCCTGAGGTCCTGCCTGGACCAGCTGCTATTTACATTTTAATTTGATGTGAGAGGCTGATAGATTTTTAAAACACCACAAGACAGCTCTGCTTCCTGGCTTACTCTCCTTCCCCCCGCCAACTCCTCAGGCTTGGAGATGGAGTCCTAGGGCCCCTTGACTCTGCATGTACTTGGCCCCCTCCTTTGTTCTTCCAGCTTCCTCCTTCTTTGGGGTCTCTCCTCCTCAGAGGCTGAGCTGAGCTGCTCCTTATAATTTACAGAGCACTGGAATGCCTTCTGTGAGGAGCAGCTTTCTTGTTAAGAAGGTGGGGGGTACTATTAGCCCCTACTAAGCCTATGAGGAAGTGGAGGCTCAGAGAGGCTAAGTGGTTTATCTAAAGTCACACAGCTGGCAAGTGCCGGGAAGGAGATGAGGCCCCAAGTCCTCTGACAATTCACGGGTGCCCTTTCCTCCGGTTTTAGTCTAGCCCTCTCCTTTTGCCTGGTTGATTTTTTCTCCCATCTTGGGCTTTGTCCCTGGAGTGCGAAGCTGTGTGGGAATGACATATGTGGATGAGTCCTAGGGGGAGTGCAGAAGGAGGCTGAAAACTGGAGTATGGCTGTGGGGTGGGGTGGTCCAGGGCAGGCTGTGGCCGGGGGCAGGTGTCAAGGGGATGGTGAGTCAAGTTTTCGCTGTCTCAGTCTCCCTCCCTCTCTTCTGTCTGGTGATTGGAGCTCAGCTGGTGTTTCTGACAAGTCCCCAAGTTATGAGGGAGGGAAGATTCAGTTATGAATACCCAAAGGAGAGTAGCAGTGAGTGTGGGAAGGAGAATGTTGAAGAAATAGAATGGGAATGTTACTGGCTATTGGAAGAGGTATGATAAAATGCAAAGGAGGAGTGGAATGTTGCATTCCAAAAGGAAGCGCGGGGCACACCTTTACCCCATTCATGGGCCTGGGTATATAATAATCGTAGTATTTTATGTTATTGAGAACTTACTATGTGCCAGACACTGTTCTGCATTCTTTTACATGCATCGAAGCACTTCATTCTTAAAGCAACCCTATTTTTATTCCCATTTTACAAATGGGGAATCCGATAGAGAAGTAAATTGCCCAAGGTCACACAGCCAGTAAGCGGCAGAGCCAGGACTCATCTAGGGAGCCCGTGGTTTTTACCCACTGAAGTGACCCTGGTTAGAAAAGGGAAGTAGAGACAGGAAGAGGAACCTGGGAGTGCACAGAGCCCAGCTTTCCTGAAGAGAAATGTAGCCACATTTGGGGGGAAGAAGATTGGTTTGGGAAACCAGGAGACCAGGAGATGAGGCTATTCTGCTCTTTCAGGTGGGTGGCCTGAGAACATTCTCAGGCTTGGCTACACATAAGAATTACCTGGGAAGCTTTAAAAAATCTTATTGCACAGACCCCACTACCAGAGGCTCTGATTTAATTGGCCCAGAGTAGGGTCCGTGCATCAGTATTCCTGAAGAGCCACCCCTAGCCTCGGTGATTCTCACACAGGGCGGATGACCCTCCTTTTCCTCCTTCCATTCTAGCAGGTGTCCTCTGGTCCTTCCTCTGCCTCAGGTGGGACTGACCTCAAAGCCAATAAGAATGGAAGAAGGGCAGCAAAGTCCTGGTGTTCTTCACCATCCCCAAGGAACTTTTCGTTTTGGGGAAGTCCTTCAGTCTAACTGAAATCTCTCTAGGAGTCTCAAAGAGCTTTTTTTTTTTTTTTAATTAAAAGGATGCTCTCTCTGGGCAGGCTAAAATGCTTTTCTGGATGTCCTTTTCCTTGCCTTCTGGGAGAGGCTTTTCCAGGGACTGTAGATGCCCTGAAGGCTCCCAAGAGCTCTACGAACTCCTCTTGCCAGGGAAGAAAGGAACCTCCCAGCTCAGATGCCCTCATATCCTTTTGTTTCTGAAAGGATTACATGTGCCCATTCCAGGTGAGAGGTCCTTTCCTTCCCTCAACCCAGCCCACTCTCCTCCATCCCCCCAAGTCTTATGTCTCTGCTCCCTGTTAACAAGACTCTGACAAGAACTGTAGCCTTGTTTGGTGGTGTAAGATAAGTCACTGCAAAGGGGCATTGTTAGCACAGTGGGGTGGCTGGCCTGGGTTGGGGGCAGGGCGGATGGAAGGTGGGAGATGCTCTTTGTGCTCAGTCCTGGCAGCAGCTTCAGGCTTCCCCTGGGTAAGGGCTGATGGTAGGGACGCCTTCTAGTGCCTGCTTTGTTTTTCCCTTCTTAAAGAGCCAGGGCCATAGCATTGTTAATTTGATTGCACCCTCTTCAGCTTCTTGTCTCCCCTGATTAGCCAAGCTCCACCTGAAGCATGAGATTAATTTAAATTGCATGGAAGCAATCAGTCTCAGCTCTGAGAGGTGGGGAGGTGGCTAGGGAGCTGGGGGTTCATGGGACCCTAGCTATCCACTTCCCATATACATGGGGGACAGAACTGGCAAGAAGTGTGTGTGTGAGGGGGATTGGGGTACGAGTTCTGAGGATGGGGGACCTTTGAGACATGGACTGCAGCCTGTTTCTGCTGCTTGGTGGTCCCGTTTGAGACCCTCAAACTTACTAGGCCTTGTTTTCTCCAGCTATAAAGTAGGATCAGTCAGTTCTTCTCTTGGCTGCGGGGAGTATTTTTTAAGTGAGGTTGGGGAACTAGTTCTCCCCCTGCCTTTGGTCTTCTGCTCTCCCAAGAATGTTGGGAAAATGATAGTAATAATTAAAATAGCTAACGCTTATTGAATGCTTATCATGTGCTATGGACCCCAGTTAGTACTTCACATGAATTATCTCATTAAGTTCACCCCCTCTCCCAACCCCAGGAAGTGAAGTAGTATTTTTATTCCTGTTTTAGAGATGAGAGAACACTCAACTCTGGAATGACCAAAGGCTCCAGCTTCTGAATGACCCTGAACATCAGAATCCTTTCAGAAACAAAAGGAGACAACACCATCTTTATTTACTTAGAAAGTACTTCCAGGTCATTGTCGTGAATACTCTAGAGTTGAGATTGGTGAACTTTTTCTGCAAAGGGCTGGATAGTAAATATTTTAGGCTTTGCAGGCTATAGGTCTCTATTGCAACAACTCAACTCTGTCTCTGTAGCTCCAAAGCAGCCATGGACAATAGGATATGAAGAATGGGCATGGCTGGTTCCAGCCTAAGAAATGGCTGGCTAGATTTGGCCCAAGGCCCATTTTGCTGACTCCTGCCCTAGATAGAGCTCAGCACACAGGTTAGGCTTTTTGACTGTTGACCAAGAGAGAGGTTTTGGTTAGGAGACTGGTTAGATTCGGACAAAGGCAGTTGTAGGATGTTGGAAAGGAGAATATTTCAGCTTCCAGAATTCTGGAAAGCATGGACTTATGGGTAATAAATCGCCGGACATGGGGATTGTTGTGAATTGAATTGTATCTCCCCTGAAGGTATGTCAAGTTGTAACCCCAGTGCCTGTGAATGGTACTCATTTCTGCACAATGACTCTTAGATTCTCCCTTTCTCTCCATTCCTTGCTCGAGATCCTAGTTATCATATCTAGACTTCGGTGCCACTATTTCTATCCAACCTCACCCTCTAATTCCAGGCTGCTCCTCTCCCAACAGATGTTCTCTTCACTGCCTCCCACACAGGCTTCCTACCCTAGCGTGTTTGCTCATGCTGTTCCTTCCACCTGCATGCCCTCCTTTCTTCTCTTTGCCTATCCAAACACTACCTATTCTTTAAGACTCAGCCCAAGTCTCGCTCCCCTAGAAAGCTCTGTCTGATCGCGTCTGTCAACATTGGGGTTTCTCTTCTCTAACCCAACAATGCACATATAAGTGCCAGACCTGTTAGCATGTAATCTTGCCTTGTTTCCTAAAGGTTAGTTTTAGCTTTCTAACTAGTCTGTAAATCCCTTGAGGGCAGGGATGGTGACTTAATCTTGCCCTTCTCTCTCTAAGAACTTGATACCATGCGGGACAAGTTGGGGCTACCCAGGAAGTACATTTATATTGCTTGACTGATCCAACAATATCCTGCCCCATAGTTCAGAGGGGTTTTGATCATAATTGCGGGGCAGTTCTGGGCTCCCCTCTTAGGGAGGGGTCTGAAGGTACTGTTTTAGTCCGCTGCCTGCCTGTATTTTTTTTATCTAGTATACCTAGGCACCCAGTGATAACCCTGACTTCTTGTGACTTAAAATGTTTACTGCCACCTTTTCCTTGGTTGGCACGTATGATGCGTTTAGTTTTGTTATTCATCAGATCTGCTGAAGCTGAATATAGGGAAAGCCTTGAATGACACCTTGAAACCCAGATCCATCTGGAAGCTCTTCTGAGCTCATGGTCAGGGGAACTGACTGCAGGGGTGAGGGTCAAGTGACCCAATGAGGGTCAAGATGTACTTTATGCCACCACTGCTTACAGCCTCTAAGTAGGAGATAAGGGCCAAGATGAGACCTTTGGGTCAGGCACTTTTAAATTGGTAATGGAGTTGCACGGATACTGTTGACCTTTTGAGATCTGTAGGATATCCCACATTCCTTTGGTTTCGACTTGTCTCTTTCTAGAAAACCCTGAAACATCAAAGGCTCTAGCTTCTGAAATGTAGGTCCTGGAACTGGCAACAGATGTCCTGCCAGGTCTCTACTGGCACAGTAGAATGTGACCTATTTGTTGAGCTCTGTTAATGCCTCAGGGGCTGAAGGAAAGGGAGAGAGGGTTGTGACTTCTCCGAACAGAGGAGCAAACTAAGTCCCAGGGAGAGAGAATGACTGAGCCCAGTTTACCCGGGATGTGGTAGGAGAGACTGGGACAAGAAATCAGGACTCCCATTTCCCTGGTCAGGACCTTCCTGTCCCTTAAGCTACCTACTCATTTGGCCTCCTTCGTCCTGCTTAGGGTGGTTAGAGCCTGGGCTGGCCCAGCTTGGCACAGGCCCCCTTGAGGCTGGGCAGGTAAGGCTGATTGATGACCACTACTCAAGTGGAGCGAGAAAGTGATTTGCTATAAGTTCCACAGCTGTACAGGGTCAGCGTCAGCCCTAGGCCAAATGATTCAGAGCTCATGCCTCAGCCCTGCTCTGCTGCCTGCCATTCTGCTTTCCTGTCACCTCTTCCCACTGTTTGCAGATCCAGCATAGGGTCTGTCCCACCTACTCTTCACCCAATCAGGGGCCTCATAAAGGCAGATGGGAGTGCCAGGAAGGTGATCTGTGACCCTACATGTGATTGGACCAAACCTGTGGGCATCAGTCAGCCTGTCAGTCCCCAGCAAGGCAGGCCAAAGTAGGCAGAGGCCTGTGCTCAGCTGAGTGCCAGAGGTGAAATTCCCACAGAGGAAATTCTCACAGGGGAGAGGGAAGCCTGCAAGGAGCTTCAGTCTGCTGAAGAGCAGGACCTAACACCAGAGAACACACAAGGAAACCTCAGGCCAGTTGTTGGGACTCTCTGTACCTCAGTTTCATCTGTGTGCTGAAAGGAGCTTTATAAATATCTGCACGGACATCCTGATCCACATGTTCAGGCTCCATCTGCATTCTCTGCAAACAGCCACCTCTCAGATCTAGGGGCACACTGGTGGCAGAGTCCATCCTTGGGAAGACAGACTGGGGAAGAGGACTTGAAAGGTCCTAGAAGCTCACTCAGGGCATTTAGGCAGGGCATTTCCTGAGTACCCAGAGAATGGTCTAGAAAGGGAGCTGCGGGCTCTGGGAACTCATTTCCTTTGGCCATAGACTCCTTGCCCTGTGGGAAGGGCAGGGGCTGAGAAGGGCAGAAGAGGCCCTCTAGAAGAGGAGCCCCAGTCTCTAGGTCTAAGGGAGCTGCTATTTCTGCCTGACAGGGAGGAGTTTCCTTTGGGCAAACTTGAAATTGGGACCATCTCAGGTCGGTGGATGTATAGTTCTCTATCCAAAGTTTTGCATCCTGACCTCTGCACTATGGACAAATGCTGGCAGGTGATCTGGTCTATCCAGGCCCAGGGCTTCCTTCTGCTTGAGTAGGGCCTCCACTTCCCCAGTCCCCACTTGGCTCTGTTTTCCACCCTCCTGCTTTCCTGTGACTCTGCAGCTGGGTGTGTGCTTGTAGAGGGCTCTTGGATCTGGCTTTAATTGGTCTGACATTTTGTTAAACAAACAAATCAACACTCAGACCATACAACGAACACTTATGGCTTCAATTAACTGTAAGCTTTGCCTTGGCCTAATCATTGACGTCTTCACAAAGTGGAGGGGAGTCTAGGGAATGTACCAGGACCTGTCTAATCAGCTAACCTGTTGCACAAGGGGGTTACCGGTTCCAGGAGACACTGCCATGCATGGGCAGCATCAAAATACAGCCATCCCCTTGCACCCCAGACTAAGCAGCCTGGCTTTGTACCTGCCTCTCGGTGAAGTATTCTTTTTGAAGATGTTTTATTTTTTTCCCCATGTGTCAGTTGGAGGAGGAGTTGTCTCCTCCTTTTGGTCATTCTCATTCTCTCTCTCTCTCACACACACACACACACACACACACACACACACACACACGCACACACACACGCACACACACACACACATTTTAAAAGGAAGAAAAAAGGTAGCCCTGTGGATATGGCATTTTCTTCTGTTAATTATATTTATATTCAACCAAGTTCTGGGAAGTGGTCTGGTGCCCTGAATGGACCACATGCACACTACTAGAATCATAGATTGTCTGAGCTGAAAGAGACCTTGGGATCAGCTAGTAACTAGATTCTAGTCCAAGCCTCTTAATGTACAGATAAGGAAACTGAGGCCCAGAGAAGGGAAGGGATAGACAATGAATCACTGACTGGAACCAGCATCTAGTCTTCTGTCTCTTGCTCTGTGCTCTTTCTATCAAACCATGAGTCCATAGAGGCAGGTTCAGATCTCAGCTAGGACTATATCACCCAATGATCTTGACCCAGTACCTTACCTTTTACTGAGAAGGAACTATTGCCTGCCAACCTCACAGGCAAGGAATGAGAAGAGCTTTAAAAACTGTGAAGTGTTATACTTGTGATGGTGGCAAGGCTGGGTTAAATGTTTAGGCATTCATAGGCTCTGCCAACACCAACACGCTGGGGGTCAGTGAGGAGTGGGGAACAGTGGTACCCAGTTGGTTACCAGCAAGGATGTCTAGGAACTTAGAATATCACTTGCCCCTCTAATATCCCCTTAGCAATCTGGGGCCCCAAGCAAAGGTTCTACATCACAATTCTCTAAGAAGCAGCTCTGGAATCCCAACTCCCACCAGACCTTGGGGCTCCTGGAACTCTGGTTTGATGTCTGATATCAAGAGTCAACTCTCCACAGAAAGATAACATGTAGCTTCCAAAGCCCATAAACACCTGACATTCATTTTCCTTGTCTCTCCTCACTTCACTCTCTTCCAGGTACCACCTCACCAGATGACATTCATGGGCTTTCCTGACTCTGTGCCTTTGTCATGCTTCTTCCTCATCCTGGAATGGAATGATCTTTGTCCCTATTAGTTCTTGTCAAAATCCTTCTCATCCTTTGAGTCCTACTTAGTAGCTACTGCATTTGTGGAGCTTCTCTCGACATTCCCTAATTGGCCCACAAAATTAAAATTGATTACTCTATCCCAGATTCTCTTTGTATCACCTATGTATAGCTTTTAAGACACTTATCGCTTTCTATATTAGAGTTGTTTTAGGTGTATGTCTATCTCCTCTTCAAGATTCTAAATTCTCGGAGAAGAGCAACTGTTTTACTCATCACTAGATTTGCAGCAGCTAAAACTAGTGACTGCTGATTATTAAATGCACATTTTGTGCCAAGTACTGCATTGATTTCTGTAAGTGTACGTGTCACTTAAACCTCACCAATGAGTAGAAAGCATTATAGTTGCAAAGTTACAGAGGAGGAAATCAGGGCTTATGGAGATCATTGTCCAAGATTCCACAGCTAACAAATGCTAATAAAAGCAGAGTCGAGATTTGAACCCTGGTCCATTTGGCTCTAAAGTCCATGCTCCTTAGTCACAGGGTTTTACTGACCCATTTAGTGAGTTCTCAGTGAGAATATGTTGAATTATCATTGGAAATTGTGGGGATCAATGTGTGGATACTCCCCCATTGAAGCCAACCACGAATGTCCAACTTGACACTTGAATACTTTTCATGATGTATGTCTCTTTGACATAGTACTTACTTTCTTTCTTCTACTTGGCCAAAGTGGGGATTAAAGATTAAGGATTACTTTGAGAGTTCACAAAAGTGTGAGGTCTGATGAGGTAGAGCCAAATTGGGTCAACATTTTCCTGAGTGTGTTAGAGGCATTGAAGCAAGTCTGAAAATTGGCTTTGTAAGTGGTAGGTCTTTCTGTGGCCAGCTCGGCAAGTAGGTGAGAGGAGCATTGGTGGTGTGGGGTGTTTGAGATGGACTAAGGGATGACTAGGAATGGCTTTCCCTTGGCAATCCCATTGGCGACCCACATGCCCAGGGGTCTTTCCCTACCTACCTGTGCCCTTTCAATTTAAGTCAGAGTTGGGGGGATGGGAGGAAGTTGAGGGAGAATGAAGGGGGAAAAGGGCAAAGAAGGCGGAGAAGGATGTGCAAGGGGAAGAGCTGAGGGTGGATCCGCTGGAGCAGTATGCCTGTGTAAAAGCAGCAAGAGGCAAATGGAAGTTCCCAGAGAAGATCCGGAGCATCCATGCTCCATCTTTTCAACATTGTCACATTGTCACAGGAGCATCTCTCAGTAGCCAGGTACTGTGTAGCATTGAAGGGCAGTCAGACCCTCCAACTTAAGACAGGGGCTGTGGCCATGCTCAGCCATCCACATTGACTGCCCTCAGGTCTCAAATGCCCTTGGCCCTACTCTTCTGCTCCTGCTGGCATTCAGGAGGGCACAGGGGCCTCTGTCTGACTGGGCAAGTCACTGGGGAGAGTGTGGCTGGAATGGAAAAGGGGTATTTGTGATAGAGAAAGGGTGTGAGGAAAAGACCATCTGAAGGAGCACATATGTGTGAGGGTTTGGAGACCCTGAGTGTGCTGTGGGTGTGTGAGAGAGCACAGAGGGTTCTATGAAGGAGGGGGCGGGGAGCAAGGAGCTAGCAGTGCAGAGAGGCTGTGTGAGGAGTGTGAGAGACACTGTGTAGACAGTGTGTGAGGGAGGTGTGGTGGGTGGGAAAATGTGACCTGGAGGTGTTTGTGAGACGGAGCAGATGTAGGAAAGAAGTGTGCATGTGCCTTACTGGGGAAGGAAGCAAAGGAAAATGACAAGGCAGCTGAAATTAGGACAAGGGGAGGAAAAGGAAGAAGAAGGTCCTACCCATAAGTGATCAGAGTGGTATGAAATTCTCTTGGAAAGAGGGGAGACAGAGGTTAAATCTATGTGTGTGTGTGTGTGTGTGTGTGTGTGTGTGTGTGTGTGTGTGTGTGATTGTATATGCTCATGAGGCTGCCCTAGATTTACAAAATGTGCTTTCTCTGAAAAACTCAGAGTGTTTCATAGCTTCTGCCTGGGAAGTGAGGACAGAACAGAAAAACGCAGGCCCAGAGAGGGTCCCCATGACATCAGAGACAGCCTGATATGAACTGGGTCTTTTCACACACAGCCTACCTTTTGACCACTGCACCACCTGTCACCCAAGGCCTCTCTTTTTCGCAGAGAAACCACGTACCACAAAGCCATGGCCATGCTTGCTCAGTGGAATCCTCTAATCTAGAGAAAAACAGCAACCATGTCCCCCGCTGCCCCCACCAAAAAGTCTGAGAGTTTGGGCTCATCTTTCCTGCTGACAATGGGGAGATAAAGATCGAATACCAAGGATGGTTCCAGACGTGTCTACTATTCCTCTCGCCACACACAGGCAGAATTAGCGAAGTTCTCCCTGGCTGAGGGATGTAGATTGATTGCCTGGTTTTATTAAGGACAAAGTGCTTTTTGATAGTGTGAGGGAAGCGGCTCCCCAGGGCAGGGATTCCGGCACTGAGCTCCCTGAGCATCGATCGCTGGGGTTTCCCTGTCTGGTGCTGAGCTGAACATGGGCTTTGGCAAGTGATAAAGAAACTATGATTCTTAAAGGAAAGAACTCCAGGGAGATGCTGGGCAGACCAATACCAGGCACTGCTCTCAGCAGCCTTTCCTCTACATACCCTGGAGGGCCTAAATTAAGAATAACAAAACTGGTGGCTAAATCTTTGCAGGCCTACTGGGTGCCAGTTACCATACTAGTTGCTTTACACATATCATCTGACTTACTCTTGACACAAAACATAACAGGTAAGGCAGTTATCACTCTCATTTTGTATATCAGGAAAATGAAGTACAGGGAGGCCAACTAATCTCATCAAGTCCACAGTAGTTACAACATGGAGCCCAGATTCATACTGGGGTTGGTCAGATGCTAAAACTCAGGCTTTTCCCACCATCCTCCATGACTTGTATCCATTTCCTGACTTAGGGCCAGATGAACACTGCCCTTCTGATGTGATTCCTCGGGGCCTATTATACAGACCCCTAAAAGTATAAAGGGGTAGACTCACCCAGTAGGAATATCTGTGTGTGACTTAACAGAACTCAGGGTTATTCTGGGCTTCCAAGGCCACTGAGGCCAGCTCCATGCCTGGGGATTTATAAGCCATTGATATAGCACCAAGTTACCATGAATTGTATTGCTGTTTCAGTTTTTCTGATGCATCTTTCTCTTTCCATGATCATTTTCTGTGTTATTCACACCAATATGGTGGGGCGGGTGGGCTGGAAATGAACCTCTAGCTCGGGTGAGGAAACCGAAGCCCAGAGAGGTAAAGTGACTTGTAGAGTCACGTAGCCCCTCAGGTAGATCTGGAATTAGAACCCATAGGTTTTCTGACCATAGGCCTTTCTCCTACATTATGTATGTGATATTCTTCCTTGTTAAGTCACAAATAGGTTATATATAAGAAGGTGTGAATTAAGTAACAGAAATAAATTGTTCAATGTGACTATTCGGATAGAATTGCCAACATACAGATCAAAGTAAATGGGAAGTCACATGATCCATGAGCAAATCATGACTAGAGTGGGGTGATCTGGGGCCATTCAGGGCGAGGCCATTATTTAGATGACAGTGTTTTCGAGTTCCTCATTCGAGGTTCCCAAGTGCACCTCTGACTAGAAATCCTTCCTGCTTCCCTTTCACAGTTGGAATGATGAAAACCAAGAGGGGAGGCAGGGTGAGTGCAGAGATGGGCCTTGGCCTATGACCAGGGGGTGCTGGGAGGACCACACAGGGGCAGGACTCACTCTTGACAGTGAGGAACATGGACTTGCTGATGTCGGTGCCCACGCCGTTGCTGGCCTGGCAGAGGTAGTAGCCGATGTCCTCTTCTAGGACGTGGCGGATCAGCAGTGAACTGTTAGGCAGGATCTGGATGCGGCCAGTGAGGGGCACCGGGTGGTACTGTTGGGGGTTCCCACTTCCTAGAAAGAGGCAGTGGTTAGGAAGGCTGCTGTCTAGGCTAGTGGTGGATTGGAATGCCCCCAAAGAATGGCCCTGATACCTTTCACTTGCTGATCTAGGACCATTTTGTAGCATTCCCAAAGTAATGAGAGCTCACGCAGCTCCTATTTCCTGGAAAGACCTGCACAGAGGGCTGGTCTTGCCCCAGGTCTGAGTAAGGAGATGGAATTGGGGGCCTCAGCTCAATGCTCACCTTGGCATTGAGCTTCTTCGGGTGAATCCTCAGAAAGGATGAAAGAGTTGTGTTCGGGACACTTGGCAACAGGCAAAGGGAAGACTGAACAGTCAAATGGCAGTTGCCTGGTCTTAGGTGGCCAGGCCTAGGAAGGCCAGCCACCCTTCCAGAGGGGGCTTTGGGCACACCCTCCCATTTCCCTAGTGTCAGCCCTGGACATGGTCCAGGCAAGAGGTTGGCATGGGGCTTAGTTAGACACCAAATGCATCCTTGAGATGAAGTTGGTCTCCAAGAAGGACCAAGATCCCAGAATAACTGGTGAGAAGCAGTGGCAGGTGAGACTCAGGGACCCTAGAGCAGGGGGTGGGGTGGAGTGAGGAAAGCAGAGTACACTGAGTTCTAGGGTTGGAGGGGGAAGGAGAGAGGTTGATCTGTAGGGAGAAGAGGAAATTTAGAGTCACTATGACAGCTGTCCCTTGTCCATGGACCCCTGTGGTGGCTAAGGATGATCTCCAGATCATGTATAACTCGGGGTCTCCTTAAAGCTTGGAACCTAGGGTTCCCACCTGGAGCTAGGAGTCGTGTACAGAAACTAAACCAAAGTCTTATCAGCATTCTTCACCCCGCTCCCTGGCCACTCAGAGTTGCTGGCTGGTGAGGGGCTTACCTTTGGCATGCTTCCACATGACCTTGGGTGGGGGGTAGCCATCCACCGAGCAGTTGAGCACACCAGCTTTGCCATAGATGCCATCCTGGTTGTTGGGCTGCACCACAAATCGAGGGGGCACTGCAGAAAATGGGAAGGTGGGAGAAACAGATCATATCAGTCTCTGATAGGTCTTCTGGGGCTTTGGGCCCTTTCCATTCAACGTCAGCCCCCCATGGACTATTCTAAATTGGGAACGGGCAGCTCCAAAACCAGAGATGCTGAGAGCTTTTGCTGAATACTGGGTTGGGAGTTGGGAGTTCCGAGTTCCAATTCTGATTTTGCCAGTGACTGAGCAAGTGTCTTCCCCTCTCAGGGCCTCAGTATCCTGGTCTGGAAAGTAAGGGGTTTGAATCTCTTAATCTTTAAGGCACCTGTCAGAGCCAACATTCCGTAAGCCTGTGATTCAAACCTGAAATCTAGAGAGACTTTTAGCAGCAGACAGAGCTGGACTCTCCCTCCCCTGCCACTGTACTGTCTCTGCTCACCACGCACGATGAGCTGGCGCTCCCGGCTCACAGTGGCTGCTGCGTTGCTGGCGATGCACGTATAGTTGCCATTGTGTTTGAGAGAGACGCTGGAGATCTGCAGGGAGCTCATGAACTCCTTGCTCTCAATGGTCACGCCTGAGCCTGAGATGATCACCTGTCCGTCCTTCCTCCAGGTGATGCGGATGGGCATGTCCCCCGAGGACACCACGCAGGGAATGTAGAGCAGCTGGCCAATGGAGGCAGGCGGGAACTCAAAGGGCTGGATCAGAGGGGGCACTGGGAAGGCAAAGGGAATGCTGCTGTCAACCCCCCTACTCTCCCTAGCCTGGCCAGTAGCACTGCCTCACCCCCCTTACCCTTGGGCTTCTCCCGACCCTGGGGTGGGCTGTGAATAGTGTTCCCCTTGGTCTCTTGTATGTACAGAATCTCTTGAGGTACCCTGCCATTGTCCCCTGACTCCCGTCCCCCTTCCCACCCACGCCTGTACCCAATGTCTCTGTTTGGGGCCTTGGCTGGCCTGCATTAATCCTGATCTTTATTCAGACTTGTCCTAGAACTTGAATGGTGATGCTTCATGTGCTTCTTGACTCTTATTTGGCTGCTCAGCTTTCACTCCAAGTTCCCTGCTGTTCTTCAGCACCCCTATGCCCACTGTCTCAACCCAGAGATACCTCTCACAGCTCTCTGGGGGGCTGAGGTCCATAGGGATGATGTGACCCAGATGGCAGGGGAAGAAGGCCGGTGCGGAGACTCTCCCCCATGCACACCCCATAGCTGCTCATCTAAAACGAGGGTGCTGTACTCTGGTCTCCTCCTGCAGAGGTCCACCACCCACCAGCCCTTTGCATTGTCATCAGGTGTTAGGGCAGATGAATAGAAGCTTCCAGCACTGGTTATGTCAGTTGCTGTATCTCACAGACCATCTCAGTGAATCCTCCCATCAATGGTGTGTGAGCTTAACCGTCTCAATTTTATAGACGAGAAAACTGAGGTTCAGAGCAGAGAAGTAATTCACCCTAGGTCAGTGGTCCCCAACCTTTTTTGGCACCAGGGACCAGTGCTCCTGTGAGAATCTAATTAATGCCTGATGATATGAGGTGGAGCTGACATGGTGATGCTAGTGCCGGGGAGTGGCTGTGAGTACAGATGAAGCTTCGCTCACTCACCCGCCGCTCACCTCCTGTTGTGAGGCCCGGTTCCTGAAGGGCCACAGGCAGGTACTGGTCTGTGCCCCAGGGGTTGGGGACCCCTGCCCTAGGTCACCCATCTCATAATAGGTGACAGTGGGATTTGAGATCTAATCTGTCTGTTCCCCAAGTCCAAGCTCTTTCTTTCGTGCGGCCTGGTTGCCTCTCTGAGAGACTCCCAAACATCCCCAAAGCAGAGATCCTTTTGTTTCATAAGTGAACACTCCTTGGGTGGCAGGAAAGAGCAGAGAGGGTGCCCTGTCATCTGCAAGACAACCAGCTGGTTAGACTCATTTGGCTAAACATCCATACAGCCTCCTTCTCCACAGAGATCCAGCTTACTCTCCCCTTCCCCCTCTGCCCACATCTCAGCCCCTGCGGGGAGGGAGGGGCTATCTGAAGACTGAGCTGCTGTGGGAGGGATCCTCCTTTTTCAGCGCTGGATAGAGCGTCAGCCATTATCTTTATGATAACTCAATTAGGCCACAGTGACTTTTCCAGCAAGTGGGGGGAAAAGAGAGAGAAGGAGACAGACAATTAGCTTAACAAGGATGAGCACCCAATAGATGAGATCTCCTTTCTGGAGTCAAATAATTAAATTACAAGGCTGTCCAAAGTCCTCTGGCCTTCTCCCAGGCACTAGCCCCAACCCTCCTGGGAAGCCTGTTACTCTCTATGCTAGGCTCACCTAGAGTGGCCACAGTGGTGGACAAACCCTGAGGAGAAAAGGATGGGTGGCTTCTTATGTATGTCCAAGGTTCTCCCTGCAACCCATGGATTTTCAGGGCTCAGTAGGGAGCTGCCCATGAAGAGTGGCCAGGTGTGGACATGGAAAAACCCTTGGAAGCCCTTTGGGTGCCTGGGAAAAGTCTTGATCAAGAGCTCTGGGTCCAGAGGAAGTGACATTTAGGGGGGATGTTGCCTCCATGACCTATGGGATGAGAGCCATACCCCTCAGCAGAGCCCTTAACTGACCTTCTCAATGTTGTCCCCCACCTTACCCTTCACTCCAGCCACAAGGGCTCCATCAGTGCCCATGGCTCCAAGCCTCAGACTGTGCCTGGGTGAACACAGCTGGGCATTTGTCCTCCTTATCTCCTCCCACATGTGCTCCTGGCCCAGTGGCTGGCTTTTGACCTATCTCATTCCAGATCCACCTGTGCCCAAATCCAGGTCCTAAGTCCAGTCAAGTTTCTTGGGGCTCTGTTCATTGTCTGGATCCCTCCATCCCAATCTCCGGCTGCCTCTGCCTCCCGGGTTGGGGCCTCCCCAGTATTCTGAGTGGTTTGCTGGGTCTTGGATATCCAGACAGAATTTTCTGGAACCCTGACTCTAGCAATGGCTAAATGCCCCTTGTTGATTCCTCTGTTGGGCTCTGATGAACCAACCCCACCCCAACTTGTTTTGGTGCCTAGATCATATCTAGGCCTCTGGCATCCTTGGACTTTTTGGTGGAATTGTTGCAGAGACCCAGATCTACCTCCCAGTTTGTTTCCTGAGGCTCAGCAGAGCCAACTCTGGTCCAGGCCTCGCCCACAAAAGTCTAAAGCTAGAGCCCACAGGCTTCTGGGAAGCCCTCTCAGACCATAGTCTGAAAGCTACCTCTTTTGTGAAGCCTCCCCCTGGCCTTGCACAGTCCTGCAGCACCTGGTCTATGCCTTGGGGGTGCTGATCATGTGGCAGTGGGGTAGCTTTTGCATTACCACCTTCCCTGGGAGTCTGGGTGCAACTTTAGGGCAGTAACTAGGACATATTGACCTGGCAAACTGGAGGAGCCCAATAAATTTTTGTCAGGTAAATATAGTAAATGAAAATAACATATATCTGGATATAACTTCCTGGATTGATCTTAGAGGTCTACCTGTGAGGTGGGCAAGGATTGAGGAGAGCACAGGATGTGGGTTCATCCAGAAAAAAAGGGGGGGGCTCTATGGTGTTCCTCAATATGCTGTATTTATGCTAAAATTTTAGAGCTGAGAGCTTCTCCCTTGGTCCTTCCTTGGGGTTAGGCCCTTGCTGTCCTAGCAGTAGAGTCAGCTCTTTTGATTTAAGAGCTCTATGGACAAAGGGAGAGTCACAGTAGTGATGAGGGGCTGCAGATGGGGGACGTGTGGGCAAAGCAAGGAGCTGAGAGGTTCTGCCTAGGGAGTGGGGCCTGAGGGGCTGCCAAGTCTGCAGGGCATGCCCTAGGGATGGATGGTCACAAGGATGTTTCCAGTGAGGGACGAGTAAGTGGAGAGCAATACATTGAAATTAGGCAGGAAGATTTAGCTCAAGCAAGGGGAAGACTCTTGCGGTAAGAAGAGATTTAAGTAATGGAACAAGTTACTAAGGCAGGTTAATTCATTAATTAACTAATTCATCTAATATTTATGAAATGCCTGCTCTGTGAAGGCATTATGCTCTGTGTGGGCTCGAGAAAGTGGGAACATGCTTAAAATACAGATAGAACCTCAAGAAGCTTATCATTTGCTAGGGAAGGGAAGGTATTAACCTCAGTGATTATTGGACAATTACCACCTGAATATATAGACGCTGAACTCTGAGCAGAGAGAGGTGTTGCCTGAAGGAGCTGGCATTTGGATTGAGAGTTAAAACATACACATATGAGATATATATATATATATGTAAGAGAGAGGGAAAAATTTGAGTCAAAAGGCAGAGGCCAACTAGGGGCCGTCATTCTCTCTGGTTTTCAAATATAACATTGATGGCCGTTTGAGAAACTACTGAAGAAGAGAGTTGTCGACATCTATCCTGGGGAATTAGACATTCACCTGGACTGGCCAGAGCCCTCTAGAGCATTACCTACCTGTGTGGGGCAGATGACCAGATGACTTCCCTGAGATCCAAGGCAGGCTCCTGGCTCCCCTCCATCCTCCACCCTCTGTCCCTGCTGTGGGTTGACGGGCAGGTATGATCACGTGGCTGATCAGTATCCCTTTAGGAACTCTCTGGTGGGAGTCCTAGGGGCCAGAGCTGCTCACAGAATTCCTCGGCTCTGGAATAGCATTCTGACAACCCTATAACTATGGGCACCCGAGGACAGCCTGCGGGGAGAAGAAAGCATAGGGATCCTGGCTCCTTCGCTGGCTTGCTGAATACTAGGAGGAGTGCTGTGAGTGAAAGGACCAAGAAGCATGCTGTGGGTCTCTGAAATGTGTCTGTGGGCAGCTGCCTGGATGTGGGGCCACTTTCTGACCTGTGAGTCAGCAGCACCTTTCCCAATAAGGTGGACATGGGCTAGTTGAATGTGTGTAACTATTTCCACCCCTGGGGATAAAAAGCATTGTCAGCAGCTGGGGGATCTGACCACCTTTGTCTTAATGTTGATGCTTTAGTGCTGACTGCAGCCACAATTGCACCCCCCTCCTACCCCTTGAGTCCCAGCATTTCCCTAGCACGCAGCCTGAATGTAGGGGGCACGAATGCCGTGTCACCTCAGGGACTTCGTTTCCAAAGCCCTGCTCAGGCTGCAATCATCTTGGCAAGAGGCCAATTCCATCAGCTTTGAGAAACACAGGGCTGGAGCAAGGCGATGGAATGGTGAAGAGGCTGAGAAGTGGCGGAGGCAGTGGCTGAGGCAGTCCACAAGGTGTATGGCCACCATAAAACCTTTATGGCCACTTGTTTTGGAGTGCTGTGCAGAGGAGGATGTGCTGACCACCAGCCCAGCCCATAAACACTCTATAGTGTCTGTCATTATCTCTTTGAGACTGAGCCTTTGTATTCACTGCGCGTGTTTGGCAGTAATGGGCACTGTAAGAAGCTGGAGCTTCTCTGCCTATGCAGCATGGAGCCAGGGAAAGAACTATGCCTGGGAACCAAGACACCTGGGTTCCAGACCCTGCTATCCATGCAAGAGACCGAGAGCAACTCATCTCCTTACCACCACCCTGCCTCCACCCCTGAGCCTCAGCTTCCTCATCTGCCAAATGAAGGAGTTGGACCAAGGAACCTCTAAAGCGCTGATGCCGATTTTCCACTTGTAACAAGTCTAGTAGTTTAGGAATAATAACAATTTACTTCAGTTTTTTTATATAACCCTCTCCGTAGAAGGGCCTTCCCTGACCACCTTATTTAAAGGTGCAAACTACTCTCCCCTCGCTTTGGCACTCACATCCCTACTTCCTACTTGACATGAGACACCTTTTTGGTATTTTATGTACTATCCATTTCCCTGCCAGAATGGGAGCTCCCTGAAAGCAGGGATTTTTGTTTGTCTTGAGTACAGCTGTGTTCACAGCATAGGGCCTGGAAGTGCCTGGAATATAGTGGGTGCACAGTAATTGTCACTGAATGAATAAATGGATGCTGCTCCTTTATCATCATCATGACCACCATCATCGTCTTGAGCCCTGCCTGTCCGATAAGGAGGATGCTTGCTCCTACATTCCTGGCTCTCTCTGCTGAGGAGTAGTGCTGTTGGCAGCAGCCTCTTTGGTGCCACCTCCTCCGAGTACAATTGGGCAATCTGCCCCTGTGGAACCCGTTGTGCCCCCTTCCTGTGGATTCTGGTGGATTCCTTCCAAACCTCTATCTCTGCCAATAGCAAACATTTGGCCAGGTGGCCGAATCTCTCTTGAGCGCTATGATCACAGAAACCCATTCACCAGGGTGGAAGGAGACCTCTTCCAAAGGTTCCAGGACTGAGTAGTGAGGGAAGAATGGGTGTGGGTGGGGAGTATGAGCATTGGCAGTGCGGATGTGTGACTGAGTGTGTGTGAGGGTGTGTGTGAATGTGAGTATGTGTGTGTGTGTGTGCGCCCTCTTCCGTTTGTTTTCCACAGAGACCTAGCACTCTCTCCTGGTCCTAGCCTTGCTGGACATAAACAGAAAGTACCTCATGCCCTTGTTTTGGCTTTAGAGGCCTCAAGAGGCTCGGATGTGGCAATGGAGATGTTCCCTCGCAGAGCCAAAGCCAAGGAACCCTACTTGCTGCCCTGCCTCCTTAGTTAATTAAATATTTGGCCTGTGTGCCCAGAGATACTTTTATGCTACATTGTTTTTCAGCTACAGGGGGCCCTAAAGACACCAAATCTAGGTTGAATCCAAGTGCCCTCCTCTTAGCATCCTGCCAAAGATCTCTGAGGGTGCCCAGAGACAAGCACTCGCCTTCCCTCAGCCTGGTTCTCCCCTGCCAGTCAGTGTCACATGCACCAAACCCCAGGCAGCCCTCAAATCATCCTTGCCCTCCCTCCCCTCAACCCTTTCCATCTTGCTGGACCACAGCTGGCTGACCTGGGCGATATTTCATATGACATCACCTACAGTCACTTTTTGTGGCCCAGGAATGTTGCCTTATAAGAGGATATGGACAAAAGAAACATTTGTGCATATGTAACTGCTAGCATGTGTGTGTGTGTGTGCAAGTATGGATAGGTTAATGTGTATTTGTTGCATGTACATGTATATGGTGTGTACCAAAGTGTACATGCATGGGTACTCATGCACACCAGTCTCTGCACATGTGTGCGCATGCATGTACATGCATATCTGTTGTGTTCTGCTCTTAGCTCAGTGAAAAATTCATCAGAAGACAAGCAATCCCAGAAGGAATAGAGTCAGCGGTTGTTTTTCCAGTTCATGGAGCAGAATGGGTTTTTGCCCCACCCTGCCCACAGCCCTCCGCTCCACAGAGAGATGGTGGGGCGGGGAGGGCTTCCAATTGGTCTCAAGCTTCTAGTGCCCCGCCCGGACCCCACCTCACCCTTTCTACACTCCAGATCTCTGCTCTGATCCTTTGGGTGGGGGGCATGTCCCGGCCCGGCAGTAGAGTGGGGTCTAGAGTGCTGTCCTGGGGCCCATTCCTTCCTACCCCAGAGTCAGGGCCCCTTTCCACACCCAGGGCCACCTCCTTTACCCTCCTCCTTGAGTAGCTCTTGGAACAGCACATCAGCTAATCAGCAGCATGCTCATAATCAGCTCTGATGCGTTCTCCGTAAAAGTGCATTCTAATGAGGTGGGGGAGGGAGTAGGTGAAAGAGGGGAGAATGAGAGACTTGAGCTTTTGGAGTGGCAGGGTCACAGGGTCTCAGAGCCACTCATACAAATGCTGCTTCTTGGTCTGGAGAGGAAACAGTGACCACAGCCCTGCTAGGGCTAGATTTTCAGACACTGAGGTGGGAAAGAGGGAATGTGTGCACACACACCCGTACACCATACGCACACTCCCCCCTGCTTTATGAATGCCAAGCTCGTGCTAGGTGCTGGTGCATGGGTTTTGCCCTGTGGGATCACACACACACAGATGTGCACACACACACACACACACACTGCACACACACACACACACACACATTCCCCCTTCCCGGGGCTGGAGAGACATTGTCGCTCAGCACAGCACAATCACAACAGGCCCAGCAAGTCGCTGAGACGGAATGCATCAGATTCAATTCATTAGGACTGATCGCTCCCTGAATAGGGTTGAATAATTGATGAGCCGAAGCAGCTTTCAGGATGCTCTGCGTACTCTGAGGCTCCCTGGAGCCCTGTTATTTATTTATTTATTTTTAGCCAACAAACCCGGCCAAATGCTCGCTGGCGCGGGTGGTCTAAGGGAATAGAGCAAAGGTTAGATGTTTTAATATGTGATGTTTACACGTAAACTCTTGGTCCACTGCTTGTAACGGAAATGGATACAGGCCCGTGATGCCTGGAGTGGGGATGCAGGCTGCACTGTGTTCCAGGACTACCAAAATGAGGATATGGCCTGGGAGTTGGAGGTTCTTGCTAGGACAAGGCCCCTGGGCTGGGAAGAGGCAGTAGGCTGTGAAGGTGCCCAGGATGGCCTTCGGCCTGCCTAGGAAGCAGGGAAGCAGATGCTGTATGGGACTCCTCTTTCTTCCCCAGGCCTGAGATGGCCACAGAGCTGCCTCCCAGTTTCCAGGGCTCAAGTAGAGGCTTCTCAGTAAGTCACTTCAATCCAGACTACTGTCTCAGTTTTAGTTCAAGAACACTCACTGTCTAGCACTGTGACAGGTGGTGGGTGCACAAGGATGCATGTGACAAGGCTCCTGTGTGCCAGTGAGGGTGAGCTGGGTGACAAGGAGCACAAGAGAGAAGTACCGATCCTGCCTTTCACTGCTACTGTTCAGTTTTGCCTGCTGTCCTGACATTTCTACCTGGAGGTACTATCATTACCACATGCTCGAAGGGGTCAAAACCAAATGCAGCACGTGTCTTCCCACTCATCCTTCTCTCAGACTTCTTTCTTTCAGTCCACAAGGGCTCCATTCGATCTTACTTCAGGAGTTTGGGACCTACTGGGGCCTGCCCCCTGGGGCCAGGGCCTTCACGGGCCCAGACACCTCTGCTTTTTCTTCCTTCCCATGGGCCCCAGGGCCCAGGCTAACTTTTTTCTCCTGGTTTATGTTGTCCCTTGGGGACATGGAGGGAGCCTCTCCAGCCTCCCCTCCTCATCTCCCTCGGGTGACACAGACGTCCAGGTAACAAAGGCTCACACAGTTCTCATGGATCCTGTCTCTCTTTCTGACTCCCTCTCAGGTGGCCCCAAAAGCTCTTTCTTCACTCCTGAGGTGGAGCGTCCCTTCCTCGCTCTGTGTGCTTCTGAGTTAGACAGAGGCTGCCTGGCTTTCACTTACCTCTCCTCAGCCTGGTCTGGCAAGTCATCCCCTCAGAGCAACCAGGCTACCCTTCTCTCACTCACTGCCCAGACAGTCTCCACGCCTGCCAGTTCTAAAGAGTGTATTTGGGAGGGAGCGTCACACATCTGCAAAGCCCCTGAACCAAGGGGACATCCATCATTTACTCATACATTCATTTATTTACTCATTTATATTCATTCATTCATTTAATCCACGGACATTTACTGAATGGCTCCCTTGTACTAGGCAAGGTGCTCAGTGCCCAGGCACAAAACACAGACCTCATCCAGGTAAGCATGAAGGGTCTGGGAGGAAGGAGGTTTTTAAGCACCAGGAGTTGCTTTCCAGGCCTCAAGCAGCATCAGCAGTTGGAAGGTCCTTACCAGTCCTGTAAAAGCAGCCTGAGCCAGCCAACCTGTACCCTAGAAGTGAGCCAGGGTGCCCAGCATATGCTCCCTCCACTCAGCCTCCTGCTGCTGCTGCTCTCCCAGCTCCTGCCCCTTACCTCTTTTTGTTTGTCTCTGGTGGGCCCCTGCTG
The DNA here is from genome assembly GCF_902729225.1 of Pteropus medius. Lineage (NCBI taxonomy): Eukaryota > Metazoa > Chordata > Mammalia > Chiroptera > Pteropodidae > Pteropus > Pteropus medius. The sequence goes on from NW_024349800.1 coordinate 67,294,790, forward strand.
AGTTCTCGGTGGCTCCATGCTGACATCAGGGGACCTACATGGCCTGCCATCTCTATCCTAGGCCTCTTGCCCAGAAGGTGACCTGGCTCTTCCTTGCGTGTGACTGGCCCCTCATGCCCCTGGGGTCAGTGCAGCTCATGGAGTGAACCTGGATGCAGAGGCACTTGTGGCCTCCGTATGCCCCCTCCCCCAGTCTCCCACCCTGCCTCCTTTCTCTCAAACACCACACCGAGGCTCTCTCTTCCTTGGCCTCCCTCTCGCTCAGGATGGCCTGCTGCCGCCTGAGCAGCTGGCTGGAGGAAGACCCACAATCCCAGGTGACCAGGCAGGCACTGTTCCGGGGGAGGCCTACCTTTGACGGCCACGTGGACACTCTGGCTGATGGACAGCTGGGGCTGGATGAGGACACTGCACAAGTACTCCCCCTCATCCATGCCCTTCTGCACGTCAGTCAGCTTGAGCGTTCCGTTCTCAAATACCACCTGGCGGTGGTTGTCGGGCAGCAGCAGAGCATCCTTGTACCACTTGATGGAGTAGTAGGGGTAGCCGATGACCCTGCAGTTAATAAGGGTGTCCCGCCCGGCGACAGCCGTGATGTTCCTCATTGCGCGGATGCTGGGGGGGCCTGGGCAGGAGTCAGGAGGGAGGAGGAGGAAAGGAGGGGCAAGCGGTGTGGTTAGCCAGGGACAGCCAGGCCCTGCCCTGTGTTGCTCTTAGTTGCTTGGCCCTCTGAAACTGTCAGGGGATTGAAATTCGGTGGTGGTGGTGGTGGTGGGAAAAAAGCAGACGGTTGTTACAAGGCTAAAGGCAGAGGCTGGAACTGGGGGCAACTGTGGTCTCTCCAGGACTCTCTGTATTAGCTTCAAACAGTTGCAAACAGACATGTTCCATTCATGCCTGGGGCAAGAATTCATTCCCCTAACACGAAGGGGGTATGTGACCAAACTGAAGCCTCACCAAGAAGTGACTGGAATTTGGGAGAGTGAGTCCTCATTTATGAGGAGATTAAGAAATGTAAAGATTTTGCTATTTTCATTCAACTTGCTAATAATGGTCTTGTACCAAAAAGGATCGTATATACATTAAATATTTAAAGGACAATAAGAAGGTCTTCATTGGACTAATTAATGATTTTAACAGGTAAATGTGTTTTGTGGGCTCCTGAGAAGAGGCTATAAGAGGGGGCTCTGATCACACTGACTGGGAAGGGGAGTGTCCTCAGCTGGGTCAGCTAGACAGATTGTTGTAAAGGGGCTCACAGGCCGCCGTGCAGGGCAGTGTTGGAGGGGGTGCAAGAAACTCCAGGCTTCAGGTTCCCTACCTAGTAGATGAGGGGCTGGGCCAGGGATTTTGCAGGGACCCTGTAACTCTGTCCCCTTCCAATTTCAGAGGAGAGGGCCTAAGGGAGGGCAGATTTCTCCTATAGAGTTGGAGACCTGACACAGGTGAATTTAGCATGAACCCTCTGCTCCCCTTCCTTGCTCCATGGCAACCACCAGACACCCCTGGACCAGTGCCCCTCCTCTCTTTCTTTGCCTAAGGGGTCACTGGTAGGGACTAATCTGACCCCACAGGGCTGCAAAGAGCTTCAGAGGAGACTCTATTTTCACCACAGTAACTTAGAGAACTGGGGATGATCACTTTGTGGGCTCCTTCCCGTGTAGCTGCCTGCCTTGGGGCACTCCCACTCAGCCTGAGCCTCCTAGTCTTGATAGCTTGAGCCTTGGGGTGGGGAGAAGAGGAGGATGGAGGATTAGGAGAAGATGATGCTCTGGCTCCTGCTGCTTACACCTCTTGGAACATCCCGGGGATGTTCAGTGGGAGGGCACTGGGAGCACAGCTTGGTGGACATCCTTATCAGAGGTCAAGCCTGACCCCATTGCCCCTTCCCTGTCCTTGTCCTTGAAAGGCCCTGGTCAAGATGGTAGGTGCTAGCAGGGTACTTAGTGTACCTGGGCCCAGAGAGATTTGATGGGAGGAATGGGGAGGCGGGCAAGCTAGACTGCAGAGGAGGAGAAGGGGGAGGAGGATAAGGTGGGAATGCCAAGGCAGTGAGCTGTACCAGACAGACAGATGGACAGACAGCCACACAGAGACACACACACTGACACATACACACACGCACTCACACACACACACACACATCAGTGGAGGATGGGACTGTGGAGGGTGGGGGGAAAGGGGGAGAAAGAGGAGAGAGACCTCTACTAAAATCAAAATGACAATAATAATTACTAATCACCACAAGAATAATGGTAACCACAGAGATGGCAAAGGAACTCAAAAGCCTATTCTGATATTTAAATGTAGACAGGCACCTCTTACGTTTATTCGCGCCTGATATTCAGCACTGCCCACCGAGTTCCGCGCCGTGCACCGGTACACGCCCCCGTCGCGGATCTGGGGGCCCGTGACGTTCATGTGGCTGATGGTGGTGCCGTCGGACATGGTGTACTGGTTGGTGCGGTGACTTCCATCCCGCACGATGGGTTCATCGTCCAGAGCCCAGGTGACAGTGGGGGGTGGGGCACCCTTGGCGGCACACATCAGTGAGAACTGCTCCCCGGGGTTGACCACCTTCTCGCTGAAGGAGGAGACGATGCGGGGCGTGCCGTCTGCAGGGAGTGAAGAGCCCCCTTCAGAGTCACTGAGCCACTGAGTGACCATCCCAAAAGGCCACCCCACCCCGCAGAGAGAGGAGGGAAAGCAGTGGGCATAATGATATGAAGAACTTTCATGTACAGCAATTCATGCGCTATCTGCAAAACCTTGTGAGGGGCCAATTACTATTGCATATAAATTGAGACTCCTGGGTTTGAATCCACCCTCAACCACTTTAGCTCTGTGTGTTTGGGCAAGTTACTTGATCTCTCTGAGTCCTTGCATCTCTTAGCCATGGAGGATGGTGATAATGGGGATAATGAGTATAAATTCCTCATACTGATGCTGTGAGGATTAAATGAATTAAATGCATTCAAGATGCTTAGCACAGCACTTTGTAAGTGCTTAATAAATATTACTCCTCTCAACTTTTCCTCTTCCACATCTTTCTCCTCCCTTTATTCATAAAGATAGAGAGGCTCAGAGGTTAACTGTGTGGGACTGGGAACTGACCACGCGGGACCTATGGAGTCTGATTCTAATTCTCATTCCAGCAGGAGGCGGTGGTGGTAGTGATGCTATAGCAACAAGCCTAAAGCACAAAACCTGAAGTTTGAGGCTTAAAATGCAAGCTGCTTAGAGGTGAATGGTGGTGAGGATCTGTGGCTGGGTCTTAGTCTTGGCTATCAAGCAACCTTGGACAGAATGATCAACCCTGGTGCCCCAGCTTCCTCCATGGAACATGAGGGATGTAATTGTTGACTTTGGCCATCCTTCTACACAAGATTGTTATAACAGATTAAAATAGGTGTTAAGTACTTAAAAAAAACCAAAACAAACATAAAAAAAGAAAGCAAGGCAAATATGATAGAGGCCCTCTACATCCTTCCTACATTTCACGGCAAAATGCTGATGTTAATCCAACACTCAGCCAATCTCCAGCCCCTGTGCATTTCTGGGGAGACCCTTAACTAAAACCCAGGGAGAGCCTGGTGCCTGGCAGGGCCTGGGACTGCCCACCTTGTCACTGCCTTGGCACCTCCTTGGCCTCTTTCCCTGTGCCCTCCATATCTGGCTGTCCCTACTGCTCTACTCTCTGCCCCTTCCACCGGCCTCATTTTGCACATCCCTGCTCCGAACTGGCCATCACTTGACCTTGGACAAGTGACGGAAGCCTCAATTTCCTCAATTGCAAAAAAGGTAACATTTAAAAAATCTGTCTTCATCTAGGGCCCTTGGGAAGATTGAATAAGACAGATATCTGCCTAGTGTGTAGGAAGTGCTGGATAAATGCCTCCTATCGGGAGGGAAGGGAGGGTTCCTGGGGTAGAGCACTTCTTGGACAGGCTTTGGGAGTCCTGAACCCACCCCCGTCCTGGCTGCTTCAGCTCACCCTCAAGCACAATGATGGCAAAGTCCTGGGCGGTCTGGGCCTTGCGGGTGGCGAAGCACTGGTAGGCCCCGGAATGGCTCTTCTGGGCTGAGGTGATGAGCAGGGTCTCGTTGCTGAGCCCGCGGATGGAGATGGCCTCATCGGGCAGCACCAGCTCGGTGTTGCGGTACCAGCGGATGGTGAACTCAGGGGAGCCCATCAGGGCACAGGAGAGGATGACCGTGCTGCCAATGCCGGTCTTCAGCTTCTTTGGTGTTAGGGTCACATGAAGGGGGTCTAGGCCGGGCCAGGGAGACGTAAGGGAAAACAGGGGAGAAAAAGAAGAGAAAAAGGGCTTAGTGTGGGTAGAGCATGGCTGGAGGCAGGCTGTGGGCACAAAAGGCCCTGGGAATCAGGAGGCCCTACTTCTGTCTCCAGAATCCTGGGGTGGGGACAGGGACAAGTGAATTCCCCTCTCTAGGCCTCAGTTTACTCATGTGTTAAATGCCAGGGTCGGGTTAGGAGACCTCTCAGTACCTCTCGTTCTGATGGTCTGAACTTTCTTGTTGAGTGCCCCTCTGTTCGAGTGGGGCTGTGGCACTCCCTTCAGCCAGCTCCGAAGTTGGACGGGAGCTTGCCTGGCTTATCGTCCTTCTGTCATCCACCCCAGACACCAGGGAAGTTCCCTTGGCCCAGCCACTTGTCTCCCATACCCAAACAGATAACCAACTGCTGCCTCTGCTGGTCTGATTTTCTTTATATGCATCAGTCAATCTCCATGTTTTAATTGGTGCTTTTTTAAAAAAAAAATTATTTATTTAAATTAGTTTCAAGTATATAGGACATTGGTTAGACATCTATATTGTTCATAAAACGATCCCCCCAATTGCTCCCTCCTTCCCCTGGCCCTCCACTTAGCCAACATATCAATGCTAACTGCATTCCCTGTGCCATGTTCCCCATCCTTGTGCCTAACTATCAACTACTAATTTGTACTTCTTTAATCCTTCACCCCATTCTTCCAGACCCCCAAACCGTCTCCCCTCTGTCTGTCACCAAATTGTCCACTATATTTGTGAGTCTGTTCAATCTCTGCTCTTCACCCCTACTGCCACTGCCCTGCTGCAGGCTCACAGCTCTAGCCTAGACCCAGACAGTGCCCTCCTCCCTACCACCCTTTTCCCTGCGTCCTTCCATCTGTCCTCCATACTACAACTGGCCACTGTCCTGCTCAGAACTTCCATGGCCCCAACAACTCAGGGTGACATTAAAGGTCATAAAGGCCATGGGGACCTAGCCCCTCCTCTCAGGTACACAGTCTGTAGAGTAGCAGCCTGCTCATAGTTCCTACACACCCTGGGCTACTTCTTACCCTAAGGTCTCAGCCTAGAAAGCTCTTTGCTCCCTTGATCTAATCCCTACTCATCCTCCACACTGAGCTCAGGTGTCATCTCTTCAAGGAAGCCTTCCTGGACACCACTCCTCTCCCAGGCTGGGCTAAGGATCCCTCTTCTGGGATCCTTGTGTGTAACTAACACCATGCTAAGCACACATCTTTAATAACCTCTTTGTGCCCATTTATTTATTTATTTATTTATTTATTTATTTATTTATTTATAATTTTTTAGGCGAGGCAACCCTTGGTTGAACTCACAGATTGCAAGGACCTTGTTAGCTTACAATTCCTTATTTTTTATGCCTACAGCACCTAGTCTTCCTAGGTGGTCTCCTATCCAAGTACTAACCAAGCCCGACCCTGCCTACCTTCCGAGATCAGGGCTTGTTCTAGGTGGTATGGCCCTAAACCTGTCTCTCCCTTTAGACTGTGAGCTACTTGAGAACAGGGTGCTATCTTTATTTTTATATCCCTACCACTTCCTAAGTCATGTTTATTGATTGTTTCACCAGCTGCCTTGTTACCAGCCCCAAGTCAGCCTCTCTCCCCTGATCTCCATGGACTTGGGGTTCTAGAAAGGAGGCTGAGGACTGAAGGAGTCTGGGACCCCCAATGAAGCAGCCTGTAGGAGATGGGGGACTGAAGGCCCGTTTGGGTGGGTGCAGTCAAAGCATACATGAGTCTGCTCATGCTCAGCTCTCCCTACTCACTCCCAGAGCCTCTGTCTGCTGGCCGGGAAGTGTCGGTGCACAATGAGGCAGGCGGCATCCTGCTTGTCCCAGTCATTAGCCAGGGCTCCCAGGGCTCTGCCAGCCAGTTGCTCTATCCTCAGTGCTCCTGCTCAGACTTGGTGGCATGATGGGTGGGAGGCCTGGTTGCAGAATTAGGAAGTGGGGTATGAAAAACATTGCTTTCCTCTCCATGAACTTGGCAGAGAGGGGCTTTCAGAGAGGACAGAAGACAGAAAAAAGCCATGTCACTTCCCTTTGAGTCTGGTTGTATAGCCATGCCCACTGTGGGGGAGGGTAGGAGCTGAGGGTCAGAGGAGAATCAGATGTACCTAGATGTTCAGGGGCAGTGGAGTTTGTACATTGCCGTAGGCAATTACTTATTGTGTATCTGTGTGCGTGTGCTAGGATGTGAGCATGTTCAATGGAAGTATGCGTGTGTCTGCATATGGGCACCATATACATGTGCATGTGTGTATAGGGACATGTATATGTGAACTTTCAACATATCTCTGTGTGTGTGTGTGTGTGTGTGTGGTAAGTACCAGCTTGCCTGTATGTACTATGAACATCAAATTACTCAGAGTCAGGTTTGCTAATTTTCCAAGGATTTTGGGGTATGTTCTTGAGCTGTTCCCTGAGACAGTGTAAGCGAGTGTGAGTGTAAATGCAAGAGTATGTGTGTGTTTGTGTGTATGTGTGTGTGTGTAGCAGAAGGGTGGGGAAGTGGGTGAAGGTAATATCAGACCAAAATTTTGGACAGTGATTAGTGCAAGAAGTGGGATCCCAACTTTGGTCCTTCTATCTGCTTGCCGTGCTGTCTAGGCCTTGTTTGTATGAGAGGAAACCCCCGGCCACCTAAAGCTTTCATCATTTTAACCTAATCATCTGTATCATGCACTGTCACTCCCAGTGCATTACTTGAGGCTCTTTCTGCTTTTCCAGCTTCACAGTGAATTTGCACTGGGGGGTGGGGGCTCTTCCTGGCACTGCAGATAAACTCACTCCAACTATCAGGACCTCTCGACTGTGGGGAGGAGACTGGGCCCACATCTGGGCTGAGGACAACAGGGTACCATGCCCAAAGGTCAGCCCAGGACAGGTTGGGCTTTGCTACGGTTCTCTGGTCCACCTGAGGGTCTACAGACCTGTAGCTCTTTGCCCATGAGATGGGTGGTGAGGTGGCAGAGGGAACCCTTCTGCAGGGTGGTGGCGAGATCACCTTTGGATGGCCTCTTTCCACTGCCCGGGTTGAATGACCCTCATGATGCCATCAGGTACAATGTTCAGGGAATCAGGCTATTGCTGCCCCTTGGGAGTGAGATCCCCCAAAGGTCTCCAAACCCCAGACTCACTACTGCTAACACCTTTCCTGCAGCCCAGAGAGTAGGGAACTCAGGCTCAGATTCTGGACGCCAGAGCTAGAAGAGCCTCTTTATTTTCCAGATAGGGAACCTGAGACCTGGTCAACTGAGGGAGGAGTAGGAGTGGGGTGGGGGCAAAAGGTGCCCCTGGATTTCGTGAATCTTCCTCCAGTATTCTTCCCCCTCTGTCTTTGCTTCCCTCCTTACCCGGGGCTCAGCAGCAGCAGGGGCTTGCTGCTAAGGCCTCCTGCTCTCCACATGGCCTCCCTGGACCCCTGGGGCTCTGAGATGGGGAGGAACAGGAACAACCAGCATTAATACCTGCTGGCACATCCTGGAAAGGCTGAGTTGGTTGTTTATACCCAGTGTCTGATCTGATTGATAAGGGCCCTTATCAATTACAAAATATTCTGAACATTGCCTCTGAAGAGATACATATGTCTTCTCTAATGGATTAACATCAGCATTGTTTCCTTCAGTATAGATACTGCCTCTTCCCAACAAACCAAGGAGCCCCATGAGTGTGTCACTGTCACCCCCATGGTCTCGTCTGACCCTGTGATCTATGGGAAGTAGGAAGGCTGGGATCATTATCCCATTTTACAGAAAAGGGTACGGAGGTGATGACCACGGTTATGCAATTTGCCCAAAGTCAGTTACTATCTGATGCTGCCAGAACCAAAGGCAGGGTTGATTTCAAACCCAGGGCTTTTCCCAGGACACAAAACTGCCTTCCCCAACCAGGGGATGATCCCCCGGGGCTGGCCAGAGGGAGGGGAGGGAAGCTGTTCCCAAACCCCTCTCTATCATACTGCAGTGCTTTCAAAGGTTACTCTAAAGGATGGGGCTGGAAGAGGGTCTTTTCCTGCTCACCAATAACCATGAGGGTGCCTGTGGCCTCTGCTGAGCCGAAGGTGTTGGTGACCTCGCAGATGTAGGTGCCGCTGTCCTCAGTCCGCAGATCACTGATGGTCAGCCCTGTGATGCGTTTGGTCCAGCGGCTGTCAGCTGGGAGGGGCCGGCCATCCTTGAGCCAGCGTATGGCAGGAATAGGGTAGCCAGAGGCGGCGCAGGGCAGTTCCACGGTGTGGCCGGCCCATAGTTCCTGGGAGTGGAAGCCGTCAAGGATGGTGGGGATTGACTCAGCAGGGTCTGGAAGGCAGAGAGTGTCAGCAGTCCTGGGAAGCCCTGGGTGAGGTGAATTGGGGGTTGGGAAGGAAAGGCAAACACCCAGAGCAGGAGCCTGGTGCCCGGAGTGAGGAACACCCAGTGTGGGAGGGTTCATGGTGCTGAGCCCAGGCTCTGGCCCAAAGTTTCCTACTTGGGCCAGACAGAGGCCCTGAGAATCATGATGGGGAGCAGGGGCTGGTGGAGTAGAAAGTATGCAGGCCGTCTGGGCTAGAATGACAAACAGATGGAAAAAGGGAAAGAGAGCACGAGGCATAGAGGGTGAGAGTATGTGTGATTGCCTTCACGCAAACAGTCCCTGTAGTCTGGCCCAGACCAAGGAACAGTGAGTCCCTGTGACATGAGAATCATGACATCTTGGGTTTGTAATTCTTGGTAAGTCTTGGTCTGGGCCTCAACCTGGCTCATGGGTGCCCCTCAAAGATGGAGGAACAATCTGCCTGCCCTGTCCTGTCTCTTCCCACCTGCGATCTGGGAAGACTGGGAGAAGGCCAGTGCATTTCTGTCAGAGCCCAGAGGATTTGGAAGTTAAGTCTTCTGCAACAACCCCCCCCGCCCGCCCCGCACCCCGCCAACAATTCTCCTCTATTTTGCATTCCTAGACCAAGAGAAACCAGTGACTGCAGGATCTGTGGCCCTAAACTTCAGAAGACCAAGGCCCTGCGTATGTAGGATTCTGTGTGCGATGGCCGTGCTGCCAAGCCTGAGTGGTACTTGGGCTGTTATCTCAGGCTGGTTCTTGCCCTAAAGGGCTTCCCTGAGCTTCCTGACCACTGGGGACCCCCTGCTGTAAAACCTCCATAGGCCCCCTTACCTACATGACACAATCCACACTTATTTTGAATTCCAAGGCCTTCTCTGATTAGCCCCAACCAGGCCCTTGGCCTAGCCTGTGCTCACTGCCGCTCTATACCACTCATCTCAGCAGTTTCCACTTGTGGCATGTGTGTCATCGTACTGTCCTCCCGCTGGATGCCCCGCCAGCCCACTCGGCTTGGTCGACTCTTATTCATCTTTCACAAACCAGCTTAAACGTCACCCCTCTGGATGTCTCCCCTAGTCCACTCTCACTGGACTCCCATAGTTTTCTTTTTCTTTAATTTTATTTTCAAAAAACCTTTTCTTTTTAAATAAGAAATTAAAAAGTATAATATATACACATGCCAAAACTTCAGAAAGTATAGAAGAGTATACAGTGGAAAGGGAGGCTCCAGCCACCACCTTTCCCTCGCCAGGAGCAATCACTGTCACCACCTGCCCCCATGGCCATCGCCAACAGCAGTTAGCACCAGGCCCTGTATCTGCTTCTCCGGAAGACTGTGAGCATCTTGGGGCAGTGTTCCTCCATGGCCGTATCTCTCGTGGTGCCTGGCACGGAGCAGGGTCCTCAGCTGTGGAACCATTAATGTCTGAGGGAGGATGAACGGGGGCACTCAGGTGTGGGGTGGGCCAGTGGTCTGCTTTTCCCACACTGCAGAATGTTATAGGCTCATAGAATATAGAACTGGCGTAGGGACCTTGGAGGGTACACGCAGATGACCCTGAGACTAGAAAGGTGCAGCGACCTGCCTAGGATCACACTGCTAAGCCAAGATCAAAAACCAGGTCTCTCTCCACTCTTGTTCAGTGAATAGAATATGAGATGGAATCACCTTGAGTTTCAACCAAGATCGGCGGAGCCCCCTGGATCCTCTTTGTCTGATGGGAAATTCCCTCTGTCCTCGGCTCATCTCTCTTAGATTCTCCTCCCTGGGAGAAAGACTTTCCAGGAGACTCGGTTCCCTTCCCACATCCCACTGCTCTTCAAAATGAGCCCCGGCTGGACTCAGAAGACCCAGGTGCAAGTCTCTCTGGGTCTCAGTTCACTGTGTGACCTTGAGTGAGTCTTATGATCTCTCAGAGCCTGCGTTTCCTCATCTGCACATGAGGTGGAGGTGATAAGGTTGCCTCCAGATCTCACAAGGTTGTTGTAGATAGCAATGGCAAAATGTATGTCAGAGTTTGACAGACATTAAATCACTATGCAGATGTACCGAGAAATTACTATTCGGGCCCTCCCTCTTCCCTGCCAGCTTCTTTGGCCTCTTCCCACCACAACCCTGTGGGAATGGTTAGGATAAACAAACCCGGTGCAAGGGAAAAATTACTCAATGTGACATTTAATTGATGCAAAACACACAAATTCCGTGGCACATCGCAGAATTTACAAGGAGAGGGGCTGACAGGGTGGTGGGGAAAGGGCGGTGGGGTGGGGGGGAATTAATCACCGAGTCTCAGGCGTGAAATTAAATTCTGAGGGGAAAAAAACCTCTTTCATTACTCCGGAGCAGAAGTAAAATGCTGCGGCGTGTACCGCGACAGCCCGGGGGAGATCGGGCACTGCCAGGGCCAGTGCAGGGCTGGGGAGACAGATGGCCAGCCTTGAGAAATCTCTAGGGGCTCTGGGACTTGGCTGGGGGGATCGGGGTGCCCCTGGGCAGCTGCTGGGACCTCCCTCAGTCGGCTGAACAGTGCTGCCTGGAAAGGGCACCCCTGGACACAGCTTCTGCACCTGGCTCTGGACTCCGTGAGTGCAGGAACCCTGGTCTGGTCTCAGGCTCTCTGGTCACTGATTCTCTCCTTTATACATGTGGATGATAACGCCTATTCTACAGAGTTAATGCACCTGAAAGCACTTGGTATACTCAAAAAAGTACCTAGATGCACGAATACGTGTTATTAGGTTGTAATTTAGGGGACTCAGACTATTCTTGAAACTGCCTCCTCTACCTTGGAAAATATAGGAAAATGAAAGTTGCCTCACTCCCAACACTTTGCAAACGTAGTTGAAATAATAACGCAGAAACAACAGAACAACAATAGCAACTACAACAACAAAAGCAGCAGCTATTCTCTATTGAGTGTTCCCTGTGTCAGGCACTCCCATAAGCTGTTTGCATCCAGTACCCTATTTAATTCTCAAAACAACCCCATGAGGTGCACTTTTTGTCACTCCCATTTTATGGAGAAGGAAGCCGAGGTCTGGAGACATCGTTTAGTTTATGCCAGGTTGCTCAGCTTGTGAGTGGTGAGGCTAAGATGGAAAGTATGGCCTGATTCATTTTCTCCCTCCTCCTTCCCTCCCTCTTACTTTATGGAACACATCCTGAGGACTGAAGAAACTTCAGATATGACTGTGGCCCTCATCCAATGACCACCCACAGCCCACTGCCACATGTATTCTCACCCGTTCCTCTTGCCTTTGGGCCTGGGGAGAGGAAGGGGCAGTCATCATTCTTTGGAGGTATGCCTGGCTCAGACTCCCTCAGCCACTAGGTACCTCTGCCAGGACACCCCAGCTACCTCTCCCCATCCTTGGGTTCCAGCTGCTTGCCCAGAGCTTTTGGCCAGGGAGGAACCACACCTTTTGGCCACCAGCCCCAGGAGCTCATTGGCCTCTGGTCACTAAAGAGTGAAACATCTCAGCTGAATCCCATGCTCCCTGGGACCGACCTCCACCCTCGACTCTGGGAGTGGAGGGGCCTGTGGGGCTGGAGGCTGAGTTCAGGCCTCAACTCCCCTGACATGCATTCTCCACCCCGCCAACTCCCCTCTGCACTGCCTTGCTCCAGTATCAGTTGCATTTTTGCCGAGACAAGCAGCTTGCAGATCGCCTTGTCACATCACATCACATCATGTCACATCAGGGCCTATGTCACTCAACAGGCCCTTCTCCTTGGCTCCCCTCTGTTCCCTTCCTTCAGCTTTCTTCTTTTTCTTTTAGACCCCTTTCGCTCTGTCATCTCCTCTGTCTTTCTCTCCTTATGCCTGTGCCTCTCCCTTTTTATCAGTCTGAGTACCTTCCTATCCTTCTATGTTTCTCTATTTGGGCTTTATATCCATCCGAAGCTCCTGGTGCCACCTCTTATTCTCTGCTCACCCACCTCTTCTTCTCACAGTTAGTAGACACTAAAGAGCAGAAGGAGAAGGGGTGGCATATCCTCCAGTTTAAAGAGTGTCTTTTCTTGAGGGACACTAGCCTAGTCCTCACTAAAGTGGAGGTGAGATTAATAGAATGAAGGGGCTAAATATTTGTACAGGAGAAAGGAGCAGGGCCGCAGGAGTGGGCTTTCTGTGCCTTTCCCACATTGTACGAGCAGTAGGCAAATGAGATGCAAAGCACCATATAAATAAGTCCCTATAATTTGGAATGGGACCACTCTGACACATTTGAGAATTGGGTGCCAGATTCCAAAGTCTAGCCACGAAGTTGGGACCGAATAGTGCAGCCTCATGTCCTCCCCAGTGACAACACAGTTTCCTTTGGCACTGGTTAATTCCACAAATATTTACTTAGCACCTACTATGTGCCAGGCATGGAGCCAGGCACTGAGACACAAGGAAGAATCAGAGACCCTGATCCTTGCCCTCCTGGTTCCTGCTCTCCTGGTTTTGCTTACAAATGAATTAGGCAAATGAGAGGGGATCCTGGGAAGCGTCATCTGCTGGTCAGGGTAGTCCTCACCATACCATACGATGTCAGAGGCATGCAGAATCAGAATAGTCACCTACTAGGGCTTCTTTTCCAGAGGCCCAGAGAGGTTGCATGATTTGATGGGTCTAGTCTCCAAACCCAGGAGTTCTATCAGTTCATCCTCCTTCCAAAAGCCACTCTAATCCCAACTCTTCGAGAGCAGAGATTTTCAAATTGTAGGTCACAAACTGTTAGGAAGTTGTAAAATCCATTCGGTGAAGTTGCAACCAGCATTTAGATAAATTCAAATGGGATAGAGTAGAGTAGAATATATTAGAGCGCATTGCAATGCATATCGGTAGGAAACGCCAGTGTGCATTGCAGAGATTATGACAAAACGTCTGTGGATTGCTGTTGAAAGAATTTGAAAAGCACTTTTTCAGCAAGCATTCTTTGAGGAGGACCATGTGCTCTTCTTTATGACTGGGACATGTGTGTGGTGTTCACTTGGCCCCTTCCATGGGGGGTCAGCAGCTGGTTGGAAGCTGGGGTGAGAGCCTGAATTCTGGCTATGCCTCCCACTGATTAAACAGTTGGGGCAAGTTGCTTGGTTTCCCTAAGATCTGTTTTTTTTCACCTGTAGAAATAGAAAGAGCAGCACACTTTCTATTAAGGTATTTAACTGAAAACACATGAATTAAACTTCTGGCGCACAGTGGGATTCAATAAATGTTAGCTTCCAACCCTCCTTAAGAAGCTATGATCAATCACTCCAGAATAAGAATTCTTTATTTAATTTAAAAATATTTTTGTTTACAAATTATATTCTGCCTATTTTCAAATGTTGTGAGGTGGACTATAACAAAAGATGTAAATGTACACATAAATAGATAAAATAGAATCTTCAAAAATACTTAGAGACATAAGGAAATTAAAAAACCTCCCTAATCCAATCTAATCTAATCCAATCTAATCTAATCATTATTAAGTTTGAGCATCAGATTTTATTGATGAACTTCCTGGCAGCAAAGGCAAAAAAAAAAAGAAAGAGAAGATGGGTTCCTTAACTCCCATTATTTGATAAATAACATGTTAATTTTTCAGGAGAATTAGGGTTCCTTAACTCTCATGGTTTGATAAATGGTGATATGTTAGTTCTTCAGGAGAGTTAAGCTTTTTCATATGAAGGGCACCGCCAAACCAAATAGACAAGGTTTACCCCGGTAGTTCCTGTACCTGTGTCCTTTAATTGACTTCTCTGAGTGCCCCGAGTACACAGCAGACTCCTTAGCCCATGGCATGGACAAGCCCCATCCCAAGGAGGGGTTGGTGCCCTCCCCACCAAGCCCTCTCGCCTACCTGTCACAGAGAGGCGGGCCCCATTGCTCTGCCGGGTCTCCCCGCTATACTTGTGCTTGGTGATGCAGCGGTAGGTGGAGAGGGCGTCCTCTTTCTGCACGTCAGAGATGTACAGCCCGCCGTGGTAAGTAATAAAAAACCTGTTTTCTGGAGACACAATCAGGACATGGTCTATTACTTCCCTGGCTGGGCATACCACCAGAAGCAACTTGGGCTGGCAGCTGGCCTGCTCCCAGGGTAGGACTTTTGCTCAGGGAGAGAAGGCTATTGGGAAAATAAGGAATGAAGTTGGTGCAGCCTCGAAGGCAGGGTAGATGCGGACTTTCTATATGCAAACAAATGGAAATTACAGTCATTATTCCTTTAAGTGTAAATGCTACAGAGTTTTACAGAGAGACATTGGGCTTTTTATGTTCAGATCTTGATTTGAGTTCCAATCTGATTCTTTCTCTTATTAGCTGTGTGACCATGGGAAAGTTACTTAACCTCTCTGAGCCTCATCTGTACAATGAGGTGGAAATAATACTTCATAGAATGGATATAAGGGTTAAAAAATAATAATGTTTGGCACATAGTAAGTGCTCACTTAGTGTTATAGTCCACCTCACATCTGCCATACCTCTTTATAAGAGTTTGCAAAGATCTTTCATATTTATTGCTTATTTGTTCTTACAACCGTGTGAGGTGTCATCTCCATTTTCAGGTCACACAGCCAGTAAGTGGACTGGAACTCAGGCTTTCTGGCTCCCAGCTCTCCCTCTGCACTGAGTCAAACATAAATCTCAATCCTTTTCTCTCAATTTTAATAATTTATTCACTCAACAAACAATTATTCAGGCTAAACTGCACTAAGAACGGGGACATGGAGATGCAGATACGCGATAATCATTCAACAGTTTTTAAACATCCATTCTGTGCCAGACAAAGGCGCGAGCACGATACTTGACTTTTCCCACCCCTTCACAGTCTTTTACTGTCAGGACTCGGCAGGGAGGTAGGAAGGAAAGGCAGTAGTACACCCATTTTGCTGATTTTCACATGAGACTCCACTCAGAAATGGAGTGGATTCTCTTGTCCAAGATCCTAAGGCAAAGCTTGAACTCCAGCTAGTCAGTGTAAGTTTAAAAGGAGAGACTGTGCAAATGAGAGTTGGGGAGGGGCTTGTATTTGGCTTCCGGACTCCCTAAGCTCCTGGCAGTGTCCCCCTACCCAAGACCCAGGCTGAGACTGAAAACCTAACTTTGGGTCTTTGCACCTGCTCTGCACCTGCTTAGCCTCTTCCCCAGGCAGGCGCGGGAGACCCCAGGATGCCACTTCCACCAGGAGGGGGCACTGGAATCAGGTCAGTAATAATGACTTAAAAGAAAGCTGGGAGGAAGAAGGTAATGCTGGTCCCACAGGAAGGACCTGTGACATAGGAATGTCAGGCTTTCATAGGGAAACATTTTGGGTGGCTCCACGCCTTTCTGATCCTATTATTTAGTGATCAGCTTCCTCCCACTTGGGGGCTGAGTGACCTTCTCAACCAATGACAAGAGCTCTGACACTGGCTCGCCATCCTATTAGTAATATTCTGTGGAGTCTCACTCCTCTAAGCACAAGTTCAAGATCTCAGCATCTGGAGAAGGAAACATCACCAAAGGACACTTTCCAACAGAGGAGGCTGTAGATTCAAGGTTAAAAAGCTGAAAGTGTTTAACTACATCTTTGACAAAGGTTCTCCAGCCATTATTTGAATATCTCCTTGGCTGGGGAACTCACTACCTCACTCAGTTGCCCATTCCAAAGCCGATAGCTCTGACTTTTAGAAAGATCTTTCTTGGTCATAATTGGTCTCCCGGTAGCTGCCTCCATGTGTCCTGGTTCCACTCACTGAAGCCCTACAGAACCAGCCTAAACCTGTGTTACTGACATACTCTCTCAACACATTGGAAGGCAGCTACCGTGCCCTTTGATTTTTCTTCAAGCTAAGCAGTCTTAACATTTTATTTTTTAATAGTTATTCATTTAATATGGTTTCGAATAACTTCATCACTCTGGCTGGTCTCTTGTTTCCTAATAAACTTTGGTATTGACACATCTTCTAATTTTCCCTTCCTCCCACATTCCTTCCCATTCTTCCTGTCTTTTTCCTTCCTACTCATCTTTGTATAAGACTAGACCTATTATGCCCAGCACTTTGCCAAGTGGTGGGGATTTGACAATCAGCCTTATCCAACCAGTGCAAAATAGAGTAGGGCTACCAACCCCCAACCTAAGACTGTATCCACCTGCTGGTGGGGGGAGGGGGGTGGGTGGGCGTGGGGAGGCAGCCCCATCATACTACTGCCTAACATTCTCCGTGTAGTTACCTAGAGGCCCTGGTCTTGGGTCAGTGTGCTGCTGCTAGGCCACTTTCTCTCTCTGCACCAGGCTCTACGAGCCCGGCCCTGGGATGTCACATGGATCCCTGCTGACCGCCATCTTGCTGGGTTCCCCTAGATGCCCCCAGTTGTCTAGCAGCCTACCAGTCTGCTGGAGCCTGGAGTTAGTGGACCCCACCTCGCCCTCTTCAATACACAAACCACAGCACGCAGACCTCACTCAGTGCTATGGGTAAAAGACAAAAAGGAAGTGAGAAGGAGTCAAACCCTGCTGTTGGAAGTCAGAGAGGACCTGGAGGAAGTGCAGAGAAAGCCTGGTTCCCCATCAGACTCTGAATGTGCCATAATGTCTCCATGTTATGACATCCCCAAGTCAGATGAGGAAGCTTTCCCGTCATTTATTATGTAACTGGGACTAGAACACAGAACTACTGGAGGGTGTTGCTGACAATCAGAAGGACAAGGGTGTGCGTTGGTTGTGGCGGGGTGAGGAAACACAGGAAAGACCCCAAACCAACCCTAGCAGCCCACAGCCTGAACAGCTAGGACTCTGTGATTGAGCAGCTTCCAGCACCCCAGGACCACGAAGCACTTGCCCCCAATGGAATTTGAAGCTGGGAAGGGGTGCTGTGATGATGGTGGTGGGGAGCTGGGGTTTCTATAGCAACAAGCAGCTGCCGCATCTGATGTTTCACATCCTTCATTGTCCTCATTTTCCCCCTCCCTTCCCCCCTTCTTGTGCATATTTAATTGCAGTAACGTTTCCAGACACAGTGTATTGCTCCTCTTGAAACAAAGGCAGGCTGCAGCCAGGGGGATGCAGAGTGAGTGAGGGGAAGGAGAAATCAGGGGTATTATGTTAATCCCCTCTGGGGGGGCCTTGTGCAACATCAGTTCTGCATGTTTGATGAGAATCAGATGATGGGGCCTGCTGGGGAAGGAAGGAGCAAGAGGCCTGTGGAGTGAGTGCCATACGGTGTTGTGGGAGGGAGGCACAGCCAGCTGGTAGGGGTTCAGAGGGGCCAGGGCTCCACAACATGGCTGGTCTCCAAGGCTGGCTCCAGCAGGGTGTCCTGGAAGTCTGGCAGCCCATACTCCACATCCCAAACAAGAGCAGCCGTCCCTGGAATTGTTAGAGGAACCCCTATTTCATATCTTGGCTCCTCTTTTCTGGAGCAGGCTGGGTCCAGCTGGAGGAAGGACAGAGTGGCACATCCAGCCCCCATCCTGCGACCATTTGGAAATGTGTGTCTGGGGTCATTTTTGTTGGACACCATAACGGGGTGCTAATGTCATTAGTGGTCAGGGGCTGGGATGCTGGATGCCAATAGTGTCCCTCTGGGGACACCGGAGGGTCCCTTTCCCTTAGGTTTCAAGACTAGGACTCTGCCATTGACACTGCTTGACCATGACATATCAACAACTGAGGTTTCATTTGTAAACACGCCCATGCCCAGGAAGCTATTGCGTGTGGTTAACAAATCCTTTTTTCTTTTTCATTATTGCTACAAATATTACAGACTGTTTCACCATCTCCGTTTTCCTGGTGATCTAGAGTAGGCCTGTCCTTTTTTAAAAGATGCATATTTATTGAACACCTATTACATGTTAGGCTAAAGGCTTTATAAACATTTTCTCATTAATCCCCTCAACCTTTTGAAATGGATACTATTATTATAACTAACCAAAGCAAAGAGAGGTTAAATACCCACCCAGCTAGTAAGTGGTAGAGCCCAGACCATCAGACCACTCCCTATGTTCTTCCAAAGCTCTATGCTAGACCAGCTCTCCTAGAATAACAGCACCTCTCATAAGTCAACCAGCCTCTGCTTGGTTACTTCTGTCAGTAGGAGCCTCACTACCTCAGGAAGGAGCACTCATCCATTCAATTTAGTTTGGCTCAGTTTATCAAGTCTTTATGAAGCATCCTATGTCCTGGACTGGGTTCCATGGAGAAGACTTGGACCCGGTCTCTGCTCTCTGGGATTCCACATTTAGAAGACAATGTCCTTCCACCAGGAAAGTTGTGGTCATCAGTGCCGGGGGCTAATGAAAGCGAGGAGGGGGCTCGATGGAAGCCATTAGTGAGAGGAAGAGGACAAAGAGGGGCCAAGCCACCTGGTGTGGTAGGGCAAGCCCAGGATGGGACTTAGGAAACTGGGTTGCAGTCCTGGCTCTGCCGCTAATGATGGGGTATGTACTAGCTTGAATACTGTGCCGTCAAATTAATTTCCACCTGGATCTTGTGAATGTGACTTTATTGGAAATAAGATCTTTGCAAATGTAATCAAGTTAATATGAGTTCATACTGGATTAGGGTGGGCCCTAAGTGCAACATAACGTATCCTCATGAACAGAGGGAAATTTGGACACAGCACATACACAGAGAAAAAGCCATGTGCACACAGAGGCAGAGGTTGGAGTGATGCATCTACAAACAAAGAAATGCCAAGGATTGCTGGCAACTGGA
This sequence comes from Pteropus medius, assembly GCF_902729225.1. Taxonomy (NCBI): domain Eukaryota; kingdom Metazoa; phylum Chordata; class Mammalia; order Chiroptera; family Pteropodidae; genus Pteropus; species Pteropus medius. The sequence continues at coordinate 67,314,084 of NW_024349800.1, forward strand.
AGAGGTAAGGAAGCTGGAAGAGGTAAGGAAGAATCTTTTTCTAGAGCCCCCAGAGGGACCACACCCTGCCCTCACCTTGATTTTGGACTTCTCGCCTCCAGAACTGTGACACAATACATCTCTGTTGCTTTAAGCCACCTGGTTTATGATAATTTGCTATGGCAGCTCGTGGAAACTAATTCAAGGTGACCTTAGGGAAGTCCAGTCTTCTCTCAGGTCCTCAGCTTTCCCATTTGTAAAAAGAGGGAGGAGTTGAATTAGGCATGTGTTTTTAACTGTTTGTACATTAGTATGGTTTAAGGAGCTTTTAAAATTAAACTCAGAATTTGGGGGGTTATGGTCTGGAAATTAGCATTTTTGAAAAGCTTTTTGGGTGATGCAATGAGTAGCCAGGGTAGAGATCCACTGGGTCACATACACTTGTAAGGCCCCTTCACTGATAATTGATGTCTCTATGATGGCACCGAACTTTGCTGAGTTCCATTTCTCCTTTAGAAGGTAATAAGTATGACTTCATGTCACAGAGTTGTTGGGAGAATTAGATGAAGTGCTGCCTGTAGAAGTCCCTAGCTCGTGGATGGCACTGATTAAATTTGAATATAAGTTGCTCCATCTCAGGGAGATGAAGGGCTGGGGGCTGCTGGGGTTCTCAGTCCCTCCGTGTGGTCAGACTTCCCGTCAATTCTCCCTCTTCCTCCTCAGGGGCTTGGAAATAAAGGAGGCCTTCCTTGGTGATTTGGAGGCCCTCAGTGAGCCCACAGTATCTTTTTGTCTTTTTCTTCTAGTAAAAAGTTCAGAGGGCTGGGCTTTGGAGACCCACCAGAGCTTCAGGAGCCATGGAGAGATAACTGAAAGAAATATTGGGGCTTCTGGTGGCCCCAAAGGGTTATAAAGAGAGAAGCTGCCCTCTGTAAGGGTACAGCTCCCTCTCTGCTCTCAAGGAGGATTGAGGACCAGTTAGGTGGGGAGAGGGTGCTGGGCAGAGGAGGGGGAGTTGAGGGTTTGTGGGAATGCATGGACTGGACAGATCCCAATTCAGCATCTAAAGAAAGGGAAGGGAAGTTACTGAATGAAGCATGCAGCCAGAGCGATGCTTTAAAACCTGTCACATCATGTGGCTCTTTTGCCCAAAACCCTCCAATGGTTCCCCACTTCATTCACTGTGAAAGCAGTGGAGGTCACAAAATAGGCACTTGACAAATATTTCTAGAATGAATGAATGAATGACATTTCCCAAAGCTCTAAGATAGTTTTATCCCCATTTCAATCATGTGGAAATAGCAACTCAGAAAAGTCAGATCCCTGCTCTAAATTTACCTGCTCCAGGAAGCCTCAGAGTAAACCACTCTCATTTCTGAGTGTTTCTACATCTGGCAAACCTCTTGCCATTGCTAATCATTGTTTCTACTACATTCAATTAGATCTTTAAAAATAATTATTTTTGAGCATTCAAAAGTCAAGATTAAATAGTAGGGCAGTTCCTTGAAAAATTAAAAATAGAATTACCATATGAGCCAGCAATTTCACTTCTGGGTATATACCTAAAAGAATTGAAAGCAGAGTCTTGAAAAGATATTTGCTCACCCATGTTCATAGAAGTGTTATTTACAATGGCCAAGAGATGGAAGCAACTCAAGTGTCCATTGATGGATGATAAGGAAAATGTATATATATATACGATGTAATATTACTCAGCCTTAAAAAGGAAGAAAGTTTTGACACATGCGACAACATGGATAAACCTTAACAACATTATGCTAAATAAAATAAGTCAGTCACAAAAAGACAAATACTGTATGATTCCACTTACGTGAGGTACTTAGAGTAGTCAAACTCAGAGAGATAGAAAGTAGAATGGTGGTTGCCAGGGTGTTGGGGCAGGGGAAATGGGGAGTTGCTTAACGGGTATGGCGTTTCATATTTGCAAAGTGAAACTGAACTTAAACATTACTGACCTTAAAACTGAGCTGAAACACTACTCGACTTAAAACTTAACACTTAAAAATGTTTAAGATAGTAAAATTTATGTTACGTATATTTCACCACAATTAACATAAAAACATTTAAAAGTCAAGATTATAAAGAATTGGAATAAGTGTCTGTTAGGTAGTGAGTTTCTTGTCATCAAGGGTGTTTAAGTAGAGGCTGAAGAAACACTTGGCATAGAGGATTTCAGTATTGAGTGAGATAAATAAATTGGATCATCTATAAAGTTCCTTCTCTCCCAGCAATTCATAAATTCCTAGCTTGAAGAGTGGCAGAGGTGCAGGACTCCTTGGAAATCATCTATTAGAGAGCTTTTAAAATCGGTGTGCATGTGCTCATTTCCACCCCAAGGGCTTTTCTTGTGACTATTCCTTCTGTGCCTGAAATGCTCTTTCCTTGTTCAGGACTCAGCTCAAATGCCAGCTCCTTGGAGAGGCCTTGCCTAACCCTTCTATTAAAATTGGACTATGTTCCATATCCCTGCCCAGTTCTTTACCCTGACTTTTGGTTTTCAGAACAAGTTGTGTTTCTCACTGAGAGCAAGAGGTTATTTTAGTATCCCACCTCCAGCACATGGCTGGCACATAATAGATGCTCAGTGAACATGTGTTGAATGAATGAATCCTGGCTATAGAGGAGGCACTTCCAATAGGGTGAGACAGCTGGACCTCCAGCTTAGAGTCCTGTTTTGTGGTCCCCCTGATACTGGGCAGGGGTCTCTTCTCCACTAAATACCACTGTCACACGTCAATGGTTTGGGCCACTGCTCCTCCTTCAGGCAGACTTGATCCTTGTCTTGGTTCCCCAGCTCAGCTAAGTCCAGGCTGGGACATTAAAGCAAGACTGATAGTTTGGAGCTGACAAAAGGAAAGTAAACAAAGACATGAGTCTGGCAATCTGGAGCATAAACTATGGCTGAGTCATCTCTAGAGGGAGGCCCCCAGCAGGGAGTGACCCCATGCTTCCAAGGTGCCCCTCAAACATCTGGAGACCCAGGGTAGCCAGGATCAGGGAAAAGGAGGGACACAGATACTGCCTCTCCAGCTTTCTGAGACTGGCCTCCCATTGTCCTTCCCTGACCAAGGACCTGCCTCTTCCTTAGGTGACTGGAGCAGAATGCTACCCTTGCTCAGTGGGAGAGACCACTAACAACAGAGGTCACTGGTTCCAGTATGAAATCACCTGAGAATCTCAGGGGCTGAGATTCAGACCAGAAGGGTACAGTACAGTGGTGGAGGCAGAGTGGCAATGAGCTCTATTATGGACAGAGAAGTCCTAAACTAAGCTGCCTTAGGCGGTTCCATCACTGGCTGTCTTAAGGCAAGCTCAATCCCTTAGCTGTCAGAGGTTTCCAAAGCTGGGGCCTTTGAGGAGGAAGACCTGTGTCCAGCTATAAACTTCCCCTCTGCAGCCCTGTACCTCATGGGTACAGTGTGACATGGGTTGGGAGAAGGATCCAGGCTTAATTGGTGAAGTGTCTTAAATCATTTTATAAACTCAGCAAGAAAGATGCCCCAAGGTGCATGAATTCGTGAGCACCATTGGCCAGGCACCGTGCTGGGCACTTTCGCACATGCTCCCTCCCTTAAGTGCCATCGCCAGCCCAGGAAGCACATGCTGCTCCTCTTGCTTTATAGATGAGAAAACTGTGGCTCAGGCAGAGACTTATCCAAGTCACACGACTAGCGAGTGGAAGAGCCAGGATTCCTGCCTGGGTCTCCTGAACACAAATCTACAGCTGTTTTCCTTAAACCCAGCTGCCAGCAGAGTGTGTGTTGCATTTTGGAGGGGGCTCTGGCAATCCCTTCCTGTGAGGAGGACTTTTCCATCCCTTCCGGGTGGTGGCCAGGCCCCTGGCCCCTTGTTTCTTCTCGGGGAGGCTTCCTTCTTACTAGCCAGGGCTAAGTGATGGATGAACAGAAAGGTGTGAAGGGTGAGACAAGACTGCTTCAAGAAGCATTATAGTTATTAAATGAAAGAATGAATGAATGATGTTCCTTAGGAGGCTGGTGTGCTGTGAAGTAAGAGGTCAGAGGTATTAGGCAGTCATCTGTCTTGGAATGACACAGACTTAGGGAGCAAAGAAACTCTGTCATGACCAGGTGCTCTGTGTTAGCAGGAAGGTATGATTATGGGCAAGTGGCTATATGTGTCTGGGAGGGAACAAGGTCCATGTGCTGGCATGTCTACTGTTGGGTACACTTGCATGGGCCTATGGGACATCACAGGGGACAGAGAGAGGTTGGCAGCTTGGGAAGGTGTATACTCCAATGGTTAGTGTATGAAGCACTGTATTTGGAGTCAGAAATGGGAGACTTGAGACCTGCCACCTGCTAACTGTGTAGCTTTAGGAAAATCTCTTAACTTTTCTGGGCTTCTGTCCTCTCATCCCCAAACTGCGGATATTAACTACTAGGTTGCTCAGCTCATGGGGTTTTTCTGCAGTGTCCATATGACAATGTTTTTGAAACAGTGTTGTGACATTCACTGGACTGTTCAGGTGTAAAGAGGGGTTATTACAATAATACGAAGTGTGTAAAAGCACAGGGCATATGAGTCCACAATACGTGCATAGGGAGTAGGTATTATATTGAATGAACAGGTCCTGGCTAGGGATATTTCTTAAACGAGGCTTTTTGGTTCCTGGAGTCAGATGCCTTCCTGAAGCAGGAAAAACAAAAGCTGAACAAAGTGTTTCTTGCTCTACCATCCTGCCCCCCACCCCCGCCCCGCCCTGCCACTAAGAAGGCCTCGGTTGGCAACAGGAGGTAAGAAGTGGTGAGGGATGAGAGGGGAGGAATGCATGGAGCTTTCCACCAAGATCAGTCTTTGGCCAGGGTCAGAAAAACCATTCACTCTCTCTTGGAAGAGTAGAGATACTTAGCCTGTCATAGTCTAAGTCTGTTTCCCTGGGGGCACCCTCAAAATGCCAGGGCCTCCAAGTGCCTTGACTGGTTTCCAGGAAACTCCCAATTCCGAAAGAAAAATTCCAATCGATAAAGGTTGCCAGTTCCGTTCCATCCAATAAAGATTTACAAAAACAATGTGGTCAGCCTGCAGCTCAGAGCCTATGGATAAGACTAATGAACAAACTCCCCCCACCGGCAGGCTACTCACTCCTCTCAGGCCCTTGTGCTTGTGCTTGTGGGGCAGGGCAGGTGGAGGTGATCAGTACGTCTGGGCTGGTAGAAATTAGCCCTGTCTGGGGTTCCAGAACCAGGGTAGTTAGTAAGAAGCTATTGAGGGCTCAACTCTGCAGAGCACCTTGCATTCCCTCCTGGTACTCCTACCGATGACGAAGGCCCTGGGTTACCCGGCAACCTGGGTTTGAAAATCCCAAGGGAAGCCAAGGCCTCCTTTTCTCCCCTTAGACTCTGGAATCCCAGAGTTGTGAGCCCTCCACCCTAAACCCTGCAGAGACATTTGCAGCATAGTGGAAGGCACATGGCATGTGAGTCGGGAACTTGGATGGCTCTAAATCCTAGATCCTCCCTGCTATGGATTGAATTGTGTCCCTTTCAAAATGACATGTTAAAACCTTAACTCCCAATGTGACTGTATTGAGAGAGAGGGCCTTTAAAGAGCTAATTAAGGTTAAATAAGACTATAAGGGTGGGGCCCTAATCCAATAGGAATGGTGTCCTTAAAGAAAAGAAAGAGACGCCAGGGATTTGTGGGCACAGAGAGAAGACCTTGTAGGAGGGTGACCATCTGCAAAGCAGGGAGCGTCGCATCAGGAAAATCCACACCTGCCAACACTTCGATCTTGGACTTCCATACTCTAAAACTATGAGAAATAAATTTTTATTGTTTACGACACTCAGTCTGGTATTTTGTTATGGAAGCCCTACAAAACAAATATACTCCTCACTTGGACGTGCTATTCCCTGAGGACCCTTCCAGTGCTAAGATTCTGGAGTTGGGCCCTGCTCTGTGAAGACACTGGGGTGAAGACCTTAATGTAGGAATGAGGACAAAGGTGAGCCTGTATGGAAGGTCACTAGGTGTACCAGACAGGATTCGTTCACAGAGTGAGAGTGTATGAGATGGGGAGAGACTGAACAAAGACCTGTCAGTGTGCATTAGGTGCCAGGAGCAGAGGAAGAGATAAGATGGGCAGGAAACCAGCCCTGGGAATGGGCCTTTGATCCCAGGTAGGGCCTCACTGAACTCACTATCAAACACTCAAATCTGATCCACCACCGCATGTGACACTTGAGGACACTGAGTTACAGAGGGTCACACAGCTAGTCTGGGTCACAGTGTAGATGTCAACAGGGCCCACTGTCTCTGGGCCCACTGCTCTTCTCCATGGAACTGAAATCAGGCAGAGAAAACATATCTGGGTCATAAAGAGACTGGATGAATGGGAAGTAGGGCCTCTGCTACGAAGCTTATTGGGGGCATGAAGAGCCAGAAACTTCGCCCTGCCCCTGACTGGCTGGAAGAGCGAGGGTGATGCTGAAGCTGGAGCTCAAGTAGGGAGCAGAGCTAGAGGAGGGTGACACAGTGTAATAACCTTGAAGTGGCAGGTGACAAGTCGACCTGCCTGTATTATATTCATCTTCAAATTATGATGCTGGGCTGGGCTGGGGCTTGCCATGCCAGACTCCTAATGGGCACAACGTACTCTACGTGTTCCCAGGAGGCCTTGGGGAAGCAGCCTCCACTGCCACCTCCATAGGTGAGAGGGTGAGCAGTCAAAGCAGAAGACATGGGACTATGGAGCGATGCCCATTTCTGTCCTGAAAGGGGGATTACCCAGGTCCCTCCATCTTTGTCTCTGCATCTTGGGCTCTACAAGAGATGGAGTTACTAGAGGGATGGGGATCTGAGGTTTCTAGAGGACCCAAAAAGTCGATAGCATGGTGGAGCAGAAAAAACCTGGCTCTGGTATCAGAAGGGCTTGGGTTCAAACTGTGTTCCCTTCTCTAGCCAGATGATGCTGGGCAAGCCATTGAACCTTTCTGAATCTGTTTCCTGTGGAAATTAAATGAGTTGGTGAGTAAACCAACACAGTACATGGCACAAAATAAGCAGTCAGTAAATAGTTGTTAAATGAATGAATGAATTTGTGAATGAATGGATTTATGACTATATGAATATATGAATGTATGACTCTGGTAAGTGGGGGACTTAGAACTTGACCTGGGCTTCAGCCTCCAAGTGCAGGGCTCTGCTGACCCTCCCCACCACCTCCCAACTGCCCACAAACTGGCCTCCTAAGTAGGCGGGAGGGTGTGGATTTCCAGGGAGGGACCATGCTCGGCTACCCTGCGTCTCTGGCAGACTGACCACTTTGGGCAGATGAGATCTAGAAGGGTGTCAGCACTGTCTCTGGAGTGGTCCCCAGGGAGCTGGGGGAGCACAAGGGGTTCGAGGATGGAGCATCTCAGGGAGGAGAACCAGCAGGAAAGTCTTGGTGGAGGGGACAGAGAAACAGTGGCTAGTTTTCTCTGTCTCCCTGAGTCCTTTTCTTTAAATATAGCTCTATGTTTCTCTACCACGGGATTAGCACACATCTCTCATTCTCCTATTGCAACAAGATTTTATTTCTAATTATGCTGTAATAAAACTGGAGCGCTCCCAGGCTTCCTTTCAAATGACTTGTACACACACTGCCGATTGGATCCTCCTCAGCCCCATTGTAATAGCATTTCCCTGACATTCATTAGACATGCATGAGAGGGGCGCTTTAAGAATAGAATTGCATTTAAATGGATTTGCTGAGAGAGGAAGATGAAAAAAAGGAGGCGAGGTGGGGGAGAGGGAGAGGGAGAGAGGTTTGTTGAACAAACTATGAAAACAAGATGCCATAATAACAGGGTACTGAAATAAGCCTCTTTCTTCCCGGTCCTCCTCCTGCTGCACATGGCAGAGCCCAGCCAGGAGCAGCAGCCTCCAACCCTCCCCCTGGAGCCCCCATCCCCCTTTATGTTGCCCGTTGGGGAGCTTCATAGCTCTTCGCTCATGTGTCAGATGCTCACGGTGCAATAGAAATAACTGTTATTACAATTTAGGAAAGCGGCCTTGCTTTGACAGAACCCCAATAACCAGCAGCGGGAGAGACCCTGTGTCTTTGGGCCTTGGAGAGGCAGATGGTGATGGTCAGGCCAGCACTCACCCCTAACGTGTGGCACCCATCCTTCTGCTCCTCCCCTTGGATGACCACGCCCTCCTCTCCCTGTACCACAGACCATAGAACCCTGGAGGAGCAGGAGATCCATTCAGTCATCAAGGCCTGGCCAGCTCCCTGTTTCTCTCCTTGCCCCACCTTTCTCCTCAGTGAGCAGACTCTCCCCACGGCACTCTGTGTGAACCCTAAAGGGCCTACTGTGTATCAAAGGCCTACCTACTACATGGTCTCATCTAGTTTATTCCTCTCACTATAGCCAGATCATCTTAAACTAGACACACTGGAAACCATCCTGTGGCTTCCTATTTTTCTTAGAATAAAGACCAAAATCCTTAACAGGGCCTTCAGAGTCCACCATCCCTCCCCTGGCTCCACTCGGCCCCCGCTCCAGCCCTGGCCTCAACTGCAGCCCCGCCCCCCGGCATTGCTCCAGAGTGCAGAGCTCCTTCCTCCTCTCACAAGCTTTGCTGCTGCTCAGGACACTTCACCCACCAGCTTCCCAAAGCTCACTCTGACCCACCCCTCAAGTTCAGCTCACGCCCCACCCCACAAAAAAACCAAGTTTTTCTGTTTCTTGTGTTCTTTTCCTGCACACTTCTTACAGCTATGATGAAGCATATACTGAGTCACCAAAAACCTGGCATTGTCCTTAGACTGTGTGGGCCTTAGCACTGCTGTAGGCCCAGCCCCCACTCCAGCTGAAAGCTCAGTACAATGGGATGGGCACCAGGCACTGTGCAAGGGACTCTTCTGGATATGATTTCTCATTTAATCCTTGCTACAGCCACATCTAGGTGTAGGGTGTATTCTTCCCCTCTAAAAGATGAGGAAACTGCAAACCAGAGAGCTCAAAGCAATTTGCCCCAAACCACAAAGCCAGAGCTGTCTGAATCTAAAGCCATGCTTTCACTATGTTACACTGCTTGCCATGGGCGTTCCCACAGATTCCTTCCTGTAGGGAGTGCCACCCACCTCCCCTGTGCCCCAGCAAGGCCCTTCTCAATCCTTGCCTCTTCTAGAAGGCCTCTGTGAGGGTCCAGCTAATGCAGACTCCCTCTCCCTTTACAGCTCATAGCTCCTGCTGCGGGGCCACACTCTGGGACCTGGAAGGTCCTTAAGTTTCACGTTTAGATTGATCCTAGCTATTCCATGAGTCACTCCTATATTTCCCAAAAGAAAGCAGGTTCCTTAAAGACACCACATATCACTCTTCTGAACCCCTATTACCCCTGGGCCAGGGCCAGGGCCAGGGCCAGAAATACACTAGGAATAGAGCTCTGCATCTGCAGCCAAGATGACTTGGAGGCAAGTCCTGGGGAGGGATCCCTCTGAGCCTCAGCCTCCTCATCTATAAAGTGGTGACAATGGCACCTGCCTTACAGAGTTACTGTGAGGGTTCAATGGGCTGCTGCAGAAGCGCTGCCTCACAGATGCTCATTACTTTCTCTTGTTCTATTCCTTCCTTGATCTCTCTGTTTGGTAACACTGGGTGAGGACAGACAGAGAATGACAAAGTTGGTCTTACAGTGTCCCAGAAGGCACTCTGACCTTTTGAAACCATCTGATGTGACTCCAAGGGCACTGGGACGGCAATGGAGAGCATCTTTCTGTCCTTCATGTTTGTCTCCCGATTTGTCACCTTCCCACTGAGAGGTCTCCAGTGTCCACATGCTGCTCCCAGAATAAGTGGTCAGAGCCCCCAAAGGCCAAGAACAGCTGGTAGACCCATCTACCTCTGCCTTCCACTTCCTAGCATTACCCAAGTCTGGCACTTGCTGAAGGCCCAGTGCATGTTGGTGAATGAGACTCCGACCTCCATGGGGGCAGGGGCTGCCTGCCTGTCCATTGCTCTGGGCTGTTTTGGGTATAATGCCTGCATGTGGTGGTGCCCAATAAGTATTTGTTGAATGAATGAATGGAGCACATGAATGAAGCAGTGCTTAAACCGCAGCCTTTTTACCTCGTGGCTGAGAACCTGGGCTCTAAAGTCAGAAAAAGTTTGGCTCCATCAGTGTGATCTTGCAAAGGTTACCTAATTTCTCTACCTCACTTTCTCCATCTATAACATTGTGCTAATAATGTACAAATCACACAGAGCTTGAGTTGTCACAAGAGTTAAAGTGCCTGGCCCGGTGCCTGCCCAGTGGTTGTTCAATAAATGAAAGCTCTCATTGTCATTTCTACAGAGCTTCCATGGATGAGCGAGCCCATCTAACGTCTACTTCAACCCACTCAGGAGCTTGTAGTGACCACTCATGTTGTGGTTCTAGATTGCTCGAGTCCCATTTCCCTCTTCTCAGAACCCTTGAAAATATTCTGAAGCTGCTCAAAGAGCAGAGGCAATTCTGCTATTTTGAACATTTACCATTTTTATTTATAGGCTAATCAACATGACCGGATGGCACATCAGCGATGCTAGCCAGGGAGCTTATTAGGAAAGGTAGAAAGGTTCACAGTCCCATCATCATTTGTGCGTTATCAGCTCTCGAAGTGAGTCTGTCTTATTGAGATGACGTGGAGACACAAGCGCTCTGCCCCAACCATGCGGGCCCGTTCACTTTCCTCGCAACACTGCAATCTCAGCACCCTTTAACTCTAAATTACATCCTACTGCTCCAGGAGGCTCCCCTCACCCCCTCCCACCCCTCCATCATCTCTCCCTTCCCTAACTCGTGCTATCTGTACCCCTTAACCTTACTTTCATCATACACTTGTTTTTATTGTTGATTTAAAAAATGCATCGGTGGTTTGTCTTCCATGGTGACAACATTATCCCATCTTTCAGATAAGGAAAATTGCCCAAGGTTGCAGAGTTAGGAAACAACATAATTGGGACTTGGATGCAGATAGTCTGACTCCACAGCATTTTGAGGACAGAACCCTCAAATTCCCTCACAGGATCCCATGTGCCTGGCCTGGAAGCTCAAGGTCTGTTTATTGACATTAACTGTTGACAATGATAATCTTTCAGGGCAATATAAATATTAAGTGAAAAATGTGAGTAAAGGTTTCTCCCTTGGTTAGGCACACAGAGAAACCTTAATCAATGATTTACACTGTGCTATTTGTGTGTTTGTATTCTAAGTGGTGACACTGGTCTGTCTGCAACCATGTCCTCCCAGCATGGTGCTGGCCCCACCAGCTCCCTGGGCACATGCTGCCTCCCCATCCTGCCCAGAGTGGCACCAGCTCCCCAGCCTCCCCAGAGCACTTGGAATTCTGAGCTCATTCACTAGACAGGTGCAATTTCCCACCTCTCACTCTCTGACACTTTCCGCACAATCGATCACAAAACTGTTTCCAAATTAACCTAGATTTAGCTCTGGTCTCCCCTCTTCTGACTCCGGCAATTTCCTACCTACCTCCTAGGTAAGTTAACTCCTCTAGGTACCCTGCCCAGATGACCCAGAGTCTGGGTTGCTGCCTAGCATGACCCTCTTGCCCTTGGTCAGGGAAAATTCTGGACTTGGTCTCTTTGTCATGACTCCTCTTTGCTCTGCCCTCAGCCATGGTTTAGGACACAGGTCAGGCAATTCCCTTCTTTTCCTGCTACCTCTTCTTGGGACTCACCCTATACCGTGGCTTTCTTTTAATTAATGTTTTGGTTTCAAGGGACCATAATGCTTCCTCTGCATAAGCCCATAAAAACATGTAAAGAGAAAGAAATTGGGGAGGACAAAGGCTGGAGGCAATCTGTGTAAGCAAACAGTTTGAGGATATAACAGGGTTGAAATAAGAACTTCTTGGTAAGTTCTAGGAACTGTGCTCTTATTCCCACTAAATTTCTGTCTCAAATGAGCAGAGAAGGAAAACAGCTCTGCTGTTCATTGAGTACCTACTGTGTGTTCGGCATACTTTGTGCATTACCACAGCCTTGCCAGATGGGTATTATCATTCCCAATGTACAGATGAGGAAATTGAGGCTCAGAGAGATTGGGTAAGTTGTTGTCTATGCCACAAACCCAGGAGGTGAGCCCAGGTTCAAAGCTTGGCCCTCTCATCTACCATGGCAAACTACCTCTGCGTCCCCCTTTCTAGAGTCTTCTGAGGGTGTGTGTGTGTGTGTGTGTGAAAAAGGAGCAGCTTGGGGGAATTCATTTATCCTTCTCCTGCCACCTAGGCTCCAGCTTTAGATCTGCCTGACTCCTGGGCCCATAAGTTAGTAGTTGCTTCCCCCAGAACTGGAAGCTGAGAGGGGCTGGCAGCGGGGAGTAACAGCAGCGAAAAATTAGGAACAACCAACTCTGGAAGAAGAAGCCAGTGAGGGCCTGGGGGGGTCAGCAGCTATGGGGTGTGTCCTGGCATATCAACAGTCACAGGATCAAAGAACAAGTAGAAATTAATATCCCTGAGGTGGTCCAGTGCCTCTGATATCAGCAGAAAATTACAGGACATGAGATTGGAGCTTATAGAATGAATGGGAGGGGACAAGAGATTTCCGTGGCTAATCCTGTTAAGGAGACAATTTCTTATCAAACTCATTATGCCTTTGAAAGGAGGGAGGACAAGGGGAAGAGGAGGTGGGGGAGAGTGCCATGGAGGGGTTAGCCCTGGAGAAGGAAGGAGATGGGGTAGGAGCTGTGCTATCATAGCCTGCAGGTTCCAGGGACTCAGGCACGGACTGGCAAACAAAGGAACAGGACTTGAGCCTGTCTGTCTCTGCTCTCCTAGAATTAGAATGGAGGCCGGTGGTGAAAACTCTTCCTGGGGGCCAACTCCCTACTGGGCTGCTGGGAACACCTTCCCTGTCCTGTCAGTTGTCTAAACACACAGATGCACGGGAGATAAGTAGGACCTTCCACCCTCCTTCTCTGACCAAATCTGTCTTGTTCCATCTCCTATGGATCAAAGAGGACCATCTGCAATCTGCATAGATGCTAAAAAAGCAAAGAATACCTATTTATCTGCAAGGCACTTTCCTGCCCAGGCTCTCACTTAATTCTTACAGGCTCCCTTTCCTGTGAGAGAGGGCCCATTCTGACACTTGACAGCTGAGCATTTGGGGCAAATCACTTAACCTCTCTGAGTGATCATTTTTTCATCTTGAAAATAGAGATTATATAATCCTGCCCTGCCTACTTCACAGGGTCCTTGTGAGTATTAAAAAGGATAATGCATGCAAGAGGGCCTTGTAACCTGTGAAAGATTTACATAGAGGGAAGAGATTGTTATAGCTATTTGGAAATTGAGGGAACAGGTGAAGTGTCTTGCTAGAGGCAACAAAGTAGAAGTGGAAAACCAGGGCTTGAACCTTTAGTTTCAAATCCAGGGTCATTTCTGCTGCTATGAGATCACTCCATTGCCCTCTCTTTGACTGGGCAATCAGAAGGGAATTCAATTGGCACGAACCTGAGTATCTGTTTATTAAGGGCCCACAATGCACTCAGAGTTCTCCTAGGTTGGCTTGGGGAAACCACTGAGGTCAAGGGAAAAGTCCTAATCTTCAAGAAGCTTAGCACCCAGCCGGGGAAGAGTCAGATCTATAAAGCAGTGAGTGGAGTGCCTCCCTTGCCCCCACAAACACTCAAAGCATAGGACTAAGGGCCAGACAAAAAGTCCTGGGGATGCTCAGCAAAGGCAAAGACCACTGGGTCAGCATCATAATTGAGGAATCCACAGAGAAGTCAGGACTCAAAGTGAGTCTTAAAGGATGTATACAGTTTGGGTAGATAAAAAGAAATCTGATGAACATTCAACAAACATTTATGTACCTGGTACTGTGCTAAATTAGGGACAGATGCAAAGAGGCTTAAAATCTTTTAGTGGTCAAGTCCAAGATCAAGTTTGAACCCCTCAGCAAGTGTCAGTGAGGATGTGGAAATATTGAAACACTGTGTACTCTTGAAAGGAAGGTAAAATGGTAGCACTATGGAAAACAGTATGGTGGTTCCCCCAAAAATAAAAAACAGAGCTACCATATGATCCAGACATTCCACTTCTGGGTACATTGATAGAATTGAAAGTAGGGACTTTAAAAGATATTTGTACACTCATGTTCATAGTAACATTATTCACAATTATCAAAAACTGAACATTATATATATATAAAATGGAACATTATATATATATAATGGAACATTATTCGGCTCTAAAATAATATAGCATGGATGAACTGTGTTAAGTGAAATAAGCCAGTCACAAAAAAAGGACAAATATAATATGATTCCACTTACATGAGGTACCTATAGTAGTCAGCTTTGTAGAGACAGAAATTAGAATGATGGTTGCCAGGACTTTGGGCAGGGGGGAAGGGGAAAATGGGGAGTTGCTTAATGGTTATAGAGTTTCAGTTCTGCAAGATGAAACTGAACTTAAACGTTACTGTGTAGACATGGATGGTGGTGCTGGTTGCACAAAAAAGTGAATGTACTTAAATGCCACTGCACTGTACACTTAAAAATTATTAAGACGGTAAATTTTATATTATGTGTACACTAGCATAATTAAAAACATAATAAAATGGCAGATTCTATTGGCACAAATCTTTTAACTTTTGCCTTTTCTCATTTTTTTCTTTCCGAAAAGATGGATGTGAAACTCAGAAGTGCAGCAGCTGTCTTGCAGTCATGAGGATAGCAGAGCAGGAAAGGAAAAGGAGTCTGGTTTCTTAGCAACTGGGCCAGCTGGAACTGCCTGCTCCCAGACTCTCTGTTATGTGAGAGAAACAACTCTTCAATTTACTTATGCCATTGCTGATGATTTTTGTGTTACATGCCGCCAAATGCGATCCTAGTGGAGAGAGCATGTAAAGCTTATCACCTTTGGCTGCTTCTACCCCTCCTGTCTCTCTACTACTATCTTCTTGTTCAAACTTCTCTGACAGTGATGGAACCTTGTATTTGCGGGAAACAACACACTGTGCCCTCTGCAGGGCTGCTCTTCTGAGAGACCTCCTTTTTAGTCCCAACAGCTTCTCCCATGGCCTTCTGCCTTCCGGTTGGGCATTGCCCTGGATGGGTGAGTTACCCCTTGTCCAGCCTCTCCTAGTATGCCATGCCCACCTTTCTTATAATATTTATCGCTTTTCTCAAAATTAGCTATTTTCATGCTCTCTCCCTTCTAGACAATAAGCTCCTTGAAGGCTGAGATCTTGTTTGGGTCTGGACCCTTTACCTGTGTGTGTGGGTGTCAGGCATGTCACAGGTGCTCAGTAATGGTGCGTTGACTGGAGCTTCTCTGGCCTCCTCACAATCTGAGGAGGATAATTTGGGCCCAGAAATGATTCCATGAGAGGAGCAGCCCAAGGTGCTCAGGAAGCCCAGAGGACCATTACAGAGGAAGTCACACTTGAGCTGGGGCCTGAAGGACACCTATGTGTCTGCCTCTGGGTATGGGAGGAGAGGTGAAGTATTTGAAGGGAAGGAGACACCACTGCAAAGGCATAGGGCATGACAGGGCAGGGAACATCTGGAAGCAGAGGATACATGGGTGAGAGAGAGCAGGGCTTTAGGGGACCAGGAGTCCAGACATCATGGGGCCAGAGTGAAGAGCTTGCTTTTTAGCCCGTGCATGGAAGGTAGCTGCCTGGGGGCTTTTGGCTGAGAAGAGGAGTGTCAATGGTTGGGGGCTCAGGTCCTGACGCCAGCTCTGCACACCTATCAGCCTAATTACTTTGATCAACTTTGAGTCACAAAAGCTCTCTGTTGGAGTGTGAAGGAAGGCTGGCACTGGGAGTGTAGCAGTAGGAAGCCAGTAGGAGTCTTCTGTAGGAGTCCCAGTGCGATGGAGGAGGAGGAGGGTGTGGTGTGCAGGAGAGGGAGGACACTCTGTAGTCAGACTGTAGAGCCAAGACCTGGCTCTTTCACTGATTGATGTCACTTAGGGCCAGTTCTCAAATCTTCTGTTATCCAGTTTCCACATTCGTAAAGGGAGGTTTATCATAGGGAGGTTTATCAGTCTCAGAGATGTGTATGAGAATTATGTGATACAAACCATTATAAAGTGATAAGCACGAGGCTTGGCACACGGTAAGTGCTCAGTGGCCTTAAAGGAGGATGGGAGAGAGGGCACCTCCTTAGTCTTTGTGGGATGTTTAGTGATAGGGAAACCTGTCACTGGAGCTGGGGTGTAAGTCAGGGACCATAGGAGGTCCAAGTGGTTGAGAAAGGAGAGCTGGATGGTGGAGGCTTTGAATGCTAGGGAGAGGAGTTTGATCTTATCTGAAGAGCCACGGAGGGCCACTGAAGTTTTCTCGATGGCATGCAGTATGCGAGGAGTGCTTTAGAAAAATGAACTAGGCTGTTTTGTAGGGCAGAGAGAAGGAGGAAGAGGAGGCGGAGGGGAGGAGGAAAGAGAGAGAGAGAGAGAGATATAGACAGAGACAGAGACAAGAGACAGAGACAGAGAGAGACAGAGAGAGACAGAGAGAGCACAAATGAGACTGGATGGTGAGGGAGAGAGGACCATATTTTTTCCCTTTCAGGCTTATAGTCTTCAATCTAAGTCCTGCCCAGTTTTCCTCACCCTCCAACTTGGCTCTACTAGTGGGTCCAAGAAAAAGGAAGTGGAGGAGACATGGGAGATAGCTTGAGACTGAGATATAGCTGATTAGCATGCGCTACTTGAGATCCTGACTGACTCCAGGACCCTAAGAGTGGGACTCTGCCCGGTGCCTGGTGCTGCAGCCACACCGCCCAGGCCTGCATGAATGCCTAGAGCCAAAGAGATGGGTGCGGCCATGTCCTTGACCTTCAAGTGAAGGTCAAGAACTTGAGAAGTCAGTGTGTCCAGGAGGACTTTATATGCTTTGGGGAACGGTTGGCATCCTTTTGTAGCTATTCATCTAGAGCTTAACAGCCCACATGCCTACATTTTAGCTGTAGTGCTAATCCATTTTTGTCAGATTAAATTGGTCTGGTGGGGAATGCTTTTCCTGGAGATGGACATAAGGAAGGACTAGTCCAGACAGGACCAGGCAGGCTAGAAGCGGGATTAGACCTTGGATAAGGGATCTTATCCAAGGGGGCATGAGGATTTTTCTGAACCCTTTATGGAGATGCTGAAGAAGTTGAAAATGTTCCTTAGATAGTATAGTGAGAATTAAGTGTCATGGATAGGAGGTCAAGTGTATTGAGACTTGGGAAGCAGGTACAGAGGCAGAGTTTGGCAGGAGAGGCTCTGACAAGAGATGGAAGGTAACCTCCAGGGATTAGCCTGAAAGTGCTTAACGTCAGTCTGGGCTGCTTCCCTGGAACAGATATGAGCCTGGGAACTCTTGACTTTTAAGGAAGAGGCTCCACCCTGCTCCCTTCTATCTTCTGTACCTTGACAGAGCCTGGAATTTACTGTCCTGAAGGGAATCAGGCCAGCTCTGGGCCTGCAGTCCCAGTCCTATCCCTACTCTTGCCCTTCCCACCCTGGAGGTACATGACGTCAACAGATTGGGTTGGGTGCAGTGGGGGTTGGAAGGGAGCAGAGCTGCAGCTTCCTGAGAGCCCCAGGCTGCCTCACTCAGCTCCAGCCCCCTTTCCTGCCTTTCATCTAAGCAGAAAACAAGGGAGAGGCCCCTGGCACTAACAAAGCATTGCACCATGTGCAATTTGCATTTTCTGTCTCCTTCTTGAGCAGCCCTGGATTTGGGCAGTCAGGAGGAAGAGCAGCAGCTCAAGCTAGAGAAGGCTCTCAGTCCAGTTTGGTCTGTAAATTGTTGGTGGTGCTAGTAGTGGGGCATTGCTCTGAGCTGAGGAGAGGGACAGTGAGAGGGCAAGGGGCTGGGTGACCAGTGTTAGAGGCCAAAAAAGTATAGGCCCAGGATAATTGTTCTTAAGTAGGGGCTGATTTTACCCCTCAGCAGACATTTAGCAGTGTCTGGAGATATTTTTGGTTGTCACAACCGGGTTGGGGGCTGGGGGGAGTTGCTACTGGCATCTAATGGGCAGAGGCCAGGGATGCTGCTAAACATCCTACAAGCACAGAACAGCCCCACAACAATGGATTATCAGGTCCAGATTTAGAAACCCTGGTAGAGGAAATGGGGAGAGGAAAAAAAAAGCAGAAAAGAGGGGGATGAGCATCAGATCTAACGAGAGTCTCCCAGGTGCAGGGGAGTGCTGGGAGCTGTGGTTGACAAAAGGAGCAGTGACTGCTTAGATGTGGGCAAGCTGAGGAGCTGCGGTCAGAACCCACTGGCACGATGGACTGGGAGTCCTGGGAAAAGGTGGAGTAAGGAGGAGGCACTCTTTAGATGGCAAGTGGCCCTGGCTGAGGAAGGGAGCAGAGAGCTCCACAGTGGGGAATGAGGAGAGAGGGAACACAGAGAGACTAAGGGCAGGGACGAAACTCTGGAGACAACTCATATGACGTGCAGAGATGTTCAGGTTGGCTGAGATGAGTAGGGGCCAGCTTAGGAAGGAGATGGGTTTGGGGGCGGCTGAATGCCCCATGGGAAGAGTTCAGCCCCAAGCCCAGAGAAGCTCCAGCCCCTGGCCCAGAGCTCCTTGGTGAATTACCCAAGTGAACTCAGAACTCACACAGGTTGGGCTGCTGGGAGGGATGAGAGTGAGGGGCTGACGTTAGGCCTCTCTGTTGGAAAGGAGGGATCACTGACCAGGGATATATTGAAGGATTCAAGGGCTGGAAAGGACTACATTTTATTAGTGATGATGGTGATGATGATGGTGATGATAGAAATAATAATAATTCAAATATAGCTGCTGTCCATTGAGTACCTTCTTTGTGCCAGGCACAATGCTAGGCATTTTAATATACTATCTCATTTAATCACCACAGCAGCTCCTTGTGGTACATAGTAAGCCCAGAGATTTGATGTTCCAAGCTATCTGAAAACCGCCCTGTCACTACCATAGTCCTTTTCCCTACTGTCATATCCTTATTATACCTTATTTCGGTGCTTTCAAACCTACCTTTTCATTTGATTAGTACAGTGTCCCATGAAGTTGACTGAGCAAGTAGCAAAAATGTTATTTTACATCTAAGAAAACTGAGGACACCCAGTTCATTAGTGGGAAAGCCAGAACCAGAGCCCAGCCTTTTGACTCCTAGCCAAGGCTGGAGAAGAACTTGAAGAGGACATCCTCCAGAACTTGAAGAGGACATCCCTTCCTGCCCTGCTTCTGTTTCTGCTTCTGCCTCTTCATGCAGCGGTATGGAATCTAGCTCCTACACAACTTGCCCAAGCCATTCCACCGGCTTCCTGTACCACACCTGAGAGAGGCCCCGTGAGCTCAGAGTGTCAGAGCAAATTGACATAAAATCCTGTCTAGCCATCCCTGCTTCAGGGGCAAAGACTTTCACCCTGGGCACATGGCACTCTCTCCCCTGCTGCCCATCCCCTCCGAGCCTTATTATTGTAAAATTAATCTTCATTTGCTAAATAATTCATGAGGCAGTGACAGGAGATGCTTAATGAAGCTTCAACTCCCCAGTCCTGGCTGGCCTGGACCAAGAGCTGTCCTGAAGGCTGAACCCCAGCACTGCCCAGGGACAGAGATGGAGGGTAGGGGCCGGGGCCCCTTGGTATAGCCACTGGCCAGCAGGTGAGCAGGAAAGCTTGGGCTGCAGGAGCAGACCTTCCATGTGATGGGAACACAGGGCTCACTGGTGAGCATGCTGCAACCAGGGAGAGCTGCACTGTGCAGGACTGCAGCCACCAGGAGTGAGGCACAGTGCCACCCTCCTCTTAGCAGGGCAGTGCGAGGTGGGCGAGTCCTTTTCCTCATGCACCTTTAGATTCCTTCCTAATGGGAAGTCAGACCATGGCCCAGGGCAGTAAGTACTGGGTTATGAGTTAGCAGACCTGGGTTTTAACCATTTTGGCCCAGGGATCCTGGCCCCGTTGCTTCCCTTCTCCAAGCTTTGGTTTCTTTGTGAAAAATGAGGATTGTACCAGGTGACTTTTCATATCTCGCCCAGTCAGAGTGCTCTGTGATTCCACTGCTCCTTCTCTTAAAACCTTGCAGTGGCTCTGTACTGCTGTCAGGGTGAAATCCGAACTGTTGTACAGTTTTGTGGGGCTTTCTATGATGAGGCTACTGTCCCCTTCTCCAGCCACATCTCCAAGTCCCCTGCCCCTCATCTTATACCATTGCTCAGAAACACCTGTAGTTGCCTCAGCTTGCTTTCCCCTCCTCTGAGCCTTTGTACTTGGGGTTCCCTCTGCCTGAGTGGTCTGGGTCTCTGCTTCTTGCCCCACCCACCTTCTACATTAACATCCTATCTTCAGATTGTAGCTCAGATTTTACTTTCACTGAAAAGCTCTGGAGACAACTCAGGAAGGCTGGATGCCCTTGCACATTCCCCCAGAGCACCTGGGCTGACTACAGAACATAGCAAGGCAATTGCCTTTTCTGTATACATTTTTCCATTAAAGTATATGCTCTCTGAGAAAAAGGCTTCATCTGTTTTGATCCCAGCTGTATCCCCAGTGCCTTGCAGTGTCGCTTGGTAGATACGAAATGGATAAATAATTGCACGCAATGCTTCCATGAACATAGAATCCCTGGAGGAACATGCTGCAGGGAGGGGAGTGGGGGGTGGGAAGACTGGCCAGAGCAGCCTCACAGCCTCTACTGGAGAGACAGTGCTGCAAGAGGACACAGTATCACAGACCAGTTGTGATGGGAGCCCCTTCGCCTGCAGCCTTGGTTCAGAGGGCCAGGCTTTCTGGGCTCTGGGTCTGACCCAGCAGCAAAGACAAGCTACCAGTGGCCCTCTAGGAGGCCATTCGGCCCTGCGGGGCCTGAAGAAACCAACCTCCCATTCATAACACATGGGTCTCAAGGCAGCCCCCTGAGTCCCACATATGCTCACCACCCAGGACACTCTAATCCTGAACACATCACAACTCCTCACCCTCTTGTGCCTGGACTCCAGGTCTCCTCACCAGGTGTGTGTACCAACTCCCATGCAAATGCCACCTCTGTGTACCGCCCAGATCCTCCTGGAATCATTTCTTGCTCTGAGCTCCCACAGCATGTAGCACGTGTTTAACACCATTTTTGTGAATTGCACTGAAAAGTTGACATGGCGGAGTCCATGGCTGGAAAGCACATTTTCTGAGACCTAAGGTCAAGGAAGCATGAGTTAGTGGAAATCCAGTAGTCTTGGGCTTGAATGTTAGTTTTTAGCCAGTAGCTAACAAAGAGTAGGCACTTTGCGAATGAATGAATAAATAAATGAATGAAGGCACTTCTCTTTTCTGGACTCATGCTCCTTCTTTCTAAAATGAGGGATCATCATATCTATATCATAGGGATGTTATAAGGCTGGCAGATACTCCGTGGAAGTCTGACACAGAAAATAAAAGGTTATTGCTTTTGGTACTCATCAATGCACCCCACTGCAATGCCAGTCCTGAGTAGAGGCAGCTTGTGACTAACTTAGAGGCAGTTTGCCACTTCATTTTAGTATGCGTATTTCTTGCATATAGGAAGAAAGTAAAGAGATTCAGGAAAAGAGGGATAAAGAAAAGAGGAAAAAACAAACCAGCACCACATGAGGCAGTAACCATGGTGCTGAGGCAGCTCGGTTGGCCCTCTCCAGGCTCTAGAAGCTTGAAATACCAAACCCTGAGCTGCCGTGGAAACTAGGAAGGGCTGGGACGAGGGCTCAGGGGCCAGTAGCATTTCAAAAAACAACTAATAAAAGATTCTCTACAGTGAACTTTCTAATCCCAAACTTTCACACATGTAGACAAAGCTACGTGACAAGGACATGGAGGCTCATCAGCTGCACAAGGTGCTTAATGTTCTCCTGTGTCATTGAGGCCTCCTCCACTGTGGTGTTTGTTTCTCACATGTTTGCTGAGTTTATGTTTAGTTCTGAGAAATTTTGTGACCATGACATTAACTCCTTCATGTTTGAAAAATATGAAAGCAGTAAGCGTTGTACACGATAGGAAGAAGAGGGAAATTATTACAATGGACTCCAAAGCGAGGATAATTTTAAAAATGAGAAGTGGAGAGAAGTGACGAACATTGCACTGGTTCCCTATAGGATGAACTGTGTGAAAATGGGCACTATTCTGAGGGCAGAGAGTTACCTATACGACATGAGACAAGGGCCGGGTTAGGCCTGTGCAACCTGGCAATACAAGTGAGTATGACAAGGAGAAATGATTGAAAAAATGGAAAATGTGCCCTGTGTGCTGCTGGGCACTTGTGCCAGATGCTGGTTTTATTGGGAGTTCAAAGGCTGAGCAAAGTGAAGTGTACTGATGGAACTTTTGCAACAAGTCAGGGATGGTTTCAGTTTCAAGGCCCATCAGAATCCATGTAACATCAAACCAAGTTGAGGCTGCAGGGGCTGGTGTTGAAGCTGTCTAGCAGTTCCCAGGGGCTCTGGTAGAGGCCAGCAAGGTGGAGGGTCACCTGCCTCAGTGGGTGTCAGTGTTGACCAAACAAATCTATTTTGGGCAAAGATGCCTGTTAAACATCACATGTGCAAGAAGGAAGAGTCGGCCTGGTTTTAGAGCTTCGAAGGACTGACTCACACTCCTGTTTCATAGAAATATATCTGGAGATAACAACTTAGCCTCTACCAGTCACTTTGGACTTATGAGAAAATGGGCCAGCTCATAGCCTTCACCAGTGGAAGCTTCTCTACTTTGAGCAGGAATACTTTGTTCTTTGAATGCTTTGGAAAGGCAGTGGCTAGTTCTAATTGAGAATATACACTTCTCAAGGCCAATGAGATGTTTCTTTGCTCCAAAATCATCTCTCAGACAATAGAGCTTGCAGGCCTGGGTGATATTCCCACTCCTGTTGCATAGCTTCCTTGCTGTTCCAAATACGCTCTGGCCTCAGGCCTTTGCCTCATTGTCCCCCCTGCCCAGGAAGCTCTTTCCAGATCTATGTTGTTCACTCTTCAACTCCAAGTCTTTGTTCAGATCCTACTTTCTCAGTGAGACTGCCCTGACCATTCTGTTCAATGCTGTGTTCTGCCTCCTACCCCGTTTTCCTCACCCCCTTTTCCCTACTCTACCTTTTCCTTGGCACTTATATACAGACTATATAATTCACTTACCTATTACTTTTAATGTCTGCCTCGTCCCACTAGAACATATACCCCATGAGGCTAGGAATCTCCGTTATATTCACTGATCTATTTTAAGATCCTGAATAAATACCCACCACATAGAAAGGGCTCAGTATGTACAAAACAAAACACCTCCACTATGCCCCCATCCCCTGTGATTAGGCCTATTGTTTCACCTTTTTGGTGGCCCTCAGGTGTTTCTCCCCTCACCCCCAGCACACTGGCTGTGGGCTGTTCTGTCTCTGGGTCCAGGCGTGCCTGCCCTCTGTGTGTGACAGATGCATGACCAGGCACTCTCAGAGCTTGGCAGCTGGAAGACTGAGTTGGGGGTATACTAGATCAAGTATAGTGTAGACTCTGTCCTTTGAGTGCCAACGCTCAAAGCTGCAGAAGAGCAGGTTCACTCTTTGAGATGGGCAGATGTCTCTGGAAGAAGTTTCTCCCCTAGCTCCTCGCTTTCATCTTCATGACAGGTTGGGGCCTAAGGACTGATGGCCTTAGATTCTTAGACCTTGTGCTACTAAAATAGATGATATTTTTGACTACTCATTATGGGTCAAGAACTTCATGTGGATTACCTCATTTTATCCTCTCAGCTAATTTATATCATCATCATCATCACCATCATCATCATCACCATCATCCTCATTCTCATCATCATCATTATGGTCATCATTATCACCGCCACCACTAGAGGAAGGAATTTGTTATAGATGAAGGAACTGAGACCTATAGAGTAATTTGTGCAAAGTTAGGAAGCTGGTAAAGTGAAGAAGTCAGAGTCAGGTTACCTCCACCTCACTAACAAATTGCAGAGACAGAAACTGAGCCCATGTCTGTTGATTCCCATCCTATGTCCTTTCTCTCAAACCAAGATACTGTCCTTAGTTTATTCTGTTCTAATATTTCTAAAGAGAAATTCAGGAAGGCTTCCTAGAGGTGGTGACATTTGAACTGAGTCTTTGTGGCCCAAGATAATTCTATTGGCTAAATTTTTTTCCTAAGAGTAAAACTATATTTCCTAGAGCTCCCTGCAGCCAGGTGTGCCTGTAAGACTGAATTCTGACCAACTGAATGTGGTTTGGATGCACCCACTCCAGGCCTGGCTCCTAAGTCCTCCTGCATGTTCCTCCACACTCACTCCCTCTTTGCTTACTGGCCACATACATGGAATCTAATGTGGGGCTCTGAGACTCCAAGAGAAGGAGAGCTCTGTCCTCAACTGACTCACTGGGATGTGATATAGATATAAACTTGTAAGGTATTAAGTCATTGAGATTCTGGATTTGTCTAATATGGCAGATTTCTCACCCTGGCTAATATAACCTCGAATGATGAGGACATGTTTACAAGGTAAAGAAAGTGGGGAGGGGACTCAGGATGGCAGAGTAGATAAACTCTGTGGTTGCCTACTCTCATGACTACATCAAAATTACAACTAAACTATATAACAATCATTGAGAATTGTCTGAAGTCTAGCTGAACAGAAATCGTACAACTAAGGACATATAGAAGAAGCCAACTTAAGACTGGTAGGAGGAGCAGAGACAAGGGCACAGGCAGCAGCTGACCTTGGCCTGCAACAGAGTCCCTCTCAAGAGGCCCCAGAACCAACACACCCAGTCGCTGGCTTCAGAGCACAAAAGATCACAACCCAACCACCTCCATAAAAGACAAACCTAAAGGGCTGATTGGTCAAGCACCAGAGTCGCACTAAAGCAAATCTTGCTCTGGAGGGTCAGCCTTTGCAAAACAGCTCCTCTATTGTAGTCATGGCCAGTCCTCACAAACAATCAGCCTGAGGGTCAATCCCTCCTACTGACATGCAACAGCAGCCAAGGCTCAACTACAACAGGAGGGAATACACAATCCACACAAGGGACATACTTGGAGCGCCCGGCTCAGGTGACCAAGAAGACTGTGTCACTGGGCCCACAGGATACCTGCCATATAAGGCCACCTTATTACATAAGACAAGGAGTATAGCAACTCTACCTAATACATAGAAACAAACATGGGGAGACAACCAAACTGGGGAGACAAAGAAATATGTCCCAAATGAAAGAACAGAACAAAGCTCCAGAGAAGAGCTAAGCAAAATGGAGACAAGATGCAGAGTTCAAAACACTGACTATAAGAATGCTCAATAAACTTTAGATGAACTCAGTGAGAACTTTAATGAAGAAATAGGAAACATAAAAACAGAGATAGAAAACATAATAAAGAATCGGTCAGAAATGAAGAAAACAATAACTGAAATGAAGAATATATTAGAGGGAATCAACAGTAGACAGATGAAGCAGAGGATCAAATCAGTGATATGAGAGACAAGATATGGCAAACACCCAATCAGAACAGCAACAAGAAAAAAGAATCCCTCCACAATGAGGATAGTTTAAGGGGCCTCTGGGACAACATCAAGCATACCAACATTTACATCATAGGAGTACCAGAGGGAGAAGAGAGAGAGCAAGGAATTGAAAACCTATTTGAAGAAGTAGTGATTGAAAACATCCCTAACCTAGTGAAAGAAAGAGACATATAAGTGCAGGAAGCTCAGAGAGCCCCTAAGAGGCCTATACCAAGATACATCATAATTAAAATGCCAAAGGTTAAAGATAAAGAAAGAATCTTAAAACTAGCAAGAGAAAAACAGTTAGTTATCTACAAGGGAGCTCCCCTAAGACTGTCAGCTGATTTCTCAACAGAAACTTTGCAGGGTAGAAGGGATTGACAGGAAATATTCAAAGTGATGAAAAGCAAGGACCTACAACCAAGATTATTTTACCCAGCAAAGCTATCATTTAGAATTGAAGGACAGATAAAGAGCTTTCCAGACAAGGATAAGCTAAAGGACCTCATCACCACCAAACCAGTATTATAAAAAATGTTAAAGGGACTTCTTTAAGAGGAAGAAAAAAAATAAAAAATATTTATAACAAAATGGCAATAACTACATATCTACCAACAGTTACTTTAATTGTAAATGGATTAAATGCTCCAATCAAAAGACATAGGGTGGCTGAAGGCTGAACGGATAAGAAAACAATACCTTTATATATGCTACCTACAACAGACACATTTCAGATCCAAAGACACACAGACTGAAAGTAAAGGGATGGAAAAAGGTATTTCATGAAAATGGAAACAAACAAACAAACAAAAGCTGGGGTAGCAATGCTATATCAGACAAAATAGACTTTAAAACAAAGGCTATAACAAGAGACAAAGAAGGACCCAGTAATTGTACTTCTGGGTATTTATCTGAAGAAACCCAAAATGCTACTTTAAAAGGACATGTGCATCCATATGTTCATTGTAGCATTATTTACAATAGCAGAGATATGGAAGCAACCTGGGTGTCCATCAATGAATAGATGAATAAAGAAGAGGCGTTACATACATACAATGGGATATTACTTAGCTATAAAAAGAATGGAATCTTGCCATTTGCAACAACATGGGTGGATCTAGAGGGTATTGTGTTGAGTGGAATAAGTCAGACAGAGATAGATAAATGCCATATGATTTCACTTCTATGTGAAATCTAGACAACAGGATTTCTTATATAAAGAACAAACAGAAACAGACATAGATACAGGAAGATTTTGCCGATTAGGAGTGTAGCTGGGGGAATGAGTGAAGGGGGAGCAAATTAAGAGGTATAAATTGGTAGTTAGATATTCATGGGGATGTAATGTATAGCATAGGGAATATAGTCAATACATTGTAATAACTATGTATGGTGTCAGTTGGGTACTGGATTTATTGGGGTGATCACTTAGTAAGTTATATAAATGTCTAATCACTATGTTGTACACCTAAAACTAATATAATATTGAATGTCAAATGTAATTGAATAGTAAAAATTTTTAAAAAACCAGAAAGCAGGGAAGAACTTTCTGACAAGTCAGAACACTTTGGGAAAATTTGTGGCACGTGATGGGGGAATTTGAAGTTGGCTGTCTTTATAGAGGGCTGGTGGGAGATGAGCTAGAATGGCTGGGGCCAGCTGAGAGAAGGCCTTAAATGCAGACCTGGAGATGTTGGGGAGCCCTTAAGGGATTTATGCCGAAGACTGACACATTTAATCTGAGTTTTAGAAGGATCGTTCTAGTGCTGTGTTTCCACAAGACCTTTCCAAGGAATTCTAATTCTGAGAGCTGTTCATAGAAAATGCAGTTCTGCTTCCCCTTAGAGATTCACAATGCACATTAACACATCAATCCCTCTCTATGCCTTTACTGGTTTACCTTCTTCATAGTGCTCACCACTATTTGAAGGTCTCTTATTTACTTACAAATTATTTCTATCTCTTCCTACAATAGAATATGCTCACAAGAGCATAAAACTTGTCTGTCTTATTCACCACCTATTCCCAGCAGCTAGGTGAGTACCTGGCACCTAACAGGTGCCCAATACATTTTTAGTGACTGAGCAGTTAAAGGCTCTAAGAAATCCTGCAGTAAAGGAATTGGTTTACACAATTGGAATTGTGTATTTAAGACCTATTAATATTTCCCTTGACTATCACACTTTGTAAATGCTGCTCTAGTGGCCAGTGGCAGATGGTGTAGCTCTTTGCCGACTGTGCCTACTGACTCTAAGGGCCACTGAGGGCCATGACCCTTCATGGTGTTAAGGGTGAGAGGTTCAGCTAAAATTCAGGAAGCTACTGGCCACAGCAGCTGGAATCTGGTGCTGAGGCTGGAGCCTTGCTCCCTGGAGACCTCAAAGCAGGATTAGATCTCCTGCTCCCCGCCAGCCTGGCTCCACGCCAGCTGCAAGGCCAGCTTTCTACACATGGCAGCTGAGGGTAGATGCTAAGCTTTAAGGATTAATACTGGCCTGTGCAGAACCCAGATCTCACGTCAAATGAACTTCTGCTGGGCACCAGGAGGCCCAGACAAATGAGATAATGAAATCTAAGCCTCATTATGGGGAAGCAGCAGGGCCCAGAGAGTGGAGCTCTGGTGGGAAAGATGGGGGAGACAAGTGCTCTGCAGGGCCCAGCTCTCTTTGCTCTAGCACAGATAGCTATAGGGGACTGAGAGGTATTGCTGTGTTGGAAGCAGAGGACTTGAGAGCAAGAAAGGGCTTTGGAGATCATCCTCATCTTCACAGTCATTGCTATCGTTTATTAAGCAGCTACTATGTACCAGTGACAGAGTCCTCTCAACAATCTTAGAGGTATGTATTATTGTTCATAGTTTACAGATGAGGACACTGAAGCTTAGAGAGAGAGAGAGAGACAGAGAGAGAGACAGAGAGAGAGAGATTTTCTCAAGATTCTGGAGTGAGTGAGTGGCTAGGCGGGGAGGAGGGGCCCATTCTTTGGACTCCCTGCCCAGTACTCTTTCCTCCACTCTCTGTGGCTTCCTAGGGGCCTAACCTCTGCTATTCTGTGTTGCTGTGATCCCAGCATTTCTAGGTGAAGGCTCTGGGGCCCAGTAAGTTCTCTGCTTACCTGCATAGACAAGCTATTTGAGACAAAATGAAGAGAAAGTATGGACATGGACATGATCCAAGTCCTCACCCCGTGCTTCCCCAGCTGTGTGTTCTTGACTTCCTCTTCAAATAATAAAAAATTCTCACAAAAGCTCTGTAGTTTTCACAAGGGCTCACTCAGCTATTGCTTCT
Source organism: Pteropus medius (assembly GCF_902729225.1). Classification (NCBI taxonomy): domain Eukaryota; kingdom Metazoa; phylum Chordata; class Mammalia; order Chiroptera; family Pteropodidae; genus Pteropus; species Pteropus medius. The sequence continues at coordinate 67,342,840 of NW_024349800.1, forward strand.
CTGGATTTCCAGCCTAGTCCTGGGAGATGAGGTAGGTAAGTCAGGCTGAGGAGGGAGCCGTGACTTGCCCCAGGCCACCCAGGCAGTGGTGGGGAGGCTCTGGATCTGGCATCTCATTGTCATTATTATTAATGGGGGTTGCTACTGTGGAATATGGTCCTTAGCAAGGCCTCAACCTCTGTCCCCCACGCCTGTTCTCTGCCAGGGCCTTCTTGCCCCCTCCCCCATTTTGGCATGGGGTATGTGCTCAATTAATTGTATCTCTGTTTATGATCTAATGCCAAAGATGGTCACTTAGAAGGTGCTCAATAAGAAACTGCAGATGAATTATTAGGAAAGTCAATATCTGGGGGAATGTGCCTAGGAAAGAGCTGGTCTTCAAAATTCAGAGAGAAGCCAAACAAGCCATTCTTGAAAAATGAAGGAGAAATAAAGATGGGTTATCTGCCATGTTCTCCTTTGTTAGACAAGAGATTGTTGATCCAGTTTCCCTCTGCTAGTTCAACTGCACGTATAACCAGACCCTGCGAGAGGGCTTGACAGTCGCTAATGTCTCAGAGTGTTAGGTTAGTTAGGTTTTGCCCTGGACAGAGGGAGGGGAAAAGTGGCCTCCATATGTTGATCCCTTTCAGTCTTCTTGGTCACAATGGTGACCATGTTGACTCCAGCTAACAGTGTGGGAAGCCCAGCACTTACACAGATGCTATCTTACTTGTTCTTCACAACTTATTTTTCATAATTTGTTCTTCGGCCCTGTGAAGGAGCTACTGTTTTAGCATCCCCTTTCCCAAATGGGGAAAGGGAAGTTAAGGGACCTGCTCAGGTTCACTCCGCTGCTTCTAAGTAGCATCAGGCAGCATTTAATGCTCATGCACATCCTGGAGCACGTCCTGGAGTCAGAAGAAATCCTTGTAGGAGCTGCTACATCATTTGGCTCTCATTGCCACTCTGATGGTGGGAAAGCTAGGTGCTTTATGCCCATTTATTAAAAAACAAAACAAAACAAAGCAAAACTGAAGGCCAAAAAACGGAGAAAGCCTTGCTGGGTTCCATCAGCCCCATACCTTAACTGATCAGCCAGGTTGAGCATCCTGTCTAGGCTATGGCGGGCATGACAATTATTCAGCAGCATTCACATCTCCCTTCCTGGGCACAAGGCTAGATCTCACTTCCCAGCACCCTCAGGGTAGGATTTTGGGGGCAGGGCTTTTCTGAAGCTGTCGATTTCCCCTGCATGGCTTGGTGCAGCCAACACGAGGTCCTGGGGGTGAAAGAGCCATAAGATGGGAGAGGCCAGGTGCCTAAAGTGTTACCCACCAACAGTGCCATTGCTTTGGACATGACTTCTACTGTGTTTGAGCCATTACACTTTGAAAACCTATATGTTACCACAGCATGGCCCACTCTAACTTTTAAACACACACACACACACACACACACACGCGCGCGCGCGCGCACGATATATTTAGCTGTGTTCTACGCATGCTGGGCAAGAAGGAGAAAATGATGCAGAGAAGCGTATTGTATAGTCCCTGCCCCCACGGAGCATGTAGTCTAGTGGGAGGGATGAGGCAGACACAGGTGTTTAGCTTCATGGAACATGATTGAAAACAGTGAGTTACTAAGAGATTAAGTACAAATTGATAGTTACAAAATAGACATGGAAATATAAAGTGTAGCATAAGGAAAATAGTTATTAATGTGGTAATAAATATGTAAGGGGGAAGAAGGGTACTAGATTTAGTGGAGTGATCACTTTGTGAGTTATATAGATCTCTAATCACTATGCCGTACAAATGAAACTAATATATTATTGTATGCGAACTATAATTGAAAAAAAAAAAAACCTCATTGAATTGTAAAATGTAAATACGAGCAACTAATTGTCTATTACATTTCAATAAAGCCAGAAAGAGAAAAAGTGAGTTGCGTACCTGAGGTCAGAGGAGGGAGAGTGCTGGGGATGGTGTAGGGGCAGGCAGGGAAGACAGCTCATATTCGGGTAAGCACTGGTGCTCAGGCTTTAAGGAGGGCGGGATTTGGTTAGTAGAAGGGTGGGGGCTCTCCCTGAAGGAGGGACACCAGGAGTCCAGGCTTATCTGCAGGCACAAGCATTCCAGAGGTCTCTGTGTCAGCTGAGCCCCCTCCTCAGGCTGTTGCTATATTATAAGCTCTCCTATCTCACTTCAGGTGGAAAATGCCCCTGGGGTGAGCAGGACAGCTCTGACCCTTGGGTGTCCCCGGGGCAGCAGTGGCATGAGAACTGTGAGGAGATAAGCTGCATTCCAGGAGCTCCTGTAAGCTCTGGCTTTATGTGATCCCTGCTCTGGGGAGATACTTTCTTTCCTTGAAACAAAGGGCTGGGTCTAAAGCAACTCTAAAGTGGACAGTGTTAGTTTCCTTCTGTCTTCTGGTTTTCTTCCAGCTCTAAAACCCCATGGCTTTCTGGAGCTGGGAATGAGGGAGTGACAAATCCCTCATTCCAGGAGTCAGATGGGATGGGAGGGAGGTTCAGAGTGCCCACCCACCCTCTGACTTTGATTCCTAGGCCACTCTGGAAGGGCCACTATCTGGCTGTTGGGTCTCAGTTTTATCTTCTGTGGGATCTAACTCTGTAGAAGGATGAATGGGTACTGTATCCTTGGAAGAAACTCACCCTTTTAGGGGCAGGGAAAGGAACAGTTAATTCTGATTTTCTGAAGGTCCCACAGATACCTGGTACCAGGGGTGTCTGCCTGCTCTCAAAAGACCTCCTAGTCTCCTCTTCCATGAGGTGGAGGGTGTTTTGGTGGTGGGCTCAGAAGGAGGTTTGCCTGCTGTTATTATTGGGAACTGAGTCATCATGGTCTGGATGTTCCTGAAGCCCCTGCTCTTTTTTTGCAAATTAGCTGCCCTCTTCTTTTAGGCCTCTGCCAGAGGTTTGCTGACTGGTCTGTCCTCCAGACCCATGGGCTCTCTAGCACTGGCCAGGAGGCATGAACTAGGTGAAACTAGATCATCTGTGCAGTGCCTCTATCGTCACCTCTTCTCTGAGGCTGGTTCTAAGCATGTTGGCCCCTGAGACTGGCATTTCCCAACCTCCCAAGGCAGAGGTCCAGGCCCTGGATAGGCAAGGACTAGGGCATCAGGTTCTCTGGGCTCTGCCCCTCACCTGCTGTGAGCCTATGGCAAACCGCCTAGCAGATCTGGCCATTTACTGAAACCCAGCATCTGGGTCCATGTGAGCTGGTGCCGTTATGAGAAAAGCTCAGTCACGAACAATTGCCTGAAAAGGGAAAGGCTTGCAGGGGACCTGATAACTGAGTTTAAATCAGTGGTTCTCAATCTTTGATGCATGTCACAATCACTTTTCAAAGTTCAGAAGCCTGGACTTCGCCCCTGAAGTTTCTGATTTTGTAGGCTGGGATGTGATCCTGGCATCTGATTTTACAAACTTCTCCTGGTGATCATGCTGCACGGCCAGGGTTGAGAGGTAAGGCATGAGAAGAATCTTAAGCTTGCCCCCAACTAAGATGCTGTGAATCGGGTCCTCTAAAAGAGGAAGCACTGTTCTCCTCACACAGGGGTGTGTGCTGTAGTGTGGCAATCAGAAAGGAAAGACTCATACCCACATCACTGGGGTGCTGCACTGCAAAATGGAGAAAGGGTGGCTGGTCCTTTGGTTCTTGTCTGGGCTCTGGGTACTCAGAGGCCTGAATGCCCCATCACGGCCTAAATAAAGATGATGCCCTCCATCAGCAGGGCCCAGGCTCTGAGCTGAAGCAACTGTGCCCTTATCCGAACCCTCCAGGACCACCTGCTCCCACTTACAACCAGGGCCCACAAGGAAGTTGCCTTGGGAGGGCACTGGCCTGCTTGGTGGTGGGGCTTCATTCTTGGCTTTACTGACTCCAGAGGGATCAATGAGAGGGTTCCCATCCAGTGGAGAGGGGCCAACCACCATTCCAAGATGTGAGGAGCCACCACCACAGAGCATGGGGACTGACCTGGCTCATCCAGAGGATCCAGCCTTGGTCCTCACCATTCCATGGGCAAGCAGGTGACTTTCCCAGCAGTGGACCTTCCCCATATTTATTTGATTGCTTTCTACTCCAGCTCCCCTCATTTTAGTGTCAACATTTTCATCACTCTCAGCTTCCAGTGTCTATTGTAGTCAACAGAATGAGTAAGAGAGCCAAGATATTGTGCTTATTAAGGGAGAGCTTTTACATGAAGCTCTTAACATAGTGCCTGGCACTTGAGCCACGCTCAAGAAACAAAAATCCTCCCTATCCCTTCCCAAAGCCTCATCCAACATAAGTGAAGCCTGAATGTTCTCAACAAGTTTTTTCTCTCTGTACCCAAACCCTTTTAGCTCCTGAGCGTTCAGGAGCTGCTGGAGAGAAGGGATCCAGCTGTGTCCTGAGTGTCAAGAAACAATTGGCTGCAGACTTAACACTTTTATGCTTGAGAACTGGGCTGGAGTCACAGAAATGGTGGCCTTCAAAGGCCAATTATCATTGACTTGAATATTCTAGGCATTTTACTCAGAGGCATCGTACTTTCCACATGGCTTGGGCTTAGATTTAAAATCTGGATCCCTGATTTAGTATTAAAGTTCTTCTACAATTTATTTCTATATGGCATATCATATTTTCCCAAACCAGAGTGGCAATGTGGTGTAATGGACAGAGCACCAAACTAGGTAACAGAGTCTGTGGTCTAATCCTAGAGTTCCTTGGTACTGATATCACTCCAGATAACTGAATCTCTCTGGATTCTGGCCCAGGAGCTGGACTAGATGAGTGGTTCTTTTATACAGATTCATGGCCTGGCTGCACCAGGATCACCTGGAGCACATCTTACAAAGTACTAATGTCCTGGTCTTACCCTCAGAGTGTCCAATTTGATCACTCTGAGATACAGCCTGAGTATCTGTACTTTCTAAAAACCCTACAGTTATTTTAATGCACAGCCAGTTTTGTAAAGTATGTGGCCAAAGACTGTTTTCTTATCCTGCTTGTCCCATCAGAGTCATTTACCTAGCTGACCACCTCCTCCTTACTGAAACCCTTAACTTCTCTTGGCTTCCATGACACCATTTTATCCTGGCTCCCCTCCTCCCTCATTGCCACACCATCTCAATCTCCTTTCCTGCTTCCTTTCTTCTGTTCCACATCTAAATGTTAGTGTGCCCTAATCCTGAACCTCCTTCTCTATCTAGACTCTCTCTCTTGTTTTTTGCTTCTACTCCCACGGCTTTAAATCTCACCCATGTGTCAATGGCTTCCCAGGTCTGCATCTATAGCCCCGATCTTTTCCTAGAACTACTTTTCACCTCTACCTGGATGTCTAACATTCATTTCAAAGTGAACGTGTCCAAAACAGAACATTTAGTTCTACCCTAGCACTCCAGCCTGTTTCTCCCCAATCTTCCCATTCTCCATAAAGGGCATTTGACCCATCCAGATACTAACCCCAAAATATGGGCATTATCCTTGATTCCTCCTTTTTCCTTTTGCCCTCATCTAATCATCAGCAAGTTTTGTTGGCTTGATCTCCAGATAGGCCCCAGATCCTTCTACTCCTCTCCAAGTACATTGCCATGACCTGGTCTAAGCCTCCTTCATTTCCCACCTAGGCTCTGCAGCTTGACTGTGCTCTCCGCTTCCACTCTTTCCTTCTTATAATCCATTTTCTACTCGGCAGCCTAAGCGCTCTTTTTAAAAACATGCTATCTCCTGCTATAGCTTGCTATAATACTTAAAATGAAATCCAAACTTCTTATCGGGATCTTAAAGCCTTTCATAATCTGGCCCCTGCCTACCTCTTGGATCCTATCTATGTGGCCGTCATCCTTGTTCACACCACTCCGGCCATTCCGGCTCTCTTGAGTACAAGAGCATTTCTACCTTGGGCCTTTGTGCTGGCTATCCTTCTGCTTGGAAGCTCTGCCACTGATCTTCACACCTCCCCAGACAGGCCTTCACTGACCATCCAATTTGCAGTAGATATGAGAAGACCTCTCCAGACAGGCCTTCGCTGACCATCCAATTTGCAGTAGATATCAAGCACTTCCTTTTATTTTATTCTATTTCCATTCTCTGCACAGCATGTATTACTGTCTGATATTTAATAGTCCATGCTGACTCTTTCTTGTTTGTTTGTTGCCTGTCTCTCTCTCCCCTAGAATATAAAATCCATGAGGTCAAAGACATCATTTGTTTTGTTTAGCACTATATTCCTAGTGCCTAGAACACAGCTTGCACACTGTAGGTACTCAACAGATATTTATTAAATAAGTGAATAAATGTATGTTCCCATTCAGTTCTAGAGAAATAGATTATATTTAAAATATTTAATAATTAATTGTTATTCCATGTAAAATTTTGTGGAGCCCAAGAATTTGGTTTTGAATGTAGAGTCATTAGAAAGAGTCTCACTGTTTCTTCGAGCCATTTAGCTGCCTCATTGTTTCAGGCATCAAAGCTTTGCTTCTTGGAGACAGTGAATTCCATGATGACAGGGACCATGCCTCACTCATCTTTAAGCATTCCCAGAGCTCGAAGTTGTGCTGAGCTCCACAAATATTTGTTACGAGAATGAATGGATGGTCTTCTCATTCTCTAAGGAAGGAAATAGAGGTGAAGAATAGGGACGAAATGTGCTCAGGTTGTCATTATGTCTATGGCTATGTCTTAGTTGATTCTGTGGCTCAGCTCTGTTCTCTGCTTTTTGGGCTGGCTGCCTCCAAAGCCCTTTCATTCCTTCCTTACACATGACAAAGTCACAGGCACCTTTCCCACCTGGGGGCTGCCTCAAGGAACGTGGTACAAGCAATCTGGTAAAGATGGTAAAGTGAGGTCAGTGAGAGGCTAACTCTGGACTGTGCATTGGCTGTGTGATCTTGGGTGGTTACTTCATCTCTGTGTCTCTATTCTTTCTTTGTAAAAAAAGGATGAATCATAGCCGTCAGTGCTCACAGGATTGCTGTGATGATTAAGTGAGAAAAATGCATGGAAAGTTCTTTGTGTGGTACCTTGTGCACAGTATTTGCTCAATAAACATTGGCCATTTTAATTATCATTGATAGTTGTAGCCTTGAGCTGTGATTTGTGGTACCAGCGTTCTCTGCCTAGGATTTGCTCCTCTCTCTATATACTTTGCAGCCACAGGCAAGTCACCTGAAGCCTCTCTCTTCTCTGTTTTTTTTTTCTTGCAACCAGTATAATGATAGCGCCCCTTCCTTCCAGCACTGCTGTGTGGATTAATTAGTGTTAATTAATAGGCTTTGAAAATGAAAAGCACCAAAGGTAAGTGCTGATCATGATTATTAATGGGAACCATGAGCATGGAGAAGGTGTCGAACAGGGTCCTAAAATTACACAGATTACAGAACAATGAGAGGATTTGAGAAAGTGGCTATTAAGCTCTGAGGCTGAGGCCCCCAGGTCTGCCAGCCTGCCAAGGTGCTCAAACCAGAACAAAAAACTCAGTCATTCTTATGCAAAACTACTTGGTGAGCCAAAGAGGTGGAATATCTTTAAAGAATGTCATAGGCTGGAAGGGCCCACCTCAGGTCATTGAGCCAAAGCTGACTCCTTTGGGGAGAACCACAGCCAACTCATCCCTTTTGCCCCTTTGAAATATGTGGCGTGCCCTTGCACTTTGAGGCAGGAAGGGACTCCCCACCAGAGGGTTACGTATGAGTTACCATATGTTGCCTGCTCACCATGAGAGTGTAGTTCTCAAGCAAACATCAGGCATTAAGGATTTTACGTGAATGTATTCTTTCTTTCTTGGAGGGGTCAGATTTACTGAGGTACAATTTGCATTCAGTAAAACACACTCTTTTAGTGTATAATTCTAAAAGTCTTGACATACACATGTAGTCTTGCATCATGATCAAGGTATGGACAGTTCCATTACCTGCAAAATTCCTTCATTCTCTTTGTTGTCAGCCCCTCTTCCCACTTCAGCTCCTGGAAACCACTGATCTGTTTTCTATCCTTACAGTTTTGCCCTTTCTGGAATGTCATATAAATGAAATTATACAGCAGGAAGCCTTTCGAGACTGGCTTCTTTCACCTAGTACAATGCATTTGAACACAATGCATTGAGATTAATGCATGTAAAATCCAGCCATTAATTCTTTTTCATCTTCAAGATCATTCTGATTTAAGTACTATTATTATCCCCATTTTATTGACGAGGAAATTGAGGTGTAGGTTAGTTACCTTAATTAAGGTCACACTAAAAAAATCATGGAGCAAGGATTTAAACTCAGAATTTTTGATCTCAAAGCCTGTGGATTTAATCACTGTGGCACTCCACAGACATGTCAGGTCACGGCCTTTCTAGCAACCAATGCAAGTTCGATGAATTGTTTGCATTGATTCGACTCTTTTCCAGAGGCCCTTCTTGTCCCTTAAGCTCATTCCTATCTCCTTAAAATTTACTTCTTTTACTATGTGACTTAGAGACCTATGCCTGACCCCTAGGGTTCAGCTCCTATAAAAAACACACCACAGTTCCCATGAAGGCAGAAACCCCTATGACGAGTGGATGTGGGTCTCAATCAAATAAGAGCAAGCACATTTTGAGAAGATAGGGATGAGTTCAAGGGACAAGAAGGGCATCTGGGCCTTGCAGAAGAGAAAGGTAAAGCTCCATTTATTGTGAGAAACACAGCCTGGTTTCTTTTGGACTCAGTGTCTAGTTTCATTTCAGCTGCTGCTTTGTTGATTTGGGGCTCTGTATCCATTTACAAGTCCAGTGGGATTTGGGGGTGCAATGTGGTTTGAAACCACAAAACCATTCTCTATTTCTTCAGAGAAGTGCTGACTGGGGCTGTAGAAGACAGCGTTGATACAGACTCAGCAATTAGTATACCAACAAAGGCATTTTCCTTGCACTAGGTCCCCGATGACCTCAGTGGTAGAGAGAAAGATGAGCCGGTTCCTACAGTCCACGTGACCCTCATCTTCCCCCACTAAATCAACAATTACCAAGATGATCATGAAAGTGCATTGACCTAGTTGGAGTTTTCATAAATATAAATAAATTAAATGGTAATGCCTAAGGATGCCCGGGCAAGCATGTGGGGAGGAAGGGAGAGAGCGTTGCTCATGGTTGGGTGGAGAGTGAGAAGGATCCCCAGGCCCGCCAAGCAAAAAGCAGAGACCAGAGAGTACAAGACTGTAGAGTGGCCTCGATACCAGGACCCTCCATCTCCGGGACTGGCTGAGCTTGCTACCCTGGTCAATGGGTTTTATCTGTGCTGAGATAGTAATCCTCTCAGCCCGGGACAGGTGGGTAGGAGTGGCCCTGGAAAGCCCTGATTGGTGACTTCTGGCTGCCAACAGCCTGGTCAGTTTATCTCAGTGTGTTGAAAATAACTATTTTCTATTTGTGCTTTGAAGTAAATAAGGTTGAAGGTGAGGGAACCTGGGTGGGAGAAATATGTAACTTTTCAATATTGATGTCCAAGGGGGAAAGTGGGCTAAAAAGTGCTCCCATATCAGGATCTCATTTCATTCTCACAGCTCTGCACAGGAGTCAGCGATATTGTCAGCACTGTTGTTCTCTTTTTACAAATGGGATCACTGAGGCCCAGAGAGATAAAGTGAGTTACTAAGGGTCACCCAGGGATCAGGTGGTTTTCTAATTCATGAAATCATGGCCTTTCCTCTCTCCACACTGCTTTGGAGGGCCTGAGTAGTCTTGGGATCCTCCTTCCAGTCAATTTACAGTGCCTCTTCCATCACCAGACCCCTCACATCTGAGTGTTCTTGCTGCTGGTCTTGCCCCTTACGATTGCTAAGCAAATCTTCATAAACACTGCTCTGCATTGAGCAACCCTCTGGTCAAGATGCCTAGGCTCCCCTTTACCAAAGGGATTATAGTATCCCAGAGTGCAAACTGCAGCCACACCTCCTCTAGGTGACTTCCCTGATTATTCCAGCCCATGCTGTTCTCTCCCTTCAACCCCTGTCACAAGTGCCATTACACTCTTGCATCTCAAGTCACCCCTTTCCATGTATGTGTCTACTTTCGCCCCACTGGCCTGTGAGCCCTTTGGGGAACATTTGACGTCATGGGCCCAGACCCCTCCACCTCGCCTCACTTGTGACCCGAATTGTGGTGTGCCCTTTCCACATCGTCATCCACTAAATGGAAGGCGGTTGAGCCCAGAGATCTCAGAGGTCTTTTCCAACCCCACGTTCCCCATGATTATGAAGTGGTATAAAAGACTAACATGGTCTAAAGCACCTCTCTTCTCCAGGAATTTGCATTTTAACAGGCACAATGCTTTCAGCTAAAGGAAAAAACTCTGACATTTTGGGGTTGGGGAAGCCTCCTGATATCTTGCAGGGGGCCATCTTTTCTTGGTCAAGAGCCAAGCCTGCATCATGGGGACTTTCCTACTCCCCACTCCCCCCTCCTCTACTTCCCTATGCAACATTAAGGGATCCTCAGGGAACTAGGAAAATAGAAACACATTTAAATTTTTTTCCACTTCTGTCTTCTTGCATTCAGATGACTGACTCATGAGGGCCTCATCTCCCTTGTCTCTAACTTGGGCTCTAACCCCCAGGGGCAAGAATTATGTCTTTGTTCTAGCTCTATTTTTGCTTCTGAAAGTCAGATGCTGGACACTTGGTCTGATTCATCACTACCCACACTGGGGTAATCCTACCAGCTCTCAGGAGCCAGGTCCTACCTGAGATGGGGATGTTTAGGAAGAATAACCAATTCCAAATCTCAGCTGGAAAGCAAGGCATTTGGCTGCAATCAGGCCTTTATCAAGGAATTGCATGAGACCAGGTTTGTTGAGCCCCAGAAAGTGCCTATGGGTGCTTGACAGAATTGATGAGACTTGCTCAATGCAAGACTAGACCCCTTTTCTCTGGACCACTCAGAGTCCTTAGAGCACAGTTCCCAGGGCACAGATGGCTTGTGACAGTTCCACTATTTGCTCTGTGTTCTGAGTCAGGAAAAATCAGACATGTGCATCATCCCCAGTGTGCAGTCGCTTTAGCTGGTTTTGAATAGCTTTGAACAGAGATGATGTGACATATCCAAGTGCAACACAGTGGCAAAGAGCTTGAGATTGGGGCAAGGTGCTCAGTCTCCTCATCTGCAAGATGGTATGACAGCAGTATGCACCTCCTAGAGTTGTTGGGAGGTCAAGGGAAGCAATCAGAGCAGTGCCTGGCACATGGTAAGACTTCAGTAAATATTAGTCCTTGTTATTATGACTTAGAGCCAGAGAAATATTACTAGTTAGTAGTAATGGATGGCCTGACTATTTGCTACAGTCTCATTTCAATGATTTCTGTCAAGATTATCCTTGCTAATATTCTCTCAGGATTATTCACGGCTTCCTCTCCTCATAGTCATTCAATGCTTTAATGTGACTGACTCATCTCATTTTAATGCTTGACAGAATGGAATTAGGAATTTTCATATTTCTTACCTCCAAAAGTCCATTTCAAATCAAATGGAGATGTTTTGGGGAGAGTCTTCTGCTGTTTTAAACAAGCAGTTTCATAGCTTCTCTAAATATAGCTGTACGCGTGCATAAATAAGAACATCACTGGCATTTAAGGGGTGTCATCAGGCCACTGGGGGTCACAGAGTTGACTTCTAACAGCACCCCCTGTTGATCTTCACTGAGCTGTAACTTGTATGAAGTGGCAGAACTGGTGCCTTTGTCAGAGAGCTCAGGGAGTGTGAGTTGCCAGGGCAGGGGACCCCACTCATTCCTGGAGGCTCAGCTGAAATGTCATTTCCTCTGTGAAACCTTCTTGGCCAATTTCTTGTCAGAATGAATCACACCTTTCCATGCTCTCAGAGCATTTGTTTTCATACCAGGAGTCTTCACTGACCTTCCCCAGCACCCTGCTCAGCACTCTGAGGACAGAATGATCTGATTCCTCTGAATGTCCTGAGTACATAGCACCATGCCTGGAGCAGGGGAGGCTGTCAGTAAATACTTGCAGATAAAGGCATGAATGCCCTTGGGTGAATGCTAGAAGAGGGACCTGAGAACCAACAGGATCAACCTCTTCCTTTTACAGACCCAGAAAACTGGGGAGGGAAAGTGACATCCTCAAGATCACACAGTGGGTGGCAGAGCTGGGATTAGAATGCAGGTGTCTTGACTCTGGGCTCAGGGCTCTGTTCTCTGCACCTCACAGTTGCTTGCTGCCCGAGTCCCATCTTACCCCTTTCCTCCACCTGTGGACATTACGGCATGGACTATGCTCTGTGGGAGGATGGTTGGGGAGGCTGGGGTCCCCACCTCCAAGGCATAGGAAACAGCTAATCCTTCAGAACCTTCCACTGTAAACCCACAAGGTAGCCATCTGGGTGGGGGTAAGACCCCTGCTCCTTTGCAACATCTCAGTGTAGGGACCAACTTGCCTCCTTAACTTCCTACCTAGGTTTAGGGCAGCCTGCCCTTTGACCCCAAGAAGTGTGGTATTGTTTCTGGTAGGCTCACCTTGAGTTAACAGAGCCGCCGCCGCCTCCTCCTCCTCCTCCTCCTCCTCCTCCTCCCAAGTCAATCCTGGAAAGGACACCTTTTACCAGTGTTCTCTTCCCAGACATTTTATTGCCATGCTCCAAATAAACATTCTGCTGGTCTCTAAGTGCAGACCCAAGCTTGCCATGAGACACGAAAGTCCAAATCTGGGACCTTTTGGGGAGATCAGGGAGTCCACATCAGTGCTGGATTTAACCCTACTCCTTCCAGTTCCCATTTCTCTATCGAAAGCACAGGCGGTGTTTAAATGCTGTGGGGAGGAGCTCGCCCATAGCAAGTGCTCAAGAACTTGAAACAATGATTATAAACCATGTGCCTTGGCAAAGAGGCCGAGCGGGGCTGGAATTTATCTCCCTCCGTGTAGCATCTCACAGTTCTCTTGCTTCTTCCTTGTCTTTCCCCATTTTCAGCCCCAATCAGCCCCATTCCAAATGCCATGCCGAAGTGATGAAACACGGATCATCCCTTGGTTACGGCTTGTCTTCAAGCTCCCTCCCTAGCAGCCATTGGCAGTGTGGTACACATGTTTCCACTTTTCCTTCTGAACATGACTTTCAGACAGCACTGAGAAGCAGGGAAAGGACCTTATCTGAAGTCACATGACAAGAGTTTGAGAACACTTCATTTTAATAGCGGCAGCAGCACCAAAAATGACAAAGGAGATGTTTTCCTGGCAGAGTCTATCTCAGGTAGGAAGAGCAAACTCTCAGAGATACTGACTCTTTTAAAGGTTGTCGGTTGCCGTGTGAGACCACTGTGGAATTCTGCCTTCTGCACGGCGTTTCTTCCTAGGATTTGGAGAACCTGGCAGGGGATCTGTCAAATAGCTAAAGCTAGACTTCGAATAACGAGAGGTTAGAGCTGAAAGGGATCTTAGCAATAGAAGTTAGTCACCTCCGTCCCAGCTAATTTCGGAGTGGAGGAACATAGGTCCAGAGAGGGGAAGCAACCTGACCAAGGCCACAGAGCTGAGCCTTTGATCCAGCTCTTTCTGTTCTCAGCTCAGGTGGCTCATTTCCCTTCTATTCGATCCCAGGGGCAGGATCAGATCTAGATTGAAGGCAGAAGGGAGCAGAAAGCAGGAGAACTATAGCGGGACCAGAGCCAAGGAGCTGGGGGTGCAAAAGGCAGGTCAGAGAAATTGATGTCTGTTTTCATGACGGGTTTCTAAGGGCAGGGAGGAGACTTTGCGACCTAGTCCTTTCTTCAGTGATTTCTTATGTTCTGGGAAACACTGCTTGAGGCAGATTCCTGCAGAAGGAATGATTTCCCCCACCTAAGTTGACAACTCCCAGTGTTTCAGTGATTTGCTATGTCTGACACCTTCACTTTTAGGGATAAAGTTTGCCCAGTGCCAAGGTCAAGCTGATATTTTAAGAGTATAGTAATGATGACAAGGTGGGGATGCCATCCCACACCTCCTACAGCCCCGCCTGATCCTGTCTTCTAGGACAGACACACAGCCCAGTTGGTTCTACTCTGGACAAGTTCTTCAGGTAGACGGCCACATGTTGTGGTGGCCACAGGAAGGAATCTCTCGCCTTTTGCCAGGGGTCACTCTTATTGCTGCTATCCTATCCTGGGGATGCCCTCTTAGGTCAAGACCTGTCGCCCCTCTTGAAAACTGAAATGGCTAACATGCCAGGCAATGACTAAGGATGCCACAAGCATTATATCGTTTAATTCTTTCAAAAACCCCAAGATGTGGATATTATTATTATCTCTGTTTAATAGCTGAAGAAATTGAGGGTGAGAGAAGGTTAGTAACATGCCCAAGGTCAACTAGTTAAGAGGTGGCAGAACCAGGGCTCCAGGAGACAAGCTCCCAAAACTGCCCTCCTCTGTGCTCCTTCCAACCATCTCATTATGCTCTCCTCCAGCCACCTGGCTTCTCTGCAGCCTGGGGCTTTGCCTCCCAGCACCTGCTCCATTCCCTAGCCCCACTGCAGGTCTGGGGGGGACACCAGTGCAAGCTGTCATCCTGGTCCAGGCTGTGAGTGCTGATAATGTCTTCCCCCACCTTCACCCCCGCCTCCTCCAGGGAGCCTGGGACCCCAGATGGAGGAGCTGGCATCAGAATCAAGTCAGGCCAATGTTCTCTATGTCTCTCTGCAGCCTGGAGCCCCCCATGCCTTACATAGCCAACTCAGATGATGAACTAACAGAACAGGGAGCGACTCAGAGTGGTTATTCTTCGGAGATGGAAAACGGAAGGGAGGGAAAATGCAACTTTAAAAATTAAAAGTCTCCCTTGGTTTTCAGGATTAGAGCGTTCTCTCTTCACACCTCCTCTTTTTCCCTCACCCCCACCCTGATGGAGAGTCAGAAGCAGAGCAAGCCCATACTGACAGGGTTCCTTCCAGAGGGCACTCTTCTGGGGTCAGGGGAGTGGGGAGAGCTGAATCTTCCTGTCCCCTCAAGAACCCTATGGTCCTAAAGGAATTACTGCCCTTCTTTACACAGGATTAGGATCTCTAGGTCTGACATCCTGGGACCGGGTGACACTATCATTCCATACCCCAGGGACAATGATTCCTGGGGGAATAAGTACTTTGTATTTATTTCACAAACAATGACATGGCACTTCAATGTGGCAGGCTCCGTTCCAAGCACGCTGGTGATATGAATTCATTTAATTCTATGACAATCCTCTGGTCTAGGTTCCATTGTCACCCCCATTTCAGGGTTGGGAAATCTGAGGCAGTAAGGTCACATAGCTGGTAGGTGGCAGAGCCGGGAGAGGACCCAGGTAGTCTGGCACTAGCATTAGAGCTTTTAATTGTCCCCTGGGACAGTCTCTCTGCTGTCAGTGACCCTTCTCAGAGAGCGTAATGTGCAGATGCTGCAGCCTTTTCTTTTTCTCTGAGCAGAAGGGTCTGCTCACTGAGGACCGAGTGCCACCCTGGTAACTGGAGGACCTATTCCAGTCCCTTCTGATTTCCCATCTAGCTTTAGGTAGCCTTGCAAACTGCAGGGGCAAATTAATCCGGCATAACACGGGCTGCAGCTCCCAAACAAAGCCACTGTGTTGACAAAGCTCTCCTCCCCCTGAGGCCCCTGAGCGGGTGCATTGAGGGGCATGAAGCATTTTGTAGGTTATTATGGAAACACACATGCGCCCTGGATGCCAGTGAGGCAGAGCCGGAGCCTTCACACCCCACAGCCTCGGCCGGGCTGCTGGAGAGAGCTCCGAAGTATATTATCATCAAGGGACTGTCAAGCACTAAACATTTGAGATGCTTGTATCCAAACAGAAGAACCCAGTGGGGCGGGCGGGGCGGGCTGAGTTCCAAACATGGATACCAACACCCAGGATGGGAGCAGGCAGGCGAGATTCGCTTGGAGTTCCTATCCCTATCCTCCTGGCCGCCCCTCCTCTCTGGATTCCTCCTTACTCGCTCTCTTCATCCTCCTCCTTCTCCTCCCTCTCCCTCTTTCTCTGATAAGCAGGGAACATCAGTGCAGGATCGGGGACCCTGCTGCCATCTGTAGAGAGGAAAATGAGCTTCATCGACCCAAATAAATAAAATAAGCACAAGTGGCAGGGTGGGGAGTGGGGGAGAGCAGCTGCTGCAAAAAGCAAGGCACGGTTTTTGGAGGTTCTTGCAGGGAGAGTTGGGGTGGGGGGCTCAGAGGCCCCACTTTGGTGTATTCTAAGCCTTGGATGAGACTGAGGAAGCGGGTAGTGACCTCTTCCTCCATCACAATCAAATACAAGCCCAAGATGGGGCCTGTAAATATAGAGAAGCAGATGACAGGCATCACTGCGTATTAAAATGCAAGCGACCAGAGCCTGCCTCCTTCCAACATCACAATCTGCCTTGAAGAGGACTTCTAGACCAAGTTAGATCAGATGCACTGGGCACCCCTCCTGTCACCCAGCTATTCATTTATTCAAAACAAACACGCACTCAAACTCTTTTTATCCTAGGCGAACAAAGCAAACACATTCTGCAGGCAGAATACCCCCCTCCCCCACTCAAAGTGTTTTCATTAATATAAATTGTTTGCAGTAGGCAAATTAATTCTAGAAATGGTTTTTAGACACGGCAAATCGTTCTTGTAAAGCCAAAGATGCACGAGAGCCCTCTGCGTTTTTGTATGCACCAGGGATCGTAGGTAAATATAATAATGTTGATAATGATAATCGATGCTTATAATGGCCAGGTTAATGACCCGCAGCACTTAGAGCTGATCGGAGTGGCTGGATCCAGGTTTTGAGTTACACAGAACCCCTGGGAGTGGGCAAGTGATATGAGGTACAGAAAGCTTTGAATCTGGGGAGTTCCCAGCTTATCGTAAAGCTTGCCTCTGTAGACGGTTTCCCTGTTTAAAAATACATTGAGCTTGACATCGACGAGGCAGACAGGCATAGCTTCATTGTACAGGTGAAAGAGTGAGGCCCTGAGAGGTTAAGTGATTTGGCCAAGATTACCTGCTGTTAATTAACCGAGCTTGGACTGAAATTCAAATTACCTTGTTTCAAATCTACCCCTTCCACCACACCAAGACTCCCAAACTTCAAGGATTTCAGTCCCACTAGAAGTTTTCTTTTCGTCTTATTCAAATACTTTTGCATTATTAATTATTTAATATAGTAGTCAAAATCAATTTTAAATCACCAAGCTTTTTTGGCTGGCCTCATTGACAGTAGTGATGTTTATGAAACCATGGGCATGATGTGCTGGTTCTAATTTTTTTAAAAAATGAAGATTAGAATAAATACATATTTATTTTTCAAGCTTGTGTATGCATCACCTAGAATTGCCTGGTACACCATGAGGGCATACGCACTACATTTTGAGAAGAACTGATTTACACCCTAAAGCACCAACCTGACACATTTAAGTTGTTCTTGACATTACTGACTGCCCCACACCCATTACCTGCCCAGACTACCTATTCCTCCCATACAGGTCCTGCCAGGGGTCTGCAGTGTGTCCTCTTCAGATCTATGATCCTGCTCTAGCCTCGAGAAGGAGCATGAGGCTGAGGATAGACTATTCCCTGAGTCCTGACTGGGATCTGGAGATGCGGGATTTAAGAGCCCAGCAGAAAGGACTGTTGGTCTAGCTCTAATAGGATAGCTCAGTGGGTGGGTGGGTGGGTGTCCCAGAGCAATGACTAGGAGGATATCTAAATCATCAAGACCCTCAAATGCAGACTGAGTGCTGGATGAGGACAAAGAAGTATTGCTAATTTTATCAGCAGTGATAACGATCATTCGGTTTTATAAGAAATTGCTCCGTTTCTTCGAAAGACTCATACTGAATTATGTAGAGGTGAAATTAGAAGAGACCTGGAATCCCCTTTAAAACACTTCGGCACAGAGTAGAGGGGAGACAGGAAGACAGTGTGAACAAATCTTGATAGTCGTTGAATCTAAGTTATAGGGTGATAGGTGTACGAGGTTCATTATTTTACATAATTTGAAATATTTTACAATAATTACTTTTTAAATGAAAAAAAAATGACCCTAGCACAATTAGTATAGGAAAGGGGATAATAAGACACCTAAGGAGGTAGCAGGGTGAGGAGGATGATGTGGGGTCTTTGGGGAGAGGAGGTGATTCAAGCACCCTCATCACCCAATAGGCATTCTGGCTCTTCCAAAGTTTGCCTTCTGCTTCTTAATCTGGCTGAGTTTCTCACTTAGCTGCTGCATGCCGTCATGAGCGCCTGCCTCTGTAATGAGGAGTGATGTATAATTGATGAAAGCACAATGTGATACAGTCACAGAAACCTCGTCTGCTAGAAGACATCTGTTCAGCACATAGAATCCACTCAGCTACTGTCACAATGCATTTACTGTATTGTATCAGAGCTGCAGGAATATGCGTGCACCATGCAAGCTACGGTCTGTAATAGTATATGTCTTGGGACTTGGAGAGGTAGGAACCCACGCTTCTGTTTTAGATATTTATGTGTCTGGGCTGCACTCCCTCTACCTCCCTTGCTCTGCCTGCATTGTTTTAGCGTCCTCTTCATAATTTACCTCTGCTCTCTGACGGGCTTTTAGCAGACTCAGGTGCTGGCGTCTAACTTCTCTCCTTCAGATGCTTGTGTCATAGAAGCCTCAAGAGCCCTGTTCACTGCACATTCTGGAAAGAGGGAGGAGCATTTCCCAGTGTGGTGGCTCCCAGGAATTCCTTCTTTCTCTAGGACTCTGCCTCCTGGTGCATCCAGGGGTCTACCTCCAAATCGAAGGCTCCTCATCAGAGACTACAGTCTGTTAGGTCTTTGTCCTTGGCTCCAAGTGGGTTTCTTGCAGGTCTGGTTAAGGGGAGGCAGGGCTGGGTAAAAGGGGTACCCCAAAAGGACCTGGCAGAAAAGACTAAAGCCTAGGGGTTAAGCCACAGGCCTTGGCATGAATGCCTTGGGCTGGGTTAGGCCACAGGCCCCTGACCTGAGCTTGTCATCTCCATTGGAGAGGCAGGTGAAGGATCCTCAGGCTAGGGTTGAAAGCTGTGCTCATCAGGAAGGGCAAGGGCCCTTAAACATCAGCCATCAGGACTCCAGTGTCACAGACCAGGTTCTCCACAGCTCTGAGCTACTGGTTTTGCCTCTTTACTCTCTCTATGAGGCCCTAACCTGTCGTACCTCTGCTCCATAACTCACAGTGCACCTCCTCCTGGAAGCTACCTCAGCTAGAAATACCTCACAGCTTGGATGGAGCCATTGCAATGCAGCTCTCAGCATTCACATGCAGAGTTCACGCTGTCCTCACTCAGTAGGGGAAGCATTCTGAATTTGTGTGTGTGTGTGTGTGTGTGTGCACGCGCATACACATGCATGCACACGCATGCACAAGGTCTTCCATTTCCCCAGAAGACCCTGAAAGCTGGATCTGTGTCTTTTTCTTCTTCGAGATCTCCCATAGGGTCTGGCATAGGTCTACAAAGACATCTCTACCCCTGATGTTGAACTTCAAAAGCCTCTCAATATCAAAGACTGAATGGTCTAAGTTCACTAATGGACAGCGGTCATTGTATTAATAGCTAATAGTTGTGGAGAGCACATTTCATGGTAGGCAGTGTTCTAAGTGCTTTACAGTATTCAATAATATAGTCCATTCAGTAACCCTATAAGGTAGGCACCATTATTAGCCTCATTTTTCAGATGGGAAAACTGAGGCATAAAGAGGTTGATTCCATGCCTCAAGGTCACACAGCTAATAAATGGTAGAAGCAGGCTTTGAACCCAGTCTGGTTCTAGAGCCTGAGCTTCTAGCCACCAGACTGAACTGCTGCCCATCCAGGGCCAGAAGGACTTTGACACCAGGCAGCTCTGGGTGTGAACTCAGACACTGTTACCATGTGTAGCCACTTCCTCCAGGTTCAGTATTCTCCCCAACAAATGGGCTAATAACATCCACCTTAGAGGGAGACTGCGGCGATTAGATGAAATAAGGCATCCGAGGTGTCCGGCACAGTACCTGGCGATTATGAGGTACTTAATAAGAAGGTATCCTTGTCCCTGTCCCTGGAGAAAGGGGACACTGAGGGGAATGGCCAGATTCTCAATCTACTGATGAGGGGTCCAAAGTCCAAGTGTTTGCCTGTCCCACACTTGGCAGTGTCTCATGATATTGCTCTACGCAGAGAAATGCTCAGTGGTCAGCAAACTCCAGCCTCAGTACTGAGGAAAACAGACGTCATCTGCCTTATAGCACAATTGCCCACTCTTCCTTCTCATCTCATCTGTCTTGATCTCTTGCACATCTTTCCCAAAAAGGCAGACTCCCCCAGGTGACAATGAAGCTGCCTCTCCGTGTGCCTCACTGGGGATTGTGGTCCGGGCCACTCAGGTGGCACCTCAGGACTGCTGTTGGGTCCTTCAAGAGTCTGACATGTGACAATAAAAGCCGTTCCCATGCTACCTGCAGCTGGGAACATCAGGCTAGAAAAAAGAGAAGACAAGCAGACTGTCACCAAGCTGGCTGGGGAACACTACAGCCTCATTTATTAGTGGGGAGCCTCCTACTTTTGCCCATCATAGAATGTGGGGTTCTCATTTTCCTCAAACCCCCGGGTTGAACCAGCTGCATTTCTAAGTACCTTTTTTAAAAGAGAGCCAGGTCTTGCCCAGCACAATTATCTAAGGAAGTGAGATATAGCCTTTCTCAGCTTAGTTAAAGGAAAGAAAAGGGAGTAAAGAGCACTAAAGGGAAACTCCAAGACACTCCGAAAGACACGCACAGATATTGAGCTCCTGTTTGCTGCTCTGTTTCAACCATAGAGTAAATTTCCTGCTGTTTCTCAATGTGGGACAATATTGGCATTTGGGGCAGGCAAAGGGCATTTAGTATCCCTAGTCTTCATGCATTAAATGCCAGTAGCACCCCTGGGCACTTGTGGCAACCAAGTATGTCCCCTGCCATGTTCAAACACCCATGGATTGAAGGTGGTGATACTGCTCCAGGTGGAGAAGCCCTTCCAACTTGCCAATGCTCTTAGCAAGGCATGCACACCTGCTTGGGTGTCTTGTCTTAAGATTCCAGAAAGTCATGTCTTCCCTCTGGACACAGCTTCTGCAAAACAGGGGGCTGTGCTCCGGCTTGACACCTATGCTTTAGGTGTCCCCAGTAGGTGTCCCCTTCATCTAATTTCCTGCAGCAGCTCCAGCTCTTTCTCTGAGTTATGTGGTCCTCTCTCCCTGGCTGTACTCCCCAGGCCCCTCTCTGGTTTGTGGCATCCTCTCCCATGAGGTCTATTAATCCTCTGTGGTTGGAGGAAGGAAGGAAGCCATGGAAGGGTGAAGGCATGCCCTCTCCACCCTTTAACCCTTCCTATTACTCAGTTCTCCTGCCATCCCTGCCCATTGACAGTTTCTGTAGAGGGATTTTAATTCTTCATTGTTACCTTTGACAAGATGGAGCTCCTCCGTAGTTCACCCTTGCCCTTCTCTTCAATTGTTCTGTTTTGCATTTCTATGGTGGGTTTCCTCCTTCCTGATATAATGATTACTTTGTCTTTCTCTTTCACATGCACAATCAGACACACACACACACACAAACACACACACAGACAGACAGACACACACACCCTTTGATATTTCCTTGAGACACTACTCTGAAGAGATGAGGGTGAGGGAAGGCTATAGGGGAGCTTTAATGAGAAAGGCTTTCTTCATAGTGGGGATGGGGGAGGGTTGGGAGAGAGTCATTAGAATAGGGATCAAGGAAGTCAGTGGAGCCACTGTTTCTGAAGGGCTTTAAAAAATATCTACTTTCTGATTAAAATATAATACATATTCATTGTAAGAAGTTTGGACAATTTAGGAGAGCAGAAATGAAAACTGAAAAATATATAATTCCATCAACAAGAGATAGAAAGTTAACATTTTGGTGCATTTCCTTTCAATTTCTCTTGGAGGAAAAGAGGGTGGGCCAAGATCAGGCTGCACATGCAGTTTTATATGATGCTTCCCCTCTTTATATTACAGCAAGAGCTTTTATTCTATATCATTAAGTCATATTCAAAAGCACCCCTTAAAAAACTATATTATAGTCCCTTCTGAGGAGAGCCTGCAACCTCCTAGGTATCCCAGAATCCTAAATTTCTAGGGCTGGCCCTGCCTGTTTCTATAAAAATCTCTTGAGACAGAAGAAGACCCCTTCTCTCTGGCGATGCATTTCTCTACCTTACTTCACAGTAAGAAATTGCTCATCAGTGTTAGTCCCTATCCTCATTTCCACTCTCCTGCGGGCCACCTAGAGATGGATTTTTGCCAACCTCATATGGTAACAAAAGCTACCTTTTAATCTCTAATTCCATTACAACCTACATAAGACCACTTTTCCTCAACAAAGCTTCCAAGGTGAAGGAGGCAAGTGTGGGAATATGCAGATAAAAGTGTCTATGGGATAAAATGTCATGTCTTAAGCTCCAAGATGAAATCATGTGGGAGCAGGAAACTTATTAATAAATTTTTTTTTTGTTCTGTATTGTTCGTGATAAATGACCACACTCAGCATCAGTAACTTCAGATATACTTGGGAAGGGATATAAACAAAAACCCATTGCTCCTGCTAAAAGTAGTGGATGGATTGAATTCATTTTGGGGTTTGAAGGCGAATTTCACAGCCCTAACTAAGCAAAATTATTGTAGAGAGCTGCCACCAGCACACATGTAATAAAAGTAAGACCATTGTGGCTAAAGTAGGAAATGTTTCCCCAGAGTTATAAAAGACCCCAAGGCACTGGATGGTGAAGAAATCTACACTTCAGTCCAGATCTTTTGAAACTACAAGCTCTGCTTTTAATGGGATTCCTACCGGGAAACACAACCTCCCTGGATGTGCAGAGTATCTTCTGATCAGTCAGAATTTGCCGTTCCTCTCAGAAAAAAAAAATCTCAGCAGGGCATGCCAAAGGCATCGAGAATTATCAGGTAGGGGAGGAGAGTTAGTGGCATCAGAGGGACTATTTCTAATTGCACTAATATTATTTCTATGCTTGGGTGAAATTCAACAAGAGAGAAAATTTTGGAAATAGATTCAAGATGAAGAACCAGAATGTGTCTCAGTGTCACTGGAATCTGCTTCACTACGCTCACAGAAAGCAATGGAGCCAAGCATTCTAGAAAAATAATGAGACATGGGAGGTGGGAGACAGGGACACAGAGAGAAAGAAGAGAAAAGGAGCAACATAGGTATACCGTTCAAAAAGTTAATCTTTATGAACCAGTATCAGTGAAGGCTGATGCACATGTATTTAATGCATAAAAAGAAAACTCAAAAAAAGAGATCACTGTTTTGAATGCAGAGGCAAACCTGGACATCCAGTCTGTTACTATAAAGGTTCATAGGTAAAAAAAGGAGGAACCTAGTTGCTAGCTTTTGGATCAACCTGTTTGGCATTTACAAGGTTTCCATGTCTGTGAATTTGTCACTGCTGTGGGCTTTCTTTTCCCTTGGCATATAATGGTTACTGTGATGAGCAGTCACATAAAGCACAGTATAAATTTTTATTATTATTGGATGGTGCTGTGGCTGGAGCTACACCGTTCTGCATGGAGGTTTTCAGCATATTATAATTACATTCTGTAGGTTTGCAAATAATGACATAACCCATTCACCTTAGTGTGGGTATAATTTATAATAACAAAATGTTATTATATGGAAATTAGTTTCCACACAACAGCTGACTAGAGGGGAGAGCTCCAGAGACACTTTAATCACTAAGACTAAAACCCGTGGGCATTTCAGGACCTGGGACAGCGCCAGAAGGGCCTCAGTCATCTTACTTGCCAGAAAGACCTCTACAAGAAGGGAACTGGAAGGAAGGTATGTGGGAGCAGGGCTGTGAGCACAGACCAAGCCGAGTTCACGTCTAAGGCCTTTGTAAGCCCGAGAGAAGGAGCTGCTATGGATTACTTTTGATTTTTCATTTGGGTGCTATCTTCTCCTGACCTCTTTTTGCAGCTTAAATACTCCTTCTCTAACTTGAAAAGAAAATTGTCGATTCCAGAATCATCATCCATAAACTCACTTTCTCTTCTGCATCTGTGAGAATATTGTCATTATTTAAAAAAAAAAAAAAGAAAAAAATTCATCCAAAGACACATTGACCAAGCATACTGAGCATAAAAATATGTTGTGTCTAGTCTTATTTATAAAGTTAGGCTGAGCCCTCTAGGGGGATCTAAAAAAATATATAGTGAAGCAATTAAATGTTTATTGTTGTTTCATTATTTAACATTTTCCCCCAACAGGGTGGGTAGTCACTACTTATGAACAAAAGCAGACTATAACACTTTGAACAATTCCCTCCACTCTCCTCTCTCCCACTGTATAAACTTAAGAGATCTGAAAAGCCAGCCTAACAGATCTCTCTATCTTGGTCATTTCCTGAGCTGTTCCAAGGTGCTGATAACCTTTTGGTATAATGCATTTTATAGTAAAAAAAAAGTTTTCATAGAACCTTAATGTTTTCCCATATCCTTTGAGTGGAACTTATTACCCCATTTTACTAGAGGAGGAATTAGTTCAGTGGCTCACCCAGGGTTGAACAGCAAAGAAAGGATAGAACTGAGGTTTCCTAGTATATCAATCTCAGATACATCCCGCTATATCATGGTGTCCAGGGTGGTTTAGGAGGTGCCAGCTGTCCAAAATGCAGCACCAGAAACTAGGCTGAAATAGGTCTGAACTCCATTATGCTTTCCCCCCACTTTGGGAGTTCTTGACTCGATGGAGAAGTTTTGACTTTTTATCTCTACATTCAGGCCTAATAAAACCAATCTCATCTCTATTCCCAAACATAAACTCCAAACTTTTCTTTGCCCTTGCCTATATAATTTTAGAGTTGGGATGAGGGTGGGGAAAAGGGATGAAGAAGGGGCAATAAGAGCAGGGAGGCACTTTGTGTGGCAAGGGGGAGCAGTGCCAACTTCCATTACAGCATCCTGGGGATGCTGTGACACAGGACCCAAAATCCATTTCTCATTTTTAAAATCGGAGATGAATTCCTTTGGTTTAAACTGATTAAGAGCTCTGAGAGATCTAAGGAAGGCTTCTTACTATCCCATTTTGGAATAGGGTTTCTGGTGGTGTTGGTTTTTTTTTTTAATGCATTAGGAATGTAAACATTTGGAAAACAACATTTAATAACACTAACAGGGGAGAATTACAAAATTATCACAGTAATATGGATCTCAGTACCAGTTTCCTTTCAGTGATTAGAGAATTTCTGACGAATTAACATGAAACATTTTGTTGCAGCTTGGGGTAGATTTCCAAGTGGTTGCTATAAAACCAGAAACCTTTTTCTACTACCTCACAGGAGAATTCCCCCTCTTCATGCTCTATTTCCTAGGATGACTGAGTAGCTGACTTTGGATCTAGCCCTACATTTTGGTTGCTCCTGGGAATGTGCACCTATCGCCCCTTCATTATCTGGGCTTTGACCACTGAGTGGTCAAGTTTAGTTCTGGTCCATACTCTGTCTTACCCCTGGGATACTAGTGACTGAGAGGGGATTTCTAAACGGTTTCCCCATAAGTTTTCAGTGGCTCCTTATTACCTAGCCTCATAAAACTATAGAATGGGCCCTTAGAAACCGTCTCGTGTTAGATACTTTTTGTTGGAGTATGGATGCCTTTCTCCAAAGAAAACCCCACATGGAATCCCTAGGTAGGTATAAAATGAGTGAAAAAGGTGATTCTCTGGATAAAGCCCCCATGAAGGGTACAGAGTATTTTACTCAGCAGCATCCTCAAGCCCCTCTTCATACCATGTGAGCATGTTTATGAGCTCTTCCACAGCCTTCTCCCTTCAACACAAGATATCCGTCACCACCTTGTGCTTTCTTCATCAAAACGGGCTTTACTCCTGGATTCAAACCAATAAGGGCTACAGGGCTCTGGCTTTGGTTTGGTCAGAAGATAAACATACAACGCACACAGATATACAAATATCAGACCAACAGTGATGTATGCTCAAGGAGACTCTAAATCCAAGTTTAGCATCTAGGACAGATGAATGACTTTAGGAGAGCACAGGGTAAGTGGCGCGCTACTATACAGAGGGGAATGGCAGCGTGCAAAGTGCAAGGCCAGGTTCTGCATTTGCATCCTGGCTCTGCCAAAGTGTGTGAATTGGAGCAAGTTACTTAACTTCTTTATGCCTCATTTTTCTTATCTGCAAACATGGTGGGTAATATTAATAAAGCCTGAATTATAGAGAGATGGTGAGAAGTGGATGAATTTATTCTAAGAATAAGCATTGGTTTAGGGAAATGCCTGAAAAGAAGAAAACAGTCGATAAGAGTTGGCGTCTCTACTACTGACTACCCTCCCATTTCCTTGCTTAGTCTCTGTGCCCAGCTCTGCCAGTGCTCAGGCTGGGGTAGGGCTTCATGTAGCACAGAGGGAGGGCATTTATTGCCTTGTTTTTTGCAGCCCCTCCTTTCTCTTTCAGGGCCTGGCCAAGCTGGAACATCTTGCAGGCACGTGACAGCCTCTCGGGCTGAGCTGCGATGAGTAAAGGGATTTACAGTTGTAGAATCGCCATCTCACTCTGGATCATGTCGGAAAGTGAATCCCCATGCCCTGCTCACAGCTGTGCACTAGCAGGCTGGGCCCCATAGAGGGGAAATGCCAGCTTCCTCTCCCTCCGGCTCTGGGACCCACTGGCCATTTTGAGTCCACCCCTCCCTATGCCGCAGGATCCCCTGTGCTCTCTGCTCCCTTTTCTCCCCACCAGAGGAGGGAGGAGGGATGGTCTGAGCCACCACATCAGGCAGTGACAATTAAACCCATTCAGAGCCAAGTCATTTGCATGCAATTCCTCACCAGGCAGAGAACACTCAACCTGTCATTATCTCCTGGCATTGATGGTGACTGTGCCACACGGCTGTGGAGATGGAAGCTTCTTTTCCCTGGGTACTGCCAGGCAGGGAGGTGATTGATGAAGGGCTCAGAACCTTTTCTCTTGCCCTGGATGGCCTCTATAGGAAGCCAGAGCTGGAGGAGGAGATAGAGTGAGGACAGCAATAGGACCCCATCGACCCAACTGTGCTTGGGCCCTGGAGGGGGTCTCTGAAGGACATTGCAGGAGGATGGCAGGGAGGACATGAATCATCAGAGGGTAGTTCCCACCTCCTCAGCTGCAATTTATTGTAAGAGATTATCCCTTGAAAAGTATTAAAAGCCACCAGAGCAGGCTCTGTAGCAGCTGCTCCCTCAAAGGCACTCCAGCTGTTCCCTGCACCCACTACTTCTTCCCTCTGTCCCTCCCTCACTCCAGCTCTAAATAAACCACAGTAAGATCCAAATGCTATGATGCCTAGTTGTGCTGGCCCAGCATTTCTGGTCTCAGAAACAGAGAGAGACAAAAAGACCCAAAGGCACAGAATCTCACATAAATTCCCCAACCCTGGATCATAAACCCCTCACAGTCTATCATGAAACCCAATTTCAAAGCCCTTATGCCCAGGGCTGGTGGGAGATAGGGAGGAGGTGGGAGCAAGGAGACCTACTTTTACCTTCTGAGGCTAAAACAGCCCAGCTGAGACTCCCAAGATCAGGACTAGCCTGCACTTAAGAGTCGGTGGTACCATTATGATAGATCCAGAAGCATTATACCATCAAAAATGCTATTCAGTATCCACTACGACATGAAATTCCACTATTCATGCTTTATTCCTTTCGCTTAAACCTTTGATCCTGGTTTAAATGCAAATACCCCTGAGAGAGGCAACACTATAAAATGTGTTATTTACTCTTTAGTAAGAATAAGTTTCTCCAGCCTTTTCTAAGAATAAGCACTGATTATAAAGGAAGAAAGACATGAGAATATTACACCCCAGAATGGGTGGGAGCAGATTTCACCAGCGGAGGGAAAATGTGGAGAGAAAAATCTGGGTTGGGAAGCTTGGCTTTCCTCATATTTCTTCCCAGGGCTAGTTCTGATTCATTGGTTCCTGGGAGAGAGAGACCTGGGCACACTGGGGTCCAAGCCAACCCAGCGGAGTGTGATTTATGCTGAGTCTCCTGGGACAGCGATGCTATGTGTTCAATCTTGAATGGGAGCCGGAAGGGTTACCTTTTTGTCTCACTACATCCATGCTGCTGTGATGAGGCCATACAGCTGCAAAGCCTGAGCTCACTTCTCTTTTAAAGGCAGGGATTTATCAACAGGATAACCACATTTAATGCCTCTGTTCCTACTTCAGAATCAGCAGCTTCAGCTGTGCATGCCCACAGGTGCTGCCTTTTGGTGACCTCCAAAAACAGGAATTTCAACTTGTCAGGTAGGTAATGAGCACTTCCTTTGTGCCCCCATATACAAGGAGATGGTCAATGTGGTGGCGGACAAGAGCGTTCTCTCCACTCCACGTTGAGCTCGGGGTACTGGTAGCCTGGTGTGGCTGGTTGTCTGGCCACGTGTGTGCATTTCTGTTCTCCCCCTGCCTGTAGACTCCTTAAATGCAGGGCCCCTCTCTTCTGGACTGACACTTGGCCTAAGTACATGGCTGGTGCTCAGTGAGTACTAGTTATTGATTGGTTGCCAGTTCCTGCTCTTGAGTGGGAAGTCTAGGGGGGAAGGCGAGACTTCACACACAGCTACCACTCAGAGAGCAGAGCAAGGTGCTGAAGAAGAAGCTGAGAGAAGAAGCTGACAGTCTACCAATCCAGCAACAGAGGGGAGTCAGAATAATCCAGCTCCTATCCTGGAATTTCCCAATGGGCTGCAACCGTCACTCTAGACCTGCTGCTAAACTTGCTCTAATTTTTCCCCTATCAAATGCCATTGCACATGGCTTCCAAGCTAAAGGAAATCCATATGTCAATAGCACAGTGGCTAAGAGCTCTGGAGTCAGGCATATTTGAATCTTCGCTCTGTCACTTGCTGTGTGACTAAAGGAAGTTAACCATTCTAAGCCTCAGTTTCTTCATCTGTAAAATGGTGATAGAGAACTACCTATGTCAAAGCTTGCTGTGAAGATTAAACGAGAATGGATATAAGGCACTTAGTATATTGCCTCACACATAGTAAGCACTCAGTAAATAAATGTTTACTATTTAATTATATTATTTTCTAAAGCATAAGGCTAATGTCATAAAGATAATGCAGAAGAATTCATTCTAAAGGAAGATTTTAAAATTTGAACAGGGTAGACCAACTCCTCTCTTCCAGCAAGGTGCAATAGTGGAATCATTTGGGGTGAGGAGAATTACTTTAAGCGTAATTCTCAGAAATGTCAAACCTTGGATAGAAACAGAAAAAACTTAGGCCATTTACTGAATGATCCAGAAGATCGAGATATTTGTTAGGAAGGTCAAACGCTATTCCTACCACTAGCAGCTCTAATTTACTGAGCATCTACCAGGTGCCAGGAATTGTGCCAGACACCTTATTTATAATCCTTAAAATAACACTTCAAGGAAGGCACTATTATCCTCATTCAATTGACAAGGAAGCTCAGAAGGGCAGGTACCTGGGCCAGGGCCCCATGGCTGGGAACTGGTAGAGCTGGTATTCGCACCCAAGCCTGTCTGACTCAAAGCTCAGGCTTCTCCTAAGCAGACTGCCTTCTATGCCTTATAATTACTAGAGCGCAAGCTCCTTGCAGGTAATGCGAGCATTCCATTCTTTTTTCAGGAGACTTAGCCGCACTTGCATGACGTCTGGACCTGTGGCACATGTTGGGTCTGTGACAATGAGGCGCAGAACGCTCTCATTCTGCACAGTCACATGAAACCCAGCACAGCTCAGAATGCAAAGATGCGGCAGAATGGAAAACATTGAACATTTGGTGGCATAAATCTGCTTTACATACCAGCAGGTGGAGAGGTGCTGTGTACACTAAGTGGCCCAACATAGCTGAAGCACCCAGACCATTGTCACTGTAAGAGGAGGACAAACTGTATCTGAGATGATTCCTGTGAACTTGGCCTCCTACTGCGTTTGACTGCTGCTGAGATCCACACCTCCCTCCTCACATCCCTTCCCTCCCTCTCCACCAAGGCCTGTGTTACATTGCAACAAACAACAGAGGCCCCCACCTTGGAGGGCACTGCTCATGAATAATGAACTCACACCAGGCTCATTCTTTTGAAGTGATTCTCTCTTGGCTGGTGAAGCTGTGTGGCAAGGCGCTGGCTCATTATTGCAGTTGTTTATTTATTCATGCTCAAATGGGGTGGGCCAAGCCCATTTACAGACATCTTTTTCCTCATTGAATCTTGCTTTCCACTCCCTCTTCCTTCTAGTTCTAGTTTCTCTCCGAGGGCTCCCGTGGAAGATGAGGTGGAAAGCCAAGAAGCTCGATTGTCCCAGTAGCTCAGGATAGAGGAGCTAGAGATGGCAATGGAAGATCTCTTCCATGCCAGGCCGCCTGCCCATGCCTCTTTGGCAGCAAGGCCTGTCTGGAATCCAGGGCTCCCTGCCATGGAGATGTGAGGCAGGTGTTCTGGGGCCTGCCATTGCCTGCTCTGTGGCACAGGCTGTCTGTTGGCTGTGGGCTTGCGGGGGGACATGATGGGAGGGGCTCTTATGGATGGAGCCCACAGCAGGTGAAAAGCATCCTTTTCCTTCTGCTCTGCCACCTTTGTCCTCCCAGGTTTTAGATCTGCATGAACTTTCTCCTTACCTGTACTCCTTCTCCACACCCCGCAGCCGGGCTGGTCTGACAAACATTTCCCAGGGTCACTAATTAGGCTAGAAAATATGGGGCTCACCATGCCCTCATATCCCAGAGCTTAGCTCAGGCCTCTCACATCCTTGCAACAATCGTCCATCACTGGCTCGGACAGCTTCCTTCCCTCTACAGCAAGCACAGATCCCTCTCATTCTGCACAGTCACATGAAACCCAGCATGGCCCAGAATGCGAAGACGGGGCAGAATGGAAAAGCACTTAAGGGGAGGCCTTTGACCAACTGTCATTTACTCTGCCACCTGGCTTCTTTTAGTCCTGGGCATGCTGAGCCTATATCTGTTGGACTAGATTCTCTCTTAGGTCAGGTTAGCCTGCAATGGGAGGAAGAAAGTGTTTGAGGAGGGGGTGGTTGGACAAGTGACAGGTTTGGAGTGATGGGTGAGATGAGAGGGTTGGGGCAGGGGGTTCTGGCTTTAAGTTCAAGCTGTCTGGGTGGGCACCTCCTACTCCAGGGAACACTGTAATGTGCTGGAGCCAGGTAGACATGGATTTGAACCCTGGCTTGGGTTCTTTCCAGCTGTGCCATCAGAGGGGAAGGCAATTACTTAATCTCCTTGAGCCTTATCTGTCAACTGGGATCAACCCCAACCTCCCTGTGGGCTGCTGTGAGAGTTAGAGACCATGCGTGCACACACCTAGCCCAGGGCCTGATAAGTGCTTAGAACATCGCGAGTTATTACTATCCTTTCCTTTCTCTAGTCTCAGTTTTCTGTCCTGTGTTATGGAGAGAACAAAGCTGAACTCTTCTGCTGGGTGCGTGGGAAATTATTCCTCAAGTGCTCACAGTGTTGCTGTGATGATTGCCCACTGAGCTCTCAGGTTTGCTGGGGGCTGGGGGTTCCCACTCTGAGGGTTCTCTCCTTTCCTTCTGAGATTTCTCTGTGAGTAAATTCTGAAGAGCAGAGAGAAAACCAGGAGCTAGGAATACCTTTCTTTCTTCTATGGCTTCTGTGGCCTCCTGGAGAAGGTCACTTAGCCTTCGCTCGCACCCTGCCTGCAGTGGGGGGATGCCACTGTACACACTGCCTGGTCCAAAACACCCTTTACGAATAAACCCACTTCACTCATTGATTGCAGTTGTACCTTTAGGTAAATGCGATCTATTTTCCAGATGATGCCCCTTCAGATATTTGAGACACCTATAAAACTCTCTGGAATAGTCTCTTTTCTCTGACATATAATATACTCATTAAGAAAAAAAGTCATTCTAAATTTGATACGGATTCCATCCACCCCACCCACCCTGACACTGCCCTGATTCTATGGATAATTAGTATGACAGACTCCCCTTTCTCTGTGTGTACTGGAGATTTTAAGGATCTTATTTATCTCTGTGACATTTCATCTTGCAAAAGCTAGCCCATTATGCAGTCCAAGGAGGGAAATTTGGATTGTGATTTTAATGTCCGGTTTTCTTTAAATGTGTTAATCAGACCAGGCCTCTTTATTCAGGGCAATGAGACCTCAGGGGGAAATCTAAGTGGATGATATGCACGAACAAATGGAAAGTTTAGCAGCAATACAATTGTGGAATATAGCAATTCCACAATGAAGAGATGACATCAGTACTTAATGATCTGGTATGGTTAACGCAGCCTTGCAAATAGATATAACTTTTATTGAATA
This sequence comes from Pteropus medius, assembly GCF_902729225.1. Taxonomy (NCBI): domain Eukaryota; kingdom Metazoa; phylum Chordata; class Mammalia; order Chiroptera; family Pteropodidae; genus Pteropus; species Pteropus medius. The sequence goes on from NW_024349800.1 coordinate 67,375,160, forward strand.
ATTTTTTCTGACCATAAAAATAAAGTATACTTATTACAAAAGATTGAAACATATTGAAAAGTATAAAAAAAAGAATTGAAACCCACAATCCAACTTTATTAACATTTTGGTGTATTTCCTTGATATCATTTTTTACTTTTATATGTGTATATGTAAACACACACATACACAAAACACACACAAACTCACATACATTTCTGTATAGTTGAGATCATATTGTACATATGTTATATATCCTGCTTATTTCATTCAACATTCAACTGAGAACATTTTTATGTCTTTGGACAATCTTCATAAATCAGCATGTATGATGCCCATGTGATAGTCCACTGCACATGTACCGTAATGCGTTCAAACAATTCCCTGTTAATATTTAGATCATTTCTGGTTTTTCACTATTATAAATATTTTTCCATATTTCTGATTACTTTCTTAGGATAAATTGCTAGAAATGATGTTATTAGGTCTACAGAAAATAATATAATATTTTTAAGTCTCTGACACATATTGCCATAGTGTTGACACATATCACTGTAAATATTATACCAATTTTCAGTATCATAAGCACTTGGCTGAAGTGTCCTCACCTTTGCCAACATCGAGCATTATATATTTTAAAAATGGCAGTTTGCTCTAATTTGCATTGTGGTTCTAGTAAGGTTGATTTTTTAAACTATTCTTTTCAACTATTTTTATTTCTTCTGCAAATTCTGTCATGTCCTTTGCCCATTTTTCTGTGTGGATGTTATGTTTCAGTGATCTAGAAGAGCACTATATTTTAAGGATTTTTATTTTTACCCATTGCTATATTTGTTTCAAATAATTTTTTGTTGGTTTGTAGTTTGCCTTTTAACTTTATATACAGTATTTTTTTTTTTTTGGATGAAATGAAGTGGGGAGTATAATGTTTAACAGTCTGGAAGTCTGGCTTTGCACTCTTCATGGCCATAATAGGTCAAACAGAGAAGGTTATAACACTCACCTGATTTTCCTCTGCTCTTTAGAACCTACACTGATGCTGGGCAAGAACTTGTGAAGATATCCCGGGTACCACTCATCCCATCCCCACCTCCCCACAAAGAGGAAAAAGCCGCAATGAACACAGCAAACAGAGCAATCTGCCCACTCAAGGAGGGGACAACACTGTTTACTTCTGGGCTTTCAAGCTGTTCCCAGCCAAGGGCTTAGGGAGAGAAATTGTGGCTGGTTCCAATGGATTGTTTGTGCACATTCTTCATGCCAACGAGACACTCTTGACCGCTCTGCTCCTCGCCCATGGAGTCAACAGGGAATTCCAGAGGCCAGTTTTCCCTGCCCCCATTTGTTGCTACAACTATATTTTCTGGTTACACATTCTTCCCAAACTATCCCCTCCCAGCAACGCATTACAGTCACACCTCCTAGTCCTCTAGCCATTGGGTGGACGGTGGATTTTGTTCTCGTGTCCTTTGACTAAGGGGTTGCTGTGTCAACAGAGACCTTGTCAACACCTGTCTCTAGTTAGTTTCTAAGGGTGACCTCTCGTCCTCCTTGCCCCAAATATAGCGACAATGCATCAGTTAGCAGGAACCAAGGCTCCTGGGACAGACAGTGAGGACAGATTCGGGGTGAAAGGGTAGTGGAGGAGTTAGGCCTTTCAGCACAGACCTCCCATAAGAGTCTACTGCAAATATTGCCCCTTCTTTTCTGCTGTTCTTTTTATAGGTAAAACGTCTTGGAGGTTATTCCAAAGCTGCCCCATTCCCTGTAATGGTTGCCCAGTATTCAATTACATGCATCTATATCTATTTATTTAACCAGTTCTCTATTCCTAAGCATTGAAGTTGCTTCTAGGTTTCTACTATTATAAGTAACACTGAAAAGAAAAAAATACTTGTACATAGGTGTCTTTGCACATGCGCTAATAGATACTTATATCTCTGAAAGGTGAATTCCTAGAGGTAGAATGGCTGAGTCAAAGGGTATGAAGGCTCCCAATGTTTCTATCTCTTGCCAAATTATACCCTGGGGAGGATGTACCTATTTAACCAGCCCTCTTGCCCTGCGCCCGGCTCCTGTCCCCAGCAGCACAGCAGCACTGGAGAGTGCTTCTGCCCACACTGTGGCCAGCACAATGGCAAAAAGACAAAACTCCCAACAAGGCCAGCTAAGCCCTCTTTGTCTGGCTCCAGCCTGCCTCTTCTCGGCCTTCCTGGGATGACCATTCTCTCCTTCCTCCTTCCTTGTTGCCTACAGCCTTGGCGGATGTGATTCCCTTGCCTGGAGTGTTCCATTCTGCCTTCTCCCCACCTTACCCTTCAGATCTCAGCCGTGCACCCCTTCTTTAGGTACATGGCCCCCAAACCCCACGGCTAGGGTTCAGCCACTTGGCAGAGCTCTTTGAGTATGACGCCCTTCCCCATTCTTGTCACAGGACCTCTTTATAGAGGTTTTGGATTATTTGATAAATGTCTATCTCTTTGTACTCTAAGCTCCACGAGGGCAGGCACCCTGTTTCTGATCGCCAGGTAATTTTCTGACACGAAGATGCAGTATCTGGCTCACAGAAGGCACTCTGCATATTTACTGAATGACTGAACAAAAGTCAAACTAACTCATCATTTCCCTCCTTTACACTTCTTGTTCTGTGCTCATTTTCTTGGTGAAAGATCAGTACCCTTCTAGTGCTTTGGCGAGAAATCCTGTGGTTCTCTTTAACTCCTTTCTCTCCTCCCTCCATATCCAGCAGTCGTCAAATCTCTAAACTACAGTAGAAACTCCTCTTCCCTCTCTAAGCCTTTCTTTAAGTCATTTCCTTCTCCACAGTACCCTCTCCTCTTTCTTTTGCCTGGTGGAGTCTTATTCATCCTTTAAGACATATTGCATCTTTTCTAAGACGTTTGCCAGCTTTCTCAGTGGAGTTTACCCCCGCCCAGAGCTCCACAACACTATCTCCGGAAGGCCTTTTCCTTGGCTGAATTTTGGAGTTGTCTATAGATTCCCTCCACTGGAACTGAGGTTTTGGAGAGCCATCCTTGTTCATTTCTGAATGCTCCTCAGCCCCAAGCACAGCACTCTGTACACAGTAGGTGTTCAACAAACTGGATAGAATTGAACCAAATGATGCTCAAGCCAAAAATGGCCCACATTGGCTTCTTGACTTTTGGAGAGGCATTCCAGACAGAGCTCCCAGGCAAGGCCGAGAGAACCTCTTCCCTCCTCCCCCTACTCCCCAGCACAGGCGTGCCAAATCCCATGGCTTGCCAACTTTCAAACTGCATTATTCCCATCCCAGAACTCAGGCAATATCATCAGACAAGGCAGATGTTTCCCATCAGTCTAGAAGGTTTCTATTTTCACTTTCCACATCAGCATCATGCTATATCAATCTCTTCTCCAGCCTGCTTCCTTTTCCTGCCTCCTTGCCCCTACTCCTAAAATACCTAGCCCTGCTGTGGATCAATTCCTGTGCTGCAGATTCAAAGATAGTTTTGTTTGACAAATGAAGCTGCCCTTCCAGGAGGTAATGCAGAGATCGATACTGGTTACATTGGAATGTTCAGGAGCAAGGGGGTCAGTGGCATCCCTGTCACTGTCCATTTCCAGGACCACACTGTGCAGCCCTCCCTGTTCCCCACTGCCCTGCCTTCCTCCTTCCACACCCTCGGCACCTTCACTTGCATCTGCTGTGCCCAAGACTAAGCCAGCCTGTCTCTCTTTGTAGAAAAGTCATTGGTCACCATCAAGAGGTGAGCATCCTTTGGTTGCTCAGAGCCCCTCACTGTGGGCCCAGTGGGCCTGTGGCCTGGTGAGAAGCCTATAAAGAGGCAGTGCAGGGCAGTGCTGATAGAAGAAGGCTAGGTGGGGTGAGGGGGACAGAAAGCAGGCCAGGGTTTAAGTCTTAGTTCTGCCACTGACTAGCTGTGTGATCTGGGACAAGTCATTTTCCTTTTCTGATTTGGCCACAGCTACTATGAATCAAGAAAGTTAGACTAGATAACCTAAGGTCCATGGATGGGCTTCTGAGGGTACATGTACCCTTGAAATTGTCTTCAAATTTTGTGCACATATGCATTTTTTTCCTAGGTGGAGGGTCCGTGTTTTCCCGCATACCCCTTAAACTCAGATTCCTGAAGGGATCCTTGACCCCATATGGTCTATCCAGCCTCAGCATTATTTGACTCCAAACAGGAGACAGGCATTCTTGCACTGCAGCTGATGTTGTTGAAGGCAACCCAGAAAAAAATTCAGGCACACTTTTGCAGTAATAATAAAGAGATGATAGGTAAATAAATCTGGGAAGACTTCCTGGAAGAGGCGAATTTCAACAAGAAAGCAGAGTTTTCAGGTAAGGAAGAAGCTTGAAAGGTAAAGGTGAAAGGGGCATTGACAAATAATAGGGTCCTCTCTCCTCATCCCCATGCTCAAAAACTGGGATGCTTTGTGATGGGAGTACCTCTAATTAGCTGAGGCTGCTCACAGTCCTCTACCGAGAACAAGAAATCAAAAAGTCAAACACCAGCTCATTAAATGTTCAGGGCTGGCTAGCTATTAAAAGAATTTCCATTTCAGAACGGGATGCCTACCCGGGAATGCCAGACCTAAATATAAGCCAGCCCCCTCCGTGCCAGGAGACTTCACTGAGTTAAGCAGGAAGGAGGGAGGACTGAGTGGAGATGTGTCATTACTTTTAACATCCAAATATAACCCGCCCCAGGGGGTCTGGGACAAAGGCTGCTCTTCCCAGCTGCCTCCTGCCAGAACTAGGAGAGGGTACCAGGGAATGATGGGAGCAGACCTTGCCCAGTGCAGAGGTTTGGGCTGCAAGCAGACCCTAGCCACCTCTCCCCTCTCCCCCAAATGAGAGAAGTCTGGGGGCGGGGCACTGAGGTCTGTTAGCTACATTCTGATCTGGCTGTGGGGGTGGGGTGAGGGTTTGGGGGAATCTTAGGGGCTCTCTGGGTGAAGGAGGAGTAACTCTGGATATTTATGATGACTCTTCTTGCATGCTTCCCTGGAATGGGGAGAGGAAGAGTCATAGGGAAGACCCTTACTCCGCCTGCAGATTTACATATCTTATCTATATCTGCATTTCCTCCCTTCAGAGCATGCTCTCAGTTTGCAGTTCTGCACTCACGTGGATGGTTCTTCGTCTGATCTGTCTTCGCTGGGGACTGTAAGCTCTTTGAACAGGGCTGTGTGTCTGCGTACTTTTCTGCCAATACCTCTCATGGTGGGGAGAACACTTAACACCACTGCTTCTCAACTCACGGCTCAATGCAATCGCCTGCATGCCTGGATTTTGAGTGAATTGGTCTGGGGTGTGTTGTGGGTGTTGGAGTTTTAAAAGCTCCCCACCGATTCTAATATGCAGCCATGTTATCTCATGAAAAAGGTTTCTGTTGTCTCAGTTGGTTCTTGTTTCCTCCTTCTCCTCCTCCTTGAATACCCTGTTGTTGGTTCTTAAAACACTCTCCTGAGGTAGGCAGGACAGGGATCATTATTCCTGCGGGACTTAAGAAGCTCAGGCTCAAAGCGGTTGCGTGACTCACTCAAGGTCACACAGGCTAAAGGGCAATGGAGGTGGGACAGAAGCCTAGGTCCTCAAGGTGCCCTCGCTCTCTTGTGACCTGATCTCCCTAGTTCCAATGGAAACCACGGGAGGGATCTTGACATCCAAGGAAGTTAACCTGTAACAGCGGTTCATTTCTTGGAGTGGGGGGAGGGGAAGCCTAGGTGACGAACCCATAGTCACCACGCAAGACCCAGGACCTGCCCCTTCATAGTCTGGCAGGCATTGCCTCCCTCTGCAGGAAGCCTGGCTGGCCAGAGTCAGGCTAGAAGCTAGCTGGAGGTGGAAGGGAGGGATGAGATGGTGGTTCTGATGCCACTAACAGAGGGCACAGAGTATGGTCAGAGAACTGTGCTCAGAAGAAAATTGGTAAAGAATCCACAGGGTAATAGTGTATCTCAGGTTGTCTCTAGTTCACATGGAACTAAAGATTTATTGATCCAGGGAGGGCGACTTAGGTCTCTGGTGGCTCTGTTTCCCTCTCTGGGGTGGGGACAGTAGACCCTCATCATGGGCTGTCACAATGATGAGATGAGAAAACGAAGGCGATGCTGTCGAAATGGAAGAAAACACTGCGCTGTGTCCTTTATCCTGGGGAAGAGCTGTTGGCCTCTGTTTCCTTTCCTTGCACTCCTGAGCCCTCATCACACCCTGAAGTCTGGGATGCTGGGCCTGCCCGGGAAGCTAGCTAATCCTACTTGCAACCCTCACTGGATGAACTCTGAACCAGAATGAGTTTGCTTTTTTGAAGTTGGGGAAGGTTTCATGGAAACTGATGTGTATATAGAGGAGTAGGTGAAGGGAACTCTAATGACTTGAACCTGTTAGTCATCAAGACCAGTTTTAGGGAGAGGTGGGGGCAGGTCTCTCACCCTTCAGGTGTGGCTGTTCCCAGACGGTTTCCATTCTTGTTGAAGCAATATGGTGGGCTGGATTGTAGAGAATCAAATACGTCTGGGCAGTGGGTCTCATTAAGGCCCAAGCAGGTGCTTTGGGAGGGTAAAATGGCAACATCCCCCTCCTGGGAAGGAAATCATTACAAATGCAATTTCTCATACCTGACTGGGCCAGGTGAACAAGTAGCTATTGGCTAAAGCATCCCCATCAACAACACTTGGATCATCAGTGAGTGTTCATTTACTGAATGTTACTCCCATGACCAGGGGTGGGAGCAGTGTGGAGAGTCCCAGCATAGCAGGGAAATGCAGCTCGTTACTGGAAAGCTTTTATTCACTTAGACAGAGGTAGGATCAGCAGCCAGCTCACAATCACCATTTTTTTTACCTAATCCAGGTAGCCTTGAGATTGTCCCACTGCTAGGCTTTGTGGCTGCAGCCCATTCAGGGTGTCAAACATGGCAATCCTATATTTCAGGGGTCTCCAACCCCTGAGCCATGGACCAATACTGATCTGTGGCCTGTTAGGAATGTGGCCACACAGCAGGAGGTGAGTGAGCGAAGCTTCATCTGTATTTGCAGCTCCCCAGTGATAGCGTCACTGCCTCAGCTCCACTTCAGATCATCAGTCATTAATTAGATTCTCATAGGAGCACCAGTCCTTGGTGCTACAAAGGTTGGGGACCGCTGCTGTAATTAACAGCTTCACAAAGAAGGAAGGGAGCTTGGGGTCATCATCAGTCCCATTGGCCATTGAATGTTGAATCTACTTTGCAAGCAGATTTCTAGTGTCTACTTACATGCCTCTAGTAATGGGGTGCTCACTACCTCCAAAGGTTTCCACTTAAATTCACTACCCATTGTTTATTGGATTTAGGCATGGGTTAGCACTCTCAGCAAGTCTGGAAAATCTCCAGGCCCACCATCTATAGGAGAGCCAGAGCTGGAAAAATTGATTCTGCTGCTTGGGCTGACACAGGGGCTCGGGAGGGTGGCCACAGTGGGCGGTCTAAGAATTTCAGTAATTTCTGGTCACTCTTAGTCCTGACAAATAGTCCTTAGGTCCTCAATGGGGGGGCTATAGTGTCTCCCGTGTATGTAGTTTGTTGCTTTCCATTGCTGTACAGTATTTCATTGTATGAATATAGCACCATTTATCTATTCTATTGCTGATGGATCTTTGAGTTTGTTCCAGTCTTTAATGAATGAATCTCACATGAATATATCTCACAAACATAAGGTGGATCAAAAGAAGTCTGATCCTCAAAAGAGTATACTTTGCATAATTCGATTTTATGCTTTTCTCAGGGAAGGGGAAGTTAATGACTGGAAGAGGAACACGAGGGGGTTCTGGGGTGCTGGTGATGTTCTAGTTCTTGAGTCAAATGATGATTATTCAGAAAATTTATTCATGAAAAATCATCAAGCCGCACATCTATAATCTATGTCCTTTGACACTTGTATGTTATACTTTATTAAAATGTTTATTTAAAACACTACAGCCCAACCATGATTGGTTTTGAAATAATAATACTATAATGACTAGTATTATGGGACTTTACACTTCCTGAGGTGCAACAGATAAGAGGAAATTTTAAGGGAAATACTGACCCTTTCAGAGTTACAGTGAAAAGTCTAGCAATAATAAAGATATTATTCATTGAAATTTGTTGACTACTACTGCATGTCAGTCTCAAAGGCTTTCTGTGTACTAATTTATTGAGTCCTCACAACAACAGTAGTCCCACTTCACAGAGAAGGAAACGGAGGCCCAGAGCAGGCACTGAAGGCCACACAGCTGGTAAGTGGTGGAGTTGCCATTCAGGAGTCTGCTATCGCAGGCCCAAGGAGCTGTGGACACCTGAGCTCTTGGGATGCCCCAACTAAAGGCACCCCGAGCAGCTTTCTGGGTAGCTGGGCTGGGCTGGGAAGTCCTCCAGGCTCGGTCACTGGCCTGACTGTTTCTGGCCAATCGAAAGGAAACCCACCCCCATAGTGTGGATGTTGTCATATTTTTGAAAAGAAGTAAATAAGCCTTTCCATTTGCATGATATTTCACGCTGACTCTGCCTCTCAAACTGTTATTCCATCTACACATGGCACTGTGGGATGCCTGCGATATTTTATAAAGTTAATAACTTTCCCTTAATTGGATGAGTTTATAGAATAGTCTGAGCAATTAACAATAATTACGCCAAAGACACTTTGATTCCAAGGCTGCTCCACAAACATTGGTGTATTAAGCCATTTAGGAAAAAAACAACCTATAACACACCGTCACAGGATAACACACAGGCGCACACACTTACTCCCTGCAGTCCTATGACCCAGAACCAGTTTCATTTTCAGGCTACAGGATGGTGGGGCTTCTCTGAGATGCTAGAAGAAAAATGGCTCACGTCACACTTGAGTACACCCCTGCACCTCCCGCCGTCCACTCCACCTAGCCAGGAAGAGGGGTTGGCAGGGCCAGGGCCTGCTGGCACTTGTTGAAGGACACACTGTCTGTCTATGCTCAGGTGACCATGCAGGACAATTGCTCCTGAGCAGTTGGCACAGACTCTTAATAAACTAGGTCTATAATAGCCTCTGCCTGCCTTTCTCCCTCCGCCCCCCTTCTTCTCCCTCTCCCTCTCCCTCCCTCTCTCTTTCTTTCTTCCCACCCCCATTTAATCTCAACAATATCTTTGTCAGGATGACTTCTCATTCAAAAGGATAATTTCAAAGGAACATGGAATTCACTATTACCTGAATCATATTTTTTAGTTATTCGACACAGCTTCTCATGCAGGGTTGGAAGGACCTTAATCTCATTTGGTGGTTGGGTGACTTCTCCAACATTCTATCAGCTAGTTGTTCAGTCTTTGCTGGATTACCTGCACTGATGGGGAGCTCCCTATCTTATAAAGTCATCCATTCCATTTTAAGATAGCTTTAACTGTGATAAAAATTTTCCATATAATGGAGCTTAAATTTATCTCCTTGAACTTCCACCTGCTAGCTCTACTTTTTTGGAGAGTAAGTGAACTCTGTTTTTCATGTGCTATCTCTTCAATTTTTCATCACCTGACTCTGAGTCCTGCATGTTTCTCTCCCAACTACCCCACAAGGTCTCTTCTGCATCTCTGGTTCTTGTAACCTGTTCCACCGTTCCATGCCAGCTTCGGAAACCCATCCATCTGAATAGAAAACAAATTCTGGCCCTAAAATAAAATTGGTCCCTAGTCTAAAGTGTTCATGTGATGTCATCTCTTTATAGTGCCTTTAAGTTTGGTTTGCTCAAAAAAAAAAAAAAATTCAGTCTTCGTAGGCAAATAGATGCTTGTATTTGAGCTATGGAAAATGAGGAGCAGGGAAGGGGAGAGCACAGGACTGAGAAATAGAAGCTCTTGCTACCAAAGCTGTCTTAGGTAGCCCAAGTCCAGAGCATACAGGCACATCCTTCAGCCCCACTGGGATAGCCTTAGGTGTCAACCCCACTCACTGGGGAAGGTATCTCTGGGAGAGTGAGACTCTCCACATAGGGCTGCTGAATAATGCAGAGGCTGTGCTCCTTTGTCTGCACCATCTAAGCACCAAGCTGCCTAAAGCACCTTGCCCTGGGATGACTCAGATGGCCTAACCCATCTTTTCTGCCTTTCTCTCTGGCCCCTCCCCAGTGCCACTCTTGCCTTTATGGTTCTAGCTTGGGGCCCCCATGCCAGCCCAACTGTTCAGTCCCATATGCTTCCTGCAAGGACTGCCAAGTCGGCCCGGTGCTCAGCAACTCTACTCCAGCCCTGGCAGCTGGTCTCAGGTCTTCTCTGCCCAACCTGGTTGCTAGGAAATGGCCTAGATGCTGCCATAGGGCCAGGGCTCCACGTGGTGGTGGTTGTGCTGCAGGGCAGTGGCTGCACCTAATGGGCCCCCAGGCCAGTCTCCTATGGGGACTGCCCTTGATCAGGGCCCAGATCCTTGGAAAAGAGCAAAACCCACCCAGGCTGGAGGGCCCCACTCACTGTGAATCTCTTATCCATGGGGTAGAGATACAGTTCAGAAAAATTAAGATTCAGAGGACAATGGAAAAGATGTTTAATCTTTTTTGTGCCTTTTGCAGATCTGTAGTTACTTTTTAGTTAAAGAATTTAAAAGTGGATTATAGATAACATATTTTGATTCCAAAATGTTCATGTTGGTATACTTAAAGGGGTATAAATGAAGATTTGAAAAACTTGGTTGCATTTGGGGAAAGGCAAAATTTCCCTTATTTTATCTTAGTTTTTCATTAGTGGTGAAATAGTTTATAGATACATCTTTATATACTTTCACACATATATGCTTTCATGCATACATACAGCAGGTCACCCTAACCCTTTCCTCAGCAAATTCTTTTGGCAGTGCACTGATAGGCACTGAAAGGGGAAATAACGTAAAAAACTTGAGTTCAAATTCTATTGTATTATTAGCTTTGTGACCTTGGACAACTTCTCTGACCCTCAGTTTCCCAATCTGTAAAGCAGGAATAATAATTTGGTGAGATAATTAGTTTTAAAGAATGGTAAAACATTTAGCACAGAGCTTGACACATTGGAAACAATGAATCATTGCTGAACAAAGACCAGCCTGGTGAATTACAGCTTTGTGACTTCGAGGTCCCAAATGCAAACAGTACCAAAACAGTGTCCCAGCTTCTCCAAACAGCAGATAAAAGCCTTGGCTAAAGCTCTTAAAGTAGGTGAGGAAGCAGCTCATGATCCAGCTTCTCTGCACAGACCATAACTGCTTCTGAATTTCATTAGCCACCAGCAGCGGAGAGCTAACAAATCGCTCTCTTTACCTCACCAGTACCTGTAAACACTGCCAGCTCCTCTCCTCCCTCCTTTCTCCTTCCCCCTCTCCTCTCTCTCTCTCTTACTCCCGCGCGTGTGTGCACGCACGCGCCCACACACACACACACACACACACACACCCCTCCCTCTAAGATTAGATTGGATTCCAGTTTTATAAGGCCATTCTGACACTTACAGCCAACCAACTGCTCTGTTTAATAGGAAAGACACTGTGACTGAAATTAACTCTGGAGGGGGAGATTTCCAATCCATTGCTCAGACAGGCTTGTCTGCTCACCACCAGTTTGGACTAGGCCCCCCGCCCCCCCACTTTGCCACACCTCCTCCCTAGTCCTTTCTCTCCTTCCCTATGTCACAGAAGAAATGCCCCTGCCCTTGGTAAGCCCACCTTAGGCCCGGACAGGTAGGACGGATGCCCATCCCACAGAGACAAGTGAAGACCAAATGCATGGAATTAAGAGTCACTGCAGAAAGCTAGAAAGAGTGGACTTAAAGTCAGACAGATAAGTTCCAATTCCTCCTCTATCACTTATTAACTGTGTGACCTTGGGCAAGTCATTAAACCTCTCTGGGTCTCAGTTTCCTCACCTGCCAAATGAATTCAATAATAACTATTCTGTAAGGTGATTGTGAGAATTAAGGAAAACAATGCATGTGAAATGTTTCATGTAATACCAGGTATACATAGGTGGTGATAGCCCAAGTAAAGTCTAAATTTTAGATTTGAGGCAGAGATAGAAGTCTACCAGGTTATAAGAGTTTCTCCATTCCTCTTAAACAGTTTACTGACATAGCATCTAGGACAATTAAGCTGAAAATGGAAAATTCTTGTATTCTTTTCAAAGCCCAGCTCAAAACTTCCCTCCATTAAGAAACCTTCTTTGATCAAACCAATGATGTCTTATTGTTCTTTTTATTGGCTGCCCTTTAGCACCTGTAGATACATTTGAGATATAGAGAAAACTCAATTATAAGTAATCCTGATAGTGGGTGCTTAATTTACAAACTGTCAGGAACAGATTTATTTGCCGATGTCTGAAACGCTAAGGTTAAGTAATTTTCAGGTAGCTCAGTGGTGACACCTATTTGTGAAGTCTGGTGCTGCAGACCAGCTCTATTAGACACAAGTATTTTAACCTTAGAAGAAGGCAGAGAGAACAGTGCTTCAAAAGTGAAGTCAGAGGATTCTGAAACTCAGGAAAAGAATCTATTTATATATTATCAGGTGCATTTTCTTTACAAATGTTAATGGATTTGCATCTTGTTGCCCACCTGGACTCTAGGATCCCAAAAGTTAGAGCAGTATCTCTTTCTTTGAGAAAGAGAACATAGGTATAGAATTAAAAGCTTGGCTCTGTCGCTTGTTGGCTGTGTGGTTTGGGGTAAGTTACTCAACAGCATTAAGCTTCATTTCTTTATCTATACACTAGAGATGATATTTACCTCACAGGATTAGTTTAAATATCAAATGAGATAATGCATGAAAGTACCTGCCACTTATTAGCTATGTATACATAAGTAAGGTATATATCTTCCCTGAGCCTCACTTTTCTGATTTGAAAAATGGGTCATCATGAGGTTACCATGAAGATAAAACGAAAGGGTGTGTTTCATAAAAGTGTTCTATAAATCGAAATGCCATTTAGTTATTACTATAGCAAGCATACTACAAGGAATGAAACTTAGATGACCCTCATTCCATGTTTGCTGAATGAATAAATGGTGGAATAAGAGACCATTTGCCTAGTTCAGGTTCACATATTTGTCAAAATGAGGATACCCTGGAAAAGAGAACAGGTCTGACCAGATTAGTATTAGATTGATTTTTTTCCCCCGCCAGATCCATATGTAGCTTTGCCCATATCGAAAGGCCAGCAGCCTGGAAGCTCTGTGGACACAAATGAGGCAGTTTTGACTAGTACCCTTGCTTCATCGTGGAGATACACACCCTCTTTGGTACAGACGACGAAGCTGAGAAGCCACTTTCTGTAAGATGTTAATTTTGATTTGTCTTCTAGGAGCAGGGAAAAGTTGTATGAAGTTGCCCTCCCTATTTCCCCCTGTGATGGAATGTGTGCAGGTAGGAGGGGGCTGGCTGGCCATGGTGGAGAGCCTGTAAAGCTAACAGCCCATATGTGGATCAGACATACACACAGCCTGGGTCTCTGAGAATGCTGTGCTATCCAACCTAGCTGCCTGTTCCCTCCATTATCACGTGAAGATTTTCACGTGAGTATTCTAGAGCTCCCACTCCACTGCAAAGTCCTGGATGAAGGAGATTGCGGCTCCTATTCATGTGGGTTTCTCCTACTCTGTTTGGTTCAGAATGATCAGAACTTTAATTCACTGGAGAGAAGGGGAACCCAGGACCCAGGACCTTTAGCAAAACTGTGAAGCAGTTCAAGAGTGCTCTCCACTCTCCCAAGTCACTTAGCATTGCAGGACTTTTCCTATGCTGAATTTCTACAGGTTTCTATGAGTAACAGATTCAGTTCACTGAATGCATATGTATCAGACACTGCAAGGTGAACACACACACATACACACATGTGTACAAGCACAAGCTCTGTTCTGGGCAGAATAGTGTAGCCATCATGAGTGTTGACTTCATAGTAGGCTAGTCTGAGCTCAAATCCTTATTAGCTATGTGGCTTTAGGCATGTTATTTACTATCTTGAAACCCTACCTCCACTCTTCTGTACTCTTAAGAGACGTGAGATTTTCAACAACTAATATCAATTGAAAACTCTTAAGATGTTAAAGGGCATCTTCTTGTCTAAAATGCTAAACTCTTTCAGTGGAAGGTACCCTTAGCAGGAGATCTGGGATAAATTAGTCTGGCTCCATCGTTCACCAGTTGTGGAAACTTGGGGAAGGTAAAGAATCCAAGAGTCAGTTTCCTCACCTTTAAAATGGGGATAATATCAATACCTGTTTCATTATATTGTTGTAAAGATTAAATAAGACAATGTCTCTCAAACACTTAGTCCAGCACCTGGTATGTAGTAAATGTTCAAAAAATCTTGGCTCTTTTTGTTAACTAAACCACCCAACCAACAAAAAAGCGGAGGCTCTAGAGTCAAACAACTTGCCAAGGTCATATACCTGGGATTTGAACCCAGGTCTCTGAGACCAAAACCAGTGGTGTCAGCATTGGAGGACAATGGCTTGCTGTTCCCTGGCATGAAAACATAGCTGCAGTTTTCACAGGCACTGTGAAGGCTTCATTCCAAAGAGAATAATGGTGGGCATTCAGGTACCACAGACAGGTGGGAGAGAGCTCTCCATACAGGAGGCACAGTGTAGAAATAGAACAGCTTACTCTTATTAAGTGATTAACTTTCTTTTTACCGTTTGTTGGTTCCAAATTAAAGTAAGTCTAGCCAACCCATAAAGCCACCCACCAGTTTCAGTTTTATTGAGATAAGCTGAATTGGAGTGATAGTATCGTAGGGTGCTCACAGAGCAGGGTGAGAAGGGTCAGGAGCAGAGGCTTAGTATGAGAGCCAGAGAAGGGCCCTTCAGTGAAGCCTGAAGAGAGGCGGTACCTTTTCTTTAGCCTGCAAAGAATGACAGGAGCCATTCTTGACCTGGTGGCTCTTGACAGGGAGAGGGATGGCAAGGCATGCTTAACCTGCAAGTAGAAGGAGATTTGGAGGTTGCACTGTGAGGGAGAGAGGGATGGAAAGGAAGTCCATGACAAGTTAAAAAGAATGCATCAGGTGCACTTGGATTTTGCCCTTTTTGTTCCATATTTTGGCCTTTTTACTTATGGCTTGCTCATGTCAGGGGAGATAATCGTTTATGGTGACAGACATTCGCATGTGTACTCTTGGCCCTTTAACTCGTTCACACCCAAGCCGGGTCTGGGGGCACTCCCTATCCATGCATTGTAGAGTGACTTCATAAGCCCTGGGTTCCAATGCAACCCCTGGTTAAAACCATAGCTTCAGGAGCGGCCTATGGGGTGGAGGAGGCTTCTAGCAAGGGTTTCTCTACCAGGGCACAGATTAATTTATGGCCTAGGAGAGCAGAGAACCAGAGTTTGGGAGGCTAGCTTGGCTTTTGGGTCTGGGTCAGTGGTTCCCAAACTTGTCTGCACACCGGCCTCACCTAAAGACCTTCCAAACCCACCAGTGCCTGGTCTCACCCCACATATTGTAATGTCATTAGTTTCAGGTGTGTCCTGGGCTTTGGATGGCTTAAAAGTCCCTCAGGTGATTCTAACGTGCAGTCAAGTTTGGGGATTGCTAGTCTGGGACCCCTTCCCATCCAGCATCCACCTCTCCTACCCCAAACATATAGGTCATCTCTGCCGGGGCCTCCCAGATGCTGGGTGGGGGAATCCAGTGTAGCACGATCAACTGAACTCAAAGTTGTCTGAAAAACAGGGATTTCAGGGCCCCAAGAAAGTGCCCTCTGGCTTTCAGTACACCTCTCTCACCTACTCCCTAACACCTGCAGTTTATTTCACTGGGACAAAGCTCTTTATTTCACAGTGAGAGATAAGGCTTAAAACAGCAACACCCTTGGGAGAAGAAAGAGAGAGTGACTCAAATTCATGCTAATCTATTAATGCCTGATGAGGAAAAAGAGAGAAGGCTTAACCGTGCTGCTGGCCTGTGGAAACAGGACAGCCAGAGGGGGTCCCTCATTTTCGTAGTGAGGAAATAGGAGTCTCAGAGGTGTGATGCAACCTGGCCAAGGCCATCAGTTCAGCAGGTCAGCTGTGGAGCCTGGGGGCAGAGAAGATACTTTTTACCCTTGGCACAAAATGAAGGTGCATCCCATAGGTGTTGGTGGTGGATCTTTGTGTCAGACATTGTACTGCCCCCAAACGGCACTGGGAACCATGTCAGGGCATTTTTTAATTGTTAACAATGCCTCTGGGTGCTGTTGGCATTTAGTGAGCAGGGTCCAGGGACACTAAATATCCTGCAATGTGGGGCAGTGCTGCCCAAGGAAGAACTGTCCAGCCCAAATAACATTAATGTCCCCTATGAAAAACACTGTTAGTCCCTGGGCTACAGTAGCTTATGAGGCCTTCCTTTTCCTAAGCCCATTATAGAAACACTAGTCCCCTGTTTGCTGACTTGACAATGACATTGGCAGAGGAAGCACCTGCCCCCAGGTAGGCTCTACAGGCACTATGAGGCCAGTGAACAGGCAGCAGGGTTCCCCACAGGCTTCTGCCATATTGTCCTATTATCTGTAGCTAGATAAAGGGAGGGTACAAGGGAGGCTCGAGACCCCGACACCAGCTTCAGGTCAGAGGGTAAAAATGTCCTTTGGGTGGCATTCAGCATAGCCCATTCCTGCTGGGACCCTGGACAAAGAGTCAGACCAAATGACCATCTGCCCTCTGCTCAGCCCGAGCAGCCTTGGTCCCCTGTGGATGCTACACAAAGCAAAGGGTTTGCAGGACGGCTGCCCTTTTTTGAACAGACAGAACATCCCCCATGTTGCCAGGGCCCTGAGTAGTGTATGTGGGCATTCACACTGTTACCTGAAGGATTTCAGGGGGTACCCCTCTCTTAATCCAAGGATATTTACACTTTCTTGATTTGATAGTAGGGCAAGGTTAGACTGATGGGCCATTATCATGTAGGGAAAGGGTTCAGGGCTATCTTATTCCCTGGGCCAGTCATCCGTGCGCTTGAGCCTCAGTTTCCTCATCCATAAAGGGGGTGCTAGTCTTGCTTGCCTTACTGCAGTGAGGATCAAATGAGGCAAGTATGTAAAAGTGTATGGCAGCCTCTAAAGATCTATGCCAATAAGCCCTCTGTATGATGGCGGGGCGGGGGGTGGGCATTATGGTCTCATCACCTTCACAGGCACAAAGCCTCTCTCTCTCTAGGTCCCACACCTGTACACCATGGGCCTGGCAGGACCTAGCTTCCCTGGCCCATTGTCCCTTAAGACTGTCCCCTACATCTTGACCACCTAGGGCAGGACCCACAGCAGGACAAATCTCATAATATACTCTACTGTGCCTGTTACCTGCCCATGACCAGCACCCTAATTATCTAGGAAGAAAGAAGGATGGAGAGGGGGGGAACCTATAAAAGAAATCAGCCATACCTGTCGGCAGTGGTTTCTGCCAGACTTTACATTCAGGAAGACAAGCTGACATTTATGGTGGGAAGTTTTATTTTGGTGGTAAATAACCTCTAGTTGTATAGGTCATTATACTAATTACAGCAGATAATTGATTTTCTAATTCTTTTTTTAGGTGGTCACATATTACAAGAGAAACATAATTTATTCATTTTCTTTCCAGGCAGATATGACAGGGCTCATCCCATCATCTTGCCCTACCAGAATCTGAGTCAGCAGATTCAGTCCCTGGTCCACCAAGAAACTCCTAGAGCTTACAAAGAACTCTCTAGCGTTCCCCTGCCCCTTACATGATGTTCTCATTCAAAAACTCTTTCCTCACCACCACCCGAGGGTGGCTTTTATTAGATCTGCCCAGTTTCCCTTAGGCCTTGGGCACATGGGTTGGTGCTTATTTTCAAGACTTTGACTGAGGGCCTGCCTCATGCCCTTCATGGTGCAGCAGCTGGTAAAGCCGGCCAGCCACTCACAATGCCATGTCACTACATTCGCTCCTGCCTCTGAGCCACTGTTCCCTACCACTTGGACACCCAGGCAGCCCCCTTCCATGTAAACCCTGTCCATCAACTATGGCTTGGCTCCGCTTTCAACTCAATCACCATAACTCTTTTTGTGAGTTTATCTTTGCAGTATCCAGCAGGGAACTTTAGGAACTCCTATGCCAGGCAGTTGGCATATTATCTCATTTAATTTTTAATACCCTTATTTTGGAACTGAGGAAACTGAGGCTCAAGGAAGTCAAGTGCCTTGTCCAAAATCACACACCTGGGAATGTGGCCAAATTGGGATGGGCATCTGGCTCACAGTCCATGTACTTTCTCCCGCCCCCTGGCCCTGCTGTCCATAATCCTCTCTTTATTAGGCATCGGGCTCCTCATGGCCCCTCCAGATCTCACCAAGGTTCCATTTTCCAAACTCCTACATCTCCGATCAAAAATACTCTTACTCCTCAGGGGAACCACAGACATCTCTGCACTCTCCCTGGTCCTATATCTCACACAGAGACCATAATGGGCCTAGGAACTGGGATTTCTCAATCGTTACCCTGATAGTTTAAAGGTATGTAGGTTTTACAAAGCCCTTTCATGTACACGTTGCATTTGAATCTTACAATATTCCTATGAGGGAGACATCGGTATATCTTTCCAGTTTCAAAGATGAGTGACTGAAGTGCCCAGAGTGATACAATCTGACAGAAGTAGAATCAGACCTCTAGCCCCTAGTCCAGGGGTTTCCCATGGGCTTATGGAATTGAGTAAAGAATAGCAGGAATAGTTTAACTTACTCCCTTCAAACCCACAGGGCAGCCCCTGTTCATGGTCTTTCGTGGCATGGGAGAGCCGCCGTTCCCTGTGTCCTGTAGGTTGAGGAGGGATAAGCAGAGGCCTGAGCTCTGGGGGCTCTGCCTTTTCTGCCCGGCCTCCTGGTACAGTCAGAACCACTAGTTTTAGAGCAGGACAAACCTTCCCATCTCACCACACACTCTCCCTCCTGGAGCTTGCCTTTTTCAGGGCTTCTGTTATCACTACTGCACTGTTGGCCCCTCAGCCTATCAGTCTGGTCCAGCCTCTCCCGAGCTTCAGCCTGCCCCTTGAACATACCAAGTCTGAATAGGAACCTGCCATCTCTCCCCATCCCCTCATACAGCTCTTCTTCCAGACTTCATTCATTCAAAAAATATTTATTGACTTGAACAGATATGTACACCCATGTTCACAGCATCATTATTCACAATAACCAAAAGGTGGGAGCAAACCAAGTATCCATCAACACTTGTATAAACAGAATGTGGTATATAAATGGAATAGTATTTGTCCCTACAAATGAAGAAAATTATGACACACACTACAACATGGATGGACCTTTAAGATATTATGCTAAGTGAAATAAGCCAGACACAAAAGGACAAATATTCTATGATTCCACTTATATGAGGTACTTAAAGTAGTCAAATTCATAGAGACAAAAAGTAGAATGGTGGTTGCCAGGATCTGTGGGGAGGCGGGAAGGGGGAGTAACTATATAACGGGAACAGTTTCACTTTGGGAAGATGAGAAAGTTCTGGAGATGGATAGTGGTGAGATGGGAAGGTTTGTCCTGCTCTAAAACTAGTGGATCTGGGTTCCACACCCAGATCACCAACTACTCCGGCTTCCCATACGGTCTTTACCCAGGTGGCTACCACATCAGTCTTCCTCCTCTCTCCATCTGCCAAAGTCCCTCCGAGTCCCTCCACCATGTGGCCCCAGCTTGGCCCTGAGCATGGCCAACCCAAGTGGAACATGTACTTCCCAAACTCAAATGTAAATTGGAAATGGCAGATTGATCAGTGTTAATGAGACCTGAAAAACAAACAAACAAAAACAAAAAGCAGATCTAGGGATTAAAACAAAAGATGAAGAAGAATCAGCTCTACTTTAAGTATAGATCTGCTCGACAGAGGAGGCCTGGCAATTTTTACTAGTACCTGTCACCATTTGGGGGTGCTATGAGGTGTGCATGTGCAGGGTACCTGGAGGTGTGAGGTCTGGCTTTGGAGACTGAGTGGTGCTGATAGGCAAGTAAGTGCCTTTGGTAAGGTAGCATCCCTGGTGCCGAGACCCCAGTGCTCCCAGTTACTGACCCTCCCACCACAACCTTCTCTAGGGGTGTGCATGGATGCTGGGCTGACGGGGACTAAAAAGCTCTAGGCTTGCTCTTTCCCGAGCCAGAAGATCACAGAGCTGATGGCTGCCTGTGCTGAGTCCTGGGTGTGTAGGGAGTGCAGGGTGAGGTGGCCTGAAGGGTACATGCAGTGGCTTGACCTGGGGTCTGGGACTGCCTTGGGGACAGGGACAGGGCTCTTCCACCCCTGGTGGCAGCAACCAGAGGGGCCTGGCCAGGCCGGGCCAGGGGAATGAGAAGCTACTAGTAAGACAGGCAGAGACAGCAATAGGAACTACAAGTGACAGACACAGACAATGAGAGAAATAGATAGTAAGACTCAGAGAAGCCTCAGAAACGGGGAGGAGTGGGGTAAAGAGAGAGAGAGAGAGACTTTAAAAATAGAGGAGAGCCCAATGAAGCCTCACAGGACCTGAGAGACGGCAAACTGACACAGAGGGACAGCCGACTGGAGCAGCCACTCAGAGCTCTGGCGGGGAAATGGCCACTACATCATCCAACCCCCCAGGATCTTCCTGTACAGCACAGGGATGACATCTCCTGCTAGAGAGCCCCTTCATTTTTCTTCTCACAGTTCCCTAAACCATTGAAAGGAGAGCGGGGAGGAGAGGAAGAGACAGGAAGACAGGCAAATGGGGGCTAGCCACGCTGCCTGAATGGGTCATTGAATGCACTTAATATGCCGGCTTGCTGCTAATTGGCCTAACAAACAAAACTCACATCTGCTCAGCTCAGTGGCCTTGGAGACACGCAGATCTTTACTCCAAAACCTAGCAGCGACTTCTGCCATTGCGGGGAAAGGCTCTAGCTGCCAGGAAGTGGGGGGAGGGGCAGGTGAGGTGAGGTGGGGATTAGAGGGGTAGGAGATGGCAGACAACCCACCCTGCCACGTAGCCTCCCCTGGGAGCAGAAAGAAAGCCCTGGCAGGCCTGTGTCTCTGCCACCACTAACTGGAGCTGACTGCTGACCACACACTCAGCAGGTCTGGCAGGAGCTTTTTGGATCCTCTGCACTGAGGCTCACAGCTGCCCTGAGAAATAAGAACTGGTGTTGCTCCCACTTTATAGATACAGAAAGTGAGGCACAGAGTGGCGAAATAAACTGCCCAAGGTTACACAATGGGTAGAAGGCAGGACTTACACCAGGTCAGAGCAGGCGGAGGCCTTAATGGAGTGGCAAAGCCTTTCATCTGCTGATGAGGACAGTACAACCAGAAAGGGGAAGTGATTGGCCCCAAGGCAGCATGGACTGTTAGAATTTGGAGGCGCATTAGCAGAAACTAATTGTAGCCTCCACCCCTGGAAAGAATGTCTTCTAGAGCCTCTTCATCAGAAGCTATCCATATGTTGTCTTAGATGCTTCCAAGGATGAAAAACTTACCACCTCTCCAGAGGGGCCACTGCATTTTCAGGCTGCTTTAGGTGTCGGTTTAAAGTTGACAAGAATCAGGCCTCTCCAACCCCCCACTCCTTGGCACTGGCTCTGCTTTGTCCTAGGCCTCTAGACAGCTGAAAGTGGGGTCTGTGTTTTCTCAAAGTCTTCTCTTGTAAATTTTGCTCATATGATAAGTTTCTGAAGCCCCTCAAACCTGGGGCAGAGCAAGCCATTGAAGGGGTTGGTTATGGGAACTGAGATGCCACCAGCCAATGTGGTCAAAACACAAGTGCTTATAAAGTCGCTCTGAGTGTGGCCAAGATTTGTGTTAAGTTTTGCGGCATTTCCCTAACATTTGGTCAGGTCTGGAATGAATTTTTTTTGAGGGGAGTGAGCCTGAAAATTTTCCCTATTCAAGAAATTTAGGCTCATGTGGGTCTCTTTCTCTCAGTTTCTCCAAGTGTAATAGTCATTCTAATCCACTTATA
Source organism: Pteropus medius (assembly GCF_902729225.1). Lineage (NCBI taxonomy): Eukaryota > Metazoa > Chordata > Mammalia > Chiroptera > Pteropodidae > Pteropus > Pteropus medius. Next base: position 67,397,079 of record NW_024349800.1, read on the forward strand.
AAATCAAAACTACCATTTATTAAGTACTTATATGCCAGGCACTATGAAAAGGACTGTACATGTATTATCTCATTTATTTCTCCCAACAAAGAAAGGAGGTAGACACTGTTTATTAAAGCAAAGGAAACCAAGGCTTACAGGAATTAACTTGCCTACATTTATATGGTGAGTGGCAACTTCAAACACAGGGTTCCTAACCATTAGGCTACAAGACCTCTCAGGAGAGGGCTGGTTCAGGTGGTCTCTAAGCATCTTTCAAACCCTAGGACAATATTATCTTGCCCTTCAGCCTTCTGATCAGGAAAGACAACACAAAGCAAGGTCTTCTTATCATCTGAGATTTAGGTGACAACTGTCCTGAGAACGGTGAGCAGCTGGGAACAGCTCATGTCTCTCTGTGGCCTGTGGGAACCCAGGCATCCATTGGCTGAGAGGGCATGTCTCCCACCGGGCCACACCTTGACCAGCCAGGCTCTGGCTTCCCTGTAGTGAAGGAGATTCTTCTCTTCCTGCTACAAACACATCACCCAGCTGAGGGCTGGAGGGGTGGGGAGGAGACAGACACCACTAAATCCAGCCCTTGTTCTCTGTCAGCGCAGAAGGAGGGCTCTGAGAGCTCTAAAAACTGGGTTAAAAATGGCTTGGCTGTACCTATCTTATCTGCTTTACACTGAAAGCCTTCAGCGCGTGGCAGGTTTTCACGCAGAATTTTCCTCGCTAATCCCCCTTTGTTAGCTCTGATACTGACATTGCAATACCAGCCTCGTCTAGGCGATTTGAGAGGGATTACAGACCCTCAATCCTTCAGCATGTGGGAGAAGAATGTTTTCTCAAATCACATTTTACACAAACCTGTTTTCAAAAAAAAATCAAAGTGCAAATCCCTCCTCGGTACTGAAGGGTGGAGGAAGACACTCTTCAACGTTCAGCATGGCAGACGGAAGCTGGTCGTCCTCGGGCAAGGGAAGGTGCAGAGTCCCTGGCTGACTGACGGCACCGGACCTCATGTCCTCCAGACTCAGACGCTTGCTAAGTGGGGCTCTGTGGCAGGAAGGAGGATCAGACGCTTTGGCTTGGGTTGGTGTTGACCATGACTCTCTTCTCTAAGTGGTAACATGAGCGAGGCAGGGAAACAATGGGGCAGATTCGAATTCGATTTTGACAAATATGTACTGACAACTTATCATGTGGCATACACCGTGCTGGGCGTTGTGAGGGACACAGTAGTGAATAGTTTCACCCTTTCCTTGAGGAAATCACAAGCCACCAAGGAAGGCGGCTACATTCCCAGAGAACTATAGCACAGGGCAGGTTGGGACCAGGGCTGTCGTGGAGCAGCAAGTGACAGGGGAGATTCCCCAACTCTCATATAAGGCTTCCTGGAGACATGGGGAAACATGGATGGGAGTTGTGCTTCTTATGGGCTGGAACCTTGGATGCCTCAAAAGGTTGTCCCTTACCGAGCAGAGAGAAGGCCAACGGGAATCAGACAGATGGGCTCTGAGCTGAACTGTCACTGTCATGTGGCTTCTGGTGTGTCACTGTGCCCTTCTCAGCTTCCTCGTCATCCTGTGGCATTAAACTGTAGTGGTGCTGCCCTTCTGTCTGCCTTGGGAGAACAGGCCAGCCATCTTTAGGGCCCCATCCAGGTGCTACGTGAGGCTTTAGAAGGTAACAAATGGTGCAGGATGCTCGGGCCTGCGGGCTTAATCCAAGTTGCCCAGGCCCTGGAGTAAGCCTAGACTTCATGCTGTCTGGAATTTGCATTAGTGATTTCCCCCTAATGCTCTGGTGGCAATAACTGATCAGCAGGGCACCAAGGCCACATCCGCCTGCGAATCCTCCTTCCTCCTGCCAATCTTCCTCCTGCCTCACTTCTACCAACATACTCATGAATTCGGAGGCCCCACGCTGCAAGGTGGCCTGATCCCACCAGGCTGCCTTTATGGCAATGGGTCACAGATTTGGGATTGGTGGGTCAGAATCTCGCTTGTCACAGAGCTAGGCTTTCCTTTCCTGTTCCCAGAGTGAGCTGAAGTTGGGCACCTCTCAAGAGCCAAGGGCTCTGGCAATAAATGGGCCTTGAAATCAGATTTGGTTTCCGACGCTGTGCTGTGGCTAGGCACAAGGAGCAGTGTGGCCAAGCCATAAACCATCTCCTCCCTCTGCTGGCACCGCCATGCCTGCCGCCCACCAAGCCCTGACAGGCTGTTCAACAGTGAGCAAATCGCCCTCGTGGGGGCTGATTAAAGATGGATGTGCAGCCCCTGAGGTTACTTGAAGCTTAGACTGCTCTTGAATGCATAACCCCAATATTTTCTTCTTAAGCAATTCTTCTGCTCTTTGATGTTCTGCAACGGCACACACACAATCACATTCGGTTTGGTGCACAAGAGAGGAGGAGGGCGCAGGGAGGCGGAGGGACAGCATCGCTCTGTCTGCCCATTATTTCCGGGCAAATTCAGTTTTACCATTTCATCCCTGGCTGGTCAGGAATTCAGCAAGCTGTGGGTCGTCTTTCCACAGCGCCAGAATCACGGGTATCCCCAGGAAGTGGTGCCAGTGGTTGGGTTTTATGGCTTTAAATGCAGAACTTCTCGATGTTTTTTATTTATTTTAAATTCTGCGACTTACTTGTCAATTCTCCCTTTCCCAGGGTGCCCCAGGAGCTCAGAATAAGGAAAAGAGACCAGAATAAGAACCGATGTGAAGGAAAAGAGAGAGAGCAAAGGAGATGGATCGAAGCGGGACGGGGAAAAGGGCACGGTCTACGAAAAGAGGAGAAAAGAGGAGAAATGGGAAAAGAGGAACCCATCCTTATGACAAGCGAAACAAGAGGTTATTTGGAGCAAAGCAGCATACTGGCTGGGGAAGGGTGCTTTAGCCAGAATTGGGTGAAAATCATGGAAATCTACGAATGGGGAACAAGAGAGGTAATGGAGGCCCAGATCATAAAAAAATGACTTGTCTAAGGGTTGAACCCCATTCCTACAGCCTCAGGTCCTTCATTCCTTTCCTCCCTACCCCTTCCAAATAGTAGCCAACCAATCTGTACTCAGACTCGGGGGCTTTGGTAGTTTCTCTTCTGTAAATGCCCAAATCACAGCCAGTCCCCCAACTACTCCACCCTGCTCTCTGAAGCCAGGAGTCTTGCCCTTGCAGGTGAGAGTGGGTTAGCAATGGGGAGGGTTAATACGATCACTATGGGGGCACTATGTCAGATCGAGGAAAAGCTGAGACCTTCATTGGCATTATCGCTCTGCAAATTACCCCGGTGTTTCTTCTGACCAGACATTTAGGGAATAGGTGAGTATTTTCAAGCATTCCTTTCTAAGAGTGAAGCAGCAAGTTTCATTATCATATTTTAATTAAGAGGAAAAAATCCTATTAAACAATTCCCAATGTATTTGGGATTAGCAAAACCTAGCACCTGAGACCCAGTAACTCAGCATGTATAAACACACGAACCAGACTTATTTTCCTCAGAAATGGCTGCTACACCTGCCCTTCCCCTTCAGCAAAGTAAATGGCTTCCTGCGGGCTCCATCCTAGGCAAGCCACAACGGGAGCCCCATGTTATCTTTATTCCCCTGAGGAAGAGAGTAGGAAGCTATATGCTCCTACTCAAAGCACTGCTGGCTGGAAACCTGGTTTTAGAACCAGGTAGTCCTAGGCTTAAAACCCAGTTTCCTCACTTACCAGCTGTGTGACTCTACGCAATTCCTTGATTTCTCTGAGCTTCAATTTCCTAATTTGTAAAGTGTGAATTTTACATCTACTTTGTGCGGTTGGTGGAAGGATTAAAACTTAGATATGGTACAGTGCCTACACTGTAGCTAGTAAGTAAATACAAGCTATTATTATTAATTGTTATTATTTTATTTGTAGACAAGAGAGAGGAACTACTTCCAGAGCTCCAGATAAAGCATACCCTGGAGGAAAGCTCAGGAAGAGGGATAGACAGTGAAGAAATCCAAAGGGAAGCGGGAAGGAGGGTGCTGATGCTAGGGCTCACTCCATCTTGAATCAGTGAGGGCTTGGTGCAGGAGGCTGAACCGGCTCAGGTGTTGCAGGCTGGGCCCAGGCTGCTGCCCAGTGTGGGAGAACTGGCAGTGGCCGCAGAGACCCCAGAAACTGCAGCCACCACCCTGCCCTTGCCGCCTCCCCCACACCTCCCACTCTCTTTTCTTGGGGCTCTGATGTCCATCTGCTCTTCCTCCCTTTGACACCAGGCATTTCTGTTTCTGTCTTGTCACCATAGAAGGGACTTTTCAGCTACCCAGGAATGTTCTCTCGTGGAGAAGTGAGCAGACTAGGCAGGATGCTCTGAGTCGGGTGAGTGGGGTGTGCAATGGCACTCTGGTGCTGGGGGCTGCCCAGGAAGCCTGAGACAGTGGCTACATCTTATTCTGCTGCCACAGTTCTCAGAGAAGCAGCAGAGCCGTGGCTCAGTTCTCAGTGCTTGGGCCGTGGAAGTGGCTCTCTCCGTCCTAATTTCTTCCTCACCCCACTTCCCACTCACACATGTAAAACTCGCATCACAGCCCACGATGGAGAAAGAGCTCCTTCCCAGCCAAGACAGCCAGTTCGATTGTTGAGCAACTGGCTGCTATTGTTATCCTAACTGACATGTTGGTAGAGAATCCTGACTTAGGTGATCTTGTTTAGTCCTTAGGAAAATCGCAGAATGGGGGAGGGGAGAGACTGTTGCTCTTATTTTACAGATGGGCTTACATTTATTTGAATGGCTTGCTCTAAATCACACAGGGGCAGGTGCCACAGTCAGGACTCAAAGCCAGCCTCTTGGGTCTGATCCATTCACACACTTTCCAGGTGTTCAGGCCAAAACCTTCCGTGTCATCCTTGACTCTTCTCTCACAGCCCCATCTAATCCATCAGAAAATCCTGTCAATTCTGTCTTCGAAATATGTCATTCTCATCCCCACATCACAGCCCAAACCATCATTTTCTCTCACATGAGTAACTGCAAATTCCTTTCCCTGTGTCTATCTGCAACCCCTCACTCGCTTCTGCAAACGGGCCAGGCACACTCCTGCTTTTTCCTTTGCAGGGTTCGTGTTTTAGGTTTTTTATTCACTCTCAATTTCCCCTGGCACAATGCAGGACACAGAGCTGCAACCCACTGAGATGTGTCGTGTGAGAGAACTGAGATGAGATCTGTTTCCTGCTGTCTGTGTGCGTGCACATGCACATGTGTGTGTCCATCAGTACATACATATTTGCTCTGGTTTCAACCAAAAGAATACAAAAACCAGGCACACAGCCATAACTCTTGCCAAAGGCTTATTTATTTTACCCCTACTTTTTAAATATATATAGAGAGAATGGAACACACACATTATATTTTGTAGCAAATTAGGTTAGAAGCACTCCAACTGGCAAGATGACATTGCAGGTTTCTAATAGGGGCAAGGTCACATCTCAGTTCCTCTGCCATCCTGCCAAGTAATCCAGGACTGATCAGGTGCCAGGCCTGGGAACTAGCTGACTCTAGGGTCCCATACAGAGATCACTTGTGACACAGATGGCTAAGCGCCACCTTCTCTCCACCCCTAACAATGGAGCCTGATCACTCTGAAGGCTGCTGGGGAGTGGGCAACCCCAGTCTTAGTGCTTTATCTTTCAAGTCCGATTTCAGCATCCTCTGCGATCACATTAGTGTGAGAATGCCTCTTATGGTTAGTTGTCTGTATCCAAGATGAGGATATAATGACCTCCCTGGTGTCTCATGCGCACACACACTCGGCCCCCGAGCAGACGTACGCTCTGCCTCCCCTCAGAGCTGCACGTGACTAGCAGCTGGCCCATGAGACCTGGCAGTGGGTATTGCTTTAGAGACTTTTAAATCACCTAGGAAGGGCATTGGAGAGGATGGGGGCAGCAACAGCTCTAGAGTGACAGATCAGAAACTCCTTAAACTCCCAGCCAAGAGAGCTCTGACTCAAAAGAGGAAGACAGACTCTGAAGAGATAAAAGAGGCTGAGGCTGGGGCAATATCAGCAGCATCACTGATTACTGATTCCTGCCCCAGGACTCAGGGAGCTGAGGCTGTTGGCACGAACTTACCCTGTAGCCAGCCCTATGCCCATTCCAGGTTCCGCTGCCCCCCATGGAACTATGAGAGAAGGACACGAACATCTATGGAATATCTACTACATGCCCCTCATAGCTAACTTCTTCCTGTGGTGCAAGTCTTTAGCCACCATGCCAGCGCTCTGCTGCTGCACCAGCCTGCCCCTGCCAGCACCTTCTCCCACTCCACCGGCTCCTCCTCTGAATTTCACTTTGCCACTTAACTCTAACCATAGCTCTTCAACTATTCCTGGTTTGTAACCCACATCCCCAACTCCCCTGGATTATAAGATCCTAAAGGGCAGAAACCATGACTTGGGATCCTGTTGTATCTGAGTCTCTAGCACAATTCTAGGCACCATAGTGCTGTCCACTAAGCAGATTCAAGGCCTTAAAAAACAGCTACCACATAGGGCCCACTGGTGCCAGCCAGAGTGAGTCAGGGCCAGCACAAGCATGTGCAAGTAGGAGGTGTCAATCAATTTTTGTCCTTGTTCCCTTGGCCTCCTAGACTTCCCAGGTTACCCTGCCTGGCATCTGGGAAAGCACATGGGTATGGGCCACCCTGAGAAAGGCTTGTCCACTCTTGGCGGCTGTGGCCCGAGCATGCTACTTCACCTCTCTAGACTGTGTGGTTAAATGCGAATGAGCACCCTGACTCAACAGGGAGGTTATAAAGATGAAAAGAAAGGCGCTTAAAATTGAGGGAATTTGAATATCGATTAGATGATACCGAGTCATTACTGTTAATTATGTTAGGTGTGATAACAGCATTACAGTTAGGTAAGAAAATGCCCATATTTTATATAAATACATATAAGGCTAAAATGATAAAATGTCTGGGGACTGCTTTAAAGTAACTCACCAAAAAATAAAATAAAATAAAATAAAATAAAATAAAATAAAATAAAATAAAATAAAATAAAATAAAATAAATAAAATAAACTGAACAGGATAAAAGGATATACAAAAAGCATCTAGCACCCCTGGCACATAAATGAGGTGCTCACTAAATTATTTTCAGTCTTGTATTTCTTCTTTTTCACACTCGCCAGATACACTGAATTCCCTTTCCTTAATGGAAAGCTCACATCTTATAGCCCTGACTGGCAGAAGACAAACAGGAAGTCCTCAAGCTCTGTCAAGCACAGACACCCCACTGAAGCTGGTCTCATGACGGAGGCCAGGAGACTCCTTCAGGGCTGGATGCTACTGGCTGCCATTCATTAAACACTTACTATAAGCTGGCTACCATGCTAAGTACTTTGTTCATTCTCTTTAATCTCCACTTCCTGTGAGGTGAGCAGTATTATTATCTTCATCTATCAGCTTTGAGCTACTCTCTTCCTCCTGGTCCCATACTTGCCCTCTTTTGTCTTGCTTGGGCTCTGGTTCAATTCCATGAAGGTGTGGTCATAAACCTTGTCCTTACAGCCCACCGGGGCATAGTCTGGGGACAAGAATGGAAACGATTAGGCCCCACTGCAAAGATTCTGAGTGGGACCCCAGGTTGGCAGAGCCACAAAGAAGGCTGCAGGAGAGCAGGGCACCAGGATCCTAGGTGGTGGTTTGGAAAGGAGTGACTCTGAGACATAGGAGGGTCCTGTCCGGGCAGATGGGCAGGAGTGCCTGGGGACCATGGCCGCAGTAGCCCAGAGTGGGTTCTGTGGATCCTGCTTCCCTCCCAGGCCAATGGATTGACATGATCCCAGCTCTTGCTGCTACTAAGTTGAAGATGTCAGAGTGGAGGGTAGGGGCTAAGAAACAGCCCTTGACAATGGCCACCCTGCTTTTGGGCTCCATCACCCTCCTTCTATCCTCTGACTCTTTCCCCAGAACACCCTTCCTGTCCCAGGTTCCCAAAGTCATCCTGTATTCATGCAGCTTAAGAAATGTTGCTGCCCCAGGACTCCCTAGTGTAATAACAGGGAGAAGCTAGGACAGTTTCCCCAAGCTTCCTCTTTAGAAACAGAACTCCTTTGATTTGCCCATACTGAGCTCTCCACTGAAGCCTTTAGCCCTCAACCTGCAGGGATCTCAGACTTTGCCTCTGGTATACTTGGATCTGGCTCAGAGTCTGAATTTATCCACCCTGTATTCTCTTTATATCTGCTCATTTCCATGTAGTTCCCTTTGAAGCTTTTATGGAACTAGTTTAAGACTGAGAGAAAGAAGTACGACTTCACACGGATGCTTGTAAACTTATGGAACATCTAACCCCAGGAGGTGGGACCAGCTGAAAATATAAATAGCTTCTGAGAGATTTGGCTCAATTCATGAATGTCAGACTATGATGGATAATTGAAAAAAACTAAAGTGACTGTATGTGTATCTGATTGTGTGTTTGTGTGTGTATGTGGTAAGGAGCACATCCCATCCCCACCCCCCAATAAATATTCCTATGTCTTTTGGTCTGTGTTCCTACACTTTGAGATTGGTGTTGGGGAGGAAAACGCAACCCTTCCCATGATGCTTATCCTTTGAACACTTAAATTTTCCAAAGGATGGAGGATTCCTCTCTGTATGCCTTTCACTCATCCAAGGAGAGCTGTGGAGTCACTTAAAGACTGATCCTACCCCTAGTCTAGCCTGTGGAATTTTAGGTGAGTTGGGCAGCCCAGCTGAAGCCTCAGGCACGGACGCAGATGCTCATGTGCTGCAGGGGAGGGCTTTGATGGCGCCCCCGCTCCATGGAAACAAGACCTGGGTGATCATTCATACACCCTGTCAGCCTTACATTTATGTCCTGCCACCAAGCTCTTAGTGCCTTCACATACCATCACCCTGTGGGGTGGCTGGGCAAGCATTATTTGCATTCCACAGGTGAGGAAAGAGGTTTGAAAAGTAGTAAGACCCATCCTCAGGCAGAGAAGGCAAGGAGGTAGCAGATTGAAAGTGTTGTGGACAAGCCTGTTCAGTTGGGGGGCCTGGAGAGGCTCCCTTGGGCTATGAAACTAATGTTGGGGTAGAGGCTGGCTGGACACTGGCCTGGTTCCCCCAATCCCTACCCCAAGAGCTTTCCTCCTCTATGGGTCACAGATCCTCATAAAAAGCCTGCAAAGACGGGCCCTGGGTGGAGCCCATGGTTGCCCAGGTCTGTCCAATCCACTGTATCTTCTCCCTCTACCGAGACAGACACTTGGCAACGGCACTTTCCAAGTCTTGCAAGATCCCAGGTACAGGATGCAGAGCCCTCTCTCAGGAAACAAAAGTTGCTTTAGAATCTCAAAGTGCCAGAGGTCACCCACGCCAACCTCCACTGGAAAGCCCAGGAGCCAATGGCCCCAGTGGAGAAAAGATTGTTCAGGGCCTGCCTAGTTTTTAAGACAATGCTCACTTGACCTGAGAGCCAAGATCAGGGCGGCATGTTCCCAGGTGCCTCCAGCTCCGGGTGGGGCCACAACAAGCCTGTGCTCCCATGTACATTCACACCTACGTGTTAGCACCCAAAAAACTCGCTCCAGACTGCTTTCCCATCCTAAATTGAGTCCATTTAGAAAGTTTTCTTTCCTCTCTCCCACTGAAGACATCCATCACTTTTCCCAGCAGAGGCGAGGCAGCCACAACTCCTTCCCGGGGTTTATTAAGTATGTTCAAGAGCCTATTTGTAGCTGTCACAGAGAAGCTGAGGGGGAGGTGGGGAGCCCTCTCAGCTGTGCAGCCTGCATCTCAGCCTCTGGGTCGGAGGCCCCTTCTACAAATGTTTCTCTGTAATAGGCAGAGCTGAAGCGGCACCACAGCTCCAATGCGATGAGCTGCGCCCTTCAAAGAGCCAGCGGGGGACCACCGTTGGGTGGCCAAAGGATCTCAGCTGGGGCTGGCTGGCCAAGGAGTGATCCTACCTAGCGGGCCACATACTCCCATGCACTGGACCCCTCCTCAAACAGTGCAGCCAAGAGCAAAGACACTCTTGCTCTATCCCAGTCCCCATAGGGCAGCCTTAGAGTCACAGATGGGGCCTACGAGCCCTGAGTGTGGGGATCACACACCCCCCAACATAGGCTGTCCTGTCTCAGTCAGGCCTTGGACTCGCAGATGGGGGTGCAGCTAGAGAGAGCCCTCCACGTGGAGGTCCGTGTTGGAATGTGGAAGGGAAACATTTCCCAGAGGCCCGCAGGGCCTGTCCGGCCCAGTGGAGGTGTGGAAGGGCCAGCTGCAGGCCTGAAGGACTGTGGAGGGCAGGAGAGCCCACAGATTCCCTTCCCTCTTTTGATGGATGAGGACAATGAGTCCTAGAGGGAGAAAGGGGTTTGTTTGGGGCCTCCCACCCCCCCACTTCCCCAGTGTCCTCTCAGTGTCCCTTGATCTGAGGACCCAGGACAACTGAGGCTGACTTTCTCCCTTCCCTGGGATTAAAGGGTCAGGGTAGGGGGCAGAAATTCCAGGGAGGATTGGGACTGAATATAGGAGAGGCACGCTTCTTGATCTCTTGAGCCGTCTTTTTCTTTTTTATTATGAAATATTAGAATGTACAGAAGAGCATAAAGAATTATGTAACCAACATCTGCACCCACTACCCAGTATTAAGAAATCCTAATCACTTGAATGTTTTTTATTTTCAAATATGGTATTAGCTGCTATATGGTTAGCTGAATTTTTATAGTTCTTTGCAAATGTAAAATAATTTTATTCTTTTAGATATAGGTACTTCACTAAATATATAACCAGTGTTTAATTTTTAGACCCTGCAAGACTTCATTTAAATACATTCAAAATCAGAGGGAAAAAGCCATCTGTCAGACCATGAATCCTGACTTTTTGTTGGAAAAAGTCTGGGTGGCGGTGGCCTGGCCTGACCGCAGGGGAGGGAAGTTGTGCAGATTCCCCAGACTCTCCGGAGAGGCGGAGTCCCAGGGAAATGCTTTCTCCTAAGCTTTCTAGATGGAATCCCCACCCAGAATGTTTGAGGAGGAAAGAGGAGCCTAAGAAAGGAGGCACGGGTAGGTAGTCCAAATTCTGCGGGCTTTGCCGGGTTTGCTGGGTCCCCGTCCTGCCCAGAGTTCCTCTCTTCCCTTCCCTCCCCACCCCCACTCCAGTGCATTCCTCTGTCCCCTCCTTGCAGGCTGTGCTTCCAGCTATTAATTTATAGCTCTTATCTAACATCTACGATGTACACCTGTCGAGGATGTTAACAGATCACTGACTGAGTGTGCTGGAGCCACTAATACCAGCTCTGAGAGCTAACTGTTCCTTCTTCCCAACTCCATATTCAGTGACATCATGTTGGTAGCTTGCTACTGGCTGTGGTAGGAGTATTTGTGCCATGAAAATCAATCTGCAAATACTACAAATCAGAGCTTCTCCTCTCTCCGAGAGCTGGTTGTTAATCATTTGCCAGCACACCGCCGATATTAACTGTTACAAGAATATTTGTAGTCAAGAGGTCTCCTAGAGAAGAAAATACTTAAGAGCCAAAGGAATGAATCAGAAATGGCCAAATTTCCGATATGAGACTGATAGTGAGATGAGTTTCACCTCAGCAAAGCAGCCACCGCTTAGTATTTTGTGGCTATTCAGGTCCCTCAAAGTTATCTTGTCCAACCCTCCCGTGTTAGAAAGTAAAACAAAACCCAGAGAGGTGACATGGCTTGCCCAAGAGCATGCAGCTCGCTAATGACACAGGTGCATTTACAATTCGCAGTTCCCTTTCTTAGCACTTTTTACGCTGTATCATAATCCTATGCTTTCTCCTGAGGCTGCTGCTCAGCTGAAGCTAGGGATGGAGAGGTCACCTGAGGGAGAGCCCGAATGACCTCAGCAAAGGCGCAGAGATGAGAGTGATGGTGCATTGAGTACTTCCTGTCCCTTTGCCCTCCCCCTGCTTTCCTAGGAAAGGGCTGGGTGTCTTGTAAGTGCTTAGCAAACACTTGCATGAACTCAGGCTAATGAGCCAAGTGGGCAGTGTCAAGGTGATCAGGCAGGGCCTACTCCCCAGCTGGCATGAGGTATGGCGAGCTCATTCGGCTCTCCCGCAGCAACCAGAATTTAAGGGCTAGGCCACAGGGAAAGCAAACTGCTCAGGAGCCACTGCTTGCTCTGGTCTTCCTATGATGGGGGGGAGGGGCGGGTCTCTCTCAGGGTCAGAAGGCAGCTGAAGGCTCCAGAGACCTAGATGTGGGCCACAAGGAAGAAAGACAGAAAGAATCTGGAAGCAAGCAAACTGGTGCCCCGCCAGGCTTTTAGGTCACTGGAGCATGCACACAGTGTCGATGACTGAGAGATGTGGAAGCTTAGGTAAAATTGAGGAGTGAAGGGGAAAGTGAGAGAGAGGAAACATGGGAATGAAGAAGAGAGGAGGGAGAAGAAGGACAAACGGAACATGGGAAGGGAGATGGGGAGAGGAGAATTACTCTGGTTAGTAGAAAGTAAAGAGGAAGCAGGAGTCTGCGATCTGTGCGAAGAGAAGATAAAGTGGAGGGGCTGAGGTGAAAAGACTGAGAGTCCAGAAGAAAGGAAGATGGGGAGCAAGGGATACTTGTCCTCAAGGAGTCTTTTTTGATCAGATTTCTGCTCAGACCTCCTCCCCTTCTCACGGCAGCATGGGGACCCTGTGCCCCCTGTGGCTTGCCAACTGGGGCTTCCATCCAGTAGTACATGCACAAATGCAGAGAAATACCCTCACACAGGCTCTGTGGCCCAGAAGCTGCCCACTGGGTGGCCAGCCTTGCTTGGAGGCTCTGTCTACCCCACACCCACGAGTGACCAGCCACAGCCCCATCTCCAGTCCCCTTCACCCCTGTCTCCTCCAGCACCATCAGTGTCCATCTTTACACACCCGCCCTCTGGTGGGGGGGGTGGGGGGAGTTAGGTGGGAAGCGGTGACCTGGAAAGCAGGAGGACTGGTTTTTCAGCCAGCTGTTTGTCCCTGGGGTGAATTACTTCCACTCTGGAAACGCAGGGGATGGGTAGGGATGGAGATGCTAGGGGTGCTCCTGGCTTCCTGGAGGGACGGGCTCAAGGTTAAGAGGGCAGCCATTTCCCGGGCACCAAAGCCCTTTCTGAAGAAGACTGAAAGCAAAGCGGGCCTTGCTTCTGTGCAGTTCACCTGCCTTGAGTCACTCAGGGGCTGAGTTCAATTCCTTGTGCATCAGAAGAAATCAAATGTGAGCAAAGAAGAGAAAAAAGGGCTCTGGAAGGTGAGTGCTGCCACCCTAGAGAGAGAAGCAGCGAGGCTTTGGGGTCAGGCAGACAATGAGTTTGTAGCTGGATCAGCTCTTAATCCCAGGTCACAGAGTGACTCAGCTGTCTCACCTCTCTGTAAAATGAGGACAGCGGTGACACCTCTCACCCCATGGCTGTGTGGAGTGAGAGAGAAATAACACACAGCCAAAGGCCTGGTGCAGACTCACTCCTGGTAGGTGCTCAATAAATGTCTCTCCTTCCTCTCCTGTTCCTTCCAGGCTCAGGCAACCTAGATGACCCAGACTCTCAGATGGCCTTCTCCAGGGACAGGGGGTGAAATGTCTGCAAAGCCAAATGCTTGGTGGTCCTGGGAAGGCAAGTGTCTGCCATCAAGAATCATGTCAAGGTAGGGAATGTGAAGTTGCCACAGACTCAGACTTAACCTGTCTACATGTAGAACAACAGGTAACAACAAATCCCTGAGCATTCGCTCTGGCCAGGAACTGTGCCCAGTGCTTTACTCAAGACATTTGCTTCCTCCAATGCTCCCTGAGCCCGCAGAGTCCTCTTTCCTCTCTCTGCCTATCTGAAACACAGCCTCCCAGGTGCTGCCTCTTAGGAAGTCTTTCTAGATGGTTCCTTATTAGAGTCCTTTGTTTGGTCCACCCTATCCTCCCTCAGTTGGCAGGGCATCCTGGAAAGGGCACTGACTTGGGATTGGCGCCATGCCACTAACCAGGCAAGGTAACTGATCCTCTCTGGGCCTCAGTTTCCTTGTTCGTGAAATCAGGGAATGGACTGCATCAGTGCTCCCCAGATATGGCTCCTCATTGGCATCCTCTGGGAGCTTTCAGGATGCCCAGATTCCTAGGCCCTACCCTGGGCCTTCTGAGTCTGCATCTCCAGGGTGGGGCCCCAGAATCTGCTTTCAAAAACTCCCCGGGTAATTCTGAGCCACTGCCAGGTTTGGGAGTCCCTGGACTAGAGAATCTGTAAATATGGATTGGCCTATAGTGTGGATGGCTTTGGCAGACTACACGGGGCCTGGTTGTGGAATCCAGAAGATGCTCAATAAATGCTAATTGAATGAATGAATGAATGCCCTGGAGAGCAGCAGCTGTAGCTCTTCGACAAACTCTTCTCTCCATTTTTTTCAGGATAAATAGGTAAAAAGCCCAAAGAGGTCACACACACAGTCTCATGTAGAGCCTCTGAGAGTCTGAACACACACCCGAAGGAAGGTTATGGCACTGAACCATGAATCAGAACCTGTCTTCAGAGCTGGTCTGAACCACCCTGTTGTGTGTGTGTGTGTGTGTGTGTGTGTGTGTGTGTGTGTGTGTGTGTGTTGGGGCTTGGGGTTCCAGGTGGATGGGTTCCAGGTGGGTGGCTTGCTAGGATTAACAAGATTATCGGGAATGGCTGAGGACTGTTCTGGACTCACAGCTAATTGTCCAGCTTCCCACTGTGGCTGCGGCCTACAGCTCAAGCCCAAAGGGAATATGCAATGCCAGAGTCTGAGAAGGTTCTCAGGACAGCCCAGATGGGCCTCAGGAAAGTCTGAGCAGTAAGGATCCCAGAGATCCCAGAGAGAAAGCAGGAATGTCTCTGGTGGGTGGGTGATAATGAAGGACCCTGGAGATCGGCCCTGTAACCATGGGTATATAAAAAAAGTCCTGGTTTGTAGGCTATTTCTCACAAGCATAGGGCACAGACTAAAGCTACATTTTGACTGAAGCTTCAGTCCAGACTGCTTTGCTCTTACAGTTTGTCATAGCTGCTGCCTTTGTCCACAGCTGCTGTTTCATTGCCCTGGCTTCAGCCTGGGGATGCAATAGGAAAGGGAAATGGATAATAAGACCATAGAAGCCACCCTGGTGGAGGCTGCAGCAGCAACACTCTGTCCTGTGGCCCTTGTCCTCCCCACTCCAACACTCGCTGATGCTTGGTTCAGCTGTCTGAGCTCATTGCATCTCTAGAAAAGTATAGATAACTAGACCCTTAAAAATTTGTTGTCCTTCAGAGGTTCATAGTATTTTCTCAACATTATCTGGTTTTATAATCACAGCATCAATTCAAGGCAAATGTTGACATTCTCTCATGCAGTCCAGAGAGGGATTAGAGTGCCACTGCCCACGCCACAATGTAGTTGTGGTTACTGTCATCTTTTGTCCACGAATCCAGGCTCCCAGGCTCTTAGGCTGGCCCAGGTGCACCTCCCTCTGGCTTTAGAGCCAGTGCTTCCTCTACACCAGCAAGACCTGATGCTTTCAGCCATGGCTCCTCCTTGCACCACCTTCCTCATCAGAGTTCTCTGACTACAGGCTGAAAAAAAAAAACCCTTGGATAATGCTGTACTGATCCAGTAGCCTTGGGAAGCCTCCTAGTAGAGGAGGTCCTCAAATTCAAAACTACTACTCGGCCTCTGCAGTGTCTTCTCCTTTTTGGAGACACACAGCGGTAAAATTATTCCCAAGTGTGTTGCCTGTTCTAGTTCCTAGGTCTTCTTTTCAATTATCAGAGGTCACCTGGGCTGTGGAAAGGTGTTGCCAGGAAAGAGGCTGCCAAGATGTTGCCACCCAAAAGCCAGGAAAGGCAGCTGTGCTTTATCCTCTTGTACCGGAAGAACCAGGAGATGTAGCAGGTGACACTTGCCCACTCCTCCAGAGTTCCTGCTGCTGTGCCCTCCCTTCCCCATCTGTGACTGAGGGGGTGGGTGAAGAAGCCTGCAAGGTCTCTGCCAACTACAATGTGCTTCCATTTAAAGGTAAGACACTCACACTCGAGGCAGCCACAGCTCTAGTCTCACCCAGGGTGGGTAGAAGGGGTGCTGGAGAGTTGGTGACCCATGGAAGTCTGAATCCTACATGTTCAGCTTCAAAATGCTGCAAGAATCTTGCTTGTCCCTCCAGAAGCATCTGGATTAGCAGATGAAAGACTAGGACTAATGAAAAAATACTATGTCCTGTTTATAATCATGTGTGAGGAGTGCTGGGGGAGGCAGATTGCTCTCCCATTACTATCCACCACTGTAGTTCAGCCACCACTGAAGTTAATTAACTGGCTAGCATGGTCTTTTCACAGGTACAGGGAACCTGGGGTTAGCTTCACCCTCCATGATGCTTCTGCTTCTTTCGCGGTGCAGTATGGTTTATCTTTCTCTCTCCAGTGCTAGCCTATTCCTGGGTTCTTCAGAGTTCAATATCCAGCTCTGCTTAACTTTGAGGAAATGAGCTATGACCCTGGCAGCCAAATGGTTATGAGAGAAGATGTGAATAAAATCTGTGCAGCCCTCCCCCACCCCCGACATGACTTGGGACAACCAGCAAGCTCCCTGGCCTTCCTGAGGAGTTTGAGTTACCTGAACTACAGGAAGGGCTTTCCCCACTCACTCAGGCACTCAGGGTCCCCAGCCGAGCCTGTTCGGGAAAGAAGTGGCTGGCATGCATACAAAATCTAGAACCCCAAGTCGCCATCAGCCACACACAAAACTATAGTCACCTTTCTTGTGATTTTTCTCTAGCCACTAAGTCGATCCAATGTTCTGGCTTCAACACTTCAGACAATCTCCAGTGGAGACCAGCATTGGTCTTTAGTGAAGCCTGATGCCAGGATGACTTCTGAAAGGCTGGACACTATACACTCACTCTAGAAGGGATTCCTCCCTCCTCTGCCCCCAACTCACTCATCCATCATTTGATCTAAAGAAACCTTGGCTCATTTCATCCTCACCTCCTCATAGATGCCCTAGCTTGCTCATAAGCTAGTTGAGGGTTCGAGAGAGCATCGATGTTGGTGAGGATGTGGAGAAATCAGACCTCTCGTACACTGCTAGTCGGAATGTAAAATGGTGCAGAGGTTTTGGGAAACTGTCTGGACGTTCTTCAAATGGTCAGACACGGAATTACCATACAACCTGGCAATTCCACTCCTAGGCATATATCCAAGAGAAGTAAAAACATATGTCCACATAAAAACTTGTACATGAATGTTTATAGCAGCATTACTCATAGTAGCCAAAAGATGGAAACAACCCCAAAATTCAATAGCTGATGAATGGATAAGTAAAATGTGGTGTTACCATATAAGGGAATATAATTCAGTGATAAAAAAGAATAAAGTACTGATACATGTTACGACATGGATGCAACTTGAAAACATTATGCTCAGTGAATGGAGCCAGACACAAAACGCCACATATTACAGCATTCCATTTCTAAGAAATATCCAGAATAGGCAAACCTATGGAGACAGAAAGTAGATTGTTCATTGCTTAAAATCTGGGGGAGGATGGGGGTGACTAAGGGGATGCCATCTAAAGGGTAGGGTGTTTCTTCCTGAGGTGATGAAAATATTCTAAAATTGCAGTGGTGGTTGCACATATCTGTGAATATACTAAAAACCATTAAATTGTACATTTTAAATGGGTGAATTGTGAGATATGTGAACTATATTTCAATAAAGCTGTTATAAAAAATTTAAAAAGAAAACATTGAACTGGAATTGGGAGATGTGGGCAACATTCTGGATACAGTTTGCTCTGAGACACTGGAAAAGCTGCTTACTTTTCTGAGCCCTGTTGGCCCATCCATGAGATAGGGAGAGACTAACACCTGCCTCTGAGGAGCATTGGGAGGAATCAGGGATAGAAGGTAAGTGGAGTAGCAGCAGAGGCATTATTTAAATGGGCAAGATTTACTGTCAAGATGTCACTTCACTGTTCTGGGAAGCTGTGGTGTCCTTGAGTTATGGGCTCCAAATCTCACAGAATGTTAAATTGCAGGGGACCTTAGATATCAATCAGGAACACAGATAGGATGGTCCTGTTCTTGCCCAGGTACATTTGCCTCCCGCCTCCGACCATCCACAAACATTCATCTGTGGCATGGAGGGCACTGAGCTAATGGAGAAACAGCAGGAAAGAATGGCAATGGTTTACTTAAGATCCCCTGGTGGGGCTACCTAGAATGACATTTCTCCTCATCTCTATCCCACGATGTAAAATATAGAATCAGATGCAACAACCTCCCCCAAAGAGAAAACCCTCTTCCCACATTTGCCTCCCAGCCCCAATGCCAGGAGTCCAGATGTTGCAACAGTTGCCAGCACATTCTCCTTTCCAAACTCTAAGTGCACAGCTCAAAGCTGAGCCATGGCTGCGAGCCTTGCATCCACTGGGCTTGGCTCCAGTGCACACTCAGGCCTGCAGTCCCAGCTGCCATCTCGATACCCTGATATTGAGGTCCATCTGCAGGGGGACCCACACCTGTAGGCATCAGGCTGGGGCCTGTGTGTCATAGGGATCTGGATGTGCCCACGTTCAGGATGTGGGTAGGTTCAATGTGCAGGCAGAAGAAGGCTGGCTATTTCAGGGATGGAATTCTGGGGGGAGTAGGATATAATGATAATAATAATCATACTACTAATAATAGCAATTATAAATAGCTTCTCCTTTATTATAAGCATAGACTTTACATGTATTATGATTTAGTACTTACAACAACATTATGAGGTTTGTATTATCATCTTCATTTTATAGATGAGGAAAGTGAGGCTCAGAGAGGTTAAGTATCTTGACCAAAGTCACACAGCTAGTAAACAGTAGAGGTAGGATTTAAGACCAGGTTTGATGCAAAATCAGTGGAAAACTCTCATCCATACTCTATCCCCTTCAGGCCTTCTGCCAGGAGCCAGAAAGCCCAGAGCCACCTAGGTATCCTGAAAACCATTGCTCTGTCTGTGGAAGGCAATCTCAGCAACTTCCCCGGCCCCTATGAGAGTTGGTCTAGTTCTAAATCACATTTGTCAGGTGCCATGAAGGGATTTTGTTTAATCTCAAAATGAAGATGCTGGGGAGAGGAGGCATATTTTGAAGGGTTTAGGCTGAAAGGCAAACCTGGATACAGGAGGACTCCGGCCACAGCATTGCTCCTCAGCTCCCTGGGTCACAGCTGCTGAGACTGACTTGTCTTCTCCCCACCCCACCAGAAGTGGCTCCTGGTCAGTGCACTGGTGCAGAGCTGGCAACGTGCAGCATGACTGAGACAGGGAAGCGTCTGCCTGTCATCGCAGAAGGCAAGACAAGAGGGGTGACTGCTCACACTCTTCAGAACTGGAGTTCAGATCGGAACCAGACCCCAATTTCGGCTCTACCACTTAACAGTGTTTTTGCCTTTGACAAGGAATTTAGCTTTTCTGAGCCTTGACTTCATCTGTAAAATAGCATGCAATGTCTATACCATTGAATGATCTGACGATGAGGATGATAGTAAAGGCTTATGTAACACTTACTATGTGGCAAGGATGACTATCCTAAATATCTATTTAAATACCTCTATGCCCATCTGACTGTCTGTTGGCCTCTCTCAATCTCTCTCTCTCTCTCTCTCTCTCTCTCTCTCAATCATCTATCATTTTCAATTACCCAGTAAGACAGATACTACTATTATCCCCCTCTTATAGATGAAAAACTTGAGGCTCAGAAGTGTTTAAAAATGTGCCCCAGGACACAGAACCAAGTTAGTGGGGATGCTGGGATCTCAACCCTATGTAGTCTGACTCTATTGTCTGTGGTCGTAATCACTACATTATACAGCCTTTGAAGAACACATGTGAAGGGTCTAGCAATGGTGCTCAGACTGTGTCCAGGACAATGCCACACTATGGTAAGGACACAAACGTGGTGTGTGGTGGTAGGGTGGTAGGGACACATACATGGTCCTCAAATGCCCCAGGCTGCCCTGAGGAACTGGAAGCTTCCTAGAAGATGCTAGTGTCATGCCATCTGTATCTAGCTTCTGACTTATTAAACAGAGAATTAGAAATGTTCCTATTGCTCTAAGAGAAGAAAAATTAAAAAGAGATTAACTGTTACATTACATAAAGAGACTTCACACCAGTGACTGGAGGCTGGTAGCACTTACCAGAAAAAAGGTAGGTCTATATCGGCTGCAGGGTACGCAGTGACAGAAACACTACCCCGGCCTCCCAGAGCTCTGGGGCTTCACAGCAGCCGGTCCTCGCAGGCGGTGACCCTGCCCTGCCTGTGCATCAACATCCACATCCCAAGTCTAGCACCCTCCTTCCAGAGTCTCAAAAGCCCTTGGAATTTCCCAAGGGGATCTTGTTGCCTAAAACTCATGCTTATATACAACTCAGCTCCCGAAAGAAGAAACAGAGAAAAGTGAACCAATCAGAGAAAGAAAGCCTGGGAAGCTGTATAGCATCTCAGAATAGAAAGCCCTCGGAGTAAGAAAAAGGAAACAGAAACTATCAACTTCCAGGGTCACCTTCCCTGGCCAGTAAAGAAATGTGGCTTGCTTTAAAATGTAGTACCAGGGAAAAGAGTGTCTCTCCTGCCATGAGTCCTTTGGTCAGACATCCACATAAACAATCATATTTCCATTTTTGCCTTTGCTGCCAAAAAATCTCAGAGTTGAATTTAATGCTCAATATCAGTAACCATCTAATCCTAGGTCCCTGGCAAAACAATCTCCTCCTCATCCCATCCTTTTATCTATATAAGATCGCCTTTTCTGACTTTATTTGTAACCTCAACAGTCCCAAGTCTCTTTTTTGGATGCTTGTGGGATGCACATTATAGATGGCCGCTGGATTACAGAGGGAGATTTTAGCATTAAAAGAGAGTTGAATTAGTTACCCTTTAAGACCCCTTTTTAACCCTGAGATTCTGGGACTGTGATCAATAAATAGTCTGCGTGTTCTTCCACAAAAAGAGCAGGTCCTGTTCACTTCCTCCTGGACAAGGGTGTTCTGCTGGAACGTCAAGGAGTGATTGACTTTAGGACATGTGCTAGCACTGCATAATAAGCCCAGACCTGCTCTTTGCCGGTGTCACCTTGCAGTGCTGGAGCTGGGTTTGGTCACAGGATGCCATCTGGCACAGAGGCACAATGAGCCCAGACTAGAGAACAATGGACTTTCCACAATGCAACTGCCTGCTAACTGACAACAAAGGCTTAGCAGGGACTGTGAAGTCAGGAGGCTGTCTTTACAACAAGTACAAAATAGAATGCAAGCCTCTTCTAGGACCCAAGTTTAAGCATAAACAGGATACACTACAGCATCTCTTTTGCAGCCCTAAGGTCTTTGGAGCTTATGCTACATGTTTATCTAAGACATAGCCTCAGATGATCTTAGCTTGAGCGGTTTGCCAGTACCATGCTCAGGTCATTGGGTGCCACTTCCATCTCATGTTCTGATGTCAGAGATTTTCTGGATCCACTTCTCCAGGGCGTTGAAATTCAACTCTCTCATTTTACAGATTGGCCGACTGAAGCCCAGAAAAGTTATGACTTTCCCAAGGTCACATTGCCAGTTTACAGACAGAGCAAGAATTAAAACCCGTATTTTCAGAGTGGGATCTGAGATTGGCTGAGGTCTTACAATGGGTGGTGACACAATGTTATCTTTATGAAGGACATACTCTTTATGGCAGGGTTCATGGAAGGCTGTATCCCATCCAAGGGCCCATCCACTTTGGGTCAACATCTCAGAAGAGAGTGACATAAGCTGGAGCTGGCTCCAGGACAATTCATTCCAGCCAGAGGAAGAGGCAGTTAACAGGTCAAGATTAAGATAAACACGTTTTCAAGTATGGAAAACTCTCATTAGGTAAACTGGTTTGCTTAGCCACGAACTAACTCCATAAACAAAAGTGCTCATGAAACAACCTGCACCTTTCCCTCAGCATCCCATTGTTCAAATACTTCTTACTTATGTTGTTTAAGCAAAAATTGGCTAAGTGGGCATTCCTGGGTCAGTAGGTGAAGTCAGACCTTTCGATTCTCTAGTCAGTCCATCTGTCTCTACCTCGGGTCTGAGTGTCCTTCTGACCTGCAGATGCACTAGCCTGTCATTAGAATGTTACCGCCCCCTCCATTGACCCACGATTCCTTTCTGACTCCCTAGCAGCCTACTCAGGTGACAGGCACCCCACACCTCTCAGTCCAGTTAATCTCTGATGCTATTTTAGAGTGTCTGCAGGGGTAAGCAGATGAGAGTCAAGGTGAGCGTAGTCCAGTGCAGTCCTGCAGTATTTGAAAGACTGTTTTTCCTCTGTGCCTAGATGACATTCCCTAGCACCAGAGGTAAGTGTAACAGGAAAGGCTCCCTGGCAGTGACCATCGAAGCCAGCACTTGGATATTGTTATAGTGCTTTCTAGCTTATGGGGTATTTTCATACGTATCTAATATAAGCCTGACCACAGATAAAGCCCATGATAATATTCTCATTTAGCAATAGGAAACCAAGGCCACAGAGGTGAGGGGCCTTGATTGAGGCTACCTAGTTAATAGAGAAGTTGAGACCAGAAATCTGGTTTCCTGCCTCTTTAGTGAAAGGAGACTGCCTTCCAAAACACCTTGGCTGATCTGGTCCCTGGCCAAGACATTTTTATGGTTAAGCGCACACCTTTCTGAGGTCCAAAGGCACCCGTCTGTAGAGCCCCTTAGCTTCCCTAAGCACCTCTTGAGGAGGCAGAGGAGGGCTTGGCTCTGGGGGTGATTCAGGACTTCTCTGGGCACAGCACCTCAGCTCCTGAGCTCCCCAGCTGGCCTGGCACTCCATCTTCTGCCCCACACCCTGTCCTTACCGCACCCAGGACCATTTCTCTCTTTTCCTCTCATCCTTCCCTGCTTCTCTCTCTCTATTTCTCCTCCCTGACACAGGCTGCAGAAACAGTTCAACTACCTAAGCAGGGTCTCCAAGTCCCCTCCCCAGGCCCCAGGCCCTGGGCCCATAGAAGTAGCTCAGAATTCCAAGCTCCAGGAAGGGGAGACTGACGCTCCTCAGTTCCTCCGCTTTGGAAGGAGAGGGTATCAAAGTCTAGTGTTAAAGCACTGCCAAGGAGCCAGACCAGAACGGAAGGCCCAGGTCTGCCATAGTCCATGTGTCAGGCAAATGACTCTCCCCATCTGGGCCTCAGTTTCCTCACCCGACAGGTTGGCTTCTGTAATCTTCGAATTCCTTCTTCACTCTTTGACTCTCTGTGAGGACTCATTTGATAAACAGCAGGAGCAAAGCCTCTGAAATGATTTTGCCATAAAGGGGAAGCTATAGTGAGACTAATACAGTCTTGGAAACTCTGAAGAGTCCGAAAAGGATTTTGATTAAAATGTAAATGTTGTAAACATTCAAACTGGCTCCACCCTGGGAGCTGGGATCTAGCTTCAGAGAGGGGTCAGGGCACCATTCACCATCATTAGCATTAACAGGTGCCCTGTGTATGTTGTCAATGCACACAGAACACCCACACGGGAGGAGATGGGTGTCCTGTAGCCAGCTGTATCTGGCTTGATTTTGAGGAAGAGCCCTTGTCCCCAAATATCTTTCCATCTCCTTATATACATATTTATATATACGTATTTAATATATACATTTTATATAAAATCCTATCACTAGGCATTCCCTTTAATATGTTACATTATCAGTCACTTCCTAGCTGTGCAATCTTGGGCAGCAGTCCTGTTGTTTCTTAGAAATGGTGACAAAAATCCAGGGTTGTGGGGTGCTACAGTGGCCTGGCCCCTGGACTCTCTACCTTGGGACCCAGACCCCTAGAGTTGTACTCCTCCTTCTCAAGGCTAATGATCCTGGAACTTGACCCAAATGGCGGGAAGAAATCCCAGGGCTGGGAACCAGAGAAAGGCACCTCACAAGACCACAGGTCCTGGCCACATAACCACAGAGCAGCCACAGAGGTGGACATGTCAAAGGAGGAAAAGGAGGAGGAAAATGAGAACACAGCAGGTGCACACCAACAGTGAATACCATTGCTGGCTGGGGTTTGCATTCATTCTACTCACTGCAACTTTTGGTGATTGTCTAATTATGGCTCATTACAAACATCAAGTTACATTTTGCAAGGTCGTAACTACAGGGGAAGGATACAATTATTATAATGAAGCCTCCCCAGCCCCAGACTCTCTCCCTTCCAATCAGTCCCAAATGTCACTGCTCAAATCATTTCCTTTGCCTGCCACCTGGTCCTCTTAAGTCTCCTTTTTTTGTATCCCCTCCTCAAGGCCAAGGTGGCAGAGGACAGTGCAGGGCATAGTCCCCTCTGTGGCTTAACTCCATCAAAGAGTACTTTTCTCCCTTCTTTGTTCCCTGAAAATGAGCACCTTTCTCCTGGTGCCGCTTGGTGGACAGGAAGAGCTGAGAATGTCAAATGGTGACTAATGGAGTCTTGGAGACCAGGCCTATGAAGAAGAGAGGTAGGATGTGAACTAGAGAGTTAGTGCCTTCCAGCAGGGACTAGGGTTGTGGCCCGCCTGCTGGCTGAAGCCAGGGAAATGGTATCCTGGAAAGCCAGATACTGGTATACAAACTCTGGCCAGTGAGACCTCAGCAGTGGGAGCGGGGAAGGCTTTGAGTGGCCTGGATACACTTGTTTCTTGCTTTTCTCAGAAGTCCTTCTACCCCTGAAGCCCATTCCAGGGACAACCAGTCTCCCTCTTCTAAAGGCGACTTTGCAGGACGAAGGTGGGTCTGTATCTAGGAAAGGGAAGAGGGTTTGTCCCCGTCCATCCCTTCTGCTGGTCAACATACTAGGAGTAAGGTGACACTCTTTAAGGAGGAGAGTCACAAACCCAAGTACTCATAGAAGGAAAAGCAGAAACGTGAGCGGTCTGGACAAATTCTTCCTTTCATGAAACTGGTGTTTCTAGTCTGGAAGAGACTTCAAGGGAAATAACAGTCAGCTTCAAAATCTGAAGGGCTGTCATGTATAAGAGGGAGACTTGTCCCATGTGCCTGGATACAGAATGGGGACCTGTAAGCCAGCCAGCCACAGATTTGGCCACCTCATAAAGTAGTGAGTTCATGGATGACCGCTCGTCAAGGAAGCTGTAGAAGAGGCTCTCTCTCTGGGTGGCAGATGGGCTCTGAGGTCCCTTCCACCCTAAGACTCTCTGTGTCTGTGACAGTAGGCAACAGTGAGCACTGGGCACAGCACCTTGCACACAGAGGGTGCTCAATTAGTGTTTTCAGATTGTCAAATGGATAAAATTAAGTTACACAGAGAAATCAGCTTTCAGTAGGTGGTAGAGATAGATCTTCTCCAGGAGATCTTTTTCTAACCACAGGTAATGAATGTAGCTCCTCACATGGGTTATCAAAATTCATGTAAATAGGAGTCACCCAGAGTGCTCATTGAAAGTGCAAATTCTTGGGCCACACCCAAAATTCGGATTCAGGAGGTCTGGAATGGGGACAAGAAATCTTTATTTTAAAATCAGCTCCAGATGATTCCTATGCCTGGGCTTGCCAGACCACACATTAAGAAATGTAGACCTACAACAAAAAGCCGTGGGTTCTCTTGGTTCCCTGATATCAGCCCCATCAGAGGTGCCATTGCCTTTGACTTTCCACATCCATTTGTCCCCTGGAGATGGAAGAGGCCTCCATCTCATCTGGCTGAACCCCAGGAAACTCTGAGGTCCAGAGCAGCCAGAAGAAGATGAAGGCATCTTTCAGCATAAGACCCATTACCAAACAATATATTTGATGCCACTAAAAAGCTGGTCTCCAATACCCTTACAACATCGCAGACTCAGTTCTGAGAGTTTGCCCAGCTCCTTGATGCTCCTGGTCTTGCTGCTTATCTTCCCATTGGTGCCTCCCACCTTTACTATGATCTGGGCTCTGCTTCAGGCCACCCAGCATAGCTCCCGGGACCCTGTCCGCCATTAGTTCCTTTGCCTTCTTGTTCCAATTCTGCAAGTAGAACCTAGCCAGCCTCCTCTAGAAATTCACCCACTGGCTTGACTGAGAAAGAAAGATAAGGGGTTAGATCCTCAGCCCAACCCTCCTTTTCCAGGTGGATCTTTCTGTCCATGGTGCTTCCTCTTCCATCTCTTTTCAGAATGAAGAAAACCCAGTTTCTTCTTGAAAGTTCTCTCTCTTTCAGTCCCCAAATCACTGCCAAGGGCTGGCCAGGCCAGACTCTCCCCTCCCCTCTGACTTCTGATTTGTTTAGTTTCAACAGTTTAATCTTCTCCTTCCCTTGAAGCAGAGCTGTTTTCCTCGATCCCTAGTGGGAGGCGTTCTGTATTGGACTGAATAAAGGGGGGCTTGGGAGGAAGGTAAAAGAAAAAAAAGAAAGAAAGAAGGAAAACATACCTCCTGGCAAAACCCAGAGCACCACTTTCACAACATCTTTCTCCGCTACATTATTTATAGTGTAACTGAAACATTTATTCCTCCCCTGCTCTTCCAAAGAGCACGGGTGTTTCCACCGAGCTGTAAAAAGTACAGTGAGGCAGTGAAGACCAAACATATGATACACAACAGTGCACCCCAGAAAATGCTGTGGCTCACGGCAGCCAGGAGGAGACTGCGGGACAGAGGGGCAAGGCCTGGGAAGAGAGAGGGTGTAGCTCCAGGATGCAGGGAGAGAGGATGGAGGAAAGGGATAGAGACTCGGGCTATGGAGAAGCATGGTGGGTTCTCTAGGCAAACAGCTAAGAGGGGCTACAAGCTAAGGCCTGCAGAGATCCAGAGGCCTAGGCCCACGAGGGGCTGTGGTAGGACAGTAGCCAAATCTATAGCATAGCACTGATGCTCAAGGAAGCATTGGCTGGCGAACGGCTTTATGAGCAGATATTTTAATTTATTTCACAATTTATATACATACATTTATAACTTGTGGTTGATAGAAAGGGTATGATCTTTAAATTGAGACAAATCTATGTTCCAGTGTCCCTTATGACATCTCCCTGCTGTGCAACTTGGGGCAAGAGACATAATCTCTCTGAGGCTCAGTTTCCCTTGCAGCAGAAATAGATATACACACAACGCCTTGAATTGATATTTTGTAGACTTAAGATCATGTATAAAAAGTACCTAGTACTTTAAGGAAATTTCACTTCAATTTAAAAAAAGTCCCTCACCACTTCCTAGCCCCTAATGCGGTGGTCCTCAACCTTTGTGGCACCAGGGACCGGCGCTCCTATGAGAACCTAATGGCTGATGATCTGAGGCGGAGCTGAGGCAGTGATGCCAGCACTGGGGAGTGGCCGCAAATACAGATGAAGCTTCATTAGCTCACTGCTCACCTCCTGTTGTGTGGCCCAGTTCCTAATGGATATTCCATAAAGATAGTTTGGTACATATTTGGTTGACAAGCATTATGAATACTCAGAGGTGTTGCAGATCCATTTCCCACTGGCCTAATCTACATGCTAATGAGATACACAGTGCAATAAGGGAGACTTGACATTCTTGAAGGCCTCCAGCTCTCTTTGAAAGAAAGCCCATGGACCCATGACAGTGGAGTTCTGCATCTCCATTCATCCTGGCCTCGCCTTAGCTGAGCCAGAAGCTACTACATCCCTTCCTAGCTCTGGCTGTGCTAGGTACATTCAGAGCCATGTCTGTCAACAGCTGGTGCAGGTTGCGGAGTGACCTGGGGACCCCCAGGCCCACATTCTTTTCTCCCTTTGCTATCATCCCTCTCATTGCAGGAGGAGATGTTGCTTTCTACCCATTTGGTTTCCAGCTCTTCTTCCTGTCCAGGCGTGACCCTGTATCCAGGCACATTAAAGTCCTATTTGTTTTTACAATTCTCTTACTGGAGAAGAAAGAATACTGGGATCTAGTGCCATAAGATCGTCTACTCACTGTCTGACATTGGAGCAAGTAAGTTAAACACTGTGAGAACAAGATAACCATTAGTTTTTATTATGTGCTAATGTTGCCTCGCTTAGTCCTGGGAGATAGCTATAATTTTCCTTATTTTCTTTTTCCATTTATTCATTCCTTTAAAAATATTTTTAAATGTCTATACATGCAAGGTATGGCATAAGGAATGTACTGCTGAATAAGACATCTGTTCTCAAGGGAGATTACGGTCCAGATGAGGAAACTAAGGCCCAGAAAGGTTGGCTAAGGACATGGTATCTGCTCTCAGTAGTCATTTCAAGCCTCATACCTCTCTGCAGGGTGCTTTGCAGTCTGTAGATCCCAGGGGACCATTTCATGCCAGAGGAGCGTGTCCCCGCCCCACCCCGCCGCCCCGCCCTAGCAGCTGGGCATCTCAGGGGTCTGGTGCAAGTTCTGAGCAGGAACTGGCTTACACGCGAGGATGTGTAAAGGCACCTTGTAAACTATAGAGTACAGTGTGCCAGCGGTTGTTTTCTGCTTCATGATGCGAGAGCCCAGTGGGTAACTGGGAGGCTGGCCAGGTCCCCTTCTAGTTGCAGGGCCCCAGCAAGTGCGCCCAAGAAGGCACCTGGGTCGGTCTCCAAACAGCAACGAATTCCAGGCAGAGAGAGCTTGCCCTCTTTGGTCCTCCCTTCATCACTCGGGCCCTGGCTTCCTTTTGACTGCAGGACAACCTGATCTCACGCCAGCTTCTTCTACCACTCAATGCCATCTCCTTCCGGCTGCTCCCAAGCATGAGGAGTAGAGAGGAGGGGAGTGTGGCTCACACAATAGCTGACTTGCCTAAAACCCCAATGCTGGAGTTAATGAAAAGAAATGAACCCATTCAGGCTAGCACTGAAATTACAATCTCAATTTCATTGTGGTGATAGAAGGCGGGTACTTTGGCGCAGAGCTTGGTGTCAGTCTGGTGGGAGGTGGTGGAGCGGGGAGGGGAACCAGTCCAACAGGTAAGCCTGGCACTTTGATTTGTTTTTTCCCTTCCTTTCCAGCCGCCCCTCCTCTCTAGGTCCCCCTCTTATGAATATATTTGTTTATTCTGATTGATTTTCAAAGGCCTAGGTGCCCCCAGGGCCTCTTGCTGCAGGTGTACCAAATGCAAATCCGACAATTACAGTCAATCCAGCAGCAAAAATTCCCTATAAAAGGAGGAAGCCAAAGGGCTCCCTGCTGGGGAGTGAGGCCCTCAAAGACCAGCCCTCCACTGAAGGGCAACTTCAGTGGCCTTGGCAACACTGGCCCAAGCGGGCACCAGGGTGGGCAGATGGCGGGGCCAGGCCCTCAGGCTGGCTCTGAGAAAGCTCTGTCTCACATGGCCAGCTGTGGCATCTTGCCCTGGGAGACCTTTAAGGCCTCCATCTGCCTGAGCTGGGTGAGTGTGAGAGATGGAGGCAGGCCTGAGCTGATGTAGGTTATCCCAGTCCAAGCCTTCTATGTTGGCTCATTTGTTCCTTCAACTATTTAAAGGACATTCTTATTGTCAAGCACTGTTCTAGGCCCTGGGGAAACACCAGTGCTCAAGACAAGACAGGCAGACATGGTCCTAGTACTAAGGGGGCTTGTAGCCTAGTAGTCAGGGACATCAGATAAAAACTGAGGCAGCAAAGGTGGGAGAGTTAGGGTGGAAACCAGGGAGGGAGGGAGATGGACAATAATGGACAAGGGCTACTTTAGATGGGTCGGAAAAGGACATTTTCTGAGAAACATGACATTTACACAGAGCCAACAGGATGAGATGGAGCCGAATGCGACGTGTGTCAGGGGAATGGCTTTCTAGGCAGAAGAACAGCACATGCCAAGGCTCTGGGGGCAGGGGGCAGGGGGCAGGTGGGTGGGTGAAAAACCCTGACTTGCCTGTGAAACTAAGAGATCAGTGTGGCTTTAGCTCAATGAATAAAGGGACCGTGGCATGAGCTGGGGTCAGAGTACAGCCCCACTGTGACATATGGATTTAACAATGGCAATGTCAAGCTCAGGCTGATGGCCTGGCCAAGCCTGTGATGCTAGACCCTATTGAAACAAGGGAAACTTTCTGGCTCCTAGCTCTTCAGGAAGGAATGGAAAAAAATTAAGACAGTAGTTCTGATGCTTGTCACCTCCCCATAATTTTAAATATGCTCTATGTGCTTCAACTTTTTATTGTTCAAGACCATACCAACTCATTTATTAATTTATTCACTCCAGTAAATACTGAATACCTAACAAGTGCAGGGCAGAAAGGCAGGTGGGCGGGAGGCAAGTGGCAAGTTGGGCTGGATGAGGACAGGCCTTGTCTGTCATGGCAGGGAGCTTGGACTTGATTCTGGAGCCTGGAGGCCCTTTGAACAAAGGTTTTGAAACAAGGAGTGACAGGCTCAGGTTTGAACTGCACAAGGAGGTTCTGGCTGCAGTGTGGAGGGGACAAGAGGGACCCACTGGGGTGATAGTCAGAGGCCACCGCGATTGTCCAGTGAGAGGTGGCAACTTCTCCTTGAGGCATGTGCCCGCTCCCCAGGACAGAACGAAAGCTTCGTACCTTTGTGCTTGGGTGACATTTTGTTCTTACTTCTAGTATATTCCAGTTACTTGTGTGCCCTATTCTGATATTTTGAACCAACAGATATTTTAAAGGCCTTTTCTTCTTGACTTTAGAAACCATTAAAGGTTTGGGCAGAGGCACAGGAAAGGAGGGAACAGACCTGTGCCTTAGTGTGGTTTTGCTGATGTTGACGGTGAAACGAATTTGCCTCTCTAGGCACACAACAACTAGCCAAGAGGCCTGGGTGGCAGAGGAAGTCAGACTGGTATTCCTTTCTCTGTGCTCATATCCACGTGGATAACTGAGAGCTGGCTGCACCTTGGAAGTGGTGCACATTTGAAAACCTCAAGGCCAATTCCCTGTGGCCTGTGCCTGGCATAAGGAATACACTTAACTTTCACACTTCAAAACACCAACCCATCCACATCTTCCCTGAGAGGGAAGCGGCCTGGGCAACCGAGCCTGCAACAGTGTTTGATATGCAAATTTCCCATCTCTTTAAGCTAGACTGTTTGTGAAACAGAATCAGAGTTAAGGAATTTGATTCCTTAGAGATCATAGAGGTGCACACCCTAGTTTTACAGAGAGGTTACCAGAGGCTCGCTGAGGTGAAATGACTTATCCTGGGACCCTCAGTTAAAGGGCCTGAATGTCTTGCACCGGATATCAGGTGGCCATTAGGAGTCTCTGTTCGCCTCTCAGGGCTTACCTGCTAAACCCAGTGCACACATTAAATGTCTCCCAACAGCAGCCCTGGGATCCAAGAAATAAATGCTTAGATAAAAAGCCATTTACCAAGACCCAAATGCCTTTTAACAGAGGCTGTGCTCCCGGCAGGATAAGCCAATTACCAAAGGATTGTGTTCCAAATGCGGCCTAACTATCTCAAAGTCATGTCAGGGGGAATCAATAAGTAGTCAATCTATGGATTGATTGATCATTTACCACTAGTAATTAAATTTTGAGAAAGTACAAATTCTATTACACCTATAGTCAGTCAAAAGAGATGCTCAGATCCTGGAACATGAAAGGAAATAAAAATAGAAGCCCTGTGGCCATAGTATTAGACAGTCAGAGAGAGAGAGAGAGAGACAGAGAGAGAGACAGAGAGGGAGAGAAAGAGACACACGCATGTGCTTGGGGATGGGGGACAAAGGGGTGGGGTATCTTATAGCATTACAGGTCTTTAGGGATCATCCAGTCTGACTCTCTCATTTTGTAGATGGGGAAACCAAGGCTCCTGGAGGTGAGGGATTCGCCTAAGGGATCCACTGAGTTAGTGTCAGGGCTCCTGGCCCAGTGCCCTTTAAGAAAAGGGGCAAGCAGTCCCTGTAGTACAGTTTGGGATATGGTAGCAACACTATTGTTACTTTGCCAGTAGCTTTTCCCTTAGGGGCACTCACTAGATTTCCAAGTGGTTGTTTTCCCCTCACCCCAAACACATGGTTTGTCCATTATCGCAGAGGTTCATGGAGATGCTTTACGTATCAATGCCCTTCTTCTGGCATAGTTGGAAGGAAAAATGCTCTGAAGATGTGGATGTGCCATCATTCAGGAAATTGAACACATGTACATGTGCATGAAACGGTTCCTGGAGGAGCAACTGCAGCAACTTCAACAAGCCCACGGCATCTAGGACGATCCCATGAGCAGACAACTCACATGAACGCACATGATCTGCTCTGGTTGTCAAAGGGTCACTTTTTCTTACACAGTACACATCTTTATCATTCAGGGTTCTGTCTGATGCTGCTCCTATATCCCTTGAATTGAGCATCACTGTGGGACTGGCATACTTGCTGAACTGATTCAAAGACCTGAGGTGTGATACAACAACCTTAAGGCAATCATTCATGCAGGCTGGGTAGCCCTTCCTGCCAGGTAAACATACAAATACTGTTTGTTTACCTACATCTGGAGGTAGGAAGTGGAAGGAGAAAATATGTGGGCGGGCTGTAAGTTTCTGTACTTGTTCTCAAAGTTAGGAGGAAACTCTTCCCACAAGACTCCTGACACTACCTGCCTGGGTCTAGTCTCTCTAGACCACTGTTTGCCCATCTCCCTGGGCAGTTTTCATTGCCTGTTTTTACGGCTTTCTGTGGACGAACTGTAGACCCAAAGTACCTTCCTCCAGCCAGTCAGCAGATTCGGAGTCCCCTTGCCCTTGCTGCCAGTCTAAATGTTCTCAAGAAAGGCAAACACATTTTTATTACTTGCTTAAGCCAAGTGGAATTAGGTAGGTAAATCTTCTGGGAGGAAAATCAATACGTTCTAAAGCCCAATATCAATGATTTCTGAATTATCCTCTGCTTTCGTAAGATCTCTGCTGGTGTTTCTGTTTATGTTAAGCACCTTCCTGAGCCAGCCTGTGTGGGCTTCTCCAATCAGTAGCTGGTCAGGTCTCCGAGGGTGGGCATCCTGCCTCCTCTTTTCCCTTTCCTGCTACAATGCTTGAGAGAATGCTTTCCATGGGGGCTTATCCCAACTGCTGATGGTCAGATGCTCTACTTTCTCTGGAGTCTGTCCCCTACCTTCATCCTCCCACCCCCACCCCATGCACAGGGAAACAAATCAGGGAGATTAAGGATTACTTGACATGCTCTGTGCAGTCACTGGTAATGTCCAAGCCCCTGCACCCCCCTAATTGGATCCGCTGCTGAGAAGTCTGATTTAATCAGCCTGTGATCACTGCTGGGGGAGGGGGTGGTTCTGGAAAGGGTGAGCCTCCTGGGCCTGGGCTTGCTCTGTTTGCTGGCCCCAGCTGTGTGTGCACAATCAGCCTTTATTAACTATTACACTTCATTCCGGACAGCTGCCTAGGGAGAACATCGATTCATTCCCTGAGCTTTTAGGCTGCCCTGGAACTTGGCGTTTCCATTTATTTATCTCCTTATTTCCGTGCGCACGTGCAGGCTAGATCTGGACTGTGAGGACAATGCCAAGAAATGCATTCAGTTAGAAGTATATACTCCACTTTCTTCCCTCAAACTCCCACCTTTTCTTGAGTCTCACCCATGTGGTGGGTTTCCCTCAATCCTTCCACCTTATAGGAATGTTCTCCACAGGAGGAAGCAAGAGCAGCATTTACATACAAAGCAATTTATTTTGTCAATACTCATCTGGGTC
Source organism: Pteropus medius (assembly GCF_902729225.1). Lineage (NCBI taxonomy): Eukaryota > Metazoa > Chordata > Mammalia > Chiroptera > Pteropodidae > Pteropus > Pteropus medius. The sequence goes on from NW_024349800.1 coordinate 67,430,624, forward strand.
CCTGTGTTGTACCTAACATATGTTCGTGTGGATGCCAATTTGTCTCATCCACTCCTGATCCACGCCCATGTGAGTGCTTGGCATGTGCTGTGGATAGTACCTGGCACAGAACTGGGGTTCCTTTCCAAGGCTTCCTAGCTAGGCCTGTCTCCAGGGGCAAGGGCTCCTAAGTTGACACTAAGGTGCAGTCACTTCTAGATGCAGGATATTTTGGGTTTTGGTGGAGGGAAAACTGAAGCAGTACCTTTATTCTATGACAAGGTAAAGAAGTTCTAGGTAGATGCATTTCTGATGGAGCAGATGGACCAGTCATGGTCCTCTCAATAGATGGGGACCGTCAAATGGCCTGCACCCCGTGTCTATGTGCTTTGTGCCATGCATTCCATGTGCTAAGCCCTCTCTGGTATATTAATGAGATATTCACCAAGGTAATACCCCTGCATGTTACACCACCCCGGATATCCTGCTGCAGATCCAGGGGTCCCAATCCTTCATGAGGTGCCCAGCCAAGTCCTCCTTTCTTCTACATGGACTGAAGACAGGGAATTACACTTACAGAGGCTAAATGAATGGTAGAAGAGAAAGAGTATCCTCATGCAGCTTTCAAAGAAATGGTACTTCAAATATCCCCTGACTGTGTGCTCTGAGTCTCTCTGCTGCTACCTAATGTGTGACTTTGGGCAAATCAAATGACTTCTCTGAGCCTCTTTTTCTGCATTTGTAAAATGGGGTACATCTGCCCCGGCTGCTTGCCTTATAGGGATACTAAGGACCATGGGAGATGATGTATGTATAGATTTGTGGAATGTGAAAGTATCTCATCAGGCATCTAGTGGAGTAATTAAGAGAACAGATGTCAGAGCCAGTTGCCTAGGTTCAAATCCTGGCTGTGCTGTTGCCTAGATGTGTGATTCTGGGTAAGTTATTGCCCACTCTGTGCCTCAGGTTCCCACTTATAAAATGACAGTAGTAACAGCCACTACCTCACAAGGTCGTCATACAGATTTAGTCAGTTAACATGCATGAAGGACTTATAACAGTGTCTGTATAAGTGTTAGCTTTTATAATTATACACATGGACAGTCTATCTCCTTACTATGCTGCTCTCAAAACACACAAACACACACATGATTCCACGACACACCTCACCACCACTCACCATCACATCACCACCACCATGGCTCCAAACACTTTCAAATATACCACAAATATCAGGGTTAAACTTTCCACTCAAGGCCAGGCAGGGGTCTACTTCTTTCAGCCTGGGTCTCAGTCTGCAGTGGAGCTTGTGGGAAGAAACCTACCCACTGTGTCATCACTACAAGGATGGGCTTGGACGTGGGGCGGATTTTGTAAGTACCAGTCCCCCTCATTCCCCAGCAGAGGCCAACACTGGAGTACCTTGGGCATCGCTTCTTGTTGGGTGTAAAGGTTAGCCGTTGACATCTGTTCCCATGCCTCATCCACCAGAAATCCCCAAAGTAACCTGCAGACTCTCTGCTGGCCACTTCAGACTCTTATCAATATTTCCTCCTATAAAATGCAAACCACATCGAACAGTTCACTCTCCTGATTATGATTCTGTCTCCATACTGAGTTATCTCCGCTCCAGGAACAGCTTTTTATGAGGTGAGGGGTGGGAGTTGGGGTGTGAGGGGAGACCGGGAAACAGAGCGGGAAACAGGGCTTTCAAGCTACAATTCTGCTAACAGGTTCCAAATCCACCAGATTCTCTCATAAAAAGTTCATTATGATTGAAACGATAAAATAGAGCAGAGAGTCAATTAAAGGACTGGCAATAGTATCACAGATTGGCAGAAAAAAAACCATTGCTAGTTTTGATTACCAAAAATAAGCAATCATAAGGGAGAAAGGGAGAAGAAAGCAACCACATTGAATGGTGTAGCTTTTGTAAATCAAAGGCAGGGAAGGAGGCAAACGTTCCTTTGGATGAGAGAAGTGGACACGATTCTGAAAAGCTCCAGTCTCTCCTTTCTCTTCATTAAAGGGGCCAGGAAAAAGCTTTTACCAGGGTTAGGAAAACTCTTCTGTCAGTCAATATCTTGACTGCATTTCAAACATAAGCACCTCCAGATAGCTGTGAGGCACCTCGGTCTCTCCTTCCAGTCCCCTGTCCGTCTGTCACCAGAGGGGGCCAAAAACCTGCCTCTCACAGCCTATGACCCTCTTCCCCAAAAGGGTCCAAGAGTTTCCATTTCCACAATTGTGCCGACAGGAGGCACTCCCAAGACCAGCCCTTCTGCTCTGCCCCTCTGAGCAGCTGCTTCCCCCATCAGCCTCTATCACAGACAGCCTGGAGCTGTGTGGAAGGACCAGTGGCTGCTCTGCAGACATCTTCCAAAACAAGTAGCGTGGGTCAGAGCTTCACTTCACTCGGCGCTCCCTGGGGCAGCACCCAGAGCCAGAGGCTCAAGTGGGTCCAGGGCCAAAGTCACTGGGAGATAGAGGCGCATGGATGGGCTGTGAGCATTGCCCAGCCTACAGTTAGTCCCTCAGCCAGGTGTTCATTTCTGAGGGGTGTGAGCTAGCCCTGAGACTCAGCTAAAAAGGAGGGTCATTCCTCGGGACATGATTGCACCCTTCTCTTTGAGAAACATGGTGGAAAGCCTTCGCGGGGACCCTTGCCTCATGGGGGACTCTTGGATCAATCATTTCATCTTTCTGAATCCAAATTTCTTCACATCTACACAAAGGTTTGAACCAGGAGATGATTAAGTCTCCTTTCCACTCTAACATCCTTACTTCATTATAATAACATGCAAAACAGGATGTTTCCCATGGTCTCAGAATTTCTTGTGAGGCCCAAAGCTACAACTCATAGGGACAAGGACCTTCACATTCTAAGAAGAGGCACTAGACTCTCAGCGAGAGGCTGGCTAAGGGGTGGGAGAGCTGGCCCTGAGGTCTTGAGCCCACCATCAGCTCTAGTCTGGGCAGAAGAAGCACAGAGGTTTGATGAGATGATAGAGTGAGGACCTCTTTGAAGAGAGTTAGGCATGCTGTGGTTGCCCTGTGTGTGTCTGAAGAGTGAATCCTACCCATGGTCTAAGTAAGAGGCTTTTGTGAACCCAGTGAAATTCTGAGAACTTGGGGGTGTTCAAGGAAACCCTCAGGAGCTAGCTAAGCATGGCTTCTGGGGCTGTAAGTAGAGGCTGGGAATGACCCTGGCCTGGGGGCAGAGGCAGCAGAGGGTTCTGGAGGCCTGCAGTTGGGAGTATGTATGGATGGCTTCTGCCTACTGAGGGGCAAGTAGACAGCACAGAGGGCAGAAGGGACGATAACCACGGCTAGCCTTTACTGAGCACTTCCTATGGGCCAGGTTCTGTTTTCAGGACCTTACACGTGTCATCTCATTTAAATATCATACTAACAAAATACTGTTATTAACTCTGTTTTATAGTAAGGTAACTGGGGCTCGAGAGGTGAAGGGACTCACCAAGGTCACTGAGCCACTGAGCATCAGAGCTGATATGAGAACCCAAGCTACCCTGCTCTTAACTACTATACCATACTGCCCCTCTGAAGGAGCTGTCTTACCGGAGACTGCTCCTGAGAACTGCCTGTGGTGGCCTTGTGGTGTGTCCTAGAGCAGGTGCTAGCAGGGGCTCAGGAAACATCAAACAAAAGGTCATGGCCTGCATCGGGAATGGTGTGGTGCTAATGGTCCCATAGAGCTGCCTCCAAGACCTCAGCAAGCTGTCTGTGAGGGAGAGAGGAGCTACCCATCAAGAGCCAGCTGCAGGAGCAGCAAAGGCCTTTTCTTCTCATCCGTCCTTGGTGAAGCCAGGAGCATGCAAAATTAGACCACGTCTCCTTTCTATTTGCAGGCCACCCTGCCTAGGAGAGGCCCCGGCTTGAGGGGAGAAAGAGAGGAGAAGCCTTGACAGGCTAGAGACTGAAGCTTTGATCAAGATTCATGAACACATATTTATTGAGCATCTACTACATGCAGGGACTCTTTTAGGCCCTGAGGATATAGTAATAAAGAAAACAGACAAAGTCTCTGCCCTGTTGGGGTTTACAATCCAGGGGAGGGGGGCAAATAGTGAATGTACGAGTAAATTCTTTATACGTCAGATGGTGTTGAGGACTGTGGTGGGGTAAACGCTAAGCAGGGAAAGTGTGTGGGGGGAGGAGTTGTCCTCTTACGGCAGGGTCAGGAAAGACATTTCTGATGATTTCTGATATCTCAGATAGTCCTGAAGGCTGTGAGGGAGCGGGTCCTGTGGTCTGATGGAAGAGTGGTCCAGGAAGGAGGAGCAGCGAATGGAAAGGCCAGGGGACAGCATGAACCACAGGTCTGGGGCACCGTAAGAGGCCGCTGTGCCTGGGGTGGGAGGTGATGAGTTATAGGACATAAATGAGGTCAGAGAGGCAGCAGGGTCTAGGGGCCTGCAGACAGAGACCTAGGCTTCGACTTTGAATGAGATGGCAGCCATTTAGAGGGTTTTGAGTGCAGGAATAACTAGTTTTTAACACTAGAAAATCAGAGAGAAGAAATGCTACAGGATTACGTGCAGAGCAGAAAAGGAAAACACAACAGAGCAGGTTGGAAGGGGAGAGTTGGGAAAAATAATTTAGCCATTTCCTGATTAACTCTATGAGTCCGGCCCATTCAAAAAAGTAGCAATATCTACTTTTTTTGATTTATCTGTTTCCGAGAAGACTTTTTGGCAAATCTTTACAGAACACATCATGTATCAGGCATCGTATTAAGTATTTACACTGACTGTTTCATTTAGTCCTCATAACACTGTGAAGCGGGGGACAGTTCCTCCATTTTACAGATGAACAGAGTGAGACTCAGAGAAGTGAAGTGAAAAGTTCAAGCCAAGGTCACCTGCAGCCAAAGCTGCGATGCACGGGCACACATTGGGAGGAGCTCCCAGCCTCGGTGGCTGCATGGCCTTCTGCTGGATGGAAAGGCCGCTTCTGGTAGGCCTGGGCCAGGCCGGGGATGAGAGCAAGGACAGGCTTGCTGCCATCCCAGAGGCTACCATTTGCCATCAGTGCAAGGTGGGAACAGAGGAAGAGCTACAGGCAGTGTTAGAGCCTGAGATCGGCCAGCCGCGGGGCCCTAGCAGACACCAAGATTCATGAACCACGTCATGGTGGTGAGAGTCAGAGCTGCTTGAGTGGGATCAGGAGTGGGGAGCTGAAAGGAGGCAGCCATTTTTCCTCCCCAGAGAGGATCAGGGAAAATTCCCAGAGGGGCACTTGAGAAGGCCTTGAGATTGGTCATATTGAAAGGTAACTAACTCTGCCCAGCGGCTATTTTGAAACCTGGCTGCTCTCAGTGGGGAATGGGTGCATTTTCCAGCCCTTAGTGAGTAGCCACATGGCTGATTTCAGCAGCCTCTCACCTGGGCATAACCGGCTCAGACTCCCGTCTTCGGCCAGCATGCCTGCCTAGGTCTTTTTCTGGCTCTCGTTGTGGGAGGTCTTCAGCCTCTGTGCCTGACACCTGCACCTTCCCTGACCCAGTTCTGGTTTCCATAACAAGAGCAGAGGCCTACAAACCGACCAGGTGGATTTCATTCTTTAGACGGGCAAACTAAGTACAACAAAGTTTCCCTGTGAGAATGGATACTGTGTGCCCACCATGAAGACCAACTCCCCAGCAACGACATCAGTAATTTCCGTAATTTCCGAGTTGGATAGCCGTGTGGGGAACAGTGAGTCTCATGAGTTATCTCTAGGGCTTGGAACTAACTGAACAGGTCCTTACCAGCAAGAACTTGCGCTGTTTAGATTCTCACTCCTGCACTCTCAGCACTTCAAGTGACCAGCCTGGGCCTCCCTCAGTTGCTCATCCCTTGCATGAAGGAGACACTTCTTGAAGCTGAGGACAGGGACCAGACCACGTGTGTTCTGGGGGTCTAGCCCAGCTCTGACATCCAGCTTTCTTTCTCCTACTATCTTCCTGAGCTAAAATAGGACAAGGATGTTTTTTTCTATTATGCAAATGGCATTCCAAAGCCCAGAAAACCCAAGTGACTTGTACCAGACCACATTATCAACAAGAACTAGAACGAGATCTTCCAACCCCTCTGGTGGGCCCAGAGCCCCACAACCTGAGAGACCCGCACAGGGAATCCCACCCATCTACACAAGGTCACCTGAGATCCCAGCCAGGCCAGAGAACAAAGGCAGGAGCCCTCTGGAGGGGGCCTAAAGAGCTGCAGGAGCCTTCCCAGGGATCCAGAAAGCTCTCCCCACCAAGGCAGGGAAGTGGAGGTCCAGGGCTGGGAGAGACTTTCTGGTTACTGCTGGAAGTCACCTGGGCTGCATGAGTTTGACTAAGGCCAGAGCCTGTAATAAGGTTATTGACACTGCCTTCCATCCTTTTGACCCCACCTTGCTGGTGGGGCTACCCTCTATGGTAATACACCTTGGTGCTACAGGGGGATCACCAGGGCTGTCCTCCACACCTTCTCAGGGCCATGCTTCCCAAATCATCCTGCTTTGCCAGGGAAAGATCACACAGGGCACCAAGCAGGGTCTGTGGCCCTTACCCCTCCCTAGAGTGTGGATGAGGCTGGTAGCACTGCAACTTCAGTGAAAACGGACACAGGAAGATGGCCATGACACTTTATTCCTTTCCACGGACTGGCCAGGTCTGGGAGCGTCTTGGAGAGGATAATGAAACCACAAGGGTAGTGAGTTATTCAGAAAGCGTGGGGAGGGGGGCGATCCCAGAGCCGAGTGCTGTGGAGGGGACTCTGTTCTCTGTGCCCTCTCTTCCATCCTTCATTTGCCCTCAGTTTCTTACCTTACCTTTTCCAGACCATTGACGAAAGAACCACAGAGATTCAGACCCACCCTTCTCACTCCACACCCCCATGCCCTCCAAACTTTACCAACACCCAGCAAACCCCACTGCAAAGGGATGGCCTAGGGTCATCAAGGCTTTTGGTTCCTGCCACTCAGAAACCATGGCCCTTGGACCAGCAGCATCAGCATCACCTGGCCCGACCTGGGCTCATGGAATCTGAACCAGCATTTTTAACAAACACCCTGGGTGACTCCTATGTGCGCTGAAGTTTGGGAAACATTGCTTTGGGGACATAGGCTGCCCTCAATCTGAAGGCCCCTGGCTTGACCACAGGACAGTAAGGTCCCACAGAATCCAGGAAAGCAAACAGCCCTTCCCCTCTGCAGGCTGTTCCAAGACAGTCTCCTCTGGATGAGAGGCAGGATTTCAAACTGGAAAAAAAAAAAAAGGTCTCTCGATGTGGTGGGCCTTTACTGAATTTCCATTTTTAATTTGCAGAGTTGCGATGGCTGATTGGAGACTGCTTTCTCCTCCATTGCCACCCCCACCCCACCCTGCCTTTCCTAGCGCCAGCATCCTTCCCTCTCTCCATTTAAAAAGAAAACAGAAAACCCTTGTGAGGATGTCGTTAGTGGATAGTTTCTTTAATTAATTTAATAAATTAATCCTTGGACTTCTTCCTCACTGTCTCCTAAGGCATGGGGCAGAATTGCAAACACCCATACAAAACCCTCTGACTCACAGGAGCCTCTTCTATTAATATCACAGGAAATTAATATGATTTTTTTAAGCTCCTAACTGGCTGCTCTGCATCCAGTCTTTCCACCATCCTCGCCTGAGCTCCACAGAGGACTTTCTGAAGCACATCTGCCGCTTCTGCTTCTCCAGTGGTCTCTCATCACCTACGGAGTAGTTCTCAAAGAAGATGAGACCCTCCTCCCTTAGGTGGTGTTTGGACACTGGGGGTGTTTTTTGGTTGTCACAAAGGTCAGTACCTGGGTACTAAAGAATTGGCCCCCCTCAAATGCTAGCAGCGCCCTGTTGAGAAATACACGAGAAAAAGGTCGCCTCATCTGCCCTTCTAGACATTTCCAGTCCTGTTTCCCCATGACTTTTGTATGCCATCCTCCTACTGCCACTGCCTTTCCTTTTCCCACCTGCTCTAGCTATGAACCTGAACCTGAAGATTCCCTCACATGAACCACCCCTGCATTACCTGACAGTGCCTCCATGCTCCCTCCCCGCCTCACTTAGATGAGTTCCTGTTCGTGCTTCTTCAAGATGCAATACAGGTGCGACCTCTCTCGTGCCCCATCCATGATGGAGGTTAAGTGAGACTTTTCAATGTGTATTTGAATTTCAGTTGAAGCCAAGCCCTGAGCACAACAGGTAAATTGAACTCCCACATTCAAATGAGAGGCAACAGACCTTCCTCTGCAGGACCTGCGGCAACTCTGACCCGAGACCCACCTCCAGCCCCTACAACAAGGCTGGAGAGGGTTTCTTCCAAGAGAGTGATGGCCGGTAGAGAGTACTCTAGTGTCTTCCCTCCCTATATGGGGGCAATAAGGAGAATGCACCCCTCACCCTCCAGCCACCTCTGCAGCTCTTGGGATCTAAAGCCACCACATACTGCAGAATGTCTGGGAGTAATTTGATCCATGTTCCTGAGACTAGGGGTGACAGAGACAGGCATGTGACAGGTATTTGACCCTCCCAGGGAAGATTATGAAGCCCAGAGGCTGGCTGGAGCTGCCCTGAGGGAAAAGGGAGAGGAGAAAGCTGCCCTGAGCAGACTTCTTCCACCAACTGCTGCCTCCCTTCATTCTACATATAAGGAAACTGAGGCCCAAAGAGAATAGGTGACTAGTCGACGATCCCATTGCTATCAAATGGCTGAGACAGAAATCAGACCCAGATCCTCCCCACCCCCACCATACACGATATCCCTCCATTCCTCTCCAGAGGGTGTGCTGTGCCCCTTTCCTGATTGGTCCACTCACTGATCCATTCATCATTCTCCCTTAGCTATTCCTTCATTCCATCAGTTAAGAAGTATTTATTGAACACTCACTACGTTTATGTGTTTGACTAATTTGTATCTTATCCTGCTCCAATAGGAATTAGAGGCAGCTTACAAAGACACCTGCAGTATCATGAAATATGATGCGAAGAGACATGAGTTATGAAATGAGGGAATACCAACATTTGAAAGACCAAGAAAATTGCATAGAAGCCATCCAGGACACACAGTCCTGTATTACTACAGAAGGTCAGTGGTAAACTGGACTGCATGCTTCTAAGTGGGAAAGGCTAAGAGTGCAGACCTACTGTATGTAAAGCATGTTTCAAGTATGTTGGTTCCTTTGGGGCATGGAGATGAACACCTGAGCTCAGTTATCCAGGCATTTATCAGTATCACTTCAAAGTTTACAAAGTATCTTGACAGGCATTTTTATGTTTGAGCATCCTAGTAACCAAATAAGAAAATGTAAACTCAGGACAGTGAGTGACCAGCCTATGGCCACACAGATAACAGGTATGAGAGACTTTCTTCCTCCAGGCCCTTTCCTGTATGGTGTAGCAGTTAAGCATGGAGACTCCAGGCCAGACTGCCTGGGTTCATATCCTGGACCTACCACTTAAAAGCTATGTGACTTTGGGCAAGTTATTCAACCTCTCTAAGTGGCAGTTTCCCCATGTATAAAATAGGAGCAATACAGTACATGTCTCATTAAGTGAGCGCCACACTTAAAACTCCTGGCTTATATGAGGTATTGAATACATATTAGTGACTATTATTTTATTACACAGTTGGCTGTCTTCTGTCTATTATCCCCACCAAAGTCCCAATACTGGCTTTAAAGAAGGACACAAGAGAGTGAACACAAATATACACAGATATATATGTGCTGCTGGCATCCTCGAGCCAGACAACGGTAATTTCCTTATCCATACCTCGCCTTCTTTCCCTGGGCATGGAGACCAAAGAATAAACTCTTATGAGATTTTTCCTCCTATTAAGGCCATCCCAAGCACAGTCCTTTTCACCTCACCCATGCGTGTGCTGATTCACTTCGGAAAGGGGCGGGGCCTCCCCAAGTCCTCGTGCCCGTGCCTCCATCAAAAGGACCATGGTTGTGTTTGCACATGGGGAGAATAAAAGAAGAACAGATCGCACATGAAACAGCACTGGTATTTCCATTTTCCTTCTTCCTCCCTACCTCCCCTCCCACCTGTGGCCTCCCCTACTGCCAGCAGTGCGACCTTCAGAACCTACATAAAGGTATGAAAACCATCAATGCTTGTTTTTAGCTGGGAACAAACTGTTCACACATTTCATTAACTCAAAAAAAAAAAAAAAGAAGAAAGAAAAGAAAGAAAGAAAGGGGGTGTGTCGGGTGAAGATGCCAGCATATCAAAACCACTTAACTAAATTATATACAGAGACTCGGAGTTAACAAGGAGCAGGTGGGGGGTTGGGGATGGATTTGGAAGGAGGTGACCCATTCTGTCTTTGCGCTAGTTTCTCAGTGCTGCTAAGATGTGTCTGTGTAATTTAAAATGTATTGCTAAATGTTAAACACTTTTAGTCAGTAATGTAAAATTGAAGGGTATTTGTGTATGCACTTGAGAACAAATAGAAAACTGGTGCTGAGTGGATTCTAACCCCTCTCTTCATATGTCGCCGGGGCTTGCCGAGCACTTAGGATTTTAGCTAAAGGGTAGGATAGAAATTTGCTTGCCTAACTGCAATTCTTCATGGAGAAAAAGGCTACAAAGTCCCCTTTTAAGGAAGCCACAGTGGGCTGTAGTGAAGGTCAGGCCAGCCCAGCCAGCACCCTGAGCTCATCCTGGGAAACTTGGCAGTAGAGAAAGTCAAACGGGAGGCATGTAGGGATCGCCAGGTAGCTTCCTTCAGGCCTCTCAACATTAGCTGGCATTGGATCATACAGTAGGCAATATAATTGTGGGAGAAATTGTGGGAGTCAGGGTTTCAGAGCTGGAAGGAATTTCAGAGATCATCTAGTTAGGCCCTTTCCTTTTATAGATGAGGAAAGTGAAGCTCAGAGAGGATGGGTGACTTATCCAAGGTCGCACAGAAAATTAATGGCCAGAGCTAGAATCTAGGCCTTCTGGTTCCCAGGCAGGTGCTATTTTGATCATCCCACTTCCTCCTCAAACCCACCCCCTTCTCTACCTTTTCTGGCCAGGTCAGCATGGGTGTGGACACCAGGGTCATGGGTAGGGCCCAGGCAGGAGCAGCATGAGGCCCCATCACCTCCAGCTAACAGGGCCTGTGGTAGGAGGTAAGGCCTGCTGGCTGAGGAGATGAGGCCTCTGAATGGATATCTACAGATGTTCTGGAAAAGCTCAAAGCTCCCCAAAAAGAGGTAGAAAGCACTCTGACTTCTGGGTGAATTTGGGCAGCAAACTCACCTCTCTGAGACTTTCCTTATCTGCAAATTTGTGAGGTAAGGTAAGTTGTGAGTACAGTCCCATCATGGTGAAGGAAGATGACGATTGCTAATGGTGGTATGACCACCCCGTGGGCAGTGAGAGTGGACACCTCAATTCAAGTTTACTTTTTGAAAGCAGGGCCTGGGCCCTGAAGATGTGCCACCACCTCCTTCTTTGAGGCTGGGAGGGAGTTTTCTGCTGATAGATTCTCTATCTGCAGCTACATCTGTCCTACTGGTCTATGTATTGTCCCATGCTAAACCCACGGCAATAGTTTGTTGGGATGGGGCTGTAGGGTAGATAAGTTGAGGCCCAAAATCAAGGTCCCAGGCTACCTCCCCACCCCAGGGGCCCTAGCTCCTGGCCAAAGACCTGCAAGGCAGACGGAGCTGAGCCTGACTTTGAACAACAGTCTGGAGGAGGGTGATGGCAGGAGGTGCTGGATTCAGCTGGGTCATCCCTTGACTTAGAGTTCAGGAACTGGAAGGAATCCTCAATACTGTTCTGTCCCTGCATGCTGGCAGAGATGCAGTAAAAGTACTTTCATTGCCCTCAGTGAGTATTAGGTCTGAGTGGATTACAGAGCATGAGTGTGTTGGACCCTTCCTTTTACACAAGTGGTAAATGGGTCCGATCATGCCACTGGCAAAGCCAAGAACAGAACCCAGTCTAGAGCTGCTGTTCCTTCAGCCTCCCCACCCTGGGTCCTTGCACCACTCTGTGGAGTCCCCATTATGAACCCCTCTGAAACCTGGTGTCTCTTTCCTGAGCCAAGTTCTCTTCCCAATTCAGTCACACTCAGGTGTAAATGACTGTCGAACCCTCAAGTATCCTTTCCCGGGGCACTTGAGTATAAAGGGAATCCAGAGCTTTAAGGAAGAGGGAGATATATACCTGGGGGTGGGAGAAAGAAAGAGTGGTCACCAGGACCCCCAGTGCCTCTGAAATCTAACCACAGAGACAAGGACCACCCTGCCAATGGGTGAAAGTCATGGACAATACCCTCTACAGGCCTGCTGATGAAAATATGCTTATGGTGATGATGATAACCCACATTGATTTAGCTCAGTCTTTTCAAAGAGTCTTTATACTTTGGCTTCAAGAATGAGTGATTCTGGAACAGAGTGAATTGTGACACACTGAATACGTCTTCTACTATTTAAAAGTTGGTGATCGTGTGAGGGGTTTGCTGGCTGTGAGTAGTTTCTCTCCAGAGGCCGCAGGCAGTGGGTGCAGGAAGCCATGCAGAATGTGGACCAAGGAGAAGATCAAGGACTGGATGTGGGGGAAGATGTACAGGAGGTGGAAAGGAGGCAGAGAGAAGAGGACAGAGCTGGAGGAGGAAAGCCAGAGTTCACAGTTAAGGAAATTCAAGGAAGAGGGAGAAGTCGAGGGCTATTTGGATTTGTGGGTCAATCTCCATTCAAATCCTTGATTCTTCTGCAGTTCTTTGTTCCAATAATCATTTACTGAGCATCTATTCTATCCCCAGCAGGGTATGGTACACTGAACACTCCCCCAAGCCCTGGCAGGTTAACATCACCATTTAGTTTGAAAAATGAGGAAATCAAAGCTTAGACGAGTGGTCTCTATAGGCTATAAGGAAAGAAATCAAGAATGAAAAATGAACAAAACCGTTAAGGGAAGATTATAGATGATAAGTGTCTCACGTTCCCACACAAAAGCCCCCAGTGACTCAGGAGAAAGAAGGCTGGATGGTGTGGACCTTGGATCTGACCACAGTTGTCCTTGTGGCTGGACAGGCCACACGGTCCAAGCCACAGGGGGTCTAGGGCAACCCTGAGATGGAAGGAGAGCCACCTGGGTGGCTCCTCCCACAGGTCCAGGAAAAACATGGCTGACCCGTTCCCCTTCCTGACAGCTATGGAGAGAAGGAGAAGCTCACCTGAGCCTGCCTGTCAAGGAGAGAAGGCCAGTGTTGGGAGAAATAGAATTCCCCACAGCAAAAAAGAATGGTGTCTGGGAAGATGAAGACTCAGAGAGTTTGAGGCATAAAACTGCTGCTGAGGTGCCAACCTCAAGGGGCGGAGCAGGAGGAACAAAGCTGGCTGTGCCCATGAACCACTGAGGGTGGCACCTGGGAGGGGGGTTCCAGTGTCCCACAATCCGCTCTCATCTCCAGATAGGGAGAGTGTGGAAGTTCTGATCTCTGAGTTGGGCCCTATTCCTTGACAAGAGTTCTGAGTCCTGGCAGGACAATAATTGGGAAGAGTCGGGGAGTGGAGCAGCTTTCCTCCCACCTCTTCAGTCCAACATCAGCAAAGTGTAGCAAAGAGCTACCCATCCCCGACTCCTCCCCTCATACACCTACAGCACCTTTAAGGGCAGAGGGAAGAGCATAGGACCAGGAGGCAGGCCATAGACAACCCAGGTGACCTTGGGCAAGTCCCAGAACCCCTCTGTCCCTTGTATCTGCAGCGCGGAGACAATAAGCCCTGTCTTAACTGCCTTAACAGGCTGTGAAGAAAAGCTGTGGGAAAATACTTTGAAAAGAATAAAAGCCCTAAATTAATGTACAATCTAATTGACAACATCTTCAAATTTATTAAGTGCTGAATGATACCCTAAGTTACACAGATCGTCTTTTTTTCCTTTTAAACCAAGTTCAACTTAACCAGGCTGGTTGTTGACTCCCTGCTGGCAACCTCCAAACTCCCCACGGAAGCTGAGCAACCTTTTCAGCAAGTTGGTCACCAGGCACAATGAGGTAACTGGTCCTCTTGAAGGATCAGACTCCAGAGGGGCATGGATCCTTTCCCTACCTAACTGCCCAGGAAGTGGCATAGCCACCACCCTCCTCCTACCTATAAGGGCCTTCTGTTTCAGCAGGTAAGCCTCCATCACAGGCAGGCCCTGAGCTTTAACTTGGACTGCAGCGCAGGGGAGCGTTGTTTTACTGTTTCACTGATGAGGAAACCAGGACCCACAGAGACTAAGGAATTTGAAGACAAAGAGTAGTTTCCGCAGAGGCAGAAATGTTTAAGGGACCATACAAATAAAATCAGTTAAGCAGGGCTATTTGCTTTTTGTTTTTATGTCTGTTTTAAATTCTCTGTATTTTTTGCCCAGCTCTTTTCTGAAGGCTGGCTAGCTACTTGAAGTGTGCTCCACATGACAGCATCACATGGACGGGGGCTTATTAGAAATGCAAAGTCTCAGGCCCTGCCCCAGAATCTGTTTTTTAAAAATAGGATCCTTAAGGAATTTGCAGGCACACTGAAATTTGAAAGTATGCATCTAAAGGATGCACATAGCAAGAAAGATCGGGTTAGCAATAAAGAAAAACTTCCTGCCAGCCGGTTATAAAATAAGCTATGGAGGGCAGGGAGGAGGGCAGGGCACAGATCCTTAGCTTTCTGGGATGCTCAGATGAGATATGGGGGAGATGGTGAACAAGATGACTGCTGAAGGCTTCCTGCTGCCCTGGGAGCCTGTCCTGGGCCACTCTGGACCTCCAGAGGAGTAGCCGGAGGGGGTCTCACACACCCCTGGATCTTCCCTGACTGCTAGAGACTTGGATTCAAATGCAGCTGTCTCTGCCCAGCTGAGACCTACAGGCTTAATTCACATTCTCCTGGAGGATAGGTATTTGCATCAGAAATTACCCTGGAACTTAATTCTGCATAATGTTGCTCAGACAAACGACACCCCTGAAACTCTTTGCCAAGGCCAACAATAACATAACTGCAGAGAGAAATAATGAATAGGAGCAGAGGGAAAGGGGAAAACCAAGGAGGTGGGGGGTGGGATGGAGGGTGGGAGGAATGGGGAAAGGGGCAGGAAGAGACAGGCTTCCAGCCAGAGGTGTTCTTGTCTTTTCTTCATGTCACTAGCATTGTGCCAGCACTAGGTACTCGATAGGTAGTTTTTGAAAGCTACAGATGATATTGACAAAAACAATGAGGTAAAGCTGAAGAGAGAGCTGCTCAGTTCATTAACTAACTAATCTATTGAGCAATTCATTAATCCAACTGTTTATTTGTTCAACAGATTTTCTTGCTTACCTACTGAGTCAGGCATTGTGCTGGGCACTGTGGTCCCTGCCCTTGTGGTCAGTTCAAGCCGTGGGCTGAGCTCGCTGCAGGCAAACACAGTAATGGGGGAATCTCTGTCACGGCCCTTGCCTCAGGAAGTTTAAAGCCCAAGGGCAGAATCCAGGCAGCTTGAAAAGTGACTAAAGTTCTCTCCAGGTGTGGAGGCATCTAAGGATCTCCAGGTAGCCCTTTGCAGGCCTTTTAACATCTGTCGTATGGTACACTGCAATGATTGATGCAAATTCCTTGAAAACTGTACATGGCTTAGATTTCAGACCTGGAAGAATTGTTAGAGATCATCTAGTCATCTCATTCAATTTACAAACAGGAAAGTGAGGTTCAGAGAGGCAGTGAGCTTTGCCCAAGACCACCAGCCTGTTAATGGCAGAGATGGAGAGAGAACCTAGCTCTCCTTCCTTGACCATGTTGCATACCTTTCTGGAAGGCAGCGAACCTGGGACAGGCAGGTCACACCTATCTGGATCTCAGTTTTGTCATCTGGAAACAGATAGGAAGGAAGTTTTCAGTAGTTCTCACGTTGTGCTCCACAGAGGTGCCTCGGGGGACCCCTGGGAGAGGAGTAGGGCTCTGGGCCCCACCTCTGCTTCACTCAGAGCAGCTCTCTTGTTCATTGGGCTCCCATGAAACAGCCGGTTTGAATCAGGGCTCTGCAGCTAAAAACCCAAACCAAAACAGCTAGCCAAAAAAAAAAAAAAATCTCTTTAGGGTTCCTGCGATACAGGTATTGTGCGCTTGGCAATGACACAAGGAATAGAAGATAGGATCTCTGTCCTCCAGACATGTACCCTACACGAGGAGGGAGGAAACAAACACGTGGACAGACTTGAAAGCCCCAGGAAGCTGCATTCAGTTCCCTGTCTGTCCCCTAAGTGAAGTCTAAAGTGACCCGGTGCCAGAGGATGATGGGTAGGATGTGGGGGAGATAGGCCTCCCTGAAAACATGGTGGCCAGAAGAGATGCGACTGGTGACAGGGCCCCTGGGCTTTTGACTTTCTGCCTTTGGGAACTACTCAGCACCGTAGGTGCCACCCTCTGCCCACTGCTACGAGCCTCCCCCTCCTCCCACCAACTCGACCCAATTACGCGTGTTTACATTACAGTGACGTATAATTCTGCCATTTACATTCAGTTGCCGGCTTCTCTGTGTGCTCATAAAATATTAACATTGGAGGGCCGCTTGTTGCAGAAATGTTTATAATTTCTCTTCCCCATTATGGGCTTATTAATGATAATAATGCCGTTTCCCTGCTTAGGAGCTGGGGCTACCGAAAGGCAATCACTCACCAGAGCTGAAATATGACAGTGGGAAGTCGGATTCCATTCCCTGCTCGGCATTTAATCTTAATAACATTTTATCTTGGACGACAAGTGTGTGTAATGTTGTTTAAAAGCCATGACTACATCGACACTGTATGTTCAGGAAAAGGAAAGGGGGAGGGCTGGGGAAAGGCCTGTCCTCTTCTCTTCCTCCCCACCTCCGTTCCCCGATGCTTCAGTCTGGCTTCCAGAGGTGGGAGTGAGATCCCACCCATGCGGGAGTAAGGCTGCAGCCTGCGGGGCTGCCACGGCCCTCTCTCTACTGCCACTCCCACCCCATCTCTCCAATTCAGCATTTCTGCTATGAAAGAATTTTTTTTAACCCGTGAAGATGAAAAGTACTTATGAGTACATCGGCCTTTGAAAACACAACTACCTTAAATAGGCTCTATTAAAAATAAATAAGTCCATTTTGGCTGGAGAGCTGGGCCTAAGGGAGTGTGAAGTCTTTTAGCTGTGTTACAGAGGGACTTGTGCTGCTTCATTTTCCGAAGGCATGGTTCCAAATGATCTAGTCCTTGGACACAGCTCACTTAGCCAGGTTCTGTCCTCCCTCCACACCTCGGCCTTGTCTCCTGGTCTTACCCCTGCCTGTGGCACCTCCTGCTCCCCTTTCTCAGCCTTCTTTTCACTTTGCTAAATCAGCCCCTTTTGTCTCATTCTCGCTTACTGTGACTGAGAGTAGAAGTGACACTCTGCTCTGTCACATCCCCTGCCCCCACCATCTCGCTTGGCGTTGTTCTGAGATGCAGCAGGATATAGGCCTTTTCTTTTGTATTTCTCTCCCCCTAACAGACACTCAGGAAACAAACTTTCAGAGGCCATGAATGTGTTTATGGCATTGTGATGATGGTTTCACGTGTATATACTTCTGTCCAAATTCACTGAGTTGTATACATTAAACATGTACAGCTTCTTATATCTCAATCATACCTTAATAAAGTAGTTTTTTAAAAAAAGGATCAATATAAGGAAAACACCATAGTTATAAATTGTGCAGTGTGCCTAGAACATGAATTACACTCTACGTCTACAATAAACATTGTTTCCTGCCCTCATTTTGAAGTCATCGAATAAACTAGTTTTGTTCAGCTAAAAAAACAAAGATATGTAGGTTAGGACCCTGTCCATGGTAGGTGCTCAATTACTAGATGTTGGTTGGAAGTTTAAACTAAAACTACTGCTTAGCTTGGAGAATGGTACTGGGCTGAGAAAGGGGAGAATTGTTTCCCTGAGTCCGGTTTTTTAAACGTATTCAAGGTCATAGAATCACAGCAGCTAATAATTGGAAGGAACCCTCAAGATCACCTAAATTAAGCTTTTTCCCAAGAGCGACTCCCCGCTGCTTCCCTGACCAGGGGGTCATCCAGGTCCTGTTTACACACCGTCATTGACATGGAGCTCATGATTTGCATGACTCTACTGCTGGATGGGGAGACCCAATTGAAATGGCTTCCTTGCATGGAACCAGAATCAGCTGACCTATAGCTCCCAAGTTCTGCCCTCTGGAACTCATGGAGCCAGTCTACTTCCCCTGCTACATCGCAACTATCTTTAGTGTTCTCTTTAGACTAAGGGCTCTCATTTTCCCAAGTGTTCCTCATTGGACAGGATCTCCAGACTCATCACTATCCTGAGGGTCTGCCTCCAACATACTCAGTCTGTCAAAATCCCTCCAAAAGTGTGATGCTCGGAACTGGAGGCCCAGCTCTGATGTGGTCTGACCAGCATGGAGTCTAGCAGAAGCATTACGGCCTCTGCTTTGACATCTAGCTTTTATTAATTCAGAACAAGAACATCTTTCAGCAACTTGCTGTGGCTATTTTAACAGCCAAAGAGCCCTAGGATCCTCTATTAGTAACTCAAACACATAGGCCTTTAGTACCTGAACCTACATCAAGTCAAGTTTTCCCCAGCCTGTACTTATGGAATTGATTTTTTGGAAACCTCAGTGCAAGACTTTCCATTTATTCCTGTTAAGCTTCTTCTCTTTACTTTCAGCCCATGATTCCAGCCAAAAAGGCATCTCAGATCCTGATTCCAGAGTCCCACACATCAGCCACTCCTTTTGCATCTGCCTCATTCACTTATTTGAAAAACATACCTTCTAGATTTTACTTGAAGCTTGATGAATTACTGATAAATTACTTAATGGGCAAGGTCAAGGCTTAAACCCTGCAGCACATCATCTGACATCTCCCGTCAGGTAGACGTCAGCCTGTTAGAAAGCTTTCTTTGGGCACGATTGTTCAGTGGGCTACAGACCAATGGACTCTAGGAAAAGCCTTGTGTCAGCGCTGGCCGGGAGAAGTAGACCATGGGCCCTGTTGTGTTACTAATAAGCTGTGTTTCTTTAGAAAAACTAGCCTTTGGGGTCTCAGTTTCTTTACCTGTAATGAGAGAGGGTGAACTTGGATGGCCGGCCCCAAATTCTCTTCTGGCTCAACATTCTCATCTGGATCAACGATTACCCTGCAACCATGTTTTTCAGCCTCGCCAACAAGAACACAGTGAGAGACTTTGTCAAAAGCCTTATTCAAATCAAGATATCTTATGGTTATAATGTTCTCTTCTCCTACCAGTCCAGTGTCCTTACGCAAACAGGAGATGAGTTTTTGATGTGACTTATTTTGAGTGAACACGAGCTGATTCTTAACAACCATGTGTACTTTTCGAAATTCAGTGTGGCTTAGTGTGGAAGTAGGGGTTTCCCTCCCCCTGTCATTTTTAGTCTCTATATTTTCCCATTTTTTTTGAAAATTATGATATATTTCCCATCTATAGTCTCCGGGCATCTCTTCTGTTTATGTCTCAAAACAAAGGGAAACTAACATTTATAGAGTACCTAAAGAGTGCCATCTACTTTCACAGCAGTGCTGGGCCCTGGAGAACCACAGTGGATAAAAGCAAGGTCTCTTGTCCCATCTGGCCAAGATGCATACACTCGAACAACTTACCATAATATGGTATGGGAAGTGCCGTGTTGGTGATTTGAACTAAGTTTGAGGAGGAGAGAGTCATCCATTCTGGATGAGAAAAGCATCATAGAACAGAGAGAGCACAAACTGCCTGCTCTGTGATGCCGGCACGGATGTATGGTTTACTTCCAGGGACTCGTGAGTAGCTAGTATGAATGAGGTCTGGTACAGGTAGGTGGTAAGTGGGGTGTGTCGTGGAAGATGAGGCCAGAAGTGCACTGCAGCCAGGTTGTGGGTGGCCTTGAAGGCCTGTAAGGACTTGAACTTTGGCTTCTAGATAATTGGAAGACAGGGAATGTTTATAGCACAATGACAGCCTGGGCTCTAAAAAGATACCTGACAGCTGTGTTGAGGATAGATTAGAGGGGAAGATACCAGAAGCAAGACAGTAAAAAGGTCAGGGGAATTATTACAAGGTCCTAAACCACAGCAGTGACAGCAGGAATAAAAGGAAATAGAGTCCATAGCTGTTTTAAAGGCAGACTCAAGAGGATTTGGTTATCCATTAGGTTTTAGGATGAGAGAAAGACATCATAGATGATGTTTTCCATGGTTTCTAGCTTAAATGACTAGGCAGGCGATGGTTTTGCTAACTGATCTCAAGCATAAAGGAGCATGGACAGATTGGAAGTGAAGAAAATCAGAGCCATGTTGAGCATGGTAGGGGCTTCAAAAATATGTTTTGGAGTCATCAGTGTCCAGGGGATGACTGAAATCAGGAGTGCATAAACTCACTCAGAGAGCACATATAGATCAAGATGAGAGGGCTAAGGACAGAGTCTGGGGAGAAACCAACATGTAGGGGGTGGACAGAAAAAGAAGAGCTACTAAAGACCACCTAAGCATTTGTGCAAAGGGGAACCAGGGGAGCAAGTGTCATATGCTACAGTGTTGATGGGGTACAGAGAGATCTGGAGGATGAGGACCACAGGAAGTGGCATTGAAGGAGACATTGGGGGTGACCAAGAGAATTCTTTCATGGTTGGAGGACTGGGTAGTTGTAATGAACCTAGGTTTAAAGCCTGGCTCCACCACTTACCAACCATAGCATACCGGATAAGTGATTAATTCACTGAGCTTCAGTTTCTGCAACTATAAAGTGGGGATAGTAACAAAACCTACCTTGTAGGTTGTTGCTAGTATTAAATGATAATATAAGTAAAGGACTTAGATCATATAGTAGATGCTCAATAAAAGTTAGCAAAACCACTGGAAATTTGGAGGTTTAGTGAAAAAGGGTAATAGGAGAATAGCTTGAAAAAAAAGAATAATTTTTTTTTTAAAAAAACCTTTTTTTATGGAACTTCAAACATGGTTGAAAGCTGAAGGGAAAAGGAAAGCGAGGATGGAAAGGTGAAAGAGTGATCTCTAACAATAAAGTCCTAGATGAAATGGAGAGATGGAGGCAAGAAAGTTACCCCAGGGTCTGACTACATCTATTTTTCAGACAGATAGGCTACGTTGGAGATGACAGACAAGAGAGCTGAGCTGGTCCACACCTGGCGGGCTTTCTCTTTTCAGTTTTCTTAGTATTGTTTTTTAGTGTTTTTGCTGAAAGAGGCACAGATAGCTTGGAGTATTGAGGGAAAGAAAGGCTTGGAATGGGGTTGAGAAATATGAAGTAGGGATTGAAGAAAAGAATTTCCGAGGTCACAGCTCAGGCTGGAAACCATACATTTAATGTGTTATTTGAAGATTATTTACTAAAGAAAAATGGAAGTTAGGGAGTTCTGCCTGTTTTGGTTTTGGCCACCTATCAATAGTACACCATCTTCCCAGGACAGGCTGCTTCTATGTTCCCAGAAGCCCTCCAGGCCGAGCTGTTGGCTACTCCATCTCACACTCATCTCACCACCTGGCCTGGGAATAGCAGCTGGGCAGCACCCATCTCCTCCAGTCTGTGCTACCCCAGCACTTAGCACAGTGCGCAGCACAAAGCAGAGGCTCCCAAATACTTATTACTTTCCTTTCAAAGTTACCTGGACTCACATGGGGGCTAGAAATGCTAATCTACCATCTTTATCACCAAGAGCTTAATAGTCACTATTCAGCTCTCTTCTAACATGTTAAATTCTTGCTCAACATCACATGGAAAAGGACATCTTACATGTTCGCCCATTAATAGTACAACCTTCCATGTCGTCCAAGACAGCTCCTGGCATTTAAACAGCCTGGAAACCCCACCGCCTCCCAGAAACTTCAGGGACAAACACAGGAGCCTTCTATTTGCTAGAAACCTCCTTATGTGCATCACAGACAGGTTATATTTAGCTACAAAGCAGCTCCGATGCTGTAAGCATTGTCACCCCCATTTTATCAATAAGGAAACAAAGGCTCAAAGAGGGTAAATCACTTGCCCCAAGTCACATAGCACTGAGTTGGCAGCACTGAGGTCAAACCGTGGTTTGGATGACTCCCGTTCTTGTGCTCAGCCCCTCTTCACCTTGCTGCTTGCCCTCACATCGCTACTTTTCTGAAGGGACCCCTTCGTCAGCCCCCTTCTGGTCTCTAACCCATGTTCAGGACTTTGGTCCTGTCTGGTCGTATACCCTGATTGGAAGATGCAAAGTAGAGATTCTCAGGCAGACCTGGGGTCAATCTACTTGTCCTTTTCTTCTCTTAGATTAAATCATAATTTTTCTCCCAATTTTATTTTTACTGTGGTAAAATACACATAACATAAAATTTACCATCTTAACCATTTTAAGTGTATAGTTTAGTGTTATCACGTACACTCACATTCTTCAGCAAGCATCACCACCATCCATCTCTCCAACTTTTCCATCTTCCAAAACTGAAACCATATTCATTAAACAAAAACTCGCCATTTCCCATCTTCTCTTCACTCCTAGCAACCCCCATTCTACTTTCTGTCTCTATACATTTAAATACTCTAGGTACCTCAAAAAAGCAGAATATTACAAAATTTGTCCTTTTGTGACTGGCTTATTTCAGCATAATGTCCTCAATGTTCATCCATGTTGAAGCACATATCAGAATTTCCTTCACTTTAAGGCTGGATAACATTCCATTGTGTTTATAGATTACATTCTGTTTATCCATTCACCTGTCAAAGGACACATGGGCTGCTTTCACATTTTGGCTGTTGTGAATAGTGTTGCTATGATCAAATATATCTTTGGGACCTACCTTTCAATGCTTTTGGGTAAATACTCAAAAGTGGAATTGCTGGATCATATGGTAATCCTATTTTTAATTTTTTGAGGTACCACATACTATTTTCCATAGAGGCTGCACATTGTACATCCTCTCCAGCAGTGCACGAGGGTTCCAATTTCTCCATATGCTTGTCAATGCTTGTTATTATCTGATTTTTTTTGATAGTTGTCATCCAATGAGGTGGTATCTCATTGTGGTTTTGACTTGCATTTCCCTAATGATTAGTGATGTTGATCAGTTTTTCATGTGCCTATTGGCCATTTCTATATCTCCTTTGGAGAAATATTTATTCGACCTATTTTTGAATTTTTTTTTAATGCCTACAGCACCTGGTATTCCTAGGTGGTCTCCCATCCAAGTACTAACCAGGCCCAAACCCTGCTTAGCTTCTGAGATCAGACAAGATCGGGCACGTTCAGGGTGGCATGGCTGTAGACTAAATGTTTTTTTTAAACCATAATTTTTTAAGAACCTTGACCCTCTGCCCTCTATACTTCCCACCCCTTATCCCCAGGACAGCTCACTGGCAGGGCTTTGATAGAGCAAAGGGAATTCTTCTGCCCAACTCCATCCTACTAGGTTTGCCAAGCACAGAACATTTATGCACAACACCACACTCTTTGGGATAATGCACTGAAAATCTCTGTCAATGTGTAAACGTCACCCGGAAGAGGTAATTCAAGTCACTATGACTCATTAACACTCTAGCCTGGATTCCTTAACCTGTATAGCTACCTGGACATCCATTGAGGAAAAGGCCACCAGATAGGCAGCTCCTGATGGGAGAAGGCAGGCCCTGGTGGAACCTAGTGGTGACGAGAAGAAGGGACCAGGCAGTGAGCGTCTGAGCAAACAAGGGCAGGCGCTAACCAAGGTGGCCATGAAGGAGACCTGTGGGGACAGCCGTCATCTTGGTGACCAGTATATGGAGAGGTTATTATACAGGGAAGAGGCTAGGAACACAGGCTCTGTTTCAAATGGGAAGAGGAAGGTAAGGATGAGCTTAGGGGAAGAGACTGTAGGTCCAGATGAGTGGATGAGAGCTTTGGGTTCCATGAGGCCACCCAGAGCATAGGGGTGCGAGTTACAGCAACAGGAGAGATGCCAGAAGCTGGAAGGAATCCAGTGGGGGAAACAAGATGTGGCAGTCACGCGAGCTTGCTGCTGCTTAGATCTTCCTTTGCGAGAGAAGCACTTTGAGGAATGTGGTTGGCTACCAGCCTCCACCAGTTGTACCTTTGACACCCAGCGCAGCTTTCACATCAATACCAGGCTCTCTGTAGGCTGCTCCCAGCCAGTTTCAGAGCACAGCACAGGCTCCAGAGGTGGGCCATCCCCACCTAGCACTGGCAGCCTGCCGAGATTTTCTCCAAGCTGCTCTGCAGTCCGAGTCCTTCCTGCCCAAGTCTTCCCTTCTTTCCCTCTCTCCTCTCAGTTTTCACACCTGCATCAGGACCGAGGGTTCTTCCCACTTATTTCTGCTCCCTGTCCTCTTTATACTCCACAGAACTTTCTTCCAATAAGTCAGCTGCTCATCTAATTGTATCTGACATCTGCTTCTTGGAGGACCCAGACTGACAAAGAAGGTATCTAAACATGACCCCCAGCCCACTCCACACACACATGTATACCCCACTCAGCTTTCGAATAAAGCCCACTTCCCGCCTGGGCTTGACCTTACTTCTAGAGGCTGAGTGGTAACCAAAACAAGGGCGGCCTAAGTTTGTAGACAGTGCAGAGTTAGTAACAAAAAGGAAGGCATAAAAGTGTACAAGGACCACTGTGTTTGTTTTTTAGTGGGAAGGAGGGCACTTAATAGTGAGACCTCACGCTTGAGGACATTCCTCTCGGAGCTCACGAGTTGGGTGTAGAGCAGTTTAGAAGCCAGGCCATATTTAACTAAATCCATGGGGCTTCGAATAGTGCCTGGCACCTGCTCAATAAATATCTGAAGAATGAATGAGTTTATTCATCACAATAGCGCTCTAAAATTTCTCAAAATCTTTCAAGCCTAGTCTCTCAGTTCATTTTCTCTGCTGGGCAGAGACTATCTCAAAGCTACTAAACTGAGGCCCAGACAAATTTGTGGAAGTCAGCTGCAACTTTCCATCAGATTAGACCATCCCACTTTCTGTTCTTCTTTATGCCAATAAAACGCTTTCATCTGAAAGCCCCCTGGATAGCAGTGCACTGCCCTTTCTCCCCAGCTCCCTTGTGAGCTTTAGGGTACCCTGGCCAATTCCAGCCCAAGCTCAGAGAAACAGCATCTCAGAGCACAAGGCCAAAATTAGGTCTGATATCGGATGTGTGAGGCCAACTAGCAATTGACTGACCTACTTTGCACGATCAGTTACTAATACCTAAATCATGACAAACCAGATTCCCAGGACATATCTAAACGCCATTGATCAGGATGGAGAAGCAAGGAGCACAGACTTCCTAGCTGGAGCGGCAACTACGACAGAGGTGGATCTAAGCCAGACTTGCCGCCACGTGGGCAGTGCCATGTGGGGTGCCGGGAACAGAGGCCCTAATGCGGGCCAGGAGCTCCTCTCCAAATGGCCAGGAGAAGAGCAGCCCTTTCTAGTATGTACTAACAATACTGTGCAGTACTGGATTGCCACTAGGGACGGAGCCATTCAGTGTTCACTGCCAGTACTTAAACCGCTTCAGGTATTGCCTTCTAAGACAGAACAGAGTTTGCTTTATTTTCTTTTATTTTTAAATGAGTCGAAACTAAAACAAGAGAAGCAACTGGGGGGCATGGGAACCCCGCTTGCTGACTGACGACACCGCTCTAGGAGGGATTGTCCCCTGGAGAACAAACGACTGCCAGATACAGACAGTCTTTGATGACCTGCTTATGGTCAATTAAAAATCCCAATTAACACTTCTGAAACGAAGTTCAATATTTGTCACTAAACTCAGAATGAGATGCATCTGGCAGGAGGTAGGAGATGAAGCTGCCTCCTTCGGAGGAGGAAGAGCTGGTTGCTCTCCAGGGAAGGGCCCATGGGGGGCTGTGGAAAAGATCCCCCTTGGCATAACCAGTGAGGGGGGTGGGGGAGGCCTGCTTCTCTATCCCTGTTCCCACTTCCAAATGGTCTTCCTGGGTCTTCTAACAAAAATGCCACATTAAGAGCCTACCCCCACTACTTGGGCACAGTCCCTCTACCTGTCCTGTTCTGTTATCTACTGACTCCTGGTTGTGCTGCTTCAGTTCTGGGCTCACTGTTTTCATGGTACTACCCTCAGGCCTGGTGGCCTGGATGTCCTGTGGCTGTCACTCCTAGCATCCAGCCTCATCACTCCCAGGCCATCCGCCCCACACCAAATGTGTGGAGGACAAACAGCAGGACGATGTGCAGGGGAAACAAACAATTGATGGCAGCCATGATAATTGCTCTGTTGTCCTTTGGATGTTTCTTTCTCCCTCCCATCCAGACCCCTCGGTTACACGTGAAATGGATTAAAACACCTTATCTGGTACTGGAACCTGCTTCTCTATACCTCTGATACCTCCGTCAGGCCCTAGCCTCTTTCTTGCCTGTTTCCCAATCAACCCTCCTTGCTGCCAGAATGATCTTTCCAAAATGCAGAAAGGCTCATCTCAGTCCCCTCATCTGAAATAATTTAATATCCCCCACTGCTTTAGGAAAAGTTCAGACTCACCGGTCAGGCACAAAAAACTCTTTGTGACCTTGGCTGCCCTCTGCCCTCCATCTTAACCTTATCTCCCCGACATGGCCACACCCTTCATGCACTGCCCACTTGAGTGCTCTAGAACATGCAGTTTTCCTGTGAGATGTTTCCAGGATAGCCCTTACCCCTCTTTGATTAGTAAACACTGACTCTCCATAGTTTAAGCTTCTCCTGCTCCAGGAAGCCTTCCCTGACTGTTCCCCCTCTAGTCTGATTAGGATCTTCCTCTGTGAGTTCACTGTGTTTGCTGCTTACCCTCCTCACAGCAATTCCCATTCCACACTATCAGTGTGGATTTGGTGTTCCTTGAAATGTCCTTAAAAACAAAGACTATGTCTTATTCACCCCACATTTCCTGGCACATAGTAGGCATTCAATGTATGTTCATTGCATGAATGAATATTTAATACAGCCTTATAAAATTGTGTAATTATCAATTTTTTATGAATCAAACAGTATTTCCCATTGACTGTCATTATAACATCAGAGGTGCTTTATCTTCATTTCAGGTATATCTGTGCCCTAAATGATCTAGTAGAAGCTGCTAGTTAAAGGATTCTTACGGTTAAACTCATTGTAAAATGGAAGACTTACTAGAATGCAATTAAATTTATCTACTTGGTAAATTTAAATTTGGAAGTTTCTTTAAACTAGCAGAGTAAATGTGCAGTTTCTCCGAAAATGTGAATGAGTGTGGCTCACCCCAAAAAGATGCAGATAAAGGGGCCTGCATGGGGTGCACCCGCCAGCAGTGAAGTGTGAGCAGTGGGGAAAGGAGATGGGAGCCTGAAGAGGATGTTAAGCTGTTCACGGCAACGCCATTATGCAAACCAGTGATTTAGAAGGAATAAAGCCGGGAGCTCGGGCCTCCCACTCTCAATTACCCCAGGGCTATTTCATCTCTCCATCTTCCAGGTTGCTTGCACCACCCACCTAAGCTCTAAGCGGAAACTGGAAAGATATTTCCTGTTCTTAGTCCCATCGAAATCCTTTTGTCTGCTATTCAGAGAGCTGCCTCTTCTATACTATAGCCCCTGCCTGCCACCATCCTCCCTTCCCAGATGCTGGATTCTGACCTGGGAGACTGTTCACCCACCATGTGTGACAAATATTGACACTGAAAACAACTCTGCTTCTGCAGTTGCTAGTTTCCTGGTCCCAGGAAACCTCAGTTCCCAAGTGACAAATGGATTTTAGGCCCATTAGCTATGCTATTATCAAAACACAAAATATAAATCTCGGCTCCACTCCTGACCTTTTCTGATACCTGGAAATCCGGGTTTCTTGTTCAGTTGTCAGCCTTACTCCACCCCAAAATCTTACCTCTCTAAAAGCAGCTGAGTGAGACTGGAAGCAAGCGTGTCACCCCATATAACTGTGGGTGCCCTAAGGACAGACACTGGAATGTCTATCTACCTCATACCCAGGGGCAGCCCAATAAATGCTGGGAGGAAGGAAAAATGACAAGGACGATCATGATTATAATAACAACTATCACCCCCTTCCCCGTTACAGAGCACATGCCATGTGCTGGGCCCTGTGCTAAACTCTTCCCTTATATTATTATCTAGGTTAATTCTCACAAGTATTTTTATGCCTATTTCACAGATGAGGAAACTGAGATTTTAGGAAGTTAAAGACCTTGTCTAGCATCACATAGTGGACTCCAAAGTTCCTGCCCTAACCCTATAAAGAAAGGAGAAAATGAGAAAGGGGAGAAAGAAAAGAAATGTGAGAAAAGGAAGGAAGGAATGGAGGGAGGAGGGGAGGGGAGGATGTAAACAGACCGGACCTGGGAAGCAAACCAGGCATGTATGCTACCGATAAAATTTTACTAAAAAAAAAAAAAAAAAGAATTAAAAAGAAGGGAAAAAAAGATAAAGAATTATTAATTATCATTCCTCAGACTCATTTTCTGAAAAGCTCAAAGTGCCCTCACATCTGCTTCTTTTCTTCCTACAACCTGACAAGGTGGGCCAGAGTATCTGCTAGTCTGTTCTTTTCATCTTCCCCAGCTCCCATCCCCACCTTCATCCTCTCCCATACCACACACACACTTCAAAATGTTTTTAGACAGATGGCAAAACTGAAGTCTGGAAAAATCTTATGGTTGAAACCTTCTAGTTCCCCGGCCCAGATGTCATGGACCAAACCAGGCAGATGTGGGGGTGGGGAAGGCCAGGAGCTAGAGGAAGGAGGGGCTGAGCTCCCTCCTTACACTCCACCTTCCTCTGTTGACTGGGCTAAGAGCCCCAGTGAGGAGACCTATGTTCTCTTGTTTCGCTCCAGCCAAAGGGAAAAAGTAGATGTCACACACACCCACACCTCAGGAACAATGCAAGTATTAATAACTTTTAATTGTACGTGAGGTTCAGTATATTTCCCCATGGTGCCTTGAAAGCCATTTATTTTTGTACCTCAGAGTGGGGAAGGTACTATCTATCCACTGGGGTCCCAGCCAGGCTGGTGGTGACTAACAGAGAACTCTTCATTCAGAGGAACATTGCAAAAACGTATCCATTTCCCGGGTACACACTGGGTGGGTGGTGAAGGCAGTGAGCTAAGCAGTGCTGTCGAGGTTTGCCTGGGCGCCCGGGTGTACCCACGCCAGGGGAGGGAAGTCTGGGGGTTGGGCAGGGGTGGAGAATGAGATAACCCCCTACAATGCATAATCTAAAAATAATGTGGGTTTGCCCTTGACTGGCAATATATGATTTTCCCCCCAACAGAATCACTTCTTTTTCTAATTTTTTTTTTTTTTTTTTTTTTTTTTGCTTAGTTTTCACAGCTACTTTTCAAAATGAGTTTGCACTCTCAGAGAACATTCGATGGCTATAGAAGCCAGATTAGTGCTGGGGGCCGGGGGTAGGGGGCAAGTAAATGAACCTGAGAGTCTAAATTTGTCTTAGACAATCCTAATCCAAAGCCAATTAACTCTAAGTATGAATTTTATTTTTCTTTTAAGATAATATTAATTTGTTTTTCTTTTGTTAGAAACAAGACACTTCCACTCTCCAGAGATGTGGCGGAGAAAGATTTTCTTTCCCTGCTAAAAATCCTTTTTCTCACCCCCACCATCTACCATGATTAACATGTTCTGTACAGTAGATCCTCTCTGTGATAAACAAAGGACTTCTTCAAGGCTCAAAACCACCACAGGAGCGACCTGGAATGATCTCCAGTTAGAAGTGAAAAAACTGAAGCTCAGAGGGAGCCTGGTAAGGGTTCAAATCTCCTCACCCACATCTCTTGTCCATTTGCTCGCCTCTAAGCAGAACTATTACTAAATAATCTCAAGCAGGCGAATGTCTCCTGATTACTCCCACCTACCACCCAAGTCTCAAAATGTTTCCTCTTTTTAGTAGTGAGGTTTGAAATTCTAAATTCCCATGTGGGCAACAGTGGGGGAGGTGGGATGCAGGCTAGCATGGGAAGTGGGACCTTAGGCCAGTGCTTAGCCTCTCTGAAGCTCAATTTTCTCATGTGTACAATGGGGAGCGATAGCTTGCAGGGTGACATGCCTAGCATCCTGCCTGGCACAGAAGAGTTGTGCTTGTAAGTGAGGCTCTCTCTCAACCTTTGTTAGTGAACTTGGGTAGGCAGAGCAACTTCAGATGCATGCCCACTCCTGTCTGACCCAGTCCTCTCTGAAACGGTTGAAAAGATGAGGGTGTCTGGCCCAATGACCTTTATTTTGAGAGACCATGGGAATGAGAGGCCCTCAATGAACCACTGAGTATCCTGTCGTACCCATCCAAACTTCTTCGTGCTAGCTACTGACACGAAAATCACTCCTCACCGTGGCCTTGTCCAGCAGGCTCATCTTTTCCTTCCAAATTATATGAGCAGGCTTTCTTAGTGGGTCTTGACTAGGTTTTGATTTAGTTGGTTGGTTGGTTTCCAATCAGCCTTTCTTATTTTATTCTGGGGGAAACTGAGGTCTATAGGCAGACAGAGATCAGAGCTCGGATCACTTCTAACTTCCCCATGACTCAGTGCTGGCCTATTCCCAGGGAAGAACGCAATCAGAGCTCAGTGTTTAGTCTAGATAATCCAGCAGGATTAGGGCTGGAAGGCAGAAGCATAAATGGGGAGACCCTCTGTTGAATCTCTTCATCACACATGTTCTGGGCCAGATTGATTTTTCCTGGTGAACTGCAAGCCAGGAGGGTGGCAGCCATCCACAAAGGCAGATGCATCTGTGCAAACACTCATGTGTCCAAGCAGACTCCCTCTTCTGCACACACCTGTGTAGCATGAGGGGAAGCAGGAGGCCTAGTGTCTAGCCCCACTTCTGCCACTAATATCTTGGGTAAATCCCTTAATTCAGTTTTCCCAAACTTGCTCAATTATAAATACTACCTGGGGCCCTTATTTAAAGTACAGATTCTTGAAGTCTTCACAGTACTAACTTAGAATCAAATCACATATAATATCAAGGAGGTCATGAAACACAGAGTCACACTCTTACCTTTAGACTTTTGCCCTCTCTTCTGCAAAAAGAAGGGGGTAAAGCAAAGGCCTTCTAAAGAGAAATTGTGAGGCCAGTGCTCCACTTCTAAAGTTGCATGCCTCTGTGACTAACTCACCTGTGAAAACATGACATTGCAAGTGGGCCCAGATTCACATGTGCATTGGCACATGCGCACATAGGTACAAACAATCTCATTCTCTTCTTGCTCCAGCCCAGTGTCTTGTTTAACTTTGGCTAGGCTTCCGGTGGTGACTGAGGAGGTTTTAAGTTATCTGTAAAGTGTGTACTTTGTGGGAGCCGTGCTCCAAGTCCTTGACATGATTGCCCCTCAGCCCAGCAGGTGGGTAGTAGTGGTCAAGTGGACGCCTGTGACAGAGCACACTGGTCAGGGACAATCACTTCCCTGCCCGGTCAGCTTAAATCGCAGGTGATTAAATAAATGCCATCTCTCGAAGGCTAGTAAAATCAGTCTCCTGGCTACCAGAGAAAAGGAAAAGAGGAGAGCGAATGATCTTAAAGTTATTCTCTCCTCTGTGTTCCTCCATCCTCCTCCCAAAGGGCCTGGCATCCAAGCCAGTCTTCTAAATGTCTCCCCAAGCCAGCACCCTTAGCCCAATTCTAGGCATGTCAAAATGTTGGTGGAAGTAGGCATCTGAGCTGCCTAAAGGCAGGCAGACCAGATGCTTCTAAAGCAGTAGCATAGGGTCATCTTTCTAGTCTTGGGGTACTGGGGTAAGCACTCTCTCCATCCATGAAAGGTTCAAGCAGAGACTGAAGTCCCAGTATAGATTCACCAAGGGGTGAAGACACAGACTAAATTAGGGCAATGGTGAGTTGGACTACTGTTAGCTGCACAGCACAAATCACACTTCAAATATATCCTGCCTCTCTCTGTGTGCTCTGTACTTCCTGCTCCATAGAACAGTGTGACACTCAGTTCTTCCACACTAATTATGTGGAGTCAAGGAGACTCGGGGTTGGAAGGGACGTCAAACCTGTCTAGTTTAACCCCAACATCCAAAGCTTCAGCTCTGTCACATCACCAGCATCTCCATCATGGGAGTGTCTCCCTTCCGCTGGACTACTTGCAGTGACAAGAAACTCACTACCTACAAAGGTGCCAAATCTCTCTGACGGCCCTGCTATAAAGTGGGCTTGAAATCAAATCTCGAACTATCTTAGTTACCTAAGGTCCTCCTGCTCTTCCCAAACCAACTAATTTCATTTGATTTGGGCAAGTTTCGTAATCTCTCTAAGCCTCAGTTTCCTTTGTCGTAAAGTGGGGATAACAGTAATACCTAACTCAAAGGACTATTGTACAAGTCACATGAAAGAGTAAATACACACAGCGTGGCACAAAGTAAGCCCATAAGAAATGTTTGTGGCTAATATTTTGCTTTGGAGGAACTGATATAGTCCCTTGCACCTAAGGCTTTCATTCGTGATGTTTTCATTTTCAGAAGGGATACACACTGTCCTGGGAGTGGGTGTTCTCAGGCATTCTGGAGACATGGGCAGGGGGTGCATGTCAGAGCTGGTACATGGCACACAAGTGGAACGACACTGTTGCATCAGGGCCCAGGGCTACCTGGGTCCTGCTGGAGGTTGGGAGGGAGGGTGGGAGGCACCTTCCTAGGAGCACACCTATGCTTTCTCCTCCCCAGGCTTTGATCCCCAGGCTTTCTCTTCCTTCCCACTCCATGGAACCAGACACATAGCAGAGTGAAAGGCTGAGGGTAGGAATGGGTAGGGCTGTGGGTTCCTATTACATACCACCTAGTAAATCATTCTGATTTCATCCAAGGCAGCATCCTATCCCTGAATCATGATCTGTCAGACTTGAAGAACCTCCTTCAACTGCACTCACTAGCTCTTTGACTTGGGTAAGAAATTTAAACTCTCTGAGCTTCAGTTTCCTCACCTGCTAAAACAAGGATATTGATAATATCTACCGCATGGACTTTTCATTCTTGGATAAACTGTAATGAGGTGCTTGACTTATGCCAAACTTGGTATAATATTAAAGGACTTCAGATACAGGCTAATATCAATTTGGGGTCTGGTCAGCCATTAGCCCTCATTTAACAAGATGGTACATGTCTTAGTCTACTCAGGCTGCCATAACGAAACACCAAAGGCTAGGTGGCTTAAATCTCAGAAATTATTTTCTCACAGTTCTGGAGACTGGCAGTCCAATATCGAGGTAGCAGTAGGCTCAATGTCTGGTAAAGACCTTCTCCTTGGGTTGCAGATGGCTACTGTCTTGCTGTGTCCTCACACGGCAGAGAGCGAAAAGAGCAAATTCCTTGGTGTCTCTCTTAGAAGGACAGTCATCCTATTTGTTGAGGACCCCACTCTCTGACCTCATTTAATCTCAATTACTTCCTAGGAGGTCCTATCTCCAAATACAGTCACAGGGTGGCGGGGGTTAGGCCATCAACATATGTATTTAGTGGAGGGGAGACACAAACACTCAGTCTATAAAAGTGGCCAAAAGGGGGTTTTAAGTGGCTGTTTATTCTAGTAAATGTCATGGAGAGGGGGATGTTTTCATAACCACAGCCTCTTCCTTCCCTGCTCACTGGCTTTGGGGTAAGGCTTCATAAGAGAGAAGCAAATAGATCAGCATCGCCAGGGCAACAAGCAAGTTTCCTGATCCATTAGCCTCAGCAGCAGCTGTGATAAAGATAAAACTCCAAGGAGTTGGTCCAGGCCCAGGTCCCTGAGGGGCCAACACCTGAGGGTAACATGACAATGGGACGGACCCGGACCAAAGGAATAAGGAGCAGGAAGGCAGTCAACATCTCTGACCCTAGGCTGGGCTTCCCTGGTAACACATGCAAAGAATAAACCACTAGATCTGACCCAGCCTCAGCACAGTCCTGCCTTGCAATGATGGCTGTCCCCTCTGCAAGGGACAGGTCCAGGAAGACCTTGTCCTACTGACAGATTACTGTTCTGATAGCCTGGAATTTGTATTTTACTTTGCTTACTCTAACACTGCCTTGTTTATTGCATGGATATTTCATCTCCCAGATCCATCTTGAGATCATCGTTAAAGATTTCTTCTCTGCTCACTGAGATGTCCCTGCTAATCATAAAAATCTATGTTGCAATTTCAGATTAATTAAAGCTGTAAACTGGGAAGCTAGTGACTGTAAGTCGTATTCTCCACTTCTCTGCACCCTCTCAAAAGCATATCATTTTACGATACTCTTCCTAAAAATAATTTTACCCCTCAAAACCTTCCTTTAGTCAGCAGGCAGCCTTTCTCTGGCTGGGCTGTCCTCCAGTCATGGTTTCTCGGCTGAGGGCAGTGGGATCTGACACATCCTAGACAAAGAATCTGCCCCCCAACTTTAGCAACTCCCAAATGTATCCAACATGATCCTTAAGGTCTAGAACCCAGGAAGGAGACTACCGGTTTTGAACCCAGCACTGCCACTTACAACCTGTGTGAGCACGTGACTTAGCCTCTCTCAGTTTCCTCCTGTGAAATGGGGGTGATTATGGTGCCCACCTGGTAGGTTGTTGTTAGTGTTAAATGAAATGCGCTAAGTAAAGCACCTAAAAAATGCCTGCACATAAAGGGTAACTGTTAGGTAGTGTCTGCTGAGCCCAGCATCTGGATGGGCCTCTGTGGACAATACCATAGATACAATACTGTCCCTGTCCTCTGTGAGTTGACAATCTAATTGAGGAGATGAAACATACTCAAAAGAGAGAGCTCACCGAGCCCTAAGCTGCATGGTACCTGTCATCAATATAAGTGCGGTCGGATCACTTCGAGGTCACATAGCTATACCCAGTGAAGGCTGTCCTCCATCCGCCTCCACTCCTGCTCCCAAGATGGTCAGAGTCCTGCTGAAGCACACTCAGTGATTCAAGCTTCGCTGTTCCTGCCTTCTCCAAAGAAAAACAAAAAAACCCCAGTACACTCCTGAGTGGCCCCAGAGGCGCCTTCTGGAATGGCATTCTTGAACAGGCTTTTTCTTTGTGATCAAAATCATGGTTATGATTTCTGCTTCATGGGACAAGCTGAGTCCAGTCAAGGGCAAAAAATGAGGTTGCGAGAAGTTATGGCTGCTCCGTTTTGTGCCATTCTCCTTTCTCTTGAGGAATTAACCCACCAAACCTCAAAATACACTATGAGAACTCACTGCTCCCATTCTATGGAAGAGAAGAACTGAAGGGCAGAATGGCTTACTGAAGTTCCTGAATGGAACCAGTGGTTTGTAAAATAACTCCGGGTCCCATAGAGCAAGCCACCTGGGTGAAGGTCCAGAGCAGTTCCCTTCCTCCCCACTCCATTCTCCCAGCACTAGCTACTCCTAAAACCAGGTTTAGGAGTCCCAATCCCCTCTGCTCATCAGGGACAGACCTCTGCTTCCCGGCACAAATAACAAAGGACAACACCCACAGCACACCAAAGCTTCTTTACTCAAACATCTGCAACTCCAGGCTCAAGAACGAAGACTATTCTGCAGCTCTTTTTTATTTTTTATTTATTTTTTTTTCAGTTTCCTCCCCATCACCTTAATAATTGTGTCTCCGGATTGTTTAATTCCACAATGAAGCCACTTGGGCTTACAACTGGCCTATCATCAGCTAAGATTAAGATTCATTTCAAATAAGAGGGGGTTTCCCCCCCATTCTCCCCTCTTTTATTCCCAAACTGAATTTGCATTACAAAAAATTTAAACAAAAGCAGCTTTTTGAATCTCCACTCATTACTCCCATTACATTTGTTAACATCATTATCCTCACTGAAGATGGCAACTATTATCAAATGTTGCAGCGCCTTTGTGGACCTCTTGCTATATTAGTTTAGAAAATTGCTTTAATGCATATGCTTTTAGAGGTTTAAAGTCTAGTATGGCATTATGGGCTATATAATGCTGTACATTTTTTTAATCTAATAGTGCATTTATTTTATTTTATTTTTTTAAAGCGCCATTGCACTGAAATAAAAATGCATGCCCGTGGTAAGGAAGAATACAAATGCAACTGGGAAAATGCAGAACTAGGCTCCTGACTGGCAGGTCCTCTCCCACTCCCTTCTTCCCCTGGAGAAGAAATCGCTCCTCCTGAAATCCAAACCCTGAGGCCCTAATGGATCTAACGTAGGTGGATGGTGGGGTGGGTGGGTGCTCACTGACCCAGTGATGAGGAAAGAAAGTGTGTGTGGGGCTGTAAGCAAAAGCAAGCTCTTGCTATTCATTAACACAGAAAAGCACGGTTTCAGGGGCAATTACCAAATTTCTATATTCATAGAAATCCTGTTTCCCCGGAGAGAATGGCTCAGGTTGGAACATTTATGAAGTGCTGATTTCTTATGGAAATAAGAATTTTTGGTAATTACAGAGGAGCTGCTCTTTATCTGCTTCTGCATTTTAATAACGGGGAATGGTATTTTGTTAGTTTCTTTTTTTTATTATTATTATTAAAGTGCACGCAGGCTGATAGCATCCTCGCTGGTATCCTGTATCCTGGGGATCCACTCCTGATAGCTGAGAATGTGTAGCCCTTCTCAATCACACTCAATCATTCTGCTCACCAAACCAAAGAGAGCAGAGATGGAAAAGGGATGACCCTGTATCGTGGCTCCACGCTCTGGGCTGGCAGATCCCTGACTCCAATTCCTGCTGGTACCTTGTGTCTTTTCTTCCCCCTTCTCCCTCCCCATGCCCAGTCCTCTTTCTGGGGCTGTGTGGAGTGTATTCATGCCTCAGGGAGCCATTTTTAGGGTGAAGAGGTTAAGGTATGTGAGATTCTATTGTTTTCTCCCTCCCAATTTCCTTTACTGAAGCAACCCCCCCATCCAAAACCACCAGGGCTCATAGAAATATGAATGATTAAGTGTCACTAGAGTGGAGCTTTCACAATAAGGCTCCCAGACTCAGTTTCCCCATGGCTCCTTTCCCCTCCATTCCCAATGGCCTGTGGATAGCTTCCAATCCTGTTTCTAATCAGTCCCAGTGGGACCCATGTTTGCCTCATCCCTCCCCCTGCCACGTACCCCATTTCTGAGACCTCACTCCATGGAATGGCTACTCTTTCCCAGGGAGGCCTGCAAAATGATACCAACTCTCCTCCCAGAGTTATTTGAGCTGATTTACAATAGTTATAAAAGAGGTCAGAGTTTGATTAAGCTTAATAGATCCATTAATTACACTAAACGAAACAAACATAATGAACATAAAAATTTACAACCTTCATCACAGGTTCAGATGTGTCCCCTTGTCTGGCCTTGACAGGTTCTGCAGAGCTCATCCATCTTGATGCTTTGTAGGACCAACAGCCTATGGCTGTGTGGAGGTGGAATTACCCCACACTCAGACCTGAAAACACCTCCCAAGCCACTCATCTTTGTACCCCAGCTCTCCTGCAGCCCACAGAGCAGCAGTGTGCAGGTTAGCACAATGGTCATGGCATCATGGTTAGCAGCTCAGTCTCTTAGGCCTGACTGCCTGGTATAAATACTGGCTTTACCACTTATTAACTGATGGCACTGGGCAAATTAGTCTATCTCTCTGCGTCCCCATTTCAGAAATGGGGAGAATAGTACCTGCCCCGGGGGTATTGTTGAGATTAACTGAGTTAATACGTCCAAGTGCTTAGACTACTACCTGGTGCATGGCACACTCTGGTACCTGTATTTATTTTGCTCTGATTGTTATTACAGTTTGAATAGGTGGATTATTGGGATCTCTTTATAGAGTGGGGACAGGAGCTACAGTATTGCCTGGAGCCCACCCATTGGGCTGGTGACAAGCCTGGGGGAATACAGAGACATCCATTCGGTGTGGCTTAACTAGATATAACCCGCCCCCATCCATTATGCCATCCTAGGATATCAATTCCTGGTTGGTCACTCAGCCCACAAGACCCTGAAAATAGATTTAAATTATTGCTTTATTTCCCATCCAGCTCCGGGTGTTGATTTATGCTGCCCAAACAATCAAGCCTTTATCTCAGTCAACCAGCAGCATTAGCAGCAATTTATCATGTTTTATTCTCCCTCTGCTCCCCACGCAGGGCCCATCGGTTTCCGCCTCCTCTCTGAGAGATGCAACAGCAATGGGTTTGAACAACACTGGCGGCAAAGGCCAAGGGAATGTCCTGACACGTAACCTGGAGGCCCTTTTATCTCACACAGAGTGAAAGGAATCTAGACCCGGAGGGCAGGGGTCCTTGTCCCAACTGTGCTATTCACCAGCTGAGCAACCTTAAGCAAACCAGTTCCCCTCTCTGGGCATCAGTCTCCTCATCTGTGACCCTCTCTGACCACTAGGGTCTCAGGAAAGAGCAGAGGCAGCTTGGAGAACTGTTCTCAAACAAAAGCTTTGGGTTCTGCCTTTTAAGACCTTGATCTGGCTAACTCTACGCCCACCTCTCTATTCTCCCTGAGACAGACCCGTGGCCACATTAGGGCCATGAGCTCTGCAAAACAGAAGCACTAGTTGAGTTTGAGATGTGATGACCTGACTAGATCAGGAGTCCAAACCCAGCCCCACTACCTGTTTTGTGCAACCTGAGAGCCAAGAATGGTTTTTACATGGTTGAAATGCTAGGGAAAAAATCAAAAGAATAATATTTTATGACACATAAATATTACATGAAATTCAAATTTCAGTGACCATAGGTAAAGGTTTTTGGAACACAGCCATGTCCACTCATTCACATGTCATCTATGGCTGCTTTTGCTGTACAAGGCAGAGTTGTATGGTTGTAAGAGACCTAATGGCTCTCAAAGCCTAAAATATTTACTCTCTGGTCCTTTATAGAAAAAGTGTGCCAACTCTGGCTAGACAATTGGCGATGACAGACACCCCCATTCTAGACATGCCTGAGACCAGGTTTGCTCTCTAAATGTTTAATTTGGGATGGTGACTCATTCCTAGAGGAAGGAAAGGAATCCTGAGGTTTCTATCAGTTAAAGAAACCGTCCTGGAGAAGCCAGAGATGAGACAGGCTTGAGCGCCATCACTGGGATGACTGATCAGGCCAGCTCCTGCTATGCAGTAGAATGAGACAAGCCAAGAATGCTGCTTGTCATTCCTGCACTTGCCCTGTATATTCCTGCCTCTGAGCCTTTGCCCAAAATGGGCCTTCCACCTGCACTGTTCTTCCCCATATTCCATCCCACCCACCCCTCAAAGGTCATCTACTCTGTGAAGGCCTCCCCTCATTTGGAAGGGCTCTATCCCACCTCGGGGTCCCCTCAGCTCTTCATCAGAACTTCCCTGATCACTCATCATTTCCTCCACCAAGGACAACAAATTGGTTTCATCTCAGGCTGGTTCCAAGTGACTGGAGGTAGCTTCCTGCGTGGATAGGAATGTGAGGCTGCTTGAGAGCTCAGCAAGAAAAAACTGTTCTGTTCAACCAGCGACGGCTGCTATGGACAAGGGAGGGGGGTAGGACCATCTGTGCATCTTGCCTCCCCTGCTCTAAGCTGTGTGCTAGGCACTGGCGCACGGTATCAACCCCCTTGTGAACTGTAAGCTCCTGGCAGTTGAGCAGTGGCTGTGTCAGACCCACCCCCACACCTGGCCCAGACCTGATCTCAGGGCATGCCCCCAGTAGCTGTTATTGACAATACCCTGAAACAAGCCTTTTCAAATGCCTCCTGGCAACTGGTGCTGTAACACACCTATTTGGCTTGTTCTCAAAGAACATTCCAGGGAGGCACTGCTGGGGTAGGTATCAAACTGACTTCACCATGATTTACAAAAGGAAGCAAGAGGCAAGGAGAGAAGTGCCCGGGCCAACTTTAGGGAGGAATCCTTGGCATTTACATAGCAAACAATACCCAGGTGAGGTGGTGTGTCAACAAGGCCCAGCTCAACAGCTCCCCATGTCTCAGTAATTTTAAATGTTTGCCACATGCCAGACATTAATATTTTAATGGCTACACGTCCCTGGCAGGTGGAGCAGAGTCCAGAACGCAGCATAAAATTTGAGTAATAATAGCCTGGCTGTATGCGAAGTCAGTGGGGCCTCACCAGTGCCAGCTCCAGCCTCTCCTTAGCCACACACCCCCTACGTGGCCTCCCCTCCATTCATCCTTCCAGGACAGCCTGGAGACTGCAGGGTTGCCTGTGGAGCTGCTGTGAATAGGCAGTGTTCTCCTGGCCTGAATGACCCCAAAGCGACTCCCAGGACCCTTCACAAGCTCCCACATTGGGAGGATGTAAGTGTGTGGGGGGACCGAACTCAGTTCTGAGCACAGCTGCAGTGGCCTTTGCCCAGTAATTCAGACAGCTTGGGATCCAGAGGGGTGAAATGACTTGCCCAGGAGCACACAGCTTATCAATGGCAGAGAAGAGATTTGAACGCAGGTGGGTCTAGTTCCATAAACTTGTGTCTTAACTGCTTAACTCTCAAGGCCTTCTTTGAGGCAGGTCAGTGTGCAGAAGGTCCAGAAGCTTAGGCCTCAGCTATATCATTCCCTTGACACCGAAAAAAATATAAGATCCAACCCTGCCTTCCAATATGCCTACCTGTCCCTGAAATGAGTCACCAGAAAAGGAGTTGACTGTGCTCTGTGGCATTTTGGCGGAGGCAGAAAGGACTTGCCACTAGATATAAAAGCCCCAAGGGTCTGTCCCCCACCCCTCACAGGCCCAGTCAAATCTCAATCACTTAGTCCCTCCCAGTCCAGGCGCTGGAGCCCTCGGTGGACTCTGGAGGGACAGAGTCCCTGGCCACCCACCTGCTGGTGCCGAGTCAGCACGGGCATGCCCAGAATAGGCGCAGCCAGTGAGCGCTTGCAGCCTGCACATGCCGCTCATAATGACACCCAGGCATCCAGGTACAGAGCAGATAGCAATTTTCCTTTTTACTTATTGGTGCAAGGCGAGCCAGAGAACCTGACAGGGCCCCAAACAAGCTGTCAGGAACTTCTAATTAGGGCTGAACGGTATAAAGAGTGCACACGCCCTCCAGCCTCCGAATTAGCAGGACAAAGTGCCGAGATGGAATCAGACAGGCTGAAAGAGGAAAGCCTGCTGTGGGGCTGGAAGGGGAGGGAGGCAGGGGAACCCAGCTCCCCTCTCTAGGGCTCCAGAAAACGCTTCTGCAAAGAGGAAGAGATAGGACCAGATCCCTGGCTTCTTTGAACTCCACTTTGTCTCCTCCTCCTCTCACCCAAATAATTTGCTGAGTCCCAGAGAGGCAGCGGAGTGGTGTTTAAGTCTTGGACTTGAATCAGCCAGACCTAGATTCAAACCTGGGCTCTCCTGCCATCCAATTCCAGTTTCCTCAATTACCTCCAGTGGGTGTTGTGATAATTAAAGGAGAGAATGAATGCCTTCCAAGTGCTCAACATAGTGCCCCACACACAGTAAGCACTTAAGAAATAAACGGCAGCTACTATGGTTACTGTCAGCAGTGGGCCCCTGAGGCTGAGCTAAACCTGCATCGGGGGCAGGGCACGGCCTTTGTCCTCCAAGGAATTTCCTGAGGAAACACTTACTGGCACCTATTACATACATTAGGCATTATATTAGGCCCCTCTCATAGGCAATCTCATTTAATTTTCATCCTCTACAATCGTCCAGGGTAGGCCTTATAATCCCCATTTTACAGATGGGGAAACTGAGACTCAGAGAGGTGGAATGACCTGAGAAATGATAGATTCTAGATTCGCATGCTAAACTTAATCATCATAATCACAATAATTGCCACTATTTTTTGCATACTTATAATGCACCAAGCACAGTGCTAAAGAGTTAGGTGTTATTACCCCAAACAATGCTCCAGCCACAGGTCCAAAGTGAAACAGCCTGAAGAGCTAAAAAGTGCTTCTTTGTACTGAGGGGAAATGTGCCTCCCTGTGTGTCTGCCCCCTGAGGCTTCCCTTTGGAGATGCAGTCAATCCAGCCCCTGTTGATATGCCAGCCCTCCAGGGGTCCGAGGATAATAACCACCCCCACCCCAACTTGTCTCCAGATATCTCAACTGTTCCTCAATGGTTGACAAATTATTTAGTTAGTTACTTATTATAGTCAGAGGTTCTTGACTCCACTCTACTAACCACTGCCCTCCTTCAGCCAGGGCCTGCTTCATTTTGTCAATGTCGTTTTAAAAACATGGAGCCTGGAGTCCACAGTTATGGAGTACAAACAGACTGTCAATACCCTGGAGCTCTCTTGGGAGCATCATTATCCTGTTGATTCAGGCCAAACCCCTAAGAGTTTTTCAGGTATGCTGCTGACAAGTCTTACACCCCATCTTGTCTCACTGCCCTTAGATTCTACAAACGGTAATTCTCATTAGATTCTACCAAACGGTATTCCTATTAGATTTTATCTCATGTCCTGCCCATAATTCTAGTCCTTTGAAATCGCTTTGTATCATGTTTCATAGCAAGGAGTTAAGAGTACAGGCTCTGGGATCAGATGGCCTGGGACTGAATCCTTGTTCTATAATTGGTTACCTTAAGCTCTTTGTCCTCAGTTTACTTATCTGTAAGATAGGAATAATGATATTACCTATTTCATTGGGATGCTGAAAAAATTAAATGTTAACCCATGTGTTTAGAACAGAGCCTGGCATGTAGTAAGTGCTACAGAGTGTTAGCTATTATTTTTTCTGATTACTATTATACGAGGTATTTATTATTCCCTGTTGCTTTAGGTCATTCACAA
This sequence comes from Pteropus medius, assembly GCF_902729225.1. Classification (NCBI taxonomy): domain Eukaryota; kingdom Metazoa; phylum Chordata; class Mammalia; order Chiroptera; family Pteropodidae; genus Pteropus; species Pteropus medius. The sequence continues at coordinate 67,473,262 of NW_024349800.1, forward strand.
TCTTACTACTATGTCTTCCACATCTTCACCAAAGTCACATCTTGTCCTGAGAACTCTTCCTCCAGACCGATCTCAGTCCATGAGGCATTCATCCCCCTTGCTCTTCGACCTGTTACAAATGCTCATCATTAGATACTATCCAGGTTACAAATCTGCTTGTCTGCAGGGATGCCATGAAAGATTATGACAAATGTCATTCTGAATTCCTCATCCTATGTCCAGAATATTCTTTTGACCTACCAGAACTTCACAAAAGACAAAAGAAGTTTGCTGGTCAGGGATGACCAGTGTTTAGTAACCCCATCCTGAGTCTTGATGCTCACCCTCCTTCCCTTCGTATCCATAGTCGTCCTCTCCATGGCTGTGCTACAAGCCTCTTGGGGCTGGTGTCGAGCTTATCCGTGGGGTATGTGCAGCAGTCCCCGGCTTTCCCACTTGAAAAGTGAAACATTTACTTTCCCCCGCTTACAGCCCTCCCTCCAGTTCTACGCAGTTCCCCAGAGACCTATGGTGACTTAGCAACCTCTCTGCAGCGTCTCCTCTCAGCACCCACCAGGTGACCTCCTCAGATCTCTGTGCCACCTTGCACTTGTATCCTGCAGACAGGTTCTCCTATCCCAGCCCAATCACTCCTCCCAGACAGAGTTTGGCTCTGCTGCCTGCCCTTAAGCCCCACGAACATTACACTATCTACACCCATCAGTAAACCTACACCTTCTTGTTCCTGCTAAAAAAGTAACTTTAAAAATCCCTTCTTAAGGCCTAAACATTATTCTTTTTCAACAGGTCTCACCTCATCTAGGTTCAGCCTTCCTGACCCTGGCCTTATAGAGAGAAATAAGTTGTCCCTCAAGGCTCCTTCCAATCTGCTGAGCATGAGAATCTGTCTGGAGCTGGACGTATCCTGCTGAGGCCATGGGGCAGGTTGCTTGGACCCCTAGTGATGTCAGGCATCAACTGCTGGGCATCGCGGACGATAGGAACAGAGTGGGAAAGGAGATGAGGAAGCTCCTCCAGGAAGAGGGGGCTGGGGCTCTGGAAGGTGAGATGAGGAGGGATGAGGGACAAGCCTAGAGCTGTCACGCAGGACTCATCCAGTCTGCCCAGTGGGAATGTGCACAGCTCTCCACTTCCCAGGTGCTCCCGCTGCTCTTTATTCATTAAAATGCTCAGATGCCGACTAACTTTATTTGCTCAGTATTTATTTCACCAGCCTTGAAGCGGGAACAACAGGCAGCTTGATTGAAAGGTTGTCTGGTTTCATTGTGGCTCCTGTAAGTAATTCTATAGCCTCAGTGGAAATGGTATTTTATAACTTGCCAGAGCAGATATCCCTTAGTGAATTGGGATATTCTTACGTCACCTAAGCTGTTTTCTCCCTAACGTCCAGCCCTCCGAGAATCAGTGTTCTTCTCTGTAGCCCCCTGGCACTGCAGTGTCCAGGGCCTGTCCTGGGAGCCCTGCTCAGAAGAGCGTAGAGGAACACGGAGCCTGTCTTACTGGAAATTGGCAGTTACCCCATACCACCCCACACAGACAGGGGAAATTGCCTAGAAATGCAATGGGAGGGCTTCAGGATAGACTTCGGATCATTCTAAGGAGCAAGACACTGGAATGGGGGTTTTGGGGGTGGTGTAGAGAGGCAGAGAAACCATGTGACATCTTCCCTGGACATCCTCAAAGGCCAGTCTTATCTGGAAAAAAGATAGCTAAGATGCTTTCTGAAGAACATTTAAAATAAGAGGAATTAGATTCCACCAACACTTCCCCTGCCTTCCCAACAATCCTGACTGACTCCCACTGAGAAATTCAGTAGCAGAGTGCCTTCCCCAGGGGTCTCCAGGGGTAGACGGTGGGCTGAGTCTGGGCCCTCCGCGCTGCTGTATTGCCTTTGTCTGCCCTCAGAAGGCAAAAACTTAGTGGGCCACTGTGCCTTGGGGCTCCCAGCAAGCTCAAGGTGTGCCCAAGACAGCCAGCCAGCCCCTTTCTGACCTAACAGCACCTCCTTTTGCAGGGGGCTTCAGAAGTGTGGTGTGGAGTAGAGGGAGCCCCACCTCCTGCCCCCGAAGCACTGCTGATCGTGGCTCAGCAATCACCCTCTCCTTACTATTATGACTAAATCAAGTTGGGTGATTTATTTCCCACTTATCTTTCCCGTTTCCGCTCCCTGTCCGATCTGCACTGTTGAACACACCAGAGTGAAAACATATCATCCGTTCCGATCAGCTGCAGCTGAGCTGAAAAGCACACCCCTCCTGCTGCCTTGTGGCAGAGAGGTCTGCAGAAGTAGGGAAGACCCTCCTAGAGACTGGGCTGGTCGTAGACCCCAGCTTCAGGAGGTGGAATTTCGGAGGCTTTGGGAGCCGCTGCAGAGGAAACAGGACAGGGTTATGGTAATAAAGGTGGGAGGGGGGAGTAGCCGGGGGCAGATGGCAGATAGCAGGCCTCAGCACAGGGCAGTCACAGCCCCCAAGGCTTCATACAGTCCAGGCCTCATTCACTGTTCTCCCTCACTTGTTCCAGTTATGCCTCATGCCACTGCAGCTGCTCTGGCTGGACCAGCCCGACCAGCCCGACCAGCCCCCGCACTTTCCCTGTCCTGCTCCTTGGGCCCATGTTGAAGGGACAAAAGAAACCTACCTGTGCCTAATGTCCTCAGCCTGGGTTTATGGAGCCAGGCTGGCCACCCTCTCGGGATGTGCTATCCCCAGAGGGTATGGCAACTTACAAGGCACCATCCTGTGAGGGGTATGATAGTATGGGGGTCAAGAACATTGGCTCTGGGGCCAAAAGCCTGGGGAAACTGCTTGGCTTCTTTGAGCCTCAGTTTCCTTATCTATTAGAAGGGTAATAATACCCACAGTTGTAAAGATTAAATGAGGTCGTGCGTGTAGGTGGATGCTTTAGGAGGTGACATCTAAACCATTAAGCCAGATTCTTCTGTGTGGGGAAAAGGGTAGAGGGACATCACCTTGGGGCAATTTTTTGCTGTTCTTATCAGTATAGGAACAATCATTTGAGTTGACTTATTGATATTTATTTCATATTATATGTTTACATTTATTAATGTAAGTATAAGGCCACTGGGAAGCTCCTGACCCAAGCAAAGGGTACATCAGGATATTTTCTCTGTTTTAGAAAGACCCTCTGCCCCCAAGTGTACAGACCATGGGAAGTCAGGGCCACATATAGAAGAAACTCAAGGGCCTTCTGGAAGGGAGGGGATCAAGACTTCAGCTCTTTTTCTGCAGGGTGTGAAGGTAAAGCTAACCACTGAGTAAGCTAGGGTGGCACTACAGAAGGTTTGATGGCGGGACAGGACCACAAGGGCCCTAAAGGGAGACTCACAATGAGGGAAATGAGCAACAGGGCTGGTGACCTGCTCAACCACCAGCATCAGGAGGCTTTTGGGAATAATGATGGGACCATGGCCTTGGATCCAAGGTGTGGGAACCTCTAGCCTTGTAAGGGAGTTAGACTGGCACAAGCAACCTATAGGAACAGAAGTCCTTGAGGTAGCATCCAAAGCAATAGCATAGCATATTGTACCCCAGGTGGCAATGAGCTTGATATCAGGCACATAGCATGATAGCATAACATGTTGGCTCCTATTCATAATGATGATAGTTGACATTCTTTGAGTGCGCACTACATGCTAGATAGTTCCATATCTTTTAAATTCATTGACTCATTTAATTTTAACAAAAATATTAAACTTTATAAATTAAGGATAAGGGCACAGAGAGGTTAAATAATTTACCCAAAGTCACACAGCTGATAAGTAGATGAGCTGGGATGTGAATCCAATTTTAAACTGTTATCATTGTTGATGATAAAAATTCTATATTTTCCACCATTCCAACCATCAAGATCATGTTAACCTTTTGAAACATTGCGGATTAAGAGGATCTATAGATCAGAGACGAGCCTCAGGAAAACAGTGGGTCGCTGCCCAGGAGACAACATTGATCCTAGCACCTTCCTTCTTTCCTCGTCTGCCAGCAGCCATACTCTCCCCTAAGTAAAACTCTCTCTTCAGAAAGGATGGATTTACTCACTCTCTCTAAGTTGGGTTTGACTGCAGAGCTTAGCACATTGCTTCTGACGTATCTGCCTTTTAACTTGGGACCCATTCTTAAGGGAAGGGAATGAACCTCTAATTATAGAATATCAGAGCCCAGTGAAGTGAGGTACTATAGTCAGGTGAAATCAGCAGGACTCGAGAGTCCCTTCAAGCATGTCTGGACACAGTTCATGTTAGATGCAGTACCAGGTCTGCTTGGAGAAGCTCGTTCTGGCCTCCTCCCATCACACAGGATTCATTTCACAGCTTGTATTTTATCTCTGACTCTGCAAAGATGCTGATTTGGAAGGAAGTCATCTCTGAACAACACAAAGGCACCCAAACAAAAGTTGAAGTGCTTCCAGCAAAGGAGGCAACCCTCATGCTCATGCTCAGGTGAAGGACTGGGGGTCAGATACTTCCTGGAGGTCTTAAGAAAATTTGGGGCCAGAAATTTGGGTCCACCATGGGCTCAGCAGTCTCCAGATATGATGATCTCCTGCATTCCTGGCCACCGAATGCTAGTGTCTTTGGTTTGGGCCTCCCAATGCTAGTGTCTTTGGTTCATTATTATTTCATTGACTTCTGGGTCATGTTCTGTTCTCATTGCACCCCTGCAGCCAGAGCTGTTGCTACTGGACGGTAGATGGAGACCCTTGCTGGCCAGTCGCCTTCTGAAGCCTGCCAGGTGTCCTACTGCTAGGGTGTAACCAGCTCCTGAGTCCAGGTTGGGAGCCTGGGTGAAGTGGGGACAGGGCAGCATAAGTAAGAGTTGAGAGAGCCAGGAAGAAGCTCTGGTTTAGTCCCAATCAGCTGTGCAACCTTGGCTAAGTCACTCAGTGTTCTGAGTCTCTCTTGACTTTCTTAGATGTAATGTGGAGGTTCAAACCTTGGTCTGCCTGCCTTGTGTGGCAGTTGGGCAACTCAAAATCGGAAGGGGATTATATATATATATATATGAGAGGGCTTTGTAATTTATGCTAATGTTGGCATTATCGCTAACATGGTTATTTGCATGTGATGGAGTCTTCACACAGCCTTCATACCCCTCCTGCCCTGTATTACCTAGGAGGGGCCTGGTCCCCTTGCACATCCTCAGCACTGATTATCAGGGGACAAGGCTGGCTTTTAACCACTCAGTTCTGAATCCTAGGAAGAATTCCAGAACCAAGATAAATCCTGGAGCTAGCTGTACCTGCAACCCATTTGCCTTTTCTGAACAAGGGAATAAGACTCTTTCAATATAAATTGTACTACAGAATGTTAGGACTGGGACAGGCCTGGATGGTCAGTTCATCCTGAGATGGTACATGATCTACTCAGGCTCCCTGGAGCTATGTGTGGAAGATCCTGGATTCAGCGAGAAAGAGCTCCAAGATCATCTGGGTGGGTGGGAGGCAGAAGGGTCACCATTCCTGTCAAATTTTGACAGTTCTATTTGACTATAGCTCTTTCTTTTAAGAATGAGGGAACCAGGTCTAGGGAGAGGAGGCCAAGTGCCCCAGGTCACCAAAATGGAGACAGTCCAGGTTTCTTTTCACTCCATCCTTGTCTGAAAACTCTGTCCTGTGAAGTCATAGGGTTTTCAAGGAGCATCCTAAAGATCTGCCATGAAGCAGGTAAAGGAGTCAAGGGTAAGACCTAGTGGGCATTCTACCCTTCCTTTAACTCAAGCAGCTGCCTCTTTTAATGTGTTTTAAATGTCAGGGTTCTATGTAAGATTCCATCTGATATAAGGATTTTGCTGCTTTAAAAAATGTTTAAAAACCATTTACACTATATCAAGATATTGAATTATCTCTAAGGGTTTCTGATCCCTTGTCTTCCTAGAAAGTTTCTTGGGACATAGGTCATTTAACAAACACTTATTGAGAATTTGCCAGGCAAATAGGATAATGACCCCAGTCTTTGAGGAGCTGGCATTCTAGCAAGAGAAATGAACAATTAAATAGCCAACCATAGGACAACGTGGCTATCGCTACAACAAGTTATGTGCAATGAATGAAGAAGGGTGGGAGCATAGGTGAGGTGAAGGGGCGGTTAGTAATGCGGGGTGGGTGGAGAGAAACTCCAGATTGGAAAGGAAGAAGTATAACTATTTTCTCTCTATTTGCAGATGACATGATCCTGTATATAAGAAATCCTAAGGAATTCACTAAAAATTATTAGAACTAATAAATGAGTTCAGCAAGGTTGGGTATAATATCAATGTACGAAAATCAGTTGTATTTCTATACACCAGCAATGAACAATCCAAAAATAAAATTAAGAAATAATTTAATTTACAATAACAGCAAAAAGAATAAAATATTTTAAGATTAATTTTTAAAAATAAGTGTCAAACTTATACTCTGAAAACTATGTAATACTACTGAAAGAAATGTAAAAAGATTTAAATAAATAGAAAGACATCCATGTTCATAGAATGAAAGACTTAATATTGTTAAGATGTTGATAGTCTCCAAATTGACCCACAGTTTCAACACTACCTCCATCAGAATTCCAACTGGTTTTGTTGTAGAAATTGACGAGCTGATCCTAAAGTTAATAAGGAATTGCAAGGGACCTAAAATAGCCAAAATAATCTTGAAAAAGAAGAGCGAAGCTGGAGGATTCACATCTCTCAATTTTGAACTTTATGACAAAGCTACGGCAATGAATATAGTGTGGTACCGGCATAACAATAGACTTTTAGATTGATGAAAAAAATGATATTCCAGAAATAAATTCTCACAATTAGGGTCAATTGATTTTTGACAAGACTGCCATCATCATTTTAATATCATTCAATGGGAAAAAAATAGTCTTTTCAACAAATGATGCTGGGACAACTGGATATCCACATGCAAAAAATAAAGTGGGACCCCACCTTATACCATATACGAAAATTAACTCAAAATGAATCAAAGATCTACATATAAGAGCTAAAAATATTAAACTATTAGAAAAAAACATGGGTAAATCTCCAGATTAGGCAATGGTTTCTTAGCTATGACACCAAAAGGACAAGTAACAAAAGAATAAAAATAGATAAGTCAGATTTCATCAAAATTTCAAAGGACACCATTAAGAAAGAGAAAAGACAACAAATAGAATGGGAGAAAATATTTGCAAATAATATACTCATAAGTGACCTGAATATATAAAGAATTCTTATAACTTAATAAGAAAAAGACAGATAATCCAATTAAAATATGAGCAAAGGATCTGAATAGACATTTCTCCAAAGAAGATATACAAATGGCCAATAAGCCCATGAAAAAGTGTCCACCATCATTAGCCATGAGGAAAATACAAATCAAAACTCACTTCATATCCACAGGGTGGCTGCTGTGGTACACAAAATAATGGCCCTCCAAAGAGTCTATCTTCACAATCCCCTTGTGGATATGTCACCTTACATGGCAAAAGGAACACTGCAGATGCAATTAACTCAAGAATCTTGAGATGGAGAGAGGATACTAGATTATCCAGGTGAGCCCAATGTAATCACAAAAGTCATTTTAATCAAGTGAAAGAAGGACAGAGTCAGAGAATGAGATGTGACAACAAAAGCAGAGGTCAAAATGATTCGATTGCTGGCTTTGAAGCCAGAGGATGCCATGAACCAAGAAACTTCAAGTCTCTAGAAGCTGGAAAAGGCAAGGAAACAGATTCTCCCCTAGAGCCTCCAGAAAGAACACAGCCCTGCTAACACCTTGGTTTTAGCCCTATGAGACCCATCAGACTCTGACTTCCAGAACTGTACTATAATAAATTTGTGTTGTTTAAGTCACTAAGTTTGTGGCAATTTGTTACAGAAGCAATAGAATACCAGCACAGCTATAATAAAAAAGACAGATCATAACAAGAGTTGGCGAGGATATGGAGAAATTGGAAACTTCATACAATGCTGCTGGGAATGTGAAATGGTGGAGCCACTTTGGAAAAGAAAAAAAGTTCCTCAAGAGGTTAAACATAGAATTACTGTATGATACAGTAGTGGAATCACTCCTGGGTATCTACCAAGAGAAATGAAAACATGTTCACGAAAGCTTGTATACAAACTTTCATAGCAGCATTTTCCATAATAGCTAAAAAGTGGAAACAAATCAAATGTCCAACAATGGATGGATGGATAAATGAAATGTGGATTCATGCTATAACATAGATAAACTTTGAAAACACTATGCTCAGTGAAAAAAGCCGGGCACAAAAGGCTACATATCATGATTCTGTTTATGTAAAATACCCAGAATAGACAAATCTATACAGGCACAGATTAGTGTTTGTCTAGGTTGGGGTGTGGGTGGGAGGAGGGAGGGGAAATGACTGCTAATGGGTGTGGGGTTTCTTTTTAGGGTGATGAAAATATTCTAAAATTGGTTGTGGCGATTGTTGCTTAACTCTGTGAACATACTAATTCATACTTTTGTAAATTTAAATGGTGAATTGTACGGTGTGTGAATTTCATCTAAATAAAATTCACATAAAAAAATAAAGAAAAAGATTGTTTACCATATCCTGCTCTTAGGGGGGTAGTTAGTCATGGAAAGGTCCTTAGATGAGGGGTCCCTAATCCCTGGGCTGTGAACCGGTACCGGTTCTCAGCCTGTTAGGAATGGGCTGCACAGCAGGAGGTGAGCAGCTGCGAGCAGTGAAGCTTCATCTGTATTTGCAGCCTCTCCCCAGGCTGCTCACTGCTTCAGACTCACTGCTTCAGCTCCACCTCAGATCATCAGGCATTAGATTCTCATCAGAGCAGCGGTCCTTAGTGCCAAAAAGTTTGGGGACTGCTGCCTTAGATCCATCTTAGCAACCCAAGTCCAGAAGAAAGAGCTACAGCCCTCTGGTTTACCTGAGTTGTGATTCTAGAGCAGGGCAGGTGTTGCCGTCCCATGGCTTGAAGTCCCCAACATGGTCATTGGAAAACCCTGTTGACCTCTCCAAGCTCACCTCCTACTGGTCCAGCCTCACAGCGCACAAGGCCATAATTCTGAACCACCAAGATTGTCCACAAGTCCAGGTTGCCCCTTCTCTCTGTAAACCTCCTTGTCCCAACTCTTACACACCCTTCAAGACCCCACTCAGGAGTGGTTTCCCCAAGTGGCTTCCCTGAAACCCCAAAGGCTGGGCAATTTGCTATTCCATGTTTCCTTAGGCTCTCTCGCTCTGACTATCCTTTAACACTGTGATAAATTCAAGCATTCACTATCTCTTTCATCACAGCATTCAGGTTCCCTGCAGGCAGAAGATACTGTAGCTTCAGTATCTAGAGTATCTGACACACAGGACACACAGGACACACAGATACTCTAGATAGGCGCTCAGTAGTGTGGATTTAATAGCCAAACAGGACATTTTCCAGTCCGAATGTCCCAAACCCAGTAGGAACACACAGCAGTGAGGAAGGAAACGTATCATGGTTGGTGCAGAGAACACGGTGTCTCAGTAGGATCCACCCAAGGCCCAGTGGGTCTTGTGGGTCATCCTCTGTCTCTTTCTTCATCTTTCTCTTAGCAGGTACCCTCCATGTAAAACGACCTTTTTCTCCTCCAGCGGTCACCGAATCCCAATGTCAAAGGCACTATACCCTTCCCAGGGATATTTGTATATAAGCAGCACACTTACGAAGACTAAGAGTTTTGGAGGAAAAAAAAAAAACTAACATTGATTGAGCATCTACTATGTGCAGGCACCGTGCTTGGCATTTTCACATATATTATATTATTTCTTGAAATAAGCAAGTATCATTACTTCTAATTTTTCCAGATAAAGAAACATGCCCAAGATCACCCTGATAGTGATGTGCAGGACAGGGATTCAAATCTAAGTCTTCCTAGTGCTCAAGGCCCTGCTCTCCTGTCTCCCACATGGAGTCCCCTTTTTGGTTTTGTTGTTAACAAGCTTTGAGACCTGAGGAGAAAGATCATTTCTCTGATCTCGGTTTTCTCCTTATAAAAAAAAAAAAGCAGTTCGAATGACCTCTGAAACCCCATCTAGCTCTCACACTGACTCTTGAATGAAGGGTGGAATTTTAGGCAATGTGAAGCGTACTGAGGGTATACGGCTGACCCTGCTCAGTACTTCTCGGACCACATATGTGGAAGGTCGGCTCTGGGCCCATATCAAACCCAGCATCCAGACTGGAAGGGCCAGGGCATCGGTCATTTCTCAAGGTCTGCAGGTGGCAGCTGGAGCTGTTCTTACCTCTCTCCTTCTGGAAAGTGCATGGAGACTGCACAGCTCCCTCGGGAGCCATGCGTGAAATCCGGAAAAAGCCAGAATTATTATTATTATCATTATCATTGTTATTATTGCATGTAAATTATGCATGACTAACTCGGGAGGAAGGGTACACTTTCTTTTCCTAGATCCTGCAAACATCAGTGTGATAATAATAAAAAAAATTATATGCTTGAAAACATGCACCCACCACTGCCCTATGTTTTCTTCTAATTGTTCCCAGAATCTTCAAGAGTCACATTTAAATAAAATGAAGCAATTATTTAGTCTGCAATTAAAGATAGCAGTGATTTATTTTTAAATAGAAATATCATCATGGGGGTGAACTGGCAAGAGAGGAAGACGGAAAGGGCCTACGGCATGAGGTGGAGGCAGGAAGGAGGAGCAGGAGATACACAGACAGCCAGCTCCTGCACAGCAGCAGCCATGGCTAGGCTGGGTGGGGTGGGAGCAGCTGATTTGCAGGAGGCGGTCTTAGGCCTGGCCCCTGGGAAACTCAACATGGGTAGGTGGGTAGTTGGGAGGTGGTTCCATAGCCCTGCAAAGCCCAGGAAACCAGAGCAGCTAGCCCTTATCTGGTTCTGTGCTGTGAAACTCCTGTTGAAAGTGCTTAGAAATGCTCTCCGCATCTAGGCCCTGTGCAGTGCGTAGCACAGAGCAGGCTCTCGACAAATCTCAAATGATGGTAAAGGAAGCAGAGATCTGGTCCTGCACGTCCTCACTTAGAAACCCTGACACCAGGCAGGGCTCAGCAAGTACAGGCTGAGTGAGAGGGCTCAGTCTTCATGGGTCTTTGTTCCCTACGAACAAGTCACTTCATCCCTATGAACATGGGGTAGTGGACTCAAGGTGGTGGCAGACTGTTTAGCTAATAAAAGATTATAGATGAAACCTGCCAGTGACTGTTGCCTTAACCCCACAGTCACGCCACCCTCAGGAGAAAGCAGTCTGGCATGCAGACCCTCTATGAGCCACAGGGGGAAGCATCAGGTGGAGTGGGGATGGGGAAAATGTTGGAAGAGAGCCCTTCCAGGCCTCATGTTGCAGGAGTCGTGTCTCTTGGGGCATCATCTGGAAAAATCACCTCCTTGATCACTCTTCTTTTCCCACCTTCTTAAGTCACTGCCTAGTAAGTAAGTCACTGCAGTTGTTGGGACATCCTCAAAAGGCACAGGCTGTCCCTGGAAGTAGGGGGTCTTTCCCTAGCAAGCAATATCTCTTAAGGGACGAGGAACCCAGTTGTGGGAAGGGTAGGGAGAGAGAAAGGCCATATGGAGCCACCCTCAGTCTCTGAAACACTTGGGAGGACCCTAGGAAGCCCCTACATCTTACCTCAGTCACTGTCACCTCCTGAACTCTCCTCCCAGACACAGGTTTGCCCATTCCTAGCCAGCACCAAGCTCTCAGTGGACTTGGGCCACCTCTGGCTCTTCTCCCCGACTCTGCCTGGTCAGCCTCTACTCTATTTAAAGCCTTTGCTTCACTGGCAGTTCCTCGGAGAAGTCTTCTGGGACCCCCACCTTCCACCCATCTGCTTCTTGTTCTCTCTGTAAGCTCCATGGGGGCAGGGGACATGAATGCTTTGCTCTGTAAATATTTCTTGAGTAAATGACTTGTGGTTGAAAAGATAGGGGTGGAAGTGTAGGGAGTGGGGGAGTAGCTTAGGGTGTGAGACTGAGGCTGAGCTTTAGAGGATAAGGACTCGGATATATGATACTCGGCAAAGGCAGGAGCCAGGAACTCCAGAGGTGGAGCTGCCATTTTGCCACTCTGGGTGCCTGGTCACCTGTCCATGAGAAAACCCTTGGCCTGGGGCTATTAAATGGGGATCTGGTTCACGCTGTGGAAATCACTCACTGCCCCCCCTTACTCCACACAGTGGGCCTCCTCCAAGGGACCAGAACCACACTGCTTGGCCTCACAGCATACCAGGGGAAGCAGAGGGTTGGGGAGACAGACTGTCTGGGTCCCATAGCTTCTCCCTTCCCAGAAGCTCACATTCATCTCCCCCACCAGCAGGTCAAGAGGAAGGAAAGCAGACAGAAGAACTCTGCCCAGAGACTCAAAGCGCTGTATCCCTGGTCACAAGAACACCAGAGGCAGAGCCAAGATGTGAGTTTACAGAGGATTTTCGCATTCATTAGCTTATTCCAAATCACACAGGGCATGTATTACTATCCTCATTTTATAGACAAGAAAAACTGACACTCTGAGAAGATGCAACATTTGCTCAAGGTCACAAAGGTCAAAAAGGGCAGATCCAAGACACCTGTCCCTGGAGAGAGTAGAGGCTATGACACTGTGTGTGTATGTGTATGTGTGTGGGCATGCGCACGTGTCTCTAGGAAGAGAACAATCGCCCCTTTAAGAAGCACATAAAAAAAAGGAAGAAGAAGGCTGGACCTCCATAGAAAGAGAGGGGAACACAAAATATCTTTTTCTTTTCCCAGAACAGCAGGCTATGTGAGCCTGCAAGGCCCTCACATCTGTCTCCTCGTATAAAATGAAAGAGGTTTTGAAAAAGAAGAGGGGATGTAATAAAGCATAGACTGTGCTGGGTGCGGAGCTGTGCCCAGCGTGTCCCGTCACTGTCACCACCGAGGACACAGTGGCCAGGCTGTTCCTGCTCCCAGGCTTGCCCCCAACTCTGGGCTCCAGGAGAGGTACGGACAGATGGACACATTCTCACCAAGCTGAAGGAGGAGCCAGGAGGCCCAGAGCCCAGCTACCCAGGGCAAATACCCAGCGCCATAGCTCCTGCCATGAACAAAAAGGGACTGACACTCTTACGGTAATATCATTATTGCTTCTCAGAAACCCAACCCTATCTGTAGAGCTCCTTAGAGCTCTCCCAGAAATTATATACCGGCAGTGTCTCTTAATGGGGTTGTATTCGTTATCTACTGTTGCAAACAAATTACCCCCAGATTGAGCAGCTTAAAATCTCTATCATCTATAAGCTCAAACAGTTTCTGAGGATCAGGAACTCGGGTGGTTCTGGCTCAGAGTCCCTTGTGATCTTGTACAGCTGTTGGCCATGGCCGCAGTAACCTCCAGGCTCAACTGGGGCTGGAGAATTTGTCTCCAGGTTACTCAGGTGTTTGTATCAGGCCTTGATTTCTTCTGGCTGTTGGCTAGAGGCTTCAGTCCCTTGCCACGTGGGTATCTCCTTATAGCTGCTCACAATCTCATGGCTGGCTTTCCCCAGAGCCAGTGGTGATCCAAGGGTGCAAGACCACGACAGAAGCCACAATCTTTTATAACCTTATCTCAGAAGTGACCTCATTACTTTCTTCATACACTATTGGTCTCACAGACTAACCAGGTATAGTGTGAGAGGGCACGACACGTGGGCATGGATACAAGGAGGTGGTTAGGGGCCATCCTGGAGGCTGGCTCCCACAGAGGTGCTGTAGCATTTTGGCTGATTCGGTCCTTCACCGTGCTTGGCATCCCAGGCCCTGCCCTCTATGCTAGTATCTTTTCCAGTCATTCTACAGCTAAGAAACTCTCTCATTCCCCTCTCCCCTCTCCTTTACTCTCCCTCCACTCCACACACTTCCAAAAACTTCTCAGGGCTATTTCTTATCATAAGACCATTGGCTTTATGTTCTCATTTTACTGAGGAGAGAGGGCTTTGGGAATAATACAGAAGACATCTGTAACCTAGTAGAACAACCATGAAGAATGTGGTCACTCGGGCCTGGATTCACAGCCTCCCTCTTATGAGCTGTTATAAGGATGGGCAAGTTATATCTCATCCTTCCACATCAAGTTTCTGACCTGGGAAATGGGTACGATAAGACCGAACTTGCAGAGCTATTGTGATGGGTAAATGAGATCATGCATGTCAAGCCCCTGGCGCATAGTAGAAGTTCAACAAACCACTCTACATGGCATGGTCATTAGGCTCCTCAGAGATGTGCTGGTTCTTTAATACCTGCTATTTAAGGGGACGACGCTGTCCAGCTGAAAGGACATTCACTGTCTTGTGAATTGGGAAGCTGGAACTCTGTTCTTGGCTTTGGATGAGTTGCTTTAAACTTTCTTGGGCCTCAACTCCCTATTTATAAGTTAGAAAAAATCACTTTCAAGTATTTTTATTCTTTCTAGTAATGTATGAGGCCTTTCGGGATTTAAAGTTCAAATGTAGCAAACAAGGGCCAAGTTCTGCACCTGCTTCAGTTTATGTCCCTATAGAGTTTGGTCAGTCACTTGGTTGGCAAGTACTCACTGAGTGCTCACTATGTGCCAAGCGTTATGTGAGTCAGCCACACCCAAAGTGGACCACAGGCTACTGTTCTATATGAATGAAACAGCGGGCTGTGGGCCTGACAGCAGAGAACAACTGTCATTCTAGAGGGCACGCTGTTACACGTGTGGAAGTTCCTGAATCTGGGGTACATGGTACATTTAAGGTGGTGTTTATTATTACTAAAAAAATGGTAGTCTAGCTCAGAATCAATGTCATCCTACCATCTAGCAATCAGGATGGGTTCATTTGCTGGACCCTGGGAAGGTTTCAGGGAGAGATACATGCAAAGAGGGGTTTATAAAGGATTATTTGGGTCTCCCATGTGGAGAAGGATGACTCAGGCAATGGGAACGAGTAGAGGAAAGCCAGAGAGGCAGGAGACGCAGTGGTAGGCTCAAGAGACTGGGAGAAGTCCAGTGGGTGTAGATATTTATTACATAGAGAATGAGGAGCCATGACAGGTGTAAAGTCAGGCAGCAATTTGATCAGATCTCTATTTCAAATAGAGGTGGAAAGAAATTGGTGGCACTGAAATCTGTTAGCAAGCAATTGCAGGTTGCATGGGTGAAAGATGGTGGCTGCTTGAAACTTGGGGAATGTAGGTTACTCAATAGACATTTACTGTTGAAAATGTGCGTGTATACATCTATAGACAGATACTTTATGCACAGTTCTAGAATAGGACCATTTCGAATGGCATCTCTTCATTTCTTCCCCATCCACACAGTTCGAACTCCCTTCTCACCTTCTTATAGCACCCCAGTGATTCCTACCTTCTCGGTACTTTTCTTGCTAGAGTCCTCCCAGTTTTCTGAGCAAAATGAAACCTATTTTGCATTCTAGGTCATTCCCTCCCTACAAAGAATTTTGTGGGTCTAGCAGTAATTAGCTCACCGTTCCTCAAGTCTTCCTTTTGATGCTGACATCAGCCAGACCCCTCCAGCTGACTTCAGCATTAGTCATACGACGTCAGTGTCAACCACACTTCATCCTCTCCTACTATCATATGTCTGTGCACACAGGTTTCAATGCATATTGAGTCTCACGTACACTGCTCAGAGCTCTATAAAAGTGCTTACAGGTATATTCATAAAAATATGGATTAAAATTTCCATACCTATATTTCATATTCATAAATATATGACTATGAAAAATATTCATTTAAAATATTTATAAAACTGCTAGCCTTCCACACCTTCCATTGGGCTTCCAGGCCCAAAGCCTTGGGTTGCTTGGGCATTTCTTCCTTGATCTGAGAGGATTTCCATGATGCCCAGGGAAAGAGTTTAGCACAGGCCTCTCCTAGACTAACTTTCATGACCTGCCAGTAGCCCCACAGCTGTGCTGTTTGGAGCCACAGTGAGGTTTGCACCAATATAACCGAATCTCTATTTTTGGAGGGCTGGCTTTGATGGCTACCAGGTATCCAGCCAGAAGTTGCTCTGCAATAGTCTCTCTCCCCACATCTTGGTACTTTTTATGATAAGAGATGAAAAGGTGTGTTTTTACATCCTAAAAAGGGGAGACCAGGAGAAAAGTCCTTCAGAAGAAAGAGAGAAAACATACTGCAGCCCAGAAAAGAAATGACCAGCTAAAACCAACATTATATAATTATCAGAAAACTTACAGCACTTGAACTTGTCTAATCTGATCCTCCAAACAATGTCCCCACAATACTAATAGCAGGTGTCTCTTCTCCTAATTGATAAAGAAAATTAAGCCTCAGAGAGGTGAGGTAATATGCCTAAACCGATGCCACTAATAAGAGGCAGAGAAGGGACCTGACCCCTGGTCTCCTGTCTCCCATTGCACAGGTTACCATGAAAGATTAACCTAGCACAGTGGTTCTCAAAGGTGGTCCTGGACCAATGGTATCAGCATTACCTGAGATATTGCTAGAAATGCAAATTCTTGGGCCTCATCCCAGACCAACTGAATCAGAAACTCTCGGTGTGAGATCTAGCGATCTGAGTTTTAACAAGCCCTCCAGCTGACTTGGATGTGCATGAAAGTTTGAGAACACTGACCTGGGACACAGAGACAGATAAAACAGATAAAAAGGACTTTAATCCCACAAAGCCTATATATTGACAGGGCGTGCCTGGGAGCAGGTAGTGGCTGTTTGCTTCAAGTGTACACAGTGTGAGCCCTCTCACTGAAGTCAACTTAGCCACTAAAACTGCCGGTGTGTATCAAACTCTGTGCATGGTTATTCAGGTTGTGCACTGCACAACTCAGAAGAAACAGTGCCCCTGGAGATGCGCTGCACAGCCATTCATGCGGGTCATGCTGATGTTCTCACATGATGGTGGCAATGGGTAAAAAACTGAAACTGACCTGAAACAGGATGAGGTCAGAGAACCCAGCATCATCACATACCCATAGCCAACTGGTTCTAATTCTAGGGGCCCTGGGCTCTTTGCCACAGACCCAGCACCAGCTCCCTTTTAGGTGGTACATCTCGACCTCCACACCCGTCCACCTGCTAAAACAGTTGGGCACATGACCATCACCTTTAGGGTCTTATGGGCTGTGATTTGGACCAGTTCAGAAGAAGAAGAATCATTGGGTAGAGATCCCTGAAAGGGATATTTTTAACGACCAAAGCCAGGCAAAGGGAGAATGGACTGTCTCAGGAGAGAAGGGCTGCCTGGTCACAGGGAAGAGCCAGGCACAGGCTGGACAATGACCTGTAGCAGGGGAGGACCAGGTTCCTTACATATCTAATCATGAAAATGGCTCTGGGCACTATTAACCCATTTTATTGATGAGGAAGCTGAGGCTTAGAGAGCATATAAAACTTGCTCTAGGTTGTGCTGCTAGTAAATGCCAGCATCAGAATTTAGACTTGGGCCTGTCTGATGCCAAATTTCATATTCTTTCTACATCTAATACTTAGGATGATGGGAGCGACACCTAGGACATGGAACTTTGAGTGCTCAAACTGGGAAAGTCCTGGGCAAACCAGAATGAGTGTCACCCTGTCTAACACTGGAGGCTGGCAGGACTCCCTTTCCAGTCCCTCCCCATTCTCTAACTGCAGCCTCAGTGGACCTCATTACTGATGCTGAAAACCTCTGTCCAACTGTTCCTTGTCTGGCTACCCTGAGAAAAGCTCACTCCTGACATACTTTCTCCCTGACCTTGCCTCTTGTCTTCCCTTGATTCCAGCAACTTTGCACATGTTGAGAGTGAACAAGCCTAGTCCTGGAAAGCCACAGCCCTCTCCATGGCCACCCTATCCTGAGCTTCCCTGACTCCAAGGCCTATCAATACTTGTGGCCATGGATTTGCGCTGTCACACTTCTCACCTCCCAAAGCGTGTGGCTATGAGGAGCCACATCTGGGCTCAATCGGTAGAAAATGCCCAGTGGGGTCTGTCTCAGCCTGCCCAAGGGTGTCCCCTGTGAAAAGTGCTTGGGCAATGGCGGGCTCCCCCAGTGGCCCTTCTGATCCAAATGGAGACATCAGGCAAGGGGAAGGAAACTTTCCTTGTTTGAGAAGAAAAGAAGAAAGGATAATTACCCTACACTTACTATGCACCAGTGCCTTTTCTTTGTACTCCTATTTATAACATTTGTAATGATCCTGGAGGTTCGTGATTTTGGCAGACAGAGTGTGCTGTCCACCAAAAGGTCCATGCCTCCCCTCCCATGGTGTGGAGCTGTTGCTGGAAAGCAGCTGCCCAGACAGGGACTCTGTTTCCAGGACTTCCTTACATCTTGGTGGGGCGTGTGGCTGAGTCTTGGCCTATGGGGTGTGTGTGGAAGTGAGGAATGCTAAGCCCGGCCCTGACCTGCCAATACTTCCCACTTTGCCCTCCAAGTTCTCTCTCTCTTGCCATCCACCTCCAGATGGTGATATTAATGCAACCTTGACAGTGGATGACCGTGCAGAGCAGTCCCCACTACCTATCAAATTCTTCATGAGTGAGAAATAAATTTTATTGTGTTAAGCTGCTGAGATTTGGAGGTTTTCTAACATAAAAGATTGTATCACTTTAATGAATATGGTGCTATTCCCATTACAGTTGAGAAAACTGAGGCTCGAAGATGCTCAGGCCTTTCTTAAGAACACACAGTACTAGGGGAGGCAGAACCCCAATCTCCTGTTCCCTCCATTTCTCCAAGCTCCTCCACATAGCACACTATCCTTTGCATTCAAGGATGTCCAGCCTCCCTCCTCCCTGAGGCTGCAGGCCTCTGGACTCTGGACCTGGACCCCTTAGTACCACCAGAAGGCCTGGAGGCCAGGGATGCTGGATGTCACTCCACACCAGCTCTGTACACCAGTCAACACCCAGGCTGGCTTTAGTATCACTTTTATGATGAGAAAGAAAGACAAAAGAGAAAAAGCAAAGTACACCCTGATGTCCACGGGTTCTGTCCTCGCTGGTGGTCATGATCCTGCTTCCATGCTGCTGATGGGTTACCTAGAGGAAACAAAAGGAGGCGCCATCTCTCCTGGGCTCCAGCTCCCTAACCGTGGGTCTTTGGAGGGCAACCTGGGCCTCATTACATGACATCACACCCTTTCATACTGGACTCTCTTCTAGAAGCTTTGGATCCGGGAGAGTCTCAGGGACACATGAATGAAGAAATGTAAAGCCCAACAAAATGACTTAGCCCAAGCTTGTATGTTACATTTGTGGGAAACCTCACATTCGAACCCGAGCTCCTGATTCCCAATCCAGTGATGACAGGACAGACAGGAGCCGATTCACCAGCAGAGCCAAGTACATAGGTTGTGCCAGAAGCCCATTTTGGGACAGTGGGAGCACTGCGGATGTCCTGAGGTCCCACCTGAAGCCTGGTTGCTCACTAATACCAGAATCTCAAATGTTCTGCAAAATAACAGGATCAAGTCCATCTGGTGACATCTTGGGCTTGGAGGGAGTGGAGGTGGCTGGGCTGGAGACCAAGTAGATGGCTTCCTACAGGGAGCCAAAGTGGGGGCCTGGAGGCAGTTGCCTCCAGTGAGTGCCCCTGCTCTGTGCATACACCGAGTTCCCTGTGACTTCATTTACCAACAAACACTTGCGGCATTTGGGCCAGTTTACCCCTTAGCTCCAATCCTATCTGCAAAGATTCAATATATTTGGATCAGAGAAAAATATCTCGAAGGCCATGGGAGAGTGGTCTGTCTAGAAGCCAGCCTTGGCCCACCAAGAGACCCATGTCAAAAACAGTGATAAACACTAGGGAAGCTGGATTACTTATAAGGCTCTGGCCTCAGATGGCCTCTCCCTATCTCCAGCGTGTCCCTTCTGGACGTACATCTATGAAAATGCTCACTTCGCTCTTTCTTCCATCTATCCATCCACCCGCACACTCATCCAGCACATGTCAAGAATCTTCTTTGTGCCAAGCCCTGTACTATGGTAAGGGAATACAGAGAAAAATAAGACATGATTTCTTGCACTGAAGGTTACTCACAGTCAGGAGAGGAGACAGAGAAGTAAATGGGCAATTACAACGTGGCTTTATGCAGCACAGCTGAGGAGCAGACCTGGGAGAAGGTGATGAGAAAGCGCAGGAGGCTAAGGGTGTAAGAGACCAGCAGGAGATAGCC
Source organism: Pteropus medius (assembly GCF_902729225.1). NCBI lineage: Eukaryota > Metazoa > Chordata > Mammalia > Chiroptera > Pteropodidae > Pteropus > Pteropus medius. Next base: position 67,493,376 of record NW_024349800.1, read on the forward strand.
AGGCACAGAGGTGGAGGCCGAGGAGGAGAACCAGGGTGCCCTGGCAAGAGATCAGGCTTGTGGGCCTGGGTCAGTGTCCCTCAGGGCCAGAAAAACAACTTGGCTGCACACACATGAGCGAGAGGAGACACAGTCGTTATGCTCAACTACACCCCAAACCTCACAGATATCCCTCAGTCCTGGACATCTCTGTGTAGCCAGGTCCCTCTGTCCTCCCAAGCTCCCCAGGGAGCCAGCAGCTCATCATCCCATTTGCCCTCCAGTTCCCTGAGATACAGGATGCTGAGTGGAGTCAAGTACCTCTGGGCTACCTCGTCTTCTGCCCTCTGGCATAACCACCTGCTTGGCCCCTGGCCCAGTTTCCTGGGCAGCAAAGCCTAGATCCTTCCAAGCCTTCTCACACTTACTCTCCGATAGGCCTCTGCCTCCCCCTTTCTCAGTTAATTTAGAGCTTGCTGGGAGAGAAACACCTTGGGTTTATCCTTAACAATTAATCCTCAGTGATTAACTGGCAGAATTTAATATCCATAAACACTCCAGCAGCCTGTTTATGGCCTGCAGGTATCACATCCCCAGACCTATGTGGGGAGAAGGTAGCTACCAGCCTCCCACTCTGCCCTACACCAGAAGAGAACTCTTCTTTCAAACTGGTTCCTTCTGTTTCCTGGAATGAGCTAGCTTATCGGCCTCAGTTTCTTCATCTGAAAAATAAGTTCCTTGACCTGTAAAACAGGCATAATCTTCAACTTACCCTCAGGGCTGTTGTGAGAGTCAGAAAAGATGACGTATGACCAGCACCTCACCCAGGGCCTGGCACCATTTGTCGCTTACCGTGTGCTAGGTCTGTTCAAAGCATTTCACATAGGCCATCCCGCTGAAATCTCACAACAATCCTGCGAGGTAAGTACTATTATTATTCTTATTTTCTTGATGAAGCTCAGAGAGGTTAAGTAACTTGCCTAAGGTCACAAACCAGGATCCAAACCCAGAGGGTCTAGCTCCAGGGTCCAAGTTCTTGACCACCTCAGTGTACTGTCTAAAGCAGGGCCTCTCAAACCTTAATGTGCTGAAGTAATACATTTTGCTAATTGCAGATTCTGATCTTGTAGGGCTGGGTGGGGCCTGAGAGTACATTTCTGACAAGTCCCAGGGATGTCAGGTGAGGCCTCAAGGATATACATTAGCATCTCTCTCTCTCTTTGATTTCTAGCAGAATAATAGTCTTTACAAAGAAACCTGGATTCCTGGGATTCCTGAGCCTGAAGGGGACTTTAATTCTTTAGTCCTCCTTGGCACCCTGCCAGGTCTGTGACTGGTGGATATTCCCTCTACCCTCCAACTCGCTCCAGCCACTGGTCACCCTGGTAACCAGAGCCCCAGCGGGCAAAGTCCACGTTGACCCACCCTCTGCCTGTCCAGTACATCCCATCCAGGCCTGGGCAGAGAGTCAGAGAAAGGGAGCCTCTGCCTTCAAGGCCCGGTTTTGATTCTGGACAAGGAGATGAAGAGGAAAGCACTGAGGGTAAGACAAAGTTCTCAAATTAATAGGTGAAAGCGAAGGAAGTCACAGAAAGAAGGAGGGTCAGCACTGAGATAAACAGGGCCTGTACCAGCCTCAGACCACCTCGAAGGCCCGCTAAACCGGAGGAGGTGCAGGTTGGCCGGGAAGGGGAGTCTGGCCAGGACGATAACTGCACGAACCTCACACACATATGTTGAGTAGGAGGGGCCAGGCATTAGAGAACATGCCACATGCTTTTATATGTATGAAATTCAAGACCAGGTGACACTAATCTACGGTAATAGGCATCAGGAAGGTGGTCACCTTTGGTGGAGGGTAGCTAGGGGGACACAAGGGAGACTTCTGGGGTGCTGGTAAGGTGATCTAGAGGTGACTGCAAGGGTGTGCTCATTTTGTACAAATTCATTGAACCGTACACTCAAGGTCTGGTATTTTTCTGTGTGTATGTTATACTTCATTAAAAAGTCAATTAAAAAAGGAAAAGAAAAAAAAAAAACTAACCTGACTGCAAAACAAAAGCAAAAGAAAACAAAACCAGGGCAGGCTATCAAGGGAGTCTAGGCTGCTCCTTCCCTGGGGAGCTTTCCTCCCATTAACGCCAATGCAGGTGGGGTTGGGGACAGGGACGGAGTAGCAGTAACCCTGCCAGCCTGTCCTTCACATGGAGGTGGATCAGCACTGACCAGAGGGAGCCTTCCCTGCTTCTGTGTCCCTTTCACTCTCACTGAGCCAGAGTATGCCCTGTTCAAACGACTAGGGGCAGTGGGACGTCTGCACACAGAGAGACTCATGTCACCCATGTCACCCAGTATCCCTTTCCCCTTCAGATGGGCTAGTTTTTAAACTGGTTATCTTCTGCTTCATTTTGCTATATTGGCTAAGCATGCAGAGTCTGAGCTAGACTGCCTAGGTTAAAATCCCAGTTGTATCACTTAGTAGTGTGTGACTTTAGGCAGGTCTCTTACTTCTCTGTTCCTCAGTGTCTTCATCTATAAAATAGGGATAACAATAGAACTTTCCTCATAAGGTTATTCTGAACATTAAATGCATTAATATATATAAAGTGCTTAGAACAGTGCCTGGCCCACGGTAAGGGCTACATAAGTGAATTTTTATTATTATAATCCATCATTTTGCAAATGTGTTAGGCACCTCAGACATGGGCATTGGGAGCAGACCAGAGGTAAGGCGGCTGGAACCTAAGGCCCAGTGCCTGGGCTGTCCCTAGCAAACAATGTGGCCAATGGGAAGTGCCTTGGGAGAGGCTCTGTAGCTCTCTCTCTCTCTGTGCCTCTGGACCTGTCACAGGGACTAGAGAAGCCGAGGGAAGCTCAGTGGTACCTATGGAAGTGCTGGGAGCCCTTGGGAGAGGGGCCAGTCTACTCAGATCCAAGCTACCCTTCCCACTGCCATCAGAGGCATCTTTCTGAAAAGCACACCTGACCACCTATCTCTTCCTCAGAGTAAGCCACCAAATCTTTAGTAAGGAGAAGGAGGCTTAGAGGTCATCAGAGTGACTCTTTCCCTCACACAGTAGGTTTACCCTTTCACAAATCCCATATAATGATAGGAAGAGCATAGACTCTGCTATTTACAAATTGTGTGATGTTGGGCAAATTACCTAACCTCTCTGACTTTACTATCTCCTGTGTAATATGAAAACAATAATACCTAAATTACAGGTTGTGAAAAAGTGAACACAAAGCAAGAACACGTGGTACATAGTAGGCACTTCATAAATTGTAACTAATATTATTATCATCTGGCTCTGCTTTAGACACACTCAGTAATGGTGAGTTCACTACTTTAAGAGAGAACCCGAGCCACTGCTTGACCGTTTTAATTGTTAGAAAAGTCACACCAATATTGAGCTGCCTCTGTCCTCCCTATAATTCCTGCCCACTGTCCCTAGTTCTCTTGGAGCCTGCTATCCAGTGGAGATAGGCCTGCTCCCCCTTCCCTCCAATAGCACCTCAGACACTGGAAGGAAGGTTGGAATCATGTCTCCGCCACATCTTCTTATCTTTAGCCACATGGCCCAATTCCATCAGCTTTTTCATAAGACCTGACACTCCCTGGTCACCAACCACCAACATGCTCCAGAGAGGCACTTGGGATGGAGTACAGGTTCCAGCTGATACAGGGGTCCCAGTCCTCTCCTGCCTGCAGTCCATTTTGGAGATGTGGACTGAACGCCAGGGCTGGTTGTGTTACTTGTAGCCTAGGCCAGCTACTGTGTGCAGGCATCTGGGGCATAAATGCCCCATTGACCTTCCCACTTGGGGAGATCCAACTATTTAGGGAGGCAGAGAAGGGCCTGCAACATCTATTCCTTCTTTGCCTACCTCAATTAGGATAGGCTGACTACTGGGGTAATAGTGAGAGAGGCAGGAGGTGCTACAGACATCAACTTCTTGGGGCCCCGCTTCCTAGGCCTAGCTGCCGGCAGAGCAGAGCTTGTCAGGTGAGGCTCCAGTCTGCTCTGGGTTCCTACAGCCCAGGACCCATCCTTACACATGTCTCGTGTGGCCTCACTGGGATCTGAGGGAGGGGCTCTGTGGTCTTCCTCAGCCTTCTCCTATGCAGATGGAACATCCCCACTGTGGGAGAGGACCCACAGCCCAGGGATGCAGAAGAAGAAAAGATTAGGCCCAGAACCACGGGCTCCTCCTCTAGTCCCCCACAGCCTGGTTTCCTGGTCTCAGAGGGGCCAGATGAGGCATGAGCCGGAACGAGGGCCTGAAAACATGCTGAAAACCAGATGCTGCCATGGAGCTCTGCCTTTTCAGGTAAATAAATTACACACCAAACACAAACAATCTGCTGTCTGCCTCTCCCCATTCAGAGGGTGGTATGCACACAGGGAATGAGCTGTCCTCTGAGAAGCAGCTTCATTTCCTCATGGTGGGGACCAGAGTATGGTAGGGGGTAGAGACTCGCCATACATCTCTAGCACTCCATACCTTTTAGCCTGGCCCAGGTAAATTATTGGAAAAAGAACTTTATAAGCACTGCTGAGAGGGCAGCAGAGAATATTACCGTGAGACCAGCAGACCCTAGCCTTTGGAACCAGCCTATCTGGAGAAGAGGATGCAGTGACCTGGACTCTTCTTGGCAAGACGCTGAGGCCCAGACACGGATTACCCCAGCCTGCTGGTGGGGGTTCCTAACGTGCCGGAACTCAGGCTAAGCTGAATCACGGGGAGGTGCAAGTCTGCTGGGAACTCTGCCTGGGCATGAAGTGCACGTACCCAAGGCAGAGGATGGAAGGAACCACTCTTCCTGAGGCAGGGAGAGTGGTGGCTAAATCCCAAAAACTGACAAATGGAAGGTGTCTGAACAGACAACCCAGGTTGTGCCAACTTGAGCTCTGCTGATAGCAGTCAGCCAGGTTGGTAGGCACCCCGAGCAAAGAACATGGACACATAGGGTAACAAACCTGTGTGGCCACCATTTGACATTTGATGTGGTTGACAAGAGAGATTGATGAGTGATAGTTTAGAAGTTGGAGGACCTGCATTCTTATTCTTGCTTTGCCCCCAACAAGCCAGGAGACCCTTCTGGTCCTGAGTTTCTCGTTTGAGAAATGTTGGTTCAGGGGCATCTGTGGTTGAAGAGAGAGAACAACAGAAGCCTCATCTTTCAGCAAGAAGTGGGGGCAGCACTGAGAAGACCCCATACTCAGGGATTCCGCTATGCCCTTAGGGGCTTTGTTTACCAACCCACCCCACCTGCTCTCATGCCACATACCTTGGCACTGCCCTTACTCTGCACTGGGGGAGCTAGAAAGGGCAGGTCGGGGCAGGTAAAGACACTGTGTCTTTCTGAGCCCAGGGCAGGGGCAGCTTATGGGCATTGTGTCCTGTCAGCAGAATAGGAGCCATGCTCTTGGTCTCCATCGGGGAGAGTGGACTATGGAGGTGACTATAGCAGGGGGAACTTCTAATGGCTTGAGACCAAGATCTAAAGAAACTGTCAGATGCTGAAAAATACTACCTGCAAGTACATGCATTGAGCAGAGAAGGGTAGATAATGCCCAATAAACACTGATAAAGTGTCTCCTGGTGTGCCTACTCATTGCATGCATGCCGGCCTTCCCTGGGGTGAGAGAGGCAGGGATCAAAGAAAACAAATGTAGGTCTCTGTGCTAATTGTAATCCCAAAGTGAAGCCGCTGGTGGAAAAATCCCTGGCCTGGGAGTCAGGAGACTGGGTTGGATCAGACGGTACCTTGAGCAAATGAGCAGAATCGTGTCATTTATGAAAATGTTTGAATTAATCACCCAGGTTATACAACAGGACCTCCTAGCCTAGCCTCAGCCCTCCCAGGTCTGTGCCCTACAGAATGGCGGTGGACTCACGTGGGCAGGGTAGCAGGGGGAGTCCCAACACTCTGCGCCAGCTGGGAGTATGTTCCCTTCCAACATGGTGTCTGAGCTGTCCTCGCTGTGCCCTTCCATCACATCCTCCTCAGGCCCTTGCCTAGGCCTCATGCTTTTGGGGGTTTTCTGAGGTTTCCATTTGTGGAAGGCCAGAGGCTGAGAGCTTGGGCTGGGGCTGCCCATGCATGCATGTTTGTGTGTGTTTGTGTGTGCGCAGGCGTGTTGTTGGCACAACGTGACTCTGCATTATCCAGGTCCGTAATGAGTCCTCATTGCAATGGGTTTGATGGAATAATTATATTCTGGAAAAACTGCAGGAAACTGCGTTCCACTTCTTAAAGGGCAGGATCATCAAACATTTGTGCTACATTATTTGCAGTTACACCTTCTGCTGCATCTGCTCCCTTAAAAAATATCTCCAACTCCAATCTGATCTGAATATATAAATCTGAATTATCACAGCAAAGGCGATACGCTCACACCTTTTTTTCTTTTTTTTAATCTGTTGCCATGGTGATTAGATAAAATTCACGCCAAGTCTCCAGGGAAGGATGGAATTATTTCAGACAGTTTCTAACCCCTCTCAAGCTACTTCTCTCTGGAACATGCCTGGGCACTATCTCTGGGCTTGGGCAGGAAGACAGGCAAGAGGAGAAGGCACCACCTCTTTGGGAAGCCTTGAACAAGCAGAAAGCTCTCGTCTTTCAGAGATGCTTTTGGTACCAAGCTGTGCCCTAAGCCACAGAGCCAGCAACACATCTTCAACTCACAGCTTCCTGAGCAACCTCTGAAGCCACCTAGGGAGGTAAATGGAGGAGCAGGGGGCAAACAACAATGCCCTTGTTCAAGGTCGAGGCAACCAGAGTTGCAGTAATTGACCCAGAGTCGTGGCTCTGACCTCAAGTGGAACTGAGCAAGGAAAGAGGTTTTTCTCAAAAAGGAGAGACTCAACTCTCAGTGCTGGGTCTGTGTCTAGATCCACTTTCTAGCAGAGCTTCCCAGACTGAGATTCTCAAAGGAGCTAATTATCAATAGATGTAATTTACCAAAAGGTTTTTCATAAAGGGTGTTATTGACCTAATTGTTATTTAACACTACCAGTTCACAAACCTCTGCTGCATGTGCATGCGTGTGTGTGTGTGTATCGCTTAAAGGATCCAGACTATATTACAGGAAGCAAAGTCTCTCCCCCTAGCTCGAGCCTTCTCATTTCTATCAAAAGTCCCAATTCTGGGGTAGGGGAGATAGGAACTCTGACTCCAGGAAGCCTCTTTTACTTAAGCCTCAGGGAACTGAACTCCCACCTATAAAAACTGAGAGTGGCTCATTATTAAAGCCACAGCAAGAAGAAAAAAGCTTTGCCAGCTTAAACCTATAGGGTGCGGCAATAATTTGTGTTTATTTACTCCAGTGGCTCACATTAGGTTCTCATTAGTAGTCCCACCAAAAAAGAGGAAGGGAGTTGGGCCACATAAGAATTGAAGTGTATCTATCTCATGGCAGTGTTTTACCTCAAGGTGAGTAGGAGAGAGCCCTGGAGGACAGGAATGGATGCTGGATCTCTCAAGAGGCTTATCCAGAGCCCTCTAGGCCAGCACACCTACCAGGTCGCTGGGACAAAGAAAACTTATTAGCATAGTAGCCAAAGAATGTCTCTTTTTGGTTGCTCTCAGGGACCAGGGAACATTCAGCAGAGTGGCCTGGGGAAAAGACAGGGTCTGGGACCAGAATGTATGGTTGCTAGAGGTTCTATGTGGACCTGTTAGGTACCATCTTCTCTCTGGACCTCAATTTCCCATTCTATAAATGAGAGAGAAGAAGCCTAGGGTCACTACTGGGAAACAATGCAAATTTTAATTTCTGAGGTAGAGTTAGCACAAAGGCCCAGTGGCGAAGCAAGGATGCCCGGAGGGCTGAGCAGGACCCCTGGCTTAGCACAGAGCATGGGACACAGGGATTCTCAGAAGCTGAGCCAGAGAGAAAGAACGTCAAAGCCTCTCTTGTCACTTAGCTCACAACTTCTCGGGGAGCTATGACCCCGGGATGGTGGCAGAAGTGGTGGGAACATAGTGAGTGACGTGTGGGCATGGGAGTCAGGCAGACCTGGCCGTGAATCCTGTGGAAGCCATTTATTAGCTCTTCGTCTTGGGCAACTCAACCTCTCTAAGTCTCTGTTTCCTAGAATATAAGATGGGAATGAGTTTAAAGGCTATATCACAGGGTTGTTGTCAGGTTTAAATGGTATGAAATCTATAAAGGACTTAGCATAGTGCTTGGCACAAAGTAATGGCTCAATCAATGGTAGCTAAGATGATGATGATGATGATGACAGTGATGATGGTGATGATGGTGATGATGATGATGAAGGAGAAGAAGAAGGGCAACATCATTGTAGCAATGGTGATGTAAAAACAGCACAGGCTGGGAGTGAGAAGACCTGCGTTCCATTCAGTTATCCTTTTGCCATTTGTCACCACTGTGTTTTAGAGCATGTCACTTACTCTCAGAGCCTTATTTTTCATTTATAAAATGAGAGTCTACTCTTAAAAACTTGTGTGATAAGTGTTATTCTTCTCAATTTTTGAATGAGAACACAAGGCTTTGAGAAGTTAAGCACTATAAGTTGTACAAGGTCACATATTAGTTAGAGGCTGAGCTAGGATTCATACCCAAGGGTAAGAGTATCCCCCTGGCCTTCAACACAACAAGTATAACATGAGATGATGTATGTACACTTTTGTTGATTGTCAAGTGTGTACTTGGCTCAGTTGCCATGATTCGGCAATGGTTGTAAGAATCACCTTGAATTGGCAGCTGAGATCTGTGACTTAGTGGGGCTTAGAAGCAGCTGTCATTCACCCTGCATGTTGCCAGACAGAGAGAGAGAAGGCCAGGGAGATTGTTCTAGAGAGTCTGGTTCTAGTACCAGCTCTGTTACTAATTATATGACTCTAGACTAGACTATCTCCAAGGTCCCCAGTCCCCTCCTGGTGCTAAGCCTCTGTGATTCTAGGATTTATTCACTGTGGACCAGGTGAAATAGGCATTGTTTGCAAAGGAGAGGCACGGGCCTTACCAAAAGCCACTAAGGGAGACGAGAAGATAGGGCCACCAGGGACGTATGTAGGTAGCTAAAAAAGATCCTGCAGTCCTTTGCCTTTAAGAGAAGCAACGATCCCTGACTTTTGGATTAGGGCTGTGCAAGCCTGGAATGAGGAGGGGGCAAAAAAAAAAACAAAAAAACCCGAGTCTAGAGATTCAAAGGCGCCCTGCCCCCATGAGATGCAGAAACTTAATTGGAGCTGTGCGTGCATCTAGCACCGATCATTCCGTGATGTGCCTTTCTGAGGCAGCACAGAGGCAGCCCTTCATTAAATCCGACACCAGGGAATTAATTCAACTCACGGCAGTCACTCTGTCTCTGTCACCCTTTCCCCTCAACAGCCATTGCTCCTTGATCTTCCCCACCTTCATGTCGAAAGTTCTCCTTGAGGAAGGAGGCTTCTCTTAACTGTCACCTGAGCTATGACTATATTCTGGGCCAGGACCCAGGGTTTAATCAGGAGGGTACAGCGGGGATGGGTGGGTAAGTGGGTGGGTGGGTGGACAGGTGGCGCAACACACACACTCTTTCATAGAAGGCGAAGAAAGGACCAGGGGCCATGATGGATCCTTCTCCACCGGCAGCAGAAGAAGGAAGGATTTGAAAACTGATGGTGACAGCTCACTGGCTCACCCCCTTTTAGCTATTCTTAAAACGGTAACTTTATAATTAAAATCCCTCTGGGAGGAGACATGTGGAAACAGAGGAGTGAGAAAAAGATAAAGGGCTGTAGGAAGCTACCTGGGCCAATCTGCACTGTCACGATACTTTCTCGCCCATGGAAAACCACGACTTCCAAACTCACCCCTCACCTACCTACAGTTACCTTCCTACCTACCTACTGTGCTCCCCACAGTCTCCTCCTGATTCCACAAATGGGCAACTCATGCACAGAGATCCCTCAACCCAAGTCAGGACAGGACCTGGCTGGGCAGATCCCCCAGCCTCTGTGGGAGCAGGGAGCAGGTCACCCCACTGTAGGCAACTTCCCCCTTTTGCCCCAATATGCTAAATCAATATTACTTTTGTTCTACCTGGGCTGAGAAGTGAAAACAGTTGGGAAGCACTGCCTTAGGGCAGCAGACTCTGAGATTTGTTGTCCAAGGAAACAATGCTTCGAAAGCCTTCAGTGACTTCTCTTATAAGTCACTGGGCAGCACTTGAGTTTAATTCCCCTGTCTCTGTGGAGCCCCAAAAAATGTTTCCAGGGCTTGTAAGGAAATATATAACACTCATAAGACCAGAAATAAGAAAGGTGGATTATGTGGATGCTAATTTATGATAGAAGAGAGGATTTAAGGAAGAACTTCCCTAAAGGAAGGAGGCAGAGCCCCCAAGGAAACATTAGCAGCTAGTCGGTCTCCTGGCTGAGAGAGCACTAGTGAAAGAATAACTTCCATCAGCATCTCCATGTTATAGATGGGGAAGTTCTGACAGGTAAGTAATTGCCCAAGGCAAGGCACAGCAGAGTTGAGTCCCGGTCCCTTACCACCTTGCTCCTTCTCGCTTGCTCTCTCTCTCCCCTACACCAGAGGTCCTGCCTTTGGAAAATTCCCACTCTCTTAGGAATGTCAAGACATCTCCTCTAGACTATAAGCAAATTGCGGAGTCAAGTCAAATGCAAAACGAGCCATTTTAAAGGGTTCTTGGTTTTGTTTTTTAACCTTTTAAGAAATTCTGACATTTTCTTTTCATTGAGTCACAAAATCAGATTATAAATTTTCCCCACCCACGGGAGTAGGAGGGCTCCGAGTGTTGGGGCTGACACCATTAAAACAAAGGAGCACCTGGCCACAGAGTGAAGAGGGCAGCCTGACAGCCTGTCCCCTGCCCATCGCTGAGACGAGACATTGCACCTGCGCCCATCCCGCTAAAACCACAGCCACCAGTGCGTCTGCCACCCTGAGAGAAGGTCCTTTGTTCTGGGAGCAGGAAAGCCCTGCCCTTTGGTAAAGTGCAGAGGAGCGGAGGAGATGGAAGCACAAGCTTTCTCACTATCAGATGTATTAACACACAGCAACACAACGCACTCCCTGAAATTGTGTGAAAGATTCAAGTGACCCTCTGAATTTTCCCTGTCGGGAAGGTTAATTTGGGAAGTGGAAAGGAGAAAAGTGGGCTCCTCTCAGAGATCAGACTGGCAGCCCCAGTTCAGAGATCGGGGCGGGGCGGGGGGGACAAGGAAGAAGGCCACTCAACATGGTAGGTGCCTAATGGACTCCTACGGGACAGAGAAGCATTTCCTTGGTCCATGTCATCTGTCTCCAAAATGCCCTCAGGAAGGTCTGCAAGATGTACATAGGCCTATGTGAGAGCAAGACTTTTGTCAAAATCAAAAAAGAGGCTGAGGCCACATTTGGTCGGCATTAGGACAGAAATAAAGAAGAATCCCTGAAACAGAGCAAAGAAGGAGAATTCAGCAGAGCTGAGAAGCCGGACCCAGTTACAGCTATGAGACCAGAAACCTCCCCAGGAACTTGCAGACATCTTGAGAGGGGCACGGGATGTGTCCAAGGATGTGGAATTAAGACCAGAGGCAATTTTTATAGTTTTATTTAAGAGGCAGGGCCATCCTACTGATATCTGGGTTATAGAAAGATATTATTAATCTTATTTTACAAATGAGGAATTTACAAATTCAGATAAAGGGTCCAGAGCAACTGCGAGCCAGTAAGCTCAGAAAGAGCAGACACCATGAGGTGGCTGATGAAAAAGCCGATCCCAGGATGTACTGGGAGAAACAGCATGTTCCAACCAAGGAGGGGGCGAGAGTCTCATTGAACCCTCTGTTCTTACGTCTGTGGTACAGGAACTCACTCTGTGCCTGAAATTTGAGAAAGACGTCGACAAACTGGAGAATGACCAAAGGTGGCACCCACAGTAAGACCAGATCAGATCATAGAAGGGACTGCTGCAGAAACGTGTTGCTTCAGCCAGGAGAATGGGACACTGGGGTTGGACACTGAGGGACAGGAGAGGGTAAAGGCTGTCCTCAGGTAACTGAAAGGTGCCATGGGGAAAGAAGGAAACTTATTCTGTGGAAGTTCGGGGGTGGGCAGGGGGCAGGAGAAGGACCTAAGAGACGAATTTCATGAAATTAGATTTCAGTACACTGTAAGAAGGAACTTCATAAAAGAAGAACTTCCTAAAAAAAGCAGGAGCAGCAGCTACTTCGCAAAGTATCTACACTTAGACATGGCTTTTCCGTTTCAAAACCACTTCATATTTAATCTCTTCAACACATACGCGCAAAATGTAGAAAACTAAAAAAAAGAAAAAGAAAAAGAAACATTCCTAATCTCACTACCCAGAGATAGCCATAGCAGTCACTAATAGCTTTTCCATATTTCTTTCAAGATGTTCATCTATAATACATATATCATATATATGTATTTTTAATCAATCAGGATCCTATTACATATAAAATGTATTTTCCACTTAACATATGATATTTTTTCATGTAATTAAAAATGTGTTGGACTATCTCATTGTATTATACCATAAAATATTTAATCATTCCTTATTATTAGAAATTTAGAATTTTTTTTAAACTTTTCACTGTTGTAAATAACACTGCAGTTAACAGAAATCTTTATTGTCATCTTGGCTTATTTCTTAAGACTAGAGCCCAAAGAATATGGACATTTATGGCTTCAGATATGTATTGCCAAATTGCTTCCCAGAAAGGTTGTATCACCAGCTACTTGCATTGGCAGTGTGTGAGCATGCCCAACGATCCACACGCTTGCCAACATCACCTCAAGGTTTTCCTAAAAAGAGTACTCTTCCAATTAAGATGAGATTTGATACCTTGCTTTCCAGGAACATGTCTGTTATATGTCTACTTGTGCCAAACAAGATATAAACTGTCCTGCACACACATACACACACACTGATAAGCACATTAGCTAACTCTGTGTTCTTTGTAAACTCCGACGATACTGCCAGTCCTGAGAGGATCTCAACATGTACCCGCCCTGTTGAGAATGAGACAGCCTCCCTCATCCTGTGGTACGATGCTTCTTGAGGCCGGGATCCCAGGCCCAGGCAAGGCATCTATAAAATGAGACGGGGATTGGGTGCCATGATTTCCAAGGCCCCTTCCAGCCCTGACATATCAATTCTACCACCAGCATGTGCCACCTGGGAACCTGGGTATGTAAGAGAGTGGGGTAAATAGAGGAAGAGCACGACAGGGGACATCATTGTTGCAGGATAAATTGGAATAAAACTAGGTCTTCTAAAAGCCAAGTAAGCAGGCAGCAGCTGGTGATCCCTGCCTGCCCTCTGTTCTCTAGGCCCCCAGACGGACTCCTGCCCCAGGAGCACCAGGAGATTACCTTTCTCTCTCAGGTTTCTCTGTTGGCTATGACCTGGGCTCCCAGCTTTCTCTTGTAATTTGAGCTGGAATTGGGAGTAAACCTCTCAATGGGGTTAATAATTATCTGGGCTTCTCTCCCATCCCCAAGTCACTTGTCCCTACCCAGCTGGCCTCTGACATTGACTGACTGCTCCCGAGGACAGAAAGATGGATGGTTGCCAGGACACTCTTCGGTCCCCAGCTCTTCACAGAGCAAGGGGCCCTCACAGCCCCATGAATACTCTGGTATTCTTCATTTTCAGTGGCCTCATGCTGGGTCTCCTGACTCTCATAAATGGGAAACAGATTACAATGGGATCCCGAGGTGGATACACCTCTCCTCTTATAGTTATACCACTTTCAATTGTTATTTAACAGCTCTGAGTGCCAACCCTGTCCAAGGTGGCCGGGGCAGAGGGAGCAGGAAATTGGTCACGGAGGGCATAGCTGAGATGTGGTATGTGCGCTGGTCCGTCCCCAACTCCACCTTCCAAATTTCAGCCCCCCAATTTCACTTTTACCAATAACCTCCCTCTCTCTGTACTCCGAGTCCCCCAACCTTAGACTGTCACACAGGAACCCAAACAGTAACCTCACTCCTCTCTTAGCATTTTGCATATGGCATTGAAATGGATGCTTTTCTAATGAAATATATCTTGCATATAGAAAAGAATAAAAATAATATTCAAATATCCACGCATATTTTAGCTATGTTTTCTTCAGAGCTTCTTTAGAAGAAACATTTTAAGACATAAGACATTCTGAAAACAGTTGTATTTCCTTGCGTGAGCCCATTGCCTCCTTTCTCAGAGGTAAGCACTATCCTAAATATGGTGTTTATCGTTCTCACGCATGTTTTTATACTTTTGCTACATATGTATGTATTCAGAAACAATACAGGGGACTGTTATGCATGTTTCCAAACTTTAAATAAATGGTACCATAAAGTATGCATCCTTCTGCGATTTGCTTTTTTCCATTCAACATTTTTCATGACGTGTCCAGGCTGATTTGTAAAGCTCTGATTCATGCATTTCTCCCGCAGAATAATATTTCATTGTAGGAATATAATATTTAATTTATCCATATTGGTTTCCAATTTTTCGTTATCACAAACATGGCTGCTGTCTTGCTATATGTGCAAGAGTGTCTTTAAGGAATACACATGTTAGAGCTCTTTTCTTAACATGTCTGTGTCTCCAGCAGGACACATACCTGTCACTGTGTCCCCAGTGCCTAGCATGACAGAGGGCACATGGGGCTCAGTGGAGTGTGTTAAACTGATCCAAGCTGGAAGGGATCTATGAGGTTATCTGTTCCAGGTCCTTCGCTTACAGAAGAGGAAACTGACATCCAGAGAGACAGCATAAAATCATTTAGTGAGAAAATGAAACTGGAAACCCCAGGCTCCCTCCCCACCTTTCCAGCCTGATCCTTACCACACTCATGGGGAGCTGGCGACTATTAGACAAATGTTCAAAGGAGAGAGGGAAGAGGCAGAGAGCACGTAGGTGCTTAAAGAGGTCATACCTGGGCATCTACCTCCAAATACAGGCCTCACACCTGGATACCCAGCCTCCAGAGTGGGGTCTCACAGCTGGCCACATGCAGACTGAGGCCTCAGATCCACACACGCAACACCCAAATGGAGGCCTGACTTTTGTGGTCTTCCCTTCCTCCTCCTAGCCCAGTCCAGTGGAAGATCCTGGACCTGGAAACCAGGAGACTCACATGTCATGGCCTAAAGGAGAAGAGAGGGCTCTGGCACCAGCTGTGAGACCCCACTCCACTTCTTACTAGCTGTGTGGCCTTGAGTGAGTTTCTTCACCTCTCTGTGCTTCATTTTCTTCATTTCTAAAATGGAGATGATAATTATATCTACCTTACTTTTCACGATATTGGGAGGATCAATGAGTTAGTTTGTATAAAGCAATTCGTATAGTGCTGTATGTTTTATTCGTACCCACCACCCCCTCCACCCCCAGGTCTCACACAAGAGCAAGTGCAGCGTCAGTGCCCTCCACACAGTGTGGCCTCATCGCCCACTCTGAATCTACTACCTGGCCTTGGGCAAGGCATTTCTCTTCACCTCGATTTCCTCTTTTGAAAATGGGAGATGATACCACCTATTGTGAGAATAAAATGAAATCGAACAATATGAAAGGGCCTTGATGAGGTAAACTCATGAAACACACCCAGAGGAGTGGTCTGATTATTTTATCTATCCCATTGTGTAACTGCTGGAGGGGCCAAATATTTTCCCATTCATTATACCATGAGGAAACAAGATAGTCTGTCTGTAAAACATGAGGTCACATCTGTGACAGTGCCTGGCATAGTATCTGGCCCACAGTCCAGTAGCAGAATAAATGGTGGCCCACAGTGCTTCCTCTCTGCTGTCATGAAGCTTTTCTTCTCCCAATATAGGAGGAGTTAGTGAAGTCATTGAACTTCTCTGAGCCTCTGTTTGCTCATCTGTAAATGGGAATAACTGTTCCATGCCACACAGAATCATTATGGGAACCCAAGTGTAATATATATAAAGTGTGCTGTAAATAGTAAGAGCACAGTACAAATTTAACTCACTAGTATTATAAAAAGAAAAAGATTGCTTAGCTTGCTTTAGACCCCATACTGCTTAAACTCTGGGTGTGACATTATGGGGCCCTTCCTTCCATAGGTCTCTCTGACAAGCTCCCACATTTGCCTTACTGGTGCCCTGGGTTATGGACAGCAGCCTGGGGAAGGGGACAAAAAAAAAGATGGTAGTATGAGGTTTAGGACAGAGGTTGCCTGCAGCCCACCTGTCCAAAGGATGCCCAGTTATCATTCTTGAGAATTCAAGGACAGACTTGGATCCCAGAAGTCTGAGCAAGGATGATCTCCAGGTTTCTGAGAATATCCTTAATCATTGAAGACCTATTCTCAAAAGTCCTTCTAGACTATTCTTCACTTAAAATCTTCAATGGCTCCCCATTGTCCTTCAATTACACATAGCTCAGTGGAGCATCAATCACCCTTCACTCTGAAATGTATCCTGAGCTCCAGTCAAATCAGGCTCCAGGATTTTACACTCCATTCAACCTTCCCACTGGCTTCCTGTATGCAGAACAGGGATTTGCAAACCAGAGGCTCACCAGAATCACCTAAGGGGCTTTCACAAGTACAAGTACCTGGGTCTTGCCCCCAGGGATCCTGATTTAATTGTTTGGAGTTGGTCCTGGACAGTAGTGTTTCTAAAAAGCTCTCCAGGTGATTCTAGATTTGAAAGGTGGCAGGTCTAGAACGCTCTCGTCTGCAGGAGCTCGGCCTGCCAAAACATCCATTCTCCAGGACACATGGGAAATGCCGCTTACACAGAGCCTGCTCTAAGTACAGAAGACAGGGCTCCCTGCTTCCAAGCCCAGAGACTGTGTCTCTCATGTGTCCTCATCACCTCTGCCTCATGTTAGGGTCACCTGCATCCAAAGCTCATTTTGCCTGTTAGACAGCAAGTCCCTGAAAAACAGGCACAGTGTTCCCCACATCTTCTATGCCTCTGCCCATCCTTCCTACACCGAATAGGCCTCATTAAATAACGACTGATCCAAGGCTGTTCATAAAATTCCGAACACCTAGGGAACCCTCATTCCGACCGAGAAGATGAAGAGAATAGGAAACTGTCCTCTCTGTTTAGGAGAAAAGGCCAATACCTGGACACTCACGCCGATGCGCTCCTAAGCTAGATGCTCCCGTGGCACTGCCCACACAGTGGGCCAACGCATCTGCTGCAGGGCTCTGCTCTGGGTGTTTCTGGGGGTCTACACAGGTGAGTCTCTCTCCTCTCTCCACAGGCAAAAACTGTAAGAGTATGTGTGAATACATATATGTACATATTCAATATGTACAAATTGCACTATGCATATTATTCACACACATACACACGTATATTTTTATTAAGATGAGTTTCTTTGGTTTGTGGAAAGAGGAATTTCTCCAAATCCCTTGAAATCCTTAAACGAAGACCCTTGGGAATCACTATCTACATAACACAGTATCTTGTGCATAGGGACTGCTCAAAAAACATTTGCTAAATTAAATAATGAACTAATAATCCAATCAATTGATTGTTGCTTATGCCAATATAGCCATTTAGATGGATTCAGAGGATGAGGCTGACACAAGATATGGCATTGCCAGCTCTGTCCTGCTGGATTTTGTGCCCCTTCCTTGTCACAGGCCCTAAGGAGGTACAACTGCATCTCATCAGGCTTTGCACAATTGCTTCCCTAAGCCTGTGTCAGTAACAATAGGTTCTGGAATAATCTACATACAAGCCCTTTCCTTCTCTTCTGCTTCACGTGGTCTGAGAGCCCACCAGACAATTACACAGCTGACAAAAGTCATCTGCTACCTGGCTGACTCCAAGGCACAATCAGAAGCTGAACTCAGAGCCCAGACTCCACCCGGGCCCCAACTCCCAGCCCTAGCCACTCACCATCACAGGTTTCTGTCTCCCACACTGTTGTCTGCTTTTCAGCTGACGCTCCAGGATTCTAGCAGATTCCATGTCCTAAAGATATGAGTATTCACATCTGCTCTAACCCTGAAGTGGAGCGAAGGAATCTCTAGGTATGAGAGGAAAACATTTCCAATTTTGAGGCCATAGTGCAAGTCTCTGGGCCCACTGTACTAGAAAGCAGAGGGCTGTTCCTTGTTCCAGCTGGCTTAGCATTATACCGCAAAGGTGGGCTCCATAGTAGCCGACAAGACAGGTGCCTAACCTCCTGAGGATTCCACACACAGCAAGACACCTGGTAGAACACAAAGGCCAAAATCATAATGTTAGGGAGTAGGCTTCAGCCTTGTGGGATAACAGCAAGGCCTTACCCTGTCTCTCCCCCAGTGTAATGACAGTCGAGTTCATACTCCTATATGCTCACATTTCATGCTTATACCTAGACACTCAAACCTAAATGCTCACTCCTGAATGCTCACATCATGAGGTTCACTGCTGGATACATACCCCTGGATGCTCACTCCTGGGTAATCACTCCTAGAAATTCACTCCTCATGGAGTCCTTCCAGGTCTCAAGGAGAAGATTACTAATCCTGGAACAGAGTATCATGTATCTGCTCAATACTAAGAAAAATTGAAAACTACATATAGAGAATCTATTTGTAGAAAAAAGATCTATATAGAAAAATATAAAATAACATGGAAAATACTTTCCTTGTATAGAAAAAGCATATATTTTCAAATCCTCTCATCTGAAAAAATTGAAGCTCAGAGAGGTTAAAGGACCTACCTAGGGTCATATGGCAATAAGGAGCAGGACCAGGATTTGAACCCAAATCTCTCTGAGGCCAGAGCCCATGCCCTTTAGCTTTCCCATCAAAAAGAGGCTCCAAGCAAGCCCTGCTGATTTGTGGCATAATGGGAGCAAATGAGGGCTTTATTCTAGCAGCTACAGAACTACACCCCTCTCTTCATTTTAATCCACCCCCTTTATATCTTAATCCAAAGTCAGTCACCTCCCATTTAAATGTTCCTCCAGGCATTCAACAACCACTGTCTGAGTGCCTACTATGTGCTGGTGCAGTGAGGCTTGCTTGAGTCATTATGGATTCAGGCTCCCTTCCTGCTGCCACCCAGGCCTCTGCTGTCCCCACGTGACTCCAGCTCTGGTGGTGAAGTCTCATTGATACGCGACAGAGTTCAAAATCACAGGCTTGGCAGGAAGTGCCATCTATACATAGCTCTACCATTCTGTAAGCACCGTTGGCTTCTTCTGAATAAACGCTACCCTACATTAAATGCCAGAATTCGGCAAGCAATACTGCATGTTTGCAATGAGATTGAGAACTAAAGGCAAGATTGATTCTGATGTGAACACCAGCAAAGCAAATGGGTTTTTGAAAACCCTATAATTTCCCTGCAACCCTTGACTTCACTAAACACACATTTTTAGACTACAGCACAGTTAGGTAGGCATTAAACAAAAATGAGGTAGTCTAATGATGATTTATGTGTAGGATAACCTTCTATAAAGAATTCCACTCTGATTTCAGGGTAACTTACAGAGGTGCCAACTTAACCAAACAATGCCACTTGCTCCGTGTCCACTGCCACGGCATGATCCCGGGGCAGAGCATTTGCTTGCAATTGTCTTAAATCTGCTGAAATTCACCCAGTGGGTGCTCTGGAAATGCAGCGCCTGCCATGAACTAAATGGAAAAGCAAAATATGACACATGCACACACCGCCAGAGGCACCTGTGAACACAGACATTTCTGCTTGACTGAGGAGCTGTGGCTGATGGTTCTGAAACCAACCAACTGGCATGCAAATGCAGAGCAGCCTGCCTGCTAGGAGACTGGAAAGGGTCCTGGGGAGCTGCAGGCATATGTTCCAGGTGAGGCCTCAAGAGCCCCTGGGGCGCAGGAATCAAACCAGAGTTCTGGTATACTCCTCCTTGGCTGTGTAACCTTGGGCAGCCCCTCAATCCTCCAAGCCTTGGTTTCCCCATCTGTCAAGTGAGGTTAAGAACATATCTCTCTCAGATGGGGTTGGAACGATTCAATGAGATGATGCTTATGAACTGGCTTTATAAACCAGAGAGCACTATACAAATGAAACGTCACATAGGCAGCAGGGCACAGTTTGAGAAGTGGCTCAAGTTATTTCTAAGAGCTGAGATCACACTGCTCTGGGCACAGATCCTGTTCCACCACATCCTCACTCTACGGCCTTGGCGGGGCGGGCGGTAATGGGACTTCTCCATGCCTCAGGCTCCTCATTTGCAAAATGGAGATAATAATACCACCTACTAATAAGACAGTTGTGAAGATTAAATGAAATGACTCATGAAAAGCACTTATTGCATAAGAGCTCAACAACTGACCACTTATTTTCTTACTAACCATCACTATGCTTATTATTTCAATTTAGGCCATCTGACTAGGTAGAGAATTCCTATGCCGCTTCCCAATGCTTCCTTGTAATCTCTAACCTGCAAAGTGTGTTTAAGGTGTTAGAAGGTAAGACCTTCTCTCTGCACTCCAAGGAAGAAAACAAGGCTGTCTGAATCTGATACCTCCTTCCCCATCAAAGCAAACAGTAAACAAACAACAACAAAATTAAGGGCCAGTTGCCTTTTCCCCTGTAACTGCCTTAGTGAAGGAAATAATAATTTTCCTGAGTTCCTGGGACAGCCTTTAGGCTGGAGTCACTAAAATATGTTACAAGGAAAGAGCTTAGGCTTTGGGGACAAAATATTTGGGTCCAAGCCCACTGAGAAGCTGTGAGACCGAGAGCAGATTGCTTGGCCTCTCTGAATCTCATTTCCTTTATACCTAAGAATGGAGGTAGCATGCCTCCCTCACATGGTTAAGAGGATGATTAAAAAAGATGGCATCCAGGTTATTTCCACAGAGCCCTGCTTACATGTATGTTTTAATACATGTTTATTTCCTTCTCTTCCACTTCTTATTGCGTAAGTTACTGAACATCACTGTATCTGTTTCTTTGTCTGTAAAATGGGGAAGGCAGTGGGGGTCACTGCAAGGAGCAAATGAGATCACGTAAAAGCACTTTATAACCTGTATAGTGCTGTGGAGATACTAGTTATTAATGAACCTGGATTTGAGCACTTTAAGCAGATTAGAGCCAGGTAGTTTGTAGAGTTAATCTTTGCTGTGTTAGTACCAAACCACACATCTTCATTCCGTCCCAAACATAATTTTGATCATGTATCACGCAAGGCATGAATGAATACAGAGATTAATAATACTACATCTCAGTCATTTTGTTTCCCTCATTCTGACCAGATATTTTCATGACTTTTTTGAGTTAAAAACACCATAGTGGTTGCCAGTCTAGTCCCCGTTGTTTACGGCTTTCTCAAGATCACATTTATGCGGAGCCATTCTTTAATCTATGAGCACAGTGCCACTGCATCCCTAGCTAACCTGTGTTCTGCCTCTAGGCCAGCACCCAGAAAGCATAGCATGGCCCAAGGTGATGGCAATTTCCCTGCTGAGTTTAGGTCTCTTCTTCATCTGAGAATTCAAGTCTCCCTAGAGGCCTAATTTTCATCTAAAAGATTCCATGTGTAGTAGATTTCATTGTCCCCATTTCATAGGTAAAAAACTGAGGCTTTGAGAGTAACTTGCTCAGGGTAACCAATTAGGACTAGCAGACTCTACCACCTGTCTTCTTTCTGCCACAACCCACTACATCTTCTGTAAATTGTCTGTTCATGCCTGTCACCCAGTTTTGCATTGTGTTTTCTCTTTCTTGCTGATTTGTAGCAATTTTTAACAGATATATTTTGTGTATTAATTTTTTGAGAGGCAATACAGTATACTGCTTGGGAGCAGAGGTAGTAGAGTCGGAATGCAAAAGTTTAAATTGCGGCTCTACTACTTTCTAACTTTGGACGATTCGCTTAGCTTCTTCGTGCCTCTGTTTGTTCATCTGTAATATGGGGAATACTAGTCCCCTGACCTTCAGATTGCTGTGAAGATTAAATGAGCTAAACATACATAATGCTTAGAACAGAGCCTGGCAACTTAGTAAGTGTCCAGTAAATATCAGTCATTATTATTATATTGCCTTATTTTTCTCTAAAACTAGATTGGTCTTTCATGATTAAATGTCCCAGCATCCTTTTCAAATTTCTCCCACCACTTATATTTACCTTGTAGTCATGTCCCCAGATCACCCACTCTCTACTTGCCTGCTTGCCTTTGCCCAAGCTGTCACCTCCACCTAACTGCTCTTTCTGCATCCTTGGCCTGAGAATGCATTCCAAGGCCTAACTGCAGGCCTTCTCCCACCTTCATGAGCCTTACTGGGCTGCCACCATCAGGAAGAATTCCAGCCTCTGTTGTATTATCTTTCTTACAAGAAGATACTATATCCCCTAGATAGGCACTGCTGAAGAAAAGAAACAGGTCATGGTCAAGTTTGATTCCTCTATAAGGCCTGACACTGTGCCTAGCACCCAGTAGGGGCTCAAATCCCATTTGTTAAATTGCCTTGAGCACATCATCTATTTCATATTAGTACAGGCTGACCATCCCAACCCACCTTCTCCATATCTTGAAATAATTGAGAGCTGAGATCCCCAATTTTGCATCTAACCAACAGAGTGTCATGGGAGGAACCCACAGAAGTGGTCTCTCTCTGGGCAGCTATGGAGCAGCTCAGCATAATGGAGACCAGGAGACCACCAAAATCTAAATCATGTAATGCCACCAATTTTCTCTGTGATCTTAGGCAGGCCTCCCTCTGTCCTTCTTGCCACATGACAGTCAGGAGGGAAGAGACTGGCGTTTCATCATCATCATTAATCATCTTCTATGAGCACTGGAAGAGAAAGGGGTCTGAATAAAATATAGATGCTGCTCTTGATGATTATACATTCTGGTCATGGGGATAACACAGATTTTAAAATATTACAGGACAAAATACAAAAATGTCTTGAGCAGGGATCTGAGAAAGTTCTGAGGGAGTTCAGAAAAGGATCCTTTAGGAGGTTAATCTGGGTGATTTTTAAATCACTCTGAACAGAAATTGGGGAAGACATCGTAAAAAAAGTAGTATTTGAATCAGACTTTGAAAGATGGGTAGGTTTTAGACAGGCAAAGAAGGAAAGAAGTCTGGTAATAAAAGAGAAGCACCCCACGAGTAGTTAAAATAATGTGCCCTGAGAATGAGCAGGAGAGAAGGGGTGAAGGAGGTGTAGGAGAATACTGGTCAGGGCATGGGTTTCTTCAGAAAATGAGGAGGCTGGACTAATGACCTCCAGGTCTGACAGTCTGTGAATTCATCTGTTTGTAGTCCACATATGTTCATACTGGATTCCAGGCCCCACCTCGGTTCTCTCTCATCTGCCATCTCCCATCTGCCATCCCCTGTCCATGTTGGTGTAGACTCCTGGGATCCAAAGTAGCCTTAGGAGCAGCCTGAGCAAAATGCAATTAACAAGTTGAAGCTGCATTCCAAAGCAAACTCGGATCACATTTGATTGTTTATTGTGCTGAGATCATGCATCCCTGGCCATCAGAGCTGACAACATGAACTGAATCCTAAATTCCCAGATCAGGACCATCTTTGTGTCTCCTACTGAGCCAAAAACAGAGCCAGTACCCAATAAAGCCTTCTTGTTAGAATGGTTGTTTTGTCCACTGATATTTCAGCTGGAGATCTGCTGCCCTTCAGAAAAGCCGAAGCCTCTGGTCACTGCATGCACAGCCAGAGGTCACTGCAAGGGCTGGTGACACGTTTCTATTTCCAGGCAAGTGCAGGAGACAGGGGCAAGCCCTCCTCCTATATTGGAACCTGAGGATAGTCCATTCTTACTGAGGAGCCTGTTCTGGAGAGGCAGCAGGAAGTAGAGAAACCCAGAGGACCCCAGCTCAAACTCAGGCTGCTTATTAGCTGTGTGGCCTTGGGTAAGTTGCTTAAGTTGCCTGGGCCTCATTGTCCTCATTTATAAAATTGGGGAGGGCAGTGATGAACTTAACAAAACAAAGTGTTATCTCAAAGGATTGTTGTGGGGATCAGAGATAATGTACATAAAATGCCTAACACAAAAGAGGTCTCAATACCTGATAGATATTATCATTAATCTTATTGTTATTTTATTATGCCGTGACAGGTGCTATAAAGATCCCGGGGATAAAGAGATGAAAAGGATAAAATTGTACACCCTCCTGCAGCAGACAGACAGAAGCATCGCCTATGACGTAAGACAGAACGAAGTAAGTACTCTAGGAGTAGAACCAGAAGAGTGAGAAGTTCTGCAGATGGGTTACGTAAGGCCTCTGGAAGGGGACATGTGTGAATCAAGTTTAAATGACATGAGGAAGGGATTGGTGCAGAACAAGCAGAGTAGACAGCAAGACCAAATGAAGAGGTACAAATATCCATGAAAAATTTGGACAACTGTGGACAATTTGAGAGGTAGAAGAAGGACGTAGGGCTCATTGACTCTCACTTTGGGGCCAGGTGAGCTGTGGTCAGGGAGCACTGCCTACTTTCCAGAAAAGACCCCTAGATTCCTCCTTGCCCCTGCTTCTCCCCTTCCGAGCATGCTGTGTCCCAGTGCACTCCCTGCCTAGCCAAAGCGTGATCTTAACCCAGCATTCAAGAGCCCCATCCGCATAGACAAGGGAGCTGATCCAGGCTTGTCTTCCAGAGCACTGGCGGACGCATCTGGCCCGCATCTGAGCTGTGTCCAAAACTCCCCACTGGGGCCAAGACAGCCAGTCAGGATGCTGGTGAAGAGCATGCTGGGAAACTCCCATAGGAGCCCGCATCGATATAATCAGGTCTGGTGGAAATTAAAAGCTATTAGGAACAGGGCCGGATTTATCTTTATATCCAATAACATGCATTGTAATGGTGATCATGCAGATGGGAAATTAAACCACATCTCAGCTTCTTTGGAGGCCTTAATTTTAATTTATGTTCATGTACATCCCTTTGCTCTATTACCCCCATGCTGCCCGCTCGGGAGAGCCAGTTCACCTCAAGACCAAGCCCCTGGGAGAGAAGTAAGGGGTAGGAGTCTGCCCGAACGCAGGTAAGAGGCTCTGCACACACATCTTTAAATAGCCCAGTGGAAGGAAAATGACCAGCGAGGGGACAGAGGCGGGGCAGAAAGGGCCAAGTGTATTAAGTAGCTCCGGGGAAAGGTAGCACTTTGGACTATCTCTCTAGCTTCTATCAACTCTGAGGAAAACACAACCAAAAAGCTGCTTAGAGTTTCAGCAGCTAGCTCTAGGAGGCTTACCTGCCCCTCCCAACTGTGGACAGCTGGGAAGGCTAACCTGTGAGCAAATACCCAACTCGCAGAGCTTGTTTAGCCTCTAATGCCTTCCAAAGCCCCTCAGAGAAAGGCACTGAAGGGCAGGCTCCTCATTCACAGGGGCATATAGCCACCCCATCAGCCCCTTCCTCGCAGGGCACCTGTTCTTCTAAAGGAGATATCTCCAGGGGCCTGAATGACCCACATCAGCCTCCGTCCCTTCTCCTGATCTCTAGCACCTGCTCCTGCTAGTCCCATGCTTTGTGAAAGACCGGAGCCCAGCCCTGCAGATCCAGAGATCAAACTCAATACCATTCTTCCTGCTCTAGAAGCCCTGAGACAAGACATAATTCAGGCTCCTGGATCCTTCCTTAACCTCAAAGCAACCTGATCATTAAATCTCCACTCACTGTGCTGCTATCCAACCTCCTAGCCAACACACGGTACAGTGTATGAATGGCAGAGAATCCTATTTTTATGAAAAAAAGAATCAATAAAAAATTTGAATTTTCTAAAATTGAAGCATGCAGCATGTGGGCCCAAGTTCTGGCCCCTCACTCAGCTACAGAGCCTGGAGGAAGTGAAACTCCACTCTCTTTGGTTCTCATGGATTCCTCTGGGAGCATGTCAGTTGAATTTGTATCCCTGGATCTAAAATGTAGCTGTAGAAGAATCTAGAATGATTATGGATGGGGCTGGAGAGCGGAGCAGGGTAGAAAAATTCTCCAAGGCTGAAGGAAAAAAAGGGCTTCTGCAGAACCGAAGTTTAACAGAGCCCTGCAGATTAGCATCAAGCCCACTTCCCTGATAATTACGCCTTTTGGGGCCACCAGCCCAGTCTTGACATGAAAGACAGCCCTGAAGCAACCAACTACAAGGGCCGCAGGGGGAAGCTCACTGCCTCTAGCTCCTATGCTCAGGAGCTAAGTTAACCTTTCCGAGCTGGGCTACTCACTATCACATGCCCAACACGCTCATCCTTATTTCACTGCCTCTGTCTGTGCTATTCCCACATTCTTTCGGAACTCTCCTGACCATCCATTCATGAACCCACTGATCATTTGGTAAGAATTTGCCCTGCGTGTGCAAGGTGATGCGTTAGGAGCCAAGATGAAAACAACCCAGTTCCCATCCTTGGGAAGCTCAGTCTAGGAGGAACACAGACCCTGTTACATAAAAATAAATACACCATAACAGGAAGCAGCAGGACAGAGGAGAACGCTCTCTTCCATCTACTAATAATCATCATAGCTACAGCCCACTTCAGTGTGTCAGGCAGTGTTCAAAACATTTTACATATATGAACTCATTTCTCTCTTACTTGGGCACTATGAAGTAGTTAACCATCATCCTCATTTTATTATGGTTGGGGAAACTGAGACAACGAGGGGATAAATGACTTGCCCAGATGGTGAGCAATGGAATGAGTTTCAAGCCCAGGCAGCTTGGTCCTAGATTCTAGGCTCTTAATCACTGCACCCAACTTGGTTCCACAGAGCCTTCCCTAAAAACCGACATTGATTTTTTTTCCCTTCTGGAGGCTAAGGCCCTCATTGCCTGTTGCACACAAGACTCTTTTGTAACACTTTATTGCATACATTTGTACAGGTGCCGGGAGGCAGTTCTGCGTGGGGTTAAGTGCACAGGCTGAGAAAACAGACCTGGATTCAAGCCCTGCCTGCCTCTCTGCTTACTAGACATGTGACCCAGAAGAAGTTACTTTACTTCTTGAGCCTGTTTCCTCTCTGTAAAGTAGAAGGTAAAAAATACACTTATGGATGTTTTTGTGGAGGATAAAAATGAGATCATACATGAAAGTTTCTTAGCCCAGTGCATATAGTAAGCACTCAAAATGTATTATTATTATTATTATTACTATTATTATTATTATTATTAATGAATATAGGTCTTAGTCCATAAACTCAAGTGTAAAAGAGGTACCGCAGTTCTTTTTATATTCTTTAAATCACCTTCAATCCGACTCTGTTAAATAGACAAGACATTCAGTCTCCATCATTATCGGGGCTTCCCCCAGAGATATGCCAGGGTCCAGGGTCTTTCTGGCCCTCAGCAGCCCATTATCCCTGCCTGCATGGTCCCTTTGGGTCTAAGGCTATGTGCCTCATGCCTCATCTGGACGCAAGAACCCAGCCTCTCTGTCCCAGATCCCATGCAGCCTCATAAAGCCACCCCTGTGGGGTCCAACCTCTCCCCACAGCACCATCCCTGTCTCTGGCATTCATTTGTCTCTTGTTTGTCCGTTGCCCTCAGAGGCTCTCCTCCCCAGCCAGAGCACCCATCCTAACCCTTCCTGTTCACTTATGGTTTCACAAAAGGCAGGAGGAGTAGCCGTCTTCAAGTAACTCTGGATTCCTATCACACTATAAGTTCTGAGGCCAGAAGATATAATGGCCTGGCCATCTGCTTGGAACTAACAGAAAAAAGAAGTACCAAGAGCAAAACACAAATTAATGTCTCAAAAAAAGTAGCCTGCCACATTAGCTATAAATACACCCAAGTGTTGGTTCTTCTCCTAGCTAGACACTGGAACCAACTAAGGAGCATTACAACTGCTGGCACCCATTTTCTACTCCGAGAGGCACTGACAAGCTTATCAAAGTTTCAAATGTGTCACAAGATCGAGAGCCCCTGCTTTACAGGTTTCATGCACAGAAGTCTGTCTTCCCCAACTAACCTGAAAACCTTGAGCAAAAGAATCATTTCGTGTGACCAGCGATGGGACATCAATGCTGGAGGGGCACTCAGAGAGCACTGGGTCAAGTTCCTTCATTTTACAGGAAGGAAAACCAAGGTCCTTGGTAGAGAAAGAAAGAAAGGGCAGCAGAGCCTCTGCAGTATGCCAGGATAAAGGTCAGGGATGCTGGAACAAGGAGAGGGGGGGACCAGGGTTTTGTAACTGGAAGCCTAGAGGCATTTGGGGGACTCGAAGGTCCTCTCTTAGGGTGTCTAGATGTGTTTTTCTGTTGAAGGGAGAACGCTGAATAGGAAAAAGAAACCGATAACGAAAGGCTCGCAATCCCAACAGTTCTAACGAGGTGAACCTGCGACGTGTTATTAACTTCTGCTCCCACTGCCAGGCAGGGAGTGACGCCGGCTTGAATTCTGACAGAGTCTTTAGCCAACCAATGGGAAGAAATGTCCTATATACTCCTGTGAGAATCCAGTGCTCCTTGCTCTAGTCCTTCAGTGAGGAACACGGATCACAAACCAGCCTCTGATCCGCCTCTCCCTACAACCTTTCACAGATAAGGTGCTTCCAGCCTTGCCTTCTATCTTTAAGGGCAAGAACAAGCAAAGACCCAGGGGTCAGGAAGGAGGGGGACTCCACTCCTTTAGGGAGTGTCTGGTGGGAACTTCACACACCCAACAGAGGCCACTGGCACATGGGTTTTCACCACCCCACACAGAGATGTACCCAGACAAGATGAAAGGCACTTTTTGGCCAAAGCATTCCAAACAATAACAAATTGCTCACCAGAACCAATCTCAAGATCTTGGTGAGCTCAACAACCAACTCAGCACCTCTGCTTTATCTCTCCCCCACTCCAGCCCCCTCGGCTGCCGTGGCCCCAAGGTTTTTTCTTACCTGGGATGATGGAGACTGTGTCCTTCTCCCAGGACACAACGCTAACATATTCCTGCACTGAAGAGGGGATGAGGCACTTGAAGACGGCCACGTTTCCACGCATTGACCTTTGATCCTCCACCCGGACGGTGTAGGGTTCCCTGAAAACTGCAGAGAGATGGGGGGCGGGGAAGATGACAGTGTCATGAGGCTCAATTGGGACATGGTGGGGGTGGGGCTGAGAAAGCCAGTGTGACTCCCTCAACACCTCCAAGCCTCAGCCTCCATCACCTCTTCCTCCTACCTTCCACTTACCCAGCCCAGAAGTCCCTTTCATGATCTTATTCCTGCCTGTGCAGCTCCTTCTCTAGCAACCACCTCCCTGTTCCACTGGGCGGCCCATTCTCCCTCTAAAATATCCAGCCTTCCTCTGCCAGACCATAATCCAGTTTCTAACCTTTCCAATTTCGGTGAATATTAACAAGCTGTATTAGATTGGAAGGACCTTGAGGGAAGTACCTAAGCCCTGCAATGTGAGCATATTCAACAAGGGTACGTGTGACTAATAAGGAAATACACTAGAATTCCTCTAAGGAAACCAAACTTGATTTCCTACATTATTCTTGGGCCCATGTGGCAATAGTTGTGACCATAAATTGCCAAAATAAAAACTGACACATAGTCTAACAATAGATTTTTGTGCCACTTCATTGTGAAAAGCAGTTTGGGAAAATGGAGTATATAAACAGAACTTTCTGGAGGGCTTGGTGATTTTGTGGGAGAGAATATTTGAAACTATCTTTGTCTCTGAAAATGAAGAACGCCAGAGACATGAACAGTCCCCAGGCCTTGCCCCTGCCTTCAGAACTATCCCTTCATCCACAGTGTAATGGAGGCCTCCTGCCGTGGTCCCATTGCTGGTTTCTGCTGTGCTGTCACCTGCGGCCGCTCTACATGTCAGGTCCCATGGGTGAGCCTGCCCCAGCCTTAGGGGTAGGGCCAAGGGGCCTGCCTCAGCCTCTCCCTTGTCCTCCTCTGCTTGCCCCATCCCAGGGGCTCACTTCATCCTTCCACCCCTTTTCTGCCAAGCAGAGCTGGAGCATCCAGAGCCCCACCGACCTTGTCCCGCAGCAGGCACCTGGGCAGCGTGCCCTCCTGCTCTCCCTGCCATGGTTGCCAGGGCGACACTCAGGACCCAGCAGCCCCTCCGGCTGTGCACCTGCAGCCCCTCTGCCTTCATCAAGAGCCTGTTAATTGGCTGTGTTTCCAGTTTGTCCAGCCCTTCCCGGCCCTCCCCACGTCTTCGTTCTTTCCCATCTCTGTTTTGTGGCTGTGACGGGAAGAGATACAGTTGAGGTAAACAGAAAGGAATGGAGGAAGGATTGCCTTTGGTTGTGGGGAATCACAGAGAGGCAACGAAGAGAAGCTGACCCTGGAGGGAGGCAGAGGGGAAGTGGAGAAAGGGTTGGGATTAGGGCATTCCACTCCCACCAGGATAGTCCCAGGAGCTGGCAAAGGCCAGTGGTTAAGAGTGTCAAACAAGCAGGCCCTGCCTTCTCCCCTGAGCAGCTGTGCCTCAGCTTCCTCATCTTTAAAAGAAAATTAATAACGACGACAACAACAACAACAACAACAACAACAATAACGCAGCACGTAGAAAGCCTGGCCTATGGAAAGCACTGCATCAATGTTGTGTGTCATTATAGCTACATCTCTGTGATTAACTGGCTATGTGCTCTTGGGAAGTGACTTAACTCCTCTTTGTCTTAGTCCCTCATTTGTAAGAAACACTTTACAGGATTATTGTGAAAATTTAATCCTAACCCAGTAAAGGGTATGTAACAGGAAATGTGACATCACTTTCTTTTAGCCCAATCTTCCAGGCTCCAAATCCTGGCCTCAGTGCTCCCAGCCTGGCACCTGGTATTGTATTAGGAAAACAGTGCTAAGGACCTATTCCCAAAAAGCAATTACATGGGAAGCCCCAGGGGAGATAACCTGGGCATGGCTCTGGGTCCACACTCCCTCCCCAACAATATGAAGACCAACTCTTTAATCAAGAACTCTTACCCCACCTCACCCCCTACACACACCTGTTCCCAGCTACTTGGAACCTTGTGCTTGTGAGAGGCACTCCTGAGCCGGAAGGACCCAGGGAATCAGAGATCTTGCAGGGTCTGTCTCTAGGCATCCAGGCTGGGAGACCTTCCCCAGAACCCACTCTCTCCTGCCAGGAAAGATGGTGCACTCAAGGCCTCATGAAACTGCAGTGGGCTGGCTAGAATGCTACCTGTCCTCTCCCACCCAAAAAAGGCTATTCTAAGAAAATTATTCTCCCAACCTAAGTGCCTTTTTCACAATTTGAGACACATCTTAAAACTGATGACGACAGAGCAGTGTATCATGACATCCTAGTTAAGAGTATCTGATCTAAGCCATTCCAGGCCTGCAGACCTAATCCGGACACATGTGACTTTCTATTTTCTTTAAAGAGACCATCTGAGAAACCCTCACTTCCTTGACGCTATCAGTTCTTCCAAAGACCAGAATCCTTGCTATGTTTCCTATCATGAATTTTACCTAAATGCCCGTTCTCATGAGATATATTACACTCAAATGTCCATCAACAGCAGAATGGATAAAGCACAGTACAGTCAAACAACAGAATACTATACAGCAATCCTATACCTATGCACAGCATAGTGAGCCAAAGATTCAAGAGAATACATATTGTAGGACTCAGTTTATATAAAGTACAAAAACCAGCAAGCATCAATATTTTGAGAAGTCAGGACTGTGACTCTAGGGTTGTGGTGGCAGAAAAAGGCGTGAGGGGGACTTCTGAACTACTGATATTGTCTATCTTGATCTGGAAATTAGTTAAAATGTGGAAATTCATCAAGCTGCGTACATGCAATAAGTGCACTTCTCTTTATATATTCTATTTCAATAAAAAAGTTTTTTTCCTCCCAAGAAACTCAATGGATGTCTTCCATGAGTCAAGCATTGAAATAAGCACTTAATTTAAATAAGTGTTATCTCATTTAACCATCATATGTAGTGATGGTCAGGGTAGGTACTGGTATCAGCTTTGCAGATGAGGAAACTGAAGCTCAGAAAGGTGTGTTCTCTGCTAAGGATATGTAGTAAGTGGCAGAGCTAAGATTCCAAAGAACAACAAAACTTTCCTTGAGGGACTGACTTTTTCCAAGCCCGCCCCCCGGCCCCGCCCCCAGCACGTGACACACATATCTTCAGAATGACAGGTGCTGCCCACTCTCCATTTCTGCCCTTCAAACTGAGCTCCATGGTAGGGGAGCAAGTGTCTGGTCCCTTACCTGCTTTAACGCGGATGTTGGGGCTCCGGATCTTGCCGGCAGCATTCTCCGCGGTGCAGAAGTAGTCATTGTCGTGGATAAAGCTATTGAAGGCGGAGGGGGAGAAAGGGTAGAGCTGCAGTGTCCCGTTGGCGTGGACGTGCCGGATGTGCGGCACGTCGTAGATGTCGTCCCCTGTGGCCAGGTACCATCGAAGGGCCGCGCTGGGGGAGCCTGCAGCCGGGCAGGGCACTACCACCCCCACGGAGCTGGAAAAGGTCACCTGCTGCAAGGAGTCATTTACAAAGTAGAGGCTGGTGCCGACATCTTCAGGGCGGGCTGCAGGAGAGGAGAGGGGAGAGGCTCTGTTAGCACTCTAGTAATACCTTCACAGGCCAGCAGGCATGCAAAGCCCATACCCAGGTAACAGTGGAGCACCCGTCATTCAGTAAGCGCTTACTGAGTGCTGACTACACACCAGGCACCCGCAGAGGTGAATAAGAGACAGTTCCTGCCCTACAGAAGCTTCCAGCCTAGCACAGGAATGGCACCAGTTGAAACATCTCATCTTCCATGCTAAGCCAAGTCCATGGAGAGAGGTGTTGGAGAGTCTGAAGCCATGGTCCACTATTGGCACTCACACCTTAAGAGAGACACTGAAATTGCTTAGATAATAAATATTTATTGAGCAGCTACTATACGCAGGCAGGTTCATGCCCAGTACCTCAGTTCGTCTGCTCAAACCTGAGAGAAGATGGTATCACCTCCTTTTTGTCATTCCCTTTTATAGCCTCAAAATAGTTACATGATTTGCCTGAGATGACACAGCCAACAAGCTACAGAATCAAAATGAGTCCATTGTTCCTAAAGAGGATTTAGTGCACTTTCCACCACACCACAGCTGAAAGGCAGTAGATGTAAGCTTATGTTCTAGGAGGAATAGCTGTAGGAAGCGGGGATGCTTACCTGGAAGACAGAAGACTGCAGGAGACCTTGAGATCTGTCCTCTACCTCTGTAGGTCAGTTTGGAAAATGCATAGCCCCAGAGGGCTGAATGAGGACCGACAGTATTGTAGGTGGATAAATTTGAGCTTGGGGAGCAAAAGTCCCACCCAGGTTCTAAATCTGGCCTTGACATGACTGACTGTGGAATTCCCTTCCCCTCTCTGATCATCTGCTCCTTATCTTGTAAAATGGGGGGAGGATGGACAAGGCTGGAAGACCCCATGATCTCTGACATGTTGCCAGTGCAACTCTCAATCACATGGGAGAACATGCTCACAACTGCAGCTACCAGACAACGGCAAGGACGCCTGACAGGGACATCTGCAACTCTCATCCCAGCTTAGGGTCTCAGTCTTTTCCGCCCTTATGGAAAGCAGCCCTGAGCAGTGGAATCAGGGTCCTCCCTCCCTGCTAAGGAGCCTACCTGACACTATAAGAAAGGCCACCTCTGAACAAGTGGAGGCAAACCCAGAGGAAGAGAGCCTTGTCCCAGGTCTCCAGCTGTAAGGCACTCCCTCTCCACCAGGAAGATCAAGGAGCAAACAAACCACTCTGCTGCTTGTTTAAAGAACATTGCAGGGGACCCAACTTGACCTCAATTTCCACAACTTTATGGAAAGGGGGAGGGCCTGCATCTGGACTGTATTAATATTCTTGGCTTAACTCTGAGCAGAGCCTCCAGGGGGAATATACCAGGCAGCTCATTGAAGGAGGCCATTAAGTCTTATTGGTCAGAGCAATTCACATCATCTCATAAAAAGCCGCGATGAAGCCATTAGCAACAGTGCTGGAAAACACATTCATGGGCTCCTTGCTGCTGCGGTGTCAGAGGCGTTCTCTTAGCAGCAAATGCATTTGTTGTCCCCACCAGGCATTGCATCCTTAGTGGATGAAAAGCTCCAGGACAGGAGGAGCAGCATCGCCTTTCCATCCTCCTCTCCACACTGCCTCCCCTTGTGACAATTCCATTGTTGGTGCTTGAGCAAGTCTTCTCTGTGGAAGAGGAAAGTGGCCCACCCAGGGACCCTAAGAAGCTCAGAGCATGCCCAACTCTCAGTGGCTGCAGTAATCTCCAAGTCATGAAAGCACACCATTTCACAGGTAAGCAAACTGAGGCTTTGGAAGGCTTCTCTGAAGATCCATGCTTACCAGATTCCCATTCCATGAAACTGCTCACCTTTTGAAAGACTTCCTTATGGAGATTCATTCAACAAATATTTGTTAAGCATCTTCTACGTGCCAGGCACTGTCGTAAGCACTTAACTTAGATGATCTCTTTAAATCCTCCAACAACCTTATGAGGTAGGTACTATTATTATCCCAGTTTACAAACGAGGAAACTAAGGCACTGAGAGATCAAAGCAACTCACCCAAGACCCCACAACCAGCAAGCGAGGGCTCTGGGATGCAGACACAGGCAATCTAAGCCCAGAGTCTGATTTCTCAACTGTTAGGTGATTGTAACCACTGCACTAATAAAGGGAGGACTTTTCCCCTGGCCACCAACTTCCATATTCAACTGGCCAAGAACAGGATTAATACCCCTGCATACCTGTGTGCACACATGTGTGAGTGCACACGCGCACACACACACACACACACACACACATGCACGCACACTCCTCCTGAGAGGGGCCCCTGTTGGACTTGACATTTCAGGCAACACTTAGCCTGTGGGAGCAGAGGTCATCACTCTGGGGTTCTGGGTACTTCCTGAGACAACTTAATCAGATACCCTTACTATGGCAGCTTTGTGGATATTGGGAACAAAACTCCATCAAGGAAGAGACTCCACACTGTACCTGACAAATGGACTTAAGAAGCTCAGAAAGATTCTTTATGAAAAGGAACTCAGAAATTATCTGATTCGAGGGACAGAGTAAGAAAATATTTAAGGATGAGTATGATGTCATCCCTGTAATGATAATACCACCAGAAATAATAATAACTACCATGGATTTCACTGTTAACTACAGGCCAGGCTCCTTCCAAGACCCATTATAGATATTATCTCAATCTTCATGACTCCCTAAGGATGTTATTATTATATTTCGATTTTACAGACAAGGAAATTAAGACCCAAAGTTAACTAACTTACCCAAAGTAACACAGAGTATAAAAGTGCCAGTGCTGGGACCAGAACCCAACTCTGCCTCACTTTCAGAGCCTGGGGATGGAACTGCTCTATTGTATGAACCACACTGAAGACAAATAAAACCACCAAATCTGGTTTTCCTGGCCGGGTTCCCCTCCCCGTCACTTCTTTCAGCTCAGTCTCACCCAAAACACACATTCTTAGTCTCCTCTCCTGGCTGGAGATCTGTCCCAGGTTCCTGCTTGCCCAGGCAGCCCCTTTCCCAGGCCTTTGTCTCCTCCCACCAGGAGCACCAGCCACAATGACAGCAGCCTTCCTACACTCAGGGTGGGGGGAGGCCTCAGATCCCGCCAGAGCCAAGGACATGGGGTTCTCAGCAACTACAAATGGGTAGATTTAATTGATGAATTGACTGGGATTGTCCAGCCACCTGTCAGGGCTGATGAAACAGCAGATTTATAGCGAAAGGAGAGTAGCCTCATATTTCTCCCACCCCGGGATGTGAGCTGCTGTCTTCTGAGTCTGGGGGAGCTGGGGAGGATTAGACAAACCATTCATTTCTGCTTATGGCTCTGACAGTGCATTGCCATCATGAAACATCACCCTCAGGTGTAAAACAATAGCATTTTGCACTTACGTTGGGCTCATATTTTACCATCACAAGGCACCTGTCGGCCCAAAATTCAGAAGCCCTTCAATAAACATTAATTTAGCCTCACCCCACCTGCCAACAGAGAGGAATGAGCAAATCCATAAAGGGGAAACTGAGATACAGACCACCTCAATTCTCTGCTACGTTCTAAGAAGGCTGGCACAAGGGCACCGGTGAGTGGCTGCAGCAGCATTGGGTATGTGCAGTCACCCCAACGTAGAAGGGAAGGAGCGATGACCGGAGGGCCTCACTCCAACCTCATGGAGTCTGGTGTGGCCTCTGTGGTGGGGCTTTCCTGCCTTCTCAGGCTCCTGTTGGAGTCTTCAGAGCAGTGACAAAGGCTTAGCAAGCTTTAAGAGAAGCACGGAAGCTGGTATAATAGAGCCCTGGAAAGAGTCTGACAGCTATCGTCCCTCCTGGGGCTCACCCCTGACCTGCTGTGTGACCTCAGGCAAGCCCATTTTCCTGCCTGAGCTTCAATGTCAGAAGGGGGAAGGCTGCACCATCTTACCTGCCCCCTAGGGCTGCCCAGGAGGTAAAACAGAATGTGAAAGTACTTGGTTCCCCATAATGAGGATGGGAGAATATGAGAGAAGGGGTTGCTATTCCTATCCCAGCAATTCCCCTTAGGGGTCCAGGGTGCCTAAGTTTACTCACAAAGGGGGGCTGAAGGCACAGCTCCCCTCTGCAGCCCTGCAGAATTCCAATCCCTCCATCCCTACTTCCTCTCAGCCTATTCCTGCACAGTTCAATGCTCTCCTCCCCCTGCTCCTTTCTGACCCAGGGACCAGGAAAGACTTTTGTTCCACGTGATCAGCAGACCCCCAGGTGTGGTGGAAGACATCAAAGACAAAGGAGAATGGCTCTACCTGCCAGGAGCTTACAACAGAGATGGAGAACAGAAAAGGGTTAACCCATAGCCCAGGGCAGTGTGCAGCAAGAGCTGAGTACTGATTCAGATGTGAGCCACTGGGAGGGGAAAGTAAGTTGTTCAGCAGCCACAGAAAAAGCTTCGAGAACGGGGGGCTGGGGCGGGGTGGGGGGTTGCGGGCTTGAGCTGAGCTTCAAAGGAAGATCTGAATGAAGGTACTTCTAGAGAAAGGATAGCCACTGCTCAGTGACAGGTATGGGTGTGGCATCTTTGGGGGACTCTACAGAAGCCTTCGAAGGAGGAGCACTGGGTAGGACTCGGGGGGAAGGGACAAAAACAGCTGGATTGACACGTTTGGCCCTCAGTGGCGAAAGGCTTTGGGGAAGTCCACAGGCTTCTTCCTAGGTGCACACTGAATTATCTCCCATGGCAGAGGAGACTGCAATTATTCAAGTTCTTGTAGGCCTATGCCTAACTTCATTTTGGTCATACACCCATTTCCCTGAAGGCTTACTGGCCTGGCTAATGGTACAGAGTTCTCAAAAGAAAGGAGGCTAACATCGATTGAGTGCTTACTGTGTGCCAGCCACCGGGCTTGTATGCTTTAAGGGCATTTTCTCATTTAATCCTTACACAAAGGTACGAGGTGGGCCCTGTAGTTTCATTTACAGGTGAGGAAAAAGAGGCTCATGGAGAGAAATTCTCTGAGATCGTACAGCTAGACAGAGTCGGAGCCAACATTCAATCAAGGTCTGTCTGGCTCTCAAGCCCAAGTATTTTCCGTCACAACACTGAAGGGTTCAAAGTTCGGGGCCTGATGAGAGTTCTCCTTCACTTCTTTTCTGGGAGCCAGTCTTAATTTGGAAAACAAATCTTTGGACAGGAAACTCCTACTTTCTCCTTAAATTCCAGCCATCCCCCAGCTTTTTCTTCCCTCTGCAGACAGAACCAGGCACATTTACAGAAAGAAGAAGAGGAGGGGGAAACAATTCACAAATAAAGAGAGAGACATTCAGATCAACAGCAAAGCTTTTTCTGGTCAAAGGGGGAAATGGATTTTTAATAGGAAATGGAAGTTATGGGCTTGGTTGTGATGTGACAGACGCCCAGACTTAAACCTATTTAATCTTCTCCTCCGTTTAACATTGAGCACCACCCCGATGCCGTGTTTCATAAAACAGGCTCCAAATCGCTAGGAGATTAGAAGTGTAGAAATAGCACAGCAATATTTTTAAACCAGAAATCACCCCCAGGCATTTGGGCTGCCCCCAGGGTCACCACTGAAACCTAAATATCCATTGCATCAACTTACTCGCTCTCCCTCTGCATCTGGCCATCGGGATTAGTTTGTCAAAGGAAACCGGACACCTCTGTATTCAACACTCATGGGCCCCCATTGGTTGCAATGTGGGTGTCTAACCAACTGAGGCTTCCTCCTAGGTGCATAGTGCATTATCCTCATGTCATCATCTCCAATCATTGTAAATGACAACCTGAGAAGACTGAAATATTAACACCCTGCCACTTCCACAGGGCAAAGTGAGCCATTTTGTTCTCTTCCTATATAATATTTACTTGTCCCATTCCTTGGACTTTTCATCTAGGAATATCTGACAGTGCTGGGGCCCCTACAATATACCTGACCCCAGATAAGCAAGAGACTGAAAGGGGTATCCATGCCTGGGCACAGCTAGTGTGGATGGGAGGAAGTAGTGAGTCTTCAGGGGAGCAGGGGGCAGGAGGAGTGGGCAGGGCTCCCCTGCAGGGCTGTGAGCTTCCTGTCTTGGTCACCACTCTATCCCCTGGGGCTAGCACAGCTTCAGGCACTTAGCGTAGTGGTTAACCACCCAAACTCTGGCACCAGGCTCCCCAGGTTTGAATCCCTGCTCTGCCACTTATAAGTAGTGTAACCTCGGGCAAGATTACTCCCACTTCTCTGTGCCTTAGTTTCCCCATTTATAAAATGGGGGTGACTGTATCTACCTCAAGGGTCATTAGTTTGGATGAATTAATATACATGATGGTTTCTGGTGTATGTAAGTACCTGGCACTCCTTAAGTATTTTCTGCTGTTGTTATAAGTATTACCATTATAGCAAGCAAGCAGTTAATATTTGTGAAAGAAATTCTGTGACAAATATTTACCTCTCACCTATAATAATAATAATAATATTAACAACTTAAGACAGTAGTTCTCATATATTACTATGTATAAAAATCACCTGGAGGGCTTGTTTAAAGTGCAGACCCACCAGAAAACAGATTCACCAAGTCTTCCACGGGGTCAGGAAACTATTGCTGATGCAAGTGGTCCTCTGTCTACACTCAGAGTAACATTCCTTAGAAAAAAAGCGGATTTGCCATATTGGACTTCAAAATCACCTTTCCCAACAATAGACAGTTCTTATGGCCTTGGCTGATAGGACCTTTACACCATATTAACTTAATTTGGTGATCGAGTTAATAAAATAATAGCGGCGTAATCAACAACAAAGCATTGCCACACCCATGCCTCACAAAGAGTTTTTTATGCAGATGTGGCCTGGCAAGCTTTCCTAGGTTAATTTACAAGGTTGATTACTCCAAAGCATTTCTACACAAAGACTTTTCATACCAGATATATTATTTGTCTTAACTCTAATTGTTCTCATCCCACAGTTGGAAAAACTGGGTCTGGAGAAGATCAGCCTGAGGGGCCTCTACTCAACCTCGTGTGTATCCAAAACCCAAACCATCACCGAGACAGGTCTGGCTCCGTCATCAGGAAACCTCCCTAGTGTGCATTGGCCCCTTAGAGACAATCTGAACCTACAGCCTGGGGAGGGGTAGGATGACTCTCCCCAGACAGCATCAGAGCGTTTACAGGCAGAGTTGGTACTTTCCCTGGGACAAGAAAGAGCTGCCAGGACTGAGTCCCGTGCCTTCTGTCTGTAGCACACCTGCTTTACTAGTATCTTTACCATGACTGTGGCCACCATTTCTTTTTAGCATTTGTTTTGTACCTGGCACTGTGAGGAGCCCTTCTCCTACATTATAGGGGATTTAATCCTTATGACAACCCTTTAATGCATCTACTGTACAAGATCACATTTTATAGATAAGAAAACGGGATCTTAGAGTGGTCAAATAATTTCCTAGGGTTGCACAGCTAAGTGGTGACGGAGCTACATTTCAAACCCAGGCCTCGCTTGCCTCGGGCTGCATTTCTCAATGGGCACACTACGTTCTAGACTCAGATTGTCTCCAGGATGCGAACATACCACAAGGAGATTTTCCGATGAAGGAAACCATGTGAGATATGAAAATTCTGATTTATTTGACACTGTCCCAGACAGCAAACATTTCATCTCTAGTATATCTCCCCATCAACTAAATGCCAGCAACTCCTTACTCCAGTTATTGAGATACCAAAAAATACCACCTCATCCCCCAATTTCCAAATGCCCCTAGGGAGATGGTTCTACCCCAATGAAAAGCACTGCTTCAGTGTCCAAGTGCTCTACCTCTGTCTATCAGAAACACGGTTTTTTTTTTCTAATTTTTTTCTTTTTTTAAAAAAAGATTCTTAGCACAACCATAGTTCCTATAACCAGCAACCAGAAACCTATGAGACCCATTAAAGATCAGTCATCCTTCAACCTACAAGGCCCCTCACCATCGGCTCCAGGAGAAATTATGAGCAACAGCTGACAGTCAAACAGACTCTTTAATCTTGCACACTCTTCTAGACAAGGCCGTCAAAGGAAGGCCCTGTATGCCCAGAAAGGTCTTTCTAGGGAGTTGGCTCAGACAGCACAGTTGTCCCCAGAGATTCCTAGATTTAGATTCCTAGATTTAGATTGGCTGATTCTAAGGATGTTAGTGCTTGAGGGATTTAAGAGATTATTTTGTCCAATCTCCTCCATTTACAGATGGGGAGAGTGAGACCTAGAGAAGTAGAGTAATTCACCCCAGGTACACAGTTAGCCAGTACACAGCTAGCCAGACTAGAGCCCTATCTCCACCACTTCTTGAATTCTGGCCACTCACTTTCAGAACCAGCAACCCAGGAATGGAGGAGCAGCATGGAGAAATCAAACAATATCTCTGAAGGCACATAAGAGGGACCAGGGATGCTGGAAGCCTAGAGGAGAGGCCTCAGATGGGCAGCATATTTATCTACACATTGTCAAATAGTTGTCAAGAGAGCTTCACTTGGATCCGTGTGGCCTAAAAGTTGGAACCAGAACCAGTGAGCAGAAGGAACAAGATCAAGACAGGGTTTGGCTGATTCTAAGGATGAGCTCTGTAATATTCAGAACTGTGTGACCAGGAGTGAGCTGCCTTGAAAGGAAAGTTACCTGTGGCTGGAAGTGCTAAAGCAGAGAGAGAACCAGTGCTTGTGGGAAAGCTGCAGAGATCAGGCATCTGATGATGGGATGGACTCCAAGTCCATAAAGGTGACTGCCACCCTGGAAGCTTTTTGCCCATGGCACTCATCCCCAAGCAAGTCCTCTACCTCTCATACCCCCAGAGCAGATCCCTTACCCTTCCCAGACCCTGTGGCTCTGGAAGGCCACTCCAGAAGCAGGGCGGCCATGACCTTGACTCAGTAGTGTTCTCAAGGCCTGGATTCCAGTAATTGCTATGAGGTCACACAAGATAGGACACAGAGCCTATTGCTCTTCCCTCAAGACTGTGGATTCCCTGCAGGGAGTATCATCCTCAGGGAAGGGTGTCCAGAAGACTATGAAGAAACATGCAGCTGAGGACCAGGGTAGGGAGCCAGGAGAGGCTCTTCTAACCCCACTGGACACTGAGGCCACAGGGGAATCTGCCAAGTCTGCTCCAAGAAGACTGTTGCCAGCCTGGCTGTGCCTTATCAGCTGTTCCCATGCTGATGAAAAGCAAAGGCTAAGAAAATTCTTCGTATGTGGGGGGCCCAGGGAGGGGAAGACAGCTACACACACAGCTGTGAGACCTTCGTTGTTCCTGTATGATGAAATGACAGTAATTATACCTCAGATTTCAGCAGAGCATTTATACAGCTGAAACTGGTTTTTGCGTGGTTTTTACATGTGTGTGTTTATATGTTGCCTTGTTCAGTTTACAAAGTGTCGTCACATGATATGCGATTGTATGCCCCTCATCTTTCTTGCACACATACAATAATAAGCGCCCTGTGGGACAGTCAGGATGGGTAATTTTGCCCATTTTACAGATTAGGAAGTAGAGGCACATGAACTCTTAGGTAATGTGCCTAAATTAGACAGGCTGAGCTTTGTTCTCTAGATCCATGGACAACGCTCTTTCCCACGTATGCGCGTATACACACACACACACACACACACACACACACACACATGCACACACAGTTTCATGGATAGGCAACTAGCATTTGAATAACTCTGTTCTTAACGAAGATAGTGACCTTGGAAACTGTCAGTGCAAGCGTCATTTAGAGCAAGGGTACAGGGAGGTGGGGCCAGGGGTGGCTGAAAGGATGAGGGGAATAGCAGCTGGATGGCAGGCATGGTACCCAAGGCTACTTCTGTTCACGCTAAACCAGCACTGGACAAACATCTGTTAAACAGGGTACACAGGCTATTGTGCCCATAGCCTCCCCCATACTCATGGAACCCACTGGTCACAACCTGCCATAGGCAGCACTTGACCTCTGGGTCATGTACTGCTTCTCTGTGGCTGACTAGGTCATGGAGGGAGGAGTGATCCAGGGACACCTAAGGTCATGGGCTATCAAGGATATTCTCTCTACACAAAACTACCTGAAACACAGCAAGACTCATCCCAATAGGGAGAGACATAGGAAGCCATCCAGTTACAAGATATGGGGGCTCACCCTGTGTGGCAATTTACATAGGCTTTACGGCACTAACTCCAAATAGTTCTTACTCTGTCCACCCGTGGTAGAGATTTAACAACCAACCCCAGCCTTCCTTTGGTAGGTAGGAGACTGACCTTTGCCTCACCCGCAAATCCAAGTCTGGAGCCAACCTCTGCCCTCACCCTTTCCACTGCTGCCACTAGCCATGGCCAGGAAAGGGAGTATGCGGGGCCCCCCAGGGACACCCAGGTGCTTGAACGTCCTCAGCTATTTTGCTGAGGATGAGTCCTGCAGGCTACCTAGCCAGGAAATAGAAGGGAGAAGTGGTGTCCCCTGTCCTGGCCATCTATCAGTCTTTCTTATTGGTACAAAGTCTAAACCAGTTGGCTTGGCCAGAACTGCAGCTCATTAACACAACTGCTCGGTACAAGACCTAATGGTCTGTTTTGGGGTCGGGGCAGAGGAAGGAAGGTGAGAGCAATGCAGAAAAAAAGAAAGGTCTAATGTTTATTAAGCACCAACTATGCTCTGGCTACTTTACATGCATTATCTCCTTTAAGCTCATTTTACAGCTAGAGAAAGTGAAGCTCAGAGAGGCCCAAAGTTATATACATGTCAAGCAAGTGCAGAGCCAGGATATGAATGAAATGTGAAATTTCTACCACACCAGTGAGTTACAGTCCTTTTTATTTTCCTACAAAACTCCAGTATACAAAATGCTCTGGCTGAAAGAATTGGGGCCGGGGCTGGTGGGGAGTTTGACATCTGCCCATTGGCCCTCCCTCTCTCTACCTCCAGCCATTCCCTGAGGCTCCACCCCACATCCCTGGAAACCTCTATGGGCTCCAGGTGGACCAGGGCCCTCCCAGATCATCAGATGTGCAAAAAAACACCCTGGGAGGCCTTGGAGTCGTACCTGCAGTGAGGGATTTGCTCAGGACTCTGGTAATGCAGACAAAACCATTCCTGAGGCCACATTCCCATTGCAGGCATCCCAGTTGGCTCCCTGGAAAGAAGCACTCCAGCTGCCCAGAAGTGTTTGCTCCTCAAGAGCTACTCCCAGCCCTTTACACTCTTCTCTCTAAGACCACAGTGCCTCCTTCCTACAACCCTTACTGAAACGCCACACACGACGGGAGCGGCCTCAACACCACACATGACGGGAGCGGCTAGGGCTCTTTCCCTAATCTCTCAGAGGCCACAACCCCCCCCTAAGCTGAACGTTGACAAACCAGGAGGAAGAAAAAAGCATTTTGCCTCACATCA
Organism: Pteropus medius; assembly: GCF_902729225.1. Lineage (NCBI taxonomy): Eukaryota > Metazoa > Chordata > Mammalia > Chiroptera > Pteropodidae > Pteropus > Pteropus medius. Next base: position 67,537,155 of record NW_024349800.1, read on the forward strand.
TCCCCCCTTCTCACCAGCAGCTGCTTCTCCACCTACTGACCACAGCCTTAAACACCCAGCTTCTGCTATTGTAGGGGTGCACTCACCAGAAGGTCTATGTTGGCCCTATCTCCACAGCTGATGTGCTCCTCTCTTCATCCTCTTCTTCTTACAGCACAAAAGAGACAACCCACACCCCATGTTTGGTCTGCCTTAGGGTGTCTCTGCCCATTGCCACCCATCCTACGCCAATAGCAAGTTCCAGGGCTGCCTTGCCAGATGAAGAATGCAGTGCTGAGCCCCTGCAGGCTTAAAACTCAGAGGCAAGAGAGACACCTTACCAAAAACACAGTCCTTCTCTCAGCTCCTGCCCTACCCCCATTTCATGCAAGGAAAAAGCCACCGTTTGGCTGCTACCGAGGCTGAGATCAAGAAGCTACTCACAGAGGGCGAGGCTCTTGACCTGGCTAGGTGAGGATGCAAATCTGAATGCAAATTACATGCAAATCCAGGGCCTGTCCTTGGGTTCCCAGCACCCTGCCATCTCTGCTGCCTATGGCTCACCCTATTCAGGCACCTGGGTGCTGGCCAGACTGTACCAGGCTAGGGGCTGAAAAAGCACTTCAGGAGTTCTTCCTCTTGACTGCTTCAAATGTCCTCAAGAAACACCTGGGAGGAAAGAATATCCCAGCCTGGCATCTGAACCCACTCCCCCCAAAATGCTCTCATTATCCACACTCTCTTTAACTCTTCCACATAGAATATCATCCTTCACCAGGCTCAGCAGGGGACCAAGTAAGTCACACGGATGGAATTCCTGAAGACACAGAGAAGGTAAGGGGGACATGGGGTCTGCACCCCTCTGTCAAATGCCAACCGCCCATGAGATGCTCTGGGCAGACTCCCACCCTGTGTCTGGAGGCTCCCAGCCTGTTCGTTTGGCGTCTTGCTTCTTTAGCAAAACATCACTGGGCCAAACCCCCATTGCCTGCCCACCTCCTCCCATCCCTCAATCTAAGAAAAATAAGCCCTTCCAGCCAGTCTCCTGGGATCTGTTCAACTTAAGCGCTGCCTTTGGGTCAACTGCTTACTTGCTTTTTGTTTCTAATTGAGCTTCCCTATTCTGCTGCAGAAAAATATTAAGGTAGCTGACTTTGATGCCTCAAAATATGAAGCATCTGAAAGGTTCATCGGGCATCATGGCAGTTCCATTCTCTCCCATGTAATTCTAGTAGCGAGAGCCTCTCTGCCCACCTGCCCCTCTCCGATGCTTACTGGTCCTTCACCCGCTTCCCCTAAGTTGTGTTTGCCATCTCAAGATTTTAAAACATATTCCCCCAGCGCCCCCTCCCCCTTTTAATTAGACACTGAACAGAGTGTTAGAGATTTTCTTAATGGCTTGACGAAGGCTTTTAATTTGGTCTTCTCAAGAGAGAAGAACCATGCGTCCCCATCTGAGAGGTTGGGGTGGGAAATGAAAAAATCAATGCAACCCATTATTTTGGCTTTTAGAAAACAGGAATTTTAGTGCCGGGGAAGCTTGTTCTTTTACACAGTAAAAATGCAAATGCAGGCAACACAGATGCTGGCACGCTGGATGTAACAACAGAGAGAGCCTCGCTGGGGTTCATCTGGCTGCCCAAACCTGGATTTGTTTTGGCAGTAATAAGGCAGTTATTGGAGACTTGATAACCGATTATTAAAACACCTTCCCAGTTCAGTTCTGGGGAATCAGTCTGAGCTTAGGCTTCATCAAAAAAAGGTATTTTGAGAGGAATGGAAATAACAGAAGCTTAAAACACATTCAATAACTGCTTAATTCCATCCAGAGGACGAGCCATCTCATCTTGTTTTCTCCTCCTCTCTCTCTGCCTCCTCCCGCTCCTCACAGATGGACGTACAAATTATTGCAGGAGGATATTGTTTTCTGTAACAGGCTTGAACATTCACATTTACATTTTCCTTGGTGCCGCGGGGGTGACTGGCAACGGGAGAGAAAAATACACCAGACCTCATCTTCCCTGCTCTCACCACATCACATCTTCCCCCAGCAGCCTCCGTTACCGGCCCCCACCCCACCACCGCCATGCCACCCCAAGCAGAACAGGCCCCAGGGACCAGCCTGGCACCTAAGACCCAATTAAAACATGAAGGAAAAGAAAGGCCTGTCTGGAGAGTCGCCTTGGCGCCCAGCACAGATGCTGGAGCCGCTGAATGGCAGAGGCGCCAGGGCTCTGCAGACCAAAAGGCCACTTAGGTGCTGCCTCACCTGGCACCTGCAGCCCACCTACAGGCCCAAGGTCAGTGGCAACTTCCTTCTCAAGCTGGAAAGGATTTTGCCCCTCAAGCTCTCCTGTTGCCTTTTGGACCTTTCTCCACCCCCACCTCCATCTGCTCCCTCCCTATCAAATAGCTTGAGCTTCATTTATTAATGCCCAGCTTCTGGAAAGGGGAGGGGAGAGTCCTTCAGGTATATTTGCTAAGGGACCTCCACCCCTGGGGAATGGGCTGCTCTGAAAGAGGTTCTCCAGAAAGGGGGTGTGGGTGGAGGTTGAGGACAAAGCTGGGCAAGAGTGTGGCTGCAGCTCTTGCCTGTGCTTTCTCTCCGGACAAAATGGAAAAGGCTTGGGGTGGGGAGGGTGGAAAGAACTAGTGAGAAAGCTGCCGCTCCTCACCTTATGTATTTTTAATATTAATGTAATTAAAGCTGCAAGCCGAGCCAGCCTGCGGGGGCAGAGGGAGGCAGGAAGAGCCTGGGGAGAGGGAGACTTGGTTTGTGTGTGCTGGAGGGGGGTGGGCCGGTGTTGAACGCCAGGCAGGTTTCTTGCTCCGCTAAAGTGGGCTGAGAGGGTGCTGTGCGAGGGGTGGGGCGAGTGGTTATTCAACCTACACCAGATTTGGTGTGTCGCCCAGTGGCCCCACCGGGTCTGAGAAACTCACCTACTTTGTCTACTCTTCAGAAGCCACCCCCCACCCCACCCCCACCCTCCGCCTCCTACCCGATCTCTAGGCAAGCCTCAGCAATATCTTGGCCTTCAGTCTAGCTTTGACTGGGTGGTATTTACAAATAAAATAAGGGTCACCCTCCTCCCCCAAAGCCAGGAGATACTGCAGTCTGCTCCGGCAGGTTGCAGATTCCAGACCCCTGGGGCGTAGGCACTGAAGGACAGGACCCCTCCGGAAGCGCCAACCCTCTGCTGGATTGCCCTTCCCCTACCGCCTACGGGTCAAGAGTTGCAGCTCCAACCCGGCCACCACCTGGGCAAAGGGGGCAGAAGCCACCCCCAGGGCGCGAAGGAGAAAAGTTAGAGGACTGAACTGGTAAAGCTGAGCTTGTACGAGCGTGTGTGCTCCGCCGCGCAAGGGCGCGGAGTTCGGCCGCCTCGTCTCCCGCCATCTGCGCTCGCCGGGCACGTCCTCAGCGATAGCCTAAAAGCCCGACCGCCAGGGACTGCCTGATTTTGACTTGGTGTCTAGGTGACTGTGGTCGGAAATACCTGCCCCCTTCCAACTCCTAGTCTCGGCTACTTCGAGGATCAGGTACGCTGCGCCCCAGCAGCACGTCTGGACATGCCGGACACCTGGACCCACCCCTAGCAACGCCTTCTTTCTGGGGAAAGCGACACGCCCCCACCCCCGACCGAAGACCTGTCCCCAAGACCAGGCGCCAAAGCGGAGAATCTCGCACCTTGGGGCGTACAGCCGGAGGTGGCCAAGGCGGCGCAGCGAAGCCGGGGCTAGTGCCGAGGGCAGGGGGTGGGGTGAGGTGAGGTTAGCGGAAGGCGACCTCTGGGTTTAGAGAACAAACTTGCTATCCGAGGGACCCCCACCTTTTCCCGCCCTGCTCTAGCCAAGGCGTGAATAAGCTCCATGCCGTGCGGCGCTGGGGGTCTGGGGCGGCGGAGGGGCGCACAGTGGCTGAGAAGGAGTAAACCGCCGAGTCCGAGGCCGGGTTAAGCGAGGACTCCCAGGTGAACACTCATGGCCTGAGGACCCCTCGACTCGGAGGGCACCCCGGGGTCCCAGTGCTACCAAACGCAGGAGGCGGGCAAGGGGCTGAGCATGGGTCGGGGGGCAGAACTGCGGCCCGGCAAGGAGCTGAGAGATGAGAGGTTCATGCACCATCACCCCGACATCCGCTTGCCCCAAAACGGTAGGCGCGGGTGGCTGGCGGAGCGGTCCAGGGTGGACTCTCACCTGGCCCCTCTCCGGGTGCTTGCCGGATCCCTGCTGTGTCCCACCCGGAGCCAGGCACCGAGGCTGGTCCCCTGGACACCTGGAGCTATCCTGGCACCCCGCCTGGGCGCCAGCCGCGCGCTCCCCCGCAGGCCGCCTCCTCCGCCCTGCCGCCCGCGAGGGTCTCACCTTTGTGTAAAGAGTCCAGGAGCAGGAGGAAAGTTACCAGCCACATGCCATAAAGAGGCCCTATTCTCCGGGGAGGTGGTCCTGTGGCCGGCCGTGCGGCAGCGCCTCTCCCCCGCTCAGCGCGCTCGCAGCCGCCCGCACTCCGCGCCCGCTCTCTCTGCTCCTCAACCGAGCGCTCGGCGGCAGCGGCTCCTCCCTCCTCCGCTCCCTAGCTCCTGTCATCCGCAGGGCTGGGCTAGGCGGCCGCTCTCCCCGCCCCCCCGCAGCACCCCGGGTGGTGAGCGCCGCGCAAGCCGCGAGCCCAGACGGCCTCCAGCCCTATAAGCTCAGGCACAGGGACGGGGACCCGTACCATACGGCCCTGACTGGGGTTCGCCGTCTGGGAGGCCAGGGGTCCCTGCCACCCACTGGCTCCGAGCCTTTGGTCGCATACAGACATGTGTCATATGTGTGCCAAGAGCCCGCCATGCTCAGGCCAAGGACGCCCAGTGTCTCCTGACTCAGCCACCAAGGCGAATGCTTCCTGCCCTTTTCAGGCTCAGTTTACCCCCTTGGGTGAGGGAGCATGGATGCTCCGAATAAAATCCAGACTAAGATTCTTTAGTGCCTCTTCGTGCTATCCCCACCTCGAAGTTCAAAGCTGCATGCCCTTCCAACCCCTAGTTACTTCTGCAAGTCGGCCTCCTAGAGAGCCCCAGCTGAATCCAGCCTCCCCCAGCACTGTCCCTCAGCACTTGGCACATTGGGATAATTTAGACATGATCTGCAATAAATAAATCAATGTCTTCCTCCTTTATCTTCACCTATCCTTCCCTCTTCCCCTAGCTTTCTCATCCAGGAAAAATTGGCTTCTTCCTTATACCAACCTGCATAAAGTTGCCATGGAATTGAACAGGGCTTGAGCGAGGGTACCTTCTCAGTCATAAAATGAATGTTGAGCATCTGCTGTGTGCCAGACACCAAGTTAGGCACTGAGACAAAAGCTGGCGGTGTCAGGTGAGCTGTGAAAAAGTTGATATGGTTCAAAAGCCTTTATGCCATAATTCCAAAGTAAGGGCCCATGCAGGATCCAGAGAAGGGGTCCACAGCAGCCCTGAGAATGGAATCAGACAGGACTGGACCTCCTCTCATAAAGAGGCCACATTGATGTGCCCTGGCTGTTTGGCTCGGCACACTTTGACCTGGTTCTCTGAGGTATGCAGGGAGAAGGGAGCCTGAAGGAGGAAGGAAGGCAGAGAGGGCTCTGTTTAGCTCCATTAGACAGAAGAAGAAAATTTACTTCCCCAAAATGTCTTGCTCAAGATCAGATGGGAGAACTAGACTCCTCATTCCCAGGTTTTGCTAAGATATCCCCAGAAATTTTACTTAAACATTTTAAAGCGTGCTTTAACTTTTTAAAATATATTAAAATGTAACATAAAATTTACCATTTTAACTGTTTTCAAGTATACTATTCGGCAGCATTTAGTCCATTTATAATGTTGTGGAACCATCACCACTATCCCTTTCCAGAACCTTTTCATCATCCAAACAGAAACTCTGTACGCATTGAACCGGAACGCCCCATTCCCCACTCCCCCCCAATCTCTGGTAACCTTTAATCTATTTTTCTGTCTCTATTAATTTGTCTATTCTAGGTACCCCATATAAATGGAATCATACAATATTTGTCCTTTTGTGTCTGGTTTATTTCAGTTAGCTAATGCCTTCAGGGTTCAAACATGTTGCAACATGTGTCAGAATTTCATTCCTTTTCATAGCTGAATAATATTCCATTGTATGTATAGACCACATTTTGTTTATCTATTCATTTTATGAATGGACGCTTATTTCCACTTTTTGGTTGTTGTAAATAATGCTGCTATGAACATGGATGTACAAATATCTCTTCCTTCGAGACCCTGCCTTCAATACTTTGGATATATTCCAAGAGGTGGAATTGCTGGATCATATAATGTATATTTTTAACTTTTTGAGGAACTTCCAGGCTCATTTGCTCCTTTTGCATAGTGCTTTAAGAGTTTAAAAGGGCACCCACCTACAATTGCTCCCTGTATCCTCACAATATGTTTTGAAGCTTCATCACCCCCTTTTAAAACAGAAGAGAAAATTGTGGTTTAGCTTGTTCAAGGTCACCCAGTTTGTATCACAAGCAAGACTAGAACCCAGGTGTCCTGGCTCCGGAGTAGAGCTGCTTGCTCTATCCTGTGCTGCCTCCACTTCATGATGCTAAGTCACCACTTTTGAAGTGAATGCTTTTTCACTAGCTGTTTTGTCCTCTGTAAACTCAGGCATAGAACAGAGATATGAGGCAGAGGGCAATAAGTATTTGAGATGACCCAGCACAACACTCTGCTTTACAGTTGAGGAAACTGAGGACCAGAGTGAGGAAGTGATGGACTTGCCCTGGGCCATGCAGGCAGTGACAGAGCCCAGAAGTTGGCAGTTTTTTGGCTTAGCTCCCTTCCTTCACCACCCCCAGTCTCCTGGGCTCATTCTTCCCTCATGTCCCTTCCCTTCTAAAGGAGAAGACTGTCACCGAGAGGAAGCCAGTTATTTAAAACTAAGCCTATTGACACAGAGCACCTGGTGAGGCCATGCCTAAAATAAACTGCTAAGTCAGACAGGATGAAAGGGGCTGCTGTCTGCTGGGGACAGCCTTGAGCGGGCCTAGGGGTATCAGCCCAGCTGCTTGTGCCCCACATACTGGAAGGAGAGAGGAGGACTCTTCTTTATTTCCCTGAAGTACATCCTACAACCTCAGTGGCCCTCTTATGCTGGTTACACCTGCAGGCCTGTAAGGACCACAATACTGAGTATATAGGACTAAGTGTTATCTGAAGGGTAAGGTCATTCATGATGTCAGTGACTACGGACTGGCCATTCCCTGAAGAGGTGTGTGTATGGGAACAGGGCACAAGCATGTGCGGAGGGCAGACTCAGGGACTCTCTCTAGCACAGGGAGCCTTTATAATGCCATGGCTTTGGAGTCAGATAAAGCAGAGATCTCAGTCAAACTGCCACTTACTAGCAGCTATGTACTCTCAGGGCATTTATGTGTGCCAAGCCCTGGTTCCTTCACTTGTAAAGTGAGGACAGCCCCAGCATCTACCTTGAGAGCTATTGTGAGGATTAAATAAGACAAGCCCAAAGGCTGGCACATTGTAAGCCCAGGTGAATGTACCACTAGTGTTCCTGGCTTTGCTCAAAGAACTTGACCTGTAGGGAAGAGGATAAGACTGTCTCTACTGAGAGGATGTTGGGATGACAGCCCACACTCCATGCTGTAGCAAGGCCGGAGATAAAGAGTTGGCAGTTTAAGCAAGAAGCCATAGAAACAGGGAAGGAAGGCATGCTTGAGGCTGAGAGAGCATAGGGAGATCACCGGCAAGGGAAGGACCTAAAACAGACAGTCCTTATATATTTTGTATATTCCATTTTCTAAGTTTTGTCCCTCCTCAGTATTTAGAAAAATTTCTTTGAAAATGACAGTCTGGCTGTTCAGAAGTCTTCTCTTAACTGGTGTTTACAGGGAAAGCTAACCCTACAGGGGAACCCCAAGGGAAAGTGGACCTTGGAGGAAGAGAGCGGGCTTGTTTCACCCATGCCCACTCTGAACCCTGATGTTCCCCTCCCACAGCTGACATTCGGGAGGGGCTATCATTTTTATTTTGATAAAAGGGACAATTTCTTCATAGTCCCAAATTGGATGGAAGCCCTCACACCCACTCACAAATATATGCACACCAAAGTGAGAACAAACACAGTTGCCAGGCAAACAGTCATGTGTACAAGTAAACATAAACACTTAATGACAAGCACACCTGCACTCGAATACAATTTGAATACAATCCAAAAATTCTGCATTGGCACCTATGCACACGTCCTAACACTTTTTAAAAAGCCCCAAATTTGTGGGATTCATTTCTAGGAAGGACACACCATCCATTTAAAAACTGATTAATTTCAATATTTTATTGCATCAGAATGCTGGATGATGATGTAGCTGGTGTGTGTGTGTGTGTGTGTGTGTGTGTGTGTGTGTGTGTGTGTGTGTGTGTTACTATGTCAGTTGAAGCGGCTATATGAAGGCCCTGGGAGTGAACCCTCTCCAATTCAGGTTAATCATGGATATTTGGGGGTATTATTTTGCCATGTTATATTAGGACTAGAGCCATCATGAGAAACAACAGATGTTTTTTATTGTTTAACTCAAACAACAGCTTCTATATTTTAGATACTTTTCTTCAAAAAACAAAGGCATATGATTATTTTAGCAAAGCCTTCACATGTGCTCTGAAATTCTTTTAACAACTTCAGTATAAATATGGTTTTCATAAAAGAAATCAATAGTGAACCAGGTCAGTGTTAAAAACTTAACATTTGGGGTTATATAGCTAATTTGGGATTGACCTTCTTAGTACTTATTCATTGATTGGGGGAAAAACAAAAAGATTTCTCTGTCTTTTTTTTTTCAATTTGTAATTTATTTTAATGTTATAGAAAGAGTCCTGAACTACAAATCAGATACCCTGGATTCCAGTCTCACCTTTGCCACCTTAACCAATTGTGTGATCTTGGACAAGTCACTTTACCTTTCTCAGTTTCCTCGCCAGTAAAATGAGAGAGCGAGCTAGAATGATGACCGAAGCCCCTTCCTAACACTGGAGATGAAGTGAGCACAAACAAATATGTTCATGTATTACCTCATGTAGGGTGTGTTTGGGTGTATATGTGTGCATCCCCACAAACCTATGCATGTTCTGTAATGCAGGCAAAGAAACAGAATACAAATTTTCATGCACAGATACCCAGAAGCAGATATAAAAAACTCACACAAAATAAAACAGATTTTGAATCAAATGCATGCACATATATCTAAAATACTTCCATCTTCTTGAGACAGAATGAATCATTACAATTCACAGACTATGGTGCCTATCTAAAAGAATAGTACGTGCCATTAAATTACCCAAGCTCTCCTTAAACCAAAATTCTACACGCTTAGCCCAGAGGGTATCTAGGCATGTTTCACTGCTTATCCTCTCAAAATTTTGGATTGTTACATCATGGTTCTAAGTTCACTGGAACAAAGGACGCGAAGCCCTGAGGCTCCTCCCCGACAGATGAGGTCTCAGGCCACTGTCTCAGCAGGGTTGATCTGGGGCTGGGGAAGCCTCTAGGGAGGCTGAAGTCCCCTCAATAACATGGCCTCTCTCCTATGTTCTCTCTTAGCTCATAACTCTGAGAAGCCAACCCAGAGAGGTTCTGTGAAGTCCAAATTCTGTGGAGCTGAAGCTCCCTGGGTCGGGGCAGGTGGGGGGAATCCAAACAAAGAGAAAGAAAAAAAAAACTCCTTGAGTGGGAGCTAACTTTGCTGGCTTCCCAAGTTATCCTGCAGATCTTCTGACTCATGAGACTCTCACAAATGTGTTCACCAAATTGTGGTTAAGTATCTCCTATCTGGAAAGTTTCCATGCTGGTTTCCACTCCTTTCTCAAGTGCACAGTACCCTTCTCTACTTGTGTAAGCCTTCCCATGCAGCAGGGCTAGTCGGGCACCCACAGCTTTCTCGAACCATCCCTGACCAGCCCTCCTAGGGGATCTGCCTGCCCTGGACATCAACTTGGCCTTTGGCTCTCATCCCTTTGTTTATATCCCTGTGGCTATTTATTTACATACACATCTACTCGCCTCCTTTTCTAGACACTAGGTTCCTAACTCTTTCTGTTTGTACCTGTAGAGCCTAGCCTGGTCGTCCTTGCACTAAGGGCATTCATTAAATGTTGATTTAATGACTGGACGAGCTCATTCTTACAGGGATGCAAATACCTGATTACAACTTTACAGGTCATGCTTTCCAGAGGTATGTCATTTAACTGAAATCAAAGTCTTAAGCTTTGCAGTTCTCACATTAGAGTTTCTGGCCTGGAAGTGTAAGTACTTGGCAGGACATCAGAGCCTGCAGGAATGCTGACCCTAAAGCTGCAGTCTTGGCAGATACCTGCTCAGTCGGCACCATCGTCTTCATTGTTGTCATCGTCACACAGAGCTTTTGGGATCCGAAGGCTTCATATTTTCTTTAATTTCTGATCCTCACCAAAAATAGATCAGGCTGGAATTGTTTTGTTATACAGATGAAGAAACTGAAGCTGAGAAGTATGTGATGTGCCCAGGAGCAGATCTACATGAAGTTAATACAGCTTAAGCTTCAGGGGACTGTAGAGCCCAGCAGTGTGTTCACATGGTCAGGTATTATTGGTAATCTAGTAGAATGCTATGGTTTAACTGCAATTGATTAAGACTGCTCCTCCTTCCTACTCCCGTGGGTCTGCTGTGCATATGGGGGTCTGACTCAAGACCCCCACAAAGTGAGTGAGGCTCCATTTGACCTGGGAGCGGGGAGATCGATGTATGTGGTTCACAGGCACTATTATGTAGCTGTCTCAGTGTAGGGTCGGCATGCATGAATACTAGCTCCCACTGGGCTGACTCACTTGGCTTTGTGACACGTGTTGCAGGGCCAGAAGTTGTTTTACACAATGCCATCATGGCCTGAGGTGCCTACACCAGAGGTGTGTGTGTAGCAGAGGAAAACGCAGCTTCAAAATGTATGGAGCCAGAAGCTAGTCTGTGTAAAATTGTGAGCAGAAGTAATGTAAAAAAAAAAAAAAAATTATAGAGGTGTGTCAGAAGTTAGTTAACGCAAATATTATGTTATCTGTCCAGCATTTGTGACATTTGTGGTATTTGTGAGTTTTTTCAAGATTTAGAATTTGTTACAATTTCTTCTTTTCAACCTAAACAAATAATCACATTTGTACCTAATTTTAACTCATAATTTTGTACTGTTTTCCTTAAAGAGTTCCCTCCAAATGGTCTAAGCTTTTAGTCCTACAAAAGCTGAATCCACCCCAGGAACTTGCCTCGAATCACATGTGGTGGCTGAGGTGGGTCCAGAACCAGGTTTTCTGGATTCGGCCCCAGGCTCTTCCCACCACAGTCCCTTGCCTCAGAGATATAAGTCAATGTATAATTTATATACCTGTACAGTGCTATGCACACAGAAGTTACTTGAAAATGCCATAGCTTCCTAAAGAGAGCCCTGCGCCATGAAGTGGAAGTCAAAGCCTGGGCCTGCAGTAGTGGCCTTGACATGGATGATGACAGTCCTCTTCCTAGGAAATCTGGCCATTTCACCATGGTCCCAATCTGTCAGTCCACCAACTCAAGGATCTCAGGTATAGAAGACAGCTTAGTGCGGCCCTAATCCCCTCTACACTCTCTCTGTGTGACAACATCCCTCCTGTCACCGTGATGGGGGCCACTAGCATGGAGGACTAAGATGCTCTTCAAAGTCCAGGAGTCGTAGAAGATACCAGTAAGCTCTCTAGCCACTCTGAGCAGGGAGTGTGCCTGCTGAAGGTCAAATTCACAGAGCCAGGGTGTCATAGCAATAGGTGGAGTGCTGTTTGGGACAGTGAAGGTAAACAAGAAGGTGTGGGGACAGAGGGGGTTATTAGCAGCTCCACTTGGCCAGGGGGCCAGTGGTACCCTAGAGCCCACGTCACCAACCCATCTTGCACCCACAGGCTCTGCCTACACCACCAGACAGGTGTTAATACAATCTCTGGTTAAAATGCTTCCAAGGACAAAGGGCTCCCTACCCACTCAGAAGTTCGTACTAATTTTATTGTCTATGATCATGCATACTCTTTCCTTTATTGAACCCCATCTGCCTTAGCCCTCTGGAGTTCATAGGATGTGCCCAACCTCTGCCAGATGACAGCTTTTCCAATATTTGAGAACAGCCAACACAGGCCCCAGGCTGTCCATTTGCCAGGCTAAATATCCCAGTTCTTTCAACATCTTTTCTGACATAATTTCCAGACCCTTCATTCTGCTGGTTTCCCTTTTCACACATACTCAACTTTAACAACATCTTTCTTAGAAACAGAATGGACCCAACACTCCAGATGAGGTCTGAGCAGCCCCAAGGACAGAAACTATCACCCCTTGATAGGCATCTGACCTTCTCTTACTGTTGCCCAAGACTTTATTGGCTTTTGGGGGCTGACGTTCCACTAAAGATGGGCCTCCTTCCTGTGACTGACAGCTGAGTTGGCCTCCTCAGCCCTGTGATCCCGCGGTAGATTATTGGGGAAGGGAACGTGATTAGACACATTGTTTATTGAAGGCTGGGAGCTGAAATACTGCCTGGGTCAAATGGTGCCACTTACACACTCCGGGGAAGACTGTATGACCTCTGAAGTCCTCAGCTGAGAATGCAGGAATGAGAAGCAGAGTTCCCAATTTCAGGCCACGACGGCGCTGAAAGCTTAGTATCTTTCCCAAGCATGATTTTATTTTAAACAAATCCAGCTAAAAAGGTAAAAAAATCTAATACTGCATTTCCCAAGTGTTTCATGAGAAGGAAATAAGTGATAGGCCAAAACTGATACATGGTCAAATAGATCTGGAAAACACTGGAATGACCAAAGGTAATAAGTTTCTTTCACTGCAGGACTTTCCAGAGCCTTTAAAATTCTAATGGGCACCTGGAACCTCCAAGCAGTAGATACAGTGTGAGGCATCTGGGGATCCATGTCCTACTTCTCCAAGGCTTAAACTTGGTCCTTTCACTAGCCGCTAGCCACATTCCACTCCAAGAAAGCACATGTTGGTTTTTTTCATTCTTTCAGCAAGTTTGTGCCCAGTTCTTGTGCAAGAAGCGACCAGCATTCCCATGTTCCCAGAAACTCCACCATAGTGTACCTGCCCTGAAGGTCTTGCTCTCAGTGGGGAAAGAGACAAAGAGCAACAGAGAGAGGTCCTTCTGCTGAGTCAAAAGGTCAGAGTGGGAAGAAACCTGGCGGGCATCTACCGTAAGTACCATGTGTCACAGAGGAGGAACAGTGGCCAGGCAAAGAACGTCCCAGGTCGCAAGGCCCAAGGGTCAGCAACATGGCTTAGATTCAGGGTTCTTGGCCGCCTGTGCCTGCGCTCCATCCACTGTGGCATTCATGGCACACGTTGTGTTGTCCTCTGTCTCTGGCCCACCGGCTGGGTATGCCCTGCTCACCATTCCGTCCTCGGAAGCCAGGAAGGTGCCATGCCAAAGGTAGGCTCTCAGTAAATATCTGTCGAATGAAGCTACAGTGATGATGGGGTTAAATGACTTTTAAGGATTCACCTAGGGCTGAGATTTCATGAGGCTTTGGAGAGAGCTGCTTAAGCTCAGAGAAAGATGTGGTCAGAAAAATCCAAGGCAGGGTGTGCCTGGGCTTATGTGACAGGCAGACCCTGCATAGGCAGAGCAAGAAGGAAAAAGACATTCCAGGTATCAAGAGAAGGGCCTTCCTGCTTGGTTTTAAGAAAGCCTGGCTCCATGGTGGGCATCTACCCATCTGAGACATCCACACGCCTGGCACGAAGCTGCTCAAAGCTGTGTCTTCTAAGACTCATCTAGCTGTTAGAACCTTGCAGCTGAACTGAATTGCCCAATTGTTTGTCTGAATCAGCCTAAGTAGCTGCTTTTTTTTTTTTTTCTTTTTTGGCAAATTATAACTGAGCCATGAACTCCCAATAATAGTGATTATAACTGAGCACTTGCTATGGGCCCAGCACTATGCTATGAACTTTAGTTGCAGAATCTCAGCCCTCAAGACCAGTATAATTATTGCCACTTTACAGATAACGAAACTGAGGCATAGAGAAATTAAATAACTCGTCCAGCTCACACAGCTAGTAAGCATCAGACGATCAAGCTTTGAGCTGCGCGGTCTGACTTTCAGAGTCTTCATTCTTTTTATTGTGATTGGTGGTGGTGGTAGTGTTTCTGCTGTCACAGTTTTAGAAAGGTTTTCATATGGAAAATTTCAGACATATCAAAAGTAGAGAAAATAGTATAAAGGATTGCCACACACCCATTTTCCAGCCGCAACAACTGTTGACTTGAGGCCAATCTTGTTTCATCTCCATTCTTGTACTTCTCCCACTCTGCATCACCAAGGACTTTTTTTTTTTTAAAGCAAATCTCATGCATTATATAATTTCATCTGTAGATTTTTCAGTGTGCATGTCTAAAAGATAAGGCTGAATCCTCATTCTCAATCACTACACTTTTTACCATCCTGACTGAGAAGTAACTTAGGCCAGGTACACCACCCCCCTATATACACTGGACTTCAGCCACCACCTGAAAGAGCTGAGCGTATACCCCACGGGACACAGACACAATCAGCTCACTTCCTGAAGCTCTCACCTCATAGCTTGGGCAAAAGGGCTCTCTGGGCCTCCTCAGCGTGTCTTGCTTCAGCTAAAGCCCCTGCCATCAGTCTGGCTCCTCTGGAGACCAAGAACAACTGGATGTGGTGGTCTTCTGCCTGGTAGGGTTGTTGCCACAAAGATAACAGGCCTTTCTCAACCAGCCTGGACCTGGACTCCAACTCTGGCCATACCCCTAACCCCAATTCCTATTTCAGGATGATTTAGGGTGTTCTCCTCTGCCTAGGAGAGAATTTCTCTCCACCCCATCCAGTCTAAGAGCAAGAGATATGTAGGAGGTGGAGTCAAAGCACCTGGAGGCAGAGATTCACTGTACTGCTCATGAACTGGACAGATCATGTCTCACTTTCTTCATCTATAAAATTGGAGCATAACACCTACCTGGCAATGTGGCTGTGAATGTCCAAGGAGATGGGCAAGTTCACTCTGTGTTGACAGGAGGAGGACGCAGTACCAGCCATGGCCAGCAGGTGTCGTCCAAAGACTAGCCCTGGAAACCTTGGAACACAAACTCCTCCTTAGGGAGGAGCTTGTTCATTAAGAGGATTATCTTCCATATTGGATCCAGCTGGACTTGGGGGAATTGGAAGAAAATTCAGCCTGTGGGATTTCTCTTTAGAAAAGTCAGCAGGGTCTGGTTCTACCCAGAATTAAAAAGTAGAGCTGTGCAGCTTTCATAGATGCTTAGATAAAGACCCTACAGTGAGACAATCATCAATGTCCCCATTTTACAAGTGCAGAAATTGAGACTTCAAGAAACAAGTGACTTGCTAAAGGTTATGCAGCCACTAAATGACAGACCACCTCAAGTCTTCTGCTTCCATATTCTGGTGAGACACAGCCTCAGAGGCCAAACCTTTGAGAGGAGACCTGTGATTGGCTGTCACTGACCCAATGGAAAAGTGTAAATGGTCCAGGTGTTCCCAAAGCCCCTGGCATGTGATAGGCTGTCCTCTGAGAGCATCTCCCGTGTCCAGGGCTCAGATTCCACTCTTTAGCAAGGGGCCAAACTAGATCAATGGCTCCCAAGCCCAACTACAGAACTGTGCACATGCACACACATGTTCATGGGGATAGGAAGACGGAGAAAGACAAACAGAGAGAGATATTCCAGGCTACAAAATCAGAAATCTGTATTCTACATTTCCCCAGTAGTTTGGATGTAAGCAGCTTAGCATGGATCTTGGGACTGGCATTTGAGAAACACTAGACTGGAAGATCTATTAATTTGATATTATTAAATATCAAATATTAATTTGATATTTTGCTGAACAAATGACTGAAAATGCATGTAATCACCCAACTCAGTGGAAACCTTGTTGATATTGCTTTATCCCTCAATTAAAACCCACTTTGTATTTTTGTAGCACTTTATGGCTTACATATCTTATTTACACACATGATCTCATTTGATCTTTTTAATCCCCATTTTAGATGAGGAAACAGGTTCAGAGACACTAGGGACTTGCCCAGTGCTGCCCAGCTGGTCAGTGGCAGAGCCAGGCTTCACATCCAAGTCTGTTTTACACTCCCCAGCCCTCCAGCAGTGCTTCCTCCACTGCGCTATTCCTGCTTCACATCGTTTTCACTGCCTGGTTTGAGAAGAGGAAAAATATCAGATCTAGAAGAGAGCGAGTCTTCCCAAACTGGCAGGGGTCGCCTTCAATCGGAGAGGCGTGACAGGAGTTTGCCCAGAGACCTCAGGATGAGGAGCAATCCTGCTTTGTTTGGCGAAGGGGCTCAGTGCGGAGCTGCAGGGTTGGTGGACAGGTCAGAATATCGGCAGCTACACTTCCTGGAGCCAGCACTTTGGGAAGCGCCTCCCCCTCACTCTGCTTGGCCTCTGGGATGTGGCTCTGCTCCCTTCGGGGCCATCCCGCTGCCTTCCTACTGCCAGTAGTTTCCACCATATCCTGCCACACCTCCTTTCCCAGATGTCTACACAGGGAATCTGGTTACCTGCCTCCCCCTAGTGCCACACGATGGGATGAGATGAGGGTGCCACTGGCTGCTGTAACTTCACAACACAGCTCAGATTCTCCACTACGGTGGCCCCACCTTCCACCCGAGCCATGCTCATGCCCTAACCCAGCTGTGTCCATGTTGTCCTCTAAAAACTACCAGAAGGGACGAACAATGTCCTCTGATCTAGGCCCTCATTCTCAGCTGAGGAGCCCAAGGTCCAGAGAAGAGCCAGCAAGGAGGCAGGGTTGAGCCAGACCATTACTCAGGTCTCCAGATGCTGTGGCCACCCTCTTGCATCTTTCTTTCGGTCCCTTTCTGCTTCTTGGTCTGCTCTGCTCTTCCCAGTTCCAACATCACTAGCAACACACACAAACTCACATGTACACACACTACACATATATATATACACATACACTCATTCTCACATACATATACATTCTCACACACAGCACACACAAAGAGGAACCCTATAATCAAGACACTTTTAATCACATACCCTCCCTGGTCTCAGCACAGTAGCCACAGACCACTCTCCGCTGGTCTCAAGGGAACTGGGGAGCTCACAGTGGAGCTGGCAGAAGGCATAGTGGGTGAGACCACTCCAAGGATGGGCCAGGCCAAATCCACTTCAGGGCTCAGATGGTGCTAAGGAACATCTGCAGCTGGGTATATTGGTTGCACCAGCCTCTCCTTGGGACCTGGCCAGTCTGAGGGTGGACTCGGTGGGCCTCTGCCTCTTGGCCCTCCTTGAACAGTGTCCTGAGAAGATTGCACTGGACAGAACTTTTGCAAACATTAAAGCATTAGGAGAAAGGGCCGGGGTGGCTGAAGGGGTTTCAGTAAATGGAGCAGCATCAAATGTTAGCACTGAAAGAGCCTTAGAGACAATAACCACAACAGCCACTGGTCCCGAGCAAGGAACCTCCACAAGTTAGATAGAACCTGTTTCTCCATTTGGGGAAACTGAGGCTCAGGGGAGACCTGCCCACAGTCCCATTGTTCATCATGGCCCAAGGCAAGGCTCAAATCCAGGCTGGCTGGTCCCATGCCCATGACCCTAATGCCGAGGAAGACGTGCCAGCTGTTACAGGACTGGCCCCTGGGGTCGCACCTGACATGAGCACGTACCTCATCACCCCAGCCACCTGCCCAAGCTAGCATCTCAGGGGGCAGGAGGCAGTGGGTCCAGCTGTGGGTAATCACTCATCACTCATTCATTCCTCTGGTTGGCTCTGGTCGTGTGCTCATTCGACAAGCACTTATTGAGCAGGTACTATGTGCCAGGGTTTGGCACTCAGGATTGGGAGGAAACCGTCAGACGCAGCCCCTACCCTTACGTAGCTGGCAAGCACTGGGGCAGACAGACAGAAAGGGATGGTCAGAATCAGGAAAATGTGGGTCAGGAAGGGTCTGAGAGTAGCCAGCAGAGTCCCAGCCGGGCTCATCTCGCTCATGTACTGGTGGCTGAGGCTGCTCCCTGATGATGTCATTAACCGTGTGGAGAGCCAGTGGTCCCTGCATGTGAGACCTGAAATGTTATTACCTCAGAACAGAGGACACTCGGCTCCCGCCCATGCAAGCTGGGTTTGGCACGACTCTGTTACTGATTGATAGGCCTTTCAGGAAACAAAGACGGAGAGAATTTAGCATGCTCCTGGCTCTGGGCCAAGCCAGCCTCATCTCCTTTGCTTTGTCAAGTGTGTCTTTTTGTCTGCCTTCATCACTTGCTGAGCGCCTCTGTTTTAACTACTGGGGGGAAGCAAATGTGTATTTGTGGGGCGTGTGTGCGTGCACACGCACACATGCACGTGTTGCACATGCACATGTATGCATGCACCCAGCTTTTCCTGAGCCCGGCTTTTTTGGGGGCAGGAGGGAACAAGGGGATCGGCTAGAACTCTCTACCTCTTTTCCTGAGCCCCTTGACTTTGAAGCCAATGCCTAGAATTTTTATCTTGTGTATGCTTTTCCCAAAGCCAAGTCCAGACAGAGACAGATTATAGCCTTCACAAGGTCACACGGCAAGCTAAGGGCAAAGCTGACACTGAGGCCAGTTTTCCACCTTCTCCCACCTGTCGTGGTGAGCTGCTGGTGACATTCTGGGGTCATGAACTGCTGCCCAGCTTGGAACTTCCCTTCTTCTACCCTTCCTCCAGCTGTGTTCACCTGGGGAATTCCTCTTGGTGACAAGGAAGCCCTTCAGAGAAGTGACAGTGAGAGTTTCTTGAAAAGGGCACCAAGTTTAGAGCCCTAGATAGAGTTCAACAGCAGCCAGGAGTGTCTGAGGGCCTCTCGGGTTGCGGGGAGGACTATGGGAGGTCACCCAGGTCAGAGCAGGTAGCCCAACAGGGCAGAAATAACTGTCACATTTGATCGTGGGGAGCTGCCACCTGATGCAGTTTGTTCCAGAGCCTTCTGAGCATGAGGCCCATCCACACCTGGGGAAAACCCCTTACCCTGATCTCCTCTTGTCACCTCATTAACCCCTCCAGTGTCTGTCGAGCTGAAGCTCTGGGAACCAAGGTTCCTAATTCTTAATAGGATTTCTTCCCACACTCTCATTCACTCACCTGCACTCAAGGTAAAATGTCCCCAGTCTGGGAAGCTCCTTCTACCACCACAGCCTAGGAGGGGGCACTGAGGCTGAGCAGGGGTTTCTTCCAAGGCTGGGTCACTCTGCAGCCCTGGCTCTCCTAGTCCAGCCCCTGGCTCAGCACTGCCTTCTCAAGGCCCTAGAGAGAAGCTGCCATGGCGCTGGCTCTGAGGCCCAGGTCTGATCCATCTGACCAGCTATTGACTCACTGCAATGATGAGACAGGCCTGGGTGGCCACAGCATTTGCCTCTGTTCAGGCATTTCTCAGGTGGACGATAAGAATGGGTGCCTGGTGAGGAGCAGGTCACCGATGCACCAGAGGCCCTACTGAATTGCAGTTCAGAGCTCAGCTGCCTGGGGCTGGGGATCAACAGGGAGGGAATTAATTTCTCCAATGGCAGTCCCCTGTCCTGGGGAGAGGAGGGGCAGGAAGAGGACCTGGGAGGAGACGCAGACCGCCCTCTGCCCTGGGCCTCTCTTTAGCACAGCCCCCCACCTCCCACTTCCACCCACTGTCTGCCCAGGGAGCCCACTCACTTTGACAGGGGTGGGACCAGTAGAGATGCTCAGGGTGGATTTTTTGGGGTGCCTCCTCCTTGCTCAGCCAGGGAGAGTTTGGGATTATTTGGGAATCTTCCCCAAGGTCCCAAAGTTTACCAAAACTGGAGGCCCCTGACAAGAGTACCCTCCCTCTGGAAAGGAGATCGAGGCCTGCAGAAGTTAGGGTCCCTCCAGTCCAGGCCTCTTGTTCCTCTGATGGGGAAACCAAGTTCAGGGAAGAGAGGGCCCTGCCCCAGACCACTCAGCAGGGGAGTGCCAGTCAGAACTGAGAGGGGACCACCTGTCCCCCACCCCCACTCCACACTGGGCATTCTCTGCCTTCACCACTCCGTGTGTATGAGCTCCCCATCCACAGAGGTTGCCGTGACTCAGTGAGATTGGGCGGTGGACAGGGATTGAGCCGAGCTGGTGGGCTCACCAGCTAATACTCCTACCCCACCCTGGAACTTGCGCCTGCTCCTCCTGCACGTGGATGCTGTGAGGAAAGGCCAGGGCACAGCAGGCTTAGAGGAAGACCCTGTGGCCCCAGTGTTTAAAGCCAGCATGTGCCTTTGATGTTTAGAAAACACTCTCTCGAGGGAGAGGGACCTGGGGTAAGGACGCTACTAGGGCAGGTGGGGCTGTCTGTCCCTCTCCCCAGACTGAAGCAGGTCAAGTGTCCAGGTGCCCTCTGAGTCTCCACCCTATGTCTGTGCCCCATGCCTGCCATGCTTTTTGCCCTCCACCCCCGGTCATACTCACTTACAAGGCCAGTAGCTTTCCACTTTGGCTCTACATTAAATTCACCTGGGGAGGTTTAAAAAACACCAATCCCTCATCAAGATTCTGATTAAGTCAGAATCTCTGCGGCCGCAGTTAGAAGAGGTTGGGGTCAGGTGGCCAGCCTCTTTCCCTTGCTACCACACACAGACGTTCCTGCCTAACGTCTCTGCCCCTTTCAGGGTCTTGTTCATGATGTTGATTAACACAGTCTATGGGACTAGAGGCTTCATGGTTCTCCGAGCACTGGGGAAGGTGTGCAGATCTCTTATGGTCTCTGCATTCCAGGAGTCAGGGCTCAAGACTGCACAGCCAAGAATTACCCCCAGAGTAGGGCAGTGCAATGAGAAGAGCTCAGGGCTTTCCCAGGAAACCGGGGTACCTGGCATATCATTCAAGAGGCCCCTCCTTGCTGCAAAGGGTCTCAAGCCCTTGGCAAGACTGAGACGAAAACAAGTTTGAAAAAGATTCGCAGTAAGACACATGCTCACTCTGGTGGTCATAATGGGAATTGCATGCCCTCAGACTAAGGCTATTTTGGTTGCTGTTGTGAGATTAAGAGTAATTCATCCAGGCATTTCTCAGGCTTGATTGTTCTTTGTGACTCAATTTGTGTATGAATTGTGGAAAATCTCAAAGTGAAATGAAATAGCACCCAGTCCATGTGACCTTCATGGAAAGGGAAGGGAAAGTGATCAGAAGGAACCAGGAACAGGTCACAGACCTCAGAATGCAACCAGCATCTTTGGTTCTCAGCACTGGCTGCTCTCCTGGGAGCTTGTTAAGCATCAGCTTGCACAGGCCACCCCAAGATTGACATCTAATAGGTCTGGAGAGGATGCTGGGTATCTGATGGTTTAAATAGCACCCCAGATTCTCTAGGTAGATAACCTGGGACCCAATGGAATTTCATGTTTCATGGGATGGAGGGCTTGCTGCAGGGGCAGAGAGGGGAAGTGACTCATCCAGGACCATTTCCCCTCCAGAGCTGGAATTCCCCCTCTGAGTAAGCAGGGTCAGGGCCTGTATGTAGAATATTCTAGATGTTCTCTTCTCCACTGCTCTTATTTCTCCCAGGTGGGCCACAGGCCTGGAGTCCACCCTCTTCCTTTTAGCATTGATGCTATATCCAGAAAGCTTCAGGAGTTCCCGGAAGCGCCCCCTGGCTGGACCTGCCCCACTCCTGTTCAAGTCTCCCACATCATGAACAGCCCAGGTGTGGGTCCCATCTCCTGTGGGGAAATACCGAATTCTATTTAGGGATTTGGATGGTCACATTTTATTTGTCATCAGTGAGCCCACATTCAGAGCACATTCTGAAAAGTGAGGATTGTCTATTTTGCTCTCTAAGGACTTTCTGTGCTCAAGCCTTCTGCATTCTGTGAGGGTAGGTGGTCTTCAGGGCCTCTGGCCCGCCCCCCACCCCCCCCCCCCCCACCTTGGTACCTATCATTACGCCTTCACTGACTGGCTTGGGATGAGGGAAGGAAAAAAGGCAGTAGATTAAGACAGAGAGCTCAATTTTCAATGAAATGGTGGCTTACCCTGCCTTTGTTCCCCGGACACACGCCGTTTATTTTAAACTCCGATAACTTGCTGCCGTCTTGGGTTCCTCTGTCAGTTCTCCAGCCCCACCCCCCACCTCACCCTCTCAGAGGCCTACAGACCCAGATGAGGAAACCAGACACTAGATGGTGCCATGACCACACCATCCCATCCAGCCTCCTGGAGGCCTTCATTGGGAAGGGAGAACCGAGCCCAGGGAAGAGTGCTGTGCCTCACGGTGGCCACAGGCATTGAGGAGTCAGGCATTGGTGGGAGGGCCAGCCTGACACCATCTCGGGCTGAAGTTGTCCTTGGTGGGAGCCAGCAGGAATGGACAGGGGGCTAGAGGAAATGGTAACAAGGACCCACCCTCACTGTCCACTCCTTGGCCCCTGGCCCTCGGATTAATTAAGCCAGCACCCACATACATGGATGAGAGTAGGTTTAGCTGAGGTCCCCTGGCCCCAGAGGTAGAAAGAGGTGGCCTGAGCTTAGCACCAGGGTCAGGAGAGAGAGCGTCTGCTGGGTCGGGAGAGAGTGTCTGCTGAGGCCTGCACCCAGACCACCCATCCTGGCATGCTGGTACACTTGGGGAGATGGCAGAGCACATAATGTGGTCGCCAACTGCTACACCTTTGGCATCCCAGGTCTGTCCACAGCAGCTCCTGGGAGGACTGCTCCGACAGCAGCATCCAGGGCCTGGGCAGATGCCCAAGCAGCACCCAACAGACCCAATGGCTTTGAACCTGTGACCTTTACATTCCTGGCTTCCTCTCTGCCTGGCACTTGGAAAACAGGCTGAGTCTTCTGTCCGGGGATCTTGGCAATTCAGGGGTGGGAGGAGAGGAGAGGCCTATGGATGACGATCCTGAACTTGCTTTAATAGGCATGGGCACTTGAGCCATTAATTGAAAAGCAAAAGAGATCAGGCTGTGCTGTACTCCAACTTGGAGCACTGGATCATGGTAGTTATAAGAGTTGAGGGCAGGGAGGCAGGCCAGGGAAGGAGCCATCTCTGAGGCTGGCTTTATTATTAAAGGCGGCATGGGGTGGGAAGAGGCGATGCCCACCCAAAGGTCACATGAAGCCTGGCACTTCCTTCAGCCTGAGGGCCTGGCAGTGCTGGGGACAAAGGTCTGCAGCTCAGGGAAGGCTTCTCAACCGGTCCCAGTGCAGTGGTGGTCACAGCTGACTCTGAAAAGACAAAGGCAGGATTTGGGCTGTGATGGGTGCAGAGGTGGGAATTTTGGTTTCATTCCTGATTCATCCTACCTTTCTCTGGAATATCTCTGCAGCCTCCCTTTGGCCACACGTGCCTCTCCAGGCAACCTGACCATCATTTAAAAACATAGGATGGGTGACCAACTCCTTGGCTGATGAATGGAAGACCCCAAAACTCTTCCCCACCCAATCTCAAGTTCTTCCTTACTTCTGCACAACCATCCCTGGCCACAGCCCTTGCCCGCCCCTCCCAGATGTACCTGTCATTACAGTCCATCTTCACTGACTTGCCTGGGATGGGGGAAGGAAAAAGAGATAGGTAAGAAGTCAGTAGGAGAGGTGGTAAATCTGGGGTCCCTGAAGTTGGGAACCCCTCCTCACAGGCCCCAGTGACCAAAACCCTCGGCCTGCCCCTCTGTCCCCCTGTCCCCACACCCCAATCAGTTACCGTAGACAGGCACTTACCGATGCTTCTTCTTGCCCCCACAGCGGAGTCTTTTGCCTTGAAGAGAGAAAGGAGGTTAGTTTTCTTTGGCCTCTCACTTCCAAGGAGACCCTCTATGCCCTGGAGGACTCAGCTCTGTATTCTCTCCTCTCTCCCTCCTGCCAGTACCACACGGAGGTCCCAGAGTGTGGCTTGGAGGCCACGGTTGACTGCGTTTTTCTTTAGATAAGGTTGAGCCATAAGCATTCAGGAGCCCAAGTCCATTAGTCAGTTGGTCAATAAACACTTACTACAGCAGGTTCTCAGTGGACTGTGAGCACATTGAGAGCGGTGGCCAAGCCTGGGCCATCATGATGCCCCCAGCACAGTGCTGGGCACGTAGTAGCTACTCAATAAGCTCTTGGAGAAGGATGTCAGTAATTCCAGAGCCAAGATCCCTGCTCAGGCCCACCTGCCTCCAAACGTGTGTGCTCGACCACTCCACGGTGCTGCCCTCAAGGAGCTTCCAGGAGAATGGGGGGACCAGCCATGTCTGCAGACAGAACTTTCAGATGGAATGGCACTGACCATGGATGTGTTAGAATCCCAGAACACAGAAGTGTATTTGCTTCATTTCATGTTCTCTTTTCACTCATTGTATTTCTATTTTTTTTTTTCCTTCTGGTTGCACCAAGACTAGTCAACAAGCATTTATTAAGCCCCTGCTGTATGCCTGCTGCTGGGGGATATACAAGGATCCTTCTGTTCTCCAGAACACACTGTGTGTATATTGGATCCTTCCAAGTGCTTTCTTGGCTGCCATCTCTTTGGATGGTAGTCTTAACCTTATGAGGCAAGTGGAATCATCGCTATTTAACAGTTGAGCAAACCGAGGCCCAGGTCATTGGGCATCCACACTAAACTAGCAGCAGGGCCTATGACCTCTGGCTCTCAGCCATATTTGCTTTCCAGCAGCCTATAGTTAGTGGGGTGCAGGGTGGACCTCTCTGGGTTCAGCTGAACTGACTCTGCTTCTGATTGGCCGTGGAATCTTGGGCAAATTGCTCTACCTCTCAGGGTGGGTCTGATTTTTCATCTGAAAAATGGTGACAGTCATGGAGAACCCTCAGGGTTGCTGAGAGGATTAAATGGGTTGAGATGTAAGCTCAAGCCAAAAAAAAAGTGTTCAGATCTGAGGAAGTGAGGTGTCCAGTAAAGGTTAGTTTCCTCCCCTTACCTGAAACCTCCCCGCATTTACACTGGAGCTTTCCAGGGTCAGAGGCAGCCAGCCAGTTAAACCGCCTCTCGCCCCGCCTCTGCCCCCCCTCACCCCCCCCGCCCGATCTTGGTAGCTCTTCCAGGATCCACAGGAGGGCACACTTGAGAAAGAGGTGACTTCCTCTGTGTGGACCAAGGACGAAGTCAGCAGACACCCCAAGACATCTCTCTCTATCAGGGTGTCTCTCGGTTCCCATATCCAGCATGGAGAAGGAGAGAGGAGCAGAGAGACTCATTCCTCCCTTACGGGATCTGGAGGCGGGTGAGAGGGCTCTTCCCCACACCCGCCTGGGAAGCTAGGTGTGCTCAACGGTTTTAAGAAGATATGTGCGCCCATCTAGCACCCTCTTCCAGCACGAGGCCGGCCCCACTTACTGAGGATTATGATGAGCCCCACAACGAAGGCCAGGGCAGCGAAGATCAGTCCTCCATTGCGTACAGTCTCATAGTCTGAGGAAAGAAAAGGTAAGGAGGCGGGATAGGTAATCCAGGCACTCCTCCCTGTAGCCCACGCTGACAGCAGCCCCACGGTAACTGGGGAAGATGCAGGCACATAACCCAGGGCTGGAAGAGGCTGAAAACCAATTTGGGGGGCACAGGGGAGGAGGCTCAGGAAAGGTGGGAGGAAGGAATCACCAGCCTTACCGTAGGAGAATGGGTCCACATCCTCCTTGGGGCTGCCACCTGAAGAGAGAGGCAGAGACGAAGTAAGGGGAAAATCACAGATGGTGGGATGTTCCAGCCACAGAAACAGTAGACTGTCCTTGTCCTAGCATCCCCCAGGGTCCAAGTGGGCAAGGGGAGGCTGATGAGGAGAGACCCCTGGAAGAGGAGGCTGGTGGGTCTGCAAATGCCACTGCCCTTGGGAGCATCTGCCCTCGGCTACTCCAGACAGAGCCAAGTTGGGACCAACTACCAATCCAAAGCAGGAAGCCATGCTGCTTGTGGGGCCTCCGGGGCCTCCAGGGGTTGGTTCTCTCCTCTCTTTGCATTACACGAAAGTAAGAAAAAAAAAACAAGAAAGACATTTGCCATTAGACTTACCAGCAGCCTCTCCCCATATGACTTATCAACTACAAGTGGCTTAGCAAATATTTGTGAGACGAATGAATGAATGAATAGAAGGAGGAAACTGAGGCCCACTTTGGAGATTTGTCCAAAGTCCTAAGAAAGTTGGAGGCAGAACTGGATCTTGAACCAGGTTTCTAGATTCTTCTCTCCTATGTTTCTATCCTCTGGGAGAAGCAGATTTATTTAAGAAACATTAATATATAGTGCTTACCACATGCCAGACTAAGGCTAACAAAGCATTAGCTTATACAACCCTCATAACAACTCTATGAGGCACTAATAGTATTCCACTATAATCCATGAGAAGATGGAGACATGGAGAGATTAAGTAACTCATCCACGGTTGTACAACCAGTAAAGGGTAGAGCTGGAATTTGAATCCAGGCAAGGGGTTGCTAGGAATCTAGGTACTTAGCCCCTTTGCTAGGTTACCCCTCAGTTGGTCAGAAGGAAGGAGGTGTTTCAAGGCCAGGTCATCTGGTGCATTTCCCACCCTGTGGCTTTTCCCACCCTGATGTGGAGCTGCTCAACTGCCAGCAGATGCCATAGCTCTGCCCTTCAGCGCTGTAAACTGGGCACATTTGCCCCTGTGCAGCTAGAGGGCAGCCTGGCCAGAGCTTTTCTGCCACGGCTGAGGCTAGGTCCTCTTTCTTGCCCTGTTTGAGACCCTTCTTGGCACTAGGGAAAGAGTGCCCAAAGTTGAAGGAATGTGCAAGTCGGCACCTCCCAGGCTGTGCTGAACTGTGCCCTGGGCAGTGGGAGGCTGCAGTGCCTGGTGAGTCCAACTGTTCCAGTAATAAGCTCCCTAGGCTAGGAGGCATCAGTGTCTGGGCCTGAAGGGCCAGAGGCCAAGGGGAGGCTGTGGGGGCCCACACAGAAGGCCTTCCGGGTTATCTCACCAGATCAGCTCATGTCTTGTTCAAGGTTACATGGAGAGTTAGTATCAGAGCTGTGACTAGACCCACCACTCTCTTCCCACACCAGGAAACTATCTCTTCCCTGACTGCCTTGTATTGAGCCATTTGATAAGCCTGCCCTCACACAAAGCTCTCATCTTTTCTAGATCTGGTTCAAAGCCCACTGCAGTCAACTTAGGCCCCTATTGGCCTCCAGGCCTGAGTCACTTGCCCTCCCCCCGCCCCATCACAGAGATTTTTCTGGGAATGTGCCGTTTGCTTGAGGACTCTCACCCCAAAGCGGCCTAAGAAGGCTGACCAGAGTGGCCTGCTCCTTCCCCAGACTGACCCTGTCTGCCTGCTGCTCCGAGCTTAGATAGTCCAGAAAGATACATTGAACCAGGACAGGAGCATGCCAGGATGTCAAGATAGAAGCTCACCCCTCAATTGCAATCACAAAATGGCTCAAGGTTCTGTCATTCAAGTTATATTTATTTGGAATTAAGTCAGGATCCTCTTTTAAAAGCAAATTTTTTTAGAAGGCTGGCCCAGGATGAGGGAGGGGTGCTGGGTACTCTAGAAGACAGGATGCCAGGAGACCGAAGAATGGGGTCTAGCTCACTCCTCTAAAGTGGTCCAACCAGAGACCACCGCCTGTTCTACACTTTCACACACACTCACCGTCATCCGACGACGACCCTGCCATGTCCCTAGCAGACCGGGTTCCTCTCTGCTGCCTTCCTCCGCCACCTCTGCCTCGGGGAGAGTGCCTGGCCTTGGAGTGGCCACGGATGAGGTGGGGGCATTAAACATTAACAGCGTCAGGTAATGTTTACCCGGTCACAAGAAAAGCCCTGGTGTGGACAGAGGGGCTCCCGCTGAGGGTGAGGAGGTACATGAGCAGACAGTGGCAGGCAGGAACTAGTTGGGTTTCCAAACCCTCCCCAAGGAAATTTCCAAAGAGGAGGGCCAGGACAGTCAGCTATGGTGTTCTTCCACCAGGTGGAAAAGCCACGCCTGGGACTGTGGCAATGGAAAGTGGGAGTTTTAAAATATATTCAGTGTATACTGTAGCTAGGGGGGCAATGTCAGGGTCCCTCAGAGGCCCCAATCCTAACAGCTGTCCATCTCACCAACCACTGCGGAGTGCCACTTCCCACCTCACAGCCCACCCTGAGCCCACCAAACACAGTCACACCTCAGGCCTCTGCTGCCCTGGGATGCCCTCTCTTCTTATCTTCTTCATCCATGAGATGCATCTAACAGCTCACACCTCAGTCAGAAAGGCATCCCTAACGATTTTCTCTTTCTCTGCCGCTCTAGGCACTTTCTACCTATTCTACAAACGGGAAGGGCTCACTCCATTCATCATGGCTCTCTAGTTGTTTGCATGCTGGGTTCCCATGTTATACCGAAAGTTCCTTTGAGAAGGGGCCAAACCTTACCAAAGGGAGAATGCCCTGCTTTACAAAGCACTTTCCTGACTGTTATTTCCTTGCACTTTGTCTTATTTCTTCATTTTACAGATGAGGCATCCTCAGCACAGAGAGGGCAGAACTCTGGTCCAACTAAGGTCACACAGCCAGTGAAGGGTGAAGTGGAGACTGACAGCCAGGCCTTTGGCTGTAGGAGTCGAGTGCTTTCCCACACCTTTGAGGCCACCTTTCTGTTCCACTGTGACCTTCTCCTTCACTTCAGGGACCCCAGTGCTGGGAACTCTGTGGGTGCTCAGATTCCTGGCTGAGTTCCAGTCAATTGAATCGGCCTCCAAAAGAAGCTGGTGCTTAATAGTAGCCAGTAGTCTGTGTCCACCGAGGAGGGGTTAGTCATTCCAAAGGGAATGGATCCATCTGTTTATTCTCCTTTAAGTCCTCCTTGAGCTGTGGCAATGGCAGTGGTCAAAGTTTGAGTTTGTTTCCTGGCTCCTCCGCTTGCTAAGGATATAGCCTCTGTCAAGTGACTTAAACTCTGTGCCTTAGTCTCTTCATCTATAAAGTGGGACTACTCCCTACCTCATAGGTGGTAGTGAGGAGAAAGCGAGATAATGCACGTGGAGAGCATGGCATGGGGCCTGGTACACAGTGTCATATTGTTACTTCGATATTTATGTTGACTGGAGAAATAATAGCCATTATTAACCTTTCGTTGAATGTTAGCTATTGGGCACAGAAACATCAACCACCCTCCATTGAAAATGAGCCTTAAAGTAAGATGGAAAGAGAGAATGTCACAACCCTGAAGCCCAGGAGCCGTGACACCCATTCAACTCTCTTCTGCTTTCAGGGCCAAGTGATGAATACTCATGAAAATATTACAACAGAGCTAACATATAGTAGGGCATGACCACATGTCACACTCTGCATGTACTGTCTCACTGAATCTAGGTTTGCTCCATTTTACAGGTAAAGAAACTGAGGCTGATCCTTTGCTCCCCAAAATGACCCCTGAGTATAGTCAGGGCAGTGCCATGATCCCCACTGTGGACACCAGGAATACTAAAGGCAAGGAGGTTGAGGAACCTGTCTGAAACACTCAGTTAGTGGCCAAACAGGGCTAGAAATCCAGTTCCCCAAGGCTGTGCTCCTGAAGCTACTTCCACTTTCCATACAAGGCACTGGTGCCCCTTATTATACATTCTTTTGGCATCTCAGTGTATTTTGTCTATATTTTTAGGTCATCCTGGATTCTTTCTGGAATCATAAGGAATATAAAAATAGGCAGAAAGATAGATGGACAGATGATAGATGGATGATAGATGATAGATAGATAGATAGATAGATAGATAGATAGATAGATAGATAGATAGATATAGATGATAGATGATAATAGACAAAAAGGAATAAGGAAAGCAAGTTGATGGCTGCATTTTTGAGCTCTATGTGCAAGGCACTGTTCTAAGCACTTTACAAAAATTAACTCATTTAATCCTCACAACTTTATGAGGTAAGCAAGGCATTATTATCATCTTCATGTTATAGATGAAGAAGCTGAGGCACAAATAATTTAAATACCTTGCAAGTAGTCAGGCAGCTAGGAAGTAGAGAAACCAATATTTGAAACCAGCAGTCTGGCTTCAGAGTTCCTGCAGATGGACAGAGTGATAGACAAAACGGGAGGCTATTGGAAAAGTTGTCCTGCTAGCTCTTGCAGCTCAAGAGATTCTTGGAGCATGGATCACAGAGTTCCCAGGACTGTATTGAAATGTCCTTGTTTAGAAATCCTGCTTCTCCTCCTTTCTGCTTTTCTTGTACTTCTGGGAGCTGGTAAATACACTTGAAAGTGATGGGGGTGGACACCTGTGTTAGAGTCTAAGAAGGTGGAAAGATGGGGTTCAGGGGACTCACCCAAGTACCACCTGTCCATGGCAGGAGTTGCTGGTTATGTCTTCAGTGGAAGAGAGTGGTGAAGTGCTGGTTGCCGATGGCCTGAATGGAAACAGTGGCACTTCCTCCCTCCACACTTCAGCCAAGTTCATGGGCTGGAAGAGACAGGGCAGGGAGGAGGGGCTGGCAAACCTTCACCTTGTGCCTGTCTGCCTTGGCAGGCTGAGGCCAGGGATCATGGGGATGGGCACCTGAGGAAAGGGGAGTATGTGAACTGTCGCAAAGCAAACGGCAGTGCCCACACTGGCCCCTGTACCCCCAGGGGAGAGGTGCCAATCCAGTGCCTTCCAGGCAGCCCAGCGTGCCTGCAAAGGTCCCTCCGGTACTCAGAAAGGCACTGGCTGAGGTTGGAGCCAGCAGAATTATAGCCCCTGCTCTCTTCCTGGCCCCCAGTCTGATGGTAGCTGAGGGAGACACTCAGGACATTCATGGGTCTCCCTGAGTCTTTACTGCATCTCATTCTTCCAGCCTAGTTGGGCCTTTGCCCTGCTATATCCTGTCCCAGGACCCTGTTCTATACCTAGGAGTCAGTCCCCTGAGACCGGACAGAATAGCAGCAGCCCCTTGAAAGCTGCCTTAGGCGGGGCAGGAATGATTTTTAGGTCATGGCCTTGGAGCCTAAGGTACCAGCTGCAGCCTCCTGTGTTTCTCATATAGGTCAGAGATGGGGAGCAGCTGAGGGCTGGCGTGGGCCTGCTCTCATGGTAGCCCGCCTTTCCTCAGCTGTGATATCAGACCTGCCAGCCACACCGCAGCAGCCCAACAGGAGACA
This sequence comes from Pteropus medius, assembly GCF_902729225.1. Taxonomy (NCBI): domain Eukaryota; kingdom Metazoa; phylum Chordata; class Mammalia; order Chiroptera; family Pteropodidae; genus Pteropus; species Pteropus medius. Next base: position 67,568,255 of record NW_024349800.1, read on the forward strand.
CCAGCAACCTAATGAGGCCTCTGAGGACTATTGGTTGGTGCCAGAGGGGAATGGCCAGAAGATAGCACTTCTGGGTGCAGGGCAACGCAGAAGGCTTATCTCCCGGCTGGAGTGGCAGAACAGCCCCTACACTGTCTCAACCTTGTCTATGTTCCCTGGCCACTAAGGCCTCTGACAGACCAGAGCAAGGCTGTGACAAGCATCTCTGTGTGGCTCACTTGGGACCACAGGATCTCCTTCAGGTTCCTTGTGGGCCGCCCTGCTTGGCCACCCCAGCACAGAAACTGAAAAGCAGGGTCTGGAAGGTGCTGGTTCTGGCCACAGCCTCTGGCCATGGTGACATCTCATCTCTCTGTCCCTCCTCAGCTACACTTCCTGTCCTGAGGGGATGACTAATGGTGCTACAGAGAGCAGCCTCTGGGCTGGAAATTGCTGTGGAACTAGAGAACGGCTGGGCCTGGAGGGGCTTTATCTGGCTGGGCCGAGATCTGTCCTGGGGGCTCAGATCAGGCAGCCCTGACTCCAGGCTCCTTGGGGCCTTCCCTACCACCCTGCAAGACAGGGGCAAACTTGTCCAGGGGCCAAGCGGCTTTTGCAGCAAGACCTTGTGACATGTTCCCAACCTGCACACTCCTATGGCCCAAAGCTGCTGAGGAGAAATTCCCCAAGCTGGGCACTTTGATCGGTTCACAAATCTTGGAGTTAGATGAGACTTGGTCCAAACTCATTGGTGGTCCAGAAAAGTGGGTGTCTCAGCCAGAACCCAGCCCCCGCTGCCCCATATATATATACACACTCTATGTTCCCTGCCAGACCTTAACACTGGGAAAGAAGGAGGCTCAGTCCCCAGTGGATATCTGTGTCATAGCCTGACTAACTGGAAAGGGCCTCCAAGGTCATCCCACCCAACCCCCTCACTTTACAAAGGGTTGACTTTCCTGCTCAAATCCTCTGAGAGTTCAGAGTATAAGCCAAAGTCCTTTCCATGTCCTATAAAGACTCATCTTAATCTGACCCCAACGACCTCTCTGACATTGTCACCAACTTCCCTGCCCTTTCTATGCATCTCAGCCATGCTGGTCTCTTTGGTGGTCCTCTAAGCCCGAAGGCACACTCTGTCCCAGAACCTTCGCATTGGCTGTTCCTTCTTCCTGAATACTCTTCCTTCGGAGAGCTTCCTGACTGTCTTGTTCAGATCTTTCTCAAATACCGATGCAGAAGGCCCTCCTGGCGTCCCAGTCTGTAATATTCACACCCACTCTATGCAATGTTTCAAATTCCTCCTTAGCTTTATTATTTTTTTCAGTAGCTTTTATTATATCTGATAAGTTATACGTTTCCTTTATCTTATTTCTTGACTCTCTTTCCACTAAAATTTAAGCTCTAGGAGAACAAGGATTTTTGTTTGTTGGATTTATTCCTAGATTCTCGGTGCCTAGAATGAGGCCAGGCGCTGGGTGGACCTCCCATTTTGTTAAATGAATAAGTCCCAGAGGTGAAATAATTCCATCAGTGATACAGGAAGGCCCAGAACTTGCTTAATAAACCTCTTCCCATGGAATCATCTGCCCCATGACAGGAAGCAAGATCTTGTTTGCCTCCACAGTGAGACAGCAGATGGTCAGCACCTGCTAACAGCTCCCCCAGAGTCTTTCTTGGGGAGTTCTCCATTCCTGTCCTTCTCCTCATGCCTCCTCCCTCCAGGGCTTCACCAGGATCCCTGTGGTAATTTTCATAAAAGTGTTCATTTGTTCTTTCTGAGGAACCCTGGGCTTTAAGAGTCCAGGAGTTCACCTTACTCACACCCAAGTCCTTCCTCAGACTTCTTCCTGGTCCCCCGCACCCCAGCTGACTGAGGTAATCAGGTCCTGGCTGATACTAGAGACAGAAAAACTCTCTCACAGAGATACCTTACTCTCCTTCAGGGAGGCCGACTCCTTTAACCCATGGCCGTGATTCCCCAGGAGAGCTTCTCCTACGCACAAATCCCTTTGCATCCTGACCCATACCTCGGACTATGTGATCCTGGGAAGGTCACCCCTCTGGACCTCCTCCTCTCATCTGTAAAATGAGATGAGAGCACCTACCTTGCAGAGTTGTGGGGATTGAGATGATGTAGGTAAAAATGCCTGACCAAATAAGGTCCTAATAAGTGCCAATCTTGTTACTCTCACCTGGAGCTGGCCTTCCAGGAGACAAGGACACTCACTATAATCCCTCCCTTCCCTGGGCTCAGTCCCCTGCAGCAATGACCTCTAAAGAAAGCTCCCAGAGCACCTTCCCCTCCCTGACCCTCAGCATGATCTCTACCAGCCTGCCACCCACTCGGCACCCCCAACCTCCTGGAAACCATCTCAGCAGGGCTCTTCCCTGCTGGTGTCCGGCCCCACTTCTTGTTCTTCCAGGCTTTCCCAGGATATGGGGCCAAATGGGGTGGGAGTGCTGCTCTGCCATCCAAAAGAGGCTACGGGGCAGGCAAGAGTCTGCCCCAAACCCTCTCTTTGATTGTTCCGGGCTAGAGCCAAAGGGGGCCATCCAGCCATACTCCCCAACTCCCAGATCCCTTTTTCAGCACTGTCATGCCCCTTGGGAAAGTGTCCTCAGTTGCCATGCCTCAGTCCACCTGTCTTCTCCAAGCAGTCCTCCACTTGTCTCCCGGCTCTTCAGTCTCAGGGCAGCAGCCTGGGTGCTCATCGTTGGGTTGGTGAAGTAGGGAGGTAACATGCCAGAACATTAGCTGAGCTCTGTCTGCCTGTACTCAAAAACCAGCAATGAAGCAAAAGCCCTCACCACCAGCCTCCCCAAGATGGGACTTTCCAGCTCCACCAGCCTTCATGTCCAGGGGCTGCACAGCAGAGTGCATGGCCTTAGACTCCAAGTTCTTTGTAAATCTTCCTGCTTTTGGCTTGCAGCTAGAAAGAAGTCAGAAGCCCCTAGAAAGCCCTGATTCCTAGCTTGGGTCGGTCCTCTACTGCATGGCAAGCATGGCCACTCAGCAGGGAAGGTGGCGGTTCCCAGGCCTCATCTGTGCTGCCCAGAGGTCCTAAACCTCAGGGAGTGCTGGCTCCTGTCTCCCGCTGTGGCCACAGATGCCAAGGTCACTGGGGTCTTATAAGGCGGGCCTGGGAGGAGGTGGACCCTGGAGGGTCCATTCCTTAAGTGTTGGCTTCAAGATAGCTGAGCCATGGGGCACACGGGTGCTGGGAGCTGCCAAAGGGCAATGTACTCTAAGAGTCAAGGTCACTGAGACCTTTCTGCTCCCTGAGCAAGCAGGGGATGGGGACGTTTTCTTCTGTTTCTTCGGCTGGTGACAAGGGCAAACCTGTTTGACCCACCTCTCCCACAGTGAATACCCTGGAGAGAAATACATTCTTGACTTTTCTCAGAACTCACATCTGGGCTTAAACTAGAGCAGAGGCTGTTTCTCACCAACTGCAGTCCTTCTCCTCCAGTAACCATATTCTTCCTTATCTCTGAAAAGCACCTGCAGGCTTGCCCACCACCTCTAGGAAGACCATCAGGAGCAAGCCCACCCCTTGCTGCCTCTTCCTTTCCTCCATGATCTTCTGGATTCCACTGACGTGGCCTGAAAAGCTTGCATCTGGCTTTGTAGCTATCTTTGTCATTTATTTCACAGATTGCCAAACCTTTCTTGGCCTCTGCAAGGACTCAGATTATGGTTTCTATTAAATGTTACTCTTCACTGCCTAGCTCTCCTTAGTAACAATTCCATCCATTTCATGGTTTTCAGTAGTTCCAAAGAGCCCATGACTCCTTGATCTTCTTTCCTCCCAGCAACTCAGCCAAGCAGGTTTGTGACACCCATCTTACAGAGGAGGAAGCTGCAGTGGTACATGGGCAAGTCAAAACTTGACCTCTGGTCTAGCAGACAGAAGGGGAACCCTGCTATCAAAGAAAGAAGACAAGATAATATAAATATTAATAACATAATATCTACATGTAGAATTATGTTCATTGTATCACTTTGACCCTGTAACAGGAAAGATATTGATGGTCCCGTTGTACAGTTGAGGAAACGGAGGCTTAAGTGTCACAGCTTACCCTATGGATTGGAAGGACTTCATTTTGCAGAGAAACAAACTGACAGAGATGCTGGGGTCTGCCCAAGCTCACACAGCAAGAGAGAAGATGGGAACACAAGGTAATGTCCTGAACCACAAGGTAATGTAACGTTCTGCTCCATCAGGTGCCTCTAAGGCTGGCTCTGAGGTAGAAACCCACTCTTCTGGATGGTGCAAGGGGCCCATCCACCAGCAACCCCTACTACCCCAAGACCTTCAGGACATCCGATCTCAGCATCACCTGCTCTGCCATCACTGCCTTGGCAGGCGCCCCACTATTGTGCAACCAGGCACAGGGCTGGGGTTGGCTCCATAAAATCAACAGCCAGTTGGCTTTAGCTGGCTGATTCTGCCCCACTGGAGTTCAGCTGTGACAGCAATGAATCATACTAATGACGAGAGGTGACCATTCTTCCTCTTTGTGGCCTGGAGACACATATTTCCAAAGTTCCTCCCCTGGCTCAGGCAAACACACTTAATCTACCTTCTCCGCCCACAACCCCCCTCATTTTCTTTCCAAGCTGAGGCAGAGTAGCCAGGGACAAGGTAGGGTGAACCAGACAGAGCTGGACAGCCCTCCCACCCCAGCCCTGCCTGGTCGTCCCTGCCAACCTGTGATCCCAGGGAGGGCAGGCCTTGCCCACAGAAGAAGGGGAGGAGCCTATTGACCTTGGTATGTGCTTCAGCCTGGCATCCCCCTCACCCACCTCACCTTCCCTGCTGTTTGCACTCTGCCTCTGCCTCTCTTCCATGAACAATTTGGCAAGTTTCAACCTACAACCTGCAAAAAAACAGAATAGTGGGGAGGCCACAGCTCCAGAGCCCAGAAGACAGAATGACCTATTTTTATGTGGTATTAAGTAACACAAACAACTTCATGTAAATAGACTTCAAAATCTGGGAAGTGGGATTCATGGAGGGGCGGGGGAGATGTGGGGATGTGAAATGTGAAATGTGCTGGACACCAGAGGTCGCTGTTTGAGATCAGGAGACTCAGCTTTCCCTTCTGGGAAATGGCATGGCAAGGCAGCTTTCCTATTCAATCAAGTCCCATTTGCTATATCCGACCAAGTCACAAACTTAAGTCACGTGCCTGGAGGATGAGTGGACAGACACAGTCTCACCTACATAAAGAGGTGGTCCAGAAGGAGGATGCAAGTTTAGCAGCAATCCCTGCCTGAATTCTAGGTTCTTCTTCCCTGGCTCTGCAGTGCTAGACCAGAGGGAGAAGAGGATCACCCACTGGTGGTGAGGCAGCGAGTAGGGGGTTTGTCCCAATTTGGGCCTGGACACTTAGGTCATGCTGGATAGTTTCTCAGAGTCTATTTTGCCTAGAAGATTCCATCAGCTGATCATCTTCCCTCAGCTCGAACACTTCCTGTGATGGGGACTCACTTCAGTTTGGGGTCGTCATGGCTGTGGGAACTAAGGACTCCTCCATATGAAGTCAAGTTCTGCTGCCCTCTCATGTCTACCTGATGGGCCTATGTTCTATGGGACACTGGCCAGAGAGAGCTGGACCTTGGCTTTGCTACCAGGAATGCAAACTCATGCGTCTCACCAAACCTGTTTCCTCATCTGTAAAATAGAGATACCATCATATAGAGTTGTGAGTTCTAAATGAGTTGATACATGTGAAGTCCTCAGCTCAGTGTTTGGCACATAGCAAGTGCTTGATAAATATTCGTTGCTTTTATTTTATTATTATTTTGATGATCAGTCTCTTTGACTGTTCATGTGTCTTGTTTCCAGATCTCTCACCTCCCATGGGACCTCCCCAGAGCAGTCTAGCTGGTTTATGCCTGGAAAGGCCCGCCAGGCTCCAGACGTGGTCTCAGCAGCCCAGATGATCCTCCCCCTCATCCGGACATCAGCCTTCCCCTGGAGGACGCCAGGCCACATGGTGTGCTACACAGAACTTTGGAGACAGACAGCTTGGGCTCCTCCACCTGCCAGCTGTGTGGCCCTAAACCAGTCACAAATTTATTGGAAAGAATCTGTTAAATGTGAATATCCTACCTACCTTAGAGATAATGCTGGATTACAATAAGTGGGAGCTTAGAGCATGGCAAAGTAGGGATAACCATTTTATACACATGCTAGAGAAAACTATCATTCTCTCTTAATAACACAATTATTATTGTGAGAAACATTATAACCTCCCCATTGGACTTCCTTCTTTATGTTTGTTTTTATAGTTGAATGTCTTATTTTTAAAAATGAATGTGAGGAGATACCATCTTTTGTGACCCTGGAGTCTCTAAGGATTTTCTCTGGCTGTACTGTGATGTTGCTGCATGTCTGTAAATCCCAAGACCCATGTTCATAGATGGCGATCATTAGCTTACTTACAAAGTTGAAGTGTGGCCAGGTTTTTTTAACCACAATGATCACTGGGTTGACAACTTTGAGCTTGATCTTAACTATAAGCCTCAGTCTTCTCTGAGACCGGGGGGGTTGGGGCTCAAAGTAGAAGCAGGTGCTTCTAGAAGTAGGACAGGCAGCGAGGAGGTAGAACAGGAGGTGGGCAGGGAATGGCTAGCCCCTGAGTCTCTCAGGACCTGTGACTTGCAATCCTGCAACTCTAAGCAACTCGCAGACTCTAGACAGGCTCAATGAAGATTTCTTTTGGACCCTAAGATGGTCCAGGCATTCTTACATTAGAATAAGACATAGTCCTTGTCCTCTAGGAATTGTCTCACAATGAAAACACACAAAACATGTAGAGGTGGGGGCACCGAAGACCTCCAAGGGCATTGTCCCGCAGCTGTGTTTATTTGGCAAACAGTACTTTTTATAAAGCCAAATCGGAATGTCTTTGGAAGGACACTCTAGGTGGCCCTGGGGCCCTATGTCCCATCTACTGTGTCACAACAGCTAATTCACAAATAGACATTATCTGCCTGGTCTCTACAGTTTGGATCTGAGGACTGGAGCACAAAAAAGAAGGGACTCATTCTACCTGAAGTCCAGGAAGGCTCTACAGAGGGGTATTTGTGTTGGGACAAAGATAAAAGGCTAAGGGCTTGAATCATAACCCAAGTGACCTACCTATACCCCTCTTTCTCAAGTCCTTAGGTAGTGACTCCAGAATTGACCAAAGGAAGAGGTTAGAACCTTTCATTCCAGGCCAGCGAGCCCTCAGTCAGGCCACTGTGACTCCTTTCTTTCTGGGACAGGCATAAGGTACAGGTCCTGCTATGGGGCAGAGCCTGGCCCCACTGACCAGGGGAGGAAGTGTGAGGGGAGCTGGAGGAGGAAAGGGTGAGAAGAGGGGTCCAGGTGAAAGTGGGGAGAGGAAGGGGAGGGAAGAGAAGCAACAGGGGACAGGGCTGAGCATTAAAGCAGCTGGAATGAACAAGCACAGCTTGGCTGCCTCTTCGGCCCTCACCTCCTCCCTCTGACCAAGGACAGAGTCTCTTTGGCCCTTCGGTTATGCGAGTTTCTTTCACAGAAAGGAAAGCACCTCTGAGCCGCTAGGAAACAAATGGCATTTTATTTTTTGTTGGTGAGAGGGTAGATCATAGCACAGATAGCAGTCCTGTCACACATTTGGTTAGTTTCCACAGAACATGATGGATGGGAGGAACAGGGTCTAGTTTGACCTCCACTCTCTGACCTTTGACCTCTTGCTGTCCCCTCTGCAGCAGTGCTGCAGGGAGCCCTGCCTGCTCTCTAACCTGTAGCATAGCCAATCCACTCAGCACTCTGACCAGCGACATGCAGAGCCGAGGGTGCAGGAGCCTTCACTGGCTGCCTGACCAATGGGCCGTGGACAGAGAAGCAAAGGACCCCTGCTTTCCGTGCTGCCTGTCCCCCGAGTGCTGGCCCCAACAGAATGGATCGCCTCCCAGAGACCCAGTTCAGGGACAGGAGCCTGAATCCAGATGAGCTGGGCTGTAGACCAGTCTTGGAAGCAGTGAAAGTAGGAAAGAGGGGGTAGGGATCCAGAGCCCATGGGGTTATTGCTGAGAAGATATGCATGGGGCACATTCCCCATGGGCAGAATACAAGCCCTGGACTCGGACTCCTGGCCGCTCTGCAATGGGGCAGGGGAGATGGGGGCTCCATGGTAGAAGTCCCAGGAGGAAAATGACCAGTGAAGGGGTGTCGCCTGCCTGAAGGCATAGCTGGGCTCACCAGCTCCTTGCTGTGAACCTCCAATTGCTAAGAGACCCTCAGAACAGACTTGGGTCAGGGGTGGAATATGGAAGCAAGGTTCTTGCAATAGGAGTGAAGAGAGGCCATGAAGAATGATCACGAAGGTGATGTATACCTTCCCAGGTCCCAAGACAACTGGAGACTCCCACCCATGCCCCTACCCCTATACCCACCCCTAAATCAAGAGAAAGGACTGGTCTCTCAGGGAAAAAGCAGACTCCTGGGAGCAGGAGGGAATGGGAGGCTACGGGGAAGCAGGGAGGAGCCGAAGGTGACACAGTTCAGCTCCAGTCCAGGAAAGTGAGTCTAGGTTCACTGATACAACACCATCCACAGACAAGCAGCCACAAAGACCACAGTCATCACACACACACAGACATGCCACAGGAGGTGGATGAGCCCACAGGCTGTAGATGGGAAGGTAGGTATTAGCTGCATCACTAAGTTGAGGACTGGTGTTCAAGGGGACAGGGAAGAGTCAGGGGACACACAAGTTCTTGGCTTCTCCTGGGGAAAGGTCTGTTGCTGAAGTAGCCAGTTTTCTTAAGCATCAACATTTGTATCTAAAGGTTCAAGCAGCTGCCTTCAGGTTCTGGAGGCTGAAGAGAGAGAGAATTGAAATTAAAATAAAACTTTTGGCTCCTTTCAGAAATCTTTATCTGCTTGTCTCCCTGTCTTTAGCAGACCCTCTACCCACAAAACTAGCAGGATGGGGGCCATACTAAGTGCCATGTTTCCAGTGAATCAAAGAAGATGAGCCTGAGATGCAGAGAAAGGATTTGAAGGCATAGGAGGGGGTGGACCTCAGGGGAAGGGTTCTCTTGGGAGGGCTGGAACCTGGTAGATATGGAAAGAAAATTATTAAACCCAGGAATGTTATCCCAGGACATTTTCAATAGTTGCTCATAGTCCTAAGACCTGAGAACAGGGTTTCTGAGGAAGTCCCAGTTAAAAAGAAAAAGAAAAAAACCAGACAAGAGAAGACAACTACTAGCTAGCTCCAGGCTCCTTCCCTTGAGCCTTCCCACACCACGCCCAGATTCTGACCTGCGGGCTGCCAAGAAATGAACAGAACACCAAGCTACAGCGGGGACACCTGCCTCCAAGACTGAGTTCCATGCCACCTCGAGCTTAGGAACCACTGACCCTCCCAAGCCCCATCTAGAAGAGGGAGGTCATGAGCCCTGTTCTGGCCCCCGCCACCCACGGGGCTGTTAAGAGGATATAAAAACATTTAGGAAAGAATTTAAACGCTACACAAGCACACTGTGTTATTACGATCACAGTACAAGCTGGTGTCTCACACATTTTACATCCGGAAATCTCTTTTAATTTATAATTTAAGATAAAGGTATATACCAGTCTTGGATGGACCTAGAGAGTATTATGCTTAAGTGAAGTAAATCATACAGAGAAAGACAAATACTATATGATCTCACTTACATGTGGAATCTAAAGAACAAAATAAAAGAACAAACAAAACAGAAACAAACTTATAGATACAGAGAACAATCTGATGGTTGTCAGATGGGAGGGGACTTGGGGGGCTGGGTGAAAAAGGTGAAGGGAGTAGAAGTACAAATTGGCAGTTACAAAGTAGTCATGGATATGGAGTATAACACAGGGAATATAGTCAATAATATTGTAATAATTATGTATGGTACCAAGTGAGTACTAGACTTATCGAGGGAATCACTTTGTAAATTATATAAATGTCTAACCACTATGATGCTCTACACCTGAAACTAATATAAAATAATATTGTGTGTCAACTGTAATTGAAAAAAAAGTATATACCTGTCTATTATGCCTTATTATGTATGAAAATAAAACAAAAGACAAAAGTGAGCTAATAGAAGACTGATGCTCCACCCAGCATGTTCAAGGGGATGTCACAAAGTAAGACAGGCAGTAGCAGAAGGGTGTCATGGAAATGGCACTAAGCCGCAAAGACCTGAGTTTGGGTCCAGTCTGTCTTCTGTATGGCTTATTCTCTCTGACCTCAGTTTCTTCATCTACGAAATGGTGCTAAACTCCATCTGTTCCTAGTTACTTCTTTTGGCAGGCTCCAGTAAGTTCGTGTATGTGGCAGCATTTTGAAAACTATAAACAGTTATTACTTTCCCTTATACCTAGAATGAGCAATGGCAATGGATACTAATAACAGTGCCCCTACATACTGAGAACTCAACACTGGAATGCTGGGGAGAGGAGATGTCATATTCTATCCACCTACTTTTGTGTAGGGTTGGAAAGTTTCATAATTAAATGTTAATTTTAAAAAGTGGCCCTAAGGAACTTCGTGAATCATCGCTAAAAGCCATTATCTGTACGCTAATTTGATATTAGAAGTATTTCACTAACTATAATTCTATCCCACGTCATGTCAACATGGCAGCTAGGATGACACCCTATTAACTTGACCACTGGGCTGTGTAAAAGCCCTATTTCTTGACTATTTACTGTGTGCATATGCAGTGCATGCACCTCAGATATTTCAGCCCATCTGTCTTATTACCCCTATCAGATACAAGACTCCTCAGAGCACAGCTCATACTGAAAGTTGTACCATTGCAAAAGCTAGCCCAATTCTTCCCCAGTGAAAGAAGTGATGGTGACAGAGGAAGACGTAGGCAGACAGCATCTTACCTTCCCACCTGAGGGCTGTACTTCAGTTCTCTGCTTTCTGGGGCTCCGTTGCTGGGAAGAAAACCAGAAGAGATTGTAGCAAGTGGACCTCTCATCCCAAAGGGCTACCCCCTGCAAGAGCCGTGCCTGTGCTTGACTCTGGAGGAACCTGACTCACATAGCAAAGAGGTGACTTGTGTGGGATTTTGAGTCAGACAGACCTGTGTGCAAATTGTTGCCCTGCTTCTTGCTGGTCACAGGAACTTGATACATCCCTCAGCTTCTGAGTCTCTCGGTTGTACAACCGGATAGTAATGCCTGCCTCATGAGGCTGTATGAACATTAAATGAGATAGGGTCTGTGATGCACTTTGTATCATGCCTGACACTGAGCAGATGCCCTGTAAATAGCAGCTGTCAGGAGTAGCAGCCTGTTTGATGGATGTGAGGGGACAACGAGGAGCAGAGGCCCTAAAGACTCCTCTCCTAGTACTTATGGGAGCATGTCTGGCCATATTTAGGGAGGCCATAGCACCTGGCAACTGACACTCCCTGAGCCATACAAAGACCTTCCCCGACTCGTTCCATTCTACCTGGGCAGGTGGCCATGACAGTTACCATTTGCAGTGATGAGGTTCTCCACCTGGGCTTCCTCGTCCCCTGGAGCCCTGAAAAAAGGACCAGACACAAGCCCTTTGGTCAGAGGAATCCAGGGCAAATCCAGAGAGCATTACCACTCTCCTTGTGGGTGCAGGAGTGCCTCAAGTCATCTGAAAGCTTCAGCATGCTCCTTGGGGCTCACAGGACAGAGGAGAAGTTGGGACTGAAGAGGCAGTCAGGCACAGGGAACTTACAGACACCCGTCAATGACAGCCCCAAAAGAACCACTGGAAAGGAGTGATCTAGGGCCTCATGGGGGCTTGGGTTGAGTCCTCAGACTTTGGAATTCTGAGGTCCAGAGCTACCCTTGGTTATTGCAGTGGACTAATAAGGTGCTCTTGATGTTGGAGTAGGAAGGTGAATGAAAGGGAGCCCAAGTTTCTACCCAGCTCAAAGAGCCTCATGAATGGAAACAAGCAGGGACAGTGTCACAGGTCCTGCAGAGAGGAGATGGACGTTAAGAGAGGCCCCAAGGCCCTCTGCCTCCCTTCTCCCAAGCCCAAACTGTCTCAAGGGCCTTCAGACAAGAATCCAGCACCTTTTGCCCATCTCCTCCCATCCATATTCATAAGAGAAAAAAGGGCTAACCCTCAAAGTCTGCCTGGCAATCCTCAAAACTTCTGCCCTAACCACAATGCACACAGACTGTTTCTGAGACAAGAATCTAAAATAACACTCATTTGGATCACACACCAGGAGGCTCCCTGTCCCTTCTTTGTGTCACCCAGATGTCCACAGCCATGGCATCCTTACCGGGGCTTCTGATTGAAACTGCACTTGCATCTGCGACCTGAAAGGCAAAGAAACCATCCAAGGTCATCCTCTTGGCTTGAGCTCAAGGTCAGGCTCCTGGCTTGGCCACAGCAGGGCTGCCCCGTGAGTCAGTGCAGGCTATGAGACTAGGTAAATAGCACCATCTACACCTGAGCAGTGCACAGCTATATGAAGCAATCCTAGGTTGAAGGAGGGTTCTTCTGAGACCAAAGTTCAACAACAGCTTGGATGGCTAAACCACCACAGTCTGCCTGATCATGCAAGTACAGAGGGCTCCATTCAGACCAGGTTTATGCAGGGAAAACAAACGCAGGGGCACATCCCTTGGAGCGTGCTAAGGGAAGCCCCTGTCTCTTATCTCCTGTGACTCCCCAACCCATGCCCTGCTGGATACAGTATCTGGAGGGCCACCCTGACCCTTCTTATCTGTGCTTATTTCATCAAGCACTTATTTTGTTCATTCTTCACTGTTTTACTGAGCACCTATTATGTGTCCAGCACTATATTAGGTCCTGGAAATAACAGGGAAAACTGAAAGACTCCTTTCCTCTCCAGAAAAGGGAACAGCCAGCCTCTTGTACCATTCTCTTCCTGCTTAGCAGTGCAGACACTGCTCTTATAGGGTGAACAAAGGAACAAAGAAACTTACTCAGGATAAGGAGGATCCCGACGGAGAAGAGGACCACAGCAAACACCAATCCCCCAATCCTCAGGGTCTGGTAGTCTGCCAAAGGAACAGGGTGAGAGATGGGAGAAGGGGATGGGCCAGGGAGAGTGCCTGTCCCTCCCCTGGACAAGCTGTGGCACGCCCTCCCCACCCAGGGCACTGACACTGCTTACCATAATGAAAAGGGTCTTTTTCTTTCTCCTGCTCAGGTGCTGCAAAAAGAAACAAGCGTGGTCAAGAGGAGGACAGCTATACATCCTGGTTCCCAAATGTTGCCTCACAGGTCTCCCTCCCCACAAAGGGCTTCCTGGGAAGCAAAGTCCCTTTAGCAGAGGTGCCTAGAGAAGCATGAAGGACAAGCCTGACGGCTAGTGCTTGCCTGAGAGCTGAGGGCAGGTATGGCTCAGAGCCCCAGCTGCCATCTTGTCATGTCTAGGTCCTACGGCATACTCACCACTGGCCAGGACAGCAGGGGCCAGCAGGCTGCATAGAAAGATCAGCACCATCTCCATGGCGTCTGGGGACAGAGGGAGGAAATTGATTTTCTGGATAGGAGAATCCCCATTTCAACCCTCAGCCTGCCCAGGACCCAGTTGAATTCCTTGCTTTACTCTGAGCACTCTCCACACAGCGAGAGTTTAAGCAACAAAGCAGAAGCAGCTGACATTTATTGGACTCTGATGGAGTGCTCCGCCTGCATTAATTCACTTACTACAATGAAACTGATACAATTAGTAGGCACTGTGACTAACCCCTTTTGCAGGTGAAAGACCTGAGCTTAAAGAGGTTAAATGACACTCATAGCAGTGAGCAACAGAGCCTAGATCTTAAACCAGCTCAGTAACTCCTCTGCCACTTGCCTCTCTGCTACCGAAGCCATAAAGCCTTAATGGCTTTGGAGATGATCTTTTCCACGACCTCCTCTTCAGGCCACCCTTCTGGGACCATGTTCAGTTCATTAAGATGTCTGGGACTTCCTGGCCTGGTTCCCCACTGCCAAAATTTCTTCCTCCTATCAGGTTACGGGGGCTAAGTATTCCAATGCCCCTCTCGTCCAGCCAGCCAAGTGGGGGTGGGAGACCTGCTGTTTTCTGGACTGTGCGGCAAACCTTGAAATGCTGACAGCTCTCTCTAGGTTACCTATCACGCTCTCACCTCTAACGTGCCCAAGCTAATTCTTCCCACAGGCGTTAGTTCATAATCCTCCAGAAAGCTGGTTTGCTTGAACGAAGGGAGTGTGAAGACCCGTTCTCTGAGCATCGGTGCCCTCCCCTTCTTCCCCAGATGCCTGAGACTTCTGCTCATGAGCTCATCAAGCCCCTGGTCTTGGGTTAGTCGCCCCAGGAGCGGCCATCTAGATGAAAGCAGAAGGCAGGGCCAATCGGTGCCTCCCAGGGGCAGATTTCAGTGGAGTTACAAACACCTCATTAGCCAGAAAGGAAAAGGGGAAAGAACCCTGAACCAGGAAAGCCCAAGGCTGTTTGCTCTTTTCTCTGTGAGGTGAGACTGGCAGTGGCCTGATGCCTGGACATCTGTCTAGTGTCCGGGGCCATGCTCGCTCTGACAGATCGTGTGCCCTGTCACTTCAGCAGACCCAGCAGCCTCCAGCTACCCTTCCTCTTTTAGCCACCAGAGGTCAGAACAGCTGCATCCAGAGTCATGCGTGGCACAGACCTCAGACTTGGAGGTGATTCAAGAAGTATTATCTAAAGGCACTAACTTAATGCTACCTCATTTAATAACTGTATTTTTAATCTTACATTATATTTTATATGTATGAAAATATATAACACACATGTAATAATGCATAATAATAAGATAAACAGCCATAAACAAGTAACTCAAGAACTCGAATTTTACGAATACTGCTGCACTTATCTCTTCCTCCAACCCACCCCCCTGCTTCACTCCCAGGGTAAACAGTATCCTGAACATATGTTTTTAATCATTGCTTTGCTCGTCTTCAAAAGCAGTTTTAAATTAAGAAACAATTAACATACCATGAAATTCACCATTTTAAAGTATACAATTCAATGGTTTTTAGTATATTCACAAAATCGTGCAACTATCATCAATTCCAGAATATTTTCATCATCCCCAAAAGAAAGCCTGTACCCATTATCAGTCACTCCCATTCTAACTTTTCCACAATCTCTGACAACCACTAATTTACCTTCTGTCTCTAAGGATTTGCCTATTCTGGACATTTTATATTTAAAAAAACCATAAAATATGTGGCCTTTTGCATCTAATTCTTTCACTTAGCATTATGTTTTCAAGGTTCTTCCATGTTGTAGCATATGTCAGTACCTCCTTTCTTTTAATAGCTAAGATTCCATTGTATATATATCCATCCTGCTCTTCTTTTAAAAAATGTATCTAAATATGATACTGTTTAGTGGAACTTTTTTGAGCTTTATAATTACATCATGTTTTTACAGTCTTCTGGGACTGGCTTTTTAAATTTAATATTGTGTTTCTAAGATTTATCTGTATTATTACCTGTAAGCATAGCTCATTCATTTTCAATGTCGTGCAATATTCCATTATGCTAGGAAATTATCATGTATTGTCCCTCCTCCTGTTAGTGAATATCTTATTTTTTTTCCAATTTTGTGTTATTCTAAATAATGCAGCTGTGAACATTTTTGTGCATGTTGCCCAGAGTACATATGTAAGAGTTCCAAAGGTACTCTTTTTCAAATCTTTTGACCACTACTTTCATAAGAAAAACTTTTTTCACTGAAACCCACTACAAATTATATTCATACATACCAGAAAAATTACCACAAAACTATATTTAACCTTAAAATAAATGATGCCCTTTGATACTTTCTATTCTATTTGTTTCCTTTAAAAAAAAAAATGGCTAGGTCCATTAATGGTTCACACTCAGCAGTTTGGAAAAATATGTTCTAGAGATAGGCCTTGGAGTGCAGTTGTTGGGTTGTATAGTACTCAGATTGCCAACTTTACAAAACAATTTTTCAACTTTACAAAATAATTTCAAATTGTTTTCCAAAGTGGTCATCCCATTTCAACATCCCACCAGCTGCACATGATTGTTCCTATCACTCTACATAGTCATCAATACTTGATATCGTCAGATTGCTTAACTTCTGCCAATCTAGAGGTATAAAATATGGTCTTCATTTGATTTTAGTAATGGAGTTAAGCTTCTGATAGTCTGCCATTCCTGTTTCTTCATCAGTGATGTGTCTTTCATGTCTTTTGTTGGTTTTTCAAATGGGTTGACATCATTATTCATTTATTCTGAATACTAAATCTTTGTCATTAAGTATTGCAAATATCTCATCTCAATTAGTGGCTTGTCTGTTCACTTTTTAATTGTCTTTTAATTGTCTTTCAATGAACAGAATTTAATGCAATGATTTTTGTGTCTTGTTTAAGATAGTCTTTGTCACCCTGAGTCGGAAAGAATTTTCTTCTAAAAATTTTAAAGCTGTCTTTTACATTTAAATCTTTATTCCATCCAGAAGTGATGTCTGTGTAAGGCATGAGATGGGGATCTAATTTTTGCTTTTTTCCATTCTGATAACCAGTTATTCTAGCATCATTTGTGGACCCCTCTCCCCCTTTCCTCATGATGCACAATTCCACTTGTGTCATAAATGTTTCTATTTAGGGGTGGGTCTGTTTCTGGGCTTCTCTTTGGATCCCTGGTCAATTTGTCGACACCTGCATCAAAATCAGTGTCTCAGTTACTACAGTTTCACAGAAATTTTCCCATGCCATAGATGAGCTTCTCTTTTTCCTCTTCTCTTCCTCTTCCATCTCTTCCTTCAGGAATGTCTTCATTATTCTTGGTCTTTTGCTCTTGTATATAAATTTGAGAATCAGCTTGTCAAATTCGTCTAAAGCTGTTGGGATTTTCATTGGAATTTCAATGAATCGATCTATAGAACAACTTGGGGCGAAGTGGCATTTTTTATGACCTTTAATCTCCTATCTATAAATAAATCTTTTCACTTGTTTAGATCCATTTCAAAGCCCTTTAATAAAATTGTATAAATGCTTTCATATAGGTCTTGTACATCTACTATTATTTATTCCTAGATCTCTCATAATTTTTATTGCTATTTTAAATGTTATGTCTTGTGTGTTTTCTAATTTTTACTGGTTAGAGAAAAGCAACTGATTTGTATATATTGATCTCAAATCCAATAATCTTGTTAAATTCTCTTATAATTTCTAACAATTTACCTTTAGATTTCTTTGGATGTCCTCTACAGACATAAATCTGTAAATGATACAATATTGTTTCTTCTTTTCTAGTTCTTAGAGTTTATTTCTATTTATCTTATTCTTAGTCATTGCTAGGACTTCCAGTGAAATGTAGCATAGAAGCAGTGATAATGGACACATACACACACATATGTGCACGGTTTTATTACTGATTTCTGTGTGTATTTTTTTTTCTCAGCTTCATTGAGATATGACATATAACACTGTGTAAGTTTAAGGAGTACAACATGATTTAACACATGTATAAATTGTGAAATGACTGCTACAATAAGGTTAGTTAACATCTCCATCATCTCCTGTGTGTGGTAAGAATGAATAGAGAAAATGTTCCACATATACAATGGAATATTATTCAGCCACAAAAAAGGTAATTACTGATTTTAAATAGCATTCTACTAATATTTTAGTTACCCTCTAATCCCAGTTTTCCAAGATGTGTCTGTTTTATATTATAGTCTATATCTATATTGATATAAAGATATAAAGGTTTTTCTCCTTTAATCTATCAATGAAGTAAATTATACATGTGGATTAGCTAATGTTAAATCAACCTTGCATTTCTGGGATACAACTAATATATTATCTTTTCAATAAACTAATGGATTTGGTTTGCTGATACTTTGTTTGGGACTTTTGCATCTATGTACAAGAGTAAGATTGGGCTGCAAGTTTTATTTTATTGTATTCATTTCGCCTGGTTTTGGTATCATGGTAGTACTGATCTCACAGAATAAGTATTTCTTTTCTTGCTATTCCCTGAAAGAGTCTGCAGAAGACTGAGGTAATTTGTTCTTTGAATTTGGTAGAACTAACTTTAAAATCATCCGGGCTTAGTATTTTTTTTGTGGGAGGATTTTAAATTGCCTATTCAATTAATGGCTATGGCAGTCTTAAGATCTCTATTTCATCTCAATTATATTTAGTGAGTTATAATTTTTACAGAAATTTGCCCTTTTCTGCTTTAAAATTAATTTATTTCCATAAAGTTGTTTATAGTATTTTGTTATTTTAATTTCTGTTGGAGCTGTAGTTATGTTAGTTTTTTACATTGCTAATATTGTCTATTTGTGGTAATTCCCTTTTTTCTTGATCAATCTAATCTCACCAGAGGTTTAACTTTTTATTAAGCTTTTCAAAAAACCGACTCTCGGTTTTGTTACTTCTCCATATTGTGTGTTTTAAATTTTTCTTAATTCTCTCCTTATACATTCTTGGGTTAATTCTCTTGTTCTTTCTTATATTTATCTTCTTATGATGGATAACTAGTTCATTAATATATAGCCTTTCTTATTTGCTAATATAGGCATTTAAGACAATAACTCTCTAACATGCAAGCTTTAAAATGTAAGCTAAGAACTATTTAGTTCTTAGCACTTTAAACTTGCATTATAATCTCTCATTTGACCCATGCATTAAGAAGCGTGTTTTTAAAATGTCCAAATGTATAGTGATTTTTACTTTTGTTATTGACTTCCAATTCAAGTGTACTCTGGTCAGAAAACATGGTCTGTAGGATACAGATACCTTGAAATTTACTGAGACTGGCTTTATGATTTAGTACATGGTTACTCATTTTAAAATTTATATTCCAAGTATTAGAAGGTTGTGAATTCCCTCATTGTTCGGAAGAAAGTTCTATATGCCATTAAATTATAATTATTGTGTTAAATTTCTGTATATATATTTTTGACCTATCAAAAACTAAGACAGGTGCTTTAAAATCTACCACTATGAGGAAGGAGTTATAAATTTATTTCTGTGTTTTTTTACAATATTCTAACAGTTTAAAATTGTTATACAATCCTGTGAGTTAAGTCTTCTAGGATTGTATAGTGAGCCTTTCTATCTTAAATTTCATTTTATTTTCTACATTTCTGTGTCCTTATGCATTTTATGTATGCATCTCATAAATAGCAAAAGGCTGGATTTTTAAAAAATTTAACCTGATAATCTCTACTAACCTTCAAGTTTATTCCATTTAACTTCATTATGAAAATATATTTGATTTGATTTCTACCATCTGTTTTTCTCTTACTTTTTTTCGATATCTCTCTTTCTCTTTTAACTTTTTTTTTTGATTAACTATTTTTTTTCTTATTCACTTTCTCCCTCTACCGGTTGAGGAATTACACAAGCTGCTTCTAGTCTTTTAGTGGTTGCCACATATTTGCTCTGTACTAAAGGTTTATGTCCTCCAAAAGTCATATGTTGATACCTAATCCTCATGTGATGGTATTGTTAGGGGAGGGGAGAGACTCTGGGAAGTGATTGTGTCAGGAGGGTAGATCCCTCAGGAATGGGATTAGTACCTTATAAAAGAGACCTCAGAGAGCTCTCTCACCCCTCCTGCCATGTGAGGGCTCAGCAAGAAAACAGCAGTCTCCGGACCAGGAAATTAACCCTCATCGGACACTGAATCTGCTGGCACCCTGATCTTGGACTTCCAGCCTCTAGAACTATGAGAAATAAATTTCTGTTGTTTATAAGCCACTCAGTCTATGGTATTCTGTTATAGGAGCCTGAACAGACTAAAACAGTATTCAAGTTACCAAAGACTAAAAAAATCTACAGTTAAAAGATAATCGATATTGGATATCACTCTTCCTGAAAAATACAAAAATACAAATCTCCCACTTCCTGATATATATATGCTACTATTGTACAAAATTTCAATTTTTTTTTTAATCCTATAAAACAGACATTAGTGTTTGTATTTCATGGAAACCATGTTTGTTTCGATTTACCCATGTGTGTAGTAGCCAGCCTATAAAATAGTCTTCAGTATTTCATGGTATTTACGTACCAAGTACCTGGTGCAGTCCCTTCCCCATTGTACCAGGGTTAGTCTGTGTACCCAATAAAATATGTCAGAACTGATACATCACTTCCATTATTAGATTATAAAAGACGCCACTGCTTTCCTTTCCTGTATTTCTCTCTCTCTCTCTTTCTCTCATTGCTTGCTCTGGGGAAAGTTACTTGCCATGTCTTTAAGGCTACTCAGGCATCTCTGTGGAGAGAACCATGTGGCAAAGAACTGAGAGCCTCTGTTCAAAACCTGCTAGGAAATAAGAGCTGCCACAAACATGTAAGTGAGCTTAGAAGCAGATCCCCCAGCTTTCATGATTGCCACTCTGGCTGACAGCTTGACTGCAATCTCATTAAAGACCCTGAGCAGGACCATGTAGTCAAGCTGCTCCCTGATTCCTGACCCTCAGAAACTGTATGAAGTAATAAATGTTTGTTGTTTTACGTTATTGAGTTTGGGGGTAATTTGTTATGCAGCAACAGATAACTAACACAACGTATCTACGAACTGATTTGTTCACAATCCTTTTTGAATCTGTCATCCTTCAAGTATGTTCTTTATTCATGAATAACATCTTTTAGAATTTTCTTTAATAGATCTATCAGTTACAAACTCAGTTTTTGTTTATCTGAAAATGTTTTCATTTCACCCTTGTGATGGACATACTGTGAGGTGATCCCCAATAATTCCAACCTTCTAGTATTCAAGCCTTTGGTTGTAATCCCCTCCCCTTGATGGGGGCAGGAGCTGGGACCTGCTTCTATCAAGATGATGATGAGCTGTCACTCACATGATGGTATTATGTTATATAATACTTACATCTTGGCAGACAGAAGCTAGAGGATTTTCTCCCTTACTGGCTTGAAAAAGTAAGCTGCTACATTATAAGAGGACCTATGGAGAGGAGCACATGGTAAAGAATTATGGGAAGCCTCGATTAGCTCAGAGCAGCCCCTGGCCAAAGCCAGCAAGAAAATGGGGATGCTAGTCCTTCTGTCACAGCAGATGAATTCTGCCAACAACCTGGGGGAGTCTGGAAGTGAATCTTTCCCCAGTTGATCCTCTGATTAGGCCATAACTCTAGTCAACATAGATTATAGCTAGGTGAGACCCAGGTAGGCTGTGCTGGACTTCTACTCTACAAAAAGCACGAGATAATAAATATGTATTGTTTTAAGCTTCTAAGTTTGTGGTAATTTGTTATGTACCAATAGAAAACTAATACAATCCTATCCCTGAAAGGTAGTTTGGCTATATACACAATTCTAGATTGATCATTATTTTGGCTCTGCACTTTGAAGATGTTATTCCACTGCTTTCTGATTTCCATTATTGCTGTTGAGAAATCTGCTGCTGACCATCATCCCTTTACAGATGTTCTATCTTTTCTCTCGGCCTCCTTTTATTTGCTTTCTCTTTTGGTGTTTTGAGTTTCACTAGACCACAGTCTAAATATGAATTTATTTTTAAGTATTGTTGTTTCCTTTACCTCCACAGGTAAAGGAAACAACAATACTCTTCAACAATCATGAAAAACTCTCAACCATTATCTCTTCAAATATCACCTCTCCTCCATTCTATTTTCTTCTCTGAGACTATGTTTATGTTAGATAGTCTTATTCTATTTTCCCTATCACTTTGCTGCTTTTTCATGTTTTTTACTTCCTTGTTTCTCTGTAATACATTCTGGGTAATTATTTCAGATTTATTTTCCATGTACTAAGTCTCTTGTGAATTGTGTTTAATCCATCCACTTAATTTTCCATTTCTATTATTATATATTTCTAAATGTTCTATTTGGTTTTTTTTTTTCAAATTGCCTGGTCATTTTTGTTAAGTCTTTGTTGCCCGCACATTTTTGTTAAGTCTTTGTTGCCTGTTGTCATCATTTTTTTATTTCTTTCAACATCTCTTATATAGTTATTTTATATTCTGTATCTGATAATTCCAAAATCTTAAATCCTTTGGCATCTAAATCTATTTGTTATTTCTGTGCCTCTCGATCATAAGTGACTCAGTTTTTCCTGTGTTTGGTAACCTTTGATTGTGAGCTCAAGATAGATTTTACTCTGTGGGAAATTAACAGTCTTAAAATAGGAAGCTTTCCTCTAAAAAAAGTTTGTTTTGCTTTTTTCATGAAGACTGAAGGTGGCAGATACCAACCTTAGATCACTTTAGCTCCTCTCAGGGGTCTTGGGCTTAATGTAAGAGTCGTCAGTCTGGCTTCCTAAACTCGTTAGGGCCAAAGCTTATTAGTCTCTGGAATGCAGCAATGTCAACTAGCATTCATTCTATGAACAACTCTGGCTTAAGTTACAGTTACACTTCACATAATCCAGTGCTAGTTTTATCTCATGGGTTTTAGTTTTTTTAGTTTTTAGGTAGTTTTTGTTTTGGGGAGAGGAGTGATAACTAGTGACTGGATGACTTCCCTTCCTTCTATGAGCCAATCTACAGTAACAAATTTAGTTTATCTGAGATCACTTCTTTTTTAGTGGAAAGTCTCATCAATGTATTATCCAACTATAGTGTCCTAAATACATTTTTCAAAGTATGAAATAAAATAAGTTTTAAGCACCTGCTATTTGTAAAACCTTTAATTTTGGGGGTGGGGGAGAGAGTGTTGGGTTTACTGCTATTTCTCAGATCAAGTACAATCTACAAATTACATATTTAAGTTACATCTGTTCCTTGCTCAGCCAGTGGGGAGATGTGGCTCCAGACCTGGAAGGAGGATGAAACTGGACATTAAAAGCCTTCGAATCCTAGAGGCTTTGGTGTGAATATTGGATCTGAGGTGAAATAGGGAAAGACAAATGGGCAAGATTTCCCACAGCGGCCGCTTGACAGCTCTAGCCAGGAAAGGAATTATTAGGCAAGTAGGGACCCTCCTGGGAATAGAAACGACACACATCAAGGGTTCCTGGCCACTAGTCCCTACTGTACCTTCCCCTCAACTTCCCCAGAATTACCTCTATAGATGCTCAGGTCCAAGTCAATCCCTCAACACATGCTGAATTTCTAGAAAGTGCCACACTATTCTGGGTTCTACAAAGGATCAAGAGATGAACAAGGTACAGCCTAGGCTTCCAAAGAAAGGCAAGGTTAGGAAACAAAGGGGTCTGATATATCAGCAAATGTGAAGGGAGTTTCACAAGTGGGAGAGACTATACGCAAGGAGAGTCCATCAGGGCAAGGAAAAGAGGAGCAGGGGATATAACAGGGAATCTGGGATGGTTCCATGGAGGAGCTGACATTTCAGCTACACCTTGAAAATAGGATGGGATTTTGAGGGACTGGGCAAGAAGAGAGAAAAGGAAGGGCATTCTGGCAGAGAAAACAGCATGAGCAGAGACAGTGAGAAAGGAAAATGAGAAGCAGGATAACAAAAGTGTTCAGTTCAAGGTCAAGTTCAGTTCAAGTTGAACCTCAAGGCACTTCATTCAAGAGTGGCTGCCTAAAGTGGTTTCCTCAGAAGGATTCTGAATGAAGTCCAGCAGGAGAAAAGGTCTTCATCTATTAGTAATGTCTGCATAACACAAGAGGGGCTGTGACAGTAATATAAAAAGTATTTGCCATTTCTAGAGTAAGATACCTTCTAAACAGTGAATAATCCAGTTGAGTAAAGCATGAAAGGTGGGTGGTGAGAATTCTGATAAGACAGTTGGCGTCAGATTATGGAGGATATTGAATGCCATGCTAAAGAGTAAAGACCTGTCTTTGTATTCTAAAGAAAACATTTTTGATCATGTTACAGTGTGCTGAAAGAAATATTATTATAGATTTGGAAAGTGACCAACTTCCTAACTCCCTCAAGCTACTGCCAGGCCTGGGCTACATCAGCCACACCTCAGCACGAGCCTCTTCAGGGTGCTTCTTGGCCCCAACACCTATTTCTTAAAATCTCGTTGGTACTGCTGGCATTGCCCCTGAGTCAGTGGCCAAGTACACATACAGAGCCTCTGAAAAGATACAAAATGCATTTCTCTCACTGCAGTACCAAGAAACTCTGTCTGGGCCTCTACTCCCTCCAAGAAACTCTGTCTGGCCCTCCCTCCCTCCCACCCAACCTTTCCATTTATCACATATTCCTTTTTCCCGGAAAGGAAGCTGGGCTGCCTGGAGCTTGGCTGGGAGACAGAGAGTGGGATTAAAAGGTGATAGAAGTAATAAATCTCATTCCAAGCCACTGAGTCTGAGAAATAGGAGGATGGGATCTTGGGGAAAGGGAAAAACAAAGTAGGTTTGAGTGGGGCTGGGAAAGGGGATTCAGGAACATTACATTTGTCACAATGTGCATGTTATGGAGAGGTCCTCATTCTGAGGCCCGGGACCCCCTGACTGGGACGCCTGAGGGCCTGGCTCCCTGGGACACGGCTCTGGAGAAGTTGGCACTGTCAGATGGGGGCCTCCTGGGCCTCCTTCCTCTGCCGCTCCCCAACTCTTGAACTCTAGATCATTTAGACCATCCTCCTCATCTGGAAAGTGGGACCAGCAACAATATTTTTACTTCCTGTATAGCATCTTTGAGAAAGAATTCAATTTCCACTCACTTTTCTTCTCCTCTCTCTGTTCTCCTTTATTTCGACATTGGTAAACTGCTGACATTTTGGTGGCAGCAGCACTTCCATGTTAATTTTCCTCCCTGATCATCCTGCCTCATGCGCAGTTGCTTTCTGCATGTGCGGGAGAAAGCAATCAGAAGAGTTTCTCCGGCAATTATCTTTCCATACTGAGTCACATAATTTCACATAATTGCCGGGTAAAAGCTGCTTGGAAAGAGAAGCCACTAGTTGATGATATAGCAACATACTATATTATTTTTGATTCCATGCAGCACTGAGGTAGATCAGAATACCCAGTTCTATTATGAAAATAACTCAGAAACAACCTCTCTTTAAAATGCAAAGGCTCTAAATTACAGTGGAACTCACTCTCCTCCCTCCCTCCATCAGCCCCCAAAGCCCCGCATCTTTTTCATTGCATCAACCTGCTTGCTTTCCTTAGGGCCAAGCCCATCAAATACACACCCAGAGGGCTCACCAAGGCCTGGGTTCTGGCAGGATCCCCAAAGAAAGATGAGGTTCCCTACTCCAGATAGGACATGCTAGAAGGGACCCTTTTATGGGGTCACAGAATGCCTGGGTCCCACTGTTTAGGCTAACTGGTTACCCTAGACTGTCACCCTATGCCAGAGGACCTGACTTAGCCTATGTATCCAAATCTTTTACCAAAAAAAAAAAAAAAAAGAAGAAGTCAGTGAGAAGAAGATTCCATTGTGTATAAATAGGATATAAACCAAGATGTAAGGTTTTCCAGATGGAGTTAGAATTTCAGAGTGTCAGAGTGAGTTAGAATAATTGGGATGAAAGCTCTTAGTTTTTACTTAAGGAGACCAGGGCCCCAAACAGAGAAATGATGTAGCCAGTTCATCCAGCTAGTCAGGCCCAGAGCAGGGCTCAGAACCCACGCATCCACCTCCTGTCTGCTGCACCAGTGTGCTGGATTGCGTGGTGAGTATGAAAGAGTTGGAGGGGAGGAGTGGCCACGAGGGGCAGGGGAAAGGCTGAGCCATGCCTGAGAGTACTAAGGCAGCCCAGCTGGAGCCAGGGAAGAAGGCGAGGCACCTACAGGAATGAAGGTGACCAGGGCAATGAGACTGGGTAGGAGGGAAGCACTTGACAGGCACCTCAGCTCTCCATTAGAAGACCACCTTTGCTTGGACATGTCAGGGTACAGTGTTGGCTTCTGAGGTGAGTGATGGAATTATGTGTATAAAGGACCTTCAGAAGACATGGAGCCCATCTCCTCATTCTCTCAATAGAGGGCAATGGGATGATCAGAAAGTCCTCTCCAATTATCCTGGCTGCACTGTGTAGTTGAGTGTGGTGCAGGCGACTATTACTCTAGCACAGATCTGAACAGTCTAAGGCCATTCTAAGGACTAGAAACAGAGAAGGCCTAGGACTCAAAATTATCATGGACGAATTGGTCTGATTTACTGGCAGAGAGGTGGATTCTTTATATTCCTAAGACATCAGTAAGTCTTACTTTTTGGGAGGAGAAGGGTAGTCTGACCTATGTGTGTTAAGACAGAGACTGGCCTCCAGGTGCCTTCTAAGGCCCCTTAGCCCCTTAACCTCAGATTCCTTGAAGGCCCTGTGTGCAATGGGTGATACCATCAGTTCTCAATTACCTGCTGATGAATGGGGCTTGGGGAAGTGGTCAGCACAAATCAGCAGATAATGCCAAACCCCATGACTTTGGAAGGTGTTTTACTTTCATTAGAATTTAGGCATCCTAATGCCTGAGAGCTGGAACGGCTGAAATGTTCTTGATCTTCGCTGGCACCCATCCCCCCTCCCCAATGTCTTCCTTCCCCATCCACCCTAAGGCATCCAGGCATCCCCGACACTCACACACAGTTGCACCTTT
This sequence comes from Pteropus medius, assembly GCF_902729225.1. Lineage (NCBI taxonomy): Eukaryota > Metazoa > Chordata > Mammalia > Chiroptera > Pteropodidae > Pteropus > Pteropus medius. The sequence goes on from NW_024349800.1 coordinate 67,594,736, forward strand.
CTTCTCTAAACCTCTTGTTATCTGTTTCCCATTTTAGATGCTTTGGCCCAAAGTTCCCCTGGGGTTTTATGTTCCAGAGTAAAAAGAAAGCAAAGAAGGAAAGGACAGTCATCATGCACTTGACAGCTCTGTGTCTAGAAGAGCTCCAGAGGTGGCTTTCCAGGATCCTTCCTGGCTGAGCCCAGCACTTCCATCAGGGCTGCTTTCGGGGATGGGATCACCTTGTGTCCTGTGACCCGTGGTCTGGAAACAGAGGTAAGGACCACACTGTGGCCTTAAACCCCCAACTTTGTGCCCTAAACACTCTGACCTTAAAGTTCCCCAGCCACAGTGACCCAGAGCCATGATCAAGTTTCATCATCTGTTTTTGTAAAATGGAAGATGGATTCTTCTTCATCTTTGGCTCCTTCTGGGAGGCTGCTCAAAACTCCCTTTCCTCAAAGAGCCGCAAAATATGGCTGCAGCCTCCTTCACTGTAATGCTATTCCCCCAGGCCAGTGTGCCCCCAACCCCAGGTCCACCCGCATGAGGCAGGGCACTCTGGGGCCAATGGCTGGAGAACATCAAGCATGAAGAGCAATGGTCAGGGCTGGAGCTCCTTGTGGCTACACAAAGCCCAGCCTCACTCACACTGCACACTTCCTGGGGCAGCAGCCCTGACCAGAGAGTGAAAGAGAAGGTACAGGAAAGACAGGTGAGTCTTCTAGGTGGTACAGAGCAGTGAGCTTGGTAGTAGGAGTGAGCAAGTTGCTGGCGATGGGGAGTTTGGGGGCAGGAAGGGGGACATAGGTCTGTCTGAAGCATAGTAGTCCTTCTATGGACATCACAGAAAGAAATGAGAGGAAAATTCTGAGATGGAAGGCCCAAATGTGAGGCCCAGTCTGGGAGTCTGGATTGGATAAAAGAGGCAGTAATCATCATCACGACAAACAACATAGATCAGGTACTATTCTTAGTATTTTAAATATTTATTCTCATTTAATACTTAAAAAAAGCCTACGAAGTATCACCATCAAACCATTTTACAGGGAAAGAAACTGAGGCAGTGAGAGGTCCCCTGGTGATAGCTGGATTCCAGACTTCAACCCAGCTCTGTCTGCTGGTGGAAGAAGGGCAATCTTCCTGCTGTGAGCTCTGAACTCCGGCCCTTGGGCCTCTCCAAGAGGCTCACCTCCCACACAGCTGTCACCCTGTTTCTTGCTCCTATCCCAGTCCAGTGGGCCGAGGCTGCAATGCTCAGCCTCCTGGGGTAGTCAGGGGAGCTCTCTAAAGAAGGCCATGATAAAGCCTCTGGGTGAACCTTTATCGACCAAGCTCCCCACAATCTCTAGCTTCATACATACTCGTGAGAGGAACAGACAGCAGCATGCATAGTGCCTGCCAGCTCACCCACGAGAATTTATATTCCCTTATTGGCTAGAGAGCTATTTATTCAGGAAGTTGCTTTTTTTGTTTGTGTGTTTAACTGATGACAAATTGTGCGGCTGATTAGGTCGGGGGTGAAAACATGGGGAGGGGCTGGTAGAGGATCGGCCAGTCCATTTCCCTGTCCCCTTCCTAAGGCTATTATAAAGGTTAAATGAGATAACACAAGGGAAGGTTTTTTGTAAACTGTAAAGCACTGTGATAACAGCACCTGACATTTATGTCATGCCGAATACATTTAATCCTTATAGCAGTTCCAGATTATGATCTGGCTATGATTATGATCATTTCCTTTATGCAGATGGAGAAACTGAGGCCAGGAAGGTTAAGTAACCTGCCTACAGTTAAAGAGACAGAATTAGAACCCAAGCAATCTAGTTCCAGAGTCTTTCCTCTGAACGACTCCGCTTTCTTGCCTCTGTGCCAGTCACTGACTTTGTGGACCTGAGCAAGTTACTCTACCTCTTGGAGGCCTTCCTTCTGAAATGGTAAGATGGAAATAATAACACGCACCTTAGGAGTTGTGAGGATTACATGAAACAGCCTTTGTGCATGGGCAATTATTGTTTGCCCACACCCATCCCTTCTGAGAAGGACATCTCCTTTTGGAGGGGAGCTAGCTCCGCCCCCAACTCCGACCATGTAGGTTTACTAGTGGTGCCAATTGCAGCCCCTCCCTTGTAGCTAAAAAGGAATGGGTATGAGATCCAGTGTCCTGCCAGAGGCTGTCAAGTTGGAACCCAGGGAGGAAGGGTAAAAGCAGCCCAGCTGCGAAATGTGGGCAGAAGTCAGCCAGCAGCAGTCAGGTGAAGAGCTGGCGGGAGCGAGGAGCTGGGGGAAGGGACAGGGACAGGGACAGGGTCGCAAGTTGGTGTGCTCCAGGCCTATCTGTTCCTAAACCAGCACTGCCCTGTCCATCCTGAAGTTTGGCTCTGTGAACCGAGAATCCCTGCCTTGCCTAAACTAGATGGAGTTCAGTTTCCGTCATCTGCAGCGAAAACGGATACCGTGTCAGAGCTGAGCACTGCGCCTGGCAAACGGCAATTGCTCTTTAAGCATCAGCTGTTAATATTATTACTGTTATCATTCTCCAACTTTTTCCTCAGATTCCTCCTTCATTTTTTACCTTCTCTTGGGAAATGGAGAAGAGAAACGGAACCGAGCAGGGGAAAGAGCCCCAGTACCCTCCTCTCTCTTCCCTTCCTTATCTCTTTGTTCTCTAACCTCCAGTCCTCCTGACACTCCGCAGGGAGGGGGCTTGGCCCACAGCCAACACAGCCAGAGGGCTTGACTCAAAAGGCTCCCCAGCCACTGCCTTCTCCTAACTCAAGAAAAACAGCCTGCGTCACCCAGGGCCACAGACAGATGGCGAAGGAGAGCACGTCCGGCTGAGTCAGAGACTGGTGACACAACGCCTCAGCCAACACTGAAGGCAGCCTCCAGACACAGAAGCAAGATAAACAGAGAGGGCAGGAGACAGGAGAGAAAAAGAAATCCCGGAGGAAGAGACACTAAATAGGGAGGTGCTCAAAGAGAAGTGTGAGAGGCAGGCAAAGGAAAAAGAAAGGCTGCAAAATGGAACAGAGGTTCTCTCAGGGGCAGTTCTCGGCAGAAACTGAGTGAGAAAAGTGGAAAAGGAGGAACACAGGTGGCAACGCGAAGAGAGATGGAGACTGCTGAGAGAAGAAAAAATGTGCTTTGGAGAGACATCGAACAGTCTCTACGTGGTCGCCTTCCCACAAGACCCTAGCTGGGCCTACACGCTTGGCTGCCTCAGTTGCCTCCACCATACCGCTGCATGCCCTCATCACGCTGATGCTCCAAAGAGCAAAGAAGGGGAAATGCACCAGGGTGGAGAATGGGGAGGACAGTCGACAGACAGCTGCTGTTCCTAGGAGCAGTATCTCCCGCCTCTCCCTAGCTGCAGGACAGCTGCCCAGGAGAAGACACAGGTCTCTGCTGTCAGGGCAGCCTGCTGGACAGGGTCCAAGAGCCCGAGGCCTAGCCCTGGAGGGTCCCAGGCACCTCCTCTCTAACTAGCATGCCCAGTCTTCCTCCTAACCCAAAGTCCTTCTAGGAGAACCCACAGCCTCCCACAAGGCCCAGTGGGTGTATCTCTCTGGAAATGCTGGGCCCAGAGACATGGGCAGGGCCGACTGGACTTCCGTAAAACCGCTGAAGGCCCTCCTGACTCCTTGAGTTTAGGAGAGGTCAGGGCAAGATCTATCAGGCCAGGGACTTGTCCTTCAGCCCTGGACCCTCGAGTGTACCAGTGACTGTCATAAGAATGAGGAGAAGCAACTGGGTTTTCTGTGTTCCACAGTCCACCCTGCTCCTGTTCCCTGCCCATGGTTGCTGAAGGGGATGATGATGGTGGTGATGATGAAGTCTACCAAACATTTGAAAAACACCTTACTTATCAGACAACTTCACGAGCTAGGTCAAAGGAACATCACAAGTACAAGTGATGCTGGGTATCACTGCCATTTCACAAATTAGAAAAGGTGAGGCTCAGAGTTATGTTACTCGCCCAGGGTCCCACAGCCAACGATGGTGTGGCCGGCATCGGCTCTTGATTTCGTGATTACCAAATGCTACACTCTTTCTATTCCTTCTTGCTGCCTCCCTGGCAAGGGTAGAAATGTGTGGGAACTAAGGAAAATGAGAATGCTGACCCGACTCAAGACCAAGTTGGCCTCGTTGGGTGGGAATGTTCTTACCCAGGCCAAAGAAGAGAAATTAGGGTGAGACTAACTCAAATAAAATTAAATAGCTTTATTAAACTTCAGCATGCATTATATCGTTTTTTTTTCCTTTCCCAGTTTCTTGCCCAACTCTGCTCTGTCACGATGACTGATGTTAGGCTAAGGCTGGGACACTAGAGCCCCTCATGGGGAGGGAGGAGGCCTGGCTTATATGCCAGCCATTGCTAGACCCCAGCTGTTTACAATTCTGCCCCATCAGTCCTAGCTGAGCCTCGGCATCAACAGGCACTCTTGTCTCTCTCCTCAGCCCCCACCCAGCTCACAGCAGCTTCTGGGCACCCCACTGCTCTCTGCCCAGCAGAATATCAGTGCATTTATGCTGGGAGCTGGACGGTGTCCCAGAGCAGTTGTAGATGATCCTGTCCATTGGAGTTCAGCTTAGAGAGGATGCCAATAGAACCACTAATCTGGCAACTGCCAGCCTTTGATGCAGATCTCCCTTTTTTTCTGGCATGGTTCAGAATTAGATTAGGGTGTAGAGCTGAAATAAAGACCACTCTCTACTCAAAAAAACCATCCACACCCACAACATTCTCCCAAGGAGAGATTTTGAAATTTCACTAAACGCTTCTTTTACAAGGTAAATACTTCCAATTCTAACAGTCATTTTATATCTTTTCCTGAGTTATTTTAATCAGATTGCTTTCCAAACTGCTGAGATTTGCCTGCATTTAGGTGGAGAAATTGATGGAGAAAAGGAGGGTAATTTTGGAACAAGGTGTAATTTGGGAAAGAATGACACCATTATGCTTCCAGTAACCAATTAACAAACATTTATTGATGGCCTACAGTTGTCCAGGAACTTGTCTCCTCACTGAGGGAACTCCAACAGCACAGTCCCTGCCTCGTGGAGCTGACAGTCTAACAGAACTCTCAGGGCTTCCTCCCTCCCTCCCAGTCCTAGCCATGTTTATTCCTGCAATATCTCTACAATCTGGTCTTTCTTTTCCATTGATCACTCCAGTTCAGAGCCTCATTATTGCTTTCCTGGGCTGCTGCAGTAGCTTGCCTAATATTGGAGTAGTTGTACCCATCTTTAACCTCCTCCCTCCAATCTGTCCCAGACATTGATAATTGAATGACTAATCTACTTAACGTGTATTCTGATCACTTCCCTACCAAACGCAAATGCAATCACAATGCTTCAGTATCCTATGTATTTTTTTTTTTATTGAAACTTTTAATTTTGGTATATAAAACCTCTACGTTTATCCCTTTTTACCCTTCCAGGACATTTCCCATTACTTCCAGCGAAGATGTCTCCTGCCATGCGTGTATTGATATCCGTGCCTTTATATATTCCCTTCCTTTCACTTAGAATGCCCTTGCCTTCTGTTTATTCCATTCTCAACCCTGGCTGCACTTAGAGAGCCTTTTAATAATAAAATAATTGAAATAATAACGATGCCTGGGAATTAACTAAGCCCCACTAAAAACTCAGGGGTGTCGCCAAGGCATCAGTAATTTGTAGAATCTCCCCACTAATTCTAATGTGCACTCGAGGTTGACAAATGCTATCTTTGCCCAATTACCACTCCAGCCTATAGTCTGAACTTCTCTCTCCAGACTCGAAAAGTACTTATTGCCTATCATTAGCACTGATTGTGCACCTCTCACATTCTGTTTTATTCTCTCTTTTATAAGGTTCTTCTAGCTGACAAGTCTCTGTGCTGCTCCATGACTTGGAAAAGGTGGGGTAGTGCACATAGCCAGTGAGCACTAACTAACAGATTGATATGTTTATCTCAGAGAGTGGAAAGAGCACTGCTCCAATCACCAGGCCCTAGAATTGTGCTGGAGGTGGGCACTGAAAGGGGCTGAAAACCCGGACCTGTCAACAGCAATGGTAATGAATCACGCTAATAGTACCTTTGATGTGATGTGATGAAAATAGCAGGGAATTTACCTCTGCAATCTTTATCCCCCAAACCCATAAGCTGAATCTAATCATGAAAAACACATCAGACAAATCCCAATTGCGGGATATCTTACAGTATACCTGACCAGTCGAAACTGTCAAGGTCATCAAAAACTTGAGAAACTGTCACAGCCAAGAGGAGCCTAAGGAGACACGATGACTAAATATAAAGTGGTATTTTGGATCCTGGAACAGAAAAGGGACATCAGGTAAAAACTAAGTAAATCAGAATAAACTCTGGACTTTAGTTAATAATAATGTCAATATTGGTTCATTATTTGTGTTGTGTGAAAAATAATGTAAACAGAGCCATTCCAAAGGGAGTTGGAGTCGCCACCCCAAAGGAACTTCCTTGTACATCTTACTCCTCATCTATGCCTTTGGAATGTCTGAACTGGGCAAAATAACTCTTGAACTGGGCCAATGCAACATTGTATTCCAAACAATTGTCTGCAAAGCTAATGGAAAGCAGACATTCTGACTACCAGACTGAAAATTAAGACATTCTTTAGGATTAGCACCACCATGTATAGCTAAAGAATAACTTAGCTTATCTGCACCAACAGAAATTCCTTCCTTGATTTGTTAACACCAATAGAAATTCCTTCCTTCTATTAATGCAGCTATTCCCTTTCCTTCCTCATAAAAAAACCCTTGTCTTCACCCGCTAATTGGAACACTTTGGGTTTCTGCCTGAATCGTTGCTCCCCAAAAGTTATTTGTTTGGATCTCAAATGAATGTTGGTTGCCTCTTACTTTGGCCTTTTATTTTTATTTTTATTTGTAACAAATGCACCACACTTATGTAAGATATTAATAATAATAGGGGAAACTGTGTGTGTGTATGTGTTGGGGAGGGTGTAGACTGGAACTCTGTACTATCTGCTCAATATTTTCATAAATCTAAAATTGTTTTTAAAAGGTCTATTAAAAAATAATTAAAAATTTAAAATTCAGTTAAAAACAAAAACAGTCCCCAATCCCATCTCATGACCTTCCTGGCACACTGTATGGAGGGAGCCCTGTGCCCTGATCAGTGTCTGATGCTTTCTGTCTGGTGCTTCTGAACCATAGAAGCCCAGAGCCAAATCCAGCAAAAGCTTTTAAAGCTGCCATTTAAAACCAAGTGCTTTGGGTCCAACCAAAGGTCACTGATGGATCTTCAGCCTCCAGAGAAAATGCAACCTGTTCCCTAGATTGGCATTTTAACGCCTATCAAATAAACAATTAAACCTCAATTATTCTGTTTAATAGCCTGACTTAAAATGATGGTCCCTTTATGAAGTTCCAGTGAGGGGTGGTCGAGCCAACAGGACTCAAAGCCTGGAGCTGAGGAGAAAGCAGAGGGTGGTGACATTCTAGTAGGTTAAGGGACTCACAGTGGCTGGACACTACTGAACCCCCGCACTATCTCGAAGGCTGCTAGACAGCACTGGAGCAGGGCGGAGCGCCTCTGGCCCAGATCTTCCCTTCCTGCTGACACCTCCCAGGGTGGTCCCTTCCCAATGGGTCTTCTCTTGTCATGGGACTCTCAGGCCTGGCAGGGCCTCCCTGAGTAACCCCATCACTGGATCTGCCTCACTATCCTTCATTCATCAAGGGGGATACCCTGAGCCCGCGGTTCCCCATGACTCAAAGCTGTTTCTTTAGAGCCCAGAACTCATCCAGCCTGGCTGCACAGGGGGAGTGGTAGGCACAAAACTCCTTTATTATACAGCAGAATACATTATTTTAACCAGGAGGCACCTTTACCTTTAACATAGAGTGAATTCTGGGGAAGAGAAACTGGGTCAGAAGAAGAAAATAACTGACCATGAAAAGAAACAGGGCCCCCTCCTTAGAAAGGAAAACAGAATTCGCAAATCACAAACACAGGCCTGGTTTCTAGAAGTCTCCCTAGAAATACCAAGTTGGCCCACTAGAGTGGGCACAGTGCCTTGCTGCCACCCCACTGTCACTGCCAACATCTCAGCCATTATCCCATGGGCTTCGCATAACAGCCCTCGGAGGCAGGCACACAGAGCAGTATCGTGCAGCCAACTCCAGCACAGACTAATGACACGAGTTGCCCAGTGAATTGGGGAGCAGGACACGGGCCTGCTACCTGCCAGCACTGGGGCCTAGGCCCCTGCCCCTGAGAGGATCTCAGTCCAGTTACAGGAGTCTGGTTGGCAGGCAACATTGCACAGAAGCCCTAGGCTGGGCCCCAGCAAGCTGGGCGGGCATGAGTGAGTCAGGCCAGCAAAGGGATCACCTCCTCCACACGCCTGCTGACAAAGACCCATTCAAGAGGGGCCAGACAAGCAGTCCCACCCAGCAGCAGGAACAGAAACTCAGAACAGCACTTAGGGCCAGAGGCCCAGGCCCTGCTCACAACACCATCACAGTTACCAGGAAGCTTGGCTGATCAGCTTATACAACCTCTGCCCAACAGCCCACCTCCTTGAAAGCACAACTCTGGCCTGCATGTTTGACCCTGCAGAGTACTTTGCATATACTCACACTATCTTGCTTGGGGGTTAGTATGCCTGGGGAGGAACCCTGACCATGGGATGGGGCCTACATGCCTGGTAATCTGCCCTACCTCTGGGTGGTGAGGGTAGGTACATGTGCATGCATGGAGGGTTTGCTTATTTGTTTATCTTTGCTTCAGGAAACACATTTTGCCCTCCCTACGGCCTGCCATCTGCCCTCATTTCCCCTATTCCAACAGAGCCAAGGCCCATATTCCTTTCCACGTACTGCCATCGCTAGTGTGTCTCCCGCATCAGACTATGAGCTTCTTAGGGGCAGAGGAACATTCTAGGCATCTCTGGATCCCCAGAATTTAGCATAGTAGCTGCTCAATAAATGCTGATGACGGAATGAATGGGTATTTCAGCATCATTATCCCTTTAAGTCCAAATCCAGTCTAAGCTCAGAACAACCTAAGGATCTGCATCGAATTTCTGAAGACTTTTAAAACTTTCACAGTGCACCCCTCCCCCACTTCCTCACTTCTGCTCTCTAGGTCTCTGTCAAATCCCAATCACCAAAAGGCTATGATGAATCAGCTCCCTCCATCGGCTTCAGCCCTTAAGTATCCCAGACCTAAGATAGAGTCAAATTCTTAGTTTTAGACCCTGCCAAAGGAACTGGGCATGGGAATGAAGAAATGTACATGTTAGAAAAGTGTGGTATGCACCTGGATATGAGTGACAGGCAGAAGACAGTCTGGAAGGACAAGTGGGCTTTCGACACCTCCTGATGGGTGAGGGCTTTTTCCCACCTATGTTCAGCTCACACACTCATTGGGCTTTCTCTCTGTGTCTGCCACCAAGCCAGGCACTGTCCAGGGGACATGCAGACTTTGTCTTTGAAGAGGTAGGTGGGGGTAGCAAGGAGAAGGTGTGGATATAAGCTAAAACGCAAGCACAGTGGGCCGTGGAACATTCAGAGGTAAAGGGAAGAGGAAAGCATGTCTGTTTACTGGGAATTAGGAAACGCTATTTGAAAGAATGAGTGCTTGAGAGCCGCTTCAAAGGATGATATAACAACAAAATGTCATTCTAATAACAATAATATGTCATTGCTATTATTATTATTATAGCAGCTAATATCTACTGACTGTTTACTATGTACTAGGTACCACACAAAGCACTTTACAGAGCTTACCCTGCTCAATTCTCATGCTCATTTGACAGATAAGAAAACTGAGGCTTAGAAAAGTTAAGAAAACTAGCAAGCATCAGAACCCAGATTAGAGTCCAAGTATGTGTATCTCCAAAGGCCACCCCCACCCTAGTCAGCAGGCTGGAGTGAGAGCTCAGAAAGGGCCTGAGCGGAGGCAGAAAGGAGGAACTATAGGCCTGGGATGACTACTACCTGGAGAAGGTGCCTGAATAGTAGTTGCAGCCAGGTCATGAAGAACTTTGAGTGCCAGTGCAGGCACCTGTCTGTATTAATAAGCAATGGGAAGCAGCAGGAGGTCTGACATAACTAGATCAGTGGGAAAAATGGATAGGGTTGAGAGGATGGAAGTGAAGAGGCCATCACAATGGTCTGGGTGAGAGACTGCAGCTGGGCAAGGTGAGAGTGTGTGGGAACCTGTGAGCACATGCCTATGTGTTAGGTCTGCAAGATTATGTATGTGTGAGAAAGGGAAAGTGTGCAAGTGTGAGTGAGCATGTGAGTGAGCGTGGGGAGCCTTCCTGTTGAAGAAGGTTGCAGAGCCTTCACGGTGGGAGGTGGGGTGAGGTGAGCAGGGAGAGAGGAAGGGACAGGACAAATCAATTGGTCTATCTGAGCAGGAGGGCTCTGGTGAATTAGAAACCATCATTTCACAGCTCTGTGGCCCCTGAGAAGCCCACAGAACCTGGCATATTAGAGGGACTCGATTAACATTTGTTAAAATGATGTATAAATGAATTTAAGATCTCGGCCTCAAGTCTTTGGAGGCCTGGCTTTGCACTCCATCTGGGTGGGGGTCCCTGTCAGTCCAACTACACCTTTCCTCATCGCTGGCCCCCTCCAACCCAGATCAGATATTCTGAGCTGGAGCAGCCACAGTCCCAGGGCCTCAGCCCCCGTCCTGGGCCTTGTGCTCCCCTGCATATCTTTCTAACAAGCATGTTCCTGTGAGGACTCCAAGCTGATTTCACACTTTCCTAGGTCAGGGTCTCCCCTCATCCCTCCTATTCCAGAGCAGAGAAGATGCTGCCAAATTGGTTCCAAGCTTTTGTCTGGGCTGGAGATATCCTGCTTCTTATTAGGGGCAGAGAGAACTGACCAGCACCTCCTGACACACTCTCCAGCTGGCCAAAGACTCTCCCTCTGGAGGATTTCATAGGCCCACCAAAGGATGGCCCTGGATCTCATCCTCTCCAGAAGACACCCCTTTCAAGACTGCGCCCAACCCCAGGTTTTGTCCCAGCAAAACAGAACAGGTACCACAGTGTCCAGGAGGGGCCGGCTCCCACAACCCGAGATAAGAAAACTTGGTCTCAGTTTCTTGGGTACCTCCTGTCCCACTGTGTAAAAGGGGAGGCTTTCTCCAGAGTAACGAAAGACCATTTCCTTTCCTGCTCAGCTTGGCTGCAACCCTGTTTGATGAAATAATGAGTACGATTTGGCATCTAGAGAGAAAAGGGATCTCTCTCAGACTGAATAAGCTACAAAAATTTAGAGGATGAAACACCTTGAAAATCATGGAATCTAAACCCCCTAAAAACAAGGAAATATCGACAGACGTGAAAATAGATGTAGAAATAGAGGCCTAAAATCTTGGAGGCTTTCAGTTGCTTAACATCAATCTAAGCCATTCTTTGCTTTCACCAGAAACCCAGTTTGCATCCAAAAGGATATCTGTGGAATAAATGCACCTGCCTTTGGGGCAGAGCCTGGACTAGAACCTGGGTCTGTGCCTCTGCGCTCATAGCCTTTATGCTCAGGCTCTCTGCCTCCTGGGGCTGTGCCTGTCATAACTGTTTTATTTCCTCCAGGCCACTCGGGCAGAAGCTGGTGGGTGATTTGTTAGACAGTGAGTCCTGGGGGCCACCTGGCACAGTCTGCCATCCAGATGGCAGCCACCTAAATCCAACAGGGTGGGAGGGGGGGTGGGCAGGGGAATGTGTGCTCTGATTTATGGGAGATGTAGGTGGGCTGGCTTGCCTCAGGCTATGGGGCGTTTCCAGGGTCTAGGAAACTGCTCCTTCTCCCCATCCCCTTTTCTTGCCACACTCTCCAAGAAAACGTAAAGAAGTAAGCTCACTATCCACTAGGGAGGAGTCCCCAACCCCTAGGCCGGTACCAGTACATGGCCTGTTAGGAACCTGGCCACACAGCAGGAAGTGAGTGGCAGGCCACAGAGTGAAGCTTCATCTGTATTTGCAGCCACTCTCCAGCACTAGCATCACCCCCTCAGCTCCACCGCAGATCATCAGGCATTAGATTCTCATAGGGGCACCGGTACCTGGTGCCAAAAATGTTGGAGACCGCTGCACTAGGGAACCCACACTTTGGAAGGGCCATACTAGTCCCCACAGGGTTGCTGTCAGTGAAAAAGGAAGGCAAGAAATGTGGGAAAAGCAGTAAGAGGTCACAAATCCTGGCTGAAAATTCAGATGGTCCTAGCGACTACTGGGTGTGTGAGCCTCAGCTTCCCCATCTAGGCCTCAGTTTCTCCATCTGAGCCTCAGTTTCTCTCTTTAATGAAGTCCACGTTGGATGTTCCCTCAAGGCCCCTTCTGGCTCTGAGAAACCTAGGATTCTGAGGTAAGGAACTGTGTCTTCCTCTTCACCTTCATGTCTCCAGCACCTAACACATAGTAGGTACTTAAACCAGTTCACTGAAGGATCAGATGAAATGGGTCCTCGGTCAGTCCAAAAATTGCATAAAGGCCAGGACGGAGATTCTTCTCTCCAGTCTACCACCTGACAACCACAGAATCCACAGGTCTTGGAAAAGCCCTGGCAAGCCTGGAGCCCTTTGCAAACTGCTTCTTCCCCTCTATACACAAATGTGGTTGGAGGAGCCAAGCAGGAAGCGAGAAAATGTGCTTGGGAGAGAGAGGAAGGCCTAGATCCCAGACAGGAGCAGATCACCCTACGCCTACTTTCTAAACTCACCTGGCTCCTCTTCCTCCTGCCTCTTCTGGCTTCCCTCTCCTTCTTGGCCCTCTTTCCCTCTTTGTCTCCTCTCTCTGCCCTCCCATCTCCTTTCGCTCTTTGTGCACAGTCACCTTTCCTGCCTCCTCTGTGGAAGATCAGAACCTTCTGCTGGTCCCGGAGTGCCTGATCCTGTTAGGCAGGAAGACTGGGGGCTGAGTGGAGACTTTTCTGATGGGCCAGGCTTTCTCAGGGGCAAGGCAGGGTTTAGAAAGCCCCAATGGGAGAGATTTAAATTTTCCCTCTGGGCCTCCTGAGCCTTCCCCCTACACGCCCTGGCACAGAGCCAGATGAGACAGGAAACGTCTTCTCTTCCAAGCTGAGACCTATTTAGAAGAATAGTGAGTGTGCACACGCCTGTTGTGCATGTGTGCGCGCACGTGTGTTGGGGAAGGGATGGGATGTGTTATTGTTGGTGTGTGAATATACACAGTATAATGGCAGGGTGTATGGGTAGCATCATGGGTGGTGTATTGTGGTGAGGTATACGTATGGTGTATCTGGTGTGCATTGTGATGTATGTGTATAAGTGGTATGTTTACAGAGTGTGTGTAGTGAGTAGGGTGTGTGGTGTGTGTAGTGTGGTATGTATATGTGTTTGGGTGTTTGGAGTGTGTTTGTGATGTGTAGTGTGGGGGTGAGTGGAGTAGGTAAGGGGCCATGTCAGCTTGGGTGGAAGCTAGCTACCCAGGGTCCCCTACCCAGAGAAGCCAGGGTTAATCAGTATCTAGGCAACCATGCTGGGGGGAGGGGAGGAGATATGGAGGTGAGGAATGGGCAGGAAAAGGAGGGAGGCTGAGAACTGAAGAGGAGTTACCATGGCAACTAACAGGCAGGTCACGTGCAAAAGGCTAAGTTGTGGAAGCAGACATACATATCCACACATACATAATATGAGGGCACTAGGTCCCCAGAGTGGGGGTCATTTTACAGGGGACGTGGGCTGCCCACTGATCCATCTCCAAATCTGGAAATCTGGGCCCAGCCAGGGAGCACTGCCAAGGAGACAAAGGAAGTAGAGATCGAGGCCACATTGCTGGGGAGAAGCCTCAGCTGCCTCAGCCCCCCACATCTGGAAGTTGGCAGCAGGGCCTGGACAGGCCCATTTCTCCAGCACAACTGCTCCCTGCTCCAACCTTTGGGTGCTTTCTCTATCAGCCACCACTTGTAAGAGCCAGAAGCAAGCACCAGGAGCCACTGGCTGCTCTTCCAACTCTCCACGGAAGCCGGGCAAGACACAATGGGAGAGGTTCTGCTAGGACCAGCCCTGCTGGGGAAAGGAGCTGGGCATGAAAAAAAAAGGGGGAAATAGGGGGTTCAGGGCTCCTAGAAGAAATCAAGATTGGATAAACAAGAAGGAGAAAAAATTGATGCAGATGTTCTCATGAATCCCCATGCCCTGGAACCTCCGCCCGTCTTTGCCTTCCCCCACTGCCCAGCCAGCATCCAAGCCCGAAATCAGCAAGTCCCATTTTGTATTGCTCATGTGTCCACACTCAACATCCAGCCATCTCCCTACGCTCTACTCCAGTGTCCACAGCCTCCAAGTAACAAAGGGAAGGCTCCCCCTAGATACAGGGGGAGGGGATGCAGCCCTTTCCCCTTCTAAAAACCAGAGCCTCAAGCTCCAGACAGAAGCAAGTGAGTTTCCAGCCAGCAGTTTCACCCCCACTGCCATGGCCTGCCTCCCCTCAGAGACCCCTCTCCCCTTCCGACGCCCACATCCTCCCTTACATCCTAATCCAGTTTCCGCAGCCCAAGCGGCAGCTGCCTCGGAGGAAGGCTCACACCCACCGAAACAAACAAACCCCGCAGCTCCGGGGTGCCCGCGATCGGTCCGCACCCGAGCCTCCCCCTCCTGGTAGAAGAACCCAACTTTGCCACGTCCGCAGCCGCTTACCTGCACAGCGTACTCCCCTCCGAGACGATCCCTGGAGGACGTGCCGAGTCCGGGGGAGCTGGGAGTGGGGTGGCTCAGGCAGGGCGGTGGGAGAGGCTTTCTCTGTTTTCCCGCCTCCCCTCCGGCTAAGGGCTGGGCTCCGGGAGAGGCGCGTGCAGCGGGGGTGGGGAGCGGTGGGCGGGGCTCGGCCGGCCTGCCCGGGGGACCGCTGCAGCCGAGTCGCGGTCCCGCTGGTTTCTGGATAGCCTCGGCGCAGACCCCTCTCCACTCGCCCTGCGCAGCCCTCCTGCTCCCGGCTCGCCGCCTCGGCCGCGGGTGAGGGAGGGATTCTTTCAAAGGGCGGCCACCTCCGAGAAGCAACAGGAGCCTGCCGCCGAGGGGGCGGGCCAGTACCAGCACGGATTTGCCAACTGCTGCTGCCTTTTGGTTTTCTCTGGTGAGGGTGGGAAGGGAGCGAGACAAACACAATGACAGAGCTAGTGTCACTCTGAAATAGTAAACTGAGGGGAACGGGAAAATCAGAGAAAATAACCCAGCACCAGACACTGCAACCCACGTTAATTGGAGCCTTGGCAATTAAGGGGAATGTGCAACCAAAAGCATGAATGGCTGTGTCATAGGCGCTCGCGCGGGCTCTGGTTGTGATCGTCATCTAAGCTAGAGCAGGTGGGGTTCTGGGAGTGGGACACTCGCTCCGACCACAGATTTGCTGCCTAGAACCCCCTTTTCAAAGTCCCCCATCCTGGCCCTGCCAGGTCACAGCACTACCCTCTCCCCAGCTCACTCCTCAGGGTCCAAATTCAAGATGGCAAACTGAATTTGAAGATTTAGATTTTAGTTCTGCAATTCAGCCTGTGACGTGATCTAGAGCAAATCACTGAAGGAAGCTCTCGAGCTTCAGTTTCCTCCCATGTGAAAATGGCTCTGAGAACCCTGACCTCCTGGGAGACTTAGCCTAGCACTTAGAATAAACCAGCTGTCCTCACCAGGAGCAGGATTGTAGGAAGGGAAGAGTCCAGGCACTGGCAGAAAACAGAAACACAGCAAGAGCTGACCACTTGGTAGTCAGGAAGCCATGCTGCCTGCCATGAGACTGCCCAGCTTGAGCCAAGAAGGGGGCAAATAGCATGAGGGGTAGATGTTGAGAAAGGCTGGGAGTGTCCAGGCCTGGGCAGGGCCCCCTGGGACTTACTTATAGGGACAATGGGTACTGCTAGGAAGAGACCCAGCCATACATCTAACACCCCAACCCTGGGCCTCCATTTTCTCATTTGTGCAATGAAGGAAATGGCTAGATAATCTTCAGGCCCCTCCCAGCTTGAACCTTAGATGATTTAATTATCTTAATAAATGGTCATGTCTCAAAACCCCAAGACAGGAAATATTCAAAAAATGCTTTGCACAGATTTGGAAGCCATAAATGACTACTGAGAGAGTGAAGTAGCCTCCTCAGGGAGACACTCGAGAGGACAGCTCTGATCTGTGTGACTTTACACAAGCTTTCTGTACCTGTCTTTTCCTTTATAAGCTGAGAACTTGGTTACAATGTCCTTCTCCCTCTTCTTTTGGTCTAGGTGAGAAATCAGCCCATGCCACTTACTAGACCTCTGCTCTTGAGCAAGTAGATTAATCCCTCCCAGATGCCCTTGACTTCTGCCTGTTGGACACCTCTCTGTGTTGCTGTTTTGGAGTTCCTACTGGCAAGGACAGGTCAAACCCAAGCTTTGCGAGCCTGTTAAGGAAAGGAAAGGCTAGGGGTCAGAACTCCAAAGCTGAACCACCTGCTCATACCAGTCCCTTTCTTGCCAGAGAGTTTTAAAGAGTTTGGCCAAATTACTGAGCAGGTACCTCTGCCTAACACTGCTGACCACTGAAAGGTAGCAGAGGGATACCAGGAGGTACATTCACATGAGAAAGGGCCATGGCTTGCCTCTCAAATGGTGTTTCTTCTCAGTCCATCCAGAGGCACTGCTGAAGGAATTTGGGGTGACGCGGCTGTGAAGTCACACACAAGCTTGTTCTAGAGGGAGTCCTCTCTCTCTTCTAGGGGGAGAAGAAACACATCTAGTCCCTACCCTATGAAACATGTGGGCATGGGTTTTAAAGAAAGGTCACCAACTGCTTCATTCTTTCAACACATGTATTGGTGTGAGGAGCTACTAGCCCTGGGCCAAGCTCCAGGGTACAACACTGAAAGGAAAGACACACTAATAGGTGAGATAGATAGCCATTTATTAAATAGTCTCATAAATAAACATGTAATTAAAACATGGTTCAGAACTCTGAGGAAGTAGCATTTGACAAGTGATCTGAAGGTTCAGGAGATGTTAAGGAAATGAGATGAAGGAGCCAGGAATTAGAATGACAGATGGGCGTGGGAAATGATTCTGACACAGGAACAGAAGGAACATGTGCAAAGGCCCTGAGGCAGAAGGAGCATGTCATGGAAGGATCCCGAACAGAGGAGACAGGCTGGAAAAGGAAGCAGATGCCAGACTAGGCAGGCCTGATTGTTCCTGGATGATTCCAACCTTAATCCTCAGGACAATGAAAAGCCACTGAAGAGCATCAAGAAAACTGTTGCAAGCAAAAATTGGGGAGTAGCTGGCTGTAGCAAGGGAACTCTCAGCCATGGCTCAGGGGCTATGAGGAGAGAAATGCTAATGTGAAGTAAGAAATGGGCCCGAATCCCAAATGAAGAGAACCCAAATTCCTTAGAGGCCCAAGAAGCAAAGAGAGAGAGAATGAGAGACAGAGAGAGAGAGACAGAGACAGACAGAGAGAGAGAGAGCGTGAGCGAGAGAGCGCGCGCGAGAGTGTGAGCTGGGGCAAGACTACATAGCCATAGTGAAAGTAGGGAAGAAACCATTTCTGAACCACCCACCTCCAGTATTGGCGCCATGGGAGACCTAGGGCTTGAGAGGACAGTATAACTGTTGGGAGTGTAAGAGAGTGCTACATGCTTTAAAGTGTGTGCTCAGCTGACTAAATGACTTACAACTGTACAGCTAAAACTCCATCTGGATAGTACTTGCCCCAGTTCCCTTATGCTGTAGCAGAAGTAGGTCTTTGTTATGTCAGTGCCTGGGTCACACAGCCATAGATAGGAAGCTAAAGGCCTGCAGGGAAAATTAAAGGAGCAAGACCAGGAGTCTTGGAAGGGAGACCCCTGCCCTTCCCAGCAGGTAACCCTCCAAGGTGAACACAAGAAGATTCTGGGGTGCCATTTCATCCTAGGGTGTGCAGTACAAAACCAGAGCAGATTCTGTCCTCTAGGGGCACAGGGCAGGCCACCCCAAGATATCCCACAGTAGCACATTATTTGGAATTAAAGTTAAGAAACTGTCCATGCAAGGAGAAAACCTTGACCTCTCTGTCTCTATAAAAGCAGGAGATGAATCTCCCACGTGATAAGTGCCCTCCCTGTTCCTGAGGGCTGAGAGACACAACATTATTACAAAAGTCAGAAGAATCCAGAGTGGAAAGCTTGTACAAACAAGCCTAGTGATGTCTTTACTAGTTTACTACACAAGCCCAAACTTCGTTCAGACTCCTCACTAACCCAAAGCTCGCTTAGATTCCTTTCCATTGAGCACTAACTTTCTTTGTCCTATCAATTTATCGCAAATTTATTGTTTGTCTAAAAGTATAAAAAGATTCCGGTTTCAGTCATTTCTTTGAGCCTCATTTTATGGTCTGAGCATCATATTGTGATTCTCCGGTGCACACATATTAAATTGGTTTTTCTGTGTTATTCTAGTCTTGCATCAATTTTATTATTTTATTACTAGTGTAATCATAAAAACTAAAGAGGGGAAGTGGGATTCTCCCCACCCCACACAGGCAAATGCTAAACCCTCAATCCCCAGGACAGAACTGTTCCCTAACTTCTTGGCTGGAGGAGTTCCAATCATTTCCAAATTACTCCTTGATCCAGATCCCTTCCTCCCTCCCTGACTGTTCTTTCTCGAACTTCTTTGGCTTCTCTCTTAGGCAGCTGTGTGGGCCAGGGGCAGGCTGGGCAGTTTGTCACTCTGCTCTATGTGGCTTCTGGACAATCCAATTCACAACCACGGTTTTACCGCCCACTTAGGGCTGATGACCTCACAATCTCCAGCTTGGTCCTCACCCCAGAGATTCAGCAGAATACTCCTCGGGGACTCAGCGCTGCTCACACTGCATGCATCATTTGACCCAACCAAAGTTGCTTCCCCTCATGTCTTCCTCGATTCCTAAATGGCACTGCTCCAGCCCACTTACTCACCCTCACTCCTCTTCCCTCACTGCTTCTGTTCCAGCTCAGACCTCCTTGGCACCAGCCTCTGCTGGTAACTCTGACTCTGTCTCCTCATTCCCAGGCTATCAACTCTTGTTTGATAGTTATTTTCTACAACACATATATGGTTCAAACCTTCAGTGGCTCCCAGTTTCTACAAGTTTTAATCCAACTTTTTTTAAAGAAAAAAATTTTTTTAAGAAAAAATGTTTTTACTAAATAACACTTCTTCAGCTCATCAAAATACAAAATTGTTTGGATCATAAACTCTTCAGTTATAAATTGCTCTTCCAATATTATAGGTTGCATTGAGTCATGCTTTATAATTTTTGTCTATATGAGGGCTCAGAATTAGCAGAGATGTAAAAGCTTGTTTTCCTTTTTTAAATTTTTCAGTTACTGTTGACATTCAATGTTATATTAACTTTAGGTATCCAAAGTGATTCCCTCAATAAGTCTAGTACCCACCTGACACCATACATAGTTATTACATTATTATTGACTTTATTCTCTATGTTGTACTTTAAACCCCCATGACTATTTTGTAACTACCAATTTGTACTTCTTAATTCCTTTATCTTTTTTACCCAGCCCCCATCCCCCACACACACTTGGCCACCATCAAAATGTTCTCTGTATTTATGTATTTGTTTCTGTTTTGTTTCTATATTTATTTTGTTTTTTAGACTCCACATATAAGCAAAATCATGTATTTATTTTTCTCTGTCTTACTTCGCTTAGCATAATACCTTCTAGATACATCCATGTTGTCGCAAATGGTCAAATTTCATTCTTTTTTTATAGCCGAGTAATATTCCATTGTACATATGTACCACTTCTTCTTTATTCACTTGTCTATTGATGGACACTTAGGTTGGCTACTGTAAATAATGCTGCAAGCTGTAAATGATATTGTACATAATTCTGCTGAAATAATGCCCTATGTTTATTGCATATATCTTTTCAAATTAGTGTTTTGGATTTTTTTGGATAAATAGCCAGAAAGGAGATTGCTGGGTCATATAGTAGTTCTATTTTCAATTTTTTTCAAAACCTCCATACCGTTTTCCATAGTGACTGCACCAATTTGCAATCCCACCAACAGTGCACAAGGGTTCTCTTTTCTCCACATTCTCCCCAACACTTGCTGTTTGTTAATTTATTAATTACAGCCATCCTGACAGGTGTGAGATGATATCTCATTGTGGTTTTAATTTGCATTTCTCTCTAATGATTAGTGACATTGAGAGTCTTTTCACATGTTTATTGGTCACCTGTATGTCCTCTTTGGAGAACTGTCTATTTAGACCCTCTACTCATTTTTTAGTCAGATTGTTTCTTTTTTTTGCTATTAAGTTGTATGAGTTCTTTATAAATTTTGAATATTAACCCCTTATCAGATGTATCACTGGCAAATATCTTCTCCCATTCAGTAGGTTGTCTTTTCGTTTTGCCGATCATTTCCTTTGCTGTGCAAAAACTTTTTAGTTTGATGTAGTTCCATTCATTTGTTATTTTTGTTTGTTTGTTTCCCTGATCTTAGGAGACATATCCAAGAAATATTACAAAGAGCAATGTCAGAGAGTTTACTACCTATGTTTTCTTCTAGAAGTTTTATGGTTTCAGGTCTTACATTTAAGTCTTTAATCCATTTAGAATTTATTCTTCTGCATGTTGTAAAAAAGTGGTCTAGTTTCACTTTTTGCATGTCACTGTCCAGTTTTCCCGACACCATTCATTGAAGAGATTGTCTTTATTCCATTGTATATTCTTGCCTCCTGTGTTATAGATTAATTGACCATGTAGGTGTGGATTTATTTCTGGGCTCTCTATTCTGTTCCATTGACCTATGTGTCTGTTTTTATGCCAGTATCTTGTTGTTTTGTTAACTATGGACTTACAGTATAGTTTGATATCAGATAGTGTGATACTGCCAACTTTGTTCTTCTTTCTCCAGATTGCTTTGGCTATTTGGGATCTTTTGTGGGTCCACATAAATTTTAGGATTATTTGTTCTAGCTCTGTGAAAAATGTCATTGGTATTTTGGTAGGGATTGCATCGAATCTATATATTGCTTTGGGTAGTATGGACATAAAATTCAACTTCTTAACATGAAATTCACTCTTAACAACCCAACATTCTTTTCTGTTTCATTTCTTGACCTATTCTCTGCCCTGCCTTCTTTATCCTATCACTCTGGTCACCTCAAATCCTCACAAATTCTCACAAATCCTCACAAATTGTAAGTGGCCCCCAAGAGTATATACTGCCTGCTTTCCTGCCCCCCAACTTTTGCTCATATAATTTTATCTGCTTAAAGCATCCTACATCCTCTCCCTTCTCTACTTCTAAAAATTATACCTACTGTGCAAAGCCAAATTCAAATATCACCTGTTGAAATTAAAGCTATCTTGCCCATGCTGTCATATGTGCTGCCCTAATAAAACAAGAATTCGTTGGGGTCAGCTGGGCATCTTGCTCAATTTATAGACCCCAGTGTCTTGCTTGGTAACCCACTTACAATTGGTTGAATTTAAGTGAACTGACGCTCACAAGACCCTACATGACATTGACCCATCAACCTGTCCAGATTCATTTGAACATTTTCTTTTTTGCTCTTCCTCCAGTCGGCAACCTCTCAGCTTAGCCAAAGTGTCTTCAGAACTAGTTCCATGAGCACTGGTACCCTGGGCCTAGACCATGCTTGTGAAATGCATTTGCTTTATTCTCTCTTCCCAAAATGAAGGGATGAAGTAGCTAGTGCTATTGAGGCTCCAGACAGAGGAGCAATGGGTCGTGAGCCTCACAGGGCTCCTAGGCCAGACTATCTAAGAGGAAGAGCAGGTAACTGAGACATGGCAATTGGGGGTTGAAAAGCAGGACTTCTCTGACTATATGTAGAAACCGGGTAGAATGGCAGACACTGCTGGTTCCCTAGACCAGATCTATTCTCTTCTTTTTGCTTTCTATCAGAACTGTTTTCTAACTGAGCTGCTCAGTTTAAACTAGTGATTTTCCATACTTCTTTGCAACTAGCATTGTCCATATGACCCATTTCTGGCCAAAGAGATGGAAACAGAATTATATTGAGTAAGAATTCTAAGAAAGACAGAGTAGTATGTGCCTTTTGCCCTTTTCTTCTCCTATTTCCTCTCCCTTTCCCTTTTCTTCCTTTTCTTCCCTTCCTCTTTCTTCTTCCTCTTCCTTCCCCTCTTTCTTTCTTTTCTTCCCTTTCTCTTTCTTCTCTTCCTCCTTTCCCTCTTCTACCTTTCTCTTCTTCCTCCTCCTCCTCTTCATCTTTATGCTTATCCTTCTTTTTTCTCAGAAACATGGATATGATGCCTGGAGGTGAAGCGGTCGTCATGAAGAAAGAAGTCTCCTGCTAAGGATGGCAGGACAGGAAGCTAGAAAGAGCCATCAACAACATCCTAATGACTTCATTCCAGAGTTCTTGTTTCATGAGAAAATTCAGCTCCTATTACATAAATTTACTATAGCCGGTTATCTGTTCCATGCAGGAACACACAGTCCTAACTGATACAAGTGGGGTGGAATGGCTGAGAAGACAGCCTTTCTCTTGAGTAAGCAGAAATTCAGCACCAGCCTTCCTCCTCTAGAAGACCTCTACTTGCCACCCACAGCCTCATTAGCACACACCTGACACATGTCAGCATATTGAGAATAAAACACCACCATCTCTCTTTTTGGAGT
Source organism: Pteropus medius (assembly GCF_902729225.1). Taxonomy (NCBI): domain Eukaryota; kingdom Metazoa; phylum Chordata; class Mammalia; order Chiroptera; family Pteropodidae; genus Pteropus; species Pteropus medius. The sequence continues at coordinate 67,617,377 of NW_024349800.1, forward strand.
GTGTCCTGCATGGTTCTTTTCCTTAGCCACTTTTATCATGGTTTTGATTTGGGAGAAAGGAAGAAAGCAAAGGCAGTGGGAGTGGGGGAAGTCTGAAATAAAATCTTGCCCTGTCTTCCCACAGGAAAACTATAACATATGTCAGAAAACAAGGCATGAGTAAGCATGGACAAGATTTGTTTCTAAGTGGAAAAATCCATGCCAATCCCACTAGTCTGGAAAACCAGTTGCTTCCTAAATAACTTAAACTTGTCCTGTAAGTGAACTATTACCTCAAGGTGCAAATCTCTAAATATGAGCACGCATCTTCCAGAGCTGGTTATCCAAATTGGAGCACATGACACATCCTCCCCCCAGCCTTTCCACTGCAAATGTTCACCCATTTGTTTTTCCCCAATGAATGCAAACAGGAGAAAACCAAGCTATGTTGCCCTTTGGAGATAATGACGTTGGAAATTCAATACATAATGACTCCCTAGACAAGACCAGAATAGCTTTGCATTTATGTTTTCCCAGTATACAGAGAAGCTGACAGCCTGTTAGCATAAGCAGGCGTCTAAATTCCCCATTCCTCCCTGAGTGCCTGGAGCCAGAGTTCATGGAGAGAGGCACCTGCTTATCACAATATACTTTCTTCCAACCCACTGGATCCAGGCTCAGAATAGAAGCTGTAGCTGAGTTTTTGAGCCAGGAAAAATTGTAGAGACCCAGCAGACACCTCCATTTAGTCTATAAACCAGCTTTGCAATTAGACAATAACCCACTAACCAAGTCATGTTGCTAGGCAAGTAAGACTTACTCTCTTTCGTATCCTCAACTCCCACCCCAAAGCCTGAGCTGGAGTTAAGGAATACAATAAAAATGATTTGGGGCAAGTAGATTATTGAACTTCTTTATAAGGATGTCATGTGAACCCTGCAGACTAACTGTCATGAGAAGAGAGGAACTTCCCTAAGGGGCAAACTCGGTACCTGTAAACAAACCTGTATTTCTCCCAAGGAGGGCACAGCAGCAACCAGAGGTCAGGCATCCCGGGGCTGTGCCTGGCCTGTCTTGGGAAAGGGGTTCAACTCTGATGACAATTGGCATCCAAGAAGGATGCTGGGCACAACAGCAGACCACTTGTGACCATAGAGGCACAGCCTCTTTTACCTGTTTATAAAAGACACTTGGGTCTATTGGCTTCTCCTCCTCTCTCAACCCTCCTGTAACTCAATTTTCTCTTTACTGATACTGATCATGTAATTGTTTCAGACCAGAGGCATATTTGATGTCCACTATTTAAAGCATTATCTCTATTGATTTTCATTCCTCTGAACTTGTATCAAAACTAAGATGTAGCTGGTGGGAGTTGATGGGTGTAAAGCACTTACCATTCTGGCCATTCACTCTAACAGTAAACATTTATATAGTCATTGGAACACAACTCCTTCCAGACACATTGTTAAAAAGAGAATTCACAATTCTCCTCCTAAGTTTAATTCACAACTTTCTTCTTCAGAATCAGGAGAAAGGATGCAATGTTTTAGCCCAGGGAATCAACTAAGTTGTTTTCTCTTAGATAGTGACTAACTTGAAGATGGAAAGGGTGTCTGGTTTACATGTTTAACTCTCTTCTCCCCTCTCCCTCACTTGCCAATATAATTGATATACAATCAGTATTTGCTAAATGCGAAGATAGGAATAATATTGACAGAGAAAACCAATACATATCAACAATTAGTCCCCATATCAGCATTACGAGGCAGCTTGATGCTGTGCCATGTCTGACAGGAAAGAGAAAGGGAGAGATGGAAAGCAGGTTCCTTGAGACATGGTTCATAGACCTTGGATCCAGCATACTCATCCGGAGTCTGTTTTTTAAATTATAGTAAATTGTATTTCCAAAGATGGCCTCAGTAATATCTCCCATGCCATGGACTCTCCTGCAGTGACACTTTGCCATTGCTCCTACTGAGAGGTAGAATTTGTTTCCTCTGCCTTCAGTCTGGGCTGCCTCTGTTTTGAGCAATAAGAGGAGGCGGAACTATCACTGAAAAATTTTCTAGACCGGGTCTTAAGAGATCTGCAGCTTTTGCCTTAGATATTTGTGGTGCCAACTCTTTGAAGCCAGCTACCTTGCCAGAAGTCAGACTACCCTGCTAGAGAGAGACACCACGTGGAGGGAATCCTGAAGCCACCTTAGATGTTGGCATTCCAGCTGAGCTTCCAGCTGAAGGCAGCCCCACTAGTGACCCTGACCACAAACTGCTGGGCCCTGCCCAAATTCCTACTCCTCAGATCATGAGCAAATAAAATAGTTGTTGTTTTGAACATAAAGTTTGTGAGTATTTTGTTTTGTAGCAATAGATGACTAAAACAAGGTGATTGGGCCCCACCCCAGACCCATGAACCAGATTCTCCAGAGGTGGAACCTGGGCATCAGTATTTTAACAGGTCCTCCTGCAACTGAGAGGTAGAGTTGAGTCTCCCACAGACTTCTCCCATGGGCTGCTTCATTTGTGACTCACAGACTAAGGGTCTAAGGTCTTGGACCATAAAGTGAGTCTGAGCTGCAGAAACACATGTGGTAAAAGATCAGACAGCCTCAGAAAGGCAGAGTCTTGGAAGAAAGAGGGTATGAGAGATTCTGTGTGCAAAGCCCTGAACCAGACACAGTGAGGAGAGTCAAAAGAAACAGAGCCACAGATTATTTAAGCTGGACAAGTCCTTAGAGAACATTTTTCAAATTGGGAGCCAGAGGCCCAGAGAGGGAAAACTTACTAGCTAAAAGTCAGTTAGTAGCCCAGTTAGGACCAGAGAGATGTCTCCTGAGTACTGATCTAGTCTTCTTTCCCTTGTTCCATCCATCTTTCAGGATTTCTGTGTCCCAACTAGGAGTGAGAGAACACATACTTTCCTAAATACACAGAAAATATTTTAAAATATTAACTAAGCTGTGTATTTGTGAGTGCTAATCATTAATGTCCCAATTAAGGTAAAAATACCAAAAGCATCCAAGAGAAGGATCATAGCAAGAATTAAGATTAATCAGAAACATCTTCCTGGAAGAGCTGACCTTTAAAGGTGGAGGATGGGAGTCTGGGGTGGGAGAAAAGCAGGCTGAGAGGCACAGAGGTTGGAATGAGATGTGCGGAGGTAGAGGCTGATCTAGTTGGCAGGATCAGAAAGTCCTGCTGGGAAGGAACAGGGGTTTATAAGTTTCCATTTAGGGTCTGTTTTTCTTATCTGGTTCTTCCACCAGCGGAGGGGAAAGAGGACAGGCTGCTGCCCAAGGGGGATGGCCTGTGACACAGCCTTCTTAAGGCCCCATCCCCTGCCCTGTTGTGCTGATTAGAAAGCTGACTGGGTCTGGGAGAAGGCCAGCCCCAGGAATTAAATCAGTGAGGCCAAGAGCTTCTGAACCTGGTGTCAGGATTCCATTCTCTGCCCCATCTCCCTTCAAAGTTCAGCCCCAATTTACCATTAGAGGAGTCCTCGGAAACTCCACCCAACTGAGTTTATTTTTAGTTTCCCATTCTTTCTTAAGGACCCTTGTTCATGGAGCACACAATTTAAATGTTCCCAGCTGCCCTTTGCTGAGAAATGAACAAGAGAGAAGGGATTTTGCTTGTAGTAGAAGAAGGTAAGAGAGTCAAGGCCAGGAACTCCACTGCGGTCAGAGTGGGCAAAATGAACAAAGCTGGTAAATTTATTTCCTTGGCAAATAAATCTTGCTTAGTGGAGAGATGATTAATGCTGTCTACAGTTTCTATGTCAAAGAACAGGTTCTTTGAGAAGGCAGTAAGAGGGGAATAGAATGAGCATGGATAATCACTAATTATAATCCAGTACTGTTGGTCTTGGCCAAGTCACTTAACTTCTTTGTGCATCAGTTTCTTCATCTGTGAAAGTGGTATTAATTCTCTGTTCCACAGGGTTGTTGTGAGGATTGAGATAACACATGGAAAATACCTGCCACGGTGCCTGAAAATGGCAATTGCTCGATAAATATCCGCTTCTTAACTTTCCTGTACTAACTAGTCCCACTCTGACCAGCCCCAATATAGAACTTCATTTTTAACAGCGATCTATTATGTACCTTTCATGTGCCAGGTACAGAACTAGGCATATAGCACACCTTCCCATACAACAACCTTGAGTGCCAGGTATTATTTATTCCCATTTTCCTGTGACTCTCCTTATGGTGAACCTAACCCTATCACAGATCATTGTGACAAAACTTATAGCAGATGCAGAGAAGCAAGACAGCAGCAACCTTGGGCCAGAGGAACATGTCCACTGCTTCTGACCTACTTGTGTTACTGCCTTTGTGTTACTGCCAGGATACTAAATGCTCCGGCAGGGATGAAAGCACCATTGACCACGCCCCATGTCTGGGGGATTTGATCAATCCAATTTAACTCATTGAGCAGGCTGAGGTGGTAGAGCAACAGAACTCGATGCAATTCTCTGATGGGAAGACACTTCAGGGAAGTACTACAAATGCAACAGACAACTGAGCATTTACCATCTGCCTGGCACAGTGCAAATGAATTCACATGGGTCACCTCTATCAATCTACACAATGGCCCTGTGCTATGTATCCTGTTATTACTCCCATTTCAGAGACAAGGCAACTGAGCCTGAAGGAATTGAAATAACTTTCTCAAAATCTCTCATTTGGTAAGTGGCAGAGTCAGGCACTTATTTGGGGTTTTGTTTGGTGAAGATGCAACCTTGGCTCATAGCTTTTAGGCTCCTGGCCCCTTTTCCCATGAGGAGATCCTGCTCTGGGGGCTCCTACTATGCATGATCCTGTGATACGAGGACACCCTCCCTGGACACCAGCCACCTCGACTCCTACCCAGTGTAGGGTTGCAGCCCTGGCACCCACCCCTGCCCTCTTTGTCTCTCTCTGTACACTCAGTGTCATTAGCCAAGATAGGCAGGAAATTGTTTTCTTTGTCCAGGCAATCTGTTTAGGGGAAGTGCAGAGAAGTATTTTTCCACTCCGAATAGGTCATTTCTCTTGCCTCTCCCATTGTAAACTCCCTGCTTTGTGCACTGGCGAGATTAGATTTCTGTCTCTGATAAAAGAAGGGTGCCTTGTGGCTGCTCTACTGAGGGACTGGTAAGAAACAGGGATTCAGCTGGAAACATATCTGGCTATCATCATTATCGTCATAATTTAATGTCTGATAAGGGTCCCACAGTATCTGCTCTAGACTTGGCAATGCTCTGAGAGAACAAAGTCAAGAACCATGGAGTGCTTCCTGACTAGAGGATGCCTAGATGCAAATCTCCACCTGCAAGTCAAATACCCCAAAGCCTGGAGCACACAGGTATTCAACCGCAGGAGGGTTGTTAAAACAGATTGCTGAGTTCCATCCCCAGGGGTTGTTGATTCTTCTGGTGTGTGTGTGTAGTGGGGGGAGCGGGGACCACACTTTGAGAAGCAGTGCACTAACACACCTACTAACAGCACTTAGATATTCACGCATGTGCTCAAATGCAGGTACATGCTCAGACAAACGTAATCAGACACAAGGTCCTGCCACCTCTTTAGCATCCTCTGGCCCCACTATCTCCTTTACTTTTTGGGCTCCATCCTCTCTATCTTTGCATTCTTCAAGCTATGCTCCATCTGTCTCAGGAAGAAAAAGAGGTGGGAGAATGGTAAATTGAGGCAGAATGGCTGGAATGTTCATGTGTGAAAAATGGCAGTAGAGTCTCCCAGCAAGATGGTTCACACTGAGGGTGGGACAAGAGATACAAATTCTCTCTGCCTGGAATGCAGTTCCTCCTACTCTTGTCTAGTTAATGACCCCTCGCTCTTCAGATTTTAGTTCTAACATCTCTATTTCAAGGAAGACTTCACTAATTCCTCTACCATCTCCAGCCACCATCACCAGACCAGGATAGAGCCTAGTTATGTGTGGTCATATCTTGGTATAACTTGTCTTCAAGCACTTATGGCAGGGTTTTTGTTTGTTTGTTTTTTGTTTTTTGTTTTTTGTTTTTTTAAGTGTATGTTAGACTTCATGAGAGCTGGGACCATGTTGAGTTTTTCAGTTATAGCCCTAGCTGAGTGCCTGCCTCATGGTAGAAGCTAAAAAATATTTGTTAAATGAATAAGTAAGTCCTCACACATGTGGACAGCTCACATATTCACAAAGGTATTCATGCGAGAACACATTCACATGTGCTTTTATGTCTGCCTGTTAGCATTCTTTGAGGTGAAGGGTAGTAGACTTAGACACTGTTGGAAGAGTAGACATTAATTCAACTCTTTTGAAAACAGTTTGGCATTTTGGATAAAAATGTAAACAATCCTACTTCTAGGAATTTACCCTTAGGAGATCATTGCTTCAGAAGGAAGCAAGCACAAAATCTTCATGGAACAGTGTTTATATCATCGAAATCTGGAAACTAACTGCCCTAGTTTAGATGTCACTGACAAATTAAGTAAATCAATACAATTATACAATGAAATATGCTACAACTGTTAAAGATGATAATCTCCATCCCCTGAGAGAAAATGTTTACCACAAATCATTGAGAAAAGAAATTGAGATACAAAAATAATTTATATCATAGGATCCTACTTATAAAAAATTGTAGAACTCTCTCTATGGATGCATAAAAAGAGTTCTAGATTTACCAAAATGCTAATAACATTTACCTGTGTGTGGTGGGACTGAAAGTAATTATTTTTTTCTTAGCAAGAGTACCTACTTCAAAATTTTCTTGAGAGATTAAATAAGATAAAGTATGTGATGATGTGAAGAGTTTATAGCACAATGCTTGCCACAAATACATGGTACTCTTTATATTATTTTTATAGTTTCAAGGATTGTTTGGGTTTTTTCTTTTTCTTTTCTTTTTTTTTTTAATTCTCCTGTAGTGATGATAGAGGACATCACTTGGATTAATCTTTATTTTGGAGCTAATGCCAGCTGCGTGTCTAGCTTTGAGTGCAGTAAAATAGAATCAGAGAATCACTTATTCTTCATCCTTTTCCAGTATTTTTTGTTTCTGTAGCAGCAGTGTACGCCAACTCTTCCTATATATCGCCTTTTTGCTGGAAAATGTTGTATGTCGAATAAAATTTTCTATAAAAATTATAATTCAGTGAAAAAAGATTAAAAATTAAAGTTCTTAATCTTTTAGCAGGAAATGATATGAGACATCTCTTGCAGAGTTCTTAATCTTTTTAGTAAACCTTGTTAAGTTTTCTTCCCTCCTTTGGGAAAAAGGCCCTCTCCCTCAAATTCCGATAATTGCCTTGAAACTGGTAACTCCTCAGTTCCTCTGGCTGTTGATAAGAGTCATTGGCCCATTGTTAGCAGAAATAGTGTTAGGCCAGACAGGGCCCTTAGAGTCTGAGAGGGGAGGGGACTTTAGGCCAAAGGTCTTTTTTTCTCTTTAAGAAATATATTAACCAAGCCTATTTTCCTTTACTTGCTTAATAGGCAAATCAATAATAGAAATTAATAGATATATGATTTAAATAACAAGTTTATATCTTCTTTTCCTTGTCTAGGGTCTGAGGGTACTTCAGCAGGAAACCTAAGACCCCGCCTTAAGGCAGAAAGGGAAAGAGCTCCATGAAACCCCAAACCCCATGAGAACTACAACTATTCTCAGCAGGAAGCAGATACAGAAGAAGAGACCTCTCGTCCCTCAGTATCCATACTAATAATAAGTGAGTTCATGGCTCTTAGAAAAGAGGCAAGAAAGTTAGTTAGGGGGTTTTAGGTCTGCCTGCAAAGACACCGATAGGTCATCCTATTATAGAAGGTGTCTGCCCTAATCTGCCCACAATTAAGCAAGCCAGAAGGCATTTTTAGGCTAAAAGTAACTTCCACAAAGAAACAATTAAGCAGAGAATTAGGTACCAGTTTAAGCTCGTAACTCGCACCTGTGCAATGAGGACCCTAACAACCTTCAACTCACCTGAGCCTAATTATACCATCATTGTAATATGATGCATATGCCTGGAAATTCATTAATATCATTATAATAGACTGAATTCTGGGAACGAACACACACAGAAAGCAAATGATGAATCACTGAGTCGTGTCAATCTTAATTGTCAATCAAGGAAGCCCAGCCCTGTAAGAAAAGTAACCACTCACAGCAAATAGGGATAAAAACCCCAAAGGCTTTGTTACCAGACCTTTTGAGCCACGCTTCTCTTGCTCAGTCCTCCTTCCACATCTGGAAGTGTACTTTCTCTTCTAATAAAGCTTTCCTTTTCTGCTGTATTTCGGTGTCTTGCTCAATTCTTTGTTGGAGACATCAAGAACCTGGACGACACGCCGGGAGAGGATCCCCACTCTCCAGTAACAGTGAGAGTTAAATTACAAAATTACAAAAACAATGAAGCTTAAAAAAAGAGATCAGGGTAGAAAGGGCCAAGGAGGGGACACCATAATAAATTATCCATAGGTGTGTGTCCTCCATCCCAACCTCCACCCCACTCAAGCATTTAATATCGTCCCCAGTACCAGTAACTGCTTGTGGAAATTTGTTGAATTCAATTGAATTTGAGCCATCTATTAGTCCAGTTAGTGGGATTATTAGAGAAGAGCCTGATGGGGTCCTTATCTCTATTCCCAACCACAAAGACTCTACCCAGACCTCATCTGGGCTGTTGAGGACATTAGCCATGCTCCTAATTTGGGGCAGAATAATTAAAGTGTTTCTAACTAGAATTAGTGTACTACCTAGGATGCATCAAGATCAGGAAATTAAGAAAATACAAAGTTCCAATCACTCTTCTTTCTCCTACCACTGAGCTCTTCATTAAACTGCAATTACATTAGCACTCCCCTTCTTCAATAAACCCAACATTACCACATAAAGCTGACTAGACTCAGACCTCTTCAGGTGAGAGATCGTTCACTTTTTCCTGAGAGTGAGATAGATAGGGTTCCAACAGAATTTCTAGGAAGTACCTATCCCAAATCAATACCTGCAGATTCCTTTTTTTTTTTGTCTTGTGTGGTCTAATGCAGCAGTCCTCAAAATGTGGTCTGAGGACCTTGTGAGGGTGCCTGAGACATTTTCAAGGGATCAGCTGGGTCGAAACTATTTTCATAATAACATTATGATGTCATTTGTCTTTTTCACTGCATTGATGTTGTTGATACAAAAACAAAGGTGGGCAAAACTGCTTGTTCCTTAGTATGAATCAAGGCAATGGCACCAAGCTGGACTTCTAGTTATGGTGTCCTTCACCACCACACACTTGCCAGTTACACTTTGGGGCATCCTTGATGAAGCAGTAGAAATTATTAATTATTACAAATTATTAACTATCTCAGTCCTGAATTCATGTCTTTTTAATTTTCAGTGTGAAAAATGGGAAGTATGCATATTGCACTTCTGTTGCATACCAAAATACTAAGGTTTTCTCGAGGGAAAACACTTGTTATTTTTGAGAGGCAAGCTGAACTTGACACTTTTTTCATGAAACACCATTTTTACTTGAATGAAGATTGACAAACTATGATTATCCAGACTTGATAGTTAGCAATCATTTTCTCAAAAAATCAACAAAAAGAGCTGTCACTTCCAGTAAAACATCTATTTGTTGCTAAAAATAGAATTTAAACTTTCAACTAAAAATTAGAATTTTGGAAAATTTGCATCCTTCACCATGAGTGTGATGGCTTCCCAGTCCTTAAAGACTTTTCTGATGAGGTCAGTGGTTATATTAATACATATTATTTTTGATCTTATATAATAAAATTGTCAACATTTGAAAGATGTTCATTACTCTTTGGAACCAATATTTCCAAACGCATGATGTTAAAAAATTAGACATAAACAAAAAACACATTCCAAGTGCAGCACAGACTAAGAGATTTTAATGTAAGCAAGTACAAAAAGTTCATTCACAGTTTTCAGATTCCACATTGAAACTAACTTTTAAGAAACAATTACTTGTCAAGTTTGAGTATTGTATCAAAGAAAAGTTTCCACAATTATCCGATAAGACTATTAAAATGCTTTTTTACTTTCCAACTTTATATCTGTGTGAGATTAGATTTTCTTCATACATTTCAACCAAAACAATATATCATAACAGATTGAATAATGAATTAATTATGAGAATCCAGTTATTTTATTAAGTCAAACATTAAAGAGATTCACAAAAATGTAAAATGCCACTTTTCTCTTTATTTTTTGTTTTGAAAAATATAGTTATTTTAATAAAAATGTTATTTATGTTAACATGTAATTAAATACTTAGTTATAATTGTAATAAAATACATATAAATGTTGTATACTGAAAACTATAAAACCTAGACTGAAAAAAAATCAAAGAAGATCTCAAAAAATGGAAAAACATACCATGTTCATGGTATGGAAGACTCAATAGTTAACATGTTAACTCTCTCCAAACTGATTATAAATTTAATGCAATCTCAATTGAAATTCCAACAGGATTCTTTGTAGATATAGACAAGCTGGTTCTAAAACTTATATGGAAATGTAAGGAACTAGAATAGCCACAATAAGTTTGAGAAAGAACAAATTTGAAGGACTCACCCTACCAAACTTTAAGACTTACTATAAATCTACAGTAATTAAGACAGGGTAGCATTGGTGAAATGATGGACACATAGATGAATGGAACAGCATAAAGTGTCTAGAAATATACCCACAAAAATATGCTCAATTGATTTTTGACGAAATTCAAAGGCATTAGATGGGAAAGCACAGTCTTTTCAATAAATGGTTCTAGAACAATTGGGCATCCATTTGAAAACAAATAAAAAATAAACCTCTATCTCTACCTCAATAGTACCCATAAATTAACTCAAAATGGATCATAGGTCCAAATGTAAAACGTAAAACAATAAAATCCTTAAGAGAAAACATAAGAGAAAATCTTCGAGAATGTGTATTTGGCAAAAAGTTCTTAGCACAATTCTAAAAGAAAAAAATCGATAAAAATTTTGCTCTGTATGGATACAATTAAGAGAATGAAAAGACAAGACACACAGGGAGAAAATACTTACAAATCACATATCTAACAAAGACTAGTATCTAGAATATATAAAGAACTCTCAAAACTCATTAATAAGAAACAAGCAACCCAACAAAACAAAAGATTTAAACAGACACGTCACCAAGAGGATATACAGATGGCCAATAAACACATAAAAAGATGCTCAACATCACATCATTAGAGAAATGCAAATTAATACCACAGTGAGATACCCTATACATCTATTAGAATGGCTACAATAAAAAATACTGGCGATACCAATTACTGATGAGGATGTGGAGTAATTGGAACTCTTATATTACTGGTGTGAATGCAAAATGGTATAACCACTCTGAAAACACTCTGCCGGTTTCTTATAAGGTTAAACATATGATTACCATATGACCAAACAATTCCACCTATAGTACTTTATCTTAGAGGAATAAAAACTTAGGTTACATGAAAATATGTACACAATTATTGAAATCTATGTTCATCTCGATTTCTGCCATGATCTCATCAGAAAGGAATGGCTTAAACCCAAAAGAGCATTTGCAGGCCTTTGTGCCATGTTCATAAGAGAGATGGGCCTGAGCTCTCTTCAAGGAGAAGGGCTTAGGGGATTGAGGAAAGAGGAGAATCCTGAGCCTGGCCCAGGAGAGTAGGATTCCTGAGACAGGGACACCAAGAGCAGCAGGTTTGTGAGCTACTTCCTTTGCCTATAAAATGCTCTGATGGGGCCTATGAAGTCTGTCTAACCAGCCTGGAGAGCAGTGGGCAAGCGCTCCCAAGGCTGCACTTCCTGGGGGAGAACATGATGAGGGATATTTTCTAGCCAGGTTGCTGCAATTCAAAGTCAGACTTAATTTGCTTTTAAAAAAGAAAGTTGACATTTCTTGTACCTTAGTGACGTGAAGCAAATTCCTGCTGGCTTCACAGATGTTAGTTGTAAATGTCAGGAATGGATGAAATGGCCAGGGTTAGCATTTACCATAAGAGGAGAGCTGAGGGTAGTCTCCTGGGGAATACCATGTATAGAGCTCATGGAAGACAAAAGGACCAACCAGAGGACCAAAAGGGGAACTGGAAGAATTTGATGCCACAGAAGCCATAGCAATTTCACAAAGTAGGGAATAATCAACAGTTAAATGCTACAGAGAGTTCTAGTAAAATGGGGACTAAAATGTGTTCGCCAGATTTGGCAACATGGCATTTCATTGATGAGACAGAGCAGGAAGCACATGGCTATGGACTGAGGACTCCATGAGTGCAAGAATGTGTACTCCCTCACAGCCCTGAATGTCAGCTCCATTGACTGAGCTGTCAGACCACCAGAGCAGGGCCAGGGACAGGTAGCCATCCTGGTCCCATCAATGACAAGAGAAAGCAGGGTGAACTCAACTCAGTGAAGTTCCATGACTTAGAGAAACTACCAATAAGGGACGTCTGTCTGCCCCAGGTGGCAGTATCACCTCCGTGGAAGATCAGTCCATTGCTGTAAGACTAAGAGAGAAGTTTATGCAGAGAAATATCAGATTTCCTAAGAACTGAGGATTTATCCAAATTTCCCTCTCTCAGATCATTTTTCTGGTAAAGTTGATATGAAAGTAAAGGATCTGGCCCCCTTGCTGCAAATGCAACATTTATTGAGATGCCACAATATGCCAACCACATTTTCCAGTGTGTTTACCTATATTGTCCCATTTAATCTTGCAACAACATGTGAGACAGATACACCCATTCGCATATGAGGAAACAGGTTGGCTTGCCCAAGATCACATAGCTATGTAAGTGGTGAAGCTGGAATTCGTACCTCCAGGTACTTTGATTCTAACTTCAGTGGTCTCTCCACTACTACATGGTATAATTAGAAGGAATTATTCGAAGAAGATTCTTAGCTCCCTCCTTGTATGAAGAGTGAAGAACTTCTGGGACTCAGGGCTTAGGCAGAGGAGATATTCTATTATGTCCACCTGTCCAGCTGGCAAGAGCTAAGATGTGAAGGACCAAAGACCAGTTCATGTCCTCCCCTTCTCAGAGGACTCATCTAATAAATAATAAAACCTCCTGCCTGGACAGTCTGGGATGCTTATCTCCAGAGCACTGTCCTCCATGTTCTCTGGGTGGGCCTATTTTAAGACAAGTATGGAGCTTGCTCCCTGCTGGCACAAGATTTCCAAGGAACAGGAAGCCTAGGCCAGTGCAGAGGAGGTAGGGAATGAGTGGCATGTGCCTCTCAGGGCCACCCACCCACATTGATGAGACATGGGGGTGTCCTGGGGTGATAGCTTTTATGGAATGGGAGAGCCTCCCAGAAACCATACACATGGAACAAGGGTGGGCGAGGTGGCCTCCTCCCACTCATGATGCACTTATCACAGGTTCTGGAAACTGCATGGTCTGAGCCTCTGGTCATGTGACTCTCTGAGGGATGTGCCCAGCCTTCTCTGCCCCTCCTACCCTGCCCCTCCAACATTAGAGGCCCAGTGGAGAATAGAAAGATCCACAGAGCTAGGTGGCAGACCCTATGAGGTCATAGCTAGGAGTATTCTCTGATTTTAAAAAGCAGCTTTTAAAATCAGATAGCATGAATTCAAAGTCCAACTCTACCATTTAGTAGTTGTGTAGTTTTAGGAAGCTTATTTCACTTCCCTTGGCCTTTGTTTCTTAATTCATAATATAGGGATAATAACAATGTCTACTTCATGCTTACAGGAGATAATACGCATCAGGTGTTTAGCACAGGATCTGGCACATAGCAAACATTCAGTAAATGCTGGCTATTATTATCATTGTCCCATCATTATCATTACAAAGAGCTATCCTTGTACATCTCCCAATGTCTTTCTTCCTAATTTCATGAGGACATTGACTAAACAATTATGGAAAACAGTAGCCTTGGTAATCTAACCAAATCTGAGGCGGCTGGATGAGCAGCTAGACTGTAACTGGCTCCTTCTCCAAAGAGCCATCATCTGCCCCACTCTGAACACACTCACTTGGGCCTCCACTCCCTCCCCAGGGAAACTCAGCAGTCAACAAATTGACAAAGCCAGAGAGTTTGACTGGTTCCTGGAGGTGTCTTTGATTTGCCTGCTAGCCCAAATGAGGATTCATCTCCCTGAGTGAATCCTCAAAGGGGCCATGAGCAACACCTTCCCCGACCAATATATACACACATGTCCCTGGAGATTCTGGACCAATTTGGAAAGTCCCATAACCCAACTTCCATGATTTTTGTAGCCTCTATAGATGTCCTGGGCCTAAAGAATATTTTTCTCTTCCTATCCAGAAACAGTTCTTCTCTACCTTACCTCTTCTCCAGCACATCAACCTCTGCACCCCTGCAAATCAATCTATGCCCCCAGAAAGTCTGAGAGAGGAGGGAAAGGGTCTTGTATCTAAGGAGAAAGGAACAGAGGTGGCCTAAGCCCTGACTCTCCACCCCAAGGCCTACTTTCTGGGATGACCGGCTTCTGCCGTTAGGCAGAGATAGCTAGTTGTCTTCTAAATTGAGTGCTTGCTCTTGCATGGAGCTGGCTAAGGACTGCATTTTCCAGTCCCCCTTCATCTAGGTGGTGCCATATGACATGTTGACATCCACAAAATGTGAGTGAAAATGACGCATATCACTTCTGGGCCAGAGCATTTAAGAGTGCATGTACTTTCTTTGTGTTTTCTTTTTCCTTTCCACTGGCTAGATACGGATGACAGTCACCAGGTGGAAAGAATCTGAGCCCCTGACAATCGTGTAGAAGAGAGTCTCTAATCAGACACCTTCACTGGAAGAGTAGGTGGGTGAGAAACAAACTTTGATTGGGTTAAACCACTGAGATTGTGGGAAATTATGGGATCCATAATATACCATCATTGTGCTATACCTACTGCTAATATAGTAAGCCTGGCATCTGCCCCCACCCCTATACTATCTTTTCCAGATGGAGCAAGAAAAAAATTGGAAGAAAGACTTCCCCTGATATTGATATGAGAAACTAAAGCAAAAAATCTTGAGGTGTCCAAAGGCCAGCCTGGAGAATTCTATGCTGGTGACTAAAGGCATGAATGTGTGTGTTGGGGTCATTAGAGATGCTGGGCACTCAACAGTGGGATCATAATGGTTGAGGTCAATATATTATATGCAGGGAAAGTAAGTGCATGAAGGAATAGACCTTTCAGAAGAAGCTAATGGGAAGGAGCCATCCAATTCTCCTGGAAATAGTTGAGTAAACACTGGGGCTTCTTTATAAACACGTCTCTTGCTGAGCTGGCAGATAGAGATACAGAAAGAGAAAGGACAGGAAAAGGGAAAAGGAAAAAGGACAGACAATGGAGTGTCCTTTCCTCATCTCTATCTGCTTTGCGAAGGTTCACCTACTCTTTAAAACTCATTTCAAACATTACCTCCTCTGTGAGAGCCTTCCCTGACCTCTCTAGGTGGCTTCTTCATCCATGTTCTAAGCACAGTGCTCAAACTCGATCGTAGTTGCCATCAAACTGGTCACAACTATGAGTTCTTGAGGACATCATCTTGGTCTTTGTCATCAGTGGGCCTGACATAGACTACATACTGATATGGTTGGTGAATAAATACATAAATGAATGTATGATTAAGTGAGCAAAACTCAAAGCGGAGGAACCAAAACTCAGACTCCAAACTGAGGATGTCTGGGTACCTGGGTGGACAATTTTAATTTTCTAGCTAGGGTACCAGTAGAACATCCAATGACAAATTTTTCAGGTCACAGAACCATTGCTGGGGGCTGCTGTGCAAGTGCCTTCTCCCTCACACCTCCAGCCTTGATAACATGTAACCAGCCCCTCAGATTCTGCCCAGCCACATCATACTACTCCAGCCTATTCTTTAAGGGCAGTCTTTCTCCTGAGTGGCTGCCTGCCTGGACTGGGCTAGGTTGATCTGCTTGGACCCTGCCCCTGGTAGTCTAAGCACAACCAGACAGGCCCAAGCAAGGTGAGGACAATGGGACTGGGGAAGGAACAGGTGTCCCAGAGAAAAGACTGGGAAAGGTCCAGGCCTTTAGCTAGAGTGAAGGCCAGGCACATCGATGGCTTGCAAGGACAGGGCTACTGGGATCCTTCAGAAAGGCTGTTTGGAGGGCCTGGGGACAGTGTCAGCTTTCTCTCTATGGAAGTTTTCCTACTGGTGCTATGTTTCTGGAAAAACTGAGAAATTGAAGGGTAGAGAAACCTGAGAAGAAACTCCAAAGTCCTAAGACAGTGCTGGGAATGAGAAATGACTGTCTACCTGGGTTTTCCCAGCCCCGGTGGGGGGCCCAAGAAGAAGCAGTATCCATTTCTTCATGCCCTGGTTATAGCACTCGAATACAGCAACAGCTGTTGCTCCCTTTGTCTTTGATTTGCCTGTTAGTTCACATGAAGATTCACTTCCCTGAGCATCTCAAAGGGGCCAATTCATTTGGTCCTTTGAGGCCAGGAACTTACCACTGGATGCCAGAGTGGCACAGTTCCCACGAGCCCCTCAGAGTTCTTGGGGTGACTGATGCTAGCTCCTCACCTCCAGAAAATTTTAAAGAATCTTTAAAAATACATCTACTTCTATTTCTTTAATATAAAAATAAAATGAAATGAAATCCACCCCCCAGAAGCCTGTGACCAAACAAGAGCAGTGAGCCCTGTTCACAGTTGTCAGCGTGGACGGCCACAGGGCAGTCACCTCTCCACGTCCATGGCACCAGCAAGAGGTCTGAGAGAATAGGATGCTTGTAACGCCAACAGGAACATCCTCCTGCTGGGGACAGCCTAGGCACTCCAACAAAACCTGTTACCATCCCTGGACAGCAAGTGGTGTCACAGACAGTGGAGGTGGCAGTAACAAAGGTATCTGGTGGCTTTTAGCTCAGATGATGTTGCAAATGGCCCAGTCCCTTTGGCCACTCTTTGCAGCAGTCAGTGCTGTGAGGTGGAGCAGGACAGCTGCTTAAGATTTCCGGAAGCGCACCTCATTCTGAGGAAGAAACGGGAGAACAGGGTGAGGGTGGGCCGGGTGGGCCCAGAATACAGATGCAAAGGTGGGGTTCAGAGGCTAAAATTCAACCCGCCTGTCACCTGGCACCGCCCCTCAGAGAAGAGGAGTAGCAAAGGGAAAAAATGGAAGCAGGTTCTAAGAGACCCAGTACACTGGACTTCCAAAGCAGCCTTCTGTCCCCATCTGAGCTCTCCACTGTTCTGCTCCTGTCCAGACAGAGAAGGGAAGAGCATAGCATTCCTGCTTTACAGCTAAAATAGCAGTCCCAGGGAAGCCAGGGGTTGAACTGGGTCAGCAGAGGTGGGGGCAAATCCATATGTTCTAACACCCAGTTCCCCACCTTCCAGCCAAAGAGGGGAACTCACCACATGTCCATCACTGGGAGAGGAGAGTGATATTGGGGCTAGCACCCAGCCTAAGCCCACCCCTTTTCAACCCTTTGAGCTCTGTTCTGCAGAAGGAAGAGGAAGGATATAAACACAGGAAGCTGGAAGCCTGATGCTCGACTCCTGTCCTGTCCCAATCTTTTGCACTTTGCGAACACCTCTGAACACAAGAATGTGAGGGAACCTTTGCCAAGACCTTGGGGAAAGCCTGGGTCCTCTTCTAGGCACCCCACCTTCGGGGTTCCCTACTTGCTCAGTCTGTGTCCCACATAGGCTCTCACCTCCATCTTGCTGTATATCCAGGGCAGGAGTTCTGTCACTTTGGTGTACACGCCGGGTTTGTTTCTCTGGCCACAGCCTGTGCCCCAGCTGGTGACTCCTGCCAGGTACCAGCGCTTGTTCTGCTCGCAGACCAGGGGCCCCCCACTGTCTCCCTACAGGAGAAAACATGCACATCAGCAGGGTGGGAGAGGTGGTCCTCGAGCAGGAAATGGTGGGCACACGATTCCCACTCCAGCCCCAACACCTCAGCTTTCCCCCACTCCCCAGTGTTCCAGAGCCTAAGCCCCACTCAGAAGCAGCCCCACCTGGCAGGAGTCTCTGCCTCCCTGAAGGTCCCCAGCACACATCATCCTTGGGGTAAGGTAACTGTCATAGACCAAGTAGCCATTGCACTTCCTGAAGTCGATGAGGTTGACCTGCACCTCCCGGAGGAAGGGGGATGTCTTCTCTTCAATGAAGTGGGAGAGGAGAGAGAGGATGGGAAGGGATTAAGACTATGAATAACTTTGTGGCCTTCTAGCTGTCCGCCCAGACTCAGCATTCCCATGGTTGGCCACTCAGGACATATGGGCACACACACCCTTGCACCAGACACAACTCACTACATATAATAAAGACATATGTGTACATGGACAAACTCAGCCTATCAGGCTACCTTGCATGTTGCACAATGCTTTTCTGTATTCCAAGAATCATTCAATATATATCACTTAATTTGTTTTTAGTAACTAGGTGTCCTAAAGAGGTGTAATTCATCCATTTACAGATGAAGTTCAGGGCTGCAGAAGTGACTTGCTCACAGTCACGCAGCTAGTCAGTTATGGAGCCAAGAACAGAAAAAGCTGCTCCCTGGCCAGTCAGCACTTCATCACACTGACCAGGGGAACATGGCCTGAGTCTCACAATCGGTCAGCTAGGCTGTGGCACTCTCCTGCCACATACAAACAATCTTTTAGAACCAATATCAGACAAGACCACTCTGTGACCATGATGAACTGAGGCAAAACAAAACCAGTTTATAATCCAGTTAAGCATAGATGAAAACAAGGTAGGTCACTGTGCAAATCCCAATATCAAAAACCCGCTCCCAGCCAATAGGAACAGCTGCTGTTTCTTTATTGCATACAGCTTTAGACCTAGTCTATTCAAAACTTCTAGATCAGATTATTTAGAGACCCAATCATGGAATTTTCCTGCTTCCTGAAAGCATCCAATCTAAAGACAGGCTCCACTTTGAACCTTCCAAACCATCTACATCCTATGCAGGTTTCTCTCTAACAACCCTTTTCAAAATGTGCCATAGTTCTCCATGGTGTGTGTTCCCCCTCAGCACAATGAGCAATGAACCCAACTTGCTCAACTATGGAGATTTTCCTGGTGGTCTTGGCAGGAAGGCATTGTCACAGTGACTGCTTTGACATATACGCAAGTGTGTATATACACACATTCACACCCAAGCCCTCATCTAGATAGGCCCCCACCTATCTGCCCAGACATATCACCCCTGCACACTCACACAAACACACAAGAATACAGGCACATGCATGTGTGTACACACAGTTGAACATCTCTTCCTCTCACCATCTGTCTCCCTGGTCTTGCCAAAGCCTGTGATCCAGCAGGTCTCATTGAGGTTGAAGGTCTGTCCATGCATAGGAAGGCAGGCAGGGTGGATATGAGCTGCAACAAGACCTCAAGACATCAGTGAAGGGACAAGATTAAAGATTTTGGTGGCGGTGGTGGAGGGGTAGGAGCACAAGTGTCCTAGGAGAACTTCTTTGCTCCAGAGTAGTTCTGAATAATTTCCCAGGGCCTCGGACTGACCAAACTCTTTATCTTGACCCTTCAGCCATCAAGGGACTGTCAGAGTTCCCCCAAATATTCTGATTTCAGTGGGTGCCGTGTGGAAGGATGTACAGGGTGGAAGCTCCCTGTACCAATTGTTACTGTGTGACTGAGGGTCTCTTCCCCCTGAGAGTGACTATCTTGGCGAAGCCTATGCCCTGCCTATCTGTCAGCACAAGAAGCAGCATCAGGCTAAGTCCCAGGTATTATGGTATCTCAATGGAGTGTCCAGCCTGGTGTGGGGAGGGCACCTGCTGGTTGGCCAAGGCCTGAGGCTCTCCCTCCAGGGTGAGACAACCTCTTCCAGCAGGAAAAGCACACACTTAGAGGCACAGACCACAAAACTGCTGCTCACTTGCTCCCACATTCAGAAACAATTAGAAGGTGCTGTTGTATATCACATCATAAGTTTCCCTGAGGGCTGACATCCCTAGATGACCCTGGACTGGGGCATCTATCACCAAAGTCTGATTTACATTAAGAAAATATTAATTGATAGAATATTTGCAGTGTTCTCAATTCTTTGTTTTCTTCACTGTAGCTTCCTACACTTAGAATAGTACCTGATACATAGAAAGTAATCAGCAAACATTGAAAGAAAGGAGAAAGGAGGAAGGAGGGAGAACGAATGGTAAATTCTCCTATAAATTGGGCTTTAATTGCTGGTATCTAACACACTTGTCTGCTAGCAAGTAAATAAACAAAAAATAAACGAAGGGATAGCATCAATTATTAACAAAAATTGGAAAACATGATTTCTTAAAATATTCTACGCTCATTTTTGAGACATAGTCTTGAAAATAATGTAGCTGTTATATATCCCACTCACTTTTATGGGTGAATTAAATTTATCAGTGAGTTTTCACAAGTTTTGTCAGATAGTACTGTGACTCTCAAGTGCTCAACCTGCCATATGAGTGTAAGAAAATCTGCCCTAATTTCTAAACCAAAAATCAAGACACATGGTCTGAGCACAGGACTACATAAATCTGAGCTTTGATTCTTAGACTAGAGGTCTGCTTCCTGCCTGAGGGCCTGTCAGAATCTAGAGAGGGACTGCCATAGTTTGAAGAGCATATGCAATATCATAATAGCTTTCATGTGGCTTTTTCATTTGGTTATTAAAACTATTTAATTTGATTTGGAAACCCAAATAATATTAAAGAGGTAGGGATGGTAGGAGGTGACATCAGGATAGTTAGCCAAACGGAGTCTGGGTTTTACAAGGTTGGGAAGGCCTGTTCTGGTCCTGCAGACTGACTGCCCCCTTTCATGTGTGTGTAAGGGGCAAGGCAGGACCACCAGGGCATCCCTTACCTTACACTCTGAGACTCCACAGACAAGGCTGGAGGGAGCAGGAGGAGGACAGAGATCTTGCCCATTGGTAGGCGTGGTCCTGGGACAGCCCTGCCCAACCAAGCTCTGCCAAGGTTTCCTCCCCCTCACACCACTCTGAGAGCTAACTACTGACTCACTGACACCACCTCCATAATTAATGTGCCAGGAAAGACCAGCTCATAGGTTCAGAGCACAAGAAAGGCTGGACTAACCAGAGAGCCTTCTAAGGCTTCCAGAAATCCCAGTATACCTTAGCCGAGCTTCCCCAGAGGAGCCTCCCAGCCTGCCAAGACTGATTACATGTCCCCATCTGTGCCTCCTATAGATTGGGCTTTAAGCACTGGTATCACTGCTCCCTTCAACATCATATCATTGGCCTCTATTTGCTGTCTTTGTGTGTGTCACCCATTATATTCTATTTGCAATGCAACTACAGAGCCCACTAAAATGTGAACACTTAGTATTTGATAAGTTAACAAATAAGTGAATAAATTAATGAATAAAGACTTCTTTGGTCTTCTCCTGAGCATATTTCCTTCGTGTAGCTTCATCTGGTCCTCCAACCTCATGGCAATTGGTGTTTTGATGTGTACACATTTTGCGTTTGCAATTGCAGTGTTAGTAACTTGCCAGCTGAGAGCTGAGTGGGAAGAGCATTGTTTGGGAGTTAGACCAACCTGGATCCAGTCCTGCACCTGCCATTTATTACTCTGTGGCCTCTGGTAATTATCTCTCTCTAAAGTTCCATTTCCTTATATATAAACTGAAGCTAATAATAGTACCTGCTCCACAGGATTGGTTGTAAAGAGTAAATGAAATCAGATGTGATATGCCTACTGCAGTGTCTGGCCCCTGTTAAGTGCTCAGTAAATACCAGTAAGACAATTTGATCTACTTATATTGATGATATTGTATCCAAGCCCTGGCTCTGTCACCAATTTGCAATGTAAGATGTGTCTTTTGGGACCTCAGGGCCTCAGTTTTCCCAATTGTAAAATAGAGATGTTCCATTAAGTGAACTCTGAGTCTGACTTCTACCATGCTGAAGCTCTAGGGCCCCCATAGACACTGCCAAGTGCAAGGGCTGGGCCCTAAAGGCTGCTGGGATAAGCCAGATTGGGGTCTGACAGGCATTGATTCACTCACCAGACAGAGTCAGGGGCTTGGAGAGCCGTATGAGGGCAATGTCGTAGTCATCTTGCTCATCAGTGTAATTGCCATTGATGATGATCTGGGAAATAGAGGCTGCCTCAGGCAGCTGGTTCAGGTTGTTAGTACCTGCATACACCTTCCAGCCCTCCAGGATCTTCTCCCGGGTCCTACAAGAGACACAGGAGAGCATGGTCCGGTTACCCACTTGGCAGAGCCCCCTGGAAGCATCTACTGCTAAACACAGGAAGCTGCACCTCAAGTACCAGATTGGAGGCAGGAAGATGGATGAAATGACTTCCTGAGGTAGCCCTCTATCTTAGCCCTGAAATACAAAAAGCCATTCTTAACTGATCACTCAGCACCTTACAACAGAAAAGGAGAGGAAATGAATAGGACCTCTGTGAGCAGTCACCCCCACTGTCTCCTCTGCACACCACCAAGGATCAAATAAGGTGAGTGGACACATTTCAATAGTATCATACTCAGCAAAAACAGAGCTTTAGACAGGATGAAGCAACCCGCTAAAGACTCATTACTGGGTAAGCCTGCTCTCCAAAGTCTTTCCTCCCCACCAGCTCAAAGGGACAAACCTGGCTAGTGACTGTCAGAAGTTGGCTGAATTGAAGCACCCCCGTCCCCTGCAATCCTCATCCCTCAGTTCCTGAGACAGTGGTCCTGATTTCTCAGGCTCCTCTCCTGTAAGTTCCAGTTACAGGAAGCGGCAACAAACTTAAAGCCTCTTTATTTCAGCCTGTTCTTTAGGGACAGTCTGCCAAGTCCTTCTTCCTGCCTGCCTCAGTCATCGCAGGGGCCATCAAACAAAGGCATTCTCTCATTCTCATTCTCATTCTGGGCCTAGTTCAGAACAAATACCCATAACTCACATTCCCAAGGCCAAATACCGACTGCAAATGGTGGCCTTAGCCACACTAGTGCCTTCTGGCTAGCACCAAGCTCACTTCCAAAGAGAGATAAGTCAGCCTGCCATCAGCCCTTGAACCCCAGCAGCATTGCATCAGGCACTTACACAAAGAAGCAATGGGCAGCAGTGAGCACCCACTGGGCGTCGATCAGCGTGCCCCCACAAATGTGGGTGATGCCGTAGTGCAGACTGACTTGCCAAGGCCACTTGCTCTCTGGGGCCAGTGCCCCTCCCACGATCCGCCCCATCATGGCCCTCAGGCCACAGTCTGGAGAAAAGCAGAAGAGACAAACTGTGAACTCTGCTCCTCTCAGAGCCCTGCCATGCTCCCTGGGCCCAGGGCAGGTCCAGGCAGCCCGGTCCTGAGGGCATCCACCCACCGCTTTGCTCACTTAATCTGATACTGCATAACTGTTTTCTGCCAAAGCAGAGCTCCCACATGGTGGCTAGCTTTCTGGTATCATCCAGTGGGAAGTTTGACCCTAGCAGGTTCCTCTTTCTTCCTGTTCATTCATTTGACAAATGTTTACTAAATGCCCAGTGCACTGGGCATGGTATTAGGGTAACAGTGGAAAATCTCAGGACTGATGTTAGGAGTTCAGGAAAACAGATCAGGTCTACCATGACCCTGAGTTGATAGGGACAATAAGGAGAATCTCTATCATCTCAAAACAAAAGAGAAATAAACTTCTCACAATGCACAGGTGGGTTTGTGCCCACATGGTTCCCCAATGGGTCATTTAGTGCTGTTGAGGAACTTCGTCCCAAAGGAACACTTCTAAGCCTGTTCTGGGGCGAGTCATCTCCCCAGAATCATGGAGGAGGGCAGCTCTTGTAGTTTGTTCATACGTGCATCTTTTCTCTTTGAAGGAGGAGAGACTGAGGAACTAGAGGCAGTCTGAGGGTGTGGGCACTCCATCTATAGCACCGGGTGCCTGGCCTATTCAGAGAGGCACCCTGACCTGGTCATTACTGCGAGCACAGCACTCATGGAACGATTAATGGCCTCGGCTTTGGGGGTCAGACTTGAGGTCAAATATAAGCTCCTCACCTACCAAGACATTCACGATGGAGTCCTGGAGGCTGGTTTCCAGAAAGATCAGAGAATCCCTGGCTCAAAACCCCCTATACTCCCTCATTCACCTGCTTACGGACTTACTTAAAGCAAAGTAAACATTTCAGTCTGTTTTCAATAAGTGTGTAAAATGGCACCAGCCGCATGAGAATTAAATGCTATTATGTTTGTGAAGAGATAGACACAGTGCTTTGCACATATAATGTGCTCAGTAAAGATTGACTCTATGTCTAGATCTCAATCTAGCTCTTTATCTATTGGTATATAAGCTTTAAGCCAGCCCAGTCCTGCTCTCTTGGTCTTTTGCTCCCTGCCCAGAATCCAGGAAACTTGAACAGCTTCCTTGTATGAGGGTGCTGGACTGAGCAGCCAAGAGAAAGGGAGATGCCATGTTAGAACTACTCCAGTGCCTTACAGGAATCCTGGCCCTGAAGCAGGCCTGACGGCTAAGCCTCTCTTCCTGGTGGACCCCCAAGTGCCGGCCATCTCCCCCAGAGAGATCCCATCCGTCTGCTCTGCCCGCTGACTCCCACCCCACACAGTCCACAATCCAGGAGGAAGAGCATCTTCTTACGGGAACATTGGAGAGAGATATACCGCTGGGAAGGGCATTCTGACCTGCAGGAAGAAAGACAGAAAATGGGGGAAAAAGGTACATTGGCCACCTCTTCTAGGTAGCTTTCCCTGATTGAATCCTGCTCAGTTCCTATCCCATTTCTTTTGCACAAGAAAAATGGAGATTCTGACCTCCCTCCTGGTGGGGGCAAGCCCTTCCAGTTCTTTCTCCAGAAATAGAGATGGCTTAGTGCAAATCATCCCCACACTTCTCTTCACCCTCCCTGCCACTTTCTAGTGGCAAATTGCGTACATTGTCCAGATCCACATCCTTTGAAGCCATGACTGCATTGTGCCGGCATCTTTCCATTAAACAGGTAGCCTAATGCTCCTCTGACAGAATTCCTCAATGCTAGCTAGCCACACTGCAGGCAAAGCACCTAGCACAAAGCAGGCATCCAGGATACAGCTAATTCACTCTCCTTCCTTCCCCCACCCCTTCTCTCAGAGCCTTGTTTCTTCTCTCCTCTCCCAAGGTAAATACTGCTAGCTGGTGGAGCGCCCCCTATCAGCTTCCCCCTCAGTGGGACAGACAAGGACAGGGCTGCAATACAAAGATGACAAGTGATGGGGAAGCAAAGGAGAAGGCTGGTGCCTCCCAAACGGGCCTCCTGCCCCCAAACACAGGCACCCGGCACTCCTCTGCTGCTGTAGCTCCTCCCCACCGTAAGCCCACTCCCTGCAGTAGTGTTCAAACGCCCGACCGACCGGTGGCCCTAAAGTTTATTATTGTCTCTGGCAACCAGGTAAACTCTTGGGGACACCTATGACCTCTAAGTGCTTTCTGTATCAAGCCCCAGAAAGAAGTCAGGAGGCAGATGGTGAATGAGTTCTGTTTGTGAGATGCTCCTGACCTTCACAATGGAGTCCTGGAGGCTGGTTCCCCAAAAGGCCAAAGGAGAGGGGCTCCCCAGTTCAAAGCCCCCTGTACCCTCTCATTCCCTTGCTTACAGTCAGCCCAGCCATACCTGTAGAGGCTTTTCTGGATGGTGGAGTTGTATTCAGAGATTGAGAAACTGCTGGCAAAATCCCTATGGGCCACCTCAGTTGTTCGATAAGCACTGCAAGAGAAGAGAGGGGAAGAAAAATGATCTTGCTTGAGAAATAGCCCATCCCCAGACCCCTAGCTGGCATCAGAGTCCCAGCCAGCCCTGCTGACAGAGGCTAGCAGCTGACAAGGACCAACATGGTCTGACCTCATCCACATATCACCCCCCTCTGCTCCCCACTAGCCCTGTATTTCTCAAAGTATGGTCCCTGCCCAGACAAATGCAAATTCTTGGGCCCTACCCAAGACCTACTACTGTATCAGGAACTCTGGTTCTGTGTTTTAACAGATTCTCCAGGTGATGCACTGCTTGAGTTTGAGAAACACTGATCTAGCCCTTTTCTATCCAAACTGTGATTCATGGACCACCAGCAGCAGGATCACCTGGACCTCCTGAGCCAGACTCTGCATCTTAAAGATTCTTGTTAACATGAGGTTTGCACTTTAAAGTTTGAAGACCTTTCATTCACTTACTGGATTTCAGTAATGTGCCCAAGAATCACCTCGAGTGTTTGCTAAGCAGGTTCTAAATCCTAATCCCAGAGATTCTGATTCTGGGTGTGTTTTAACAAGTACCCCAGATCATTGTGATGTGGGTGATCCATGGATCACTATCCCCGCTGTCCGTGTGGCACTTGTGTGCCTTTCTAGAACCCGGTACATCCTTGCATGAGAGCATGCCCTTATGTGTGCTGTTCCTCCCTCTTGGGTTCCTTCAGTCTCTGCTCCTCTAAGCACAGTTAGGCACCCTCACTGTTCTGCGCCCGTAGAGCTTCACGCACATCCTATCATTACATATCACATTGTGCCATAATTATTGGTTTAAGCCTCTCTCGCCCACACCATACTAGAGGTTCTCCAGTGGCAGGGATCTTATCTTGCTCCTTTGTGTCTTGGTGCCACATATTAAAAGGTCAGTGAATATTCTTTGAATAAATGACACTATGTATTGAAACTCAAGGGAGATTCAGACTTGCATAAGGGCACATAACTCAATGATGAAAGATGTCCATGCTCTTCCGATTAGATCCTCCAGATCTCCCTTTCACACATGGGTACTCTGAGACTGAGGTGGGGATAGAGAACTGGTTTTAAGTCCTAGCCTCCAAGTCTGGTTTTCTAGATGCTTCTACAGAGAGTCCACAATGAGATTCTCATCCTTTCTTCCCACAACCTTGTACTCATTGGTGAAACACAAAACTACTTGGTTTGAAAACTCAGACCAAGAGGGAGGATGGAGATGACCATGTGGCCTGCGAATTGGAACTCCATTAAGGCAGAAGGTCATTGTCCACCCTATTCCTCATCTACCCAGCAGCGTCAACTTCTCTGTTTAAAGTTTTTAGAGCCTAAGATTCTTATGACTTTACCTGGCCACACCTGACCATTCCATTCCTGTTTGATGAATTCTAACCCAAGTCACAACTGTTGGAGCTCAAAGTCCACTGAAGGGTTTGCACAGCCTGAGCTCCTTGTTCTCAGAAGTGAGAAGATGACAAAACCTGCCCAAATGCCTAACCCACCTCACAGGGCTACCATGACCATTAAATATAATGATGGTCATGAGGGCGCTTAGATGCAAAGAATTATACAGGAGTGTGATCTATTTTAAATCTACGAAGAATTACTTTGGCCTCATGGAAATAACCTGTCCCAGACTCGTAAGATCCCAGGGTTACTGTCCCTTTGAATAACTCCAAGATAACCTGAGCTAGTTACCTCAACTCTGGTCTCCAAGATTTTTTTTAACATGGGGTTCCTGCGATGAGTCTGAGACACCCTTAAGAAGAGCCCAAGACATCCCTGAAGCCAGGACCTTAGGGAAGTTATACCTCTCAAAACCCAGCTGCTGGCAAGTCTTCACTGAGTAGGAGTTGTTCCAGCTGTCACTGCAGACAGGATTCCACTGATGGGATGATCCAGAGTAGACTTTAAGCAAAGACTTGTCCCAGTCAAACCTCACTGCAGGGAAAGAAAAGGGCAAAGCAGGTCCTCAGCAGCCAGGAAGCTGCAGTTCTTGGGAATGAACCGAGTAAGGCTTTGAGAGGCTGCTGTCCTGAGGCTCCTCGCTGGGATGTGATGATCATAGTCAGTGCTCAGAAGCCCAAGACATTCAGTAAGGACAGAGCCAAGGCAAGGGGCTGGGGCAGCGAGGAAAGCTCTTTATCCGACAGACTCCAGGGAGCCATACTGGAAGAAGGGGCAGGCACTGCCAAGAGCCATCACCCATAGAGGGCAGTGACATGCACACATGAGAGAATGACAAGGAGAATAAGGACTATGATCTGACAGAGTGATCTGGACAGGCTCAGGCACAGATGACCACAGTCGTGGGTAAGGACACATGTAAACGTGCAGGTAGAAAGAATGGGGCATGTACCCACAGATACCGACATCAAGGCTATACATAGATAACACATGTGAAAGCCACTGAGGACCAGAGCTCAATGACATCTTTGTGCTCATTGAGGCCAGCCATTTACAAGCCGACCTTCATGAAACGTGGAGGTGGAAGTCAGAGGGCATCTGCTGGACAAAGAGGAGGGGGTACATAGAAGGGACTCTGGATCTCACACCTGCCTCCAGCCAGAGAAGCTTTGCTTTGCTCAGTCTGATAGTTGGGAGTTGTTTGATTTTATTCAAGAACCACTAAGTTTGTCCAATCCATTCATTTTATAAATTAGGAAACTGGAGCCCAAAGAAGGTAAGTGATTTGCCCAAGTCTCACAACACTCAAAACCAAGTTTCAAACACAATCTTTCTGTGACTAAAACCCAAATCCTCCAGTTCTCTGTCCTTTGCCTCCCATTTGAGTTTGTAGTCACTGTAGTGCGCCTGCACACACGCGCGTGCGCACACACACACCTATGCCCAGCCTGCTTACCACAGCCCAGCTCGTCACTCTTCAGCTTGCAGTCTGCCACCCCATCGCAGCGCACAGAATGCATGGGGCAGCTCTCTACAGGCTCCTTGTACTTGATCCTTGTGTGGCCCCGCCAGAAGTGGACTGGAAAAAATAAAGCAGGCAGCTGGGTCACTGTCAGCCCCAGAGAAACAGGACACTGAGCAGCCCAAGGCCCTGGGAGTTCTGAGACACCGACCTGCAATCCCTCTTGGACTCTGGGGCTCTCGTCCCCCATCTGTATGGAGAGAAAGGCTGCTCAGGAATGCTCTGGAATGCGCCTGCAAGCAGGGCAGCACCAAGCAGACTTGAGCAGCCACCCAAAGAAAGAAGAGAGAGAGAGGGAAGGAGGTGTGGAGGTGGATGCTACTTTGGGAGTTCCCCCACCCTACATGCTGGCTAGAGTGGTAGCCAGAGAAACCACCTCCTCTAGTACCCCAGAGCCCCCTTCTCGAAGCCTTTCTGGGCTCCCTTTATCTTTGTGCTCCATGGGGGTCACAGCAGAGAAATTTTTAAATCCACAGTCACACACATACAACCACTACCTGTCCTGTTTTCTCAAAGGTGGTCCTTCCAGCCTCAGAAGCTCCTGGATTTTCTTCCTCCTCCTCTCCCCCAAACAAGGACTGTCTCCTATGCTCAGTTTTTGCCCCATTACTTGTCTTTATGCCTTTAAATGTCTTCCCACTGAACAAGCAACACTAGATGGCTGATTCCCAAATGTACAAGCTTTATAAACCATCTGTGAAAATCAGCCTCATAACTCCCTCTGTCTTTAACACCTATCTCTTTCCAAACTAGGATCTGTCATCCCTCCCACCTGGAGACACTTCCCCTTTGATGCCAAAGAAACCTGACTTCTGATTCCTCACCCTGCCTCTTGTCTACACCCGCCTTCTGGCCCTGACCCCTCACTTCTCCTCCTGCTCCCACCATGCTCTCAGTCACCCAAGGTGAAGGGTCACCCTTGTGTGACTGGCTTCTTCCAGGCCCAGACACCAATCTCTCCTAATCTCTTGGATGCGCCCCTCTTCTCTGTGCCCTGGTCTTCCCTCTCTCAAGACCTGCACACTGAGCCTGCCAGGATCACCTTGATGTCAGTGAGGAGAGCTCTAGATGGGGGTTCGGGGCTGGGGCTCTAGTTTTGACCCCCGGCATAGCTGCTCAGTGACCACTTCCCTGGTGTCAGTAAGTCTAGAGGTTAGAGGACTTCAGGAAATGTTAACCATGCTGAAGGCTATAACTAGTCAGGAAGCCTGCCCTCACATGCCATCTCACCCCTCCACCGGTTATTTCCTACTGCTTGCTCTCTGTGGATTGCAGGGCGTTCCCCTGGAGCTGTGCCCTGTGTGAAGAAGGGAGGGAGAGCAGGGCAGCGAGTGCTGGAGGTGGTTCTCATGGATACCATGTGGCAGGCACCATACCGAGGCATTGTGATGGCGATGCCTCCACCTTGTCAGACAAGTGAAGAAACTGAGGCTCGGGAAGTCAATTAACTTGCTGAGGTCACACAGCTGCTATGTGGCAGAGCCGAGTCTGTCTGGTACTAAAGCTGTATTCTTCCCCCCCTCCCTCTTTAATTGCTTCCCCATTTCCACCCCTGACCTATAGATGTTGCCAGTTTCCCCTTAAGAACTGATCTCTGAAGGTGGGGCGTCTCCTCCCACATGCTCGTTGTGTGCACCTGGGGCCAGGCGTACCTGGTGCACTCAGGAGGCCCCGGCGCACTTGGGGGCCTGGTGCACCCGGGGGGCCCGGCGCGCCTGGGGTATGGTCCATGGCTCCACCTGGGGCATGAACCTGGGACCTTCTGTGTGTAAAGCAGAAGGTCCATGCTAACCACTACACTATGGAGCCACCCCCTAAAACTGTATTCTTAACCAACACACAACCTCCTCCAGCACAACAGTCTTCCTCAAACAGCCCTGCAGACAGGTGTTTCTGTATCGTTGCCCACCCCACTCTTCACCACACTGCTGCCTCTTTAATCGAATCCTTACCCCTCATGGATGGATGGATTTAAATCCCATTTGAAGATGCAGAAAAATGAGCTCTGAGTTGTGAACTAACCTGCCCAGGTAAGCTGCACAATAAGTGGCACTGATGAGACCCAAGCCCAGGTTCCTCTGACTTCTCATACTCAATCTGGTAGTTTAGAGGGGGCTGGGGACACCATGGTCCAAGGTCATTTGCAGGAGTGGCCCTCTGTGGACACAGTAGCCCACCAAGTGCATGCTCCCTACTCCTGCCTCCCTGCTGTGTGTCCCTATCCCCAGACATCACTCCACACAACAATGAGAGCTGCCCCTCTCCCTTTGTTAAACTCACAGAGAATGATGAGCGATGCCACGAGGGCAATGAGGAGGAGAATACATCCAATGAGAGGCAGCCGCTTCTGTCCCTGCTGCCAGGTGAACTTGGGCAAGCTGACATCTAGAAGCGGGGCAACAGCAGAGGAAAGTGAGGTGGTAGGAGAGGAGTCCAGACCAGCGAAGCCTAACCAGAAACCCATGCCCTTGAAATCTGCACTCTGACCCAGACTATGCAACCTCCAAAGTGACACTTGTTTGTTGGTGTGTTTTTTTTTTAGCCCCTCCTCCACTTGCCCCAGAGTTCCACTGTCTTGGGTTTGCATGCAATGTTTCCTTCCTGCCCTCACCAACCCAGATCCCCCACTGCCACCCGTGACCATTCCCCCTCCTTCCCACACATCATTATCTAGAGGGTAGAAGAGGAGCAGTGAGTGCCAACTCAATGATTTCCTTTCTACCCATGGACTCCTTCCCTGTCCTTCTTGCCTTCCCTACAGTACCCCCCTTACTTGAGCTCTCATTGGTGGCTCTGGTGGCTGGTGCTGAGGTGGCAGGAGATGCCCGGACAGGTACGGCCCCCACTGGTGTTGCTCTAACAAGGTACACTCTTGTTGGAGAGGATGTTGTGGAGGCCGACCTGGCAGACGATGATCTTGTAGACGATGACCTTGCAGACGATGACCTGGGAGGTGATGCCCGGGCTGGGGCAGTCCGGGCTGGAGACATCCTTGCTGGTGAAGCATTCTGAAAGTAGAGCAAAGGCATCCCTCAGGTTGTTCCCCTGCCAACCCATCCAACTGCCAGCCCTGCTGAGCTAGGAGACAAACTCTCTGGGGCAAGAGGCTAGGGGGCGAGCAGAGCCACTGGACAGGGAAGCATTTGAGAAAACAAAGATGTCTGTGGATGAAATGGAGTTCAAAAGCCTGCTGTCCCTCTACATTCTCTACATTCTCTCTGCATTTTCTCTCCATCACAGTGACCTGCAGAGGTGAGCAGAGGGCAAGGGGCCATCTGCTTGGAGCTTGGGAGCACCTGCTTTGGCTACACATGTCTAGGGACCCTCAAGGAAGAGGCTGCTGCACTTGCTCCTCATTTCGACAGTCACTCAAGGAGATGAGGTCCCCTGTTGGGGAAGTAAACAGCCTCTTCACTTCCCTATTTACTTGCATTCTCCTACATCTTGCCCTTTTCTGTGTGTATGTATGTTAGATTATAAAGTTTTGGTCTTATTATGAGCTGTCATCAAAAAGTATGAAAAGCACTACTTAAGAAAAGCCCTGACCTGCCTTGTACCCTACCATTCTTGGTAATCCCAGAATTCACCCCCCACCCCAAACACAACCACATTCATATGGAAGCACATAACAGTACAGCAAGGAAACTGGAAAGGCAGGATGTAAGAGGAGATAAAGGTATAGGCTGGGATATGGTTCAACTACACCTTAGATGAGATCCTTAACCTTACTCAGCTGTAGGATTTATTAATTTATATTTAGTACTTTAATGTATAATTATAAAGGACTAGACATGTTCTAAGTGCTTTACATGTATTTACTCGTTGAATCCTCAGAACAACCCTATGAGGTAGGAACTCTCATTATCCCCATTTTGCATAGGGGGAGATAGAAGCAGAGAGACTAAGCAACTTGATCAAGCAAATAGAGCCAAATTGTGAGCCCAGAAAGTCAGGCTCTGGAGGCCATGCTCTAACCTCTAGGCTTTGCTGCCTCTCAGGAGAGGGATGCATGAGATAATGCAGCAGCTGGCCATAGGAGGCGATTGGTGAATGCCAGTCCTGTTGCCTCCTGGAGATCCTGAGCCTAAATCTGGAAGAGGGAGCTGATGGGCAGTCAGGGCTGTTGGGAAGGGCTTGAGTACCCTCTGCTCTGGTCTGCAAGACCCCCAGTCCCTGTCACCAGTTTAGGCATCTTTTCATCTCCCCCTAGCCCCTTATAGAGATCTCTTCACCCTTCCTCACACCATCTCTGCTTCTTAGCTCCCTCTAGAAGTCCCCAGAGCAGCGGCAGGAGTTGGGAACTGACCTGGCCCAGAGGCCACATCTGACCCTCATTATAACTTCTGCTGAACATGGACTGGCTGCTCAGGAAGGCGAGTCTCCCGGGAGCAGAAGTGATGGGAGAAACACACCTGTGCTTGGGGACTTTGTGTTGAGGGCACAGTTGGCAGCGCTGCACAGAGGAGATGGGATCTAGACATCTGACCTCTCTGTTTCTCTCCCTCATCCTCCACTGTGCTTAAAAGTATTTGACATTATTACTAAGCAGACAAGTTAATAAAAAGTCCTCCTCATTAGAATATCCAGTCCAAGTCTACACCATCATCCCTACCAGGTAGGCATTTTTGTTTTTTGTTTATTCCTTTTTTAAAAAATTCCCTCTTCTAAGAGTCAGACATCATTAATTTGGTCACTTCCTCAGTTTTGGGGTGGCTATAGGATGAATTCAAGGTGGAATCTAGAACCCTGGACCATATTTGGCAGGGACAAGGAGCCACTCTCCCAGAGGGTCTGGGGCCAATAAGTGGATGTGAGTAAATACAGATAAGAGCTGATGCCCTAGCCAGCTGAGCAGGGACACACTTATGTGTGTTTAAGGACCTGAAGGGCAGCTGCTTGCCACTGCTGAACCAAATGAACCAGAGCTCAGATTTCCCTCTCATCTTCATTGTCTAGAGAATAGATTTCCATAAAATGAAAACCATTTAGCCCCCGGGAGCCTCAAGGGGAACAGGACTGGGTGGGGCAGGGAGAGGTGGTGAGCATATGATGAATTATAGACTGCACCTGTTGATAGCATTAGTTTTGGAGTCAGGCAGACCTAGGTCCCAATCCTAGGTTTAGCAGTGTGACCTTGGGCAAGCCACTTAACTTTCCTTTTTCTTTCTCTTAATCTGTAGAATAAGATTAATAATCCTGAGGATTCAATGAGATAAATAGGAAGGCTCTTGCCTGTGCCTGTGCCTGGCACACAACAGCTGGGCCGGAAATGGTCATCCCTGTCCTCCTTTGCATTGGCTGTCCTGAGATTTAACAGCCACGGGGCATGACCAAAGGGCTGACAGGTGATGCGAGCTCATCTTAGGGAGAAAAGAGAGTGCTGGACAAAGGCCAGGCTAAGGTCTTTCAATGAGAGCGATGAGCCCCAGCTGTGTAGGGCCCTATACTTTCTACCAGTGGTGTCCTAAGCCTTGACACTGCCTGGGACCCTGGCATTATGGCACTTGACTGGCCTGCCAGGTCTCCGCCCTTTTTACATTTTCATTATAAGTCTTCCCCAATCTTGAGGGGAGTCCTCATCATCTAATACCTCAAGTGACAATAGCTCACATATGTGTAGCACTTCAGAGTTTATAATAAACTGCTCTGTCTCTGGCCTCATGAGATCCTCATACCATCCTCGAGAGGTTGGTATTTTTAGAAGCCCATTTTACAGATGAGTAAACTCAACTCAGAACTTAGATTGCTCAGAATCACAGTCAGGTATTTGGCCCAAGCCTGGGCACATCTGTGCCCCTGCCTTCTCCAGTCAACAGCAAGGGCTCCCTGGCACAATTTTCTCCCTGACATCTGTGTGCAGGTGCTTGTCCTGCATTTGTGCCATGGCCCAAGAACTGAGAAAGGCGCTTGCATGGCTCCAAGCACCATGAAGAGCCTGGGAGCGGGGATGGGGGTTCCTAAAGGGATCTCGGTCTTGTGGAACTTTCCAGTGGGAGCCAGAATAGGGCCCTATGACCCCTGTGATCTGCCAAGACTGGGCAGAGCATGATGGATGGGAACAGCAGTGTCATAGTCATCGAGTACTCTCTAGGCCAGCTGGTGACTCTGGGCAAGTGACGTAACCTCTTTATACCTCAGCTTCCTTATCTGTATGGTGAGCCAATCACCCTGCTTCATAGTAATGTAGTGATAGACGATACATGTAAAGTAAGGACTTGGTGACTATTAGCTGTGGTGGTGTCTGTCTGTCTGTCTGTCTGTCAAAGATGCTGGGCTAGAAATGGAGAAATCTGTGTTCAGATATAACTTCTTCCATTCCTAACTGGATTACCTTGTGTAAGTACATATTTCAAAGTCTCCACACGTGTAAAATGGAACTAATCCTGCCTCTTTTCCCCAAATAACATGGAATAAACATGAAAGAGTTTGGTCTATAAATGTGTATCACTATGGTAAAGATAACAGCCCACTAGGCACTTTACTTGATCCCATTTCAACCTCAGAATAGCTCTTTATGGTTGGTAATTTTAGCCTCATTATATAGATTTTGAAACTGAAATCCAGGGTGGTTAAGAACATGCTCAAATTCACATTTTAGGTAAGTAACAAGGTTTGAATTCTAACCCGGCCTGCTAGGATCAAGTAGAGTCTGGACCAATAGTACCTGAACACCAACAGTGACCCTTCATTTCTTCAGGGCTTGCAATTTGCCAAGAGCTTTCATATCCACCATTTCATTCAATTCTCACGAGGCTCCTAGTTAGCAATCTGGACAGGAATTATTACCTCCAGTTTATACATGAGGCGAGGGAACTGGGGTTCAGAGGGGACTAAAGAGCATGCCTAGAACCCCTCAACTGACTGGTTGTCTTATGATATCTAGTCAAGAGTTCAGGCTGTCTCCACCTGAGCAGCACCCTGTGACCCTGATCCTGTTACCCCATCATGATGGGCAGGAACAAAGGGGCCAGCCTGAAGGAGAGAGGGCTTGAGAGGCAGAAAGAGGCCCAGAAGAAGATGGTGGATGGGAAGACTTGGAGATGCTGGGGTGGTGGGAGGGTGTTAGACCAGTAAGGGAACTGGTAGTGGGTGGGCACAGTGGGAAGGCAGCCAGAAAAAAAACAGAGAGAAGACCTCCTGTGCCTTGTTTGTCCCTCTCTCCAATGCTTGCTCTACCTGCAGGCAGGTCCTAGTGGGCCCACCCATGGCCTCAGCAGGCAGGAAGTAGAGATGAGGTGAACCCTGGGATACAGGAAGGACACCTATCTGGGTCCCTCTTCTCTGAGACTGGAGGCAGGTGGAACATATAAAATGGGTGGCTAATCTTGAGCTCAGAAACCAGGCGGCCAGAAGGAGGGATATGTAGTCCCTAGCCAGGCTCTTTAAAATTGTTGGCTCTGAGTCTCAGTAGCCATCCCCAGGTGGAGAGTATCTGGCCCCACAGACTAGAGCAAGAAGATAATCTTGGATCCCAAGTCACAAATGAGCACTGCCCATATTGGGAAAATGCAAACTCCAACAGGGATAGCAGGATGGACAGGCTGCCCCAACATCAGAGGAAAGCAGCCTCCACAGTGCAGCTATCTGCTCCATCCCTGCCCTTACTCTGAACTTCAACCCAAACCATGACAGGAGCTAGAAAGAGCTCTCATTTCCTGGGACCACAGAATAGGATATTCCACAGCCATCCTTCTTTACCCATTTCACAGCCTGCCACCTCACCCTGCCAGAAATTCTTCCTAATGTCTAACCCAGTACAGTAGTAACTCATTTCCTTTCCTCAATTCTTTGAGAGAAATACTGAGATTCCAGCCTCCTTTCCAGAGTCCTGACCTCACCCTCAGAACAGATACTTTGAGTGCATGGGGAAGAAGGAGGGGAGGAGACTTCTTGCTCAAAATCCAGAGATACAAGGGGCAGAGCCCAGACCAGAACAGGTCCAACTCCTAGCCTTTGCCAATGATCAGAAGACCTAGGAATGGAACTCAGATGACTAATTCCTGGGCCAAGGCCTCAGGCTCTCCACAATCTGCCTGCAGACCAAAGATTTCTCAGCCTGTCCACAATTTAGGTATAGCACCAAACTATTTGATGAATGAATGAATGAATGAATGAATGAACAAGGAAGGGGTAGGTGCCATAACATAGGTGGCTGTGTGCCATTTCCCTGGCCTGACATTGTCAGTCATTCTTTCCTGGTCCCGTCTCTCCTCTCCACTCACCTTCGGGTTACCCCCTGGGGTAATATAGTCCTGAGCCCTCATCATGTGATGGACCAGGCCTACACCCCAGGCTGTCACTGCTACAATCTGCCTGTGCCTCTGCAGCTCCCATGGGTTCCCACAGAAAACTCATCCAACCCCTCAAGATGATCCAGGGCAGGAAGAGCCATGGCTGGAAGACAGGTGGGCCAGGGGTCCACAGGAAGGCAGGGAGAGTGCTGAAAAGAGTGGTCTCTAGTACTTGGGCTCTTTCTAAACACTGTCCTGGACAGGAGTTGATAAGGATTACCATTCCCATTTTACAGACAAGGAGTAGAGGCCCAAAACATTTGCGTGCTTTGCCCAAAGTCGCTCAGGTATGTCTTAGAGCGTAGTAGGGACACAAATCCAAGGCCCCTTGTACCTAGCTCACTGCTCTCTATGCCATGGATTCCAGGGGTAAATCTCCAACCCCAAGGTGAATGGGGCATTTTTATGATTTCCTGCGGCAGACTTTGCCCTGTGAGCCCTTATCTGGTAGGGGATGGGAGTAAGTTAACAAGCACCCAAGTGTGTCCTGCCCTTGGCCTCTCTGGGTCTCCTCAGTCCCAGCCAGTGATGACACAGAGGGGAGGCTGTGCTGCGTGATGTCACAGCCGTCTCATGGATTGCTTCATTAGAGCGGTTATGAGGCTGTTGGTGTGGATTGACTTCTGGCTTTGCATAGAGACTGTTCTTCAACCATAGGTGGAAGCCTAAACTCTGGGACAGGGAAAAATATCCTGTAAAAAGTTTGGTGCTACACCTAAAGAGTGACCACCTGCAGCAGCAGCAGCAACTTCAACACATTTTCATGGCAGGTCCATCAAGGCCCCTTCAAGTCTAGCCCAAGCTACCTGGGCCTCCCTTCTCAGCCCTGGGCCTCCCTTCATAAAGCCCCATCCTGGGGCAGGCTGGGCATATCATAGGCTGTCAGAACTGGAAAGATCTTGAAAACCCCCTAGTCCAATTCTTTTATCCCACTGATGAGGCAACGTGATCTGTCTAAGGTCACATAGCCATTTGGGGGCAGTGCTGGCACTGGAGCCCTGATCTTCTGGCTCCCATACTCAGGTTGCTGCACATCACTGTTCTCTGCCACTGCCAAGGCACGTGTACCAGGCTCTGCCAGAAACAATCCCTCGCCGGGCCTAGGCCTTTGTGGCAGCTTCTCTCTCCCAGTGACCTTGAGTATTAAGGATGTTCAAAGGGGTGGGCATAGGCAAGACCTCGGGCCAACACCCCAGCACTCTAGGCTGTGCAGGAGAGGTGCCCCCAATCCCAAGTGGAAGCGCTGAGGAGTACCAGGAAAGCACAGGAGCTCCCTTTGATAAGACCTAACAGGCCACCTTGCCTGTTGGGAGACTGGGGAGCCCCTGGGCCATGGCATAGAGGCCTGAACCCATTCCAATGTGGACCAAACTTGATTGAACTGGCCTGGCCTCCACAGAACTGGCCTGGACTGGATTGGAGTGGAGTGGACCGTGCTTCTTTCCTGTTCTCACTGCTCAACCCAGGCTTCATTGTACCTCCATGTACACAGGGCTTTCTCCTGCTCTCCCCTCCCTGAACCCAGAGGAACCCCACAGATACAGGGTCCCCTCAGAACACAGGCAGATTCTCCAGGACCTCCTCCCACCCACCACCAGCACACGCAATGTTCACCTTAGGGACCCTGGTAAGCCTCGAATCAAACTGGGCTCCAGACTAAGAAGCCAGAGCCATGAGGCCTCTCATGTGCCAGGTATAGGAGACACAAGGGCATTGTGGTTCTGCTCCTACCTACTTGTGTGGCCTAAGGGATAGTCACGTCCCTCTCTGGATCTCTGCTCCTTAATCTATAAAATGAGAGGATCGAACAATCAGCTGTTTTCCAGAGGGCTCCACAGGACATTCTAGGTTTGTTCTGTAGAGATGCCTGGGATGTAAGGCTCTTTTAGAATAGCCTCTGGCAGAGATAGAGATATAGTCATATATGAAGACTTATTGTCATCATCATCATCTAAGGTCTAGTTCTGAGTCCTCTAAAAATTGGAATAAATATCTTCTTTTCTCTGTGCCTGTTTTTCCACCTACTAAAGCAGAAGATTAGACAAATTGCTACTGGAGGCTCCTTTCTGGTTCTATGACAGTCTCTGAAATTATATAGACTAGGATTACAGGTGTATCATTTTGGATATGTACATTTGTTCTTGAAAAATAGGGTATATTTTGTGTTTTTTCAAATAAGTCACATTCTACGTGATTAAAGAAGTGCAATGTTTACTAAAGAAAGACTGAAGTAGATCCACCGACAAAGCAACAATCCTTTGAAGAGTGGATTTTCTTATACTGGGTCTTATTATATTGTATGAAATTGAGAGTGAAGCAGGTTCTCAATCAGCCCAAAACCACATGTACTGTTAACTGGAGAATGGCTGGAGTTTTCAGGGCTGGTCCAGATGAAGCACCCTCTCCAGAGAGGGCTGGGTAGATTCTCAAGATGGAAGACAAATAGGCTCAGGTCAATCTGCCATCCCCAAGATCCATAGTGCAAGCACCCCCAGGTCTGCTAGCACCTTCCCTTTGCCCCTGCAGGCATGCAGTTCTCACCTGAGACCTCTGTGTTTCATGTTGTCATTGGTGCTGAGCAGACTTCCACCTGGCCCATCCCACCCTGCTGCTCCCTGTGTTGTCCCTGTGACGTGGCGATCGTGAGTGTGAATGTGTGGGGGGTGTATATATGGGGCTCTAGACTGGGATGCTGGGCCGGAAGGCTGACTGATATAACAATAGCCACTTAGTTTAAGTGTCTTGTTTTGGCAAAACAGCTTCCTCTTGGTTTAGCAACAATGGAGATGGACTGTGCCCATCTAGGTGGCAGATGGTGGGGTGGAGGCACAAGAGAAGTCAGCCCAGAGCTTTGTCAGCCAAGCAGAGGTCTTGGCAGCACCTGGTGGAGGCTGGCTCCTCTGATAAGAAAGCAATACCAAGAATGTCCAGGGAGCTCCTATTATGTACCAGCCCTGAACTCTGTCACCACCCAACACTGGCAGAGAGAAACTGAGGCAGCAAATTCGTGCGCAATCAAATGTTATTTTCCTGGCAACTGCAGCCATTCAATGTTCTTTAAACTATTTGATGAATGAATGAATGAATGAATGAATGAATGAACAAGGAGGTTTTTTGATTCTGGTCTAATGGAGACCCCTAGGCTTTTTCATGTGTATGGAGGCATCGTAAACTAGAAGGAACTTTAGCACTCACCCTGACTCTGGATAGATGTGCTTCTCAGACAGATATCCCCCAATCCCCCTGCCCCAGGACCTAGCTTTATCACCTTTCAGATAATCCAGCCCTTTTCATCCTTTGTATTTAGGGATCATCATGTTTAAACTCCCAGCAAGTTACCAAGGAATGTGATTGTGATTATGAGTTCAGTTCCTCCATGCCCCAGAAAAAACTCCATTCTCTCTGTGCATCGCCCTTATTACTTATGAGACGCTCCAATGAGCCCCAGAGACCTAGGACCAAATGACCTTGGTGAGGTAGAGACATGAACCAAGGAGACCAGAGTAGAAGGCAGGGAAGAAAGCTTTGAGGAAAAAGTCAAGATGGGGCTGGAAGAACGATGGGGAAGATGATGGTAAAGGTTGCAGGAACAGATCTGAGGTTCAGAATGGACCATAAGCCAACTATAAGCCAAAATATAGGCTGAGATGATCCTTCTGAAACCCAGCTTTGCCCACCCTTCCCAGAGTCCCAGATTCTATCACATCAGTAAAGAACAAAAGAAGGTGAAAAAGAGCAGAAAATAAGACCTAAACAGAAGTTAGAGCCCAAAAGGAATGTCCCTCAAGAAAAGAAAGCTGAGGCACAGTTGAACAAGATCTTTGAAAGCCTTCACATGTATATGACTGGCTTTTCCCCAGAGGACCTTTAGCTGCTCTCTACCACCACCAAGAGCAGCAGAGGAGGAAGGAAACCTATATTGTAGCAGAAGAAATTATGGATAGACATAAGGAAGCACTTTCGAAGTATGAAGGTCCACAAATAAGTGACAGAGAGGGGTTGAAAAATCCCCTTGAAGATCTTAAATACACATAGTGACATTTTCTAGGATGGTTTATGAGTCTAGTGAGGGGATAGCCATGATAACCTAGAAGCTCAGCTAGAATGCTAAGATTCTAAAACCAGCAAAGGTGATAATCTAACAGCATAGATGTCCTGGCTGGGGTGCTCATAGGCCACAGAGAGGAAGCCCAAGATTCAGCCTTACAGCCCTGGGGTGTTTTCTGACCAGACCCAAAACCTCATCAGCTTCTCTCTTCTTCCTAGAAAAGTCCCTCCTAGGAACCATGATAAAAGGAGGCCAAGCAATCTTGATTCCAGGTAGCTTCAGACTAGAAAAGGCACATTCATTTTCCCTGGAAATCTGAGACACACAGGTGGCAGTACCCCACCTATCTCCAAGCCCCATCCCTGCTTCCTCGGTGCCAGAGGTTCTGGCCTGAGGCCCACAGACACTTACCGGGCGGCCGTCCCTTTCCATGGTCTCCCAAGGGGTGAGGTTTCCAGGCTCAGCTGATATCGACGGGAAGATCCATGTTGGCCCCTAGCTTCCAGGGCATGTGGGGAAAAGTGGGCTGAAGGGCTGAGGGCCAGCCCCCACCAGATGGGGCGGGGAAGCCTGTTGGGATTGTGAGGTAATCCCGAGTATAAACAACACTGCAGAACTAGCCAGACCTGTCCCTCACCACTCCTCTGAGGCCATCCCAGTTACTCAGCGAATACCAAATGAGTGTGAAGCTACCTTTACTACTGAAACTGCCCCCACAGAGTTAGCTATGGGGGAGCCAAGGTTCTAAAATGCCTCTTTTAAAGGGGGACTCTGAGAAAAAGGACCCAGGCCCTGTAAAGACAGTTTAAGCCCAGTCAACCTGAGCCCCTAAAACAGGTACTCCTGAGCCTCCTAAGACATAACCTTTTCTCCATAGGGGATTCCAAGGCTAGGGACCAGATCCCCATCCAAGGCAGGACAGTGTGAACCTTCATCTCCAAGGATCACATGTCAAATCCCACATCAGGGCACGTGGACTGGCAATTTTTTTCTAAACTTTATTTCTACAAAACACTTAACAAAGAAATTTAAATCAAATGACCTGTAATTATGCACATAATGAATTGCCTCTATTGAAAACAATAAAACGCTATGAAACAATACTTGAAATCCAATTAAAATTAAATATATAAATATCTGAATAGAAACCATTCCGAAAAATATTGGGCTGACTCATGGTCCCACACCTGTGCCCATTCTGATGCTCAGAGTCACAAGAAATAGAAGAGTTGCCAGTAGAGGGGCACTCCACACCTCAAAAGCCAGCACACTTTTTTAGAGATTGAAGGAAGCTCAGAGACCATCTAGTAATACTGTCTCCTCATTTTACAGATGGAAAAGCAATCTGCACCAGTCACATCTAACAAACTGCAGCAGCAGCCACAATAATAAAGTGCTTGTGTCCTACTGAATGCTTTGCATACAGCAATGCATTTAATCCTTACAACAATCCCATCTATCCATCCTTCACTCACTCATTCAACAACTATCCTTGGAGTGCTTCTGATGTGCCTGTCACTGCTCTAGGTGCTGAGGATACAGTGAACAAAATGTCCTATGTCACTAGCATTAAGGGTAGGGTTGGGCCGACAAAAATAAACAAACAGATGATGATAAATAGATGATAGATAGATAGATAGATAGATAGATAGATAGATAGATAGATAGATGATAGATAGGTAGACAGAGAGATGATACAGTCTATTAGCAAGTGAGAGGTGCTACAGAGAAAAACAAAGCAGAGAAGGGGGTCAAGAGGGCTGTTGGGGGAAGGGAGAGTTATACTTTGAAACAGGGAGGTGGAGAGGGCTTCACTGAGGTGATCTTTGAGCTAAGACTTAAAGGAAGTGACTACTATTTTCTCCATTTACATCTGAGAAAATGGAAATATTTAGCTCAGAATGAAAGCCATCCACTCTAGCTTAGGCTGTCTTGAGGGAAATCTAAAGCAGAGGCAGAAGGATGGAGGAGAGAACTTCTTGAGGGCCCAGATGGGGACCCCAGGATTCTCCAATCTTGGGTTATTTTGGGGTATCACTTCCCTGACTCTCCAAGAGAGCAGAGCCCAGCTACAGGCCATATCCCCTTCCTGCTCCATCGACAGCAAAGGGACCCCTCCTTCTCATCTGGTCCTGAGAAGATGCTGGAATTGTGCTCTTCCCTCTCTCCTAGGGAGGCTCCTAGCCTCATTCTCTGAGAGTCTCATCTTGAAGTTCTGGGCCAGTCAGGGGGTATGGAAACCCTGACTCAGAGATAAAGGCCAGCTAACTTGGATGTCTGTAGTTTCACCATCTGGAAAATGGTGATGACACATCAATCCAGAGAATGTGTCTGGCACTAGGTAGGCTTTGAAAAAATGCCAGTTTTATTTCTTGCTCTTTTCCTTGGCTTCCATCAGAAATATAAGTTGGTCCATCCCAGAATCCTTGCTGACCAAGCCACTGACCCAAGCAAAATTTCCATCTGCCCTCGGTTCCGTTTAATACGCAATGACTGCTCAGATCAGGCCCCACAGCAGCTGCAGGGGGTGAGGGATGGCAAGGAACAGCAAGGCAGGGACCTCGCCCTGGGAGAACACACAACACGGTTGACCCTTAAACAACACAGGGGTTAGGGGTGCCAAACCCCTTCACAGTCGAAAATCCTCATAGAACTTTTGACTCCCCAAAATCTTAACTGCTAATAGCCTACTGTTGACTGGAAGCTTCACACAGTCGATTAACACATGTTTCATATGCTATATATATTATATACTGTATTCTTACAACTAAGTAAGCTAGAGGAAAGAAAATATTATTAAGAAAATCATAAGGAAAAGAAAATGCATTTATAGTACTTTATATATATATATTTTTTTTTTGAAAAAACTCCACATGTAAGTGGACCTGCTCAGGTCAAGCCTGTGTTGTTCAAGAGTCAATCGTATGTGTGTTGGGGCTGGGAGGAACACTGAGGCATGAAATTCTTTGCTGATAGTTTTTCTATTTCCAGAGGGGAAGGTGCTGGGGTGGCACAAGACCTGGATTCTTCCCCCATTGGAGATGGCCTTGGGGGCCTGCCCCTCCCTTGACTTCTGCACCTGAACCTGGTCTAGCTCTGTTTTTTCTTGTCTCCTTGGAAAGAAGAAGATACCTGTCCACACCTTTCCCACCTCCCTCTGACCACCGCTTTTCCTTTGCCTCCCTCACCTCCAGCCAGTTCCCTGCCCTCTTC
This sequence comes from Pteropus medius, assembly GCF_902729225.1. Classification (NCBI taxonomy): domain Eukaryota; kingdom Metazoa; phylum Chordata; class Mammalia; order Chiroptera; family Pteropodidae; genus Pteropus; species Pteropus medius. The sequence continues at coordinate 67,661,530 of NW_024349800.1, forward strand.
CCTTCAGCAACCTGACCCGCTACCTACCACCCAGAAGCTAGCAGCAGCCTTACCTTTTACCTTCCCCTGAGTGGGAATTCCAGACTGGCCACTAAGCCTATTCGTACACTGGTCATTTTCCACTTCTAGGTCAGTTCCATCTGAGGTAGCAGGAGTTTTACACCAGCCCTGTAAAAGAACACATGCCTCAAGGCAGCCAGATGAAGAGAGTGAGGAGTGACAGAAATCTCACTATGTCAAGACTAAACTCTCAGCTCTCTGTTTTTATGGCTGCTCCAGCTTTTATCACCCAGTGCCTTGGGGGTCCCTTCCTGGGGCTACAGACTGGGACACAGGAATCTTGGCCATTCTTTTCCCACATTGTTATTGGTGCTCCTCATTCCTGAGCCCTCCTTCATAAGCCTCAATCCTGAATTAACTCCTCAATTAACTCTGTGGAACCCCTGAGTTTCTATCCCTCTTTGCATCCCACTTCTGAGCATCTCTACTACTCAGAGCACAAGAGAGGAGCACCCCTCCAGACCTGTGGGGGCCAGGACACAGATCACATACCTAGAGGCCAGGCAGAGCAAAGAGGAGACACTGAACTCACCCCCAAGGTAATAGTCACCGGGAGATATCCCTTGGACCAGAGCCCTACTCCTCTAACCTGCCCTAAGTCCAGCTCTCCTCCCTGAGCCCAGACAAGCAAGGCCGATTTCCAAACCAGGCCCTCCAACAAGGATATCATAAGGGAAGGCCTGGTTGAGTGGAGGTATTTTTTTAAGCCAAAGGAAAACAGCCCATGAACTTAAACAGAGTCCCTGGTCCCCAGCTAGCCTTTCAGCCAATCCTAAGGAAGACTTACAGAGGACTCTGCTGTGGGGGGCAAATCTGACACTCTCTATTTCCAGCAAATATTGGGCCACTTGGCTGAGTAATGGGGATGGGGGATAAGGGAAAGGACAAGGAATACACAGGAGGGAAACCAGAGAATAAATGTTGGCAGGGAACTTGAATTTGGCTAAAGAACTACCCGATGACCCCACAGCAGGTCTGTGGCTAAGAGAGTCTAAACCTAGGAGCTGATTTTCCCTGTCAAGGCGTTAACAACCCTTTTTGTCTTGTTCAAGACCAACAGAGGCAAAGAGGGACAAAGCCCTGCTCTTTTCCCTGTAATTGTCATTGTTCTCTTGTATCATCAAATAATCCATGATTGGGTGGTATAAACTAGATAAGAAGCCTCTGGCAGAACCCCTGGCACCCTCAACACATGCTGGCTTCCACCCCATTGAACGGTGGGCAGTGGGCAATGAGGAAGGCTGTCCCTGCCCTCCAGGATCTCTCAGGCCAGAGTGGCCAAGTCCTCTCTGAAACACTCCTACCTGGTAGCTACCCAGTTGTGCCCAGATGGCTCCAGGGAGTAGGAAATGCCACTATCTGGGCACAGTTCTTAGATGCCACCTGTGTTTGCAAAGAAGGATTTGACACAGCTGCTCTCCCTCGTGATTAACCCACATCTATTTCCCTGTAGTTCCTAGTTCCCCTCCAGGGGACACAACGAGGAAGTTAAAACCCACTTATGGTTGACAGCCCTTCTCACACTGAGGCAACAGCTTGGTGATCCTGAGAGTCTGTGTTTTTCCCACCTGAAGACAACTAGTTTCTTCATTTGCCCTTCGTGTAAGACAATTTCAAGTCCTCTCACCTCTGTGGATCTCTCCAAAACAAGGCCCAAGGCCCTATGGCCCTCCAGGGCCCCACAGCCATATTTACACAGCCTCTCCTTCAGATAAAACTGACCAGATGTTCACTGGAACTACCCATTGGGCTGCTACTAATTTTCCCATAGAACAGAAGCAGTTGCAGACAGACCAGCAATACTGGCAGACAGTTGGGGCTTAAGCCCAGCAGAGGCAAATGTGAGTCCACCTGCACACAGCTAGAGTCAAATATTCTCAGAGTAAGTGAGGATGAATGAGAAGCTCACTACTGTGACCACAAGACTCCCACATTCAGAGAGGAACATCTTTACTCCCCTCTGATCCATCCGAGAAGGCTTCCTGGAGAAGGAGGTGGTTCCAGAAGGTACTAGAAAGCCAGGCAGCAAGACATCCTGACACTCTGGGGCTGTCACGGGGAGCTCGATAGGCCTGGCAGGAACAGCCAGAGCTATGAGTGTTGAGTAGTTTGTAGAATGGATTTTGAGATAAGACAATGATGGAATCACAGCTCTTCCAGGTACTACCTCTGTGTCCTTGGACAAATTACTTACCATCTCAGAATCTCAGTTTCCTCATTCATAAAATGGAGATAATGATTCCTCTCAAATAGAGTATTTATATCCATTCAATGAAATCATTAGTATAGAACCTTTGGCATAGGACCTGGTACATAGTGCCCATCAATGAATAGTAGCCATTATGATATATAATTTCTAAAAATTATTTGAACAAATAACAAATAGTGCTTTGAGTGAGTGTAGAGAGTAATAAGATATGTGTTTAGATCCAAATTCCAAAGGGGAGGTTTCTTTGCTGGCAGTGTGGTAGAGAAAGCCATGGGCTGAGAGGTGGACTGGGCTTTTGTTGGTGCTCTGTTACTTCTGAGCCATGCACCTTCATCCCAGGGGCACTGGTGCTCAACTTTCTCATCTCTAAAATATGAGGTCCCTTTAAACTCTGGAGAGCCTAGAGATCTCTAAGTAGAGAGATTTGGCCCAAGAGAAGAGAGTGAACACAGGTGATCAAGTGGTTTGGAGCTCCTCATCAAAGATCTGGGAAACAGGGAATCTGACAGAGGGAAGCAGAGTTCCAGTTTGTGAAAGAAAGCAATACCCCCAAAGGTGGCCCAAAAAGACAGGAATGGAAGGATGGTCAGAAACCAGAGAGCAAAAACAGGTGCAATGTGCTATAAATAAAAATTATAAAGAGAAACGATATACTTGTATGTGTGTGGTTTAAAATAAAAAAGAACACCAGGAAATAATAACTCACATTTGCAAAGCACTTGTATATATTTCTCTTTTTCCTCAGAACACAATTGTACATGGTTATTGTCACTCTCCAATTTTGCAACAAGGAAAAACTTCCCAGTGTCAACAGCTTATAAAAGATGGAGCTTATGCTCAAACCCACATTTTCTGCCTCCACATTTATACTGTTCGCTCAGTGAAAGGGAAATGTTATACATTTTTAATTTTTGCTTTTTGATTGGGAATCATTGGAAAAGATACAAAATTATCCAAACTTTAAATCTGGTTAACATGAGACACTTTAGATATTTGAGCATGCAACTACATTTCCATTCTCTTGTGGGTTATTCAGGATTTTGAAAGAAAACATGAACCTGCCTGCTTTTTCATTTCTCAAAAGACTCAGTTAAGAACAAATTAATCTAAAGGAATATGATTTTTTTCTATGCACATGGATATTAAGACTTCGAAAAATTACATTTGCAAAGCACTTTCTCTTTGTTTATCTCATCTAGCCCTTAGGACAACCCTCCAAGGTAGTTAGAACAGGCAACAAGCTCTGGAAAGCCCAGTGAGTCCAGGGCTGGTAGTTTGGCTGAGCCTGGCTGCAGCTGGAGTGCCTACAAGACTGTGCACTTCACATTGTTAATGGTACATCCCAAACAGCCTCAATGGACCTTAATAGCTATGATTAACATGAAATTCATGAAGACATGAATACTTCCCATGAACCTGACTCTATTTCCAACCTACAGCTCTTCTTAGGGACAATGTATCTTGACCCAAATCCAGCCCTGGCTTGGCTACCAGTAAAGATAAGATAAGGTCTCTTCTGCCTGCCCCTGAGGAATCAAATATCATAACATGACTGTTAGGAAACTCTGAAGTACTTTAAAGACATTGGACATTATTACTATAAGCTTAAAACTCTGTGTAAATAGGTCTTCCTACAATTTGTCCTCATTCAATTCTTTTGAGCTCTAAGATATGTCTTTTAAGTAACAAATCAGAATTTAGTTCAGCCTTCCAGTTTTATAGGTTCATATCATTTACTTCTCAGCCTTAGTTTTCTCACAGTGAGGGGTCCTAATGTTTCTAGTAGACCCAGATGGAGCACCCCTAGTCACAGAGCACCGAGTGAAGGGCATTACACAAGGGCAGGACAAGGTTTCCAGCTGATTTTCAAAATTCTTCCTGAAAACATCCAGATTGCATTGGCCTTTTGGGCTGTGACCACGCTTTGGACCACCCACTAGATTCCTTTCTTGAGTCCAAACAGAAGGCTCAGGGCCCACAACTCTAAGGTTAGTGCATGGGTAATTTTGCTGTGTCCCCTTCCATTTACCAAATCAAAGCCCCCTCACTCTCTTTATGTGCAGTGTGTTAATTAATCGCCACATCAACCTTATGAATAGACAAGAAATTTGTCCAAGACCACATAGCTAGTAAGTGCTGGAAATGGTTTGAGTCCAAAATTGTTTGACTTCCGAAGCTGCTTTTAATGCCCCTCTATACAGACTCCCAATTCAATGTCAACTTAAGGCAGGGACATCTTGGTGGTCTTTCTGTCTTCCCAAGAATTCAAGAAGCTTTAAATAAGATTTGTCCACTCAGAGATTCTTGAAGAGCATTACTGGACAATTCCTGGTGTAGAAAAGTTTCTAATTTCCCTGTGGTTGGTTTTCTGTTCTAAACTAGCTCCTTATCTATAAGGCAATATAACATAACGGTTAAGAATTTGAACTAGACTATGGAGAAAAAAATTAAAACATCACTGTAGGTTGGAATTCTTGTTACATTATTTACAAGTTTACTATCTGCATCTCAGTGACTTCATCTATATGAGTGAGACTAATAATATACATCCCATGGGTTATGATAGCTTATTAATATCTCGTGGAGTTATAAGGATTAAATGAGGTAACTCAATAAAATAGTAGTGTATTTATCATATAACTTTTCTCTTCATCACTTTTTTTCAATAGCCTTGGATATTGGAGCTTTTCAACATATTTATAGTCTCAAACAAACATTGCAAACTGGCTGCTCTCTTGCTGGGCTAAGCTGTATGTGTTGGAAAAAACTCGGTATTCCCCTTGTGTTTCTCCTTTACTCTTACTCTACTACCACACTCACAACACTTCTGACATTAGATGTGTGAGTTTTTTTCCACGAAGCAATTCTCTGTGATACCAGCTGGATGTCCTATATTTTAACTTAATTCTGACACTACCTATCTGGAGATAGCATCAGATCTCACAAGTTAAGGACTCAGTCCCCTGAGACTGCCCCTGCCCCCCACGTCAGATACTAATTGCACGTAGTGGGTACCCAGGTTACCCACAACTTCTGCTCAACTTGGCTATAAATTTCAATGACCTTCTCTCCTTGGATCCGATGTTCCCATGATCTCCTTCCCCTTGGATTTGATTGTTTGCTAGAACAGCTTACATAACTCAGGGGAACTCTTACTTACATTTACCAATTTATTAAAGGACATGATAAAGGATAAAGATGAACATCCAGATGGAGAGATACATGGGGCAAGGTCTGAGAGTGTCCTAAGCACCGGAGCTTATGTTCCCATGGAGTTGTGGGTGCATCGCCCTCCCCGTATGTGGATGTGTTGACCCACCTGAACCTCCCCAAAGCCCCATAATATTGGAATTTTGTGGAGGCTTTGTTATGATTAGTTGACTCCATTTCTAGCCCCTCTCCCCTCTCTGGAGAATGGGAGGCAGGACTAAAAGTTCCAAGCTTCTAATCATAGTTTGGTCTTTCTGGTGACCAGCTCCATCCAGGAGCCCACTCAGAGTTGCTTCATTAGGACAAAAGATATCAACCAACAAATTCCAGATTTGAGAACCCTTTGTAAGGAATGGGAGTCAAAGGCCAATTAGAACAAAAGATTCTCCTAACACCCCTATTTACAAGGGGCTCAGAAGACCTATGTCAGGAACTGTGGGATACACACACACACACACACACACACACACATACATACATACGCACACATATATACATATATATGGCTTTAAAATATATTTTTCTTATTATTTCACAATATATTTTATTCAAATTAGATAATATTATTTTTAGCTGAATTAATCGCCAACATTTAAAAATCCAAGGAAGTCTGGTCTCCCTTCCAAGATTGGTGAATATTTTGCCCATAATATGCACTCAATAAGTACTCATTAATTAACTGATATAATTCTTTTGCATCCCCTCACAATATCTAGCACAAATCTAAGCAATCACTTAGTCAGTCAATAAATCTTTATTGAATCTCTACTATGTGTCAATCAAGAGTTGCTGAATAATTACATTGCATCCACTGATCTCCCCATCACAAAGACAAATTACTGTGACTAGGATCCACCTCATAGAGTTCTGTGAGTATGAACTGAGCTGATGCATATAGAGCCATCTCACAGACTAAGTATTCAGTCAATGTTTCCAGAAAGACTCACAGAATGTCAGATCCGGAAGTAACCCCAGAAATTCTCTTTTTTGAATCATTCACTTAAATTCTGATTCCAGGGTAACACTTTGATGTCTTGCGGCAGAGACTTTAAGAGGCCAGAATTCTGAAGATCTGCTTCCTGCACTTGGCCTTTCCTTTCAGGCCTCAGCCCATGCCTGAGTCTGAAGGTTACCCAAGGCTTCTTTGGTTCAACAACAAATCATAGGCCCTGGCATACCAAGTTCAAAACTTCAAGGTTAGCCACAAGGTTAATCAGCCAGCCTTAGCTGGAACTACCGTGACCCCACTTGCTCTGGGTTTCAGTTTTGGTGTGAGGAGTGAGGAAGACCAGAGAACCCTCCTGTGCCAACACCACCCACCTCCACTAAGTGCTGAGTGCCCTAGCTTTCTACTCACCCCGAGAGTCTGGAAGAGCCAGTTTTCCGAGTCTGTACTGGGGCCAAGGCTGGTGTGATGCAATGAGATCCAAGTACTCAGCCCCAAGTTCAGTTTAATTATCTACATGTGCAGATGACACATACAGAGGGGCTAAGGAGGGGTAATTACTCCAGGTGAGTTGACAGAGCCAAGCTATCTAAGAGAATGCCTTTCTAGGCCTAGAACCTATCTGGTCTTCCAGGACACCCTTCTCATGGTCTCTTACAACACCCTTGGGGGCTCCCTGGGGATGGAATCCCACTGGGGGATGGGGCCTGTGCACAGATGGTATGAGCTGCCTGCATCAATTGTGCATCTCCAGAATAGAATAGTGTCCAGTCCAGACACACAGGTCCAGTGACCAGCTCTTAGGGCACATCTTACCTATTTGTCTCCCCTAAGAGCCAGGAGGTGATCAGAAGGAGCAGATTCATTCATTCATGCTACACAAAAAATTTTAATAGCTTTATTGAGATAGAATTTACATCCAATACAATTCACCCACTTAAAGTATGCAATTAAATGGTTTTTAGTATATTCACAGTTATGCCACCATCACCACAATCAAATTTAGAACATTATCGTCACCCCAAAAAGAAACACCATACTCATTAGCAGCACTCTACATTTCTCCTCAACCTCCCTCTCCAGCCATAAGCAGCCACTACTCTACTTTCTGTCTGGATAGATTCGTCTATTCTGGACATTTCTTATAAAGGGATCATACAGTATGTAGTCTTTTATAACTGGCTTCTTTTACTCATAATATTTTCAAGGTTTATTCATGTTATAGCTTGTAGCAATACTTCATTCCTTTTTACTGTGAAATAATATTCCATTGTATGGTTACACAATATTTAATTTATCCATTCATCAGTTGATGGGCATTTGGGTTGTTTCCACTTTTTGGCTATTATAAATAATGTGACTATGAATATTTATATACAAGTTTTTATGTGGACATATATTTTCAGTTCTTTTGTGTATATGCCTAGGAATGGAATTGCTGGGTTCCATTTAACCTTTTAAGAAAATTTTCCACAGATAATTTCCTCTGTGCCAGGCCTTGGCTGCATGCGGGGGATTCTGGACAAACCTGGTAAAAAAATCCCAATAAATTCTAGTGAACAAAATAGATTAGGTTCCTGTCCTCTTGGAGCTTCTAATAAAGAAGACAAGCAATAAGCAAATAAAAGTAAATAAGTGAAGTAGTTTCACATAGCAATGAAAGAACACTGATAAAATAAAGGCAGAATAAGGGGTAGCTTTGGAATGGGCAGTTAGGGACAGCCTGGATAATGAGAAAGAGACAGTCAGGAAAAGAATCAGAGGCAGTGTTCTACGTAGAAGGAGGAGCTCAGTGAGTCTGAGGAACAGAAACAACAGCAGCATCTTCGGAGTGGAATGAGCAAGGAAAATAGTGGCCCAACGGCCCCATAGACCACAAGCACGGGACTGAATTTTATTCTAAGTGCACTAAAAAGCCATTGCATCCTTTTAAGTAGTACTAGGAGTAGTGGCACAATCTGATTTTTTTTTTAAATCAGATTTAGTGAAGTACGATTTATATACAATAAACTTCACCTTTCTTAAGTATGAAGTTTGATGAGCTTTGACAAATATAATTGTATAGCCACTACTATAATAAAAATATACAGTATTTCCATTTCCCTGGAAGTTTCTCTTATGCCTTTTCTCAGTCAATCCTCTAGGCAAGCCCTGAGCCCCTGACAACTTCAGATTCACTTTTTGTGCCTTTTTAGAATGTCATATAAATGTAATCATAGATATTTATTCCTTGGTGTGTGGCTTCTTTTACTCGGTATAATGTTTCGAGATTAATCCATGTTGGCATATAGCAGTAATTTGTTCCTTTTTTATTGCTAGTGGTGTTCCATTATACGGATATGCCACGATTTGCTTATTTACCCAGTTGATTGACATTTGAATTGTTTCTAGTTTTTGTCTATTATGAATAAAAAATTTCTGTTTTAATTTCTCTTTAGTAAATATCTAGGAGTGGAATTGCTAGATTATGTGGTAAGTTTATGTCTAACTTAATAAGAAATACTAAACTGTTTTCCAACCTCTTCACCAACACTTGCTATTATCAGTCTTTTTAAATTTTAGCTATTCTAGCAGATGTGGTTTCAAGTTACATTTCTGGTATCTACCGATGTTGAGCATCTCTTCATGGGCTTATTGGCCACTTCCATATCTTCTTTGGTAGAGTGTTAGTTCAAATTTTTTTGTGTCTCCCACATTTTTATTAAGTTGCTTGTCTCTTTATTATTAAGCTGTAAGAGTTCTCTATATATTCTGAATACATTTTGCACATTCTGGATACATGTTTTGAAATATTTCTCTAATTTGTGGATTATCTTTTCATTTTCTTATTATTGTCTTTTCAAAAGCAGTTTATTTTTGATGAAATCTGATATATTGACTTTTTCCTTTACAGTTTGTGTTATTCATGAACTTATCTAAAAATTTCTGTCTAATCCAAGGGATTTTATTTCTATTTTCCACTAGAATTTTTATAGTTTTAACTTATTTACATTTAGACCTATGATCCATTTCAAGTTAATGTTTGCATCTTGTGTGAGGTAATGGTCAAGGTCTTTTTTTTTTTTTCATTGTGGATGTCCAATTGTCCCAGCATTACATATTGAAAAAACTACCTTTTCCACCAAATTACCTTAGAACTTTGTCAAAAAATTCAATTTAATACACACACACACACACACACACACACACACACACACACACACACATGTAGGTCTATTTCTGTGCTCTGGAACACATTAGTTTCTGAAGCAAGGAGCTATGTACTGACCTCTGACCCCCAAATAAGAATGAAATTAGGTTCTCTAGGCAGCCACGTGGCCCCTGGGCCGGGCTATGCCTAGGACTCAGCTGGGAGGAGGCATACACTGGAAATAGTCTCCACTGAGAAAAGGGAAAAAGAGAGACTCCTGGGGCACATCACCTGGCTCTGGCCACTGCAGAAGGGACATATAAACCTAGAGATCTTTTGGCTTCTCAGAGGTGAGACAGAGGAAGGGATATCATGGATTGATCCAGGCCTAGTGGGCATTGCTGAATGGAATCAGCATTAGAAGCCCAGGCAGTCAGGGGTAGAAAGACCAAGAGAGAAGCAAAGGAGAGGAAGAGGGAAAAAGAAGAGGAAGGTGCCCTGCTGTCATCAATAAGAATAGCAATGGCAACACAGGCCAGCACGTGGAGCTTGGTGATTAATTAAATAATGGGTCCAAGTGTAACTAACACTCCTTTGATGAAAATCAGAACACCAGAAGGGACTTTAGGTTATTTAGAGCAATGGGTCTCAATCCTGGCCTCATACCAGCATCTCTGATATCTGGGTCTCACCCCAATCAAATCTCTAGAAGTGAAGCCTGGACATTGGCATTTTTAAAGAGCTTCCTTGGTAATTTTAATTAGCAGCCAAGCCCGAGTGCTACTGTTTTAGTACAACTTCTCCATTTACAGAGGAGAAAGCTGAGAAGCAGAGGTGGGCAGACGCTAGAACTAGGATGAATGACTGTCCTGCTTTGCCCGGGACTCTGGGAGTTCCCAGGATGTGGGACTTCAGTACAAAAATCAGTGCAGTCCCAGAACATGGGACTTTCAGTGCCAAAACTGGGAAAGTCCTGGGTAAACCAGAATGAGTTGGTCATCCTACTAAAGCCTTCATCTCCTTATCTTCAGTAGTTCTTTCCACTAAAAATGATAGAATAGGTGATTACTGAATTCTGGACAACCAACTAGGTACCTTGCTATTTCATCAAACCCATAATGTGGTAAGGCTTTTGTTCCTAGCATCCCTCAAGACATGACATTTCCTAGATTTAAATACAAAGCACTCGGTCTATCAGATGGGGGGACAGAAGTCATGGGGAAGCAGGTGGTCTCAGTAGAGGCCACATCTAGCTTTACTCAGACATGTTTCTATGCTGGCTTCCTGCCTCTGTGAGGTGAAGAAGGGGCTTCTTTCCTGGCTAAATTTCCCCACAATAAGTTTTCATGTCACCAGGTACCCGTCCCTCTGTAGCACTTATCACAATAGTAATTTCATGTTTGTATGATAACTTGTTTGATATTTGTCAAGATTTTAAACTCAATGAGTTTCAGCTTATTATTACATCTTAGTATCCAGCACAATATCTGTCACATAGTAGGTGCTCAACAAATGAATGAATGAATGAATGAGTGGGTAATTAATATTATTAACTATTATTGGGTTCAGGGAATAACATTGACTTATATCCTCATATCTCCAGGAGATTTCAAATTGGTTAAAGCTGATAAGGAGCCCTCACTGTTATAATAAATGTAATCCATTTTTATCTGAAATACGCAGTTGAACCTTGAACAACCTTGGGGTTAGGAATAAAAAAATCCATGTATAACTTTCGACTCTGCTAAAACTTAGTTGTCCTTCAGTATCTTCAGGAGACTGGCTCCAGGACCCTCATGGGTACCCAAATCCACAGATGCTCAAGTCCCTATATAAAATGGCATAGATCAATGCAAACTGTTGGCCCTCCACATCTGAGGACTCTTAATTGTAGATTGAAAACAGAACAGGTATTAATTGAGAAAAATCTGCATATTAGTAGACTCTCAAAGTTCAAACCCAAGTTGTTCAAAGGGTCAACTGTAGAGGCACAGGAATGATAACTAGGGCAGTGACATTCTCACTTAGAGGCCTCTTTTTGCTACCTGCTTCCTGAGACATGGTGCTTCTGAGAGCAGAGCTGCTGATAATCCTCATGATCAGTCCATGCACCTCCTTGACTCAGTGACTTTTGACATCTTTATTAATACTTGTGACATTCAGGGCTTGCCAGGCAGGGCTCCTGCCACATTCCTAGTATCTCATTGCAGATGGTGCACAGATTCATCATCAGCATCAAATCTCCATTGAACATCCTGTGTTCTAGTCACTGCGCTGAATGCTAGGAGAGCAGTGGCTGGACTGGGAATTGGTGAGATAATAGTGATAAATAAGACATAATTCCTGATCTAGCATGTTTTACCATTCGGCTGGTTGGAGAGATAAGATATTTACTTAGATAAAGCTTATCAGACTGTAGGGCACTTTGTAATAAATGTCAGAGATGTGGTATAGTCGATAAATGGTGCCCAATTTCAGAAGAAAGAGTATAAAATAGAATCGTGGGTTGGGCTGGGCTGGATGTTCGCCATTGCGTCATCCACATCTCTCATTTTCCATTCTCTGACACCAGCCGTTGGCCTTTACTCCCATCCTCTGCTTCACTGCCCAAACACAAAAAAGAACAAGACAGGGGAGTCTTTGAGGAAATGCTTGCAATGTCCCTCTGAACCAGGTGCAAATACTTTTCGACTTGTAGGCACCCATTAGAATGTTGATAAATGTAGAATGAATGAATGAGTCAAGAAGGCCACAGCTAACTGCACCAATCACCTCTGAAATAATAAGATGATATAGTCCTCCTGCGTCTCATCACACTGGCCCTAGTGAAGAACACCCAACTGATGAAGCCATTTTGTGAGTCACTTCCTGGGAAGTGGCCTGGAGGACAACCTCTTACTTTGCTCACTTAACCTTCCAGTACTTGGCTTAGGGCGCCACCTGGTGACATCTGTAGGAAAGATGTCACTCCACCTACTTCCCCATGCTGGCCAGCCTCAGAATCTCCCAGGCTGAGAATCAAGAGAAACCAAGGCCCCATGGTCCCAGTTTCCCAAAATAACAGAATCAACCTCTCCCAAGTCCCTTCCCTGTATTCTTCCTGTGTGGTTTGGCCCTGAGAATCCTCTTAAGGGAAAATGTCACCTATATGTCAGCTTCTTAGATGATCCTAAAGCATCCAGCTATCTGGGGTTATACTGTGCTTCCTAGCCCATGGATTGGGGGAACCAGGGCTTATGTTTCCCAGTGTTACCTCTAAGTCTGCATTCTTTCTTCTTCTAGTGTTGGAACTCTTGTTGGTCACTCTGGATTTTACATCCTATTCATGTAGCTCCTTTTCTGCAGCATGTACCCCACCAGATAACACCCTAGTCTCTTTATTCCTCAAAGTGCCACCTACCAAAGGCTGTGTATGTAGCACACTTTACAGAAGGTACAAAGCCAGAAAGTAAGAATCAAGTGGAGAATTACAATGGCAAATAACACTGAGCAAGAGATCTGCGGGAGCGGGACGGGGAGGTCAAATTGATGCCATTTACAGACCTAAACTTACCAAAGGAAGACGAGTTCCATGACAGCTCAAGTCAGTTCTGGACAAGAGTACTTCATGGACAGATAGACAAGGGTCCTGGCCCCATGGAGCTTACATTTTAGTGGAGGGAGATGGGTAGTAAACAACTGGATTAGTAAATAAGTAGATGACTTCTGTAGTAATAAGCTTTAGAAAGAAAACATGAAACAACAGGATAGGGAGTGGCTAGTGGGAAAGAAGAGAGGTGCCTGTATAAAATGATGTGAGAGGTGAATTCTCCAAGAAGGTGCCATGGGAGTCAAGACCCAAATGGTAAAAAGGAGAGAGAGGGAGGGAGGAGAGGCATGAACAATGAGGTAGAGAGCAGTAAAGGAGTCAGAGAAATGGCCCTTCATCTTTGAGGCAAAGCCTTATAAAGAGACCCTGAAAGCAAGGTAGCCAATGTGATTTCAAAGGACAGGAATATGAATATATAAGTTCAATTGCACAATGAGAGGTGGTGTGGCCTCTCATTTCCAGTAAATCCATCATAATCACAGATGTTTTTTGCAAGGGATTTTTTACTTTTGTTTCTGTTTTGGTTTTTGTAGAAATCAAGGGAAGAACTGAGATTGCCACCCATGCAACCAAACAGAAAACACAAGTCTGAAAACAGAAACCCAGAGGTAAAGGCAAGCATGAACTCACAGCTTCTCTGGGAATTCCTCTCAATTGGGGGTACAGACCACTTCAGGCCTGGGACCTGGGGTTCAAGCTCACCTTGGCTAGATTCCCAAAAAGCAGAGAGACCAAGGCTGATTTTTAGGATATAATTCCTGATGTTTACTGTGCATTTACAAGCATTTCATTTCCAATATCTCATTTCATCTTTGCACCTGGGTATCATTGTTATTTCCACATTATAGATGAGGAAACTAAAGACAAGAGAGGTTGACTAACTTGCTGACATATCTGATAAGTGAGAGAGGCAGGATTTAAATTCAGGTCTGACTCTAACCCCATGCCCGGAACCACATTCTATACATGACATAGTTGAATGAATTAAAAAACGGATGCTTCTGCTGCTCACTTGCCTAATATTTTGACACAAGCACTTTCTCCCTCCTTTGAATCCTTCACAGTAGTTAGTCTGTTGACATTTAAAAGAAACTTCGACTGTCATACAAAGAGCAGTGGTCCTGACCCAGGGTACACTTGGCTGTGTCTAGAGACATTCATGGTAGTGGCGGTGGAGTGCTGCTGGCATCTAGTGGGTAGAGGCTAGGTTACTGCTAGACATCCTACAATGGATGGGACAAGGCCCACAACAGAGAATTATTCAAACCAAAATGTCACTAACGCTGAAGTTAAGAAACTCTAATGTAGATGTCACCAAGGAAAGCGACTAGCTGGCCAGCATGAAATATTGATGATTTAACTTCAGTCAGTGGTCTGTTTCTCAGCTTATAGAACCCAGAACCTTGATTTTGTGAATTCTCTGAAATGATAGGGTTCTGAAGAAATGATTTGCATCAAGCAGAAAAGCAGAAAAACCAATTTTAAAATTGTTTAAGCAGATGGACCCCCAAAACAAAACAAGCCAGAACTTTCTCATTGTTCATAGATGCTATGTCAACACAGAATCCTTGAAAAGCAATAGAAAGAAAATGAAAATAAACCATGAATCCATTCAAGGCCCTGGTGCTTATGGCCTCCTTCCCATGCAGGTGGGCAGGAGTGTTGGGCAGTTACCTTTGGCTCAGCACCTCCTGTCCAGGGCTGCTGTGGCACCTGGGAACAAATACCAGAAGATTTAGAAAGATTCAGACCTGGAGATTCAGACCTGGAAATAGTCCAAGATCTACAGGGACAAAACCAAAGGGAAAGAACCTGAAACAAGGCCAAACACCCCCCAGGTGATACCAATGAAATCTCCAAAACTTTGCGCACTAATTTACCACACAGTCTAGAAATGAATTCTCCCCCTAGAAGCAAATCCTCAGAGAACTAATTGCTCATTCAATTTGGAGGAAATCCACACCGAGGAATGAACTTAATAGGCTCTCCAGCCTTTGAAAATGCCTTCCTCACCTCAAGACTGACCACGTCAGACTCTTCCAGAAAGATTCTAGTACTGAATACTCATGACTTGCAAGCTCTGTTTCTCAGTCCCAAGGAGACCCGATTCCATACTGCCACATCCTTCCTTATTGACATGTTCTTATTATTGTTGGCCCATTGACCAAGTTGTAGTTGAATGTTTCTGTAGCCTAAAGCCAGCAGGTCTCTTGGTTTGACCTGGGATGTGTTGATTTTCTAGTTCAGCTCTCCAAAGTCTCTTTTATTTACCAGTGCTCCTTCCCCTTTACTTTGTCCGGCTCTGTGCTAAATCACCTGTCATTTTCTACACTGTAATAGTTCCTTGAGTATGTATATTACCTTTCCCACTAAGCCTAGGGTTGTCAAGGCAGGTTTAACAGGACAAACTTTCAATTTGGGCAAAGTCAAGATTGAGTCCCAGCTGTACCGTACACTGGCTGTGTAACCCTGGGCAATGGATTTAACCTCCCCATGTCTCAGTTCCCTTATCCATAAATCAGGGCTACTAATGACAATCTAATGGGATTAGTGTGAGGATTAAATGAGGTAATGCATATAAAGTGCCTGCCACGTTGCCTGGCAAATGGTGAGCACTCAGTCAATGCTAGCTATCATCATTGCTGTCACTTGGTGCAGGCCCTGAATGAGGAATTGGTACATTATACCATGCTTCCTACATAATATGTGCCCAGCACGTGATTGTGGCTCAGGGAATCAGTGCAGACCTCCTTGTTCACTACTTGTTTCATACTTGCATGCATACTTGTCTGACCAGTGCAGGTTCGAGACCCTGGGAAGACAAAGGAAAGCAATGTGGGGAGGGGAAGCTGAGGCTTAGATATCGATCTTGCCTCCTCCAATTCCTAGCTGTAGGACTCTGGCAAGTTACTAAACCAATTAATTTCTTCATCTAAAAAGTGAGGCAATGGTAACACCTACCTAATAAACCAGTGCTGTCCAACAGAAATATAACATGAGCCACAAATGTAAGCCACATACATGTAATTTTTTAAAAATTTAGCACCCATATTATAAAGAGTTAAAAAAAAAACCAGGTGAAATTGATCTTAATAATATCCTTTATTTAACTAAAGATATTCAAAATGTTATTGTTTCAACATGTAATCAGTGAAAAAAATTAAAGAGACATTTTATATTCTTTCTTTTTAATACAAAGTCTTTGAAATCCAGCATGCATTTTGTATATACAGCACATCTCAATTCAGGCTGACCAGATTTCAGGTGCTCATTCAGTAGCCACATGTGGGGAGTAACTGCCACACTGGAGAGTGCAGCTCTAAGATGTTGCAAAAATTAAATGAGTTAATGGAGGTAAATTGGGTGGTTCCCAAGCAAGTGCATGGTAAATGCTGATGTTGTTACTTCACCACTTAAAATGGACCACACACAGTGGCATTCTGAATAATTATGCGTCAAAGTATTTTTTAACACTCATCTTTTTTTATTGGGAACATAGTATGCAACATAATATAGAGGCTAAATACATAGCCTTTGAAGTCAAAATGCTTGGGTTGCATTCTGCCCTTGCCACTTACTAGCTGCATAACCTTGGGCAAATTTAACATCTTAACATCTCTGTGCCTCAATTTACTCAACTATAAAAAGGGAGTAAAAAAAGACCTCCATTATAGAATGGTTATGAAGATGAAATGAGTTAATTCATGTAAATGCTTAGAACAGTGTCTTCCACAGGGTAACATAATAGTAGGTATTATTCTATGTTTGTTAAAGAAAATCTGAAAATATGGAAAAGTGGAGGCAAAATTAATCAATTAATCTCTAGAGTCTTTTTCACCCAAAACAACTACAATTGACATTTTTCTTCAGTGGTTTCTGGACAAAACATGGGACCCCATCTAGTACTTCTCTTGATAAGTTATAAAGTAACTCTCCCATGTTTCCCTTACTTCTCACTCCATCCCCCTTTTCTGCCTTTTAAATCTGTCTCCAGAAGCCAAAGAACATTCAAATGAATATGAAGAAAAAGCAAAGAATAGACTTGTGCTTCAAGGCACCACTTCTCTGGTCTGTTGTCTGGTAATTGGCATGACATCTTGCTTCCACCAAATGTCAATTGAGATGGAACTGTTGATTAGGTCATATCACAGCACAGAGTGGCTCTGTGTGTCAGAGATGTGACACCACTGCATGTGATAGTCCCGGGGCACTCTTAGTCTTGCTGGACAGTCCCAGGGCACCTTGGTGACCCAAATATGAACAGAGAACACCTGTCTTGGTTACAACTCCTTCTGCTGGGCCTGCAGCTCTGACCATAGACCCTTCCTTCTGAGGCAATAGTTCTCAAACTTGGGGGTATGCTTATGAGAATTACCTGGTGAAGTTGTTAAAAATGCAGATTTGACTAGGTTTGACTTGCTGAAATTCTGATTTAATAGCTCTGGGGATACCCAGAAATCTGCATTTGTATGCATGCTGCAGGGGATTCTGATGCTGATGGTCTGCAAACTTAACCCTATCCTTAATCTATCTCTTTAAGAAATCTTGTAATGTAAAGGTGATAATTCTCTTGGCAGCTCACTGGCATCTACAGACACAAAGACCAAGCTAGAGATAGTGATAGCGACAGTGATAGTGACAGCGATAGTGAGAGTGAAAGGAGGAACGGCCCTCTCCCTCTTCCTGAGTGTTTAACTCACAGTCTTCTCCTTTGAAGCTCAGTGTCTGCTGATCCTAGCACAGACAGCACCATTCGCTTTTTTAAAAAAATAGTGTGACTGACATATCGCATTCCAATGAGAATGGAATGAAATATGTCTGGAGTCAAATTTTTTTTTTTTTACATCACAGAAATTTATCAAAGGAATAATTTGAGTTTTTAGAGGCATAATTGATCAAAGTAAAAGACTGAAAATTATGAAAGCACTTTATTTTTTAACCTACCAAGTGGAATCTAGGAAAGAGACTGCTTATTCCTAAAGCAGAAAAGTTGCTTTCCAAGTCCTACTCTTACTCATAACCCTAAGAACTAAATCTCAGCAGGGATGGCTACTCTGGAAGTCAGGGTGGGAAGAATAGGTGACATTATGACACAGACTAGATGTGGACTCTGAGATATGTAATGTGATGATACATTTTATCATTCAACTAGGATAATTTTGAGAGTGAAAGAGGGTACTGTTAATGACTTGAGAACAAAAGGCATACAATGACACATATGGCCACCCTAGAGATGAGAAAGTTTTGGAAACTGTATTTCCCAATATGCTCTGCCCTTGACTAGGACAAAGCACCCTGGGCCCTGTGGTTAGCACCATTTAAGAAGTAAACAGTACAGGGCTGGATGCTGACATGGAGGCTTCTTCCTTCCATAGATGCTTGACCAGATGCAGAACACAATACCTGGGATAAAACTTTAGTGGATATTAAGTCTGGGGTGAAGCCTCCCTCTCCCTAACAATGCTAGCTCCCAAAGGTGTAGAGCTGGTAGATCTATCCATCAGTCCCCTGCCCTGTCTCTCCTGAGTGTGATGCTGCCTCTGCCCCATCTCATCACAAGCGTCCCCACTGCTGCTAATCTTTTGGAGGGTTCTGGCCCAGCTGTCACTCCCACTCAACTTCAACCAACTTGTATAGCTCCATAGTGGCCTGGGCATCCTCCACAGAGGAATGTCCACTCTTCCCAACCTGGATGCCTTGGCTCAGCAGCTTCTTTGGTGAGATGCTTCAGAGACATGGCAGTCGGCCTTCCAGTTGGGGAGGGGGATATGGGAGATGTCATGGGTGAGGGCCTTGGGGTAGAAGTACTGAAAGGCTCTGAAGTCATTGTGGATGGCATGTCCCACCACAGTCTTCTCGGTGAGCACCTTCAAGATCTGGCTCTGAGCAATCTTGAAGGGTATAGCATTCACTATGTGCTGCTTCTAGGTACCACTCCATCTGGTGTGGTACTCCACAATGTGAAAGGAAGAGAAGATGTACTCATCATATCGCAAATCTCCATTGTAGTTGACAATGCTACATTGAGCCAAATAACTGACATGTCCCTTAGGTCTTGTGCCCTCCATGTTACAGTCAATTGCCACCATCTTTCTTGGCATCTTCTGGGATGCTTCAGAGCATTTATTCTCTGAATGAGCCTGGGTGGGTTTCCGTGGGACGTTCTTTTGGGGTCCCTTCTTCTGGTGGTGAATTGGGTGGCTTTTAATCTTTGGAAGGGGATTTTGGAACTCTCTCAGCAAATCTACTTTAGCTACAGCAGAACCAACTTTCTGTGACGGGGCCGCGGTCAGCCAAAACATGGCAGTTTTCTTGTCCAGGGACTGCTCTGACCCACTACTGGAGGCAGCAGTGTTCTTCTTTTTTGGAAAGAAAGAAACCTTTCAAATGCCATCCACCTGAAGTGTATCCCCTTTCTTTGGAGGGTCTGCATGCAGCTTAGGCACCTTGCAAGAGGCTGGTTCTTCTTATTCAGAGAACATCTCTGTTCCAAAAGCTTCCACTTTTTGACAAACTTTTGGTGCTTGGCATTCCCTTCTAATGACTTTTGGAAGGGAGGTTCACCAAAATCTAGACTGAGGAGTAGGGTAGACACGAGGATGGTGGATGGTAGGAGAACAATTGGAAGATGGCTTATCAATGAAAGGACAGACTCAACACCCTCTGCTGAATCCTGTGGAACAATATCTGGAGGTTTGTAGTACATTCTCCTAGATGGGCCCACTCTGGGGTCAAATCTTGACTTTGCAACTTCATTAGCTTTTGACTTCAGGTAAATTTCTTCCTTATTTGAGTCTCAATTTACTTATCTGCAAAATAGAGTTAATAAAGCCAATCTCTCAGAATTGCTAGAGCTATTAAATTAGATAATATATGTGAACAAACTTAGAGCAGCTCCTCCTGCATAACAGATGATTATTTTATTTATTCAACAACTCTTTATTGGGTACTGATATGTGCTAAGCTCTGTGCTAGCTTCTCGGGGCACAAAGACAAACTGGAAGAGCTGCCTTTCTGAAAGGTGTCCTACAAGTACTGGAGGAGGCAGGCGATGTCTCCACGATGAGAGTGAAGAAAATCCAGAAGAGTCTCAGAAATATGAGTATCTTTCTTTTCTCCAGATGATAATTTGTTATCTATCCAGAAGTTGGGGAGTGGCCACTGAGACCCAGTTGTCTCCTCACTGGGGTTGGCCATGAGAAGGACACCATCAAATCTACAGCTGGCCATTTCAAGTAAAGCAAGTCTTCAGCAAAACTGAAATCCACTAAGTGAGCTAGAGAGTGAGGGCCTGCTCAGTATATAAAACCTTAGCCTTAATGCATGTCAAAGATCTTTAGTATGTTTATGCTCTAATACTACCAATTCTTGAAATTTCCTCTAAGGGAATGATCTTTAAAAGAGGAAAACTTTACACACAAAAATGATATATCAAAAGCTGTTTAGAAAATTGCATGCCTTTTAACCCAGTAATTTCACTTCTAGAAATCTATCTTAAGAGAATAATCATAGAGCCACACAAAGGTTGTATTGTACAAGGATGTTCGTTACAATATTTCAAGTAAGAATTTTTAGGCTAATGTCAAGCAAGAGACAACTTGGCTAGGTAGAGTACGGTATTTCCAGAAATAATATTCAAAATATTGAACAACCAGTACAAATAAGGGTCCCAAAAGCCCCGCTATGCCAGGTGTTAACTTTTTAGTTGCCAGATTGTGCAAAGGTTGGGGAGGGGTGTTCAAGGCAGCCTGGAGTGGAAGAAAGATTGGTGATCGTACCAATGGGTATGCATTTATTTACTAAGCTAAAAATTCAAATGGGACTCAGAGGAGAATTATGCAGTCAATAAAAATGATTGTAATTACATGTACATATGTCAAGACTCATCAAATTATATACTTGAGGTCTTTGGTTTTATTGTATGTAATTATATCACAATTTTTAAAATTATTGTGGTATAGAATAGTGGTTAAAAGCCTGTATTCTGAACTCAAATGGATCTGTGCTGGAAATGCGAGCTCCACCACTTCCCAGACAAGTTGTTTGACATTTCTAAGGCTCAGCTTCCTCTCTGTAAAGTATGGATAATGATAGTTTTCACACCATAGTATTATGAGATTAAGCAAGATAATTAATAAAAAGAATATTAACACAATGCTCAATGCTTAGTAAGTATTTAATAAATGTTAGCCATCATTTGATAATATAGAAAAATATATATGCTATATATATATATCATATCACAAATGAAATACATATACATTATATACATATACATGTCATATGTATATCATATATACATATATATGATGTAAAATATAAAAACCAAATGCAAAATTATGTCTGCAGTATAATTAAAGCCAGATTTTTTTAAAAAAAATATTTTACCTATGCATAAAACAAAGACAGGGATGGAGTCATGTCACCAAGATGGTGATACAGATCATTCCTGACTTCATTCCCCTTAGCGAGAACAACTAACAACTATTCATAGACAAGTCACCACTGAGAGAATCTTAGGACATGGGAGTGAGGCTGAAGCACCTCCTCCCCTGCACCAAGAAACTAAGACATATTAGAAGAGTAGCTACACACTGATTGCATTGTCCCTCCCCCAGGCCAGTGAAGCTCAACACTGAGAGGTCTCCCCTGAGCCTACAGTTCCTCCGGTGGGAAAAGAGAGCCCAGAGTGGACATTAAACTCCCCCAGAACTGTGGGTCGCTTGTTGAGAGTCCCAATCTGGTCTCGCCTCAGGGGAATTGCAGTTCTTTCTTATGTTTTCTATCTCTTTGTCGATGTTCTCACTGAGTTCATCTACTGTTACTCTAAGTTCATTGAGCATGTTTATAACCAGTGTTTTGAACTCTACATCTGGTAGATTGCTTGTCTCCATTTTGTTTAGTTCTTTTTCTGAAGCTTTGTTCTGTTCTTTCATTTGTGACATGTTTCTTTTTTTCCCCATTTTGGCTGATTCTCTGTGTTTGTTTCTATGTATTAGGTAGGGACTTAAATCTCCTAGTCCTAGTAGAGTGATTTTATGTAGTAGGTGTCTTGTGGGACCTAGTGGCACAGTCTTCCTTGGTCATCTGAACCAGGTGCTCCAGATGTGTCCCTTGTATGGATCGTGTGTGCCCTCCTGTTGTAGTTGAAGCTTAGTTGTTATTTGCACATCAATGGGAGAGATTGACCCTTGGGCCGACTGGTTGTAAGGACTGGCCAGTGAGAGGCTGACTCCATGGAGTTTGACCACTAGGAATCAGATTGTAATAGAGAAAGAGGGAGGGGCTTGCAACAACCAGCACTCAGATTCTGGAGGACCAAGTTCCTACTGGTAGCACCCAAGTAATATTCACAACCAGCAGCTTTGCTCATCTGCAGAGCCAAGACGGTGGTACAGTCTGACCAGGAAACTTGGCAGGGTGCAGTTCTGCCTGATTTGGGATGTCAAGCAAAGACCCTTGCTGGCCCTGGGGCCTGTTTTTCAACCCCAGACAACAGGGCAGGTAATTTATAGCCCTGTCCAAAGCTAAATATAGCCTCCAGCCAGACCCAACCAGGAAACCTAATCAGAGTTTTCAAGAATCTGTATAGCTCATCCTACAACTTTAGTTATAGTGGCACTAGAGCAGAGAACCCGGCCAGTGGCCATACTTATCAGAAGAGCTAGGATGGTGACCCATCAGGCCAGAGAACTTGATGCATGGTTCCACCTAATTTGATCCCCAAACATGAGCCTTGCTAGTCTTAGGGCCTGTCAGGGGACCCCACCCAAACAGAGAAACTAATTCACAGCCCTGCTCCCTATTGAGTACAGCCTTCTGCCTGCTTAATCAAGAAACCTAACTAGATGCACATGGGGAGATGCATAACCCATTCTACAGCCCTCTTATAGTGGCACTTGAATAGAGAACACAGCTCATGGATTTCCCTGTCTGCAGAATAAAACAAGTTACCACAAGTGGCCAGAGAATTCAGTGCATGGTCTTGCTTGATTTGAGTCAAACAAACAATAATTTGTGCAGAACTTGGATCTGTTCTCCTGTCCTGCCAATGCAAGGAAGCTAATTCATAGCTACACTTATTGCAGAGTATAGTACCAAGTACCAACCATCTAGAACCCACAGAACCTATCCTACAGTCTCACATTGGCAGAGAACCAATGTACTAGTCTTATCCAACTGTTCTTGGACAGTGGCACCACACCCCCAACCTTAGAACTCAGGCAGGGGCCTTGCCCCAAAATAGACCCAGATAGCAAGCACCACCTGCCCAAAGACATTACCAGCTGACACATCAAGAACCCCAATCTAAGCAAACTGGTGAAGAATTGTCTCACTGTCTCTGTTGAAGAAAAGCTCTAAAGTCTGTAAAAAAAAAAAAAAAAAAAAAAAAGACTGCTTACTCAAATGCAGATACTAATGTAAGACATCAAATATCATGAAAAATTAGGTAAACATGACACCATTTAAGGAAACCAATAAAGCTCCAATAATTGACTCTAAGGAAATGGAGATATATGAATTGTCAGACAAAAAACTTAGAACAATCTTCTTAAAGAAGGTTAGTGAACCACAGGAACGCATAGACAAACAACTAAACAAAATTAAGAAAATAATGCATGAACAAAGTGAGAAGTTCGACAATAAATAAAAACTGTAAAAAAGCAGAAATCCTAGAGCTGAAGAATACAATAATTGCACTGAAGAATTCAATAGAGAAACTCAAGAGCAGATTTGACCATACAGAATAAAGGATCATTGACCTTGAAGACAGGACATTTGAAATATCCAGAAGAGGAAAAAAAAAAATGAATGAAAAATAATGAATAGAAAAACATGGTGTAGATGATAGAGGCTTTGTTCATCTCCTTTTATGACCACATCAAAGTTGTGACAGAAACATGGAGCAAACAGCAAGCAGAGTCACCTGGGGTCTAGATGAACAGAAGCCCTACAACTTGGGAAAGAAACAAGAAATCATCCTGCAATTAGCTAGAGAAAGGGTAGGAGGAAACGAGGACAAGGCTGGCCAGTCCTGAGTAGCTGAGTGGGACAGAGGCTAGCTATGGCAGTGGCGACTAGCAGCTGCAGACACCTTAAAGAGGCAATGTCCACGACTTGACTTTCACAGTGACAGACTTGGTCACTCTGAGCACAAACTCCCAGTTGGCTGCTGGAGAGGGGGACATCAGGCACTTACAGAGGGACACTGAGAAGTGCCAGTGGAATCTATTGTTCCTCTGATGAGCTTTCCTACCTCCTAGTGTGTGCACACAGCACTGCCATAGTTGAGACATCATCAAATTGGATAACAGAGGTTGCTCTGCCTAGAGGATTCCCTGAAACTCTGCCTCCCCCAACTCCTGGCCCTTCCCAAGCGACATCCAGTTGCGTCCTTGGTGAGTCCTGTGCAACTTGCTGAACAAGCTCCAAGACCCACACTGGTGGCAACTGATCTCAGTTTCTGGCATGGCTCTTTGAGGCAATCATAAGCTTAGTATCTGTGGATTGCTTGCTGAATCTTAACAGGTGGCCCTGGAGAAACACAGGCTGGAGCTAAACTTGGCCTACAGCTGAAATTCTCTCAGGACTGTGCCTCTGGACACCTAATACACAAAGCCACACTAATAAGACTGGGTGACTTAGGAGCTTTGTTTAGTACATAGAAACAGACACAGAAAGGCAGCCAAAATGGGAAGACAAAGAAGCAAAACCATATGAGAGAACAGAATAGAGATCTGGGAACAATGGAGTCAAGTAATCTAACAGATGCAAAGTTCAAAACACTGGTTATAAAAATGCTCAATGAATGTAGGGAAAAGTAGAAGAACTCAGTGAGAATTTTAACGAAGAGATAAAAACATAAAAAATGGAAATGGAAATTATAAAAGGGAACCAGTAAGAAATGAAGAATATACCATCTGAGATAAAGAGTATATTAGAGGGAATTAAAAGAGTGGATGAAGAAGAGGATCGAACCACCAATATAGAGGATGGGGAAGTCAAGGTCACCCAATCAGAGCAGCAAGAAAAAAGAAGCCAAGAATATAATAATAATTTAAGAAGTCTTTGGGACAAAATTAGGTGTAAAAACAACCACGTAACAAGGGTACCTGAAGGAGGGGAAGAAGATCAAGAAGTTGAAAAACAATTTGAAGAAATAATGTTGGAAAACTTCCCTAACTTGGTGAAGGAAATAGACATACAACCTCAGGAAGCTCAGAGAGTCCCAAGAAAGAGGAACCCAAAGAGGCCCACAACAAGACACATCATAATTAAAATGCCAAAGATTAAATACAAAGAGAGAATCTTAAAAGCAGCAAGAGAAAAGCATTTAGTTACCTACAAGGGAACTCCCATAAGACTGGCAGCTGATTTCTGAAAAGAAACTTTGCAAAACAGAAGGGCTTGGCACAACATGTTTGAAGCAATGAAAACCCAGGATCTACAACCAAGAATACTTTATCTAGTAAAGCTATCATTTAGAGTTGAAGGACAGTAAAGAGCTTCTCAGACAAAAGCAAGCTAAAGGAATTCATCAACACCACTGTACAACTGAAACTATATTATTGTATGCCAACTATAACTGAAAACTATTACAGAAAATGTTGGGGGGACTTTTTTAAGAAGAAAAAACATGTATTAAAATCATGACTAATAAATAGTAATACTTATCAACAAGTACCTCAAATGGAAAAGTATTAAGTGCTCCAACCAAAGGATAGGGTGAATGAATGGATAAGAAAACAAGACCCCTACATAGACTGCCTACAAAAGACTCACTTCAGATTAAAAGATACACGCAAACTAAAAGGAAGGAGATGGAAAATGATATTGCCTTGATGGACCTAGAGGATATTGCACTAAGTGAAGTAATTCATATAGAGAAAGACAAATACTATGCTATCTCACTTGTGGAAACTAGAGAACAAAATAAATAACAATAACAACAAAAATGAAAACAAACTCATAGATGCAAAGAATATTCTGAAGGCTACTAGACAGGAGAGGGTTTGGGGAGATGGTGAAAGTGGGCAAAGGGATTAAGAAATACAAATGGATAGTTACAAAATAGTCATGGAGATATAAAGTGTAGCATGAGGAAAATAGTCAACAATGTTGTTATAAATATGTAAGGTGGAAAAGGGGTACTAGATTTAGTGGGGTGATCACTTGAGCTCTAATCACTATGCTGTACAACTGAAACTATATTATTGTATGCCAACTATAACTGAAAAAAAAACTCATTGAATTGTACAATGTAAATATGAGCAACTAATTGTCTATCATATTTCAATAAAACTGAGGGGGAAAAGATGATAAAAAAATAGTGAATAAAGCCTATGGGACTTATGGAACACTATCAAAAGAAACAATATCTGCATTATGGAAACTCCAGAAGACAAAGATACAGAAAGTATATTTAAAGCAATCATGAATGAAAACTTCCCAAACCTGGGGAGAAAAATAGACATCCAGATCCATGATGCCCAAAGAACCTCAAATAGGTGAAACTCAAATAGGGCTACACTAAGACACATAATTAAATTGCCAAAGACAAAATTGTCAAATTGTCAAAGACAAAAAAATTTGAAGGCAGCAATAAATCACATACAAAAGAACCACCATAAGACTAATGTGGCTTTCTCAACAAAAAAACTTTTCAGGCCAGGAGAAAATGAGATGATATATTCAAAATATTTTTAAAAAGGAAAAACTATCAACCACAAATAATATACTCATCAAAGTTGAGAGATGGAATGATAAAGTCTTTCCCAAACAAATAAAACCTGGGAGAGTTCATTACCACTAGACTTCCTTACAAGAAATGCTGAAGGAAGTTCTTCGAATCGAAGTAAAAGGATGCTAAAGAGGGTCATTATATAAGGATAAAGTGGTCAATCTATCAAGAAGTTATAACAACTATAAATATTTATGCATCCATCATCAGAGCACCTAAATATATAAAGCAGATACTAAGAGAACTAAAGGGAGAAATAAAGAACAATACAATAATATCTGAGGACTTTAATATCTCACTTTCAACAATGAATAGATCATCCAGACAGAGAATTATTAAGGAAATAGTGGATTTGAACAACAATGGGCCTAGAAGCCATATATAGGACATTCTTTTTGAGAACAGAATACATATTCTTTTTAAGCATATATGGAACATTTGCTAGTATAGATCATATGTTAGCCACAAAACAAGTCTTAGCAAATTTAAGAAGATTGAAATATACCAAGTATCTTCTCTGACAAAATAGTATGAAACTAAAAATCAATAACAGGAAAAAAAAAACACATAGATACATGGAAATTAAACAATACTCTCCTGGACAACCATTGGATTAAAGAAGAAATTAAAGGGGAGATGAAAAAGTATGTTGAAACAAACAAAAATGGAAACATGACACACCAAAACTTATGGGATGCAGCAAAAGCAGTTCTAAAAGGGAAATTTATAGCTACAAATGCCTACATCAAGAAAATAGAAAGAGCTCAAATAAACAACCTAATTTCACATGTCAAAAAAAAAAAAACCTAGAAAAAAGAGAACAAAATAAGGACAAAGTTAGAAAAAAGGAAATAATAAATATTAGAGCAGAAATAAATGGAGCATAGAAAAATAGTAGAAAAGATGAACAAAACTATGAGTTGTTTCTTTGAAAAGATAAATAAATTGACAAATTGTTAGCCAGACTAACCAAGGAAAAAAGAGAGAGTACCAAAATTAACAAAATTATAAATGAAAGAGGAGACATTACAATTGATACCACAGAAACACAAATTATCATAAGAGGATACTATAAACAATTATACACCAACAAACTGGACAACCTATAAGAAATGGAAAAATTCTTAGAAACATACAACCTACCAAGACAGAATCAGGAAGAAATAGAAAATCTGAATAGTCCAATTACTAGTAAGAAGATTGAGTCGTAATAAAAAATCTCCCAACAAAGAAAAGCTGAGGACCAGATGACTTCGTTGGTAAATTTTACCAAACATTGAAAAAATAACAATTTTCAAACTTTCTCAACTCTTCCAAAATATTGAAGAGAAGGGAACAGTCCTAAATTTATTTGATGAAGCCAGCCTGACTCTTGATACCAAAACCAAACAAAGACACTATGAGAAAATAAAACTACAGGCTAATATCCCTGATGAATGTAGAGGTAAAAATTCTCAGTAAAATACTAGCACACTATGTTTATATTTAAGAGTGGACATCAGAAAATTGAATATTTGAGTCCATTATTAGTTTGGGAAAATAGAGATTAAACTTATAGTTTTCCATGAAGTGCTCCTGAAAAGTTGCTTTAATTAAACAACTTGGTGATAAACAAACATAATCTTATAATGGATTATTAAACTATGAAAGTCAGAATAAAAGTCAATTTATTTCAAAGAACATCAATTGGAAGTTGATTTTAAGGACAAGTTAATAAAAACCGCTCTGAAGTGTGAAAAAAATACTAGTATACTGAATTCAGCAGCACGTTAAAAGGATCAAGTGGGATTTATCCCAGGAATGCAAGGACAGTGTATTTATTTACTATCATGTAATTTATTAATGAAGGAAACATTTTTACTTTTAAATATCAGATAATTGCAAAATTCTATTGTTTGAGAGACAAAAGTGCTTCCAAATGCTGTTTGTTAGTACTGCCATCACAGGGTACTTGAAAAAAGGTAAACATTCAAAACGATAGAGTCAAGGAGCCAGCTGCAGGGAACCAAGGCATACAAATGCCAAAGAATGGGACACACGAATGAAGCTCACACTGCACATGAGAACTGTTAATAATTGAGGAGTGCCTGAGTGAATGAGCAGGATTCTTAAGAAGCTCAACAAACTCTAAGCTGGATGGATATATGCCAGGAATAGCATACCTGGATATATCATATTAAAACTGTTGAAGACAAACACAAATAGAAAATGTTGAAAGAAGCCAGGGGGGAAAAGATACATAATCTCAAAAAGAAAAAGAAGACTAATGGCTGACTTTTTGCTATAGATGGAATTATGTCCCCCATTCATATGTTAAAGTTTGAACCCCCAGTACCTCAGAATATAAGTGTCTTTAAAGAGTTAATTAAGTTAAGATGAAATTGTTAGGATAGGCCCTAATCCAATATAACTAGTGTCCTAATAAGAAGAGGAGATTTGGACACAGACAGGTACAAGGGAAGACCACGTAAAGACAAAGGAAGAAGACAGCCATCTACAAATCAAGTAAAAAGGCCTCAGAAGAAACCAACCCTGCTGAGAC
This sequence comes from Pteropus medius, assembly GCF_902729225.1. Classification (NCBI taxonomy): domain Eukaryota; kingdom Metazoa; phylum Chordata; class Mammalia; order Chiroptera; family Pteropodidae; genus Pteropus; species Pteropus medius. The sequence continues at coordinate 67,690,957 of NW_024349800.1, forward strand.
TTTGCAGGGTATCTGGACTTATAGCTTTCAGAATGGTAAGAAATACATTACTTTTGCTTAAGCTAACCAGTCTGGTATTTTGCTATGGCAGCCCTAGCAAGCTAATATGCTTTTTAATAGAAATAATAGAAAAGAAGACAATAAAATAATATGTTTAAAATGCTGATAGATAATAACTGCCAAACTAGAACTCTATAATCATCAAAAATACCCTTCAAAAATTAAAATAAAGACTTTCACTTCTGGCTAAGATAGAGTAACAGAGACCATATTTACCCTCCCACCTGAAACACCTTCCTCGAAATGGACAAAATATATGAAACAATGGTTTTCAAGACCTCAAACATCAGGCAACATAAGACAGTGACCCTGAGAGCCAAAAAATAAACAGACTGAGCCATACAATTGCCCCAACATGCTGCCTTGAGAAAGTTTCCAGGACATAGCATAGGGAGGGAGAACTCAGGTAGAGCCTTAGCAGCTAGAGGTTAGGAGAAAATACTAGAGAGGAGAGAGCTACAAAGAGAACTTTGACGATCTGAAGAGAGATCCCTTCAAGTTTTTAGCAGAGTACTGATTACTGTGTTCATATGAAGAAAAAATCTGAGGCCATGCAAACAACCACCTGAAATAATTAGAGGGAATAGTACCTAACACTCACAGAGTACCTGTTCCTTCTATCTACCCTGGAGAAACTAAACCCTCAGGGAATTAGATAGAGTACTCAGCATGGTTTTGCCTCAGTTAAGGGAAATAATTAGCCTTCGACTAAGCAAAACTCCAGATTTACCTAACAAATCACAAAGGAAGGTGGAAAAGCATAAAACTTTTTGTAAGAAACTTACTATATCCTAGAACACAGCTTAAGAATTATTATAGAAATACAAAAAAAAAAAAATTCAGTACCCAAAAATGTAAAATTCACATATCTGGCATACAACCAAAGATTACAAGGCATGCAAAGAAACAGGAATAACAATCTATAATGATAAAATAATCAGTTGGAACAACCCAGAACTGACGAAGATGTTAGAATAAGCAGAGAAGGACATTAAAACAGTTATTGTAATAGTATTTTACATGTTTAAAAATCAAATACAGACATGAAAAAATATTTTTTAAAGTTCAATTCTAAATTCTAGAGGTAAAAACTACAATGCCAGAAATGAAAAAAAAAATGCTAAATGGGATTAACAGCAAATTAGACATTGTAGAAGAAAATATTAGTAAATTTGAAGGCATAGAAATAGAAACTACCCAAAATTAAACACAGAGGAAAACATAGCCACAAAATAAAAGTGAAGAGCATTGGTGAGCTGCAGGTCAACTTCAATAAGCCTAAAATTGGAGTCCCTGAAAGATACCTTGAAGGAGATGAGAGACAAGGAAACAGAAAAATATTTGAAGTAATAATGGCCAACATTTTTCCAAACTTAATGAAAATTATAAACCCACAGGTCCAAGAAACCAACCAAACAAATGAAAAATCCAAGTACAGGGAACATGTAAAAAATGACACAAAGTCACATCATAATTAAATTGTTCAAAACCAATGTTAAAGAGAAAATCTTAAATGCAGTCCAAGGACATGTACATACAAAGAAAGAATTTAGAGAAAGATGACATTTCTCATCAGAAATAATGTAAACAAGAAGACTATGGACTAACATTATTAAAGAACTGATAGGAAAAAACAGTTGATCTATAATTCTATGTATATTTCTCAAAAATAAGTTAAAATAAATATGTTTTCAAAAATAAGTTATTTCTCAAAAATAAGTTAAAATAAAAATTAAGTTAAAATAAATATATTTTCAGATATACAAATGCTGAAGGAATTTTCACCAGCTGAACAACACTGCAAGAAATGCTAAAGGAAATTCTTCAGGCAGAAGGCAAAAGATATCAGGTAGAAATCTGGATCTGCACAGAGGAATAAAGAGCACTGGAAATGGTAGTAGCTATATTGGTAAATATGGATTGTTTATTATTTGAATCTTTAAAAAATATAATGGACTGTTATATCAAAATAATTGTGATATATTGTGGGGTATAGAATATATGTAAAAGTAAAATGCATGACAAAAACAGCATAAAGGGGAAAGGAAGAAATGAAAATGTACTATTTTAAAGTTCTTGTACTGTGCATGAAATACTATATCACTTGAAGGTAGGTTGTGATAAGTCAAAGATATATGCCATAAATCCAAAAGCAATCATTAAAAAAACAAAACAAAGAGTTATAGCTAATAAGCCAACAAAGAAGATTTTTAAATAATCCAAAAGAAGGCAAAAAAAATAAAATGAAAAAAGGAATATAGAAGAGGCAGAAGAAAAGAAATAGGATGAGAGACTAAAACCCACCCATCCCAAAAGGCATTTTATTTATTATTTATTTATGTGTTTATGTATTTATGTATTTATTTATTTAAATTAAGTTTATTGGGTTAACATTGGTTAATCCAATTATATAATTTTCAGGTGTACGTTATAATTTAACATCTGTATATTCTATAGTGCATTTACCACTCAAAGTCCAGTTTCCTTCAGCTACCATATATTTGATCCCTTTTACCCACTTTGCCCTCCCCATAACCCATTAATATTTGACCCTCTTTACCTCATCTACCTCCCTCCTCCTCCCCAACTCCTTACCCTCTGGTAACCACTAGTCTATAGCCCATGAGTCTCTGTTTGTTTGTACTGTTCCTTTGTTGCTTTTAGGTTTATATCCCACATATAAGTGATATCATGTGATTTTCAACCCTTTCTGTCTGGTTTATTTCGTTTAGCATGATTATCTTGAGTTTCATCCATATTGTCACAAATGGCTGTATTTCATCTCTTCTTATAGCTGAGTAATATTCCATTGTATATATATACCACAGCTTCTTTAGCTAGTCATCTATCGTAGGACACCGGTTGCTTCCATGTCCTGGCCACTGTGAATAATGCTGCTATGAACATTGGTGTGCAAATATCTTTATGGATATGATTTTTTAAGTAAATACCCAGTAAAAGGATTACTGGATCATATAGTAGACCAATTCTTAGTTTTTTGAGGAACCTCCATGCTGTTTTCCATAGTAGCTGCACTAATTTGCAGTCCTACCAGCAGTGTATGAGGGTTTCTATTTCTCCACATTCTCTCCAGCGTTTGTTATTACTTGTCCTGTTGATTATAGCCATTCTAACAGGTGTGAGATGGCATCTCATTGTGGTTTTGATTTTCATTTCCCTATTAGCTAGCGATGTTGAGCATCTTCTCAAATATTTGTTGGCCATTTGTATGTCCTCTAGGGAGAAGTGTCTGTTCAGGTCCTCTGCCCATTTTTTGATTGGATCATTTGTTTTTTTGTTGTTGTTGAGTCATATGAGTTCTTTATATATTTTGGATGTTAGGCCCTTATCGGAGGTGTTGCTTGCAAATATATTTTCCCATTCGGATGGTTGTCTCTTTACCTTGTTGAAGATTTCTTTTGCTCTGTAGAAGCTTTATAGTTTGATGTAGTCCCAATCATTTACTTTAGCTTTTATTTCCCTTGCTTTTGAGGTCAAATTCATAAAATCCTCTTTAAGTCTAAGGTCCTTGAGTTTCGTTTCTATTTTTTCTTCTATGCATTTTATTGTTTCAGGTCTTATATTCATGTCCTTAATCCATTTTGAGTTAATTTTGGTATGTAGTGATAGACAACAGTCTAGTTTCATTCTTTTGCAGGTGGCTTTCCAGTTTTCCCAGCACCATTTATTGAAGAGGCTTTCCTTTCTTCTGTATGTTTTTGGCTTTTTTGTCAAACACTATTTACCCATATAAATATGGGGTTACTTCTGGACTCTCGATTCTGTTCCACTGGTCCTTGTGTTTGTTTTGTTGCCAATACCATGCCGTTTTGATTACTGTTACTTTGTAATATAATTCGAAGTTGGGCAGAGTGATGCCCAAAAGGCATTTTAAATGTAAATGATTTAAACACTTCAACTAAAAGACAAAAAATGTAAGATTGGATAAAAAAGCAAGGCCCAACTATATGCTGCCTACAAAAAAAAATTTAAATATAAAGGTACATATAGGTTAAAAGGAAAAGAAAAGGAAAAGATAGACCATGTTAACATTAATCAAAAGAAAATTGGAGTAGTTATATTAATATCAAAGTAGATTTCAGAGCAAAGAATGTTATAAAGATAGAGATGATCATCTCATGATAGAGGGATCAATTAATCAAGAGGGCATAAAATTCTAAATGTTTGTGTACCTTTGAAACACATAAAGTAAAAACCGATAGAACTGTAAGGAGAAGTAGACAAATCAATAATTATAGTCAGAGATTTTGACACTCTCTCTCAGTAAGTCATAGAATAAGTAGGTAGAAGATCAATAAGGATAATACAGTAGAAGTGAACAACACTATTAATCGAGTTGATCTAATTGACATTTTTAGGACATTACACTTAATAACAGCAGAATACACATTCTTTTCAAGCTTGCAAAGAACATTTACTGAGATAGATCATATTCTGGGCCATAAAACAAGTCTAAATAAATTCCAAAGTGATCTCATTGGTATTATATTCAATATATAAATTATGAAAGTTTCAGAGCTGTAGATTTATGATTTTTGCACTTTTCTATATAAATGTATATAATATTTCAGTAAAAATCTACCTTCTCCCCAAAATAAATAAATAAATTCCAAAGGATCCAAGCCACACAAAGTATGTTTTCTAACCACAGTAGAATTATACGAGAAATCAGTACCAGAAAGATATCTGGAAAATCCTCAAATGTCTGGAAACTGAATCCTACACTTCTAAATAACTCATGATCAAAGAAGAAGTTGAAAGTGAAATTAGAAAGTATTTTGAACTGAATGAAAATGAAAACACAACATATCAGAATTTGTGGGATGCTGCTAAACAATACTTAGGGGGAAATTTATAGCACTAAAAGCCTACACTAGAAAAGAAGTATCAAGTAAATAAGCTCAGCTTCTACTTTAACAAACTAGAAAAAAGAGAAAATCTAACTCAAAGTAAGCAGAAAAGGGAAATTAATGAAATAGAAAACAAAATAAAAAATAGCAAAATTGATGATGCCAAAAGCTAATTCTATGAAATCTATAAAATTGATTAACCTCTAGCCAGACTGATCAAGATAAAAAAGAAGAAGACATAAATTACTAGTATTGGGATGAGCTAACTGACATCATTCAAGTGGCTCTATAAATATTAAAAGGATAATAATACAATATTATAAACAACTTTGTGTCAAAGAAATTGAAAACTTGGATGAAATTCTCCTTGAAAAACACTAATTACCATGGCTAACTCAAAAAGAAATAGATAACCCGAATAGTCCTTTATCTATTAAATAATTCGAAATTATAGTTTAAAACCTTCCAACAGATAAAACTCAGGCCCAGATAGCTTCACTGGTAAATTTTACCAAACATTTAAGGAAAAAATAATGCCAATTCTACATAAACTCTTCCAAAATAACTAAAGAGAAGGGAATACTTCCCAAGTAATCTTATGAGCCAGTATTACTCTAATACTAAGACCAGACAAAGACACTTACAAGAAAGGAAAACTAATGGTCAAAACCCTCATGAACAGGAAGGCAAAATTTTTAAACAAAATTTTAGCAAATTGAATTCAACAATATATTAAATAGATTAATACGTCATGGTCATGTGAGGTTTATCTCAGGGCTTCAGTGTTGAATTAATGTTTGAAAATCCCTCAGTGTAATTCACCACACTAACAAACTAAGAAAGGAAAACCATATGAACATCTCAGTAGATGCAGACATATGCAGCACCCAACATAATTTAATATTTATTCCAGCTAAAAAACTAGAAATAGAAGGAAACTTCTTCAACCTGATAAAAAGCATCCACTAAAAAATCCTACAGTTATCATCATACTTAATGGCAAAAGACTGAATGTTTCCCCATAAGATTGGGACCATGACAAGGATGTCCTTTTCACCACTTCAATTCAACATTTTCCTAGAGGTTCTATCAGGCAAGAAAAAGAAATTAAAAGCATCCAACTTGGATAGGAAGAAATAAAACCATTTTCTCAGGCAACATGATCATCTATGTTCAAAAAAAGCTACTAAAACTAATAAGTGAGCTTAGCAAGGTAACAGGTTGCAGATCTAAATACAAATTTCAAATGTATTTTTATATGCTAGCAACAAATAATCAGAAATTGAAATTTATAAAACATATCAATTTCAATTGAATCAAAAATATCAAAAACCATAATTAACCATATACTGGGCCATAAGTCAAGCCTCAATGACTTGAAAAAATTGAAGTCATTTATGGGGCAATGTTGTTCAAGGGTACAAACTTGCAACTAGTAGATAAGTTCTGGAGATCTAATGCACGGCATAGTGGTTATAATCAACAATACTGTATTATAAACTTGAAAGTTGCTAAGAGACAAAATCTTAATTGTTTCACCACACACATACACACACAAAATGATAAGTATGTGACATGATAGAGGTGTTAGCTAATGGTAAGGTGGTAATCGTATTGCAATATATAAATGTATCAAATCTACACTTCCATTCTGATTCATCCTTTGAGCCATTTACCAAATACGATTTTATGGCTTTACATGTCCAAATATTTTTTCTTAGTTCTATAATCATTGCACTTGGTCAGAGACTATGATCAATATGATAGAGATTCTTTGGCATTTGTTGGTATTTGTATTCTTTGGTATGCATTGTACACCTTAAACTTACACAATGCTGTATGTCGATTATATCTCAATTTTTAAAATTGAAATAATTTAGAGTATATCCTACAAATCAGTAATAAAGAGGTAATTGGAAAATCCTCAACTGCCAGAGAAGCAAATAATGTACTTACCAATAATCCAAGGGCCAAAAGAAATCATAATAAAAATTAAAATAATATTTTTCATCAAGTGATTTACATAACATAACTAAACTTGTGGGATGTGGCTAAAACACTGCCTAAATGGAAATTTAAAACCTTAAACACATAAATGAGAAATGAAGAAACTCTGAAAATCGATAATCTAAGCTGCCATCTCAAGATGATTTTTTTAAAAAAGCAAATCAAACTTAAAGAGAGTAGAAAGATATAATAAAGATAAGAGTGGATGCTTATGAATAGAAAACAGAATTTTAAAAAGTCTTAAAAGTTCTCATCACAAGAAAAAATTCTGTAACTATGTTTGGTGACAAATGTGGACTAGACAGTGTAGCAATCATTTTTTAGTACATACAAATATTAAATTATTATGTTATACTCCTGAAACTAATATAATGTTGTATGTTAATTATACCTCAATCTTTAAAAATGAAATATATAATTATAGCCCAAAATTGATTCTTTGAAAAGATTAATACATTTGATAAACATCTAGCAAGACTGATTAAAAAAATGTATTATTAATTTCAGAAATGAATGTAAAAGGTGACATTACTACAGATTCTAAAGACAATATATAAATAATGAAGCTAATTTTGAACTTTATTCTAATAACTTGGATAATTTGGAAGAAATGAATAAATTTCTCAAAAAAAAAAAAACCCTTAAGTTTAGCAAAACTAAGAGAAGAATAAATAGAAAATTGGAATGCTTAGGAATATAAGGAAATTTAATCTCAGCTTCCAGCTCTCTGCTGGATCCGTGGAGTCTCACTCTGTATATGCTCAATATAAGAATCAGGTAAAGATTTAAGAAGAATTTATAGCTAGATTTGGGACTCTCTAATCTGTGGCTTCCTTCTTCTCCCAATTTTTCCTTCTCAATTTCCAGCTGCTTTGGCATATCCAAACCTTGATCACTGACTCAATTCTCAACTCAGTAAGATAAGACTTATTATTTTTAAATATTTTTTTTTATTTTTCAATTATAGTTGGCACAAAATATTACATTAGTTTCAGATATACAACATAATGATTAGATATTTATGTAACTTACAAAGTGATCACATAAATCTAGTACACATCTGACACCATACTTAGTTATTACAATATTACAATATTCCTTATGTTATACTTCACATCCCCATGACTATTTTATTACTACCAATTTGTACTTCTTAATCCATTCCACTTTTCCACCAACCCTTAACCCCTCTCCCATCTAGAAACCCTCAATATGTTCTCTGTATCTATGAATTTGTGTTTTATTTGTTTATTTGTTTTGTTCTTTAGATTCCACGTGTAAGTGAAATCATATGGCATTTGTCTTTCTCTGTCCAAGTTACTCCAGTCAGCGGAATACACCCTAGGTCCATCCATGTTGTTGCAGATAGCAAGATTTCATTCTTTAAAAAAAATTTTTTTTATGGCTTAGTAATATTCCATTATACATAAGTACCACCTCTTCTTTATCCATTCACCCATTGATGAATACCCAGGTTACCTTCCTATTTTGGCTATTGTAAATGATGCTGCAGTGACCAGCAGGTCCCTTCAAAGTAGTATTTTGATTTTTGTTTCAGGTAAGTACCCAGAAATTGAATTACTGCATCCTTCTTTGTCACTTATTATAGCCTTTGTTTTAAAATCTATTTTGTCTTGTGTAAGTATTGCTGCTCCAGATATTTTTTTCATTTCCATTTTCACAAAATATCTTTTTCCATCCCTTTACTTTCAGTCTGTGCGTGTTTTTAGATCAGGAAGCATATGTAAGGGTTTTGTTGTCTTATCCGTTCAGCCACTGTATCTTTAAATGATTGGAGCATTTAATCCATTTACTTCTAAAGTAATTGTTGATATATATGTAGTTATTGCCATTTTATTATTATATTTTTATCCTTTTTCCTCTTCTTCCTCTTCTCCTCCTCCTTCTTGAAATCCCTCTAACATTTCTTATAATACTAATTTGGTATTGATGAACTCCTTTAGCTTTTTCTTGTCTGTGAAGCTCTTTACCTGTCCTTCAATTCTAAATGATAGCTTTACTGGGTGGAGTAATCTTGGTTGTACGTTCTTGCTTTTCATCACTGAATATTTTGTGCCAATCCTTTCTGGCCTGCAAAGTTTCTGTTGGGAAATCAGCTGACAGTTTTATGGGAGCTCCCTTGTAGGTAACTGATTGCTTTTCTCTTGCTGTTTTTTAGAGTCCTTCTTTGTCTTAACCTCTGGCATTTTAATTATGATGTGTCTTGGTGTGAGCCTTTTAGGTTCATCTTCTTTAGGACTCTCTTAGCTTCCTGGGGTTGTATGTCTATTTCCTTAGCCAAGTTAGGAAACTTTTTCATCATTACTTCTTCAAATAGGTTCTCAATTCCTCGCTCTCTCCTCTTTCTGGCACCCCATATGATGTGAATGTCAGTACACTTGATGTTGTCCCAGAGATCCCTTAAACTATCCTCATATTTTGGATTCTTTTTTCTTGTTGCTATTCTGATTGTTTTCTGCTACCTTACCTTCTAAATTGCTGATTCCATCCTCAGCTTCACCTGTCTGTTGACTCCCTCTATTGTATTCTTCATTTTAGTTATTGTATTCTTCATTTATGACTGGTTCATTCTTATGTTTTCTATCTCTTTGTTGAAGTTCTCACTGAGTTCATCTACTATTACTCTAAGTTCATTGAGCATATTTATAACAATTTTTTTGAACTCTGCATCTGGTAGATTGCTTGTCTCCATTTTGTTTAGTTCTTTTTCTGGAGCTTTGTTCTGTTCTTTCATTTGGGACATGTTTCCTTGTCTCCCTGTGTTGGCTGATTCCCTGTGTTAAGTCTCCCGGTCCTAGTTGAGTGATCTTATGTAGTAGATGTCCTGTAGGACCCAGTGGCACAGTCTCTCTGGTCATCTAAGGCAGATGCTCCAGGTATGTTCCTTCATGGATCGCGTGTGCTTTCCTGTTGTAGTTGAGCCTTAGTTGCTGTTTGCTCATCAGTGAAACGGAATGACCCTTAGGCCGATTGACTGTAAGGACTAGCTAGTGAGGGGCTGACCCTATAGAGAAGGATGCATTTTAATAGGGCTCTGGTGCCTGCCCAGTCTGCTCTTTGGGTATGCTGTTTTTTGGATGTAGCCCTAGCTGGTGTTCTAGCTCCAGTCAAAGCCAACCACTGGGCATGTGGGCTCCAGAGCCTCCGGGAGGGGCCCCACTGTGGGCCAAATTCAATTGCAGTCTGTGCAATTCCTGGGGCCACCTGGCAAGACCCACCTGGCAAGTCCCACCAAGCAATCCATAGATGGCTGCCACCCATGCTAGTCTTAGAGAGACCTTGAGAGGCCAAGCAGGGAACCAAGGCCGGCTATCACTAGTGCCAGGCTTAGGGCTGCTCAGCAAGAAGTACAGGGCATGCTGAGGTCATAGGCTACTCTTTCGAGTTTTCTGAACCTTTGAGAAAATTTATGAAAGAACACAGCATGAGCCAAGCTAGGCCATTTCCATAGAAAAGCCATAGAGGCTGTTTACGTTGGGCCCACAAGTTGGGTGGGTGGGGTCTTAGGTAATTGCCTGGATAGGGCAACTAGTGTTAGCCAGGTTGATGGAGTCTCAGATGTGGTGGCTGCCTACGTCTACATGCCAGGAGTGGGGAGAGCTCAAAAAAAGAACAATGGATTCTGTCAGCACTTCTGTCTGGGAGAAAGCTGCCCCTCCATCCCTCACCTTGAAGCCAGACAATTCAGTTTCTACCCATATGTCCCTGGTATTTTTAAAGCAGCTGCTCCAGCACTGGAACTCAGAGCAAGTGAGTCCATCAATGAGTAAGTTTGCATGCACATGTCTGCCTTTTAAGAGAAACATCTGCAACTCCCTCAGCCCTTTGTCTCAGCTACAATCACTACTGGTTTTCATAGCCAGAGGATGTGGGGACTTATCTCCCTGACAGAGAAACTGTGGTCTTAGGAGCCCAGTGTGTGGCCAGCCTCCCTCACTTCTCTGGGGGAACCTCCACTGCCCAGATATCCCTCTCAATTCTCAACTGCCACATGTAGTTGTGGTACCAGCCTGTTTTGCATCTCAACCCCTTCTACCAGTCTTGAGGTGGCCTTGTATGTATGTCCCAGTTGCAGGATTTTTGTTCAGCCAGACCTCAGGCAACTCCCAATCAAGACTAACCCTTATATAGAACTCTAGTCCCACATGTTCCACCGTGAATTGGGATGAGCTCTCAGGGACCTTATAGTTTGCTTTCCTCCTTTCAAGTCACATGACCCTCTGGATTCTGCCTGCTTTACTTGCTCTCTAGTACCTTCAAAATAGTTGGGGATTTTTGTTTGTTTGTTTACTTGTTTGTTTTTGCTGATTATGTAACTTTATAAAATGATTTCAAACTTCCAGAAGAGTTGCAAATATAATACAAAGAACTATATACTTTATACACATTCATGAATTGTTAACACATTTCCATGAATGTTTTCATAGATAGATAGATGATAGATGATATAGATATATACGTTATGTGTATATCTAGATATGGATATTTATTTTTAATAGATTATATTTTTAGGACAGTTTAAGATTTACAAAAAAATAATAAAAACATAGTACAGAGAGTTCCCATATATCCCATCCCCAGTTTCTCTTATTATTAATATGAGAACATTTGGTTACAATTAATAATAATTTTTTAACATTTTCATTAACTAAAGTCCATACTTTTCACATTTCCTTAGCTTTTACTTAATGCCCTGTATCTGTGCCAGGATCTCATCCATGGTACTACATTGGTCATCATGTCTGTTTAAGTCTCTCTTGATTATGACAGTTTCTCAGATTCCTTTTTTTTTTTTTGATGACCTTGACAGTTTTAACAGTTTTGGTCTGATATTTTTGTAGAATTCCCCTCTACTGAAATTTGTTTGTTTTCTTCATGGCTCTACTAGGATTACAGGTTTTTGGGAGGAAGATCACAGAGGTTAAGTGCTATTCTTGTCACACCATATTAAGGTAAGTACTATTAATATGACTAATCACTGTTGATGTTGGCCTTGATTGCCTGGCTGAGTTCATGTTTATCAGGTTTCTCTACTATAAAGTTACTTTTCTCCCCCTGTTTTTTTTTTTAGAAGGAAGTCATTATGCACAGTCTACATTTAAGGAGTGATGTTTACCTTCTCATTAATGGTGGAATATTTCCATAAATGATTTGGAATTCTTCTACAAGGGAGATTTATCTCTTCTCTTAGTTGGAATTTTTTATATTTTATTCACTTATCACTGTTATCAGCCAGAGGGTTATTCCAATACAAACTATTCCACGATTACCTGAACTGGATCTTCCATTTGTTGGACAATTATTATATACCTATACCATGCACTATACTAAACATCTTTTGTGTATCTTATTCAGTTAATCCTTGCAATAACATTCTGCAATGAATATTATTATACCTATTTCATAGATTTAAAAAAATGAGACTAAGAGTTACTCTACTTGTGAACTGCATTATATTCCTGTGTATGGCTTGCACACTATAGTCTAAAAATTGAAATGAATTTCTATACATTCTTTGTTTACCTAGGTTTGTGCTTCTAGGTGAGCACTTATCTGAATCCTTTCCTCATATATTTCTCAGGCTATCTCTGGAGTTTCATAGCCTCCCTTCTCTACTGAGCCTGGTTGTGTAGTAACTGGGCACTCATGTCAGCTTGCCGCAGAGCCCACCCCAAAATCCAGTTCCTTGATTTCCCATGGATGCCTTAACTCTCAGCTACAGATGACAAAACTCTATCCATTAGAGCAGCCCCAGGGCACGAGGGGTCATAATCCAATGCCTCTGCTCACACACATAATGCCCTCCCCACCGAAGGACAAAACAACACCTCACACATATGAAGACCTGAGAGATCTAGAAGTCTGTTTCACACTCTGAACAAAATCCCCCACCCAGATGTTAAAAGGTGAGAGAGCAGGGAGGGAGTTGAAGACTCAAAAGCCGCTATGGTTGGAAAAGAAACCAAACAAGGCAATTCGTGGGCAGTTAACCCACCTGCTCCCATAACGGCCCCTAGATGAGGACTCCTGGGTACCAATGAATGGTAAAGTTCAGCCAACTGTAGAGAGTTCAACTACTCAATGCTCAAAAGTTTGCTTCCTCACCCCTACCCCTAGGCCTCTTATTGGGTACTTTAGTGGGGGTAAAAACAGGACTGGGAGCAAAATCTCATTTGATTTTTACAAAAGCCCTGGAAGGATAACAAGTCAGGTATTTATATCTTCACTTTACCATAAAAATTAGGCTTAAGATGTAAATGATTTCCCAAATACAGTACAGTGAGCTGACAAGTTGTCTGACTCCCCCTTGGGCTTTTCACATGGATGGTTTGATGGAAAAGATGAGGTCAATACTGCCAGTACAAAAAAAATATCAAGTAGAGATATTTGATAACAGTGGCTGATAAAATGGTAGATGAAAATTGTTGGTCAAAATAGCACTCTGTAAAATTGGACGTCATTCAGGAAGACTAAAATGGCTAATGTTCATCAAGAAAGGTTCTTTTTAGATAGTCTTAAATATTCTGCAGAGGGAGGGAAGAAGGGGCAGAAAGAAGGCCAGATGGATCCATCTCCTCTCTCTGACTGCCATCTCCGGGAGCTCTGTCGTGGTGTGGGGCCCCTGTTCAGGAACCATTTGGTGGCATGTTCCCCGGAAATCCATTTGGGTCAGACACTACAGGCAGCAGAACTGAAGCTGGATTCCCAATAGAGGAAACAACCAACTTGCGCTTTGCTCCCAGTCAGGCAATTCTCTGAGGATTGTCAGCACCTGGCCTACTGTCTAACACATGATGGGGCCACATGAAATGTTTGTTGATTTGAATTAGGTGCTCCTGAAAGGGACCGAGGTACAGAGAGGTGAACTCATTCTCCCAAGATCACACAGCCAGTAAGTAGCAGAAGAGTCAATCCAGGTCAACAGATAATTCAGCACTTAAAACCTAGTGCTTTCCCCTCTACCCTATAGTCTCTTGACTCAAGGACCAGAGTAATGTTATTTTCTCACCCTATTCCCTATAACTCCCATACAATAGGCTCTTATGAAATTTTTGTTGGCCAAAGCTTAGAGGTCTTCCCCTAACACTGAGCTCAGGGGCTTTGTTAAACCACATGCCATGCTGGGCAGGAAGTTGAAGGATGGGGCCTGAGGGAGGAACAGGGAAGAAGATCCCTGGAAACCAAACAGTGGTCACAGGCTAGGACTATTGAAAGGGTAGAGGGCAGGCATACCATATTGACCCTCACATAGTTCCTGAAACTCAGACCCCTCTCCCCATGGCCCCCACACCAAGCCCTACACATCCTGCCTCGTGTTGGTCATACCCCAATTCTGCTGTCTGTTCCCTCTGCCTGGAACACTTTCTCCCCCCTCTTTACCTGGTTACCTCAATTTGCCCCTCATATTTCATTTCAAGCAGTACCTCCTCATAGAAACTTTCTTGGGCTTTTCTTACTAGTCAAGTCTCAATTACAGACTCTCATAGCACTTAGACAGTTGTAATTTTTTATTTTCTTTGGGTGATTATTTGATTAATATCCATCTCCCCCTCTAAACTATAAACTCTAGGAAGGCTCTGATTTGCTCACAGTGTATTCCCAGTGTTCCACCATGTCTGATATTGAGTAAATACTCAATAAACATACGTTGAGTAAAGGACTGGTTGAATGAATATGAAAATGAATGTTGAAAAATGATCACCCTCTGTGGCAGGGTGAAATATAACTCCCCAGAAGATGCATCTGTCCTTATCCCTGGAACCTGTGGATATTACCATAAATGGAAACAGGATTTTTGCAGACGTGATTAAATTAAGGATCTTGAGGTAAGAGATTATCCTGATTGTCAGAGTGAGTTCTAAATGCAATCACATTTAGGTTCTTAGGAAATGTTTGTTATAAAAAGGAGGCAGAGGGGAAATGACACACACAGAGGAAAAAGGAACATAAAGACGAGACAGAGACTGGAGTGATGCTGCCACCGGAATCCTGCAGCCACCGGAAGCTGGAAGAGACAAGGATAAATTCTCCCTCACAGCCTCCAGAGGGTGCGTGGTCCTGCCAGATCCTTGATTTCAGCCTAGGGAAACTGATTTCAGACTTCTGGCCTCTAGAACTGTGAGAGAATAAGTTTCCTTTATTTTAAGCCAGTCAGTTTGTGGTCATTTGTTACAGCAGCCCCAAGAAACTAATTACACCTCCCAGGCTTGACTTTCCTCTTTAACGCTAACGCTCCCACCATCAACTTCCTCTAGGAGGAGACACTTAAAACTTGGGGCGGGGGGAGGGGGGTGGACAGAATCAAAAACGGAACAAAGAAAGGATGGAATCAAGAAGAGAGGAGAGGGTAAGGGTAAAAGGCTAGAGCATGAGTACACAGAAGCTAGAGGCAGGGCCAAAGCTGCAGGAAAAAGAGACCACCCCTCCCCCAAAGAATATTCTCAAGGGGAAGTGAGAGAGAAGCTGTCCTCTGTCAGCCACTGCCCAGGCACCCCATGGACGACCCAACAATAGACAAGTGAGTCTCATTTACTAGCCTCCAGCTTAACTCTAGCCTTGCCATTCCCAGACATACCAGGTACACTCTCACTCCAGTGCCTTTGCACTTGCTGTTCCTACTGCCTGAAGTGCTCTTCAGCTACATATCCACATGGCTTATTCTCCACCTCCTCAGGTCTATGTTCAATGTCACCTACTGGGTAAGGCCTTCCCTGACCACCCTATTTAAAATTGTAACACCATCTACCCCTTCCTTACCGTATTGTTCCCTGTAGCACTCATCAGCATCTCACATACTACATATTTAGTGAATTTACTGATTATTTACATCTGTTTCCTCCCACCAGAATGACACTCCATGTGGTAGGGGCTTGGGCTACTTAGTCTGCCTGGAATGAAGCCTGGTACATGGTAGGCAATTGATAACTATCTGCTGAATGAATAAACATTCTCAGAGGGCCTGTCTCTGGGGAAAATGGAGGAGTTGGTATGAGAAGCATCAGCTGGGAACCTCAGAGAGCAGGATGATAAAGGCTTTGCTTTCAAAGCTATCAGCCAGGCCATCTCTTGCACATGGCTCTGTGCCAAACACAGACTCTGTCAGGGCATTTTTTAGGGTTTGTAATCATTCTCAAACCTATGGTATCCAAGAGGCCTGGCACCACAGATCATCGCAAACCCCACCTGGCTGCCTTGGTTCTGGGTCTCACACAGAGGGACACAGTCGTACTCAAACACCTGCCAGCATGCCCTAACATAGTTTTTACTTGGCAGGCTGCCAACTGGCCCACAGTGGAATCATCCCATCTGCTTCTTTTTGTCTGAGGTTGGTGTGAGTAGGTAGGGGTGGAGAGAAGGAAGAACCTAGTGTGGCAGAGTCAGACAGACCTGGAGTATACCATTTGCTGAGTAACCTGGAGAAAATCATATAACTTCTCTGAGAATCAATATCTTCCTCTGTAATAGAAAAAGAATACCTCATATAGAATCAGATGAAATAATGAGCACATTATCCAGCACAATAATAAATGCTGAGTTTCCATTCCCCCTTTCAAACTAAATGTCTTCCAAGGCAAACACAGTATCTTTTCCATTTGTGTACCCTAGTGCTTAGCATAGTGGCTGACACATGGCAAGTACTCAAATGAATGTTAGTAGGTTTGAGCTTTTGATCTAAGAGGGAGAAGGGTCATAAGGAAGATGTGGCAATTATGGACTTTGTCATCAAAGTGGGACCTCAGAGGAACTGAGTTACTGACTTGTGCTTTAGTATGTGGTGACCAGAGTTGGCCTTGGGAGGAAAACTAAATGAAGAGGGAGAAAAAATGGAGTCCTGAGCTCAAGAACATGGTATAACAAAGAGGCTATGAAACCAGGAGCCAGAAGAAGTATCTCATTATGAGGTTGGAGAAAATCTTCTGGGACTGATGAATGGGCAAACATTTAGTACTCACATGGAAACCTCTCTGTTAATTTACAAATGTGGACACAAGTAGTGACCACTTATAAGAATTTCATGATCCTCAGAGCATTTGCTTACTTCAGCTTTCTGAAATTAGGTTTAGAATTTCTATACTACAATACTAAACATGAGTTACCTATTTGGAACTTCGAACTGTGCAACAAAGTGTTAATAAAAATTAAATATATTTCTGAACATTTATTACTTAATCAAAGAATTTTTATGTGTTAAAAAAATCACTTACCAAACTATAGTTTTAAGAAGTATAAAAATAACCTCATCATACGCAAGAATTCTAAAAAGCTGCAAAGAAATGCTAATTTTCCTTTCATAGGTCCTGAGAATTTTCCACTTGGTTTCCTTGGTGTCCTGAAAAGAGGTGATGGGTAGGAGAGAAAGGCAGGTTAGTGAGATCAGAATGGAAGTTATTGGTTGCTAGCGAGACCAGCAGGACCTCCCTGCATCAGTCACTCAAATGTTGGCTTATGAAAAAGAGTTTGGAAGAAGGTGAGAAGAGCATCAACCAACTTGTTCTTATGTCCCAAAAGGTCAGATGGCCACAGAATGAATCTGAGGGTGAGGTGTGAACCTGCCATTATCTAAAAGAGCTCTTCCTCTCTGACTTTCGTTTTCTTATAAATTATAAGAACTTCAACTCCACCCTAGGACTATAGAGCTTCCCTCTTCCATGCCCCCCTCTCACATAGCCATCTGTTGGGCACATGTGCACACTAGTCATTCAACATGCCCAGCTGACCTGCAGTTACCACTTCTTGTACTTGTCACTAATTCTGAGAAAAAGAAAAAGCTGTATTTCCAATATGTTTTGGGGAAAGTGCTAAAGCAGAATCAGAGGGACAAATGAATTCAGCTCTACACAAGGATTCCAAGATTCAGTGGAGACATCGCGATCTCCTGGAGCCATAAGAAACACGGAGAAGAGGTTTTGGGTTGTGAGCTGGCCAAGATATGCTTGGCCTGGCAGTGAACAGAAAGGATACCCAATCAATAAGAAAAATAACAATTATACTAATATCCTACATGTGGGTTACACCTTAGAGTTTATAAAACAGTTTATTCTAAGTTTATCCTTTTGATATCAAATCAAAGTTATTTATTACAGGTCTAAATCCTCTGAAAGTACATGTACCTGATAAGGCCAATGTCTGACTAATTTTTATAAGTGCCTACTCAAGGGTACTTAACAAACATTTACTTACATTCATTTTCAACAACCCCAAAATGTTGGAAGAAAAGGTGTCATCCTCATTTTGCAGCTAAGAGATCTGAGATCTAGGAAATTTATAACTTGCTCAAAGTCACAAATGACGACTGACAACCTGGGGCTTGGACTCCAGTCTTAGGTCTCCTCATCTACTACTCTTGCTGCTACCAGGAGTACAGTGGAACATAGATCTTTAAATTCTTAAAGCTAAAAACCTGTAATTCAAGGGGTTATAAGCAATTTCTGTGTCGCAGAGTAATAATTAGGATGTCTTTAGGTGGGAGCCTCTTTCTGTCCTTGTGAACCTTCTCAGTCCTATCAGTATAAAGTAAGTACGTGCCCATCATTTGGGGCAAAACCCTGGGCATCAGCAGTGCATCCAAGGGAGGTGCCCTAAACTAAGGTGTTAGAGGTTTCATTTGTCCATGTCAACTAAGTATCTCCTTAGCAGAATCATAGCTCAGATAAGTTAAAGAAACAGTTTTCCCAAAGTTTGCATTTAGGCTGTGCCATCCTATACCTGAAAATCATTGTTCTTTGTCCAGGTATTGCTCACAGAAGACCAGGAGCCCAGACAAGGGCAAGAGGATCAGGAACACCTGGTCTCTTTCCCTCCATAGAGGAATTACTGTGGAGAGGCTGCCCCACCTGCACTGTTATTTAGGACTAAGGCAGACTAACAGAAATATCCAGCTGCTAGCCCTATGTGAGCCATTGGAACCAGACTATACCTTTGGGGTAGGGCTAGGATTTTTCCCTTGAAGGATATTAATGTTCCTGATGTGAAGCATCTTAAAGGAAAAAAAAAATAAGTAGACTTTAAGCGAGGGAAGAAGGGACCCTCCTCTCTCTGGGGACAAGAAAGGTGTTCAGAGAAGCCTAGAGATTTCCAAAGGTGAAAAGTTAGCTGGTGTCTTCCTACTTCAATGATTACCAGAAGTTTAAGGAAGGTTTTCAGAATGGTATTGAGCTGGAGGGAGCTCCAAGTGGCTACTTCTTGAAGCAGTTGAAAACTATTTCTTTGGTACTTCGTTATTCACAAGCCTCAAATAGCATTTTAAAATGTTATGAGCTCTGTGTCCACACTTGAAGCGAGCAACTGCAGCCTAGAGGCCACCATCATGAGACTTTAAGAGGTAAGCCATGACTGCCGCGATGGCTCTGGGCATCTGAGGCTTCCCTGCATAACCCCACAAGTTCTTCCAGAATGGAAACCCATGAGCAGATGAGATGGATTTCTTGCATTTGTGGGAAGGAGGCTTAGATTGCTGTTAAGTTTAGAATTAAATGGAAATAACACACCTAAAAACTGGAGAAGTCAAAGTCATCTAGACTAGAGAAGGAAGACACAGCAGTTTCTTGAAATGACATAGGATATTTTTGTCAATGTTCTGTTCTTAACTTCTTGCATCTCAAGTTCACAAAGCAATGGCAATGAACTAGGTCTTCACCCTTTTGGACAAGATGATTTTCTTAAAACTCACTTTGGAAGTGAGGAGGGGTCCCAAGTACAGTCAGAGATCCCAATCATCCTGGAATGGGGTAGGGCTCAGCACAACATACAGCCTGGAGAGAAGCCAAGTGAACATAAACAAGCAGACAGTGGGAGAAGGGGATAAGGTTCCCCTAGTCAGTGTGAGGTCTTCCTGCTGAATATTTCTGCTAACCACACCCACTCTCATTTGGGAAGTTTTATCAGTTGTCAGAACACTTTTGTATCTGGCCTTACAACAGCCCACAAAGGTTACAATTATTCCTATCTTGTCAATGGCTAATAGAGGTACAGGGACTGGCCCAAGAGCACACAGCTAGGAGTGGCCAAGCTGAGGCTAGAACTAGGTCTCCTGTTTCCAAGGCCCACTGGCTCCTCCCAGAAGCTTTGTGAACCTTGGCACTGGTCAGGAACAAAATCCTCGGTAGACTTCGGGCGTGAGAAGACTCTTAGTTCCAACCCTGCTGATTCAAGGGAATTAGCAGGGGAGGTCCCTCACCTAAAAGATCAATATTTCTTCCCTTTTCCTCTAGGCTGATGGCCATGGCATTGTCACATAGTCTTCATAGTTCCAAAAGCTTGGCTGCTGTGGAGTACAAGGCAAAGAGAGTTAACATCAATCAGGAGTACAGGGTTTCGATTCCACCACTAACTAGCCAAGTCACTCTGGTTAGTCACCTCCATGCTCTAGGTTTCCTCTTTTGTTTAAAATGCAGATCTGCCCTGTCCGTCTCCTGCTCCAAACCCTTCAGGTTTGGATGCCTCTCACTCACCCAGTTAAAATTCAAACAACTCCCTATTCAAGCCTGAGTTACCCTCCAAACAGAGTAGAAAGGGACATTCAAAAGGGGTTCTGTCCCTTCTGAACTCTTTATATGCAGACAGGTGGAAGCTGGTGACCCCTTCATCTTACATCTGTGATTCTCCTTGACCCAATAATGCCAAGTGTTCCCAGGCAGCTTCCTTTTCTCTGCCTTCTTGGGGTCGGTTCCGTCTAGGGTTCTCTCCTTTTTATGTGCTCTGACACAGTGATCACAAGGTCTGGAACTTCCCTAATCACCAGTTCAGGGACAGAAACTGCAAGTTGTGCCTGTTACCACATTTGAACATGGACTTCCTACCCACTCAGATGCCCACCCTACTCCACCATCATCCTGAAGACCAAGGTAAAATAAAAGGAAAATACAACAATGGAACCATCTAGACCTGAAAACTTG
This sequence comes from Pteropus medius, assembly GCF_902729225.1. NCBI lineage: Eukaryota > Metazoa > Chordata > Mammalia > Chiroptera > Pteropodidae > Pteropus > Pteropus medius. The sequence continues at coordinate 67,711,811 of NW_024349800.1, forward strand.
CCCTAAAAATTTCCCAGTGTGGCCATGTGGGCAAGATGTTTACCCTTACCCAGCTCTGCCCACATATTCCCTGGGGCTCACCACATTCCCTTTAACCACAACACTCAGTTCTGAGCTGTTCTTCCTCCCCTACCCTCACTCTCTTTCTCTCTCTCAACACACTAGACTTTTGTCTTTTCCAAGAACTCTTCCAAGATTGAGAAGGGCATTGTTAATATGGTGGTAAAAGCATGCGCTCTGGAGTCAAACAGACCTGGGCTGTGTGTTCTCTCAGCTCTGCCACTCACTGGCTGAGTAACGCAGACAAGTGACATAATCTCTGACTTCTCATCTGTAAAATACTGATAATGATGTCAATCTCACAGGGTGGTAATAAAGATTAAATGAAACAGTGTTTGTGCATTGATCAGGATAATTAACATTAGCTGCTATAACAAAAATTCCAGAATCTCAGTGGTTAGATACAAGAGTTCACTCTTTACTCAAGTCACAGTCTAACATAGATTGGGTGTCTTTCCTGCATAGCTCCCATCTAAGTGGTGATTCAGGGACCCAAACTCTTTCCATCCCCTTAGAGTCATCCACTGGGCCCCCCTCCACCTGGCTGACAGAATAGTAAAAACAGAGAGGCCAGGCTAGGAAGTGGCCCCCACCATTTAACTTTACGTTGGTTAAAACTCAGTCATGTATTCCACATAATTGCAAGGGAAGCTAGGAAATATAGTTGTTCTGTGTGCTCAGGAAGAGGAAATGGGATTGCTAAGCATCTAGCCAGTCTCTGCTACAATACATTAATTATTTAGCATAGTGCCTGATACATAGTAAGAGCTCACTAAACAAAAGATACTATTATAATTGCTTTCTGCTATCTTTTCTGATATAGGTATGAGTACTAGAAGTCACGGAACACTGAGAATGAATAACTGAATATAAAACAAAACAAACATATGAATTGAAAAAAAAAAGACATGGTAATCATATATCTGACAACTCTTATTCTGGGTGCTACAGCAGCATAGGTTAGAATAGCCTACATTCAAATGCTGGCCGTTCCCTGAGTGAAACATTAAACTGCGTCAGCCATGGGGTTTTTTCTCATCTTAAACCGGAATACTAACTTACCTACTTTACAGCATTCTTTGAAAATGCTGTATACCCTCATCTCTAAGTATATACTTCCCTTTGTCTGGAACACTCTCTCTATCTGCTCTTCACTTCCTACTCATCCAAGTCTCTGCTGGGGATGTCACCTTCTCCAAGAAGCCTTCCCTATCCTCTACCCCAATTGTGGTCAAGTGCCTGTTTCCTATGTCCTCATGATAGCCTGCACTTTTCTTTCCAAAGCACTTACGACAACGCATTAAAATCTTTATTCATTTTCTGTCTCTAGCTAGATTGTAAAATTCTTGGGGAAAGAGTTTGTTTTCATCACCAGCCTCAATAAATTGTCCGGCTCATAATGAGTGTGCCATAATATTTGCCATGAGAGTGAATTAAAAATCCTGAGCATTTTTCAAACAATAATGTGGTGAGACTTTTAAACTCTTATCACTCAACAAAAAAGCAAAGACAGGTTCAGAAAGAAACAGCACAGTGTACTCCTCCAAAAGGTCAGTGAGAACTAAAAAGTCATTTTAGGAAGGGGCCACACCCCTTGGGTCATGCTTGGGTACTTCTGAGCCATTGGCCACTCTTAATCTCTCAGTTGGGCAATAGAGGGTGCAAAAAAACATTATCGCACATTAAAAACCGTGGGGCTCTTCCTCCCAGCTGATCTGACCGCCTGGCAACAAAAACTGTCCATTTAGGGTAGCCTTGGCTGTCCAGCTGGCATATAACACTCTCCGCTATTTTAGGGCATCCCTGACCCTCATGATCATCATCGAAAAGTGAGGGCTTATAGTTCCAAAGTAGACTCTCATATACAGGATGGGACACCCTCCCCACACCCCTCCCCTATACACGCACTTACTCTGAAGCACATTTCACCACCCAACAAAAGTCTCCTATTCCCTTATACCTTTGGTGCATCTGGAGTCAAGTCCCAGATGAATCAAGTGACACAGAGGTATGAGTGACTGATGTCGTGTTACCCAGTTCTCCAGAAGTGCTATTACCCAGAAGGAAAAAAAGAAAGAAAGAAAAAAAAGATCTAAACTAAGATTTCAGGCACGCGAAAGAAGCCAAAAGCCGCTGGGAGACGTCATGGGCACCTCTCCAAAACTATTAAGTCAGGTAGAAAAGTGCCTCCTTTACAGTTGGTTTAGCTCAGAGCCCTATGCCGAGGTACTAGGATAACAGACACCAAGACACACACGTGTCCTCGCACACGTCCCTTGATCGCCTTAAACAATCTCCTTCCTCAACTCCGAGCGGACACGGCCACAGCTCCAACCCCCACCCTACTTGTCTGGTAAAATCAGCTCTGACAACCTCACCCCATCTTCCGCACCCAAGGTGCCAAGGCTATCCCTAGCCATTTGAGCTCCACCCAACAACCCCCACATATATGCGCGCACACAATACCACACACAACACACACACACACACACACACACACACACACACACGCACGCACACATTGCACCTCTCCCGGCTACCCAGACCGCTTTCACCCGATAGCACTGAGGGGCCTAGGGTGGGGGAGAGGAACCTTGGCCGGAGCCGTGTACCCGCCCCCGGACAGTCGCGCATCCGCCCTGTCCCTGCATCCTCCCCACCAGCCCAGGTTGTCGGTGCTCAGCCGTGGGTACACGGCCCTGCACAGTTCCCCAGACACAGAGGCCTCGCGGGCGGGACGTCTCGAGGCCCCGCCTCGCTTACGTCAGCCTCGCGGGCTGCGGGTGGGGCAGACGGCCGGGGCAGACGGCCGGAGTTTTCAGTCGCAGCACAGCAGAGCAAGGCTGAAGGCGCGCAGCCTTGTTTCGGCTTCGGCCGCGGAGGATGCGGCGCGCCTAGAATGCTGCCGAGCCTGGTAATGCCGCTGGCGGCGCTCCTCAGCCTGCGCCTCGGCTCCCGCGCTCACGGTAAGGATCGGGATCCGCCCTGCCTTGCCCTCTCAGCGCTCTTCCGTCTGAGCAGTGTGGGTGGCCAGACCCGACTCCCACATTCGTCACCCGTACCTTAGAGTTCTGCGTCCTACAGAAGACCCCGTCTGGCTGGTCCTCTGGGAAGAGAGGCACCGATTATCTCCTCTCTCCTTGAATCTCCCTCATTCTGGTCAACCCAGGTCTCAGGCACACAGTTGTAGAAGTAGCTGAGATTTCTTGGAGGGGTGTGGGGTGTGTGTGGAGGGGAATAGAGTAGTTAAATGACCTTCTTCCCTAACTCATCGTCCATCCATCTCCTGACGCATTGGTGGCTTTTTTGTTGTTCCTGTTCAAATGATGAGACTGATTGTCCCTCTGGAGAATTACTTTGATTCTCCCATCTGACTCAACCTTCCCTTAGCCTTTCAATTAACCTGTTTCTGCCCTGTGCATCTCAGCCCCATCCCAGCTCTTTTCTTCACTACACCTGTCACCCGCATCTGATCATCCCTGCTCCTTTAGCCCCTTATGCACTCCCATTGCCACCTGCCTCTCTCATCCCTACTGCTACTCCTTAGTTCAGTTTCCTAACCCAGCCTGTTACCCTGGAAGGTTTCGGCAACTGAGAAGAGTAAACCCTGGAAAGAGAGAATGAAAGGGTCTGGGAAATGAAAGGACCAAGAGCAGAGGCAGGATCAGCAGGGACTGAAACTGCGTCCACACACCAAAATACAAAGTAAAACATGCAGTCAGCATTCACATGACCAAGAGCTGAATTGGGTATGTGCAGCCCAAACACCACAAAGTCTCACTGCATTTTTTTTTTCACTTTCCATCTAACCTTTTGAAATTAAGACAGACGTGAAGATCAAAGACAATATAAAGAAGAAAGCAAGGGGCAGGGACAGATTTACTTTCTAAGAGAGAATCACGGTCAGAAAAAAGAAGCATTATTAGAGGGATGATAAGTTAGAGAACAAGGGAAGCCTGAGAGAGTCGCTGACTAGAGACATTAAGAGATCAAGGAGAAGAGAAGAGGAGCAGGGTGTGGGTATTGGCCTTGACCTATTTCATTGCACTTGATAGGCAAGATTCTTAACATAGGTGTATTTGCACCCTTACAAATGAGAGAACGGGTTTGGTAAGGTGCAAATAATTTGCCAGTGCTAGTTTGAGGCTCCTAAAATTGGTTTCCCATGGTGAATGGTGTGTGTTGGGAGGGAGGAGGAGACAGGAGATGGAGGTGGGCACTGGTATTTAGTATTTCACCTTGGAGCCAAAGGTGCTAGCTCTTTGTGGAAATGTCCTCAGCCCAGTCTACAATGAGAGCTACTTCATTCTGTATGTTCTCACCCAGCCTGAAGCTGGGCGTTTGGCTATAGGTAAAGCCCTTCTAGAAGCTGGGGAATCGGGTAAGGCTTCAGCTTGGGGTTGCCCAGGAGAAATAGGCAAGTGCCAACAGGAAGGGTATATGGGTACTCAAAGAACTCCAGAGAGGGGCCCTTGGGCAGAGCCAGGGACTAGCTCATCCCAAAGCTCATTGTGGACATACCTTAGCCCTCAGCCCCTGCCTCCTTGCCTGGGATGTATCAAACCCAGCTTGGCTCTTTTCAGCCACCGCTTCTGCTTCTGATCACAGACTGCACAGGACAGTGATTTAAGGACACAATACTAGCTCTGGAATTAGGCACATCTGTATTCAAGGCCCACTCTTCCCCTTACTAGCCCTGGAGGCCTTGGGCGAGTCATTTAACCTCTCTGAGCCTTCATTTCTTCTCCAGTAAAATTGGGGTAATAAATGCTTACCTTGCAGAGCTGTTGTGATAATTACATGAGATGATATATGTAAAGTACTTAGCAGAGCACTCAGCTCATAGTAAAGTACTCAATAAATGGGAGCTGTTAGAATGCTTGTCACCATCTTCAGTTGAAAATAAGTCAAATTGTTCAAAATTTAAAAGGGAACTGGAGTTGTTTATCTTACAGAAGAGAAGTTTGGGGACTGAGTCACAAGGGCCAGGTCTGTGTACTTAGAGAGTTCTAGGAGAGGAATCGAATCTGTAAGCAATCAGCATAGGGCAGCATGCAGTAGGAGGTGGGCTCTGCCAGCTCTGATACTAATACTTTTCTCTCCAGCAACAGAACTGCTCAGCCCTCCATCTGTGTGGTTTGAAGCAGAGTTTTTCCGCCACATCCTCCACTGGACACCCATCCCAAATCAGTCTGAAAGGACCTACTATGAAGTGGAGCTCCTGAGGTAAGGAAGAGGGAGGATGAGAGAAAGAGAGGGATGAAGGAAGGAGTGGTTGAATCCATCACCTTCTACTGCCTTGATGTAGGAAGATACCTGCCTTGTTGCTGAAGTGACACCAGGAAGGACCCTGGCATAGATCCATCAGTTGACAAGTACTGATTAAGTCTCATATGTACTGAGCGGTGTGCTGGGAGCTCTGGGATGAGAAAGCCACAGTATTGCCTTTACCCTCTAGGTTTTTCCATCTTACTGGAAAAACAGGAAAATCACCCATAGTACAGTTGAAAAAGAAGGAAACCCTAACGACTGTAAATGTAGTTGGGATAAGGGAGAAATTAGGCTGTGTTTCAAGGAATAGCAAGTCTTCCTGGAGGAGTTAGGATTTAAGCGACAAATTGGAAGTGACTATTCCAATTTAAGAATCTGTAAGACCACAGAGAAATTGGTACAGGGTCCCAGAACCAAGGTAGACCCCCTTGCAATTAGATGTCCTAGACTAGAGGAAATACCTTGAGGGCTGAACCATCATGGGAGCACCCTCCCTGGCCTCTTGCTTCTTCCCTCTTAAAAGAGATAGGTATGAACACAAGTTTCTCTGACAGTGCCTACCTTGATATGTCCCCAGGTATGGCATGGAGCCCTGGAAGTCTATCCCCAGCTGTAATCAGACCCTGCTGCTGTCCTGTGATCTCACCATGGCAACCCTAGACCTATACCATAACTACGGTTACCGAGCCAAAGTCCGGGCAGTGGACGGAAGCCGGCACTCTAACTGGACTATCACGAGAACCCGCTTCTCCATAGATGAAGGTGTTTTTCCTTTCCTGGGCCTAGAACATGGCTTTTGGGGTCCTTTCTAGCCAGAAGCTCTAGTCTAGAACTTTTCTCTCTGTTCCCGTAGCTCGCCATGTCATCCGAGCTTCCTGGCTGGGGAACTAGTTGCTCAAACAAACCTGAGTCAGGACTTTGGAGAAAGTTTAGATGAAAATAGTCAAGTTGTTCAAGATTTAAAAGGGAACTAGAGTTGTTTTTCCTATAGAAGAGAAGTTTGGGGGTGAGTTGGGGCAGTTGAGTCACGAGGGCCAGGCCTGTGACTTGGAGGTTTCTGGGAGAGGAATCAAATCTATAAGCACTCAGCATAGGGTGGCAAGCAGCAGGCAGAATTGGATCAGCTCCCCACACACACACTTTAGGGATGAACTCCCAGGGCTTAAGATTTGAGGCTTTGAAGTAAGGAGGTGCTACAAGGAGAAGTTGGGAGTCTCTCTAAGATAGGAGGGAAGAACGAGCACCAAACACAATGAGTTTTTCCTATTCTGCAGGCTGGGACCCACTGTGCTGTGTGATGAGCCTGCTCTTCAGAATTCAGTTAGAACTGATAGTCTAGTATGTTTTAGATCATTGGTTCCCAAATGTCTGCCTGCAGGCCAGTGCTCAGCTGGCTGCAGAAACATTACCTGAGGAGTGTGTTGAAAATATTGGATGTTTCTAGGATCCTGCTTCAAAAATTCAGATTCGCTGTTTCTTGAGTGGGCCCATCTGTATTTTTAATGTGCTCCCCAGGAAGTCTTAATGTTCTGCTAGGTGGCCCAGGTTTTAGGGTGGTAAAGCTCGACCCTGGAGGCCAGGCATGGGTGGGGGACCCAGGCCCTTCCCAGCCTGCAGGCCTCATGTTTTTGCCTCCCCACACAGTGAATCTGACAGTTGGCAGCATCAAGCTAGAAATGCACGACGGCATCATCTTCGGAAAGATCCAGCCCCCCAGGCCCAAGATGGCCCCTAAAAACGACACATATGAAAGCATCTTCCCATACTTCCGCGAGTATGAGATTGCAATTCGAAAAGTACCAGGACACTACAAGGTATGAGATTTTCCAAGGCCACAGGACCTGGGCTGGGAGTGCCTTTTGTGCACTGCTGGGGAAATTGCCAGTAGAGTATAGGGAGGCCGTAGGGGTGGGAAAGGAATTGAGATGACCTCAGCCCTAAAACTGGTGCTCCTCTCAGGTGGCAGGGAAGACACTGCCTACTAGGTGTCACAAAACACACGAGACATTTTGTAACTATTGTTTCTTGTCTCCTTGAAGGTGGATATTTATTCCATTGGTATAGATGGGAAAATGAGACTCCAAGAGGCTATGTAATTGCCCAAGGACACCCCTGTAAGTGGGAGAGCTGGAATCTGCAAAATCCATCCTCTTCCCCTCCTACCACAGTAGATTCCAGCCCCCTCTAGGAAGGTCCTCAGCATCTTTAAAACACTTCCTTTTATTTTTTAATACAAAATAAATCATGGTAATCACAGGGATAGTGGGCTACATTGATAATACAGGGTTTGTTGTATTAGAACATTGACGGGCATTGGCCTAGATTACATCTAAAGGCCCCTCCAGCTCCCAGCTTCCATGCATCAGGAAACAAGGATATTTTGTTTATTGCTGTCACTGTTTTCATTTCAGTTCACAAACAAGAAGGTAAAACATGAAAACTTCAACTTCTCCATCCCCGGAGAGGTGGGAGAGTTCTGTGTCAAGGTGAAACCTTCTGTGGGCTCCCGAGTGAACAAGGGGATATGGTCCGAGGAGGAGTGCATCGTGCTGTCTCGGCAGTGTGAGTTGGTCAGGGCTGCTGTTCTAAGGGGAGACAGGCAGGAAGGGTCTCACAGGAAGTATCTTACACAATCCAAAAAACTGCTGATGCCAGGCACTGTGCTAGGCACTCCCCCGCAAAGCTCTCCATCCTCACACAGCCCTATGAGAGAGCTCCTACTGTCCCCATTTTAGAGATGAGGGAACTGAGGCTCAGTGTATTTAAGCTACTTCTTAGGGTACAGTGGCAGAGCCAGGTGTCCTGATTCTGCAGATACTTCCACTTGAGCACAGCTATCCTCCCTAGGAAGCCCCCAGGTCACCCTCAGTCAGCTGTGGTAGTTCCTGTTTGTTACAGTCCTCTGCTGTCTTCTCTTAGAGCTGAGGGCACAAAGGGCCTTCTCCTTACCTTCCCCTTAGAGAAAGCAGAACTTAGCTGACTCCTCGCCACAGCTGCTGAAGTCAACAAATACTGTGCCAGCTTCTCAGCCAGGCACTGGGAAGGGGAAGGGGATTTGAGATGTGAAGGCCATGGTCTTGCCCCAAGGATCTTTCAGTCTGGACAGGGTGTGCCCAGAGGAAGCTGTAACTGAAAACTCAGGACAGCATATGTCCAGTGCCCAATGAATCATGCCAACAGTCAGTACACTGGAAGTTCCCAGTCCATTGTGGGCAGGGTCTGGCAAAGACCAAAGTGAGTCCTTACATTTCCAAAGTACTTGAAAGCTCATTGTCGCTTAAGCCTTCCTCTCATTTAAGCAGAGTAAGGCATCATCTGTGTGTCAGACAGCCTTAAGAGCCTTTTCTGCTTTTACTCACTTAAAAAGAAATAACTTTGTGTAGAGGTCTGAGTCAAATCCCTGCTTTACCACTTATGAGGTACATGATGTTGGGCAAGTTGCTTGACCTCTCTGGGACTTAGGATTCTAATCTATAAAAATAGGGATGATAATAGTATTTTCCTCCTAGGGTTGTTATATGGATCAGATAACATAAGTAAAGGATTTGGTAGATGGTAAGTGCTGTGTACTTTGCAACCATCCTGTGTAGTAAGTGCCATTATTTTTCCCATTTACAGATAGGGAAACTAAGGCTAAGAGAGGCTGAGGAATCTTTCCATAGCCTCATAGCTAGTAAGTGGTGGGGCTGGGATTTGAACCCAGATCTGGCTGCCAAAGTCCCTGTACTTACCTGCTATACCATTCTGACTCACTGTTCCGCCTGCTGTAGTATGAGTGCAGAGAGCTGGCAGCAGTCAATGTGTATAGTGAGGAAACCCTTCAGGGCCAAGGTTCAGAGACCAGGCAGCGATTCCGAAGAACCCAGATACATCTAGGGTTGTGGTCTAGAGGTAGCCTGGGTCGGTGAGGGTCACCTGGGCTACTCACTGAGTGGCTCCAGAAAATAGCCATGAGATCCCTGAGGACTGACCGTCCCACAGTGCCTGGCCTCAAATGCATCTCTCTTGGCCTGCAGATTTCACCGTGACTAACCTCAGCATCTTCTTCACCTTTGTCCTGCTGCTCTGTGGAGCCCTGGCCTATCACTTGGTCCTCCAGCTATATGTGCGGCACCGGAGAAAGCTGCCTGCCGTCCTGGTAAGTCTCACAGGAAGGCCACTACCCCATCCTTCCTAGCCACCAGGACTCCAGGAGACAGTTGCTCCTTCATAGGTAGTCCCTTCCCTGACATTATCGGAAAGCACCTTCATTAAGCACCTGGGGGCAGAGTGAAAACTTGACCATAAGCCCAGTGCTGAGAAGGTTTCTTTCTAATGACCCAGATAAGATACGTACTGAGTAGTCCCAACCCCCCACGTGTCAGTTTGTTACCAAATACTAGTAATTGGCTATGGACCAGCCCCTGTGCATTATTAGTACCTCTGAGTCGGGCATATTTACTGTCCTCATTTTACAAGTGACAAAATTGAGGCTTAGAGAGATTGTTACAGGTGCAGGGTTACACAGCCAGGAATAGCCGGGATGGAACCCAGTCTTTCCCACCCACAGTGGTTGGCGATAAGTACTCTGGAAGGGGAAGAACGCAGGGCTGGAGGTGCTGGCCCTTGGGCTGCCCTCAGAGTGGGAGAGCAGAGGGAAAGGTGATGCTGGAGAGGAGAGGTTTTTGGAGGAAGCCATAGTCTCCAACCCCTCCCTGAGTGTCTCCTCTTGCTACACAGTTCTGAAAAATGCTTCATTCATGGTAAACAAGCCTCCAAAACTTAACCTGCAGCACTGGGCGGCATTTCCAAACTTCAGCCTCTCTCTGGCCCGAGATTCAGGCTGTTCCAAAGGTTGCCTGCCACATCCCCCACCACTGGCTCACATCTGGAAGGGGACCCAGCAGAGCAATCCCAGGGTTTCTAGGAAAAATAAGGAGAGAGACAAAGACCCTCTGAAATTCTTTTGAGTAAGAATTCCAGGAAGTGGGGAGACAGGGAGAGAAGAGGGGTGGGACTGCCTGGCCTAATTAGGGTATTTGTCCAGGCAAAAATGAACTGTGTTCCTAGCTGCAGGGCCCTGGGTAGGGAAGTATGAAAAGGAAACTCGGAACAGGCAGCGCCTTCCAGCCTTAGGGCTTATAAAGTGCTTTCTGTGTCTCGCTTAAGTGTGTAGCTCATTGTCCTTTCTCTGTGCCATGCAGAGATTCAGGTCTACAAACATATGCATTGGCCTGTTTGACAAGAACTTTGAATATATTCTATGTGCAGGGCCCAGAGCTGGGATGAAGTGATATAGAGATGAGTGCACCATGGGGCCTGCCCTCAGGATGGATAACTATAAAGTAGAGAAGTGGAGAAGGGTAGTCCTGGTACACTGGATGGGAGGTTCTTAGTCAGGCATCAGGAAAAGTATCTAGGAAAAGAGTAAATGTGGTGGCAGTTGAGCTGCAGCTACTGAGTACCTAGGACATGCTGATTAATGTGGCCCTGGTCCCAGAGGGGCTTGGTTACAGCCAGGTGGGGTGATCGTATAAACTATTAATTTTCTTGCAAACCATTGAAATAGACATAGATACAAAATGCCAAAGGAGATTACAGGCAACCTCTGGTTTCTTGTTCCTTCTATACATTTGGATTACAGAATTGAGTTGCTCTTGAGAGTTTTTCCCCCCTCAAGACAAATACAGCCCAATTCATTTATCTAATGATCATGGTCATCACTAACTTTATGAACAACTTATAGTGCACAGACCGCCTTCACATTCCTTAGCTTGTTCACATTCATTAGCTGCTTTGATTTGATTCTTCAACAATATATCAAGGTAAGTAATATTGGACAAGTGGGAATTTCAAATCAGGAGAGTTACATACTTTGGGAAAATCACTTACCTTCTCTGAGGTTTAATTTTCTCCTCTAGGAAATAGAAACAATAATACTTTCTCAGAGAACTATTGGAGAGTAAAATTCAATTCACCAAATATTTGTCGAGTGCTTCCTATATACTAGGCTCTGTTCTAAGCACTTTACATGCATTAACCTCAACATGAGGAGGCAGATACTGTCATTATTTCCATTTTACGGGTGAGGAACTAAAGCACAGAGAGGATAATGAATTTAACCAAAGTGTCAGAGCTGAAAAGAAGCAGAGATGGGATTTGAATTCATGAAGTCTGGCTCTGGAATACACATCCTTAATCACCAAGCCATGTTATATTAATAGAAACTCAACCAATAAGAGTTGTATTAGAGTCATCACATACAAAGAGAATGAGAGCAGATGTGCAACAGTGAGTCAGTAAATCAGTCAGCAAACCTTATGAATGCCTACTATGTGCCAGCCCAGTTTAAGCTTTGGGAACAGAGTGGCTGACAAGTCTAGATAGCAACTGCTCTTAAGGAGTTTGTAGGTGGGGAGTGATTGTGTGTGTATGTGCATGTTGGGATCGGGGACAGAAGAGGACAGATGAAAACAAATTAAAAAATAATTCCAGGAATTAAGTGCTGGGAAGAAGTAAGCTAAGTTAATGTGGAGAGAGTATCTGGAGCACTACTATAGCAAGGGTGATCAGGAAGGCCTCTCTGAGGAGGCGACATCCGAGCTGAAAGCTGAACGATGAGGAGGATACAGACATGCAAAGCACTGAGAAAAGGGTATTCCAACTAGAAAGAGCAGCATGTGCAAAGGCCTTGAGACAGCATTGTGCTGATGTGTTCCAGAGCAGAAAGAACACTAGTATGGCTGGGACGGAAGAGCCAGAGTTAAGTGATTTCCCTGAGAACCTTGGCAGTTAATATCCTCTTCAGCTGCTAGTTGTGCTTGTTCCACTGCCCCACATTGCAGCCACCCTGTGTTTGTGAAACTCGGGGAGTAGAGAAATTAATTTGATGTCTCACATCCAGCATTTGAAAAAATGAAATGGGTAGGATGAGATAGAATAGAATTGAATAGAAAACAGATCACTGGTAGTAATAAGTATTATTTTGTCAAATTAGTTTTAGTTATTTGTATATGCGTCATACATTTATGGGCTACTTACATACAGGTTATTATATAACGCATTGCTTATTTTGGAGTCATAGTCAAAAGCATTTGAAACACACTTCTAGATCTAGATGAGTCCAGCCTGCTCTCAGGTTTGCAAAGCACAGCAATTGAGATTGTTCACCATTCCCTGCAGATCCCCTTCTGCTTGTCATCTCATTTGGGCTCTGAGAATACTGGCTTCTTATGTATCTGGCCTGAGCCAAACTGAGAATTGCATTAGGAGGAAGACTTGATGCTGAAACAAAACAAAAAGAACAAGTGGCTGTGTACTCCAGGCTCTGTAGTCCCCTTTTGTTGGAGCACTACCTCCTTGATCTCTCCTCCTGGACTCATGGCCTCCCACAGCAACACGAGTAGGTTTCTCCAGGTGGCCCTCTGCCTCACCCGCTCCTTTCTTTCCTCTCCAGGTCTTTGAGAAGTCTAGTCCCTTCAGTCTCATCAAACAGCTTCCCAGCCCAGACACCCAAGACACCATCCATCCCCTTGATGAGGAGGCCTTCTCCAAGGTGTCCCCAGAGCTTAGAAACTCGGAGCTGCATGGCAGCACGGACAGTGGCTTTGGCAGTGCCAAGCCATCACTGCAAACTGAAGAGCCTCAGTTCCTCCTCCCTGCTCCCCACCCCCAAACTGAGCGGACTCTGGGAAAGAGGGCACCCCTGGAGCTGGAGAACAGCTGCAGTAGTGGCAGCAGCAACAGCACAGACAGCGGGATCTGCATGCAGGAGCCCAGCCTGAGTCTTGGCACAGGACCCAACTGGGAGCAGCAGGTGGGGAGCAATAGCCAGGGCCAGGATGACAGTGGCATTGGCCTAGTCCAGAACTCTGAGGCGCAGCCCAGGGATGTACAAGATGGCTCATCCTTGGGCCATGTCAGTCCCTTGGAGCCTGAAGTGACTGAAGAAAAAGACCCAGCCATGGTGGCATTTCAGGGCTACCTAAAACAGACGAGAGGCACAGAGGAGAGGGCAGCCAAGGCAGACTGCCTGGAGGAAGAGTCCTCCTCAACAAGTGACCTTGGCCTCAAATACAGAATGTGCCTGGATGCCAAGAACAGCTGGCCTCCACAAGCCCTGGCCAAGGGCTATTTGAAACAGAATCACCCAGAAATGACTCTTGCTCCCTCAAAGGCCCCAACTGGACAGTGGAACCAACCAACTGAAGAATGGTCACTTCTGGGCTTACCCAGCTGTGGTGACCTAGGAACATCTGACTGGAACTTTGCCCATGATCTTCTCCCTCTGGACTGTGTGGCAGCCCTGGATGGTCTCCTGGGCAGCTTTGACTCAGACCTGGTCACCCCGCCACTGATCTCCAGTCTGCACTCAAATGACTGACTCAGGCTAAGAGGGTGCTTTTGATTTCAGCTTTGTCCTGGATGGACTAGTTGGAGGGGCCCCAGAAGTCAGAAGTAAAACATGATGCCAGTCTGGACACTTTTCTGCAAGCCCAGTAGGGCCAGCCCTAGCCAGGCCCAGCAGGGCTGGCCTAGGTGCCCAGGCAGAAGGAAACCATCTCACTATGCTGGTGCAGAGTGTGTGGGTGGCCTTTTCTATAGACAGGGCCCTATAGACTCTGATAGAGCTGAGAAGGGTGAGGCAGAGACCTCTTCCTCACTCAAGACTCTTTCTATATGATAAAGGGCTATTTGAAACAGAATCACCCAGAAATGACAGCTTTGGGCCCAGCTTCCCCAAGTCAGTTTGGAGTCTAAATTCAAAGCTGGTTTACAGTCCATGGACAAGAAACTGGGAGGATTGACAGACCTGAATCATCCCATGGCCCTGCATTTCTCTGTGGCATTCTGAGACTAGACATTCTGGCCTAAGGATCCAGCTGGAACGGAACCTTTTCACTCTGCCAAGAAGCTCTAGGTGACAGCCTGGTAACAACTCCCTTTGGAAACTTAGGCTTGAGGAATGATTCCTCAAGGTTCCCTTGGAAGGTTTATTTATTTATTATTTTATTTATTAAAGCAAAATAGTGCAGTGAAAGAATTCTGCATATTTCAAGAGCCTAGAAGTACTAGTTCGGACTCCGTTGTTTCTAGCCATGCGATCTTGGGAAAAATCACTTGTCCTCCTTTGTTTCCTCATCTGTAAAACTAGAAAACAATGCCTGACTTGTTTCAGGGATGTGAAGTTCCACTGACGAAGTGGATGTGAATGTGACTGGAATACTGTGATATATTTTTTTATTTCAATAAATTGTCAAGACCATGGAAATTGTGTGAAACCAGTCAGATTTCTGATGACACAGTGGCTGGTGGAGGACTCAAGCTGTGGGTAATCGAGGAGTGATAATAAGATGTGCGATGTTACTTTAAGGACTGAAGACTCAGGCTCAAATCACACAGACTCAGGTACAAGTCCTCAGGCTAACATTTATTGTCTATGACCTTGGGCAAATTTCTGATCCTTTCTAAGTTCCAGTTTCCTCATCTATAAGCTGGGAATAATAATTCTTCATGAGGATGTCATATGGTTTAAATGAGATCACGTATAAAGAGTTTCGACAGGCACATGGTGGTTTATGAATAAATAGCTGTCATTGGCTATAAGGGAAATGGACAATTTTTCTTGGAAATAGGTGAAAATAAAAGAGATAATGAAAATGTATGTAGTGAAAGTATGTGTAATTAATGGAACATAATGTAAAGACATGTAAAGAGTTTGTAATGTAATGAAAGATCATGAAAATGCATGTAAATGAAAGAGTATACAGGGGGTTCTTTCAGAAGTCTGAAAAGAAAAGGGTGGAAAGTATAACATGATGTTTTGGGTATAAATTCTGATAACTTGGAAAGAAGATCCCAGAAGCCCCTCCCCTCCAGGAAGACAGCAAACAAGACCTTCTTGGAGCCACCTGCTCCCCTGGACTAGAGGTACCTCTAGGGGTACTTCTCATAAGTACGGAAGTGATCATTCTCTTCTAAACGCAGTCTGCTCCTTCCACGAAAAGCCACACATGCGTGGGTTTGAGTCTCTCCCCAAGCTCAGCCCACGGGGTGGAGCAAACCCAGGGCTCACGGCCAGAGTCTCTGGTGCACTTTGTTCTTTGTCCCAGCCTGAATCCTTGGGGAGGATGCCTCTTGCCTTTCACTCAGATAATAATCGGTTCTGGGGAAGTATTGATCCTATCATCTTCAGAGAACTTGACTAATATCACACCATCTGGGACCTGCTCAGACTTTTGCCCTGGAGGCCTCCTTGTCAGGCTGGTAAGAGGCATGGGTTTGGTCAATTTCTCCTGGAAATGAGTGTTGGAGATGGCTTCTACTCTAATGAAAAAGCCCCTGAGAAAGGTTGGATGAAGGCTGACAAGAGGCGAATATAAAGACTCAGAGAATAAATAAGAGGCATCGAATTCAGGAAACCAGGCCAGGGTGGTTGGAAGAGGAAATGGCAGAGCAGCTGGAAGAAGGGAAGGGAGTCGGAGCTCTGGCTGGATCTCCTCGGCTTTTAAGCTACCCTCGGACTGCCCAGCACAGCCAGGGCTGTGGCAGAAATTGAGAGAGTTCTTCCAAACAGCGGGGGGTGAGACACTTCCAGGCTTCTCCGGAATTTGGATTAAAGTCCCCAACAGAAGGCCCTCATTTGTTCTTAAAGTGAGTAACCTCCTTCAAGGGCTTTTCCAGGCTGAGGAATGTGTGATTCTGTACTTCTATGAGCTAATGGAACTTCCTCTTAGTAAGGAGAGAGGGGAAATGGACCAACATTGACGAATGAGGAAATTCTATTAAACCGTGTTTTCCCAACTTTGTAAATAGTTGTAGTCAAAGAATCTGCCCTGCCTCCTCCTCCATCCCTCCTCACTCAGTCCTGGAGCACACACTGTCACATAATACACACAATCTCTAGGAATGGTGGGTCATACCATAGAGCCCACACTGCACTGTTGGTGGAAGTTCTCTGAGCCCTGCATGTGAACGGCAGAGAAAGGCGCACTGTGGGCTGTGCCCACCTGGAGCAGTACTCTGGTAACTGTGTGAGGTAGGTTCAAGCAGTTAGTGCTGATTGTATCAAGCCCCAACCTAGAAGACGCTAAGTAGTGGGAGGCATGACTCATCTATTTCCTGTCATGCTCATGAGTTTGGGGGTTTCTTTTAAAACAAATCCACAATTTGAAATTAAATGCATTTCTCTTAATGACACACAGCACCTCACTAAAAGCTTGATCTTAAATTTACCTAGCTCTAATAAACATTCAAAAGGAGTAGGGGACCCAATAAACACTCTGACAAGGAAGGGTTAAGTCAGCTAAAATTAGTGTTTTAAAAAAAAGAACCTTGGCATGAGTCAGAAAGGACAAGCATTGCAGAGACCTAGCTGAAGGCCTTTCTTGTAGTCAGCATTTCATTTCTTCCAGAAACATATTATTAAGCACCTACTATGTGCCAGACATGGTACATAGCCCTGGGTCCAGAGTGGTAAACAAAAGAGACACAGATTCATGGAGGGCACCACCTTGTTATGAAGATAAACATCAAGCTAATAAACAGACTAACAAAGATATTATTACAATCAGTGATAAGTGCCATGAAAGAAACTAATATTTCACACAAAGAATGGAGGCAAGAAGCAGTGTTAAAAAGAAAACCACAGGCCCAAAATGGTACGCTTGTGCTAAAGCCCATGATAACAAGCCAACAGCAATATTTGACTTACTTGCTGTTTCAACCTCTCCCAGAGCATAATCTTAACCAGTCTGGGGATTTTCTCATCAAGCACCAGTAAGGTAATCTATCACCTGGATCCCTTCCAACCTCTGCCCCCACTCCCACCCCCACCTCCCCAAGAAAGCAATCCTTCAATGGATTAAAACACTTGCCATTCCCTTCCCCCCAAAAGATGTCCTGGTCTGTAATATAATCCCTTCTTTCCTTTTGTTAATAGCTTCCTTGCCACACATTTTTCTATAAAAACTTTTCATTTTGTACAACTCCTCAGACTACCCTTTTAGTTGCTAGATAGGACACTGCCCGATTTGTGAATTGCTTAATAAAGCCAATTATATCTTCAAATTTACTCAGTTGGATTTTATTTTTTAACAGCAGAGAAACTGAGTGGAAGAGTTTCTTAATCAGCACTGGCTGCCATAACAATAGGCTTAAACAACAGGCATTTTCTCATAGTTCTGGAGGCTGGGCAGTGCAAGATCAAGGTGCCAGATGATACAGTTCTTGGTGAGGGCTCTCTTTCTAGCTTACAGATGGCCCCCTTCTCCTTTTGTCCTCACATGGCAGAGGGAGAGAGTTAACAAAGGTGGGTAGAGGGAGAGATAGAGACAGTAGGGGAGAAGGGGAGAGGGGGAGGGGTAAACAGAGCACATGCATGAGCATGCAAGAGAGAAACAGGGCACTCTGGTCTCTCTCTTCTTATAGGGACACTAATCCCATCATGGGGCCCTAACCTTATGACCTCATCTAACTAATCACTTCCCAAAGGCCCCAACTCCTAATATCATCACAATGGGGATTAGGGCTTCAGCTTATGAATTTGGTGGACAACACACACATTCGGTTCATAACAGAAGCTTAAACAATAATGCAATTAAATGACAAAATTGAACAAGGACAGTGGGAATGGAGAGAAAGTGACAAATATATTGAAGGAAGAATCGGCAAAACTCAATGACAGGCTAGAGTGAAAGAGCAGGAATCAGAGGTACTAATCTCACTCAAACATGGATGATGAAAATAGTGACATATGAACATGGAAGGGAGGCAAGTTTGGGGGGAGGCAAGTTTGGGGGGGAAGGGAAGATGGTGAGTTCTGGCTTTGACATGACAAGTCAGCTAAGGGAAAGGTCCGTTAGCAGTTGGCGAGGCAGACCTTGTACTGGATGAGGGCTCAGGGTTGGGGATTCAGATGAGAAAGCTTTTGTGCTCACTATGACTCATTTGATGGGTGAGCCTATACTCTGGTGTGGAGATAAGAAAATGAGTGTGGAAAAGAACACCAACCCCCCCACACACACACCCTGCAGCCAAAATGCAGTTAGAATACTCACCTGATGACTTTTGTCTTAAAGGAAATCAAGCTACCCTTCTTTTGAGTGACAGGAGCCATGCTTGTGTTTGGCACCTGTCTTGCAGACCGTAGCCAGGAGCCTCATTGGTGCCATATTGTTCCTTAGACAATTGAAGCCTATCACAAGGGTGCACCTGAGAGTTTTTAGTTAATCTATCTGTAGATATGGTAAGCTCTGGAATGGGCATGGGTAGGGGTGCCTGGAGCAGACTGATACATAATGGGCAAAGGTCTGCTTATAGGGTGCCATATCTGTATACCTCTACCTGCACAGGGAAGGAGAGGTTAATGCAAGTTAAGGCCTCATAATGGTCCTAGAGAAAACAGAAATATCCTTCAGGATCCCACTACCTGGTCACCCCAACCCTAGAAGTAAGTATTCCTTGTTCTCCACATTTCCACACTCCATCTACTTACCTCCCAGGGCAGTTCTCAAAGTATCACCTGCCTCATAATCACTTGGGGGTTCTTGTTTTCCCAAGCTTCTTCTCAAAGCCCAGAAGTTCTGAATGCTAGTTCCCAGGGACCTGCTTGGTAAACAAGTTACAGGCGATCAAGTCTCAGGTGAGTCCCATATACTCTCAAGTTTGAGAGTAACTCTTTCAGAGAACTTGATCATTTGATGCTTATTCTATTAAACTTGACCCTTTGCTCCCTACTGTCCCTATCTGGTCCACACCTTTCAATGCCATCTGGATGTTGATGACTTCCAAATGTCCCAGCAGAACCTTTCCCCTGAACTACATTTCCTCCTTAGCAGCTCCATTTCGATGTCTAGCATGCATCTCAAAATCATAATGTCTACAACATAACTCTTGCTTTCTCACACACTCATTTGTCTGCCAGTCTTCCCCTCCTGAGTAAACAGTGTCACCATTCACCCAGTTTCTCGGAACAAACACCAGGAGTCATCCCTTCACACCCTACCACTGATCCATCGGGTAAGTCCTATCAGCTCTACCTTTTAAACAAATGGTGAACCCAACCACTTGTTATCATCCCCACACTATTGTTTTGGTCCAATTAGTTATGTCTCACATGGACCACTGTTCATCCCTTTACTGTCCCTCTGTTTCCAGTTCTGCACCCTTAATCTAACAGAGTATGATTTGTGCAATATACCTAATCTGGTACAGTAGCTAGCATGATCTTTATAAAATAGAACTCAGGTCATGTTATTCCTTTGCTGAAACTCCTCTCCTTTGCCTTTGATCCAAATGAGAGGTAAAATGCAAATTCATTTGTATTTACCAACTCTCCCAACACATCTCTTGCCTTCTCCTCATTGCCCACTCTGCTTCAAGCTCACTTCCACCTCAGGTCATTTGCTCTTGTTCTTCCCAGGTATTTTTATGAATTCCTTCCTCATTTTATTTAAGCGTCTTCTCAAATGGAACCTCTTTGGATAGGTCTTTGCTGACCACCCTATTCAAATATTCTCCCAATCTCCCTTCCAGCCCACTCTAGCCTCAGCTTCTTTCTTTCAGAGTACTTATTATCTGAAATTATATAATCTATTTATGTGTTTATTTGCTCATAGTTTGTTCCTCCCAATAAGGTCTGTGAAGGAAAAGACTTTATCTTTTTTGTTCACTCCTGGATTCCCATAACTTAGAGCATATAGTAGATACTTAGTTGGTATTTGTTGAGTGAATGAAAAAACAAGCAGATAAGTCAATAAATAAAGATAGACTTACAATGTAAGGTGGTAAGATCTGTCTTAGCATAGATTTCTCCTACCAAAGCAGAACCTGATTCAAGGACCATAGGCAGGTAGTTTATTTGAAAGACGATCACAAAGAGTAAGAGTGAGGGACCAGGAGAGAAGGAAAAGCCAAAAGAAGGGTATATTATCAAGCTGGTCATGCTGGGAGCAACTGGGCCTTGATCCCACTAGAATGCTCCTTGGAGCAAAAAGAGGCCTCTTCCATTTGTCCCCCTGAGTATTGACAGGAGAAACTCTGATCCATCAGCTCCTGAACCCCGCTGGTTGGAAGTGCTGACTCACCTGCACTCTCAAGCCGCTGGTACACAAGAGGAGCCAGGGCAGAAAGCAGGTGATGTGTAGTGAGCACTGGGATAAGACTTGTCAGCATAGAGCAAATTATAGCCCACTTAGAACTGGCTAGAATCAGAAGTGAGGCCAAGGGGATGTGAAGCAGGGCATTTACTGTATGTGCTGTGATAGAGCCGTGCACAGAGCTCTAGAGGGTGCAGAGAAGTGCCATTCAGCCAAGCTAAGGTGTTAAATACACATTTGTTAGACTGAACTGAAAGGAGTGAGATATATGATTTATTAAATTATGCTCAGTGGGGTTGGGAGACTCTCTCCAAAATTGAAAGATTATAAGATTTGAGCACACAGTCCAAATCTGGGGCAAAGGGACAACACATGTAGTAGAACAAGCACTGTGTCACATGATGTAATGGAGTGAAGAAAGCAGGACACTCACACGGAGGGAGTGTCTTATCAGTTCACTCAGGCTAAATGGACTTCCAAGGCAAGGTTGTTGGTCTGGAGATGCCCCAATGGCAAGCAAGCAGAGGCAACAGACCCAGAGAGTGGAAAGAAAGCTGGGCTGGACTGGACCTCAGGAGACTTGGGTTCTAGACTCATGTAGCTCAGTCACTATCTCTTCTTTTGACATAAGGCTGTGTGTCAGCTCTGGGCCTCAGTCTTCTCACCTATCAGATAGAGAGAGTAATCTTTAATCTAACTGCTCTCTTAATGCCCTGGACATATTGTTGTCATTGAATATACTACATTCAGTATGCAATTCCCTGTGAGCTCTTAAAGAACAGAAACTGCTCTCAATTTATCTCTGTATCCTTCAGACCCAACCAATGCCTAACACACGCTATAGGTTGCTCAATAAATTTTTGACGAATAAATGAATGTGTGAATGAATGGATTTCTTCACAAAGAAAAGCATGTGAAAGAATCGAAGGAGTATAATATGGAAACATGAGATAGCAATTGTGGTAATGGTAGCCTGAGGCTGAATGGATAGTTGGGAGAGATTAGACTAAGCCCAAAAGAAAGTGGGTTGTATATAAATTTGACTTTAGGTTTTATTTTCAGGCTTGTCATCTTCTTAGCTTAATACCATGATTGGTCCCTTCCATGCTATTTTCATCCTACGGCTCTTGAGTGTTGCAGGAACTCAGGGCTACAGACCAAACAGGAAGCCTAAATAAAGGGGATGTGGTCAGGAAGTAAGGCAAAGGACCATGAAAATATTCGACATGTAGTCATTCACTCCTTCAGCAAACATTTATTCAGCACCTGCCATGGGCAGGCCCTCTGGGAATACAGTGAGCAAAAAAATATGATCCTATCACTTTATAAATTATATAAATGTGTAATCATTATGCTGTACACCTGAAACTAATATAAAATAATATCAAATGTCAACTCTAATTGAAAAATAAAAATTAAAAAAAAGATATGATCCGTCTCTTCCTTGGCTGGCCTCTGCAGTATACATACATGCATGCGTGTGTACACTCACCCACCCACACACACACAGGTGTCCCTGCCTACCTCTTGCCCATCCCCATCCCCCAGCTCTGTGGAACTGAAGTCACACATGCTCTGAAATAGCCTCACAGCTGGAAGTGACTTTAGAGTCCCCACATCCATTGGCAGCTTTATACAAATAAGGCACCTGGGGCCCACAAGCTACTGGGGCTAAAATGGAAGATGAGGCTTCTTACATTTTTTTCCACACATCTCCCTCCCAATGGCTCCCTGCTTGTGTATGATAAAGTTCATTTAGGCTTTGGGGAGGGGAGACAACCTCCATGGCTCTGCAGGTAAAAATCCAGGAGACACAGAGTCCACCTCAGCCTTGGCCTCCAGAGCTGCCCCACCTGTTGTTTGTTGGCCTGCTGCTACTCTGGGCAGACAAAACATTTTCACTTCTGGTCCTCAAGTGTGAGAATTCGCCAGGCCACTGGCTTCCTGTTTTGTACCAGATCTTCTTAACTATCACTGTTTTTTGATCACTAAGCAGTTTTAAAAATATAGCAATGACACTCCCATCAGCTTCCACTTTGGTTCTCAGACCCCTGGGGCAGAGAGAGGGGCACTGTAGATATGGCGTGCTCCATGGTCACTGGTGTGGAGCAAGGTCAGGATGACTAATAGTGTTTTGCCTTCCTGGCCCTCCTCACCTGCCCAGCCCCTTCATACTTTTGACCATCCCTTAAGTTAGCCCTTAAATAGAAAAAGTCACTGTGTGCTCTGTCTACAGATCTGTGTCTCATGGTGGGCATAGAGTTAAACATAATTGAGGATGGAGAGAGAAAAACCAAAGCTTTGGTTTTCAGAGCACCCAGAATTGGACCAGGGATGAAGCAAAGCCCAAGATTCCCTGAAAAGACCAGATGAATCCTTCAATATAATTTTCTTAAGAGTTTCTGGCTATGGCCAGAGCCATACCATAGAGAACTCAGAAAAGGTATAGGACCTGATTTTTGCCTGAGATAAGTACCCTTCAAACAGGAGAGAGCAAGGTTAATCTCAAGAGCAATCAGATTCCCCCATGGTGCCTTGCACAGTTCCTGGTATATTATAGAAGCTGCATGAATGAATGAATACAAGGGGACCATCGGTAACTAAATTAGGGGAGGCACAGAGCACTTATAAGTCAGAAGACAACAAGATCCACAGGTCTTAAAGAAGGTACCCTGGAGGAGTGAAAGTGGAGGTGGCATGAAGAATGAGCAGAATTTGATGATTTGGAGGCCAAATGAAGTATAAAAAATAGAAGGAAGAATAAAGGTAGGTCAGTGAGAAGCTCAAAGCTGAAGACAGGGCCTGGGAAGCCTAAAATTCTGAGAGGCTTAGGGAATCCAGAAAAGAGATTAGAGACAGAAGGAGGAGTCTGCTTCCATGGGTGCCTGGGAGCTAGCTCAAGGAAGCCACTAATATAGACAGAGGCTAGAAGTGGAAGACAAAGTATTATAAAGGAAATACATCCTTGCCTGGCCTTGAGCAAATCGTTTAATCAGACTCTGAACCTCTGATTCCTCACTTGTGAGTCTGTGAGAATGAAGTGAGGCTGTGCAGATGGAGCCCTGCCCTGCACTAAATACATGCTCAGCAAATGTTAGTGTTTTGCCTTCCTGGTAAAAAAGGGTTTGGTTGAGAATAGTCCAGTCTTGGATGCTGATCAGAAATCCAAGCCCAAAGAAAGGCTGAGTGATATCTAGAATCCTAGAACATTGGTATCTAAAGGAACTGCAGCAGTCAGTCAACTTTCAACTGTTACCTCTAAGTTACAAAGTTACCACTACACTTTGTACTTGTATTTTTTGTTTATTGAACACTTACTATATGTCAGGTCCTATGCTAAACACTGAGAATACAGAGATTAAAAACAAACAAACAGATAAGACTTTTTTTCTCTTTCAGGTAAGAGAGGTATCCTGGAGAAGTAGTCCAATCTCTCAGTTTCCAGAAATATTTGCCCACAGTAGTGAAATGACTAGTTCATAGCCACACAGCATGATAGGACAGGTCAAGACTAGACACTATTTTAGTCTTCAATCCTAATCCCACTAAGCCCTGATGTCAGGCTGCATCTTGGAGGCCTCAGACTCTACCCAGTCTCTAGTGCATTAAGTGGCTGGCTGTGCAGCCTTAGGCAAAGCATGCAATCTCTCTGACCCTCAGTCTCTCCATATGTAAAATGGGCCAATAATAATCCCCATGTCACAAAGTTGCCACAAGACTCAAGGTGCAGTAAAGTGCATGGAAATGCATTGTGCTCTCTAGACTCTGTATTGTGCAAGCAGCGTCTGCTCCTCTTCAATTCACCTGGGCATCTTTCTCTTGGGCAAGGCAACTTTTCATGGCCACACTGGGTGTTTCTTCTCTACTTAGCAGGCATTTATTGAGCACCTCTTATGTCCTCCATTTTTAGCAGTTACTAAAGACCTATAGGACACAACCCTGCCTACAAGGGCTCAGCCTGTTTGGAGAACAGTACAAATGAAGGAAACATGGCCATCTATAATTAGGATCAAAATGAGTGGCATCAAGTCCAGAGTCCTGAGGGAAGCCACAGGAAAGATGGAACTTGAGCCAGTCATGGAGACTAAAGGTAGCTAGGGGATGGGAGGAGGTATTTCAGGCAGGAGAACAGCCCTGGCAAAGGGACTGGAAAAGGCCAACTCATGCACTGCTGGCTCTTGTGACTACCTTCTGGCTCTTGGGGCCAGTGGAACAAAGAGGAAGTTTCTAGGGGAGGCCCTGGCATGGCCATGGGTCTGGGTGCCCAGCCAGTACCAAGCCCAACCAGGCCTGTAGCCATATTTCTGGGCATGTGCTCCCTAATCATTTCTGAATGAACTGGAATATGCCATTTTAGGCCCCTCATCAGAACCCTGTAGAATCCTAGGGTGGGGCCTGGGGCCCAAGGGTAAAGAAAGCTGGTAGGACTGCGGAAGTCAGGAAAACAAGGGGGAGGCAGAAGGGACAGGGAACACGTCAGAGAACCCTAAAAGAGGAAGCAGTCCAGTCTCAGTTCCGCTCGCAAGGATGGGAAATACCCTTCAATTCTCCCAGCCCTCAGCAGCTGTCCCTGTCTCCTTACCTGAAGCCACCAACCCTGGGGCCAGGACCACCAGGACCATCCTTTCAAGTTTCCCTAAGGTTGCTAAGTCCTGAGCACTTCCAGGGGCCCTAGGGCAGCCCTGCATGAGTTGCAGACCCAGGATCCACACTGATTAGGGCATAGCTGAGATTTTATTGAAGCTGGACACCCCATGAGTTAAGGAAGGGGCCCAACCCTCAAAGCTGAAATCCAAGGAAGGATGCCAAAATCAGCCCATCTACCCTCACCCTTCTTCTCCCAATGAGCTTTCAAGGAAGGGAGGGATCCAAAGCCATTGGGACTCTTGCCCACTGCTACCTACTCAGGGGTAAAATAGTTGGAGCCCAGTTGAAGACCAAAAATCCCAGAGACTGGTTTATTAAGTCAGAACCTGGCTATGCTGGGAGAATAACCTCCAGATCCTAGTGGGAAATGAAGGGGTAGCTGGTCAATACCCTCTCTTCCTTCCTCTACAATCCACTAGAACCTAAAGCAAGAAAGAAACCAGGCTTCAGGAGACAAGGCTAGGAAGACAAATAATATGGCTTCTCTCTTCCTTGCCTACTTCTTTCCTGGTCTCCAGCATCTTGTTGGCCTTTTCGTTGGGACATCAGCAGAGAGACCAGTGGCTAGAAGTTCTAACTGCAGGCTTCAGCAGTGGCAGGGCCCCTCTCAGGCCCTACTCCATCCATAGCTACTCCAGGAATGTAGTTTCCCTGCATTGAACAACTCTGTATTAAGAACCTACTAAGATGACATCCAGTGCAAGCAAGTTCAATCTCAGATCCAGCCGGGCAGAGACTGGAGGAAGGAGTAATGGCTCACAAGGCAAACTGTTCTGCTATCCACCAAAATACACTTGGTTCTTGATTTCCTTTGTGCATTATCTGCCTTTCTTTAAAGCCTAGCCTGGGTTCCTCTCTCTCACTCCCACCATTTCTAGTCTAACTTCCCCATCTCAGGGCAGGCCTTGCACAGGAAATGCATGACACCAAGAGATAGAATTCTCCCCCACTCCCATGTCCAACCCATCACAAGAACCTAAAAACAAGAACATGTTCTAGACTGTTTTCTGCACTGCCCTTAAAATTGTTTGGGAGGCTATTTGTCCCCGAGGCTGGTTAGCAGCAGGGAAAATGGACCAGGTGCATTCCCACATGACTTTGCCTCTTGAAGATAGAATTGGTTTTCCAGCCCCTGCAAAGGAAAGTGACTGGAGACACTCCAGGTAGAGTTCCCTTCTGCAGTCCTTAGGCCCTGCCCACATGGAGCTGAACTGGGAGGGCTTTGCTCTCCAGGATGCCTAGAACTCCTCCCACAGGCTCAGGGACCTCCTGGGAACCAGTCTTTCCTCCCTAGGGAATAGCTGCTTCTTTTGTTTCTGTGAGAAAGCCATTGCTACTCTGCCAGAATCTGTCCCCAGAGGCCTAACTTTCTTGGGGACTCTCAAGCCACTGGCGATAGTACACCCAAAGAAGACTTCTTCTTGTCCACAATAAGGGGCCAGGCCAGGTCAGACCAAGGGAGATGAAGGCAGCCTGGGTGAGCACTGGTGGAGCAGATGCTGAGTCAGGAGCCCCCTCCTGCAGAAAAGAAGAGAGAGTGACAAGAGATGAGGCTTGGTAAGGATTCCTCTAAACCATGTCATCTGGCTCGGCTTCTCCTGAGCAATAGGAAAGTAACAGAAGGAGGTATACCTGAAGAAGTTGAATGTGGTCTTTGTTATGTCCAAGAGGGCCCAGTCCCTAACTCCGCCCCTCGTAGTGTGGGAAAACAACTTCTCCTTTACCTTTGCGTGGGAACCAGACCTTGTCTCTGGGTTAACAATGTTACATGCTCACCTCCCACTTCACTGGACTCTTCTCCTTTCCCCGCCAATTTACTTGCCCAAAAATTCCCACCAAAAAAGCCCACCTCAAGCCCTATATAAGTTCCAGGTCCCCTCGCATTCAGGGCTGATGCCACCTTTGGCTCAGCCAGGCTGTCACTCTGCTACAATAAATCTTGCTTAACCCCTTTGGCCTTGTGCGTTCCTCCTTCAGTGCACCTAACAATGTTCTTTGGTGAGGAGGTAAGAGAGAATCTGGGCATCCATGAGAGACTGCTGAAGTGAGAAAAATGTCTGAATTAGGAAAAAGTAACTGTGATGTTGAGAAGGCTGGCCATGAAGCCAGTCCATGACTCCTGGGCTTAGAAAGTTCAGAAACAAAGCTCTAGAGCAGAGGTTTCCAACAGTTTTGGCACCAGGGACCAGTGCTCCTATGAAACTCTAAAGCCAGATGATCTGAGGTAGAGCTGAGGTGGTGATGCTAGTACTGGAGAGTGGCTGAAAATACAGATGAAGCTTCTCTCACTTGCCCACAGCTCACCTCCTGCTGTGCAGCCCAGTTCCTAACAGGCCATGGAACAGTACCAGTCTGTGGCCTGGAGGTTGGGGACTCCTGCTCTAGAGTAATGCTTTCTGGAGAGGGTGGCCATTTGGAACCTTTACCTCAGAGTGAAGGGTTCAGACACAAAGTTCTATTCTAGAAGCTTCCATCTAATTAGAAATGGAACCTCCCCAGGAAAGAAAGACAGGACATGGACTGGGTGGACAAGTACAAAAGAAATAGTCCAGTGTTGGCAGGAGGTGGGGATAGCATGATCTTGAGCTTTCATTTCTGAGATCATTTTCTATAGCACCAACTCATCTCTTTGGGTTCCAAGCAGTCCTTGGTGCTAGGCTTGGTGCCTGGCCTGTCTGAGGACCTTACTGGAACATCAAACTCATTAAGGAGCTCACCAACCTTTCACTCACCTCTCCTGGGCTCAAAAAGGCCGATGTTGCCCCATCAGACTAGCCTATTGGAAAATTTCATGTAGCCGCCATCTGAACTGCTGATGCGGCCACTGATGGTGAAGGGTGGACCTATCTCCAGTTCCTTCGAGTTCCTGAGAAAGATGATCCAATCATGTTATTGGGGCTGAGAACTCAGCCTCTCCCTGGAAGCCCAACCTCCTGGCGGTGACTCACTGACTCACACTGACTTACCTTCCAGAATAGGAGCTATGCCATCTCTAGGGCCAGACAAGGAGCAGAGAGGATGAGATGACTTACTCCAAGAGTACTTTCTGACTCCAACTACCTGAATCCCTGATAGTTTTCATTTGCTCCTTTCCTTTGACATTATATTATGCCTGAGATTATATTATTTGTAAGCAAGCCTAGACAGTGAAATGCCTGAAAACAGAGACTATATGCTTAGTTATCTCTGTACCCTTAGAAACTAATGCCACAATACTAGCTACAATAGGTCCTTCCTGAATAAATGATGAGTAGATAATGAAAGATTAGTGAATGAATGAATGAATGATTAGGTGGTCCCTGCCTAGGGGTGATTGTTAAGAGGATCTCTGTCAGCAGAGTCTTACGTGATCTTGTCCATATTCAAGTTTTCATTCAGGGAACTTTCTAAAGAGACCCTGGCTCCTTCTTTATCTCTTGTTTGCTTAAGGCATGGGAAGGAGACAAGAAAGGGAAGCAGTAAGTTTGGATCCATCTTTGATTCTTTCTCAAGCATACCTAACCTCCCACCTCCACCCCACCCAGATCTGTCCTGAATCTACTCACCGGATCTGGTACAAGTTGAAGACAAAATTAGGCCCTAGAAAAACAATCCAAAAAGAGAGAATTAGTACATCGAGGGAGAGATGCTCATCACCCCTTCGGAAACATCTAGTGCTCCCTCACCCCTCTCTGGGAGGAGTGGGGTGGCTGGGCTGGGCCTCAGGATGCTGTGAGAGGGTCTCAAGTTCCTGTAGTATCTGATTCCTGTCCCATGCCCATGGGTACTCTTCATCTTCCCAGACTGAATCACCAGCCTTTTTGGGATAGATCCTGCCACTGGGGATCCCTCCATTAAAAGCACTAATTACCCTGGGGAGAAGGCAGTCTTAGCTTGGTGCTCCCAAAGAAGCAGACCTAGGCTTGAATCTGGACTCCACCACTTTCCAACCTTGTGACTTTAGCCTCATCTATAAAAAACAGACTATAAATTTCATCTTCACATGGAATTTTAAAGAAAATCATATTAGGAAAAAGTTCATTGGCACATAGTAGGTGTTCAACAAACATTCATGGAAGTTGTTGAATTTAATTGTATATCTGGGAAATATTCTCTACCTCTCAGCATTCCATCATGTCCTCCTAGTTCTCCTGGGTCTTATGGGAAGTACAGATATGGATCAGATTTGGGAGTACCACAGCAAATTCCAGGAGACTCTTAATGAAGCTGAAGCATCAGTAAGCTTAGGAAGACCTACAAGCAGAGGAAGAGATGCACAAGGAGCCACAGTGGGGGATACCTGGAGCTTGGCCTGACTAGCTTGTTGCCCTTGGCCTTAAGGCCCACACAGTCCTTGGGGTTGGACTCCTGTGAGCTTAGAGAAGAGGAAGCTGGCTGCTTGCTGGGGTAGAAGGAGTGCCCACTCCCTTGATAAAGTGCCTGGTACTCCACTCCCACCACCTCAAGTGCTCAGCCACCTACTCAAGTCTTCAACCACTGCAGTCACCACAGGAAATATTTTTGCATGACACCATACTGAAGAGTCTGCAGCCCCACCTAAATCACCAACTGCTAGAGGAGAGGCGGAGCTTGGCAGAACTGGGGTAACAGGGTCCATTGCTCACTCACCCTCCCAACAGTACCCACGCTGGTACCACTTAGCCAGACTGTAGCCCAGGATGGAAACAAGCAGCAGCGATAGCCCCACGCCGAGGATCAGGCCCAAGGTGCTGATGGAGTCCTCACCTGCAAAGAGAAACAACATCCTTCACCCAGCTGCCCAGAGCCCTCTCACAGCCCTGAGGCTACACTGACTCATCTGTACCATTTTCCGAATTTCCTCTCTTCCCTCCTTACTGCCTTCAAAATGACTGTCCCCTAAGAATTTTGATCTGAGCTAGCTAGTCCAGCTAAACTATACTAAGAAGTGAATGTAAGACATCTCATTTTTTAGTTAGCTTGTTTATCCAAAGCAATATTCCTCTGATAGTACAAATAGTCTGGATCTGGGAAGCCTTCCCAAAGCCACAAGCATTCTACTTGTTGAAAAAGACACTGCTGTTTGAGGAAGAGTCCAGGGGGTCTCCCCACAGCATAAGCTCAGCCTGGAGGGCCCCAAGAGCAGAGACCTGGAGATCCTTGACACCCTCCTTGCAAAGCTCACATACCCAGCGGCAGGGTATTAACTCTTTGGGCTCTCTTTGCTGCTTATACTCATCGTTTCTACCCTTTTTGTGGTATGAGCTCCTAGCTAATTATATATGTATTTTTATAAAGCCAAACAGAGAAGGAAAGGGAGAGGGAGGGAGGGAGGAAAGGAGAGATTTGACACCTGCTGGGAGATGAGATAGGCCCAAAGCAGAAGCAGAGAGGGAAGTCACGTTTTCAGGAAGAGGCTGACATGGGCACAAATGGGGGAAAGTAACTCTGACTGGGGCTATCGCTGCTGCTTGAAGGAAGAGGAAAGGCAGTCCTGCTTCTGCCAGATAAGGTGCCAGGAGTGTGTACGGATACATTGATGCCCCATCTACATGGCCCTGTGTCCTAGGGGTCTAAGGGTGTTGCCAAAAGGCCAGGAGGTACCGTGGTTAAGCACAGCCTTTGGCACATCAAGATTGCGTCCAAAGCCTAGGTCTATCATTTGCAAAATGTGGGACCAGAGCAAATCATTTTCCCTCACTAAACTTCAATTTACTCTTATGAAAAGTAAACATAATAATAAATACACATAGAGTTGTTGTGATGATTAGTGGAGATGCCATATATTGAGCACTTAGGAGAGGACCTGGCATACACTAAGTGCTAGAGAGATGTTAATTACATCATTGTTGTTGTTTTCAATATTATTATCCAACAGTGCAATTGAGTTTTTAAAATATTTTACAATTCCCCCAACCCAAGCTTTCCCTTCTCCCATGTTCCTTGGTTTTTCTTCGCATTAAAGCAACCAGGTTATTATCTACTTAGCAAAGAGAATGTGACAATGAAATTCAGAGGGAAAGGGTCTCCTTATTTTTAGATTTCAAAAGCCCAAGCCTTTAAAAATGGAAAGGAGTCTCAACATAGACAAGAAGTTAACAAAGCAA
The DNA here is from genome assembly GCF_902729225.1 of Pteropus medius. Lineage (NCBI taxonomy): Eukaryota > Metazoa > Chordata > Mammalia > Chiroptera > Pteropodidae > Pteropus > Pteropus medius. The sequence goes on from NW_024349800.1 coordinate 67,742,931, forward strand.
GCATATCCTCTTAGCCATATTGAGGGGGGGAAATCTCCAGCCTGGGAGAGGGAAAGGAGAGAGATAAAGAAAAAGCACTGGAAAACATTGAAAAGATGTCAATGGATCCCAAAGGGAAATTCCTTGTTCCCTAATTCAAAGCTGAGCCTCAGGGAGGCCATAGAGTTCCCACACAGATTTATAGGATCCAAGAGCTGGACTGAGCCCCCAAAAGACAACAAGAGCCCAGTAAGAATAGTTGGTTAGAAATTTGTAAAGTGTAAAATGTAATATAATACTGTTCTGTTTTCTTCTAGTTATAAAGAACTTGAATTTTTTATTATTTTGTTTTTAACTAGTATGTGAAATCTATAAAATACTTGTAAAGTAATAAATGGACACTTGATTTTATAATCCAATTTATTTCCACATAGTCTTTCATAGACATTCTCACAAAATTCTTGTTGAAGAGTGAGTTGTGAACCAAATAAATCTAGACGTTATCTTCTTTTCCTTTTTTTGTTGTCAAACTTAATGTTGAATATATTTAAAATAGTTTATATACTCTATGTAGGTATAAAGAAAAACTATATAACAAAGATTTGTCTAGTTTCTTGCTATTAAATGTGGTGCTCAAAAAAAGACGCATGGAGCTCTTTGGCAGATTAGAGCCTCAGACAGCCTTGAAGAGTTGCTGTGCCCTCTCATGGCATGGGGGCAACTAAATGATTTCTGTGTCCCCAAGAAAGCAGGGAAGTCACAGAGAGGCCCTCCAGACCTAAAGGAGTCACACAGCTGGGGTTTGGGGACACTTCTGCAGTACCCTGTATGGCTAATGCTCAAAGCCCAGTCCAGGTGATGCCATCACTTAGGTTGGCACCATGGGTGCCAGTGCAAGCAGATGGCATCAGGGACTAGGCACCCTTCTCCCACTCCTTAAGTCTCCAAGAAAAGGGAGAACAGGAATCCCCAAAGCCACTAATGGCATCTTCTCTGTGCCAGGTACTGTTCTAGACATTTGTATTACAGCAATAAATAAAACACAAAATCTCTGTCCTCATGGAGATTATATTCCAGTGGAGGAAGACAGACAAAAAAAATAATAAATTAAGTAAATTTGATAGTACATTGGAAGGCGATAGATGCCAAGGAGAAAGAAATAAAGCAGACGAAGAGCTAGAATGCACAGTGGGGATGAAAGTACAGTTTTAAAGAAAGCAGTTAGGGGAGGACTCTTGAACAAGGTGATAATGGAGGAGAAAGCTCTAAAGGGGATGAGAGAAAGAACAAGCCATGGAGATAGCTAAGGTAAAAATGTTCTAGGCAGAGGGACCAGCCGATGCAACTGAGACAGGAGCATGCCACGCAGGTTCCAGAAGCATCAAGGAGCCCTGAATGATGAGCAGGGGCAAGGAATGAGGGCAAGCAGCCAGAGATGGGGGAGCAGGAGCCAGATAATGTAGTGGTTGGAAGGCAATAAAGGGCATTTGGTTTTTCCTCTGAGCAAGATGGGGAGTCATGAGAGGATTTTGAGCAGAGAAGTAACATGACCCAATGTTTTAAATGGATCACTCTGACTGGCTACTGTGTTAATAATAGTCAATAGGGGGTGATGATGAAACAGAGAGACCAGTCAGGAGGCTACTGAAAAAATCCAAGCAAGAGATAATCACTGGGGAAAACAAATGCAAGAAACTGAGAGTCTGAAGTCATGGAGAGATCATCTATGTGGATAACAGAGACCGTGAGAGTGACCCAAGAACTCAAGTCTTCAAGAACTGGGGTTAGTGACCCAGTGGTGGGTGGACAGATGACTCAGTCAGGCATAGTCATGGCATTAATGGTGTTTGTGGAAGCTGGAGTTTTGAAAGTTTTCATCAAAGAAAAGTCTCTCTGGGAGTAGAAAGTACCAGCAGGAAAGCACCAGTAGGGAAATCACAGGCCTTCTGGAGATCCAGCTGATGAAGAAAGGAGATGCACTATCTCTGTTTGCTACCATTTTGTCCCCACCCCCAACAGTGCTTTCTGGTACAGGTGGCTTTCAGATATATTTAATTACTCTATTTTATCTCTTTATCTTTCTAGGATGCTCCTTTCATTAATATTCCTTACTTAGTTTCCCTTTTGTATACCCTTCCACTTGTATTATAAAATATTTGATGCACACAAGAAGTACATAGAATAACATGATTAACATCCATGTGCCTCCCACTAATCTTCAAAGAATTATAAAATTTTGTCATTCTTTCTACTAAGTATCTCAGTCCTCTTCTACCTTTCCCTCTAAGTAACTGTTCTCCTTAAGTAACTGTTAGCTTCCCTATGCATGTTTTTTATGCTTTATTTCATTTTATGCCCATAAACTATATTGTTTTATGTTTTCAAACTTTATGTAAATTATATTGAGATTACTTCCACTTATAATAGTGAAGACCAGATTTACTCTCCCACCTTAAATAACTAGAAAACCAGACAAGATAATAAAATAATGGAGAAAGATAGTGCAAGATGATGATTCCCCAAAGAAGGAGATGAAATGAGGTGTGCTTTATGATTGCCCAGCTTACTGCTCAGGCTGAGTTACAACTCACAATACAGGGAGGTCGGACCCAAGAAGAGTCCAGCGGTCTAAGCTAAGGAGAAAGAATCTGGCATTCGAGAGACCAACACAACTCAAATTTATGGGACAAAACAGAGATCTGCAAAGGAGTCCACTGATGTTTTTGGCTACAGCTTTTTATTTAATTATTTTCTTCTAAAATTGTCAAGTGTTGTTTTTCATAGTTAGGACAGTAATCTACCTGGAATTCATTTTGTATATGTTATAAGAGAAATTAGTAAATACTTAAAACTGAATAATAGTGAAAGCACAACATGTCAAAAAACATGGGTTAAGGAGACAGTCCAGGGAGACCAAGGCAGTGGGAGTTCACAAGACAGATGCAAGAGCTGCACAGAAAGAAAACCCCAGAGATGTGCAGAATACTCAAGTATTCAGTAAGGCACAGATCAGTGCATGTGAGTCAATAAGCTATCTGAAGCCAGAGAGAGAATCATCCGAAAGGGTTAGTGGGAACAATGTCTAGCATTCAAAAGGGGCTGAGAATAGTGCCTGTTTTCATATGCCATACTGGAAAAATTCAAAATTTACAGGGCATTAGATGGAGAACTCAGGAAGGTCTTGCCTCAGCAGTGGGGAATAATTAGCCTCAGACTGAGTACTGCTCCAGGTCCATCTAACAAATCAGAAAAGCGAAACCAGAAGGGATCAAACTGCTTCCAAGTAATTTAACTGCTTCTCAAAACATTAACAGGAAAATAAAAATATCCAGCACTCAACTAGGTAAAAATCACAAGGTCTGGCATTCAGTCAAAGATTACCAGGCATGCAGAGAAGCAGAGAATCATGACCCATAATGAGGATAATTAATCTATGGAAACCAACCCAGAACTGACAAGGATATTAGAATTGGCAAACAAGAATATTAAAGTAGTTGTTATAAGTGTATTCTATATGTTCAAAATTAGGTAGAGACATTTCAAGATGTAAAAAAAGACTGAAATCATATTTCTAGAAATAAAAACCACAATGTCTGAGATTAAAAATACATTGGGTGGGATTACCAGCAAATTAGACATCACAGAAGAAAAAAGTAGTGCACTTGGATATAAGAATAGAAACTACCCAAAACTAAAGATGAAGAAAAAAATGAATAAAACAAATGAAAAGAGCATCTGTGAGGTGTGAGACAACTCTAAGCAACCTAGCTATATGTGTAATTAGAATCCTCAAAGAAGAACAGGAGGACAGAAAAAGTATATGAAGAGATATGACCAAAAATTTTCCAAACTCGAAGAACCCATCAAGTTATTTATTCAAACCGCATTTCCTTCCCTACAAAGAATTCTGGTACCAATGGTTGATACCATAACTTATTTTCTTTTTCATTATGTCATGAAAAGACTAGACTATCCTTTGAAGGGAAGGACTACATTTCCTTTCAACAACTCTCCTTTTCAACTAGAATGTGTGTAAATTGGAAAGTATGCAAGTCAAAGGTGTGGTCTCTGGTAAGAGTTTGGGGTGCATGTTTTCTATGTTGCTTATAAAGGGCAAAGACAAATATTTAGAACCAAACAAAGCAGATCAATAAATTGGAGTGTGTGGGGGTTTTTTTTTAGCAGAAATTGAGAAGCATGACCCTTTTTCTTTTCTGTGCTGAGGTGGAACAATCTTCAGGCACTATATCCTCAGAAATAGTTTTAGGATATCTCTACTATAGCAATAATTGAAGAACGGAGAATCTTTTCCTGGAACTTTATATAGGGAAATAATATTTTGACCAACTTTGAAACATTCCATTAAAATGCATGTTTTAGATGTCTTAGTAACTATGAATTTATGGTAAATTAATAAACTTAATAGACATTCCTTCACAAAATCCAAGTTTACAGAAGGGTCAATAGAACAACATTGGTCCCAAAGACAGAGTTATCGGTGAAAATTCTCTCACATTTTCAAATAGGCTGTCAGATACATGAGTCCAAAAAAAAAGGTTCATCATCGCTGTTTTTTTGTTCGTTTGTTTGTTTTTGCTTAAGTTAGTTTTTATTTTTTAGGCTTCAGTATTATTGTCACCATTACACAGTTTAAGGAAACTGTAAGTAGAGCTCATAGAAGTTAAGTAATCACCCAAATCCACAGAGTTCTACATGCCAAAGTCACAGCAAGAACCCAAACCTTTCTTGCTCCAAAACCCATGCCCTTTTCACTATCCTTTATTGTTTAAAATGGCTTGCTCTGTAAAGTTAATAGATAGAAATCAAATCTTAGATGACATCTCCAAAACTATGCTATCACTTTGAGAATAGTTTATATGAAGCTTCTCTATGTCAGTAGTTAAATAAAAGTATTAGCTGGTGACTGAAGCTACCCCTAATTCAATACACTCACTACTATCAGCTCTCAAAGGACTCATACTTCCACTATCCACACCAGGGAGATATACATCCACATTATCCAAAAGCAGGTTCAAATCACTAAGATATTGTTTAAAATGAGGTTATCAAAAATCAAAGTTCTACTTGCTACTCATAGTTGTAATTTGACCTAAGGGGAGCCATTTCTCTCAACCTCCATTTTTACCATTAAGGTGCAGATTTTGTGTGTGGATCAGTATCCATATAGTCAAAGGTTAATGAGGAGTCACTATAACTGTAGTCTTTTATTAATCCTGATAGAGAAAGAGATGAACATCAGACCACATTTTATATTCCTTTTCCCTCCCTGCTTTACAACCTCCCCTGAGTCAAGTTTGCTAGTGGTCAGGGTCAATGTGTGTTAAAAGGACATAGTCATGATCCTTCTGTTCCATTTCCTCTTTCCATATGTCTAGAGCAGTAGGAAACCAGTCCAGCCATCATGCCCCTCTCATTTATGCTTAAGGACTCTTGACACCTGCCCTTACAGACCAGAGTGTGATAAGATTTGGATTGGGCTAAGGAGGAGAAAAAATACCCCCAAGAGTCTTCAGTCTTGGACATTGCTCCAGCCAAGTTTATAAAACAGGTCTGTGGAGACTTGAGACACAAGACCTATGATATAATGTTACTTTATCTTTCTTTGACATTTGTCTGTCTACCGTTTCTTTACATATATCTCCCAGAGATTTTGTTTAGTCTAAAGTAGGATTTCAGTATTCCTGGGTCTGGCCAAAATGCCTTCCTCATTCCATCAAAACCCCTTTTAAAAACCTATAAAAATTGATTTTATAAGCAAGCCTATGTTTGTCTTTACATAAATTATTGACCTAGACAATAACATGGATGGATCTAGAGGATATTATGCTAAGAGAAATAAGTCAGACAGAGAAAGACAAATACCATATGATTTCACTTATATATAAGAACAAAATAAACAAAATAGAAACAGACTCATAGATACAGTTATAGGGAACATTCTAATGGTTTCCAGATGGGAGCAGATTGGGGGGGATAGGTGAAAAAAGTGAAGAAATTAAGTCATATAAATTGGTAGTTACAAAATAGTCATGAGGATGTAAAGTATAGCATGGGAACGTAGTCAATAATATTGTAATAACTATGTATAGTGCCAAGTGGGTGCTAGACTTATTGGGGGATCACTTCACAAATTATATAAATGTCTAACTGTTATGCTGTACATCTGAAACTAATATAAAATAATAATGAATGTCAACTGTAATTGCGAAAAAATAATAAAATAAAATAAAAAGTAGTAGGCTGTATTACGTGAGCAGCAGCCTCATACATCTTGTTTACTGTGCCTTTTGAAAAAATATATCACCTAGGAAACTCAGCTTTTTAGTTTATAAAGAAGAAAACTGGTGCAAAGTTTACTTAGAATGATAAAGAAGAAAAAGGAGAAGGTGGAAGACGAAAAGAAGAGTCTGAGAACAAAGTATAGTTAAGAGGTAAGTTAGGAGCCTAAGGAAAGAGAGGGAAAAAGAAGAAAATGAGAGGAGAAGAAGAAAAAATTTATAGATATGCAGTTTTGATGAAAATAATAATTACCCCTTTTGAAAACAGAATCAAGATGCAGGAGAATAGAATCAGTGTGTCAATGTGTCAGACAAATAAAGTGTCTAGACTTGGCTGACCCAAAAATAGACATAGCAATCACACAAAGTGTAACATAAGTAAATAAACAAAACCAAATGCAAAAGAGGGACAAAGACCCCAACTTAGAACAAAACATTACCTAAAAAAGTAGAAAGAAATTCCTCAAAATTGTTTTATCTTCAAGAACCACTTATCAAAAACATGCATTAAAACAAAGGAAGTTTACAGAAAAAAGAAAGATTAAGGAAAAAATTGAGGATGACATAATATCATTATGGAGATAATACACTCACTAGAAATAGTAAAGAATAGAATAGATACATTTAAAAGCTAAGTACTGACATAGAGAAAAGGCTTGAGATAAGCAAAGAGGATGGGGAAGAAAAACAGAGAGCTTAAAGCAATTAGTGAAAAAGCTAATAGTTGTGGAAGACAAAGATAATTCAACCTAAAAAAAAAAAAATTGGTAACCTTGGGGTAGAGAATCCAATAAATTAAATAGAAAATGTTTTCAAAGACATAATACAAGAGAATTTCCCTGAAATGACATCTGCAGATTAAGGAAGGGTATGTTAGGTTCTAGGAAAATATGATTAAGAATACTCGAGACCAAGATATATTCTATTAAAGTGGTTGTTCCACTTATTAAGCTATTGTTTCTCAATTTCAAGTTTTCCCTTTACATTCAGCTTTGTGGTACTACAGGTGGGACTCTGCAAACCCTGCTTTTTCTTTGCCAGCTGGGGGAGGTTCTGCCAATAGGGGATGATAGAGCAAACTGCAAGGCTAGAGGATAAAGGAGACTTGCTTAGTTCTATCTGCTTCCTCTTGTCTTCTGTGGATTTCCTATTACTGTTAGCATCACCGCTTGCTCATTTTCTACCCAAGTAGTTTCTTCTAGAAGCAATTGGGTATAGTGTGCAATTTTTCCAAATCCATAAAATTAATCTCAATATCATTCCCCCCTACTCCCACTGCCAGAGCCCCCTCAACCCCACCCAGAGGTTTGAGGTTCTCCTCTAAGCTCTATCTTTTTTTTTTTTACTGCTTTTGTTGTTCATTTGTTCTTTAGATTCCACATGTATATGAAATCATGCAATATTTGTCTTCCTCTATCCTTCCCACTTCATTCAGCACAATATCCTCTAGGTCCATGAAGGCAATATCTTTCTCCAACCCCTTCCTTTTATTTTCTGTGTGTCTTTTAATCTGAAATGAGTCTCTTGTAGACAGCATATGTAGGGGTCTTGTTTTCTTGTCCATTCAGCCACTTTATCTTTTGGTTGGAGCACTTAATTCTTTTCTATTTGAGGTACTTATTGATAGGAATGTAGTTATTACCATTTTTTATTCATGTTTGTATACATGTTCTTTCTTCTTAAAGAATTACATTTCCTGTAATACTGGCTTGGTGATGATAAATTCCTTTAGCTTATTTTTGTTTGGGAAGCTCTTTATCTGTTCTTCGACTCTAAATAATAGCTTTGCTGGATAAAGTATTCTTGGTTGTAGATCCTAGATTTTCATCACATCGAATATTTTGTGCCAAGCCCTTCTGTCCTGAATGGTTTCTTTTGAGAAATCAGCTGCCAGTCTTATGGGTGCTCTCTTATAAGTAACTAATTACTTTTCTCTTGTTGCTTTTAAGATTCTCTCTTTGTATTTAAACTTTGGCATTTTAATTATGATGTGTCTTGGTGCAGGCCTCTTTGGGTTCCGCTTTCTTGGGACTCACTGAGCTTCCTGGGGTTGTATGTCTATTTCCTTCACCAGGTTAGGGAAGTTTTCATCATTATTTCTTCAAATAGCTAGCTCTTCAACATCCTGTTTTCCTTCAGGTACCCCCATGACACAAATATTTTTATCTTTAATAGTGTCCCATAGGCCCCTTAAATTATTATTATAGCCTTGGCTTCCTTTTTTTGCCATTCTGATTGAGTGTCCTCAGCTTCCCCATCCTTTATATCAGTGGTTTGATTCTCTTCTTTATCCACTCTGTTTTTTCCATCTAATGTACTCTTCACATCAGATAATGTGTTCTTCATTTCTGACTGTTTCCCTTTTATAATTTCCATTTCCATTTTTATGTTTTTTATCTCTTGGTTAAGGTTCTCACTGAGTTCATCTACTCTTCCCCTAAGTTCATCGAGCGACTTTATAACCAGTGTTTTGAACTCCACATCTGTTAGATTGCTCGACTCCATTATTCCTGGATCTCAGTTCTGTTCTCTCACATGGTTTCTGCTTCTTTGTCTTCCCATTTTGGCTGCCTTTTTGTGTCTGTTTCTATGTACTAAGCAAAGCTCCTAAGTCTCCTGGTCTTATTAGTGTGACTTTGTTTAGTAGGTGTCCAGTGGCACAGTCCTGAGAGGCGTTCAGCTGCAGGCCAAGTTTAGCCTCAGCCTGCGCCTCTCCAGGGCCACCTGTTGAGATTCAACAAGCAATCCACAGATGCTACACTTACAGTTGCCTCAAGAAACCACACCAGAAACTGAAGCCAGCTGCCGCTCGTGTGAGTCTTGGCTCTGCTCAGCAAGGAGCATCTGACTCACCCGAGGACACAATTGGATGTGGCGTGGGTAGGGCCATGAGTTGGGGGAGGCAGAGTTTCAGAGAATCCTTTAGGCAGAATGACCTCTGTTATCCAGTTTGATGACTTCTCAGTTATGGCAGCACTGTGTCTGCACACTGGGAGTGGGGAGGGCTCAACAGAGGAACAATGGATGCCACCAGCATTTCCGTCTGGGAGAGATCCTAGCCTCTGGCCCTCATTCTGACAACTCAGTGTCCCCCTGTAAGTCTCTGGTGCCCTCCGTGCAGCCAAACCAGGGCTGGTACTCAGAGCGAGTAGGTCCAACACCACGAAAGTCTGCTTGCCGACATGGCCCTTTTAAGAGACATCTGCAGCTGCCACTACCAGAGCCTCCATCCCACTCAGCTGCTCTGGACCCAGCAGCCTCGTGTCCTTATCCCGTCCTACCTTCTTCCATTGCAGGATGATTTCTTAGTTCTCTCTCTAGTTGTATGGCTTGTTTATCAAGATCCCTGGTGATTCTCCTTGCTGTTTGCTCCTTGTTTCTGTCACAACTTTGATTTTGTTGCCAGAGGTATGAACAGAGCCTCTATCATCTACACCATCTTTTTCTCCTTTCCTAAGCTCTATACTTCCAAATTCTTCCCTTTGTTTCCCAGTCCAAAGAGTAGTATCTGTTTTCTCTATCTGCCTTTTCAGTTACATAGCTAAAAATTCTCTATAATAAATTCTCTGTGTTAAACTAACTGGTGTGATTTGTGTTTCCTTACTGGACTCTGATTGTCCAGACAGAAATAGAAAGTTTTCTTGGAGGAATGAACAGAAGGATGCAACATAATTTAGGCTGACCTCACACTTCTTCACAGAAACGTAATGCCGGGAGACAGTGGAACAATGTGAAACCCTAAAATACTTTATTTTATCATTAAAGGTTGATATATAAAGATTATAGAAAAACATTCTCTAATATGAAAGAACTTAAGGAAATATAATATCTACATACTCTGTTGGGGTCCCACTGCAGGTGATGAGGGGTGTGGCAACCAATGTCCCTGAGCAGGGTGAGGAGAGTGTCCATGAAACTGGGACACCTAGTGTGAGGAGTCAGGGATAAGTAGAGAGAGGAGGGCATCCCTGGAGAAGTGGTCTGGTATGTGGGATTGAAGCCTGAGTGGGATGAAGATGCTGTCTCTTGTGGGTTTGGGGAGCTGGCCCATGGGTGGAGGAGATCCCCTGGAGGAGTGGCCTAGCACACGGTCAGAGCCCACACAGTGTAAGGAGAAAGGCCATGATGGGGAGTCTAGTAGTAGGTGTCAGAGCTCAAGCAAGGTGATAAAGGCACCAGTGCTGGGGGGTGGAGGAGAGAGGCAGCAGAAACAGGAATTGCTTGTATACTGTGGATTAATCAAATAAGTAAATATTTTAAGAACAATGGAAGCCAGATATCTCACTATTGGAAAAGGGAGTTATAAGCACAAAAAGGGAGAAACCTGGAATAAATTCCGTGGGGCTGTATTGGCTTGGAGTTATTGATGTAAATTTAGGTTTTCTACATATATAAATAAATATATATATAAAGATAAATGTGTATGTTGTAGCTTTGTCGTCTAAGAGTACTCAGGAACAGCAATGCCCCCAACATTAATGAACACACCTATCACCAAGATCTTGGATTCTAAATACCATTTTTCAGTCTAAGAAACCAGGGCTCCTTGGATAAAGGACTGATTTCAGGATTGCCAAAGAAAGCACAAGATGAACTTAAAAATTCTTCTTGTGCCCACCCCCCCCCAAAGAAGAAAGACCTAAAATATCATAAGGACATATCAAAAAGACATATAAGCCAGCCTCTATTGGCCAAATCATGATAATGAGTATCAAAATAAATAATAGTACTAACAACCCATTGAATAAAATAGAAACTGTAAGTCTATGCAGATATTAATTGATTTAAAGTTTAGTGCAAAATGAGATATTTACAGTTTCAAAGTTCTTCCCCACGAAATACTTACTAATTACAAAGAGAAAAATAAAAGGAACCTTAGAAAGATTACTTTTCAGAAATATTCACTCTGAGTAGGTCCTAGCAAACAGCACCAGAATCAAGTGATCAAAGTGAACGTTATCAATAAGGAGACAAAAACAAATGTTGTGCCTCCTGATAAGAAGCAATGAGAAGAACACAGCATCACTTCTGCGACATTCTTGCCAAAGATGCAGAACCTGAGTCTACATGAAAAAAAAATCATGCAAACCCAAATTGAGAGCATTTTATGAAATAGCTGGCCTATAATCTTCAAATGTAAAGGTCATGAAAATTAAGAGATGATTGAGAAAATGTTCCAGACTGAAGCAGACTAAAAAGACATGACAGTTAAATGCAGCCTGTGATTCTCAACAGGATCTTTTTGCTATAAAAGCCACTACTGGAGCAATGATTTTGATCATTGTATCGTGAGAACATTATGTAGAAAAATATTTTTGTAGGAAAAACCCTCTAGAGTATTCAGATATTCAGGTGTGATGGGGTATCAGGTCAATAACTTACTCTCAAGTCATTCGGGTAAAAGGTTTTGGCTACTTTTTTCAGTATAGCTCCATCTTTTCTATAAGTTTGTAATCATTTCAAAATAAAATGTAATAATTAAAAAATGCAGTTTGTCTTTATTTACTGGTTTACGAAATCGCTGACAGTTTATTAATGAAAAGGTGAAGTTTAAATAGATATAGTATAATGTCTTTGTATACTTTTCAAAATAATATGTATTTTGATATATAATTTTTCTGGACAGATGCAGAAGAAAGAAAATATGATACTCTGGGAGAGGGACTGGGTAGTAGTGTGAAGGAACTTTTATGTTTTTCATTTAAATCTTCCTGCATTGTTTAAATTTTATTGCCAGTACATGTATTATTCTAATTAAAAACAACAACGACAACCACAAGAACAGGAATTTTCTAGAAAGTGAGATTATGTGCCATTTTTGTTTTTCTTTATATTTTTATGCACTTGAAAATATAATTAATAAATAATGTTAAACATTTGTGTGCACACATTAAAAATGTATTTTGCTATCTATAATTAGGGTAAAAGGTTGACAAGGATTAGATAGTAAGTCAAATTTCGAACAATTTTTGTGGCTAAAAACTTTACCTGGTGTTTTATTTAATTTAGGCTTTTTAATTTAAAAATCTATATGAGGAATCGTTCTTGGCTACCAATTAGCAAGGATTCTAGAACATACAGACTTCAGGGCCCATATTGCTGAGTAAAGAAGCCTCTCATTTATTAAGTTAAGTCTCTGCTTCCACTACTTCTGTCATCAAAACTTCACCCTGTGGAATATGTTTTAAAATCTACCCTCTTGTTTTAAGATCTTTGACAAGCACTTTCCAAACTTAAAGGTTTTGGAAGTAATAAGTATAAATAGGATTTAGATTTAATAAATTCTTATGTTTTCTTCTCCATATGTCTTGACATGCTGCCTTATTAGTCTAGTCAAGGGACTTTTCCCATTGTTGGGGCTGTTGTGTTGGCTTCCTGATAAGATTCTTGTAAAATCAAGAAAGTCTAGAACAAGACTCAGTTTACTCAAACATGGAATGGTTAAAACAAATTTTAGTATTCATCGATCTCTTGATAAGAGATGAAAAGAGAAGCCTCCCTCTTCTCAAGACACTTGAAGATGAAAGTTTCAAAAGACACCTCAGATGAAGGTTTACATGAAGTTTCAGATGACAGTCAGACAGCAGGAATTCTAGAATTTCTTTGCAATATAAAACAGAGGTTAAGAGTTTGGGTGTCAGTGCCAAACAGACATGAGCTTGAATCTCAGCTTTACCATTTACTTACAATGTATCTTTGAGCAAGATATTCAATCTTTCTCAAACTTGGCTTATCTATCTATGAAATAGAAATAAAGGTATCTACCACCTGGAATTAATGTAGATTTCTTTGAAAGAATATATGTCTACCACAAAGAAAGTACTTAATAAATATTAATAGTAGTTTTTGTTATTGTTGCTATTGATTATTTTAAAAAGATCATCGCTGTCTCAATCTATATTCCCAATTTCACAGTTACAAATACGGGTTAAAACAGACTGTGGACTGCAATATCAAGGATAAAAGTAAGAAAGAAATGGCTGTTCTCTCTATATGCACCAAGATATTCAGCACAAGAATCCTAAGAAGAAAAAGGGGCCAACCATCCTATCACAACACAAACCCAAGGATGGAACTGCCAGTGAAACTTCCCTTGGAATATGTGTTCATTAGGCTGCCAGTTAGTAAGACAAGGTTGTAGTTATGAATATAAATTATAAAGAATTTTCTTCTAAAATTTACAACTTTTCCTTGGATTTCATATCAGTTTTCAGTATAGCCCAGGACTATACTATAGACCACTCCCACAACCTTGGCATTCTGCACTCCAGACAGCATTCATCCCCACACTCAGCGAGTATATATGGAGTCCCTACTTTGTGCCAGTTCCTGCATTAGACACTGGACATAGAGTAGTCAAGGCAGACAGGATCCCTGCTTTCATGAGCTCATGTTCTATGGAGAGGAATTACAAATATACAAACATACATTCTGTGAAGAACTACATGATATCAGGGTACCACTGGAACTGGGGGATTTGAACTATTCTGGGATGTTAGGGAAGGCTTTCCATGGGAGGTGATATTTCAGCAGGACTTGAATCAGAAAAGAAGTTAAGAAGAATATGTAAGGCAAAGAGAACAACATGTGCTAAGGGCCTGAAACAGTAGAGAGCATGGGATATTCACAATAAAAATCTGAAAGACTAAGGGGGTATATGTTGGTGTGGGGCAGAGGGAAGGGGTAGAGCAGGAAGTGGGGCACAGAGAGAGAGAGATATGAGAAGTGGAAGAGATAAATGGGGTCTTGTAATCCATGTAAGGATTTTGAACTTTATTATAAGAACAATGGGAAACTATTCAAGCATTTAAGTGATGTAATGTTATGACAAAATGTGCTCTTCCTAAATACCACTCTGCCAAGGAACACATAGAATAAGTGATCCAAATATCCAGATATCTGAACAGGCAGCTTTCGTGGAAAGGATATAGTATGAAGACTTATATTCAGTTAATTGGGAAACTAGATTGGGCCAAAACAGGACTGTATTGCCTTGGTCTAGGATCTCTATAACAGCATCTTTAAGGTTGCTCAAAAATAAAGGAGACAGAGATAAGATTCTAGCATGAGGACATGAGGAGACCCGCTCACCCATTTTCAGTAAAACTGGTGAAAATAATTTAGAACAAAAACAAAAATTAAAGTTTTGTAAATGGTTCTAAGGGCAAATATCAAGTGAAGAAACACCTATCAAGAAAATCTGAAAATTCGGTAAGAAAAGCAAAAATCTGTGATATTTGAACCAAGACCACTGCCTCTCTTCCCTCACTCAGCTCATCAAGGCAGAGACTCAACTCCAGACTGCTGCATTCAAGAACACTGGACTCCCTCTCCCCACAGCACTCAGTCAGAGGGGTTTTTTTCCAGGAGGAACAGAACTTCAGCATTTCTCATCCTGTCCCTAGCTACTGTTGCTAAGGGTAAGTTCCCCATGAGTGCAGTCAAGAAGTGGGGACTTTCTCTTCCACCCAGATCCCTCCCATGGAATGGAGGCTCTACCTTCAACATGGAATGATGAGAAGTGGAAGAGATAAATGGGGTCTTGTAATCCATGTAAGGATAAAATACTTAGGACTAAATTTACCAAAATAAGTGTAAAATTTATACCCTGAATATTACATGTCATTATTGAAAAAAATAAATAAGATCTAAATAAATGGGAAAATATTCCATGTTTATGTATTAGAAGACTTAATATTGTTAAGATGGCAATAGTCTCCAAATTGATCTACAGATTCAACATATTCTTTTCAGAATTCCAGATGACCTCCTTATTGAAATTGACAAGATGATTATAAAATTCACATGAAATTGGAAGGGACCCATAATAGTTAAAGTGGTCCTGAAAAAGAGAAAAAAGTAGAACTCACTCTTCCTAGTTTCAAAGCAGTGGTAGTCAAGACAGAGAATAAACATATAGATCAGTGGAACAGAAATGATAACCCAAAAATAAACCCATAAATCTAATCAGTGTTTTAAAAGATGCCAAGACTATTCAATGGGGGAAAATGGTCTTTCTAACAAATGATTCTGAAACAACTGGATATCTACATGCAAAAGAATGAAGTTGGACCCTTACCTCACACCATATACAAAAGTTAACTCAAAATGAGTCGAAGAACAAAGAATGTAAAAGATACAAGTATAAAAGTCTTAGAACAAAGTATAGGGGTACATTTTTATGACCTTAGATCTGGCAAAGAATTCTTAGATAAGACACCCAAAACGTGAGCAATGAATGAAAAAATAGATAAACTGGAATTCATCAAAATCGAAAACTTTTGTGCTTCTAAAGATATCATCAATAAAGTGAAATTTCTCCCACAGAATGGGAAAAAATAATACAAGCCATATATCTGATAAGAGATTTGTATACAAAATATATAAAAACCATTTACAACTCAGTAAGAAAAAGCATCCACATTAGAAAGAAATATGCTCAATTTTAAAATGAGCAAGTGAACTGAATAAATATTTCTATAAGGAAGATATACATATGGCAAATAAGTACATGAAAAGATACTCTCAATATCATTAGTCATTAGGGAAATGCAAATCAATGAAGTACCACCTCATATTCACTAGGATGGCTAGAATCAAAAAGTAGCGGGGAGGAGGAAGGTAGATGGGGTAAAAGGGGTCAAATATGTGGTGGCAGAAAGGAATGTAACTATAGGAGGTGAACACACAATGCAATATATATATGCCTTACTGTTTTTTTTTTAAGTTTATTGGGGTAACATTAGTTAATACAATTATATAATTTTCAGGTGTACATTATAATTTGACATATGTATATTCATTGTGTTTTTACCATTCAAAGTCCAATTTCCTTCAGCTACCATATATTTGACCCCCTTTATCCATTTCCCTCAACCTCCCCTAACCCCTATATTTGAGCTCTTTTAACCATCTACAAATCCCCTCCCCCCACCCTCTGGTAACCACTAGTGTATAGTCCATGTCCATGAGTCTCTGTTTGTTTGTACTGCTCATTTGTCGCTTTTAGGTTTATATCCCACATATAAGTGATATCATGTGATTTTCAACCTTTCCTGTCTGGCTTATTTTGTTTAGCATGATTATCTCGAGGTCCATCTATGTTGTCACAAATGGCAGTATTTTATCTCTTCTTGTGGCTGAGTAATATTCCATTGTATATATGTACCACAGCTTTTTTAACCAGTCATCTATCGCAGGACACTTCGGTTACTTCCATGTCCTGGTCACTGTGAATAATGCTGCTATGAACATTGGAGTGCAAATATCTTTTTGGATATGGGTTTTCAAGCCTTTAAGGTAATACCCAGTAGAGGGATTGCTGGATCATATGGTAGATTAATTCTTAGTGTTTTGAGGAACCTCCATACTTTTTTCCATAGTGGCTGTACCAATTTTCAGTCCCATCAGCAGTGTATGAGGGTTCCATTTTCTCTGCATCCTCTCCAGCATTTGTTACTATTTGTCCTGTTGATTATAGCTATTTAAGCAAGTGTGAGATGGCATCTCATTGTGGTTTTGATTTGCATTTCCCTACTAGCTAGCGATGTTGAGCATCTTTTCAAATATTTGTTGGCCATTTGTATGTCCTCTAGGGAGAAGTGTCTGTTCAGGTCCTCTGCCCATTTTTTGATTGGATCATTTGTATTCTTATTGTTATTGAGTCGTACAAGTTCTTTGTATATTTTGGATGCTAGGCCCTTATTGGAGGTGTTGCTTGCAAATATATTTTCCCATTCAGATGGTTGTCTCTTTATCTTGTTGACGATTTCTTTTGCTGAACAGAAGCTTTTTAGTTTGATGTAGTCCCATTCATTTATTTTAGCTTTTATTTCCCTTGCTTTTGAGGTCAGATTCATAAAATCCTCTTTAAGTCCAGGGTCCTTGAGTTTAGTTCCTATGTTTTCTTCTATGCATTTTGTTGTTTCAGGTCTTATATTCGAGTCCTTAATCCAATTTGAGTTAATTTTGGTGTGTGCTGATAAACAACAGCCTAGTTTCATTCTTTTGCAGGTGGCTTTCCCATTTTCCCAGCACCATTTATTGAAGAGGCTTTTCTTTCTCCACTGTATGGTTTTGACATTTTTGTCAAAAATTATTTGCTCATATAAATATGGGTTTACTTCTGGACTCTCGATTCTGTTCCACTGGTCCGTGTGTCTGTTTTTCTGCCAATACCACGCCGTTTTGATTACTGTCGCTTCGTAGTATAATTTCAAATTGGGAAGAGTGATGCCTCCAGCCTCGTACTACTTTCTCAGGATGGCTTTGGCAGTTTGGGGTCTTTTGTGCTTCCATACAAATCTGATGACTTTTTGTTTTATTTCTTTAAAAAATGCTGATGAGATTTTGATGGGAATTGTATTAAATCTGTATAATGCTTCAGGTACTATGGTCATTTTAACTATGTTAATTCTTCCAATCCAAGATTACGGAATAACTTTCCATTTTTTTTGTATCTTCTTCGATTTCTTTTAATAGGGTCTTATAGTTTTCATTCTACAGGTCCTTTACTTGTTTCATTAAATTTATTCCTAGGTATTATATTCTTTTTGTTGCAACTGCAAAAGGAATTATTTTTCCATTTCTTTTTCTGATACTTCATTATTAGAGTATAGGAAAGCTATAGATTTTTGAACATTGATTTTGTATCCAGAGAATTTACTGTATTTGCTAATTGTTTCTAGTAGTGTTCTTGTGGAGTCTTTAGGAATTTCTATATAGAGAATCATGTCATCCTCAAATAGTGACAGTTTGAGTTCTTCATTTCCTATTTGGATGCCTTTTATATCTTTCTCTTGTCTGATTGCACTTGCTAGGACCTCCAATGTTATACTAAATAAGAGTGGCGATAGTGGACAGCCTTGCCTTGTTCCTGATCTTAGAGGGAAGGTTTTTAGTTTTTCACCATTAATTATAATGTTGGCTGAGGGTTTGTCATAGATAGCCTTTATTATGTTAAGGTACTTTCCTTCTATACCGATTTTGTTAAGTGTTTTGATCATAAATAGGTGCTGTATCTTGTCGAAGACTTTTTCTGCATCTATTGATGTGATCATATGATTCTTATTTTTTAATTTGTTTATGTGTTGTATCACATTGATCGATTTGTTTATGTTGAACCATCCCTGTGACCCTGGGATGAAGCCCACTTGATCATGGTGTATAATCTTTTTAATATGTTGCTGTATTCAGTTTGCTAGTATCTGATTTAGGATTTTTGCATCTGTGTTCATAAGAGATATTAGTCTGTAGTTTTCTTTCTTTGTGTTATCTTTACCAGGTTTTGGTATCAGAGTAATATTGGCCTCATAATATGAGTTGGGAAGTACTGCCTCCTCTTCAATTTTTTGGAAGAGTTTGAGGAGAATAGGTATTAAATCTTTTTTTGAATGTTCGGTAGAATTCAGTGGTAAAGCCATCTGGTCTCGGACTTTTACTTTTTGGTAGGTTTTTGATTGTTTCAATTTCCATACTGCTGATCAGTCTATTTAGATTTTCCAGTTCTTCTGATTCAGTCTAGGAAGGTTGTATTTTTCTAAGTACTGGTCCATTTCTTCTAGGCTATTAAATTTGGTGTTATATACTTTTTTCATAGTATTCTTGTATGATCCTTTGTATTTCTGCGATATCAGTCATAATTTCCCCTCTTTCATCTCTGATTTTGTATATTTGTTTCCTTTCTCTTTTTTCTTTAGTAAGTCTAGCCAGGGGTTTATCTATTTTATTAACCTTCTCAACGGACCAGCTCTTTGTTGCTGAAGACGTTGTTTTCATTTATTTTTGCTCTAATTTTGATTATCTCTTTCCTTCTGCTGACTTTAGGCTTCATTTGATGTTCTTTGTCTAATTTTTTAAGATGAAGCATTAGGTTGTTTATTTGGGCTCATTCTTGTTTTTGGAGATAGGCCTGTTATAATATGAACTTTTCTCTTTCCTCTTTCCCCTTTTGCCATGTCTCTCAAGTTTTGATATGTTGTACTATCATTATCATTCATTTCTATGTATCTCTTGATCTCTTTTTATTTTTTCTCTGACCTAGTTATTCTTCAGTAGGATGTTGTTTAATCTCCATGTATTTGTGCTTCTTCCTGATTTCTTTTTACAGCTGATCTCTAGTTTCAAAGCATTACGACCAGAAAATATGGTTGGCATGATTTCCACCCTCTTAAATTTGTTGAGGCTATCTCTGTTTCCAAGTATGTGATCAATCTTTGAGAATGTTCCACGTGCACTGGAGAAGAATATATAAGCAGCTGTTTTGGGATGGAAGGCACTGTAAATGTCAATTACGTACAGTTGGTCTAATGTGTCATTTAAGGATGTTATTTCCTTATTGATTTTCTGTTCGGACGATCTGTCCATATCCGACAGTGTGGTATTTAGGTCCCCAACTACGATAGTGTTTTGATCTGTTTCTCCCTTCAGTTCTGTTAGTAATTGCTTTACATGTTCTGGGGCTCCCTGATTGGGGGCATAGATATTAGTAAGTGTTATGTCTTCTTGGCGCATGATTCCCTGTATCATTATGAAGTATCCCTCAGTATCTATCTTTACCTTTTTTATTTTGAAGTCTATTTCATCTGATATTAGTACCACTACTCCTGCTTTTCTCTGAATGTCATTTGCTTGAAAAATCATTTTCTACCCTTTCACTTTGAGTCTATATTTGTCTTTGGAGCTAAGCTGTGTCTCTTGGAGGCAGCATATGGTTGGATTTTGTTTTTTGATCCAGTCTGAAACTCTGTGCCTTTTTATTGGTGATTTCAATCCATTTACATTTAGGGTGATTATTGAAATATGAGGTCTTCTTATAGTCATTTTATCTTTTGCTTTCTGGTAGCTCGGTGTTTCCATTGCTTCCTTGTCCTTGTGTTTCAGTTTTCTTTATTTTGGTTGGCTTTTGTGGGTTTTATCTCTGATTCTTCTTGTTTTAAGCTACATACTTCAGTTCTGTGTCTTCTCTGTGTGGTTATCATTACGAATATGTAAAGGATAGTTATATAAATACAGTCATCCCTTTTCTTCTACGCATGCCTTATCTCCATTCCCCTTTGCAAATTTAGATCTTTGAATCCTCCCCTTTTTAGTCATTATTGTCTCAATTTGTCTTTATGTATGCTGAACTTTCATTACTATCTCGCTATAGCAATTCTCTTATTATTAAGCTTATAATGAACTTTTCTTAGTAAGCATTGCACTCCTCTGCTTCTATTTGCCAGGTATTCACTTTACTCCTAGTTATGGGTTGTTGTTTTTTTGGTTTTTTTTGTTGTTGTTTTTTTGTTTGTTTGTTTGTTTTGTCATTTTGTTTTAGATGAGCTGATCCCTTTCAGTATTTCCTGTAGTGCAGGGCTTGTAGTGGAGAATTCCCTCAATTTTTGTATGTCTGGAAAGGTCTTAATTTCTCCTTCATATCTAAAGGAGAGCTTAGCTGGATACATTATTTTAGGCTGGTAGTTTCTTTCACTTAATAGTTTAAATATTTGATTTCATTCCTTTCTTGCTTGTAAGGTTTGCACTGAGAAGTCCAAGGATAATCTAATGGGTTTTCCTTTACAAGTTACCATTTTCTTCTCCCTGACTGCCCTGAGAATTCTTTGTCATTGATTTTTGAAAATTTTAATACAATGTGTCTTGGTGAAGGCCTTTTTGGGTTGAGATAATTGGGTATTCTGTTGACTTCTTGAATTCCAAGCTCCAGCTCATTTGTCACATTTGGGAAATTCTCATCCACTATTTGTCTGAAAATGCTTTCTAGTCTCTGCTCCTTTTCCTCACCTTCGATAATCCCCATTATTCTTATGTTTCCTCTCCTGATGGTATTAGCTAGTTCTTGAATTTCTCTTTCATTATTTTTCATTCTTCAGTTTCTCTCATTTTCCCTCTGATTTATTTATAGATTTCTGTCTTCAATATTATTGATCCTTTCCTCTATTTGCTCAACTCTATTTCCCAAGCTTCCTATTTCATTTTTCAACTCTTGCATGTGTTCATCTCCAGAAATTCTATTTGGTTCTTTTTGAGGGTTTCAATATCCTTGCTCTGCTCATCTCGTTGTTTTTTCAATTCCTGAAGTTGTTCATATTACTCGTTTTAGAATTCACTGAGCTTTTTTCAGAAGTACCATCTTGAATTTTCTGTCATTTAAATTGCATATTTCTATGTCTGTAAGCTTATTTTCTGGAGATTTTTCTCTTTCTTTCTGAGATACCTTGTCACTTTGGTTGTTCATGGTGTTTAATGGACTATTTCTCCACCTGGACATTAAGGGAAATGTATTCTCTTTTTCCAGAAAGAAGATTTATTATATAAAAGTCTCTCTTCAGCCTGCTGCTAAGAAGGCACTTTTCTTTTGGTTTCCAGTAGGTGGCATCTAAGTCTCTTGGAACCCTGCTTTATATAAGGCCTAAAAAATGCCTTTTTCTTTTCTGATATTTAATCACACTTGCTACCTTCAATTTCAGTCCCTGTCAGTGTTAGCAACAGTTTTGGTAGCGTGTGCTCAGATTCCCCTGGGGCTCTGTGGTGATCGGTCTCAGAGGGTATGGAGGAAGGGACCCTCTGGATTGAGAGTTGGGGGCTGTGGCTCAGCCTCAGTTTTGCAACTGTGGCCAGTAAAAATCAATTGTTGTTTTTCTGCAGTCCCGCTTCTCTGCCTTCTGCCCTGATGACTGGGCCCTGCCACCGGCCGTGGGTCGCTCACAGCTTTCCCATGCAGGGCTGGTCAGGGAACTCAGCACTCCTTCTCCTCTCCTTCTCCTCCTACTGGTAGCTCTGGTGGTTACGAGAGACAGCTTCTTTATTTCTCCCAGTCCACCACCTGACACCCAGGGTTCTGACCTGTGGTAGCTCTCATGAGCAGATCCCATGCTTAGACATATCGGTGTGTAGTTTGGGTGTTTTTTGTTGAGTTTTAGATGTTCAGCTTTTTGTTTCAAGGAGAGAGATCTGGGGATGTCTCTCATTCTGCCACATCTCCAAAGATCTATACCTTAATGTTAATTGTACACCTGAAACTGACTGGATTTTGTTAACCAATGTCACCATAAAAAAATAAATTAAAAAAAAAAGTCAGCTAATAAGTTCTGGTAAGGACATGGAAAAATCAGAACCCTTATACAATATTGGTGGGAATGTAAAATGGTGCAGCCACTTGGAAAATAATCTGCTAAGGGAAAGAGGTCAATCTTAAAAGTTTACATATTATATTATTCCATCGATAAAGTCTTGAATAAGAAAATTTATAGAAATAGAAAGTAGATTATTGGTTGCTTAAGGGTGGGAGGTAGAAGGGCTGTAAAGGTTAAGGGAGGTTATAGCTAACAGGTATGGGTTATTGTTTCTGTTTGTTTGTTGTGGTGATGAAAATGTTCTAAAATTGACTGTGTGTCCCAAATTGTGTGGGAGTGGAGTAGGGGTAGGAATAAAAAGAAACTTTCCAGTTTTGCCTTCATATTATATTGAATGATATATAATTGCCATTTTTTCCAGTCAAGAACATATTTCAGCAATTTCATTTATTCTAATTTTTGTAACAGCAATATTTCTGTAATAAAAATATTACTGAAGAAAACTAACCAATCACATAATAACAATAAAAGAACAAGCATCTCCTTTCTCAAAACTAGACATAAAGAAAGGAGTGAATAGGTAAAGCACAGAGGATTTTCAGGGCAATGAATATACTCTATAGGATATCATATTATTGGGTACATGTCATGCATTTGTCTAAGTCCATTGACTGTGCAACTCTCAGAATGAACTCTAAGGTAAACTAGGTACTCCAGGTGATAATGATGTGTCAGTGTAAGCTCATTAGTGGTGGGGGATGTTGACAATAAGAGATATTATGCATGTGTGGGGTCAGGAGTATATCAGAAATCTCTTCCCCTTAATTTTGCTATGAAACTAAAAAGAAAAATTGGTTTAAAAAAATAAATTCTTTATATAAAAAAAGTTTAAAAACATTGGTTTGCTTACTGCCTCCCCAAATTTTAACCTCACTTTCTCCTAGTCTTTCAATCCAATATCATGAATGAGCATACAGAATATTTCAGGCAGCTCTTCCTAATTCTTGGCCACCAGAAAACTCTCTTTAGAGGTATGAGATCAGGGAATGAGACTTGGAGTCAGGCCATCCAGAGGGTGAAATATTGTTATTTCAGGCAAGATCAACTTTCAATCTTCGTCTATATCAAAATGGAGATAAAAACATAAACTTCATACAATTATCGTGAAGATCAAGTGAGATGTATATGTAAAAAGGAAAGTAGTATGCTAGAGTGTTGGCAGCTTTACATTGATTTATCAGCAACAGCCTTTGACTCCCAGGACAGAAATCAGCTAGGCACCAACCTATGTGAGCCCACACAGATCTCCACCTACCCATGTTGTTCAAAAATCTACCTTTGATCCTTCATGCAAGAATGAGAATGGGTAGACATGGTCTCCTGACAGATCATCTTCCATGACAAAAAAGAAAGCTGTGTTTTAGGCCTCTTTCTCTTTAAGTGATGCCACGTGATCCGATACCGCTTTTAGATTAGATGGGTATGTGGTCTCCTTCTAAGCACACAGGAAGATAAGCATCAACCTTTACGCTGATAATAGGGTTTATGAAGAACCAAGAGGAAGCCTCAAGAAACTCTAAGTCCTGGTACCTACTTATGCAGAAATGCAATCTTAACATTAGGTAGTTCTCTGCCTACTCAGCCCAGGGCCTCAACCTAACTCTATGGTTCACAGACACCAGCTTGAGTATGAACCAAGTTTTCCCTACAATTTAGACGAGTCAGGGCAAGTGTAGAGCAGGCATTCCCAAATACTTCAGAGTCCTCTAAGGATCTTTTTTAAAAAAATGGAGCTACCTGGGACACACTCTAGACCTACCCAATCAGACTCTGCAGAGGAGGAGCCCAGGAATCTGTAATTTTCAATAAGCTCCCCAGGGGAGTCTCTTGTGGCCATTTGCCACCATTTGTGTTGGAAGGATAGAGGAATGGGTCTGAATTTGGCAGACCCACTATATAAGAGTCAGTATAGGGAGTTTCCCAAAGAAAATAGCTCTGGTTATCTCACACTGAAAAGGAAGAAGATGAGAGTCATAATGAATATACATAAGGTTAGACATTAAAATGTTTGTTTGAAATGTATTGTTTTGAGTGTTTAAGATAAACATTTTAGATTTTTTAGGAGATGCCAGTCCCAAGAATACTTAGCTTTGGTACTTCTCTGAGCAAGATAAAGTCAATTTATAAAATTAGAAGTGAGCCCCATTTTTAATAAGTTTGCCTTAAGAGTAAATTAACTACTGAGTGTTAACCCCATTTCTACTGTGGTACTCTTGAGAGATATGATTCAATGGGTCATTGGTCATTGGCTATTAAATGACTGGCAGACGCTCATTCTGAGCACCCCTATGTGTCTGAGAGACAGAGAGAGAGAGAGAGAGAGAGAATGAGCCCTGGCCCCAAGTCAGGCTGCTGAGGCTGGCATTCCTGGGCCTTCCTGAAAAATGGCACCCCAAAGCTCAACTCATCCCCTGATCCTTCCTGAACATTAGAATCTTGGTGGTGTCCCAGTAGAGCCAATATATCATCCAGGGGGAGGCACACATAGTAAATCTGCAGCCAGCCCCAGCTATCTCAGAAGACCCTAGATCTTAGACTGTTCTACCCAGAAACCAAGGGTTGGAGAGATGGGGAGGATACTGCCTCTGCTTGAATAATCTGGCTTCCATTAACAAGAGAAGCAAATAAAATATTTCAGCTGCCACCATTTTGGAGTATTAACTGTGGTCACACACCTTGGGGGTGTCAAGACTAAAGTCCTTTTACATCAGTTTAAACAAATGAGCTTAAGTCATTGTGGCCTTCCACCCACACCCTAGGGCACCAGTTTTGATGCTTAAGGTTTGCTGGATAGGGTCTATGTTTTGGGAAGAGTAGGGTGCAGAAAGCAGCCTTAAGTGTTTCAACTTGCTTATCAATGGTCTCCTAGGAAGTGGCCTTTTGGGCTCAGATGGAACTTGGCCAAAGACTCTCTCCATCCCTCTACATCAATATTCCCCAGAGTATAATATAGGGGATTATAGTAATACCTGGGGCCATGTTTTTATTTAATAGTTATGCATTTATTTTAACGTAATTAAAAAGAATAATTAATATATCAAATCTGGATTTTGTGTACTTTATTGCTTAGGACAAGGTTAAAAGAGATATTTAATTTTAAAAAGTGAGTCAAGTTTAAGAAAAATATTAAGTAAATAAAGGTACAGGTAGTTTGGGGATGAGGCAAAGGTCATAAAGTGGTTGGGAAAACACATCTCTAGATTAAACACATAAGTAATAATAAGCAGGCCATCCCAGAAGAGATGGAGATGCCTTCTGGGCATGAACATGTCCTAAAGAAACAAAATGCCACAGGTCTAGGAACTGGAGGAGGGAGGGGAGCCTGCCCCTCACATTTCTTTTCACCCACAACCTCGTGCCTACAGCTCAGGCTAAAGAGCTACAGAAAAGAATAAATAAAAATCATGACAATTTTTTCAATAACTAAAAAGATATATATTTTTAACCTAAAAAAAAAAAAGTACTATTTCACTAAACTTCCAATAGAATATTGCCAATCATGAGCTATTGCTGCAACATGAAACAACAGCCCCTTGATGCTGACAACAGACCCTGCACATCAACATCTGCAGGCTTGAGGGCCCTTCACCAAGCTCAGCAGTGTAGCTACTGCCCTGGCACCAGCAGCAACAGGGCACGATGCCATAGGAAGCCAGAGAAGGAGAATGGCTCTGCCAAGAGTTGGCCAAGAGGGCTGGTTCAAACGGAACCTGAGATTCTGTCTGGGAGTAATTCAAAAGGAAGCTGTAATTCTTTCATGTTTGTTCCATCCTTCTTATTTTTAACTTATTTTTTTCTGTGTGTTTTATAATGTCATATATACTAGAGAATAGGTATGAATATAATTTATAAATACATAAGTATCAGAGTGCACATTCAAAATTGTTTACAGATGGGAGGCAGAATCAAAAACATTTGGTGACTCTAAGTCTACATTACTCACTAAGCTACACCTGCCTGGATTGCTGTCAACTCTATGCAAACTGTACTTTCGCCACTAGAAGTTGAGGGAGGAGGGTTGGGGAGTTGTTGGGGGAAGCTGTGTCACTGAGTTCAAATCACCCCACGTTGGAGTATCTGGGGGCTGAAGGGTCCAGGCTCCTTGGGAGAACCGGGCATGGGGAGGCTTTGTAAAGTCTATTTAGAGTCCTAGAAGTAGCACAGAGCTTGCCTTCAGAGGGACGTGCAGTAAGCCCCAGTCCTAACACGTACGAGCTGTGCAATCTCTGGTGAGCCACTTTGAACTTCCAGTTCATCATCTGTCAAATGAAGAGCTAATGGATATAAACTCATGGCATTGTTGGGAGGCTCATGTGAGATTAGAGGAAAAAGGCTTTGGGGTATCATAGAGCATCTTCCTTCTCCCAGGTAGTATCCCAGGCATGGGGTAGCCCGAGGCTCCAGAGCTCCAAAGCCTACAAAGAGGTAGTGCCACAGGGCCAGCCAGGGGACCCATGCTGTGGCTCCTGTCCAGACCCAGCCAGATCTCTGCTCAAGTGGGCCAGAAGTCATGCCCAGCCCAGGTGAGTTAGGGCACTAGCACCCAGATGCACCTGCTCTTTCCTGGCTCCTGCAGCTGCTGAGGAAGGACTCTTCCTGTGAATCTCTGCCAGACCTTTGTGGGGTGTGTGTAGGGGAGGAGAAGAGACAACTGACATGCCACAGCGGCAGGCACTTATTCTGAACACTCCGGGGGTCCTCCTACCTCACAGTCCCCTTTCTACCCAAGTCTCCTCCACCCTTCACCTTTTGCTTCCTGGCCACAGTGAGGCAGGACAGGTAGTGCAGGAACACCCACTCCTCATTCAGGATATGGCTGTGGAAATTTTTCCTTTCTTCTGACCTCCCCCTGTTTTAGCCCTGACAGAGGAGATAAGGCAAAACTGGTCTTTTCCAACTAGATGCCATCTTTGGCTAAGGCATGACCTTCGGCTAATTATATCATTATAATCTCATCCACATTGCAAATACTGTAGCTCCCATCATGCACCTGACACCATGACAGTTCCAGAAACACCACATGAAGAAAAAAAAGCAGGAGACTGAGCTCCCTGCCTACTGAAAGGAGACAACGAGACTATGTCAGCACCACGTTTTCCAGGAAGAACAAAAGGTTTATAACCAGCCATCTTGAGAAAAACTCTCAGAATCTCTCTCTCTCTCTCTCTCTCTCTCTCTCTCTCTCTCTCTCTCTCTCTCTCTCTCTCTCTCTCTCTCTCTCTCTCTCTCTCTCTCTCTCTCCCTGTCTGTCTTAAGCCTGCACTCACCACCCTCCCCTCGGCCCGAGTGTGTACTTTTGCTTTAGTAAACCTTGCTCTTTCCTGCATGCTGTTCATCTTGCTTTTGAATTCTTTCTTGTGGAATAAAACAAGAATCTGGTCCCAGGACCCCCACATTCTCCAGCCGTTTGTCTTACCCTTGAATTTTTTCTCACGGAATAAGACAAGAACCTTTCTAGCAACACAAGCACAGGCTGACTCATGCATGTTGCAGAAAATAGGATAAACCAGGGCTGCTTGGTATCGTTGCAGGTTCAGAGGCTTTGGATATTTCTAGATCTCACCTTGAAGCCTCTAGAAACACCTGCGTACTTGAATTATTTCCATATCTCTTCCCCCCTTGTCACTCCAGTCACTTTGATGTGTATTGAACTCCAAAGCAGAGGCTCCCAAACCTTTGTGTGCCCTTTTGGAGGACCTGGCTTCACTAACCTTCCCCAATCCATTTCCATTCCATCTACTTCCTCTAAGTCACTGTAAAAAACTTCTCCAAGAGCAGGGTCATACCTAAACACATTCCACTCTCTCATTTCTGATTCTTGCATTTGGGGATGCAGGAGAGAAGGGTTCTTCTATGCACCTTTGTGGGGATGTATGGGGGAGGTAGAAGCTGGCTCATCTTTGCCTGTGTCCAAGGCCAAGAAAGAATCAGTGGAAGTCAAAGGCATTGCCTTTCACTCCAGCTGATGGCACAAGAAGCAGAGTAACCTTCACAATTTTGTACAGACTTTGTTATACCTTTGCTCTTCTCTACTGACATCCTGAAACAGATTGTGAGCTTCTCATGCACAGGCACGTGGTTGCTCATCCATCTCCATGTCTCCCGGCCCAGATGGGAGATCATTCATTAACAGATGCTGGAGTGAGCTGTGAGGACAAGGCCATGGCTGATTCAGCTCTATCCTCCTGGGGTGGCACAGTGTCTAGCAGCAGATGCTCAATACTGCTTACCTGATTAAAGCTGCTGGAATTAGCAGCCACCTTTCTCCTCCCGCTGCCCTGGCTGAAACCTCCAAATTAAACACTGTTTTTTGACAATAAGGAGATCTTGGAAATCAGAGCTGAGTCTCAGAGATCCATTGCACAGGTGACAGACTGCGATGATATTTGACCCAGGTGTGAGCTCTTACAACAGCCCAGGAAGGGGGTAAAGGTGAGAACTCTCTCACCACAGTGCAAACAGACAAAGTCAAAAAGGCTCTCAGCTCCACCCTAACTGTGTATGCCCCTATCATCAAAACAGACTGCAAGAGAGAATACTAAAGCCATTCACATCGTCTGTGGTATTGCTTTGATGGTGAATTCATTGTGCAGGTGCCCAAGTAGGGCAGTCTCGGCTTACATATTACCCATGATAGGAAACAGAGGCAACTGGGTGAAGCAGGGAGAGGGCTAGGTGTGAAGTTCTACCTGTGAGGTTCAGCAAACCAGATATCCTTATGGCAATCAGGAGACTTCTGCAGATGGAACAGTTCACCTGCTTTCTGGGATGTGATGAGAATGACACCAGAGGTGTGAAAGTGCATGGCAAATAAGAAATCCTCCACACTCGTGCCTTACTGAAGTGTGAACAGAAGTTGCTGAGAAGATTCAAAGGTGCCCTTTGGAACAACTGTAGGGCACTGTTTGCATAGACTCAATATTATATGCACCTCCCATGTCCCACTCTCCCCAGCACAGCAGCTCTGTCTCCCTTCCTCCAGAAGAGATTCTGGCCTCTGGTTTCTGGAGTCCTGCCTCCTACTGGAGAAGAAAGAAAGAGAAGGGAAGGAGGGAGCTGAAGCCTTGCCTGCCAGTGGGAGCTGATGAGGGCAGGAGACCTAAAAGGGAGCAAGGAGGATGTGGAAAATGGGTCTCCACACAGAGGGGGATTTTCCATGAAGCTAATAAGCTTAAGCTTTAGGACCCTGACTTGTGCAGATACTTCTAAGCTCCTCTACCTAATTTTATATTTATAATTTTGTATTCTTGTTCCAAGAAAGCCTCTAAAACCATATAAATTTCAGGCCCCACAAACCCTGGGTCTTCTCTGGCTCTCAAGGAGGACCCCTCTCTCCTCATAGATAAGCTGCCATTTCTCCCCTAACCCAGTAGCCAACATCCTCCACAGCCAACCTCCACCCACAGGACATTCACTTGGCTAGCCAATTTGGACAAACCAGCGAGTTCCTGCCTCCAGGCCTGGATTCATGACATCCTCTGCCTCCAGAACTGCATTTTCTCTGCGTTTTCAGCTTCCTATTCATTCTTCAAAATCCACAGCAAATACTACCGACAGTAGAATGCTTTCCCTCAAGTCCCAGGCAGAATCAACCGTCCCTCCCGAGTGGTCCCACCACACTCAGGAAAAAGACTCCACATGAAAACTTCAGTTTTGAGGGCCTGCCTCCCAGCTGTGAGCTCCTCCCAGGCTCCAGGTGGGCTTATCTGATTCTTTATCCCCAGAACCTAGCAGCTCAGAGCTGGCTCCTCCCTGGTGCTGGGCAAATGTTTCTTGAATAAATGCATCAATAAATGGCTCTAGAGCTGGGGACAATGACAGAGTGATTTTGGAAAGTCAGAGTTCATTCCTGGTGACCTACCTACAGTCACTGCTCTCAGACTCTGGTCATCCCTCCTGGATACCTTATTTCCCTCCTCCACAAAGGGGACTCCTGAGAAAACATTCCTGGAGCCTGCACGCCCCCTTGTGGCCAAAATAGCCACCAACACCTTCCCCCAAGAAATAGAGACTGCAGGGCAGGTCCCCCAATCCTTGGACATCCTGCATAGCTGCTTGACCCCCAGAGTCATGGGTTTACAGGGTATATTCATGTAACAGCTCAAGTCCTACAATTTCTATAATTCCTTGGCCTGGAAGGGGCTATGAGGTCTCATTTCACCCATGATCCCAAAAACCCCACCCTGGACCTAGTTCCTCTGATAAGGAAGTGGTCTCCACATCTGTCTAGGAGGTTTCAGAGAAAGAAAAGGAAAACCATCCCTACTTCCTGTGTCTCTGGTCTGATGTTTTTGCCTGTGGGTTCCAAGGCTAGTCTGGCAGCCTCAAATCCTAGGCAGCCTCAAATCCTTCAAGACACCTGAGATTGGTACTAAGACTAGGATGAGCTATGGAGACCTAACTCCAGAGGGGGTCAGCACAGTAAAGTCATGCCCTACTTTCAGGTTTCTTTAGGAACCAACAACTATATTCCAAGAGCCTTCCTCACTGTGTGCCACACAGTGCCACCACCACCCCCAGCCTGCCACCTAGAATCAGGGACCACAAACCATTGTGCTTTGTTCAGCCTGTGCAGTGCTGTCATCACACTTGACTGTGATGTCTTTCAGTGAAGTATGCCTTTTACTGGTGTCCCCCTGTGCCATGTTAAATATATCTAGTCATTTTTCTGTTTCCCCTGGCTCCTGAAGAAATCTGTCAGAGATTTCCCACTCTATCCAGTTCATTCTCATTCTCCTTTTCACATCATTTCATGTCTGCTACAAAATATCACTTAATAATTGCTTCTTTTAGGAAGCCTTCCTTGATTACTTATTCAATAATAACATACCATTGTTTTTGATGAACTGGCTAGGCAAAAGAGAAAAAGAGATACAGTCCCAGATATCTGGCAAGGGAGACAGAAAAGTTGAGATATTATTACAGTGATAGTTATAGAGCAACAGGTGCTTTAAGAGGTAAGCATGGGGACTCTGAGAGCAGGAGGGCCAGCACAGAACCCAGATTTGAAAGTGGCATCAAGGAAGCATTCTTGGATGAGGTGACATCTTTGTTAAGTTAAAAAAAAAATGACTAGTCAGTTGCCAAGCAGAGGAGGTGGTGAAGGAAGAAGGAGCTCTAACCTGAAGGATGAGAAGGAGGAGAGATCATGTGGCACTGAAGATTTAGTATGGCTAGTCAGAGGCTTTGAATGTCAAGTGGTGGCCGAGGACAGGTCATGGGAGCCTTGCTGCATTATCGAGGAGAAGCATGACTATACTGGTTCCTTAGTAAGATCATTCCAGTCCCAGTTGGGGGACGTACTAGTGAGGAGCAAGACTGGGTTAAGGAGACCCTTTAGGCAGCCATAAATGTCACCCTGGAGAGAGGATGGGAGCCTGGCCTAGGTCAGGTGCATATATCATTGAGGAGGGAGAGTCGACAGAATTTGGTGATCAACTAGATGCCTTGAGTTAGGAAGATCAGAAGCCTTATGACTCCTAGGATATTGATGTAGTAAATAGGATGGGATCAGTGCCACTGATCAGTGAGACATAGAAGGAGGCAGTCTGTTTTGCTCTGTTGGATTTGAGGTACCTCTGGACCCGACCCTCAAGAGGAGATGTCCTCTGGATAATGGATATATAGATTTGTTGCTTACAGGAGTTCTCTGGACTATTTAACTTGGGAAATATCAGCACCCAGGTGACAGGTGCAACCTTGGAAGTGGATGAAATTCCCAAGGAAAGAACATAAGCAAGAAAAGGAGAGAGTCACCGAGGGAGCCCTGAGGAACGCTGACACTTAAGGTAAAGAAGACAGAGAAGATCCAGCCAGAAGGAGGACAATTGTGGTAGGAGAAAAGTTCCAGGAAAACAGGCCAACACTGCAGATCATCACACAGCACTGGCAGTAGGTCACAGAACACAGGTCCTCGGGGACCTCAGCAAAAGCAGTTCTGGCAGAATGAAGGGGCCTGGAGCCACACTACCGTGGATGGTAGAGTGAATGGATAAAGAGGTGATGGAGCTAGAGCAGTAGGATATAAAGTCAAGGGAGATGTATTTGAGAGACGGAGGGTGGGGAAAGCACAGAAGGAGCTGCTAACTGATGCTCACTTTCTTAAGGAGAAGAGAATGGGGTTCAGAAGGCTTTGAGGGGATGAAGAACAAATCTTCCATTAAAACTGAGGGGAAGTTAAGGAGGGATATAGATGTCTGTGGTTATGGTGAAGGGAAGTAAGGAGAGGCAAGAAATTGAAAGTATTCCTGTCTGAAGGTCTCCGCTTTCTCTGTGCTGCAGAAGAGGTCAAGAACTGTGTTGATTATTGGGAGAGGGGCAGCACCATGGGGAACTTGAGAGCCCTGAAAATCTGACAGAGCTACTGTGGGGAGAGAGCTGGCCCTGGACATATAAAGAGATTGCACTGAGTGGGGAGAGTTCAGCAGGGTATTAGAGACAATGCAGTTGCTGTGGTCACATCTGTGGCTAATGATTTTTCCAGCATCTGCCAAGTGTGGAAGTAGAGGAGGTGGGTGGTTGGCCTGCTCCAGGGTTGGATTTTTGCTGGCCAGGTGAGACAGAAGAACAATGACAGATGAGGGTATTTGCAAGACGGTGGTGTGTTAAGGGTATTAGCTTTGAGGCCTGGGCAGGAGGAGGGTAACAGCCAAGCCAAGGTGGTGGTTTTGGTGGGGGAGGGGTTATAGAGTGAGAGAAATCGGAGTATCCAATTTATGAGACTGAAGAAAGATGTAATGAGAATTAGGGAGCAGACAGGCTGAAAGGATGGGACAATATGACTAGAGAATGGACAACTGGGACATGAGTTCATAATGCTAAGAGGACACAAAGCCATGGGAAACCAATTTTGGGGGGCTGGAGTGGTGCCTTGATGAAGGGGCCTAGATGTTAGTCCAAGAACTGTGAGGTTAAGGTGTTGGTCAAGGAGCATCCATTCAAGTCACACAGGGAGGGTGGCTGGGTTTGGAGAGGGGAAGGAGGACAAGGTCCAGAAGTCAGATTCTCCAGAGAAAGGGGAGAGTGTTTCAGTCAGAGGTGGGAAGCTATATGTATGGAAACCAGTGGTCCTCTGGAAGGAGTCAACCTACTGAACGTTTGAGACTAATGTGAATCAAACCCAAAGTCACCTTTATTTCTCCTTTCTCAGTAAGCCTCATAGTACAATTTTTGTGGAATTAAACATGAATAGCTTAGAAACAAATAATTACATTCATTTTCAGTTGATATAAGCCTATAATTTGATACCTGGCCACAAGAGCAGGATAACCACAGGCAGGGGATTAGACTCGATTGACCCTATGACCCAACTGTGAGTCAAACCTCTCTAATTAGAACATGTCTCGTAATAGCTTTTAAAGAAAATCTCAGGCACTGACGCCCAGAAACTGTCCCGCCTATTACAGGGGATACTGTGGAGGCCAGGGAAACAGTGTCCCTGGAGCTGAGGGGTTGCACTCCTAGGTTCACTTCGGCTGCTAAGTCCCTCTGGGACATCTCTGCAGCCCCCAGGGTGGTCCACTGTCCCCCATTCCCAGGTCTGCCCCTCCTTTCATTGAGGTTTCTCTCCTCCTAGCCCAACCTCAGGTTCAGTATTCACTCCAGGGTCAGGCTTTTGGGGAAGGAGCTAAAGCTGGAAATAAACCCAAGGAGGGGACAGTGTGGGTGCAGCAGGGGCAGCTGTGGGCAGGGGTCAAGCAGGTAGCCATGGCATGGGCTTAGGAGAAATGATGACCAGGATGGCCTGTCCAACAAATAGGTGAGAGGCAAGTGCAGGGATCAGGGTGGCCTGAGTGCAGAACCCTGGAACAAGGGCTTGGAGGAGAGAAACCCACTTGCAAGGTTAAGAGAAAACTCGGAACTTGAGGAAATTCAGGGGTGGGTGCAAGTGGGGGAGCCAAAAGCTGGCGGGTCCCCTGGCCGGGTCTGCCCATGACTCCAGGGCTCGAGTACTGAGTACATCCTGCCTTTAGGCCACACTGCTCTGGAATTTGATCAAGAGCTCAGTTTTTGATCAAAAGGGGAGAAATGCGGGTAGGAGTCCTTCTGCAGAAGAGGAGGCAGTGGGTTCCATCCTTCACCTGTTGCTAAGCAAAGCACTGTGCTTCCGAGGTTTTGCTGATAACAAGAGGCAAGCAGGAAAAAGGTCAAAGCAGAGTAAGAGGGGCAAGTTACAAATCCAAAAGAAATGTCATCAGAGCTGTCATAGCTGGGGTGAGACTCCTCTCACCGGGATAGGATCTCATCTGGGAGCAGGGCCCTCCCAACTCCCCCACACCATGTTTGTCCCAGGCCAAGATTTTGGGCACAGCCTTAGTCCAATTCACCACGCACTTCTGAGCCCTATCGGGTCCAGTGTTGGGATCTACGGGAGACAGAGTGGGGCACTAAAAACCTCTGGGAGACAACAGCCATCCCGTAAAGCTGCTATAACATGAGAGGCCCCTGGGACTTCTTCACAGTGAATGTCATCCCTTCACAAAGAATCGATGTGAGAAGTGAGAAGATGAGGTCACGAATGTGAAGAGCCCTGTCACCCGTGAAGCCTGGGCTGTATGGTGGATCTCGGTCTGGGGAGGGGAGCGATGTTTCCTAACAAATGTTTTGGAGGGAAGAGGAAAGTGCCGGCATGAAACCCTCGGACCTGTTTGAGC
This sequence comes from Pteropus medius, assembly GCF_902729225.1. Taxonomy (NCBI): domain Eukaryota; kingdom Metazoa; phylum Chordata; class Mammalia; order Chiroptera; family Pteropodidae; genus Pteropus; species Pteropus medius. Next base: position 67,777,995 of record NW_024349800.1, read on the forward strand.
CCTGGCTGTGGCACTTATTGAGGGGTCGCCCCTCTCATCTGGAAGGATGAGCAGCCTCATAAGGCCCACCACACAGACTGCCTTAAGGCTTAAATGAGAAAACCTATGAAAGAACTTTGCCAACTGCAAAGCCCCACACAAACGTCTGCCGCCACTGATGAAAATACAAAAATGTGTCACAGGAGCTTCATTGCCAAGACGAGCAAATGATAGGCCAGTCAGTGTCCCTCAGTCTCGCTGGCCCTCCAGATGTGGCTCTGTCTGTACTCCTTCGCTTCACCGGGAAAAGCAGGCTGGATTCCCCCACACTCCACCTCACTCTGGGCCCATGTGAAACCTTGGAGCCAGTGCTGTCAGGAGCCCCCAGACCTGGGGCACATGGTGAGATTCTCAACCCCTGCTGGATAAATTTACATGTTATCACAGACCCCACTCTGGGTAGCAGGACTCACTAGAGCCCAGCAACCACTCACTCCCTCTAGTGTAGGGAAAACGAAAGGAGAATGCTTGCCGTGCTGAAGCAAGCTAAGAACCTTCAGGCAGAGAAGAGGCCGAGAAGAATTTGATTAGCCTTTGATCTCCTTGCCCTGAACTTGGGAGCCTATTCAGAGAAGTGGAGGCTGCACTGCCCTGGCAGATAAACCTGCAGACCCACCTGTGTGGGACAAGAAGGAGGGGTTGGCTGAGGCACCAGGCGGCAGCCCAATTCCAGAGCTGGGGGCTCTCTCAAGCCACACCCACTCTCCTTTCTCTCCCGGGGCACAGGCGAGGTTGGAGGCAGGCTGGAGACTCCACCCAGAGCCCAGGCAGCTTCTCATCTGGAAACTGCCCTGGAGAGCAGGGATGCAGATTGAGGCGGAGGTCTTTCTCCACCAACCAGAGTTCCAGCCGCCTTCCCATGCTCTGAGAGTGAAACTCCTCTCCCTCCCCCGCAACAGCCCTCATGCAATTAACACGGTGCTAATGAAAGAGCGGAGTGGTACTAAAGTAATCTCTATTCGCTTTGAAAGGCATGAGTAAGTGTTTTGTTGCAGTTCCATTTTGCTGCAGCTAATGCCATCACCAGCTGGTTTTCCTGCACTAGAAGTGGAGAGGGCTACAGAGAGCAGGCAGCCCTGGGAAGCAGCAGTGCTGGACACCCAGAGGTGGCCGCCAGGCGCCCTTGAGAGATTGTCCTTGGCCTCATTTCTCTTCCAAGCTTAGCCTCCTGTGAGCCTCTGGGTCCCAGGTGGGGAGAAAGCAGCTGCCATTGGCTGACTGGAGCCCCCCTCCACAGAGCTAGAATCTAGAGAGGTTCCTCTCCTCTGCACCGCTAGCCATCCTCTTCTCCCCTCTTTTTCTCTAGCTCCCTGCCAGCTCCAGGTCCCCCGGAATGCTGGCTCCAATTTGGCTTCCAAATCGCTCTTCAGCCAGCCCTGAGGACAGATCTGGGCCCTCATATTGCCTTCCTCCTGCCTAGTCGCCCTCATCCTTCGGATCCCCAGGCAGACACCCACACTGACCCCACTTAAATTTTCCTTGATTGATCCAGGAGTAAGGGACAGAGAAAGCACCTCCATGTTACTCCTCCAGCCCTGTGTCCTTCAGTCACAGTGGTCCTGGTTGCAGGACCTAACCCTGCTTGTCCAGAGATGGGAGTCCTTTCACCACCATCTCAGTGACAGACACCTGCCCCCATTCAGTGGGGTGACCGAGAGGCTGCAGATGGGCCTGGGCTCGGACACTTACTGAGCCTCATCCTGGCTCCTCTAGGAAGAGAGGGGAAGAGACCAGGCTGTGGCCTTGGGAAACTGGCTTCCAAACCCAGATCTGGGCCTGTTTGTCCATCTATAAGGTGAAGGAAATAATGCTCACCTCACAAGATTATTGCAGCACTGGATGACACATTCACATAAAGCATTTAGCAGAGCCTGATAAGTACTCACTTATTAAGTGACATTTCTTTCTACCATTATGCTAATGTATTGATTTTTTTTTTAAATAAATTATTTCAGGGACTAGTGTGGCAAGTCCCACCTCAGATTATCTTCTTCCTGACATCAACGTCCCAGGGAATTTGTATCAATAACTAGGTACCTGATGAACACGCAGTCAGATCAAGGGAGGTGGGCGAGTGTGAGGAAAATTTCACCTGCACTCTGGGAAGGCCCCACAAACAGCACTAGGCCCACACAGGTGCCTGTCAGTAAGCAGAACCTGTTGGTACCTCCACTCCCAGGTCTTCCTGACCTGGGCTTATTGGGATCTCTGAAGCCCGTTATCTCCCAATGTGGGATTCCCCCTTTGATGACACTTTGTTTCTCTGAATGTGTGAGTGTCACTGACTAAGCCAGAGTCAGACTTCTGTGCCCTGGGTGTTTTTTTTCCCATTATGAGTTGACTTCACAAAGCCTACCCTCACAGCTCAGGGGCTTCCCGCTTTGGCAGCCCACAGCCTGGCTGTTGGTGTACAAGTTACAATGCCACTCACCATGTACAGACATGATGTTTACAAAGCTCTGCCACCCCACACACTGCCTCGGTCCAGGTGATTGCAACTCAGTCTCCCCCTCTGAACTGGAAGGTCCTTGAGCACCCTCCATACAGGCTTACAATCTGTTTCACCACATAGAAAAGCAGGTCAAGACAAGCACCCAGAACTACTACGTCAAGTCGGGTACCCCTTCTGTTCATAGGGTCCAGGCCCACAGGTCAGCCTGGCTCCACTCCAGACTCTGCTGACAGCCCCTGCCCAGTAGAAGCAAAGATGACAGTGCCTCTGACCTCTTCCTGCAGCCCAGCTGCGTGTTGGAAATGGAAACAGGCAGTTTGCTGTTGCTCAGCCTCCTTCCATTTTGTGATTGGGAACCAGGCAGCTAGAAGGCAAGGAAGCAGGTCTCTCTCCATTTCTCCTTTCATGTGCCTAACCCCCTTGCCCTCTGTCTCTTCCATGTCTCTGAGTTTCTGCCTCTTCATCAACCTCCATCTGTTTTCATCTCCACCTCCCTCACTCTCTGTCTCCTCTGCCTTCATTCTACTCTTCTTTCTGTTTCTCCCACTGGGTAACATTTCTGTGTATCATTCTGCTCTCCTTCCTGTTTTCTGCCTCTCCTTCCCTTTCTCTCATGTCCATTTTTCTGTCTTTATCTCTAAATTTACTTTACTCTCTTAATTACTCAGTATTTTTGCCTATCTACACTGCTCTTCTTTTCCCTACTAAAGAAAAATACTAAAATAAGAGATAAGATAGCCACCAATCATCCACTGATTTCACACACCCCACCTCACCCCCCTACGCCAGACCCCAGATCCTGCCAGGTGTTCATATTGGTGGTTCCGAGTGCCATCCTCAGAGTCACCAGTAATAAAAGTGCTAGGCTTCTCCATGTCAAGTCCCAAGCGGACTCAGTCAAGTACACCCTGAACTGAGGCAGCCCAAATATCCCAACTCAGAAATGACCAAGACAGACGAAATATTTCTGTTCTAAAGCATGACCCCCAGTGGAGCCCTTCTCAGGGGTCCAACACTTGTCCCTGCCTCAGCAACTACATGGTACCCACACCCCATTCCACCCCACCCTACTCCTCCTCTGCCCTTCCCTTTGCTTATCTTAGCACCAGAGGTGACAGCTAGGACACACACAGCCTAATAGGGCTTTCCCAATCACTTTGGCTTGAAGTACCATGGGTAAATAACCTGATCATATTCAAGATGGCTCAGAGGAAGAAGAAAGTAAGGGGTCTCACTCTTAGGGTGGTTCCCAGAAGTGAAATATGAGAAGTGGTCTGAGTCTGATTCCTGGAACATAGTGCCCAGTGGTCTGGCTAAAATCAGGAAGACTAGACAAAAGACACCATTACTGTCCAATTAACTCATTTCACTTCCTTCAACACTGCCATTACCTTTGCTCACCCGAGCCCTGCCTGGGAAAGGGGTGCCAGCAGCCTTAAGAATTCCAGAAGCCTAACCGAGCGAGACAGCTCCACCCAAGGTTCTCACTGGCATCTCCGACTCAACCTGTTCTCAGATCCAGACTCTTCATTTTCCTCCCCAAACCCGCCCCTCACCTCTGTTTGCCACCTTGGTAAATGGTGTCCCTATTTGCCCAGTCACTCAGAAAACTGGGACTCCCCCTGGACCTTCCTCTGCCTCATTTCCCAAATCCAATTAGCCATCAAGTCCAATTCATGTGGAAAATTTATCTCTGCTCCCCTGGTACCCCTGACCTAGGTCCAGGACCTCATCCTGAAATAATCTTCTGCTATTTTCCCTACCCCAGACTCTCACGCCACACTGCTGCTGTGGAGGGGTGTTTTCCAAAATTAATAAAACAAAAAAACCAAACAAGTCATCTTCCTGCTTAAACAACTTCTACTGGCTCCTTATTACCTGGAGCAGTGGTCTCCAAACCTCTTTGATCCCTTCAATAACAAAAAAATTTAGCACCCATTTTTAACATATATATATTTATGTATAAATTGTGTTTACATGTACAACTCTCATTAATCAGTATCTGAAGGATAATAAACCTTCAGATCACTAACTTTAGGAGATTTGACTCTATATTTCCAATTATCTAGATAAGCCTGAATTTTTCTGGCCAGCTTCATCAATTATGATTAGATTGCTACAGTTTTTAACTAAGGGGTGGAAAGACAATGGATAGCCCTTTCTATTCTTATTTTAAAAATACACATAAATAGAAGTTTCGTATTTTTTGTTGTTGCTGTCGATTTTGTTTTTCCTGCTATTGCAACTGGGTTCTAATCCCTGGGTTCTAGAACTCAAATTTGGGAAATTCTAGTCTGAACATAAGGTCTGCATCTAAATTCCTCATTTCGTTTATAGGCCCTTCAAAAGAAGATGCTTTGTGAGTTTCTCATAATCGGGGCCATGTATTATTTATCTTCCCAGCCTCAGCATGGGAATGGCATTAAGAGGTGCTTTAAAAATATATGTATTTGTGGAATTAATAGCCAGTTCCCCAAACACACACAGCCTCCTGTCTGTACTGCAAATGCTCTTTTCCCCTTTTGGCCCCCACTTTTCCACCTGACCAAGTCCTGTTTATCCTCATTAGTTCAGTTCAAATGTTCCCTCCTCTGAGGATACTGCCCTGACCTCAGGCTCTGCTCTTTCATTGCAGCATTTACCAGCAGACAACAGTGTTGTATCTGAGCAAGGCCATCCTCTCGCTGTATTAAAAAGCTCCAGAGGCAGGGAAGGCACCTTATTATCTGTGTGTCCCCAGTGCTCTGCACCCTGTAGGTGCTCAATAAATGTCTGACGAATGAGAGACTCTCACGCACCTGGGGATGAAGTCAAGGGACAGTCTGGCCTAGAGACTTTCTGGTTCTGGGTAATGGGCAGGCAGAGGCTGAGGGCCAAGGGAGATCGTGTGAGGGTCGGCCAGGACTGTGTGTGTATGTTGACCCTCTCGAAGCCCTGCCCACTGATGGTCTTTCAGGCCAGAGGTAAAGTCTGTTTGGAGGAAAAGCCAGAACCCAGGCAAGGAAGTGAGCTTCTACCACTTGGTGGCACTGTGTCAGCACCCCACGACCCATGGAGGCATAGCAGCCTGGCAGTGTTTCGTGGCCAAAAGCACCCAGTCAAGCGAGAGGCACCAGTGTTCTGAATAAATGATGGTCCACGGGATCTGGCAAGCCCTGGACAGAGGCGACCTAAAAGCACTCCCTCTGCCAATGGGGCCAACCCAATGGACTCATGTGTTAACGGCCCACCAGCTACTTCATCACCCATCCTCAGAGTCATCCACAATTCCTCCACAAACCAGTGCTTTGGATTCTACATCAGCAGTGTCTCTAAACTCCAGAAGCTCAGCCCAGCACCAAGCCTGTGCTTTGGGTCGACCTGCCAAGCATGAGCTGTGTGGTGTCAGGCCAGTTATCTCAGTTCCTTCATCCGTTAAATGAGAACATTAAGATTTAGTTCGCAAGCTTATTGGGACAATAATGTTATATATGTAGCATGTATCATAGGGTACTACATAGAGTAGAATGTCATTACATAGTATGTCCTTTCTCTTCATCATCTCCACCCCCACAGACCAAGCCTTTGTCAAAGCCTTCTCTATCTTCCACCTGAACTACTGAAACTGTTTCTTATAGGTCCCCCTAGCTTCCCCTACACTGCCACCAGAATTACCTTCCTGGAGCAGCAGCTGTGTTCTCAACTAAATTTACTTAAGCAATGTTTAAATACCTTTTGTGGCCCAGGCACTGCACTGGTGTTGCAGATGTAAAGATAAATGAGATCTCACCCTGGGAGCTATCATGGGATCCATAAGTACTCGAGACTGTTTTAGCTAGAAGCTCACTAATCTGGAACTCGAACTAAATCCATGTTCTTTCCAATTCACCACTTTATTTCCATCACTCCTCACCTGCCGTCTTCCCATACCTTCTAGCCCACCTTCAGCACAAGGATGGGTAGCGGAAAGTCCCTGCCTAAAGAGGCTGTCCAGGGACAGTGACAAAAACAGTAAACAGGCAAAGCTTATGACTCAAACATCTACAAGCACCTAGCTCAATGTCTCTTCTCTGATGGAGGAAATACCCTTTTTGCATGTGCAGGGAATGGGAAAGGGTCAGTTCTTTCCTCAATATTTTCCTTTAGATGGCAGCCTGAATACAATCAGATTATCATTCAAGAAGGCTTCCTCACACAAAAGAAGAAAATCCAGCTCTTCCGCCTCAAGAGAAAGAGGCCCATGGCCTCAGACCTACTCCAGCTTCCTTGGGTAGCATTGGTCCTGCCTGCCCTTGAAGTTCAAGACCAAGATCCAGCATGACCTCTTGACCCCAGACTGATAGCAACAGCCCCAGACAGACTCAAGGGATTCTTCGAGAGTCCTGCAAGACAAAAGCCTGTTCCCAAGGTGTGATAGCCACATCACTTTCTACCTCCCCTACTAGACACGATCACACCACAAACACAGACAAAGCATACTCTTGGTGTAGCTGAGATAGTAGAAGTTACACTGAATAAAAGCCAGAGCCACATTGAATTAGACAGGTAAATTTGCTGCAATGAATGTAATCTAGGTCAAGGATCGAAACCCTTGTCTACATAGGGTACAGGTGGCCAGGATTTAGCTGTTCTGTATGTATAAGGAGGGGGAAAGACATACAACTATAGAGGGAACAGGAAGAAACACAAAGAACAGTAAGACATAACCCCCAAATACCGGCACTGTCTTAGTTTCCTGAGGCTATAGTACCAAAGTATCAGGAACTGGGTGGTTTAAACAACTGAAATCTATTGTCTCACAGCTCTGGAGGCCAGAAGTCTGAAATCAAAGTGTTGTCAAGGGCCCTGCTTTCTCTGAAGCCTCTAGGGGATGATCCTCCTTTGCCTCTTCCAGCTTCTGGTAGCACAGGCACTCCTTGGCTTACAGCAGCATCGCTCTAATCTCTGCCTCCATCTTCACATGGTTCTTTCCTCTGTGTCTTCAAACCTTCTTCCCTCTGTGTTTTTGTCTGTATCTCTTCCCATGAGTCATATTGAATTGAGAGCCCATCCTACTCCAGCATCACCTAATCTTAACTAATTATACCTACAAGAAAGGACCCTATTTCCAAATAAGGTCATATTCTGAGGATCCAGGTGGACACAAATTCTTTAGGGACACTATTCAATCCAGTACAGGCATCTACAATCCAGCAGAAGGATATACTGCCAAGCTGTCAACGAAAGGCAAAATGAAGTAACACATGATAGGACTTGGGACTAGTCAGTTCCAGGTGGATATATTAGTAACTGTGTATCCCTGGACAAGTCATTCAACTTCTCTGAGCCTCAGTTCTCTGGTCGACTGTACAGGGTTGTTTTGAAGATCAAATGGGGAAAAAGCGCTTTGTTACTGTAAAGCTCTCTACAGAGACACACCAATCAATACACTTTTTCCCTCAACAATGCTAGATAATACACTGATGCTCTTGCTGCCATTTTTCTGGATCCACTGTTTCTGCAAGAATGCCCCCTGTACCTGTGAGGTTAGTCTCATGCTAGTTACATTTGGTTTCCTGGATGAACTGAAAGCTGCCCTGAATTCAGCAGAAAACATTTGCCAAAGTACATCTGCAGAAAGTCAAAGCTGGATCATTTTATGCTTTCAAACTTTCAGATGGCATTCTTAAGTAGCTGAGCCAGAGGGAATTAGGTGTGTTGTCTTATTAAGCCCCTGACTGGCTTGCACTCTCCTCTGATTCAGGCCCCTGCTTGTACCCAGTACTTTGTTTTCACCTCTTTGCGGATCAGTTTGCAGTTACATCTTTGGAGAGATGCAAGAGCACAGTGCCAGGAAATGTGGGAGCTGTGCCCTTTCTGCAAGGACAGAGAGATGCAGAATGAGCCAAGCACATGATAAACAAAACTCAGGGTAGATCTGAGAACCTAGAAGGACTGCAGCTGCAGAACAGTTTAGCTCTTCCCAGGGCAGGCAGATGGACTATATCAGGGCCTTCTAAATTCTCACAAGTATATAAGTATATAAGTATACTTATATAAGTATATAAGTATGTAAGTATAACAAGTATATAAGTATGTAAGAAACTGGTCCCTTACATTGACAGTGCTCTGCATAGTGAACAAAGCCCTCACATATGCATCCTCCCTTTCCATCCTCATAACCACACTGTGGGGCAGAATGTGTGCAGACATTTTAACTTAAGCCCAGTAAGATAAGGATCCTGCCCTCATCCACACAAATGGCAAAAGATGGGGCTGGAAGTCTGAATAAAAAACAAGCACCATTGAAGAGATTTCCAGTCAAGATGGCAGAGTAGGTAAATGCTGTGCTCGCCTCCTCTCACGACAACATCAAAATTACAACTAAATTACAGAACAACCATCATTGAGAACCACTTGAAGACTAACTGAGTAGGAGTCCTATAACCAGGGATGTAAAGAAGAAGCCACATCAAGAATTGCAGGAGAGTCAAAGACATAGAATTGGCTTTTCCCACACCCATGATGTGGTGGTTAAGAAATGAGAAGGATATCTCAGCTGTAGAGTTCCCCTGTGAGGAGTGAGGTGTCCCAGCCCCATGCCAGAATCCCTAGCCCAGATCTCCAGTGTCAGGAAGTCCCCATAACTTCTATGAAAACCAGCAGGGTTTGCACCTGAGTGAGACAAAGGGCTGCTGGAGTCCCAGGCGTTCCTCTTAAGGGGCCTGTGCATGGACCTACTCAGTCATGGACTCACTCACTCTGAGCTCCAGCACTGGCCAGCAGCTCAAAAAAGTGCCAGAGACATATGGGGAAGAACTAAATTGACTAGTTTGAGAGTGAGAGCTGAATGAGTAGGGGTCAGGGCAGCTTATTCTGGGGGCAGAGTGCTGGTAGATGTCATTGTTCCTTTGTTGAGCCCTCCCCCTACACATCCAGTAGGTGCACGCAGACAGGTGCCAAGTCTGAGTACTCCATAAACTTGGTTAACACCATTCAACACAACCTGTTGATTCCCTAGGACCCTGCCTTACCCAACTCAAGTGCCTGCCCAACCTCTTCTAGCAGCTCTTCTACACAAATGATCTGTCTTGATTCATGCTATGGAGTTTCCCAAAATCTTTCAAAGGTTCACAAACTCCAAAAGCAGCATCTGGACTTGGCAAGCCCTGTACCTCTTGTTAAGTGACCCCAAGCCCAGCACTATTGGCAGCCAACCCAGGTTCACAGCTTAGCCTTCTCCCAGGTGCCTCCAAGGTCAGCACCAATGGCAACCATCTGAAGAGCACTTTATAGCTCCTACAAGGTGGCCCTGGGCCAGGCACAGGCAGCAACTGCCTTGGCCTGCACTATAACCTCTAACAAAAGGCCTCAGAACCAACATACCCAGTGGCCAGCTTCAGACCCAATCAGAGCACTAACCAACCACCTCCACAAATAACACACCCAAAAGGTAGACTCGGTGGGCCCCAGAGCCTCACTAATATGAGTCCTGCTCTGTGGGGTCGGTTCCTGCATGACAACTCACCTACTGTGTAGTCAGAGCAATTTCTCACACCAAGGCAGCATCGGGGTCAATCCCTCCCATTGATGTATCAACACCAATCAAGTCTCAACTACAGCAGACACAATCCACACAAGGAACACCCTTGGAACACCTGGCTCAGGAGACTGCACCACTGAGCCTCATAGGACATCTACTACATAAAGCCACTCTGCGAAGACCAAAGAGACCTAGCAGATATACTTAATACATAGAAACAAACACAGGGAGGCAGCCAAAAATGGGAGACAAAGAAACATATCCCAAGTGAAAGAACAGAATGAAGCTCCAGAAACAGAACTAAACAAAATGGAGACAAGCAATCTACCAGACACAGAGTTTAAAACACTAGTTATAAGGATGCTCAATAAACTTAGGGGAACAGTAGATGAATTCAGTAAGAACTTTAACAAAGAGACAGGAAACATAAAAATGAAGACAGAAAGCATTAAATGAAGACTACATTAGAGGAAATCAATAGTAGATTAGATGAAGCAGAGAATCAAATCAGAGATTTAGAAGACAAGGTAGCAGAAAAAACCCAATCAGAACATCGAAAAGGAAAAAGAATAAAAAAAATGAGGATAGTTGAAGGGACCTCTGGAACAACATCAAGCATACCAATGTTCACATTGTAGGGGTACCAGAAAGAGAAGAGAGAGAACAAGGGATTGAAAACCTATTTGAAGAAATAATGACTGAAAACTTCCCTAACCTAGTAAAGGAAATAGACATATGAGTCCAGGAAACATGGAGAGTCCTTAACAAGATTAACCCAAAGAGGTTCACACCCATGCACATGATAATTAAAATGCCAAAGGTTAAAGACAAAGAAAGAACCTTAAAAGCAAGGAGAGAAAAGCAGTTAGTTACCCACAAGGGAGCACTCATAAGGCTGTCAGCTGATTTCCCAACAGAAACTTTGCAGGCCAGAAGGGACAAAATATTCAAAGTGATGAAAGCAAGGATATAGAACCAAGATTACTCTACTTAGCAAAGCTATCATTCAGAATCGAAGGACAGATAAAGAGCTTCCCAGACAAGAAAAAGCTAAAGAAGTTCATCACTGCCAAACCAGTATTTCAAGAAAAGTTAAAGGGATTTATTTAAGAAGAAGAAATATATCAAAAATATGAATAATAAAATGGCAATAACCACATACCTATCAATAACTACTTTAAATGTAAATGGATTTAAATGCCCCAATCAAAAGACAAAGGGTGGTTGAATGGATAAGAAAACAGGACCCATACATATGCTGCCTACAAGAGACCTACTTCAGATCAAAAGACACACATAGAATAAAAGTAAAGGAGTGGAAAAATGTATATCATGCAAATGGAAATTTTTTAAAAAGCTGGAGTAGCAATACTTATATCAGACAAAATAGGCTTTAAAACAAAGGTTATAACAAGAGGCAAAGAAGGACATTTCACATATAATTGCCAAGATCTAGAGGCAAACTAAGTGTCCATCAATAGACAATAAAGAAGATGTGGTACATATATATAAGGAATTATAAAAAATATAGTTTTTTACAAACCATATAAAAATGAAATCTTACCATTTGCAAGATGGTCTTAGAGGGTATTATGCTAAGTGAAATAAGTCAGACAAAGAAAGACAAAAACCATATGATTTTACTTATATATGGAATCTAAAAAACAAAATAAATGAACAATCGAAACAGAAAACAAAGTCATAGATACTGAGAACATTTTGATGGTGGGTGCCAGATGGGAAAGGGATTGGGTGGTTGGGTGAAAAAGGTGAAGGCATTAAGAAGTACAAATTGGTAGTTACAAAATAATTGCAGAGATGTAAGGTATAGTATAGGAAATATAATCAGTAATACTGTATGGTGTCATGTGGGTACTAAACTTATCAGGGGCGATCGCTTCGTAAGTAAAACAAATGTTCAACCACTATGCTGTGCATCTGAAACATTACATTGAATGTCAACTGCAATTGAAATTTTTTAAAATAAAATTTAAGAAATACATTCTGATGGTAATGATTCATCTAAGCTATGACTAAAATAATAATTATTTTCACTTCACTGACATGATTATAAGGCGCTTTTTGTGTGCCAGGGACCATTGTAAGTACTTTACAAATATTAAGTCACTTAATCCTCACAACAGCCCTAGAAGGTAGGTCTTATTAATAAAGTGAGGCACAGAGCAGTTAAATAACATGCCCAAGTTGGTAGGTGAGAGAGCCATTATAGTTAAGATTTAAAGCTGTGCATGAAGGTTATTCCATGAATATGCTGTTGATTATCTGGATCCTGAGAAAATAAATGTAATGAAGTTTCCATCTATACTATTTGATTCTAGCCATACTCTTTAAAAAATAATCATTGAAGTACAATACATTTATGGTCTCAAATAGATAGCACAGTTAGGATGAAAAGCAATATCTCCCAGCCAATTGCCCTCTCTACTTCTTTAAACTATTGGGCTGCTCCAGGGTGAAGTTCAGTGTATCTTTAAGAAACAAATGAAAACAAAGAGGCTAGACTCAGAAATAATCTGAAATCCATTCCTATCCTTTGCCAAATTTGGGGTATGGGGCTGGATGACAAGGATTTTTTTTTTTTTTTCTGAGACTCATTGCAAATTAAATGGGCAATGTGGAAACTGCTTCTTAGAACCCAGGGAGATCCACCAGAACCCTGGTGCTTCAGGGCCTGAGTGCTTTTCAAGGTCCTTGGAGGACTGGAGAGTCCTTTACAGACTCTCTGCACAATCCATGCAGGGTCTACCTGTTCTGGTTGGAAAATTACTGCTTGGCTATCGCCCATGGGAACATTAGCTATCGCCCATAGGAACATAGGCTATCACCCATGGGAACATAACATTCTAACAATAAGCTTTCTGCTTCTGTACCCCCGCTTGCACACCTGACCTGTAGGTTGACAGGTAGTGAATAGGAGAAAAATAGACCTTTGTGTTTAAGACAGAATGAGGAATGGGATTTAGAGCTTAAAAACCCTGTACCTCTACATTTCGGGGCTGCTTAATTTGGGGTCTGCGTACCCCTGGTAGACCCATCTGGCTGAATTAAGAGTATGTTTCCTATAACTCACTGATTTCTGGTGATCCGTGTGTCTTTCGGGGGCTGGCGGCTACAACATACCCATGCACAGCGTAGTGGAAAGGCCTGGGTGTTCTAGGTTACACAGACCTGGATCCCAACCCTCTCTGAGCCTCAGTTTCCTCCTTTGTAAAATGGAAGTATCAGAAGTACCCATATCTTAGAGAGGCTGCAAAGGCTAAATGAGGAAATGTGATTTCTTCACACCGGCATAAAAGCCTGGAACACAGGAGCACATATTACCTGTTAGCTACTTTTTAATTTTGTGGCTTATTAAAGCAAATGTGTCCTGCCATTCTATCAGACACACCTGTCCTCCCTCACTCCACCCCAGTATTAATTCCCACACCTGTGGAAGTTCATCCTGGCAAGGGCCACAGAGGAAGGTCAGCTCCCACACAACAGAGATCAGTCAGGGTTGTGGGTTCTCAATTTCGCTAGTTCTTTGGTACAGATATTTGAGGCTCTGTCTACAGCCTGGGGCCTAAACCACATCTTGGGAGAAGGTTTCCTATGCAGTGAAAATCCCCTCCAGTAAGTTAGTGCATCAACAGAGAGACATACTTGCACGGCTCACAGTGAGCCGAGATGCCCCTGCCATCCCCATAGACAAGTGCTGCCTTCTCTACCCTCTGCATTTCAGAGCCACTTGGCAGTACAAGCCCACCAGCTGCCTTCTCCACTTAATTTCCTGGGAGAGGCTCGAACAAAAAGGTCCATCACTGCTACTGATCTCAAGTTACTTGGGCTCAGAAGAAAGAAACACAGACTCTGCTGGTTGAAAGGAATGCCAGGGGTTCATCCATGTCAAGTTCCAGTCTCTGAATTCAGCTCCCTCCAAAAATAACAGCTTCTACCCACTCCTGAGCATGGGAGGAGATCTAGAACACTAATTCCCAAACTTTAAGGTGCATACAAATCACCTAGGGATCTTATAATGCAGATTCTGACTCAGTAGGTCTGGGGCAAGGGGCACCTGAAATTCTGGATTTCTAACAAGCTCCCAGTTGATGCCGATGTTTCTGATTGCACCGACATGCCTTGAGCAGGAAGTATCTAGAGGGCTGGCTGCCTCTAGAAGTTCCTGCTTTAATAGGGGTGCAGCACATAAGCAGACTGAGCTCTCTAAAGCAAGAGTTATTTTCTCCAACCACAGTGTCTAACCGCAGGGCCTGAAAACACAATAGAAAATATTTGTTGGATGAGTAGATGGGTGGACGCATGTGGATGGATAGGTGGACAGCTGCTGATGTTAAGATCAAATGTACGATCAGAAACAACTAGATGTTAAAATGCTGTCCTGTAAATTACATACCTATGTAAAAATGTCCTTGGGGGAAAATGAAGGAAAGAGGAAAGAAGGAAGGAAGAAAAGGAGGGGAAGAGGGGTCGGTAAAATATGAAAAAGGATCTCTGACCCCTCCCTGCCACAAAGAGTTTTCTTTTCAGCTCTTCTAGGACATCTTCCTAATTTAGTCAGATTTAAGGTCGTGTCATATCCCCTCTAGCAGACTATGCGATGTGTGTGCAGGGCCTGTGTCTTTTATCTCCCAATCCCCAGTGCCTGGCACAAGAGCTGGCTCTAGCAGGAGCTCCATAAATACACATTTTGTGAAATGAATAGAAGTAACAGCTTCATTCATGAAGTCTCTTTTAGGTGCCAGACACTTCACAGAGATTATTGCATTTAATCCTCATAACCTCATGAGGTCAGTGCTATTATGATCTCCATTTTACAGATGAAGAAATGTGCAGCTCAGGAAGATTAAATAAAAAGCCCACAGTCACAGTGGGATGTAGGACTCCAGGCTGCTCCTGACCAACAGACAGCCAAGTTTTGTGAGGCCTGAAGCTTTACATCTTGAGGGGCCCTCTTAAAGGAAAGAGTATAGCCCAAAAATCTGTTGCAAAATTTGCAAAAACATATGACCTTGTGAACATATCATGGGGGTCATGCAAAGGAGAGATTCTGTGGCTTGGGCTTTGTTAGCTACATGGCAAAACTGCCTCTAATCTGGACCCATGTTCTGGAAACAAGAGCAAAAGAAAGAAGAATAGGAAAAATTATTGGAGAAAGAGAGGAAGAGATAAAGGAGAGCAAAAGGAAAAAAAGGAGGGAGAACAAAAAAAAAGGGATGGGTGGAAAGGAGAAAGAGCACTCAGGGGGGAACAGGAATGGGCTGAGGAGCCCGAGGCTGCCTCTTGATGAATAGGGGGTCCAGTGGCTGTTCCCACCTGGTCCCTGGGAGGAGTGGGCCCTCTGCTCTCTCCAGGCCTCTGTGCCTCTACCTGTAGACCCTGCAGCCTCCTCCTCCAGCATCACAGCAGCCCTGCCTACATCCTGCCCATGTGCCTCCTTCCCAGGCCTCTCCTCAGGCTCCCAAACCCACCTTGGAGCTGGGCCAGAGCTGGAGTCACGAGGGCTGAGTAATCATCCTTCAACTAGCCGTACCCAGGAGCATTCTTGCCCCTTACCTCTTTCCTGGTTCATCACCTTTGCACCCAGCAAGGAGATGCAAACCTGGCACGTAGGAAAACCAAGGCTAGGGAAAGCCTGGTCCAGGGTGGCTCACTAGCCTCTCACTTCCCCACTGCGGTGTCCTCCTTAAAAGAGCAGTGCCCACCTGGGTGTTTGTAGCCCATCCTCTCAAGTCACCTGTTCTGAGATCACAGGCACTTGACTCTACCCTCAGATCTCTAGTGCACAGAGACAAATCAAGGACACACTGCACTAAACAGCTGAGATTGGCCAACAATCAGTTAAATCCACCTTATATTCCTCCTGCTCAGATGTCACTGGGGTCTTCCATGAGCTATATCTCCCCAGACCGTGTTCTGAGACTTTCAGATACTTGTATTACATTTAGCCTCTTCACATGGCTGGTAGTTGTAGGAGAACCAGGTGCAAGCCCCAAGTCTGCCAAAAACTTGGTATGATTTGGGGGCTAGTCACTTCATGAGCCATGAGCTATGATTTTCTCAACTGTCAAATGGTAATAAAATATTTCTCATGGGGTTATCGTGAGAATTAAAGAGATGGCACGTAGAAGCATGTTATCAATGGAAGGGCCAACATGCAAGTCTAACCTGGGCTGGTCTCCAAGGAGGGTCAAGGCTAAGAAATGGAGAAAGATCTGGATTTGTTCAGCATCTGACACTAATTTACTGTGTGATCTTGGGTACTTGGTTTTGCCTCTGAAGAATTTGGTTTCCTCCCTCACAAAAGGAACAGAAGACAGTTGATCAAGTTTCCTCCAGCTCCGTGGCTCTGTGGTTCCTAGGTCTTGCCCTCACACCCCCAGGCCACGAGCAGCTGAGGCTTCAGGATGCAGCAGGATGTGAATCAGAAGTGACTCTCTGGAGAGGGAAGACCTGGGTCAAAGCCATAGCACCAACGGTGCTATTCAAAATGCTAAATAATTGGTGAGGCAGGGACAAGAAGCTCTCGGGT
This sequence comes from Pteropus medius, assembly GCF_902729225.1. NCBI lineage: Eukaryota > Metazoa > Chordata > Mammalia > Chiroptera > Pteropodidae > Pteropus > Pteropus medius. The sequence goes on from NW_024349800.1 coordinate 67,794,537, forward strand.
AGGATGCTGGCTGGTGCTCTGTGTGTGAGCCCCACACAGGACAGATTCACTCCTGGAGGCCAGCTTTATATTGTCTGCTTAAGGGTTGAGAACGATTCAGGTCCACTGAGCAGTAAACTTTGTCAACCCACCCCCAAACTCCAACTTCTCACAACCCCAAACAAAAAGCACCCAGACAAACGAGAAGTCGTGAAACTTCCTGGCGGGTAGGGGAGAATTTTGACAACACCCGGATGGGTGGAAATCATTCAGGCAGGAAGGCTTTTGCAACATTTGGGTGTGTCACCTGTTCTGAGGCAAAGGGCTCATGAATGACTTCAGGTGTTGTTCCAGCCCCTAAGACAGGTGTCAGGTTACAAGACACGTAATCATTCCAGTTTGGCAACTTCACCTGTAGGGTTGCTTTAATCAACCTGCCCCACAGTCCCCAAATCACTCCTGGAATACAGACAGCGGTGAGAGTTGGACAGCTCGCTAAGGGGAGAGGGATGCTGGACATGAGGGACCAAGGCCTGCTCTGCATTTAGGCCACCTCAAGCCATACTGCCTGGGGGTCTCTGACCTGCTGGCCAGCCAGGGCCCTATCTGGGGAAGTCCTCATCCTGGTTTGGGTTGCTGACCTCAGCACTAGGCCTAGAAAAATCTGCAAGATTTCAGAGCCAGCATGGTGAGTGTGGGGGCCCTCCACTCCAAAGACTGGTGGGAGGGCAGGTCTCCCCTTAATGGACACTTTAGGCAGCCTGAGAGGTCATCAGCTGAGAATATCATAACACCTTCCAGGTTAAAGAGGTCATACCTGTATCGCCCCTACACTCCAGCCCCTTACCTGTCTCAGTGCCCACATGCCCTGCTTTCCCTCCCTACCAACAGCCCTTGCACCAGCACCAAGGAAGCTGAGACGTAGAGGCCAGGGCTATCCTTTCTGGCTGTCCCCTCCTAAATCTTTCTTGCTTCCTTGCCCAGTGTCTACTGGTCCATTGGCTGAGGTTGACACCATGGTGGCCTTCTGCTACCTCTCTAGAAAAACTGACTTCTTTTTTTTTTTTTTAAAGAAAACAGTGGAGAGCTGCCTCGAAACAATCTAAGGTGTCTGTGGAGATCTCTTTCGTCTCTTTTTTGGCCCTGTCCTCTCTCCTCCTCCTCCTCTGAACAGTTGAGCTGCTTTACTGTCTTGAGGCAGAGAATGAATCCCATGTGTCAAGGAGGACACCTGAGGACAGGAGGGGAGATATAATAGTGAGTCTGAGGGGGGACCCAGGGAATCTTCTTTATCCAATAGTTGGCCAAGATGCTGCAATTGCCCAACAACCAACATGAAAATGAGAGGGGAAGGGAGAGACAGGAAGGAAAGGGGAAACATTCTGTCCAAGAGGAAAAGAGGTGTCCTGCTGGGGCCCCTCAAGTGACTCCCGGCCCCTAGCACTTCCCATGGGACTCCTCTGAAAAGTCTAAGTTCTAGCTCCAGTGCTGGGGTGGCTGAATGTCAAAAAGGGGAGGGGCTTATCTGCTTCACTCTACAATTCAGCCGGGACTGAAGCACCAGTTGTCCAAGTCCCCATCTGAGAAAGCTTTTAAAAGCCCAGCCTGTATGCAGAGAAACTGCATCCTGCTAAGGCTCTCAGGAGAGAGGAGGAAGCAGAGCCAGCCTGACTGGCTGTGAGCTGCTTCTTGGTGGCACTGAGGAACCAGTGGTATCTCTTGGGGGAGCAATATAAAAGGAGGTAGCTTCTGGGGAAAATAACTGGAACACTAACTGTTGAATCAAAAGGTCAAAGGCCAGATCCCTTATTAGCTTATTAGTCTTGAGACTTGACTCCTTCTGAGATTAATTTTTCTCCTTCTATAAAATAGAAATATACAAACCATGCCATGCACACATACAGGGTTAATAGAAAGATTGAATGGGCTAACAATGTATGTGAATAGGCTCTATAAACCAAGAAGTCCTATGCAAATGTAAGGACTTATGACTAAAGAGAAATTTGCTCCAAAAAAATGACAGGTGGACAGCATGGGCAACTCTGACTCTTCATCACTCAAAGAAGGAGCTGGACATTGCTATATGAGTGAAGGAGCACAGGTGGGCACACTGTGATAGACGGGCCAGGCCCGGAGCCCCAAAGGCAAGGCAGCAGCATGGCCAGGATCCAGGATAGGACCAGGGAGCCTCTGGCCCCTGAGCTAGCCATTAAACCACCTATGCCTAATTACCCTGTCATTTTCCTCTAATGAGACAGGACAACATAGCTTCCAGCCCTGGGGAGAGATAGGACAGCTCATGCCCAGGCCTAGCACTCAGTTCTGTTCCCTGCCTCCTCTCACACCCACAGGCCCCTCCCTGAGCAGAGTCCTGGAGGGTTGCTGTTTCTTAACAATGGCTCTCCCTTGAGCCTATTCACTGGGTGTGCCCAGTGAGAGTGGAAGGTGGGGAAGGCCCTGGATAGAGGTCTGAGCCCATCTCTGTCGCCAAGGGGGAATGTGTCCCTTGATACTTCAGCCACAGTTGAGTCCTGGAGGAAAGCCAAGACCCTGTGTCTTGACTTAGCATTGCCCAAGAGGCCTCAAATGCACCATGAGCCATCAGAGTAGAGTATTAAATGCCTGAGGCTAGTCCTAACCCTCTGGCTGTTCTGGAGGAAGCACATTCTCCCTACTCTCTCCTCCCTACTTTGCTAACTGTTACAAACTAAGGGGTTTACTGGGCTTGGCTGGGGCTCAGGAATGTGGCAGGTCAGCAGGCTAGCCCGCTGGCGGTGGGTGTCTGGGAGCATGAACAGGGGCCACCTAAGATGGAGTCAGAATCCAAGAGCCCACTCAGGCCTGTTGGTGCCATCCTAGGCTCTTAGGCAGCAGACCAAGAGCTAGATGGTAAAAAGACCCAAGAGGGCAAGATAAGCAAGGAAAGGCTAGGCCCTACCTGCTTTCCAAGACTCCTTACTACCTAGGGTGGCTTGATGCTGCTATGACCCCCCAAAGTAACTTCATCTTTCCAACCACCGTTTAATCAGCCCATGCTATTGGCCAGCCTCCAGACAGCTAGAAAGGGTTGGGAGCAAAAGGGTGTGATGCTTGGGTTCTGCCTGGAGGTACTCAGAATCCAGAGGAAGGACAAACAACTCCTTAACAAAGGATCCTAAGGGAGTGTGACAAGTCCAATATCATAGGTGACACAAGATACCCCTGGGGCAGGGAATCCAGTAAATTCTCTCTGAGAAGGTCAGGGAGTTTTCCTAGAAGAGAAAGTACTTGAGCCAGACCTTGAAGGATGAGCAGGCTCTCTCCATACAGAGAAGGTGGGAAGGGTATTCCAGGCAGAAGGAACTGTATGTGAACAGCAGGAAAGAGTGGCAGTGGGGGACCAAGGGAAGGGTGCTATTGCTGAAGCAATAGGCCCAGGGAGCAGAGAGGGCCTTGGCTGAGATCTCGGCCCATGGGGTAGCCACGCAGGCCCCTACATTGATTTCAGGTTCAGGGTCCCCACTGAGCCCTGAATCTCTGTGGGGCTGGGCTAGGGAAGGGCCCCAGCACTGCCAGGGGCTCATATTTGGGCTGAGCCACCAGAACTTGGCCCAGGCCACTCTCCCTCACCAGGCAGGGCAACAGTTATCCAGATCCACTCACTCATTCCATAAAATGGTCAGCATGTCGGCACTAGCCTTGCTGGTGAGAGAAAGCAGACATGGGTCCTGCTCTCATAGAGCTCTAGAGTCTAGAGAGGGTGGGAGCGGGGAGAGATAGATGGTTATCAAACAATCACCTACACTCATTTAACTAACAACTGAGATATATGCTGTGATGAAATACCTGCGCTGTGAGACCTCTGCCAGGGCATGTGGCCTCGCTGGAGGTCAGGGGAGGCTTGAGGCTTCATAGAAGCTGGGAAGGTGGGGCAAAGGGCCATTTCATGTGAGGGAACAGCACTTCCCTCCCGCCCTTGGGGTCAGCTCTGTGCCTGGCTACTGACATAGAAAAGTGGTTTAGAAGTCAGATGTTCTCCATGCTTCCAGGCTTCTCTTCTTCTCCCAGCTGTCCTTCCGGGCAGCTGAGGAAGCCAGCAGTCACCTGCCGCAATATTTTTCACTCCCTAGCCTGTCACCTTGGCAAAGCCTAAGGGAATCTGAGGAACTGAATGTGGGAAATGAGGAGAGACTATTCCAGGGCAGAGTGGGGAAATAGGAAAAAAAAGACTAAAAACAGGGCTTGGGAACTCAACAAACTCTCTGAAGCTCCAGAGCCAACCCAGGACAGAGATGACAAATACTCTCAGTACTGAAAACCTTCATGGGCTTTTCAAATTTCTTGAGCAGCTCTTCCCTCTTCAGCCTTCCTTCTTGCTCAGAGGAAACCATCTACCTCTATAAAACACTCATATTCCCAAGCAATGATTGCCCAAAATAGTGAATTCCCAAAAACCTAAAATGTGTTCATCTGCCACATTTTTATATAAACTTGTCGTTACCAGACTATGACCTTCTTGAGGTTAAGGTCTGTGTCTTTCCCATCTTTTAGCCCCACACCTAGCATAGAGTCTAGCATAGAATAGGTACCTGATAAACGTTTGTGAATGAATGACAAACAAATGACCAAGACTGAATCCCTATAACCAGCTGTCTGATTTATCTGACACTAAAAACAAGGTTAGCCAAGTCTGATAGGAAAAGATGCCAGATTCTACCAGAGGTATTACCTAGGCGTTTTCATCCAAGACAGGACTGGGGTGAGAGAGAGACAAGCCTGAGACTGCTGAGAAATCCCAGTAATAAGAAAGAGAGTGTGAGCAGAGCCAATGTGGCGATCCCCCTGTGAAGTGCTTAACTCCGCCTCGCAGCAGAGAAATTTTCGAACAAAATTCAAAACTATAACCCCTCACCTCTACCCTTCCCTCCCAGAGCAACTTCTAGCTTCCTAGTGTAATCCACATGCAACCAGAGACAGCCCTTGTCCAGGGGTGGGTACCTATCTAGGGATGGCAAAATTGTCTTTTGTCATGAAATCTCCTGTACCTGGGTCTGGCTGGGTTCTCCTGCTAGTGTAGCTGAGCCAATAAACGCTTTAGGCAGTTCTCACCATCTCAATTTCTTCCTTTATAATGTGCATTCATTCATTTAGCATGTGTTCCCTGAGTATATACTGTGTGCTACATGCTGATAAGACACTGTGGGAGATTCAGGGAAGAATATACATAATTGAAGCCCTCAGTTCCATATACTCCATAGATGGAACAGAGGCAGGGTAAACTGCTTCCTCCACCCCAGGCACAGCAGGGCACTTGTTCGCCCACAGATGTCAATAAGAAGAGGGCAATGTAGCTGAGGCCACACCACCTTACCTGCACCTCAATACCACCCTGACGCTGGGGACTTTCACGCATGATCTCATCTCCGATCCCCAGAGAAGAGAGTCCTGCCAGGCTGTCAGGGGAACTATCCTAGTGAGTAGAAGACACTGGTGGTCTCGAAGAGAATAATGACAACAGCAGCAACATCTCATCTCTACCCAAACGCAGTAAGTGCAGCATTTTGCAGCTAGAGAAACATTCACATCCAGAATCTCCCTGGTCCTATACCAACTCTCTGAGACATCATGATCCTCATTCTACAGATGAGGAAATGGAGGCTCAAAGAGCTTAAGCAACTTGAAAAGGGTCACTCAGCCAAGAAGAGCTGGCGCTGAGACTCCAGGCTCTGGGACTTTGATATCAAGTGCCCAGCTTTTCCATTATGCCTTCTTTCTTCAAAATGTGGACATATTAGGCCTAAACTTGAAACTAGAACTTGAACTTGAAGTAGTAGAAACTGGATAACCAGAGGCCCCACTTACCTACCAAGAAGTTGATGGATTTCATAATAAAGTGTTCACTGAGTGAAGACTGCATCATCAGCCTGCACAACCAAGTGGAGGAGAGACAATGTCATTTCTGCAAAGAGCCTACATCCCTCGCTAATCTACTAAAGGTCACGAAGGAGAAAAAAAACACACAAGGGCAAAATTTTCAAGAAGTCAGAGATGAAGTTTCACACCCAATGCTGCTTAGGAAAAAAAACCAAGCTACCATGAGATCATTGAGGATGGACAACTGACTTAAAGAGAGAAAATTATAAGGAAATCATGCCTAGGACTCATCTTATCTGTGGGAGGAAGTAACAGAAGTTCCAGGCTAACAGCAAGATCTTCAGAATCCTAGGCCCTAAGGAGAGGACCTTATAGGTCTTCTAGATAAGTGGTTTCCCTAAATTTGTGTCAGCCTCAAAGCCCTTTGCTCCACTGACAACTAAGGTAGAACCAACATCTAGAAAACGGGAAAAAAACAAAAACAAAAAAAACAGAGCTGCAGTGTTTGAAAGGACTGTGGCCCCCTCCCTCTACTCTTTTGCCTCCTTCCCTTTGCAGCAACCTCTGGGGCCCCCACAACCCCTCCCCGCCAACCCTGCTCTGCTGCAGGTGCCATGGAACCCTTATCTGGCCTTGATTTGTTTACTGTAGAAATCTCCTTCACCATCCAGCTTCTACTCACACACCTTCTGTTGCTTAAAATAATCTTCCCTTTGTCAAGAGAAACTTCTCCCACTCGTCCCCAGCATGTCTCTTCCTTCAGATGGCCCTCCACATTTTAAAGGACCACATGTGTGCTACAGTAGGTCTTCACTTCTCTGGCCTCCATCCTCCATTCTGTGTTCATAAAAAGGTCACATAGGTCATGTGACATCACTTCAGGTTCCCTAACTGCCCTACTCACTCTCCCACAGTGTACTGTAGTCCATCGATCCCCTTCCTGAAGTCAGGCCCATTGGCATAGCGAAACCATAAAAATAGCTACCACTGTTCGACTCCTACGTACGTTTATAATTAATAATTAATAATTTTTTGAGCATCTGTGTCAAGCACTTGCTAAGTCCTATATTAATATCGTTATTAGTTATTAATTATTTATAAAAATAATAGAATATAAGCTCTATGGGCACAAAGATTTTGTCGCTTTTGTTCACTGCTATATATTCAGCCCCCTGAACAATGCCTGGATGAATGGATAAAGCATTATTATTTTTAATTTTTATTAATATTGCTAACATTTATTGCATTCTTATTATGCACCAAGAAATGTTCTATATGTTCTCAGTCAGCACATTGGTCTCATTAAGAGGAAGACTTCTCTCTCTTTCTCTCTCTCAATCTCTCTCTCTCTCTCTCTCACACACACACACAAAATTGAAGGCCTAGTGATTAAATTATTTGCCTGAGGCCTATGCTCTGTCCACTTTAAAACACAGCCTCCTATCACTCTGCCTGACTTCAAATTATACTACAAAGTGACAGTAATCAAAATGGCATGGTATTGGCAGAAAAACTGACACATGAACCAGTGGAACAGAATCGAGAGTCCAGAAGTAAACACATATTTACATAGACAAATAATTTTCGACAAATAACCAAAAACACACAGTGGAGAAAGGAAAGCCTCTTCAATAAATGGTGCTGGGAAAGAATGAAACTAGACTGTTGTCTATCACCACACACCAAAATTAACTCAAAATGGATTAAGGACCTGAATATAAGACCTGAAACAACAAAATGCATAGAAGAAAACATAGGAACTAAACTCAAGGACCTTGGACTTAAAGAGGATTTTATGAATCTGATCTCAAAAGCAAGGGAAGTAAAAGCTAAAATAAATGAATGGGACTACATCAAACTAAAAAGCTTCTGTTCAGCAAAAGAAATCGTCAACAAGATAAAGAGACAACCATTTGAATGGGAAAATATATTTGCAAGCAACACCTCCAATAAGGGCCTAACATCCAAAATATACAAAGAACTCGCACGACTCAATAACAATAAAAATACAAACGATCCAATCAAAAAATGGGCAGAGGACTTGAACAGACACTTCTCCCTAGAGGACATACAAATGGCCAACAAATATATGAAAAAATGCTCAACATCGCTGGCTAGTAGGGAAATGCAAATCAAAACCACAATGAGATGCCATCTCACACCTGTTAGGATAGCTATAATCAACAGGACAAGTAATAACAAATGCTGGAGAGGATGTGGAGGAAAAGGAACCCTCATACCCTCTGGTGGGACTGCAAATTGGAACAGCCACTGTGGAAAACAGTATGGAGTTTCTTCAAAACACTAAGAATTGATCTACCATATGATCCAGCAATCCCTCTACTGGGTATTTACTCCATAGACTTGAAAACCCATATCTGAAAAGTTATTTGCACACCGATGTCCACAGCAGCATCATTCACAGTGGCCAGGACACGGAAGCAATGAAAGTGTCCTGCGATAGATGATTAGCTAAAGAAGCTGTGGTACATATATACAATGGAATATTACTCAGCCACAAGAAGAGATGAAATACTGCCATTTGCGACAACATGGATGGACCTCGAGATAATCATGCTAAACAAAATAAGCCAGACAGAAAAGGTTGAAAATCACATGATATCACTTGTATGTGGGATATAAACCTAAAAGCAACAAACGAACAGTATAAACAAACAGAGACTCATGCACATGGACTATAGACTCCTGGTTACCAGACGGTGAGCGGGGCCGGGTGGGGGGAGATGGTAAGGGGGTGGTAGACGGGGTAAAGGGAGTCAAATATGTGATGACAGAAAGAAATCTAACCATGGGAGGTGAACACACAGTGCCTTACTGTTAAAGTGTACAGCTGAAACTTATTGGATTTCATTAACCAATGTCACCATAAAAAAATAATTAATTAAAAAAATAAAAAATAACCTCCCCTGGCAAATAGCAGCCCAGTGAGGAAATGTTCATGAAGCATTCACAGAGTATGTGGGTGGGCAGGAAAGAGGTAAAGAAACTTCAGGTTACGCCACTGCAAAGTAATAGATGCAGGGAAGTCACTGAAACACCACTGAAGTGCTACTTACAGGGTCAAAGTTCAGTTCACAAGAGAGATCCTGGCATCACTAAAGGCTTTTGCCAGGAGATGGCAGCTCTGCTGCAGCAGCGAAACCACCCACCAGAGGCTGGTGCTCTGGAAGCCAGAACAGGTGATAATGTTCAGTCCTGTCCTTGCACAGAACTGCTGTGCAGACCCTCCTCCAGCACTGTGTGGGGTTCTGCTCCCCAAGCCTCCAGGGTAATTGGAACTGAGACTATTTTTCACATACTAGGCTCTCCTTTATGTCACACACTGAGCCAGAGGCACCACATGCATCACCTCAGCTAATCCTCTAAAACAACCCTTTGAAACAGATCATATTTTCCCCATTTTATAGATGAGGAAACAGAGACTCAGAAAAACTAAGAAACTTGCCCAGGAGCACATGGCTAGTAAGGCGCAGAGCTGGATTCAGGCCAGTGCTCCTGACTCAGAGCTCAAGAGCAGCACGGACAGGGACAACCTCTAACCAGAGCAGCTGAGACCCCCTAAACCCCAAAGACCAACCAAGGAGGATCAAGAGCAAGTCTGTAAAATCATGAGTGAACCAGGTGGCATTCCTGTGGGCTTGAAAAGGCATGTCATAAATAACAAGTGGAGCATCTGACACAATCTTTCCCACTCTCTAGTTTTATCACAGTTTTATCATACTCACTTCTAAAGGCAGAAACTGAGTCTAGGAGGTATTAAGTGATTTGCCCAAGGTTGCTCAGCAGGTAAATAGTAGAGTCAGACTTTAAAACACCAAATCCCTCTTCCCTCCCACCACACCCCTCTTCTTTAAAGTTTAAATGACAATTCAAGAAAAGCGAAAGGAAGTATGATCTTTCAAAGGTGGTATAAATTGCGTGGGATTCTTTTACAAACATTAGACTGCATCATGGATGGCAGTTCCTCAGTTCAGATAAATTGCAATGTTTAGAGAACCCTCCAAGCTTTAAGATCCATCAGCCCTTCCCAAAGGCAAACCCCTAAGAGTCAGTCTCAGTGTCATGTCCCCTTAAGCCACCACTCAGGCATTGCCTTCAGGTGTGCAAAGATAGGGCACCTTCCTTCCCATTGGACCTTCCTAGGAAGGGAAGGAAGACTGACCCACCACCCTGAGAAATAAAGAAAGCTGAGCAAAGTAAAATTGTTGGGAACTCAGAAAGGCTGCAGAGTTCCCAACTCTTAGTGCCTCCCTGGGACCAAGAGAAGGAGGACCCCAGAGGGACAGCATCATCTGGAGACAAGAGCCCTCCACTGAGGAACCAGGTCTTCCTAACCCAGCAGGCATGTACTTCACTCCTGCCCTTCACGCTGTCTTGACATGTGACCTGGTGACAGATAGCATTATGGCTCTGTTCTTCATTTTCCCCATTTGTGAAACAGGGATAGTTACACCTTTACCCTCTCCCACCGCCCTACCTGGAGTTGAGAGCTATGCTGGAACACAAAGCCTAATTCTTAAATGAAGGTAGCTGGGCAGCAGGTTGGCAGCAAGATAATAGCAGGCTACTTGACACCTCCTGTCTGCCCCAGGCTCTGCCCTGGAGCCATTATGTGCTGAGAGGGGACCAAGGTGCTCAGCTCAAATTGCCAACAAGTCAGCACCTATGTGGCTTAGAACAAGGCAAAATGGTTTCTAATGTAGCAACCAAGGCTGAGTTTAGTCTTTAAGGAAAATGTGCTGTTATAGGACACCTAAACACCAGGCAGAGAGAGCGAGAATGTTTTCTGAGGTCCTTTATGTGAGAGCTTGGATGACCCCCTGTGCCTGGCACAAGTGTTGGGGGGCGGGAGAATCTGTTTAGAGATGGAAACAATTCAGAAACTACTTGAAAGACAGGAAGATTTGTCATTCTGGAGAACCTTCTAGGCACAAAGGACTGCTGCACCAGAGCCAGGCTCATCTCAGGAAACTCACTCCCTCCTCTCCTGACTCATGATCACCCAGCCCTCATGTCTCCTCTCCTCACCTTACCTGTCATGGCTGAAGCACCCAAGAGAGAGGATATTGGTCCAGCCTGGCAAAGACATGAAACTGCCCTATCCCAGGTGCGGGTGGAGAGGACACAGCCTCCTGCTGTCAGGTTGGGGGTGGGATGCAGGTTCAAGGGTCAGAGAGCAGTGTGAGGCTTCCTCAGAGTAGCTCCCTGAGCACCTGAGCCAGCCAGTGGCTGAGCTCCACTATGTGAGCTGACTGTGAGCAGCCTCTGGGTCTCCTGGCTCACCCAGAACTTTCCCCACCCTCTCCCCTGGGTTTTCCCTGCTGCTGTATCACTGGCCTAGCTGCCATCTGCCAGAGCCACAAAGGACCTGTTTATTTCATCACCTAGCAACAGCAGCATCCCTGGCTCCAAGTTTTCCCTGGGAGACCGTGGAAAGCCAGAGCTTTAGCCTCCATGGGAACCTGAAGCTGCCACATACTGAACCAGGACCAGAAAACCCCTTTTATGTGCCTCTGCTTTTCTCTCTTTCTCCTACATCCCAGTCACCTCAGCTCTGCCCCTACCAACTTCATTCCAGAACAAGAAAATGCAGAGTCAACATTGTAGTGAGGAAGAGAGAAAATAAGGCCCCAGGGGCAGCCTGCTTGACGAGAACAGCAGGCAAATGAGCTGGCTAGGCTCTCTGTTCCTTTGGACTCTGTGAGCTGCTGCCTCTTCTTCACCTCATTATTAGCCTCATGGAACACACCCATTTCATTGTGTGGTTTTTAACCCTTTTATCTGTTTGCCAACTCTGAAAGAGACTTCCCAATTACCCTAAGTGACCTTGAGGTTCAGAGAGCTTAAGGGGTGTGCCCAAGGCTACACAGCAAGTCAGAAGACTAGGCAAGATGAGAACTCATACTCCCCAGGCTGGATCTTTGTGTTTTTTCTGCAAAACACTTAATCCTCACCCCCATTTAAAAACAAGAACTGCCATGTGTCTGGGCTTCTCATCTCTGAGCTGGAAGGTTGGAACTGAGTTAAGTTCAACCAGGAGTCTCTTTGGGATCCAAAACACCAAGGGCTGAGGATAATTGGTAAATAAAGGAAAAAAAAACATGAGAGAAAGGTGCAAACCTAGTGGAAGAGGAAAAAGAAGGGATGCTTATATCAATAAAGCCCTTACTCAGTGCCAAGCACTGCAGTAGGCCCTTTCCCAGTACACTCTGGGAGAGTGGTCTTCTTATCCTTGTTCATGGATGACTTGGCAGAGCCAAGAACCAAGCAGAGGTGGGTTTGCCTTCAGACAGAGGAAGAGCTAGGGAGAAGCTGAGAGTCATCTCTGCACATTGATGGCATGCTAATTATATGCAACTAGGCTTCATTGCAGGAGAGTAGAGAATCAAAAGGACCAGCACCAGCTTGTGAGACTTACCCAAATAGGGCCCTGAAACTGGAGAAGTGAAGACAACAATCCACTGAGTCCAAAAGCATGGCCCCAAGAGCTGGATCTGTTACTTACTTTCTCTGAGGCCATAGTGGCCACTTAATCTACATGAGCCTTGGCTTTCTCTTCTGTAAGTTGGGGATAATTTCTCAGAGTCATTCTGAGAATTAATTGAGATAGCGTTTATGAATGATGCTGTAAGCCATATAACAATACCCACCTGCAGTAATTAACTGTTCTGCCTCCATATTTGGGTCTTGGATTAATGTCTTTCTGCTACCAGTGACCAACTAAGAAACAGAGAAGACAATTCTCTGAGCTAATCAAGCAATTGGCAGGTGCTTTTCAGCCATCTAACTCCACCACACCCCACCGCCCACCTCCTCTAGTTCAGGCCCTTCTGGGCTCTGACGGCTTGGGCATTCCTGGCCTTCCATTGTACTTCTGACAGCAGGAGCTTCATCCCCAGATGAGCCATAGGTCGAACACCAGTTGGGCTGGACTCATGAGTCAGGTCTGTGCAGCAGACTGAATCAACAGAACAGACAGGCCTGACCCAGCCAGTGGCCCCAATGCAAAGGAAAAGGCCGATGCCTCTTCATGGTCTGGGCTGGGCCTACACCATGGCAGGTATGGCCAGGGCCTGAGTCAAACTGGAGATGCCTCCAGCAAAGCAGAAGGTAGCACAGTTGGTTTTTGGTGGCCTCTCAGCCCCCTTCTATCAACTCCAGGGCAAGACATTTCCCCTGTCTGGCCTATTCTCTCATTGGAAAACAAGGGAGTTTCCTGGGATGGTGTCCAGAGACACTTTCAGCTTTGTATCCTGTGACCAGGGCAGGACTCACCACAGTGATGGGGGCTGACCAGATCCCTGAGTCTTATCTGATACCCATATCTCTCAGCACTGTTCTCTCTTATCCCCAGCTCAAGATTGATTCTGGGCTGAGAGGCCATGCAGCTGCTATGTGTCCCTATCTCTATTCTGCTCAGGAAAGTCATTGACACTAGTGTCTCCCGATTGCTGCTCATAGACCTAAAATGTACCCGTACCTCCCTGTTGATCATCCTTGATACCTGTAATTTTCAGCAAGTCCCCTTCCCAGAAATTTAGCAACCCATCATCTCTGATCTCTCTGTGTCAGAGATGTTTGCTAGAAAAACTTCAAGAAAAGCCAAAGAAAGGGCTACTAAATGGAAAAAGTGGGGCAGCATGAAAGTCGGAGCAAAGGGGAAGACAAGAGTTTGACTCCTCTAACTCCAGGCAGTTGCTTTTTTATTTTCAATTTGACCTTCAGGCGCATGGCACTGATTCATGACATTTTTCACTATTGGTCCATGCATGGCCCCCTTGCAACTCACCAGCTAGTTAGATAGTTTTAACAATGTAATAAGCCTCCATAAACCTACCACTCAAAATGAAAGCTAGGACTTAACCATGAGATCCCCTGCTGAGGTAAGTGGGCAAGTCTCTGTTTAATAATTTGGCAAATCTTGACTGTATATCTTTCATAGGCCAGACTATTCTAGAAATCCCCTGCTGGAGTCAGCATTATCCCAAATTTCATGTTATTTCCTTGTTTTTTTCTAAAAAAAAAGATTCTGTCTTCTGTGCAATCTTTTGGGACTTAATTTTTCCTTTAATATTGAATTGTTAATGCCATCTATATTATTTCATGGCACCATACTTCATTTGTTTTGACTACAGCATAATGTTCCATTGAGTGAATATACCATAGTCTGTGTCTTCAAGGCTGGCCTAGGACTGAACCCTGAAACTAAGATGTTTTCCTTAACTCTTTCATTTGGCAAATATTTGTTTAATATCCACTCTGTGCCAGATACTGAAGGAGACTCCAGGGATGTAGTAATTACCAAGGTAGCCATAGTCCATGTGTTTCTATCCTGCAGTTTCAATTTAGTTTTGTTTTTTTTTCTCTTTCTCTTTTGTTTTCAAAAAGGCATAGAATTTTTTCTATATAACCACTATTCAGTGGAGAGCAATTGAAAACATATTAGCCAAAGGAATACTGAGGTCACTTCAGTTCAACAATGAGGAATTCAAAGCTCCAGAAAGTGGAGACTGTAAGCCTCTTTTGTTCCCTCTGTGTCTCTTCTTCTAGCATATTCAAAGGCAGATAGTCAATCTTTGTTGCATTAATAATAAATGAGAGACTTGCCCTACCTACTTCAACTAATGCATGCATGCATATGCAGGTAGACTCAGTGAAAAAGAATGAATTAACAGGGGAAGGGCCACTAAATGGATGTTATTACTATCCCTCCAATCTGCCCCTCCTATAGCCTTCCACATCTCGGCAAACATCTTACCTGCTCACTAAAAACCAAAGAGAATCCGATCCATTGGCGAGGCCTATTGCCTTTATCTATCCACACACTGAACCTTTCTATCACCAGCCTCTTTCTCCCTCCTCTTATCCTCACCTTACTCCAGCCATGTGGATCTCTATTCTGTTTGTCCAACAGCAAGCTTGCTGCTGCCTGCTTGCTGGCCTACCTGCCTGAGACTTTCCGTCTCAGCCCAGAGGTCCTCCCCTGACCCCTTCTCTAGACCTTACATTCTAAATATCCAGCCAGCCACTGTTTCTTATCACCCCCACCCCTGACTCTCAGCATAGCAGCCACCACTCTCTGATCTTTTCATCTTTGCATGGCTTATCCTCCCACTGTTCCCCTCAACCTCCACCCCCTGCCTCATTTGAGGTGAGGGCAGGGCCTTATCTGTCTTGTTTAGGCACATCTCCCATTCTGCTGCAATTATTTGTCTTATTTGTCTTTGAATCTACAGCTCCTAGAGCAGTGCCTGGTACAACGCAGACTCTCAACAAATGTTTGTTGAATTTAGTACTTAATTATGTAATGCTATCTATACTGGTTATCAGACAATTGATATCAATCTTATTCACCCTTTAATTTGACTTAGACAAAGGACTTTGTAAACTGTTATGTGCCAATCATGTGTAGATTACTTTTGGTATTTTTTTCACCTGACTCTGTAGCCATAACAAGGCAGAGATGTCCAATTCATTCTCATCTTTATCCTGGAAATCATTCCCTATGCAGGTCCTGGTGATGGTGGAGGAGAAATGGCTCGGAATGAACCACAGTGCAGAGCCCAGAGTTCAGTTTCACTTAACAGTCAGTTATTGGGTCTTTACTAAGTATAAGCCCAATGCAAAACACTGAGAGCACAAAGGCAATAAGAAACAGGGACCTTGACGGAAGAGTGCTGTAATAAAATCCTGTACCAATGTTGTAAGAACACAGGATGGAAGGGCACAGGAAAGGGGGCTCTAATGTGTGAGCAGGTACTGTCCACCAGATGTCTCATTTCATCCTCACAAGAGCACTTGGAAGTAGGTGTATTTTCTCCACTTTACAGAGGGTAAACCTGAAACTCAGAGAGATTAAGTATCTTACTTAAAGACTCACACTTAACAGGAAGCAGAGCCTGAATTTCAACTCACCCCTGCAGACTCCAGAGCCTGGCTGTCTCTGCTACATCCCCCAACCACCCATTGCCTATTGTCAACAAAAGGCAAAGTCTGGCACATCCCTCTAGCAGACTACAGAGTTTGGGAAGAAAGGAAAGAGCTCCTTCTCCCAATGACTGTGTCTCCTGTGCTCAGCCATGGGAGAAGGCAACATCCAGGACTAATATTTAATTTCATATCTAATCTGGGGTGCCCACCCAGGTGTTAGAAGAAAGCTTCTCCCTTCCAAATGGGACGAGAAAAATTCCCAGCCGGAAATGTTCAAGGTCTCTTGGTTCCTCCACCCATCACTGGAGCAGTCAGAACCTCAGCATGACGACCAGCAACTCCCTGGATGGAGATCTAGAGCTTGGGCAGATGAGCTGCTCCCTCAGCCTGGAGATTCCAGACAGAGAAAAGGAAGAAAGAAGAGCAGTTTCTGGAAGGCACAAGGGCAAGGGAGGGGCTCAGAGAGCATGAATATTGGCAGCACCCTCCCCCTTAACCTTTGCCTTGCAAAAAGGGGATGCGTGTACTCTGTGTGCAAGCCTTTGTGTGTGTCCCTGTGTGGCTGTGTGTGTGCTGAGTGCACACAGGAAGTGGTGCGACTAAGCGGAAGAACAGAGCCTGTGTGTATTTGTGTATATGTGTCGATGGTGACTTAAAACTACACTCACAGAAATACTATCATGCTCTGGTTTTGTATTTTTGTTTGTCAGTTTTATTAGGTGTAACATACATTAGGTAAAGTACTCAAATCTAAAACATACTACTCTATGAATTTTTACACCTATATACTCTCATGTAGTCAATACTTAGATCGCGACCTGAAAGTTTTCCAACATTCCAGAAGGCTCCCTTATGCTTCTTTTAATAACTTCCCTCACCTCTCCAGTGGTACCAGTATTCTGACTTCTATCACTATAGATTAACTTGACCTTTTAAACTTCATATAAATGAAATCATATAGAGAATGCTCTTTTGTGTCTAGTTTCTTTCTTTTATTATTATGTCTAAGATTCATCCATGTGTCATTGCACTTAGCATTAGTTTGTTCTTATCCATTGCTGAATTATATTCCATTTTATGAATATAGCACAGTTATTTATCTACTCCACCATTGATTGACTTTTGTTTTTTTCCAAATTTTGGCTATGAAAATAAAGCACTATACACTTTCACGTACAGGTTTTTTGCTAGACATATGCACTTGTTTCTCTTGGCTATAATTGCTGGGCCATGGAATAATAGAATAAGCATATGTTTAGCTGTAGTAAATTCAGCCAAAAGATTTTCCAAAGTATTTGCATCAATTTACACTACTACCAGTAATGTATGAGAATTCCAGTTGCCCCACATTCTCATCAATACTTAATATTGTCAACCTTTTTAATTTTAGCCATTCTGGTTTCTATGCAGAAGTAGCTCATTGTGGTTTGAATTTGCATTTGCTTGATGAATAATGATGTTGAACATCTTTTGGCGCTTATATGGGTGCTGGATTATCCCCTTTTGTGGAGTGTCTGTTCAAGTGTTTACAGAACTACAACATCTGTATAAGTGGACAAATGATTGACAAAACAGACAGTAGAGCAGAATCATCTCAAGAAACTCAGCAACACAAACAATCACTCAGCAACCAATCATTTCTACGACTGCTAATTATTTGCTACAATTAGTAAATTAGTTGTACCAGGTCACATAGAGGTATAACTGAATTTTACATTTTGAACCAATTACTTAGATATCACAGAAACTCTCCTACTTAGATTCAGCAGGAAGAAGGGAATATAGACAAGAACTAAGAGCCTCCCTTGGGTTGTTAGCCTCAACCTGAGAGGTTCCCTCCCTCAACTCACTGACTGTTTTTCTTTCAATTACAGGATCCGGATAGTGATCAACCCCTGAACAGCCTTGGTAAGTTCAGGTCTGGCTCTCCTTTGTCTACCTCAGTCTCTGAGTTTAGATCAGTTACCAAGTAGATACTAAATCCCTCTTGCGTGGCCCTCACTACCACCACCAAGGCTAAATGCTGTGGGAGTCATCCATACACCCATCTATCCATCATTCAACAAACACTTATTAAGCAACTCTAAGATCCAGGATTCATTCTAGAAGTAGGAGACATGGTCTCTGGGGAAATAAGAACAACAAACCTAAAAGCCCAGGAGCAGTGATTCTCCAATTTATTCACTCAATTACTCGTTCTCTCATTCACTCAACAGCACTGTGAGTGCTTTCCATGTGCCAGGCTCTAGGCTGGACGCTGGACTACAGCAGAAAATAAGACAGCAAATAAGACTCTGCCCTCTTAGAGTTTACATTCTGAGCATGCTGTCAAGGAACAAGCTGGACAAAGTGCTTTTACTGGTAGAATAGAAAATGGCAGTGTTTGCCTGACTTACAGGAGGAAAATAAGTTGATAGGGTTTTTTATCATTTTCTTAAACCATTGATACCCACTCCTGATAGGCTGCCAGATCAGCAAAACAATGACAGGTCAATAAGGAAATAATCAATTACTTAGACAGCTTATTTATTTCAAGTTTGCAAATTCATAGTGATCACAAACAATGTAATCTTCAGGAAGTGAAACAATGTCATCTAAACTTAGAATTTCACATATAAGTAGACCATGCTGTCTCCAAAGCACACCAGATGTCCAAGTGCTCCCCAACTTGAGTAAGCCTGAGAACTGCCAAACCAAAAACAAGTTAAGTTTACTAGCAGTGCCAGAGGCGAAGGGCGCTCAGGATGGGGAGGTCAGTGCCACGTGATCAGGGGCAACGTCATGGGTCAGGCAAGCTTTGACAAAAGCCCTATAGGAATAAAGTATCATTAACAGAAGGAAGAGATGAGGGCCTCAGTGGTGAAGGGAAGGGCAGGAGCAAAGATTCAGAGATAAGAACGAATATGGGCTGTGTAAGACCAGGACTATACCTGCCGGTGTAGAAATGGGGATTGGCAAGGACTAGCAGTGAGAAGTCCACTTAGTGAGGAGAGTGGAGCTAAATTACACTGGCTTTGAAAGCCCAGAGCAGAGTATGGTCCAGATATGGAAGTCATGGGGAGCTCTTGAAGGTTCTCAGGTAGAAAAGTGACAAGATGAAAGCTTTGTCCAGCAGCAGTGGGTATGACCAGCTAGAGGTAAAAACAGTGGCAAGCAGGGAGGTTAGTTATAGCTCATTGGGCTCATTAACTTAAACCAAGTATGAGACAATAAACCAAGAAAACCCTTCCCTTTATGATGACATTCTCCTTGAGAATGTCAGAGGCAGAGGCATTGGAACTTATCAAAGGACTCCCAATAGGTTATTTATCTCTGAGAAAATGAGCCAACTTTGTGTCCTCAGAGGTAGGGGCTCAATAAACAAATCATGTATAAGTGAATGAACGAAATGTCACCATGTCCATGGCTACAGGAAAGAGGACAGTTCTGAACACTGACTGCTAGAACTTTAAAAACAATATCTTCTAACATTATTCATAACCTGCTTTGTGCCAGGTCCTAATAATAAGAGGAAGTATACGAGCCCACATCCCCAGAGCCTGAGCTTTGTGTCTGAGTTTCAAACTCTCCCTTTTGAGGAAACACAAAGCTTCCTACACTTTTCCTGGCAACAGATTCAATGATATCAGCACTTATTGGGCACCAGGCCCCAGAAGGGCGCCATTCTCTGCTTTTGAAGAGCTGAGGAAAGAAATATAGACATAACTAGCCATCATCATTCAAGGCAGAATAAAATAAGACCTGCAAGAAAGATGGAAGGTATGTGCTTAAAAGAAAAAGCAAAGAGCAGTTCATTTATCCATTCAACACATATTTGCTGAATGCCAACTATGAGCCAGGCATTTTTCTATCACCAGAGACTGAGCAGTGAACAAAACAGATAAAAATTCCTATCTTCATGGAGTCTTTATTTCAGGTGAGAGTGGGAGGAGACAGAAAAGATACAAAATAGGTAAAATATAGACTACATTAGAGGTGAATAAGTGCTTTGGAAAAAAAACAGGGAAGGAAGATAGGAAATGTTGGAAGATTGAACTTTAAAAAGGAAGCCCCCACTAAGAAGGTGACATATGAAGTATATTTTGAAAGAAGCGAGTAAGCCATGTGGAAGTGAGAGAGAGGAGAGCAGCTTATTGCTTTCTAGAGATTCTCAGGGCTCCAGTGACTCCTGTGTTAGTTTACCCCAGAAAAATCCCCATGGCAGCCCCCTCCCCAGCTTATTGCTTGCAAGGAGAGGGGATGAAGAAGAATCTGCTTGCTGAGCATTTAACTTTTTCAAAGCCTTGCCCATGTACCATATAAAATAGACAATATAGTTATTATTACCTCTGATTTAGGCATCAATAGGCTCCTGCCTGGTATCCAGAGCCCTACATTCATTTGTTCCAATTGTTCTCCTCACTGATGAAAGATGTATCCAGCTAAGTATTAACATGATTACATGTCTCTGCTGCTCAAAGCTTCCCATATCTCCTCATTGCCTTCAAGATAAAGTCCAAACCCCTAGGATGGTATTCAAGGCTCTGCATCACTGACTTTGCCAGTGCTGCCTCCACAACATGCTGTCACCAATCTGGTATGACAGGAGCTCACACCAGGAGCTCACAGTCCCCACACCCAGGCCTTTGTCAGCTGGCCAAGCTCCTCTCCTATCTCTACCTACATGGGCCCATTTAAGGGCTTTGATGGTGTCTAGCAGTACTGGTAACTGTGTCCCTGTTTACCTCTTCCCCCAAATTGTAATCTCCTTAAAGACAAGGACCATTCTAAAGACACGTTATTTGTTGAATTGAATTAGAGATGAGGGCCATTAGGATGCATTCATTCATAGGTATTTATTAAGCCTCTACTAAGTACATACTATGAGGGAATCCTGTGCCCTCTTCAAGCTTATAGTTTAATCAAAAGATAAGTCAGGAAAGAGGATACATGATTGTAAAATGAATGGGTATGTGCCTCTCCCAGGGCAGACGCAGGTCAGACTGGACAAGGTGAAACATCCTAGCACAGACTAAGGCACAAAAAGGGGAATATGGCATGGTTTGGAAGTTCAGTTGAAGGGCCCTTATGAAATGGATACTCCTGGGTAAGTGACAGGAGGTGGGATAACCATTGCTGATGAAGCTAATGAAAACTCTCCCCAAAGCATTTCTGCAGCTCAGCTCTGGGAGTCAGAGGGCAGGGAGACTGTGAGCCTTAGCAGGCTAGGTCTCCAGGTGCTGACCATAAGCTCTTCCCCTCCACTTCACAGATGTCACGCCCTTGCGCAAACCCCGAACTTCCCTGGAGACCTTCAAAAAGGCGGGAGTCCCCATCATCGCAGCACTGCTGAGCCTGGCAATCATTGTCATCATTGCTGTCGTTGGTAAGTGGCAGCCCCCACCCCCACCCTCACCCATACAGTAAATGGCAGCTCCCCTCAGAGCATACCCTCATCCTCCACCCTTTTACCCCATCAGAATCATAGGCTGGTGTTCTGCATAATGCTTTGTATCCACATGTATCCACCTCCTACTTTGAAGGGAAACTTCCTCTAAGAGTGAAAGGAAACTGAGGAAACTAAGTTTAGTGTTTTTAACTCCTTAGGGAACAGAAATTTCAGTTTTACCAGATGGCTTCTATCCCAGATCATTTTTTTTATAGAGAGAACACAGTTGCACATGTTACAAACCCCACAGACAATTTGCACGGGCAGGCACACTCTCTGCCTCCTCGTCCCATGTCTGTAGACTGGGAGCTGAGTGGATCTGAGCAGCCCTACTGGCTGAAAGAGCAGGGAGCATTTCTGCTCATAGGAAGGGGATAAAAAGAGGAGGCATCAGGGAAGACCACCCAGGCAGACAGCACTCCACCCCAGTTTTAGCTAAAACCCTTCATCATGGCCAGTGCCTGGGACCTAGTGTGATCATGGGCGGGCCATTCTATGACAAAGAAGAATAAACTGAATGAACAGGCATTCCCACAATTCCTCCCTTTTAGCGCCCACATTCTGTGATCAAGTCCTTGCCTTCATCTCCCCCATAGTCACAGCAGGCTACTGACAGCAGCTTTCACACAGGGAGTAGGGCATTCTGTGACCTTGAGTAAGTTCCTCAATCTCTCTTAACCTCAGTCTTCTCACTTATAAAATGTCTCACTTCCCTCAGAGAGACATCAGAGAACCCATGAGATAATGTGTATAAAGTATCTGGATAAAAACCAGGTTGTGCAAAAGTGTGGGCCATCATGAAGCATGAGAAAGTATAACCAAGGCCACGCATTTGCTAACCCACCAAAATGGGCCTTTGAAGAGTCTGCACTTGTACCAATGGTGGTATTTCCACCAGCAACAGCCACCACCTCATTGGAGGACACTCAGAGATCAACCCTTCATTCTCCTCTTGAGCACTTAGTCTCAAAGAGAATGGCAATTGGAGAGGGATTGGACAGGCCCCCAGGCCCCAGATTGAGTAAGTTCATGTCCACCTGTGGCAGTGGAAATGCAGATCCATAACACAAACACCACTCAGATCCCTGAGAGCCTTGCAGAGGTATGAGGCAAATAACCCCAAATAATTTCTTTTTGACCTTGGCTGGTCCAAAGTGGTGTTGGGTTTGCAGCAGCATCAGCAGATTTGACACCCTAAGCCTGTTTTGTTCAGCCTAATATTAAGATGAGCTTGCTTTCTCTAAGCGTATGCCCTACCACAGTGGTGAGAGAATAAGATCCAAATTCATCCAGGGCGGCCAGGGTAGGTACTAGTGCATAATTTAGAGTTGGGCCCTCCTTGCGTGGCTTTCATGGCCTAAGACCCCAAGGTTTGACAACCAGAAGAGGTAACCTGAGCCTCCAGCCTGAAGTAGGCTCCCTCATCTTTTTGGCTTCTGGGGTCCCAACTGGTGACACTGTGCCCTGGCTTCATCCCGGGAGGCTGGAGTGACCTTGCCTTTTACCCTGACTCCTAAGCACGAACCAAACTCTGAAGGTCTCAGAAATATGTGACCTGCTCCTTCTCCCTTGCTTCACTCAAACCAGGAGCATCGGAGCCAGAGGGTGACATCTTGAGCCCCCTAGGGAAGGTGTGGAGAGACAGCAAGGTGCTTTAGAGCTAAACAGACCCTGATTGAAATTGGGCTCTACCACATAAGTACTATGTGTCCTTGGGAAATAAACCCTAGCTCTCTAACCTCAGTTTCCTGATTTGTAATGTGAGTTAATAATGACACCTACCTCCTCAAGTTGTTGCCAGGATTACAAGAGGCAATGCACGAAAAGCTCTTAGCAGTGATAAGTAGACGCATCATCAGACTTATTACTACTACTCTTACGGCCAGCTGGGAGTGATGCTGGACTGCAGAGGAGAGCTTCCGTTTAAGGGAGAGTTCATTGAGGCAGGAGGACCACTTCCTGCCAAGAGAATTTGGAAAAGCATTGAAATTTCTGTTCCCTAAGGAGTTAAAAACACTAAACTCATTCCCATCACCTAAGAGGGCACAGAGCAACAGAATTTGAAGGCAACAGGCAGAAGACAACAGAACAAAACATCAACCTCTTAATGGGTTTTTCTATCCCAGATAAAAAGCACTTAATTCTAAAACTGCACTTGATAGTTGTGAGACACTATCATAACCACCAGCTCACCAAATATTCTCAACAGCCCTGAGAGGTGGTATCATCATCTCACTGATGAGGAAACTGAGCCCCAGAAAGGGGAAGTGATTCATCTAAAGTCACACAGTAGGTGGCAAAGCCAGTTCTCAGGTCTTCAGACTCCATGTCCAGCATGTCTCCTCCATTATCAGAAGCACTGTGCCAGAATCTGAGGGAAGAGACTAGTGGGGGCTGTTTCTAAATTTCTCCCCCACACATTATCTCTCTTGACTCTTCAGTCATCTTTGGTATAAGACAAGTGTTATTATCTCCATTTTACAGATAAGAAAACTGAGGCTCAGGACCAAGCACACCAGCCACTAAGTGGCAGAACTGGGCCTGGAACCAGCATCAGCCTATTCCCAAGCCTAGCATATTTTTAGGAAAACACAACCTCCCTGCCCAAGGCTGCCTGCTTGATCCTCAGCCTTCTCTGCCCCTTCTTGCTTTTTCTTCCAGGCAAGGTGATCCTGGACAAACACTACTTCCTCTGTGGGCAGCCACTCCACTTCATCCCCAGGAGGCAGGTGTGTGATGGCCAACAGGACTGTGCCTTGGGGGAGGACGAGGAGCACTGTGTCAAGAAGTTTCTCAGCGGGCCTCCAATGGCAGGTGAGTCCAGGGGCTGAGGGACCAGGAGAGTGGGCACAGAATGAAGTTATCTCAGGTTCTCTTGGTCCACTGTGTAGCATCTGCTACCTGACTTGTCATTTTCCATCACTATTATAAGGTTCTTGAGAACAGGACCATGTATTATCTACTAGATCCCAGTACCTAACATGTAGCAAGCACTCGGTAAATATTTGGTGAACAAATATGGACCAGAGGGGACAGAAAATTATAACTGAGCTTTCTGCTGTGCCTGTGTGAAAGTAATCCAGAGAGTTAGATTGAATGACCTGGGGGGTTCCCTCATTTCTGTGAAATATGTTATTTCAGGGGGACTAGAAAAGAGACTGTAAAGCCATTAACGAGCTATTGACTCTTCTACTCATTAGATAAGTGTTTATTGGAACATGCTGTGTAACAAGATTGAGCTAGGTCCTTCAAAGGAATGTGAGATGTTTTGAATATAAGGACCCACGTTCTTTCTTGGACTGGATAAGTCCCATTTGATCCACCTATTATCTGGGCTCTAAAGAGAAAAGATAGCCCAGAACATGAGTGATGGGGACTTCGAAGGGGCAGGGCTGAGTGACTTCCTATGTTATTTGTTCTTTTTTTATTAGAAGTCAAATGCCTATGGGCATCTGCCCCCCTATTGCCAGTAGTACTTCTCACTCAACCTCCCCACTCTGACCTTACATAGAAAGGAGCTAGGTTCCTCACTGAGAGGTTTCTCCAAGCTGGGTAAGCTGTGTGGAACATGGGTAGGGAAGCCATATAATATATCATCAAAACTTATACTTAAAAGAGCAAAAGGGGGAACTATTAATAATTATGTCAGGACAACAAGTCAAAATGGAGATTGACCTCAGGACATTTGGTCACCCTAGCTACCATAAACAAGAGTCTCAATCAGGCAAAGCTAAATGCACGAGCTTCCCTTGAGGTTGGTGTTCTGTGATGCTTCCCAGTTCAGCTGGGGGCGGGGGGAGGGGCAGAGTGGGGTTGGCTGGTCTCATGACAAATTCTGAGGGAGCTAGGCCAGATGGGCCCCTGAAGCTGACCCAGCTTCCTCCCCTCCCAGTCCGCCTCTCCAGAGACCGATCCACCCTTCAGGTGCTGGATCCAGCCACGAAGAACTGGGCCTCCGTCTGTTTCAACAACTTCACAGAAGCTCTGGCCCAGACGGCCTGCAGGCAGATGGGCTTTGACAGGTACCTAGCCCAAGCATCCAGAGACTGTAACCTCACCACTGTGACCTCTCTCCTTTCACTGTCTTCCTTCCTCTTTCCCCCTACTTCTCTCTTTCCTTCTTTTTTTTCCCCTTCCTTCCTGAAAATATAGGTATGGGTGTCAAACAGAACTACTTTGATCCCAGCACTTTCACTTAAAGCCACATGAATTTCAATCTCCTGAGCCTTGGTTTGCTCAAGAGTTAACTGGGGAAAGTAATGCCAGCTTCGTGGGATGATTATGAGGCTTCAGTGAGAGAATATGTTTCACCACCACCACCACACACACAGGGTTCCAGCTCTTTTCCAATCTTCTCCTTTCCTTTACTCCCTACTCCTCACTCCTTGTTTTTGAATGATGTTGGCCCCCAAAATTTGGTTTAAACAGACCTGATTTTATTGGAGCTCCATCAATAATCCAAGCTCTCTCAACATATTTAAAAGCAGTTCCAGATCTTCAGTGATGAAAAAGTATGTAATTATAATAAGGGTAATTAGTATTACATATTTATATTCATTTGATCTTGGAAAAACCCAAAATGGTAGTTATTATATCTATCTTAGAAATAGGTTCTGAGAAGATAAAGTAACTTGCTTGGGTAGTAGCTGGGAGAGAGAGGGCTGGAATTTGTCACAGGATCTTCTAATTCCTGGGTATCAGGAGTTCTATAAGCATTTCTGTTTCTAGATTGAGTCATTCTCTCTTCCTCTAAGGTTTCATCTGTAAATTGAGGGGAGGTGAGACAGTTGATCACTTAGAGAGCTTAACTGGAGAGAATGGAAAAGAACCCATGCATTCAGTTGCAGAGTGCAATAAACTCTCCCATGCAGGCCCCAAACCTCAGGATTCTAAGAAACTGCACCCAGACACTAGGCAGAAATGATAAGTGCTGGGAAGACACCATCAATCAATGACAGAACTCTCTCCCATCCATCCCTAAGGCAACCTAAAGGTCGTTTTTCAATAAATGTTCCAGGCAGACTTATTTGGTCCCCTGCTCTCTGGTTGTCAGACTTCTGATGCTCTCTACCTTCTATGGGGTGCAACAACCAGCACCCTCAGGAGAGGATACTCCACCACCTTCATTTTCCAGGACAGCTGGGAAGCTTGCCCTGCCACTGCTATTCCCTCCTCCTCCAGCAGCCACCCCAGCCCAGCCTTCTCACTGCAGCCACCCCTCCTCCCCACTACATGCCAGCCAACTGCAGAGTCAGCTGTACCCAGGCTCCTGGAGAGTCTGTTCTCCTGGAACTCACCAAAGCATGAAATCACCTGGTCTTGAGCTCTACAAAATTAAAGCTGGTCAGAATTATTCATCAGGATATAATTAGTAAACAGAGGTTAACTTTCCTGGGACTGTCCATTTCTACCATCGTCTCTTCTTTTGGGTCTCAATTTTCTCTACTTTCCTTCTTCCAACTAGATAGGAGGTCCTTCCCATCCCAGCACCACAAAAACCTAGGTGGTTCAAAGTAGGAGATACTCTGGTCCATCCATTATTTTATAGAGGGAGAAAGTGAGGCTGAGAGAGACTCAGAGAAGGAGTGTGACTTGCCAAGGTGGGCACATTGTGATAAAGAGAGAGGGAGAGA